>NW_027361802.1:18857500-20102500 GCF_039654945.1 Dendrobates tinctorius | reverse complement strand
ATATAAGATATAAAGATATAGAATCTCTAGTGTGACTTGCCTAGATCGGGATTAGTCTGGAATCACGCCTGCAGTTTTTAATGCAGTCTTTTTAAGTCAAACAAAGGAATAGCTTAATCCCATCACCCAGTTCGATTTTCTGTTTTTGCCCTTTCATTTTTTGCTCCCCTTCTTCCCAGAGCCATATCTTTTTTTATTTTTCCATCAACGTGGACGTGTGAGGGCTTGTTTTCTGCAGGACCACACCAAAAAACAGGAAAAACAGTGCGGCAAAATTGCAAAAAAAGTGCAATTCCACAATTATTTTGGGGGTTTGTTTTTACCATGTTCACTAAATGCTAAAAGTGACCTGCCACTATGATTCTCCAGGTCATTCCGAGCTCGTAGATACCAAATGTGTGTAGGTTCTTTTTTATTTAAGTGGTGAAAAAAAAATCCAAATTTTGTAAGAAAAAAAAGTCACCCATAGTGTCTCAATTTTTCCAGATCTGGGTCTTATTTTTTGCGTGCCAAGCTGACGTTTTGACACCATTCTGGGGCAGATACGATGTTTTCATTGCCTGTTATTGCATTTTATTGCAATGTTGCTGCAGCCAAAGAAGGAAATTCTGGCATTTTGAATTTTTTAATTATGCCATTTATTGATCAAATTAATTATTTTTATATTTTGAAATTTTGAACATTTCTGAACGCAGCAATATCAAATATGTGATTTTTTTTAATCTATATTGAATGGGGCAAAAGGAAGATTTTATATTTTTTTAATTTTTTTTAAATCATTTTCCTTTTTTACTTGTTTCAATAGTTTCCTTAGGGGACTTGAAGCTATGATTATAGCGCTGTTGTGTATAGCAGAAATCATGGTTCATGGTGATCTGCAGTGACAAGCAGTCTTTTGCAGACCAGGGCTGTGGAGTCTGAGTCGTGGAGTTGGAGCGCATTTTGGTGGAGTCGGAGTAGGCATAAAATGGTCCGACTCCTAAAATATATAATAAATTGGGTACAGTAGTTCAATGCAGTTTGTGGGGAATATTTTTTCATAAGAATTTGGAAAAGTTATGAAATGTCCTATTCCTGATCTAAAGTCTAGACTTTTAGCTGAGATGAATCTCTGATGCATTTTATGTTCATGATAAGTAGTGAAGCTCCTCTACAGATAACGGGAAAAATACCAAACACACAGGGAAGGAATTCCAGAATTCATCTCAGAACTTCTGGAGTGAACAGGAAAGCAGGATTAAGGTAAGTACTTCTTAAAGCATATCTAAACTTTCAATAAACTTTGCATAAATCAATAGTCCAGTATACAGTATGTTGTCTCTATGCTCGATGTTTTAGTTTGTTTTTCCTCTTTTCTCATGTTTGGAGAAATACACTATACATAGACTATATGTGGAAAAACTGTTTTCTAACATCTCAAATTCGTAAATACAGTAACAATATCGATGAGGACATATACATTTTGTGTGTGTGTATGTTCTGGATTATGATTCAGCACAAACATGCTCACTCCCTCCTCCCCTCTTCATAGACTGTGAAGAAATATGATGTGAAGCATTTAGTGAGCTGTACCCTGAGACAAGCCTGACATTGAAAGTTCAGAGTAAAGCTATCTAACAACATATTTTACAAACTTTATACTTATCATCTTTCCTATTGATTTATGCATTTTATGATATTATTTCTATCCTAAATTATACAGTGCATGATTCCCTATTCTTGCAAGAATTATGATATACCTTATTTTCTTTGCAGGACAAAATTATTTTGAGAGCAAATTTACATAATTACAAAATGTCTATATAAAGTCAGCTGTATTTGAGCATTTCACAGTGACTCAAGATAAAAAAAAACATTGTGTGTCAGTGTATAAGTAACCCAGATGAAAACAAATGCTGTGATGCCAAAATTAGTGCATACTCAGGCAGTGATAAAAATGCTCCTTTAAGAGATTCCAATATAAAAGACATTTACAAGGCTGCCACCCAGAAGTTTACAAAGCTGTGATTGAAAAAGATCACAGCAGCACCAAGAAACCAGAGCTCAGCGCTTCCAGCCAGGCAAAGGAGGAGGAAAGAGCGTCTCAAACATCAGTTACAAGATATTTTGTAAGTGACAAAGTTACTGTAACAATGACAGCAGATGTGTTTAAAAGACAGCTCATCGAGCTTGCTGTGAAGGACAGTGTACCATTATCATTATTTACATGACCAGCTTTTACAGCTCTTAATGGAGAAATGGCCCGCTAACTTGGTGTTTCTCTGGAAAGAGAAAGTATTAGAATATTAGTGATCGAAGAAGCCCTTAACCAAAAGGAAGATCTTAAAAAGACTCAAGAGACTCTTTCTGTCTCTTAAAATGAATGCCTGCACTCGTCACAGAGAGAACTATTTTGCTATCAACGTTCGATAATGTGGGGAAAAAATGTATTGAGTCAGCCATCAATTGTGCAAGTTCTCCCACTTAAAAAGATGAGAGAGGCCTGTAATTGACATCATAAGTAGACCACAACTATGAGAGACAAAATGAGAAAACAAATCCAGAAAATCACCTTGACTGATTTGGCAAGATTTATTTTGCAAATTATGGTGGAAAATAAGTATTTGGTCACCTAAAACATGCAAGATTTCTGGCTCTCACAGTCACAGACCAGAACAGTCACACTCCAAACTCCACTATGGTGAAGACCAAAGAGCTGTCGAAGAACACCAGAAACAAAATTGTAGCCCTGCATCGGACTGGGAAGACTTAATCTGCAATAGGCAAGCAGCTTGGTATGATAAAATCAACTGTGGGAGCAATAATAAGAAAATGGAAGATATACAAGACCACTGATAATCTCCCTCGATGTGGGGCTCCACGCAAGATCTCACCCCATGGGGTCAAAATGATCACAAGAACGGTGAGCAAAAATCCAAGAACCACATGGGGGGACCTAGTGAATGACCTGCATAGAGCTGAGACCACCGTAACAAAGGCTACCATCAGTAACACACTATTCCCCCCGGGACTCAGATCCTGCTGTGCAACACCTGTCCCCCTGATTAAGCCAGTACATTTCCAGGCCCATCTGAAGTTTGCTAGAGTGCATTTGGATTATACATTGTCAGGAACACTGCACTGCACTTGCTCACTGAGCCAGTGCGCGTATCCTGAGTACAAAGACTGTGCACAAAGATACCTGCGGAGCGGGGTCTCAGTGGTGACGATGCATGCTCCAAGCTCACAGGACCTGAAGCACGTGACTGCTGGGGGCGTGGCCTCAGCACCACAGCCAGGAGCTGCAGGGAAACTCCTAGAAAGGTAACTACTGGACAATGTTACCAAGGGGCATATACAGAGACAGAAACCAGATCAAGCCGGGTCAAAGCACGAGATAGCAATACAGTACCAAAGGGTTAGACAGAATGGATAGTCAGGACATAGCAATAGATCAGAAAACCAGAACGGGCAATAGACGGTACAATAGGGACAAACTATAACTGAGTAACAATAGCCAAGCCAGGAGGTCAGAACCGGAAAAGACAATAGTACCAAAACGAGAGACGGAGTACAGAGTGAGGGAACGGACCGATTCATACACGGGAAGCAAACAAGCAACGCAGAATACATGCACACCAGGGGTCAGGCACACCAGAACAACAGTATAGCTGACAGAGAACCCTGGTAAATAGAATCATAGAATCATAGAATCATAGAATCGTAGAGTTGGAAGGGACCTCCTGGGCCATCTGGTCCAACCCCCTGCTCAAAGCAGGATTCGCTAAATCATCCCAGTCAGATGTCTGTCCAGCCTCTGTTTGAAGACTTCCATTGAAGGAGAACTCACCACTTCTCGTGGCAGCCTGTTCCACTCATTGATCACTCTAACTGTCAAAAAGTTTTTTCTAATATCTAATCTGTGTCTCCTCCCATTCAGTTTCATCCCATTGCTTCTAGTCTTTCCTTGTGCAAATGAGAATAAAGTTGATCCTTCTACAATGTGACAGCCCTTTAGATATTTGTAGACAGCTATTAAGTCTCCTCTCAGTCTTCTCTTTTGCAAACTAAACATTCCCAAATCCTGCAACCTTTCCTCATAAGACAGGGTTTGCAGACCGGTCATCATTCTGGTCGCTCTTTTCTGAACTTGCTCCAGTTTGTTGATGTCTTTTTTAAAATGTGGTGCCCAAAACTGGACACAATATTCCAGATGAGGTCTGACCAAAGAGGAGTAGAGGGAAATAATGACTTCACGTGATCTAGACTGTATGCTTCTGTTAATACATCCTAGAATTGCATTTGCCTTTTTTGCTGCTGCATCACACTGTTGACTCATATTCAGTCTGTGATCTATTAGTATACCCAAGTCTTTTTCACATGTGCTGTCACTTAGCCCTATTCCTCCCATTCTATATATGTTTTTTCCATTTTTATTGCCCAGATGTAGTACTTTGCATTTCTCCCTGTTAAAAACCATTCTGTTAGTTGCTGCCCACTTCTCCAGTTTATTTAAATCTTTTTGAATCCTCTCTCTCTCTTCTCTAGTATTAGCTATCCCTCCTAGCTTTGTGTCATCAGCAAATTTAATCAGTTTACCCTCAATTCCTTCATCTAAATCGTTGATAAAGATGTTGAACAATACAGGGCCCAGGACAGAGCCCTGTGGTACCCCACTTGAGACATTCTTCCAACTGGATGTGCAGCCATTTACGACCACTCTTTGGGTCCGATCACTAAGCCAGTTATGAATCCACCTAACAGTTGCCTTGTCCATTCCATACTTAATCATTTTTTCAATAAGGATTGTATGAGAGACTTTGTCAAATGCTTTGCTGAAGTCAAGATATACTATATCTACAGCATTTCCTTGATCCACCCAATCAGTGATACCGTCATAGAAGGAAATTAAGTTAGTCTGACATGACTTATTAGTTACAAACCCATGCTGACTCTGTTTAATCACTTCATTCTTATCCAGGTATTGACATACATGTTGTTTAATAATTTGTTCAAAGATCTTTCCTGGTATAGAAGTCAGACTCACCAGCCTATAGTTACCTGGGTCCACCTTCTTCCCCTTTTTGAAGATAGGAACAACATTTGCTCTTCTCCAGTCTTCTGGCACTTCTCCTGTTCTCCAAGAATTTTCAAAGATTATAGAGAGGGGTTCAAAAATTTCTTCTGCTATCTCCTTCAGTACTCTGGGGTGTAATTCATCTGGACCTGGAGACTTGAATTCATTTAGGCTAGCTAAGTGTTTCCTCACTATCTTTCTGTTTATAGATATCCTGGATTCTTCTATTCCCTTAATAGGACAGTGAATAACAGTTGATGTTACATTTCCTTTCTGAGAGAAAACAGATGCAAAATAGGAATTTAAAAGTTCAGCCTTCTCAACATCCTGTCTTACCATTTCATCATTTTGAGTGAGTATAAATACTCCTCCCAGATCCAGAAAGAGTCCACGAACACTTAACCCTGTAAGTGCACGGCAAGAACCCTGTTCAAACCATGACAGTATCCCCCACTTAATGAGGGGCCACTGGACCCCCAGGCTTCTCTGGGTATCTGGCGTGGAAAGCCTGCACCAGACAATCAGCATGCACCGAACTGGCCGGAACCCATGACCGATCCTCCAGAGAGTACCCCTTCCAGTGTATCAGATACTGGAGTCTCCGACGCACCCACCAGGAGTCGACAACATGCCCTACTTCATACTCCAGCTGCCCCTCTACCAGCACTGGTGGAGCATTAGATGAGGGATCCTCTCTCACCGTCCCCACAGGCTTTAACAGGGACCTGTGGAAGACATCAGAAATTTTAAAGGAGTTGGGCAGCTGCAGTTGGTAGGCTACTGGGTTAACAACCTGCACAACTTTGTATAGGCCAATAAACTTGGGGACCAGCTTTATAGATGGTATCTTAAGCTTGATATTGCGGGTGGATAGCCAATCTTCTCCTACTGCAAATGCTGGACCTGACCCCCTCCTCCTGTCAGCAAACCGCTTATAGTTTTCCTGGGCCTTGGAAATATTCCTCTGAACCTCCCTCCAAAGAATTCTAAGACGTGTCGCACCCTCAGCTCCAGGACAATCTGAATCCATGCGGGAAAACTCTCCAAAATGTGGGTTAAACCCATAGTTGATCTGAAAGGGAGACTTCCCAGTAGATTGACTCACACGACCGTTGAATGCAAACTCTGCGATGGGCAATACCTCACACCAGTCCTCCTGCCTGGAAGAGGCCAAGCATCTCAGAATCTGCTCCAACGATTGGTTCGTGCGCTCCGTCTGTCCATTAGGCTCTGGGTGGTAGGCTGAGGAGAAGGACAACGAAATCCCCAGCTTTTTGCAAAAAGCCCTCCAGAACCTAGCTACAAACTGTACCCCTCTGTCTGACACCACATTCATAGGCACTCCATGCAACCGAATTATATGCTGCATAAATAAACGGGCCAGGGTTTCAGCAGATGGTAACGCGGGGAGAGGTACAAAGTGGGCTTGTTTTGAAAACCTATCCACCACCACCCATATCACTGAGTTGCCCCTGGAAGGAGGAAGATTTGTGATAAAATCCATGGACAAATGTGTCCATGGTCTATCCGGAATTGGCAAAGGCACCAACTCCCCGGGCGGCCGGACCTGAGAACTTTTAGAACGAGCGCACACCCCACATGCAGTCACCAACTTTTTAATATCTGTTACCATAGAGGGCCACCAGAAACCCCTCGCAATTGCCCCCCAGGTAGCTGCAATCCCAGGGTGAGCACTCAACATAGAATCGTGAAATTCCTGCATAAGTCCGAGACGGAAACGTTCCGGTACAAACAATTTACCCGGGGGTTTACCACCTGGAGCCCGAGCCTAGGCCTCCAAAATCTCTCTCTGTAACTCAGATGAGATTTTGGCCACCACTACTCCTGGCTGAAGAATGGAGGAGGGAGGTTCTGGAGGGGATACCGAATCAAAGCTTCGGGATAAGGCATCAGCCTTGATGCTTTTAGTTCTCGGGCGGAATGTGATGGTAAACTGAAATCGAGAAAAAAAAAGCGCCCACCGAGCCTGTCTGGGGGTCAGTCTCTTGGCAGACTCGATATAGGCCAAATTTTTGTGATCAGTGATGACTGTAATGGGATGAATAGCCCCCTCCAGGAAATGCCTCCATTCTTCAAAAGCCAACTTTACCGCCAACAACTCTATTGCCGACATCGTAATTTCTTTCAGTAGAGGAAAATTTTTTAGAGAAGAAGGCGCAAGGCCTCAGATTAGTAAGGGTAGGAGGGCCCTGAGACAAAACTGCCCCCACCCCTACTTCCGAGGCGTCAACCTCCACGATAAAAGGTCTTGACGGGTCGAGTTGTACCAATACAGGGGCTGAAGAAAAGCACTTTTTTAATGTCATGAAAGAATTTTTTGCAGCTACAGACCAATTTTTTACATCAGCTCCCTTGAGAGTGAGGTCCGTTAGAGGCTTTACCACCTGCGAGAAGCCCTTAATACATTTCCTATAAAAGTTAGCAAAGCCTAAAAATCGCTGCAACCCTTTCAAGTCATGAGGCTGCACCCAATCTGTAACAGCCTGGACCTTCTTAGGATCCATATGGAACCCCTCCCCTGACACAATCAACCCCAGAAAGGATACATCTTGCATGAAAAATGAGCATTTTTCCAACTTGGCATACAAATTATTCTCCCTCAGTCTCAGGAGAACCATCCGCAAATGGTGCAAGTGAGATTGACTGTCCACCGAGTACACCAGAATGTCATCCAAATAGATGACCACAAAACGACCAATTAAATCAGAGAAAATTACATTAATAAAATTCTGAAAAACAGCAGGAGCGTTGGTGAGACCAAAGGGCATAACCAAGTTTTCAAACAGCCCTTCAGTCGTCAGGAATGCTGTTTTCCATTCGTCCCCTTCCCAGACTCTTATAAGGTTGTATGCCCCACGTAAATCCAGTTTAGGGAACCACTTGGCCCCGGTGAGTTGGTTACATAGATCAGGAATTAGGGGGAGAGGGTATGTATTTTTCACAGTAATTTTGTTTAATTCCCGAAAGTCGAGGCATGGCCGCAAACCTCCATCTTTTTTCTTAACAAAAAAGTAGCCCACCGCCACAGGTGAAACAGAAGGCCTAATATGCCCTTTGCGGAGACTCTCGGTAATGTACTCCTTCATGGCTAGACGTTCGGGCCCGGACAAATTGAACAGGCGAGCCTTGGGTAACTTGGCTCCAGGGACTAGATTAATGGCACAATCAAAGGGTCTATTTGGTGGTAGCGCGTCAGCCTCACTTTCAGAAAATACTTCTTCAAAATCTTTCAGGTACTCCGGAATACCTCCCAGATCGACAGATGACACTGACAGATTTTACTGGGGTGACAAGAGTTGTCAAGTTACAACATAGACCGTTAACCATACAACCCCACTGAATGATCTCCCCCATGACCCAGTCAACAGTAGTAGGATTGTGACGTTGAAGCCAAGGCATACCCAGTACCAGTCCAGCCAGCAGATTATTTAGAACAAAACACCTTAATTTTTCCACGTGAGTGGAACCCACTTTGAGTGAAAAGGTATCAGTCATGAAACAAATTCCCTCCTGGGTGATAGGAGAAGAATCAATTGCCACAATTTTAACAGGATCTTTTAACCTGACTGTCCCTATCTTATGAAAAGTCACAACTTTGGTATCGATCAGATTAATAGAAGAACCACAGTCAACAAAGGCGGTAGTCCCAACCGGACCGCCAGTAAGTTCTAGTTCCACCGGAAGCAGAATTTTAGTAAGTGAGGAAAAGGGTACCTGGGAGTCTGGGCAACCTCCTCGATTGTTACCCAGACTCAGTCGTTTTCCTGACGGCTTCACTGAAGAAAGGCAAGAAGGACAGTTCCTTCTCCAATGTCCAGCGGATCCACAGTAAAAGCACTATTGGTTGTTTCTACGGCGTCTCCTCTCTTTTTCCTCCAATGACGTGGCACCAACCTCCATGGGCTCAGGACTAGATGCAGAGTCTCTCAGATTGGAGAATAAAGGGGTCTCCTGCAGCATGACCCCTCTTGCCCGCAGCCTACGGTCCATGCGGACAGCCTGGATCATAGCGTCCTCCAAAGAATCCGGTGGAGGATGAAGGGCTAGGGCATCTTTCAAACGTTCGGACAGGCCTCTACAGAACAAACCCCGGAGAGCAGCATCATCCCAGGAGACCTCCGCTGCCCAGCGTCTGAACTCAGAGCAGAACCATTCAGCAGAGTGCCTCCCCTGTCACACTCATCAACATATCCTCTGCCAGACGCACTCTATCAGGCTCATCATAAATGTGCCCCAGAGCCTCAAAGAACAAATTCACAGACATACGTTCAGGAGCAGAGGAGAGAGAGAAAGCCCATGCCTGTGGAGCCCCTGGAAGTAGGGAAATGATGACCCCCACCCTCTGGAACTCATCCCCGGAGGAGCGGGGCCTCAGAGAAAAAAAAGCTTGCATCCTTCCCTGAATGACCTGAACTCCCTTTTATCCCCTGAGAAGGGGTCTGGCAATTTGACCGGAGATTCAGGGGATGCCAATGACACATCTCTATCCCCAGCACTAGTAGCCCCTGCAGCAACAGCCCCCTGCACAGTATCCACCAACTGTTGCTGGGTATGGGCCATCGTGCGCTGTTCCACATTAAGTTTGTGGAACATTTGGGTCAGGTGCTTGACCTGATCAGCCAAAGCTTGTATGGGATCCATGAGGATAACACACTTTTTTTTTTCCTCAGAGGAAAAAAAAACTGAAATGGTCAGCTATAATGTCAGGAACACCGCACTGCACTTGCTCACTGAGCCACTGTGCGTGTCCTGAGTACAAAGACTGTGCACAAAGATACCTGCGGAGCGGGGTCTCAGTGGTGATGATGCATGCTCCAAGCTCACAGGACCTGAAGCACGTGACTGCTGGGGGCGTGGCCTCAGCACCACAGAGCCAGGAGCTGAAGGGAAACACCTAGAAAGGTAACTACTGGACAATGTTACCAAGGGGCATAGACAGAGACAGAAACCAGATCAAGCCGTGTCAAAGCCCGAGATAGCTATACAGTACCAAAGGGTTAGACAGAATGGATAGTCAGGACATAGCAATAGGTCAGAAAACCAGAAGGGGCAATAGACGGTACAATAGGGACAAACTGTAACGGAGTAACGATAGCCAAGCCAGGAGGTCAGAACAAGAAAAGACAATAGTACCAAAACGAAAGACGGAGTACAGAGTCATACACGGGCAGCAAACAAGCAACACAGAATACACGCACACCAGGGGTCAAACACTCCAGAACAACAGTATAGCTGACAGAGAACCCTGGTAAAGAGTGAGTATAAATACCCTTCCCATATCCAGAAAGAGGCCACGAACACTTAACCCTGTGAGTGCAGGGCAAGAACCCTGTTCAAACCATGACATACATAAGAGTATTGTGAGAATGTCATATGGTCTGATGAAACCAAAGTATAACTGTTTGGTAGAAACAAAACTCGTCATGTTTGGAGGAGACAGAATGCTGAGTTGCATCCAAAGAACACCATACGTACTGGGAAGCATGGGGGTGACAACATCATGCTTTGGGGCTGTTTCTCTGCAAAGGGACCAGGACGACTGAATGACAGAATGAATGGGGCCATGCATCGTGAGATTTTGAGTGCAAACCTCCTTCCATCAGCAAGGGCATTGAAGATGAAACGTGGATGGGAGTTTCAACATAATAATGATCCCAACAACACCACCTGGGCAACAAAGTAGTGGTTTCATAAGAAGCATATGAAGGTCCTGGAGTGGCCTAGTCAGTCTCCAGGTCTCAACCCCATAGAAAACCTTTGAAGGGATTTGAAAATCCCTGTTGCCCAGCGACAGGCCGAAAACGTCACTGCTTTAGAGGAGATCTACAAGCAGGAATGGGTCAACATACCACCAACAGTGTGTGTCAACCTTGTGAAGACTTACAGAAAAAGTTTGACCTCTATGTCAAAAGTAAAAGAAAAGTCAAAGATGCTATAGGATTTTTACAGGATGAAAATGATGAAATGGTAAGACAGGATGTTGAAAAGGCCGAACTTTTAAATTCCTATTTTGCATCTATTTTCTCTCAGAAAGGAAATGTAACATCGACTGTTTTTCACTGTCCTATTAAGGGAATGGAAAAATCCAAGATATCTATAAACAGAACGATAGTGAGGAAACACTTAGCTAACCTAAATGAATTCAAGTCTCCAGGTCCAGATGAATTACACCCCAGAGTACTGAAGGAGATATCAGAAGAAATTTTTGAACCCCTCACCATAATCTTTGAAAATTCTTGGAGAACAGGAGAAGTCCCAGAAGACTGCAGAAGAGAAAATGTTGTTCCCATCTTCAAAAAGGGAAAGAAGGTGGACCCAGGTAACTATCGGCCGGTTGTCATGATCCCAGTGCAGGTTTTGACCTGCACGTCAGGGGTTAATGTCTTGAGTCCAGTGCAGGCTTTTGACCAGCACACATGGGGTTAATTATTGTGGCCTCTCTTTGGTTCAAGGAGAGCTTCTTATAGCCCTGGGAAACTCCAATCCCCGTCAGTTATACTTTTGCCTTTGGCCGAGTGTGGTGACCCCTGTGTGCCTGTGCCTTCTGATTGTCTTCTAGCTTGCTTATATGGTTTTGACCCGGTTCTGTCCCATGTTGTGAGCTTGTCTCTTGATTCTGTACTGTGTATCTGCTTCTCTGGTTTCTGACTCATTGCCTATGTCCTGACTTTTCTCTGATTGCCACTCTTGCACTGTGCTGCTATCTCCGTGTATGAATCATTCCCTCTGGTACCACGCCGCCCTCTTCGTGTATGACCCCCTGTTTGTCTGACCTGAGGATCCCTGTAGTAGAATACTGCATTCATCTCCAGCAGCAGGATGCTAAGCCCCACCCCCTGCGGTCACATGATTGTAGGTCCTTCACTGCTTGCTACCTTCAGCGTCCCAAGTCCTGTCTGCCTGAGCTTTCGCTGCAGTATCTGACCTCAGGCCCTCCCGCAGTGTGGGTGAGTCACCCTGTTAAGCCTTGGCAGTTTGCCAGCGCTGACAGGACCCTGACACCAGTGAGTCTGACTTCTATACCAGGAAAGATCTTTGAACAAATTATTAAGCAACATGTATGTAAGTACCTGGATAAGAATGAAGTGATTAAACAGAGTCAGCATGGGTTTGTAACTAATAAGTCATGTCAGACTAACTTAATTTCCTTCTATGACAGAATCAGTGATTGGGTGGATCAGGGAAATGCTGTAGGTATAGTATATCTTGACTTCAGCAAAGCATTTGACAAAGAATCTCACACAATCCTTATTGGAAAAAATGGAATGGACAAGGCAACTGATAGGTGGATTCATAACTGGCTTAGTGATCGGACCCAAAGAGTGGTCGTAAATGGCTGCACATCCAGTTGGAAGAATGTCTCAAGTGGGGTACCACAGGGCTCTGTCCTGGTCCCTGTATTGTTCAACATCTTTATCAATGATTTAGATGAAGGAATTGAGGGTAAACTGATTAAATTTGCTGATGACACAAAGCTAGGAGGGATAGCTGTAATGAATAGGTCACCGAGGAGGATGGCAGGAATAGGCTAGGCCACCAGGAAACCAGAAAGGTTGGTAACTTAGCGGATTGCAGACCCCTAATCCTAACAACACAACTAGCAGTAGCGGTGGGGCGTACCTACGATGCCCTAGATGCCTCGGCACAGCCGGAGAACTAACTAAGCTTAAAGCAAGAAAGGTGAAGTCTAAATTGACCCGGAGTAGAACCCCAAAGAAATAGCCCCCACACATATATTGTCGGTGACACAAGATGAGGCACTAACACAGGTAGAAAATAGACTGAGCAAATGGTGAGGCCCAAACTGTCTGGATAGGATAGGAAAGGAAAGACACTGTCTGCAATCACACCAAAACCCTAAAAAATCCAACACATCTGATGTACAAAAAACACTGAGGTCTCAAGACCTCTCCCCCACCTATATCAGCATTCTGGTGTGAACTGGCAGCAAAGCAAAAGAGACAAATATAACAGGGGACTGAACAAACTGAGGGAAGCCTGCTCACTTATATCCTCCCAGTCAGTAACCCCTGATTTCCAATCATCGTCGTCAGGTGGCAGACTTCTGTCAACCCAGCCAGCTCCACTACCCGCAGTAACCACCAGAGGGAGCCCCGACTCAGAAATCAGATTAAGAGAATTCACAACAGTACCCCCCCTTGAGGAAGGGTCACCGAACCCTCATCCACGCCACCAGGCCGATCAGGATGGGCCCGGTGAAAAGCACGAACCAATCTCTCGGCATGAATGTCAGAAGCAGAGACCCAAAAATTATCCTCCTGGCCATAACCTTTCCACTTGACCAAGTACTGGAGTCTCCGTCTAGCCCGACGAGAATCCAATATCTTCTCTACCTCATACTCGAAATTACCCTTAACCAATACATATCACCCTCTTTAACCCCTTCCTGACATGAGACGTACTATCCCGTCCACGGTACCCGGGCCCGTATGACCGGGGACGGGATAGTACGTCTACCGCGATCAGCGGCGCCCACGTGGTGAGCGCCGCTGATCGCGGCCGGGTGTCAGCTGATTATCACAGCTGACACCCGGCACAATGTGTCAGGGGCGGTCACGGACCGCCCCCGACACGTTAACCCCTTGCACACCGCGATCAAACGCGATCGCGGTGTACCGGGAGTTAAAGGGAAGCATCGGCAGGGAGGGGGCTCCCTCCGTGCTTCCCTGAGCCCCCCACGGCAGCGCAATGTGCAGCGCTGCTGCGGGGGGCTCCTATCCTCCAGGCCCCCGAATCCAAGATGGCGACGGGGGCCTTCGGGGGCCTGTGGAAGCTGGCTTCCTCAGTGCCTGCAAAGCGCAGGCATGAGGAAGCCTTGTGCACTGCCTGTGACAGATTGCTGATCTGTCACAGTGATCTGTGATGTGACAGATCAGCGATCTGTCACAGGACAGTGATGTCCCACCTGGGACTATGTAATAAAGTAAAAAAAAAATTAAAAAAAAGTGTAAAAATAAATTTAAAAAAATCGCCAAATAAATTAGTAAAAAAAAAAAAAAATATTCCCCAATAAATTCATTTTTTTAAAATAATAAAAAAAAAAAACAATAAATGTACACATATTAGGTATCGCCGCGTCCGTAACGACCTGCCCTATAAAACTGTCCCATTAGTTAACCCCTTTAGCGAACCCCTTAAAAAATAAAAATAAAAAACGAAGCAAAAAATAATGATTTATTATCATACCGCCAAACAAAAAGTGCAATAACGCGCGATCAAAAAGACGCATATAAATATCCATGGTACCGCTGAAAACGTCATCTTGTTCCGCAAAAAACAAGCCGCCACACAGCATCATCAGCAAAAAAATAAAAAAGTTATAACTCGCAGAATAAAGCGATGCAAAAATAATTATTTTTTATATAAAATAGTTTTCATTGCATAAAACCGACAAAAACATAAAAAAACGACCTAAATGAGGTATCGCTGTAACCGTGCTGACCCGAAGAATAAAACCGCTTTATCAATTTTACCGCACGTGGAACGGTGTAAACGCACCCCCCCAAAAGAAATTCATGAAACGCTGGTTTTTGTTCATTCTGCGTCACAAAAATCGGAATAAAAAGCGATCAAAAAATTTCACGTGCCCGAAAATGGTACCAATAAAAACGTCAACTCATCCCGCAAAAAATAAGACCTCACATGACTCGGTGGGTCAAAATACGGAAAAATTATAGCTCTCAATATGTGGTGATGCAAAAACTATTTTTACAATAAAAAGCGTCTTTTAGCGTGCGACAGCCGCCAAACATAAAAACCGCCATAAATAGTAAATCAAACCCCCCGTTATCACCCCTTTAGTTAGGGAAAAATAATAAAATAAAAAAAATGTATTTATTTCCATTTTTCCATTAGGGTTAGGGCTAGGGTTAGGGCTAGGGGTGTGTTGGGGTAGGGTTAGGTTAGGGTTAGGGTTAGGGTTAGGGCTAGGGCTAGGGTTAGGGTTAGGGCTAGGGCTAGGGTTAGGGCTAGGGTTAGGGCTAGGGTTAGGGCTAGGGTTAGGGCTAGGGTTAGGGGCGTGTTGGGGTTCGGGTTGGAGTTAGAATTGGGGGTTTCCACTGTTTGGGCACATCAGGGGCTCTCCAAATGCAACATGGCGTCTGATCTCAATTCCAGCCAATTCTGAGTTGAAAAAGTCAAATGGTGCTCCTTCCCTTCCAAGCTCTGCTATGCGCCCAAACAGTGTTTTACCCCCTCATGTAGGGTATCAGCCTACTCAGGACAAATTGCAAAACAATTTTTGGGGTCCAATTTCCCCTGTTACCCTTAGGAAAATAAAAAATTGGGGGCAAAAATATCATTTTTGTGGAAAAAAAATGATTTTTTTATTTTCACGTCCGAGTGTTATAAACTTCTGTGAAGCACTTGGGGGTTCAAAGTGCTCACCACACATCTAGATAAGTTCCGTGGGGGGTCTAGTGTCAAAAATGGGGTCACTTGTGGGGAGTTTCAATAGTTTAGGTACATCAGGGGCTCTCCAAACGCACATGACACCCGCAGACCATTCCATCAAAGTCTGCATTCCAAAACGTCACTACTTCCCTTCCGAGCCCTGACGTGTGCCCATACAGTAGTTTTCTCCCACATATGGGGTAGCAGCGTACTCAGGACAAATTGGAAAACAACTTTTGGGGTCCAATTTATCCTGGTACCCTTGGGAAAATAAAAAAATGGTGACTAAAAGATCATGTTTGTGGAAAAAATACGAATTTTTTATTTTCACGCCCGGGCGTTGTAAACTTCTGTGAAGCACTGGGGGGGTCAAAGTGCTCACCACACATCTAGATAAGTTCCTTGGGGGGTCTAGTTTACAAAATGGTGTCATTTGTGGGGGTTTCCACTGTTTAGGTACATTAGGGGCTCTCCAAAGGCAACATGACACCCGCAGACCATTCCATCAAAGTCTGCATTCCAAAGCGTCACTACTTCCCTTCCGAGCCCTGACGTGTGCCCATACAGTAGTTTTCTCCCACATATGGGGTAGCAGCGTACTCAGGACAAATTGGAAAACAACTTTTGGGGTCCAATTTATCCTGGTACCCTTGGGAAAATAAAAAAATGGTGACTAAAAGATCATGTTTGTGGAAAAAATACGAATTTTTTATTTTCACGCCCGGGCGTTGTAAACTTCTGTGAAGCACTGGGGGGGTCAAAGTGCTCACCACACATCTAGATAAGTTCCTTGGGGGGTCTAGTTTACAAAATGGTGTCATTTGTGGGGGGTTTCCACTGTTTAGGTACATTAGGGGCTCTCCAAAGGCAATATGACACCCGCAGACCATTCCATCAAAGTCTGCATTCCAAAACGTCACTACTTCCCTTCCGAGCCCCGACGTGTGCCCATACAGTAGTTTTCTCCCACATATGGGATATCAGCATACTCAGGACAAATTGGACAACAACTTTTGCGGTCCAATTTCTCCTGGTACCCTTGGGAAAATAAAAAAATGGTGACTAAAAGATCATGTTTGTGGAAAAAATACGAATTTTTTATTTTCACGCCCGGGCGTTGTAAACTTCTGTGAAGCACTGGGGGGGTCAAAGTGCTCACCACACATCTAGATAAGTTCCTTGGGGGGTCTAGTTTACAAAATGGTGTCATTTGTGGGGGGTTTCCACTGTTTAGGTACATTAGGGGCTCTCCAAAGGCAATATGACACCCGCAGACCATTCCATCAAAGTCTGCATTCCAAAACGTCACTACTTCCCTTCCGAGCCCCGACGTGTGCCCATACAGTAGTTTTCTCCCACATATGGGGTATCAGCATACTCAGGACAAATTGGACAACAACTTTTGGGGTCCAATTTCTCCTGGTACCCTTGGGAAAATAAAAAAATGGTGACTAAAAGATCATGTTTGTGGAAAAAATACGAATTTTTTATTTTCACGCCCGGGCGTTGTAAACTTCTGTGAAGCACTGGGGGGGTCAAAGTGCTCACCACACATCTAGATAAGTTCCTTAGGGGGTCTAGTTTCCAAAATGGTGTCATTTGTGGGGGGTTCCACTGTTTTGGTACATCAGGAGTTTTCCAAACGCGACATGGTGTCCGATCTCAATTCCAGCCAAAAACGTCAAATGGCGCTGCTTCCCTTCCGAGCTCTGCCATGCCCCCAAATAGTGGTTTACCCCCACATGTGGGGTATGAGCATACTCAGGACAAATTGCACAATAACTTTTAGGGTCCTGTTACCCTTGGAAAAATAAGAATTGAGGGTGAAAAGATCATTTTTGTGGAAAAAATATGATTTTTTAATTGTATGGCTTTATGTTATAAACTTCTGTGAAGCCCATGGGGGTTCAAAGTTCTCACCACACATCTAGATAAGTTCCTTAGGGTGTCTAGTTTCCAAAATGGTGTCATTTGTGGGGGGTTTCCACTGTTTTGGTACATCAGGGGTTTTCCAAACGCGACATGGTGTCCGATCTCAATTCCAGCCAAAAACGTCAAATGGCGCTGCTTCCCTTCCGAGCTCTGCCATGCGCCCAAATAGTGGTTTACCCCCACATGTGGGGTATCAGCGTACTCAGGACAAATTGCACAATAACTTTTAGGGTCCTGTTACCCTTGGAAAAATAAGAATTGAGGGTGAAAAGATCATTTTTGTTGAAAAAATATGATTTTTTAATTGTATGGCTTTATGTTATAAACTTCTGTGAAGCCCATGGGGGTTCAAAGTTCTCACCACACATCTAGATAAGTTCCTTAGGGGGTCTAGTTTCCAAAATGGTGTCATTTGTGGGGGGTTTCCACTGTTTTGGTACATCAGGGGTTTTCCAAACGCGACATGGTGTCCGATCTCAATTCCAGCCAAAAACATCAAATGGCGCTGCTTCCCTTCCGAGCTCTGCCATGCGCCCAAATAGTGGTTTACCCCCACATGTGGGGTATCAGCGTACTCAGGACAAATTGCACAATAACTTTTAGGGTCCTGTTACCCTTGGGAAAATAAAAACTGGGGTGAAAAGATCATTTTTTGTGGAAAAAATATGATTTTTTAATTGTACCGCTGTACGTTATAAACTTCTGTAAAGCCCTTGTGGGTTCAAAGTTCTCACCACATATCTAGATAAGTTCCTTGGGGGGTCTAGTTTCCAAAATGGGGTCACTTGTAGGGGGTTTCCACTGTTTAGGTACATCAGGGACTCTCCAAACGTGACATGGCGTCCAATCTGAATTCCAGCCAATTTTGCATTGAAAAAGTCAAACGGCGCTCCTTCCATTCTGAGCTCTGCCATGCGCCGAAACAGTCGTTCCCCCCCACATATCAGGTATCTGCGTACTCAGGACAAATTGCACAATAACTTTTGCAGTTCAATTTCTCCTGTTACCCTTGGTAAAATAAAAAAAATTGAACCTGAAGTATTTTTTTTATGAAAAAAAGTTAGATGTTCAATTTTTTTTAAATATTCAAAAAAATTCCTGTGACGCACCTAAAGGGTTAATAAACTTCTTGAATGTGGTTTTGAGCACCTTAAGGGGTGCAGTTTTTAGAATGGTGTCACTTTTGTGTATTTTCTATCATATAGACCCCTCAAAGTGGCTTCAAATGTGATGTGGTCCTAAAAATAAAATGGTGTTGTAAAAATGAGAAATCGCTGGTCAATTTTAACCCTTATAACTTCCTAACAAAAAAAAATTTGGAACCAACTTTTTTTTGTTAGGAAGTTATAAGGGTTAAAAATTGACCAGCGATTTCTCATTTTTGCAACACCATTTTATTCACAGGAATTTTTTGAATATTTAAAAAAAAATGAACATTTAACTTTTTTTCACAAAAAAAATACTTCAGGTTCAATTTTTTTTATTTTACCAAGGGTAACAGGAGAAATTGGACTGCAAACGTTATTGTGCAATTTGTCCTGAGTACGCTGATACCTGATATGTGGGGGAACCACTGTTTCGGCGCATGGCAGAGCTCAGAAGGGAAGGAGCGCCGTTTCACTTTTTCAATGCAAAATTGGCTAGAATTCAGATCGGACGCCATGTCGCGTTTGGAGAGCCCCTGATGTACCTAAACAGTGGAAACTCCCCACAAGTGACCCCATTTTGGAAACTAGACCCCCCAAGGAACTTATCTAGATATGTGGTGAGAAATTTGAACCCACAAGGGCTTCACAGAAGTTTATAACGAACAGCGGTACAATTAAAAAATCATATTTTTTCCACAAAAATGATCTTTTCACCCCCAATTTTTATTTTCCCAAGGGTAACAGGACCCTAAAAGTTATTGTGCAATTTGTCCTGAGCACGCTGATACCCCACATGTGGGGGTAAAACCACATTTGGGCGCATGGCAGAGCTCGGAAGGGAAGCAGTGCCATTTGACGTTTTTGGCTGGAATTGAGATCGGACACCATGTCGCGATTGGAAATCCCCTGATGTACCAAAACAGTAGAAACCCCCCACAAGTGACACCATTTTGGAAACTAGACCCCCCAAGGAACTTATCTAGATGTGTGGTGAGAACTTTGAACCCCCCCAGTGCTTCACAGAAGTTTATAATGCCTGGGCGTGAAAATAGAAAAATCATATTTTTTCCACAAACATGATCTTTTAGTCACCAATTTTTTTATTTTCCCAAGGGTACCAGGAGAAATTGGACCCCAAAAGTTGTTGTCCAATTTGTCCTGAGCAAGCTGATACCTCATATGTGGGAGAAAACTACTGTATGGGCACACGTCAGGGCTTGGAAGGGAAGTAGTGATGTTTTGGAATGCAGACTTTGATGGAATGGTGTGTGGGTGTCATGTTGCTTTTGGAGAGCCCCTGATGTACCTAAACAGTGGAAGCCCCCCACAAGTGACCCCATTTTGGAGACTAGACCCCCTAAGGAACTTATCTAGATGTGTGGTGAGCACTTTGAACCCCCAAGGGCTTCACAGAAGTTTATAATGCCAGGGCATGAAAATAAAAAAATCGTATTTTTTCCACAATCTTGATCATTTAGTCCCCAATTTTTTTATTTTCCCAAGGGTAACAGGAGAAATTGGACCCCAAATGTTGTTGTCCAATTTGTGCTGAGTACGCTGATACCTCATATGTGGGAGAAAACTACTGTATGGGCACACGTCGGGGCTCGGAAGGGAATTAGTGACGTTTTGGAATGCAGACTTTGATGGATTGGTCTGCGGGTGTCATGTGCGTTTGGAGAGCCCCTGATGTACCTAAACTATTGAAACTCCCCACAAGTGACCCCATTTTGGAAACTAGACCCCCCACGGAACTTATCTAGATGTGTGGTGAGCACTTTGAACCCCCAAGTGATTCACAGAAGTTTATAACACCCGGGCGTGAAAATAAAAAAAATCATTTTTTTCCACAAAAATGATATTTTTGCCCCCAATTTTTTATTTTCCTAAGGGTAACAGGAAAAATTGGACCCCAAAAGTTGTTTTACAATTTGTCCTGAGTAGGCTGATACCCTTTATGTGGGGGTAAAACACTTTGGGCGCATGGCAGAGCTTGGAAGGGAAGGAGCACCTTTTGACTTTTTCAGCGCAGAATTGGCTGGAATTGAGATCCGACGCCATGTTGCATTTGGAGAGCACCTGATGTGCCCAAACAGTGGAAACCCCCAATTCTAACACCAACCCTAACCCCAACACACCCCTAACCCTAATCTCAGCCCTAACCCTAATGGGAAAATGGAAATAAATACATTTTCTTTTAATTTTATTATTTTTCCCTAACAAAGGGGGTGATAACGGGGGGTTTGATTTACTATTTATAGCGGGTTTTTATGTTTGGCAGCTGTCATAGGCTAAAAGACGCTTTTTATTGTAAAAATAGTTTTTGCATCACCACATATTGAGAGCTATGATTTTTCCATATTTTGACCCACTGAGTCATGTGAGGTCTTATTTTTTGCGGGACGAGTTGACGTTTTATTGGTACCATTTTCGGGCACGTGACATTTTTTGATCGCTTTTTATTCCGATTTTTGGGACGCAGAATGAACAAAAACCAGCGTTTCATGAATTTCTTTTGGGGGGTGCGTTTACACCGTTCCGCGTGCGGTAAAATTGATAAAGCTCTTTTATTCTTCGGGTCAGTACGGTTACAGCGATACCTCATTTATGTCTTTTTTTATGTTTTGGCGGTTTTATGCAATGAAAACTATTTTATATAAAAAATAATTATTTTTGCATCGCTTTATTCTGTGAGCTATAACTTTTTTATTTTTTTGCTGATGATGCTGTATCACAGCTCATTTTTTGCGGGACAAGATGACGTTTTCAGCGGTACCATGGATATTTATATGCGTCTTTTTGATCGCGCGTTATTGTACTTTTTGTTCGGCGGTATGATCATAAATCATTATTTTTGCTTTGTTATTTTTATTTTTTAAGGGGTTCGCTAAAGGGGTTAACTAATGGGACAGTTTTATAGGGCGGGTCGTTACGGACGCGGTGATATCAAACATGTGTACTTTTATTGTTTTTTTCTTTTTTTATTTCCAAAAAATGAATTTATTGGGGAATATTTTTTTTTCTAATTTATTTAGCGATTTTTTTAAAATTATTTTTACACTTTTTTTTTTTTTTACTTTATTAGGTTGTCCTAGAGGGGACATCACTGTCCTGTGACAGATCGCTGATCTGTCACAGGCATAGATGCAGACTTCCTCATGCCTGCGCTTTGCAGGCACTGAGGAAGTCAGCTCCCTACAGGCCCCCGAAGGTCCCCGTCGCCATCTTGGATCTGGGGTCCTGTAGGGAAAGAGACCCCCGCAGTAGCGCTGCTGTGGGGGGCTCAGGGAAGCACGGAGGGAGCCCCCTCCTTGCCAATGCTTCCCTTTAACCACCGTTACACCGCGATGTTTGATTGCGGTGTGCAAGGGGTTAACGTGTCGGGAGCGGTCCATGACCGCCTCTGACACATTGTGCTGGGTGTCAGCTGTGATGATCAGCTGACACCTGGCCGCGATCAGCGGCGCTCACCACGTGGGCGCCGCTGATTGCTGTGACGTACTATCCCATCCTTGGGAATTAAGTCCCAGGGCACATGGACGTGATAGTACATCACATGGGATTAAGGGGTTAATAAGCCATCTTTCTTGGCCACAAAAAAAGCCAGCACCTAAAGGTGAAGAGAATGGTCTGATATGACCCTTCTCCAATGACTCCTTGATATAAGATCGCATAGCATCATGTTCAGGTCCTGATAAGTTGAAAAGCCGACCCTTGGGAAATTTACAGCCGGGCATTAACTCAATTGCGCAATCATAACTCCTATGAGGAGGCAAAGACCCGGACTTACTCTCACTAAATACATCAGAAAAATCAGCCAAATAGTCAGGAACATCATGAGACTGGGGAAAGGTGGAAAAAACAGTAGTGTCACTAAGAACACATTGACAACCCCAACTCACCACACACACAGATTTCCAATCCAAAACAGGATTATGGGTTTGCAACCAAGGAAAACCCAGTACAATAATATCATGTAAATTGTGCAACACCAAAAATTTACAATTCTCTTGGTGGTCCGGGGCGACCCGCATTATCACCTGGGTCCAAAACTGGGGTTTATTCTCCGCCAAAGGGGTAGCATCAATACCCCTCAAAGGAATAGGGGTCCGCAGGGGCACCATGGGAAAACCACAACGTTTGTCAAAGTCAAAATCCATCAGATTCAAAGCTGCTCCTCAACAAAAGCCTTAGCAGAAAATGTAGACAAGGAGCAGATCAAGGTAACCGCCAAAAGGAACTTAGGCTGTACACTGCAAATGAGTGAGCAAAATGTTTTTTTTCGTTTAGGGCAGACAGAAATAGTATGAGAGGCATCCTCACAAAAGAAGCACAACTTATTACGCCTTCTAAACTCTTGACGTTGCACCCTAGACAAAACCCTATCACATTGCATGGGTTCAGAAGTTTGTTCAAAAGGCAGCACCGCCTCTCGCGTAGTTTTACGTTCACGTAAACGTCGATCAATTTGAATGGCTAATTACATAGAGTCGTTAAGACCAGAGGGGACAGGAAATCCCAACATAACATCTTTTATGGTTTCTGCCAGACCTTTCCGAAAGAGAGCTGCTAGGGCATCATCATTCCATTTAGTAAGGACCGCCCACTTTCAGAATTTTTGACAATATAGCTATGCAGCATCCTGACCCTGGTTCAATGCCAATTAGGTTTTCTCAGCTTGTATTAGGTTCATCATACAACAACCCCAGGGCTTGAAAAAACGCATCCACATTAGCCAGAATAGGATCTCCAGGTGTCAGAGAAAAGGCCCATTCCTGGGGATCGCCATGCAGCAAGGAGATGACAATTTTAACCTGCTGCACCGAGCTCCCCGATGAGTTAAGTTTCAAAGCGAAAAATAGTTTACAATTATTCTTAAAATTCAAAAATTTAGAATTTAGAAAACACATCAGGAGAAGGGATCTTTGGTTCTACAGCAGATGATTGAGCGAGATAGGCAGAAATTCCCTGCACTTCAGCAGCGAGCTGCTCAACATGATCGGACAATTGCTTAGTCTCCATTAAAGAAAAAATCCTCCTATGGCCCCAGAGAAAAAGAGGAAAAAATATATAAAAAAAATTCGGACTTTTTTTTTTTTTTTACAATTCTTTCCTTCTTTAGAGTACCCTAGAGTCTACAGTTTTGGCTAGTGATTCTGTTATGAATCGGTCACCGAGGAGGATGGCAGGAATAGGCTAGGCCACCAGGAAACCAGAAAGGTAAAAAATCCAACACGTCTGATGTACAAAAAACACTGAGATCTCACGACCTCTCCCCCACTATATCAGCATTCTGGTGTGAACTGGCAGCAAAGCAAAGGAGACAAATATAACAGGGGACTGAACAAACTGACACAAGCTGTAAAATATGGAGCAGGGTCCAGCACTGCCCCAGCAGGAAGCACGCTGAACCCTCACAGCAAAGCAGAAAGAGGCAAAACCAGATCAAATGCAAAGGATTAACAAATTAACAACTTAACTGAAAAATGCAGGATCAGGCAGGAGACAGCAGACCTCAAAATGCACAGGAAGAAACCCATCACCAGCAGCAACTGAGGGACGCCTGCTCACTTATATCCTCCCAGTCAGTAACCCCTGATTTCCAATCATTGTCATCAGGTGGCAGACTTCTGTCAACCCGGCCAGCTCCACTACCTGCAGTAACCACCAGAGGGAGCCCCGACTCAGAAGTCAGATCAAGAGAATTCACAACAGATAGCTAATACTAGAGAAGAGAGAGAGAGGATTCAAAAAGATAAATAAACTGGAGCAGTGGGCATCAACTAAAAGAATGGTTTTTAACTGGGAAAAATGCAAAGTACTACATCTGGGCAATAAAAATGAAAAAAGCATATACAGAATGGGAGGAATAGGGCTAAGCAACAGCACATGTGAAAAAGACTTAGGTATACTAATAGATTAGATCACAGACTGAATATGAGTCAACAGTCTGATGCAGCAGCAAAAAAGGCAAATGCAATTCTAGGATGTATTAACAGAAGCATACAGTCTAGATCACGTGAAGTCATTATTGCCCTCTTCTCCTCTTTGGTCAGACCTCATCTGCAATACTGTGTCCAGTTTTGGGCGCCACATTTTAAAAAAGACATCAACAAACTGGAGCACGTTCAGAAAAGAGCGACCATAATGGTGACCGGTCTGAAAACCCTGTCTTATGAGGAAAGGTTGCAGAATTTGGGAATGTTTAGCTTGCAGAAGAGAAGACTGAGAGGAGACTTAATAGCTGTCTACAAATATCTCAAGGGCTGTCACATTGTAGAAGGATCATCTTTATTCTCATTTGCACAAGGAAAGACTAGAAGCAATGGGATGAAACTGAATGGGAGGAGACACAGATTAGATATTAGAAAAAACTTTTTGACAGTTAGAGTGATCAATGAGTGGAACAGGCTGCCACGAGAGGTGGTGAGTTCTTCTATAGAAGTCTTCAAACAGAGGCTGGACAGACATCTGTCTGGGATGATTTAGCGAATCCTGCTTTGAGCAGGGGGTTGGACCAGATGGCCCAGGAGGTCCCTTCCAACTCTACAATTCTATGATTCTATCATTGCAAACAAAGGATATATATCAAAATATTGAGATGAATTTTTGTTAATGACCAAATACTTATTTTCCACCATAATTTTAAAAATAAATCTTGCCAAATCAGACAAGGTGAATTTCTGGATTTGTTTTCTCATTTTGACTCTCATAGTTGTGGTCTACCTATGATGTCAATTACAGGCCTCTCTCATCTTTTTAAGTGGGAGAACTTGCACAATTGGTGTCTGAATAAATACTTTTTTCCCCACTGTATGTTTGTGACTAAAAAAATTGTTGCTTAGTCACTGGCAGTAAAAGATACTAAAGCTCATCAAAGCAGCCAGTTTTTCCAGACCTTAGTGGAAAAAGTTGTGCAAGATCATGAACTCAAAAACGAACAGGTTCTTGATTGTAACTGATAATGCTTCAAACATAAGTACAATTAAACTGATGATTGAGAATAATAAAGCTGAGCAGCAGCTAGAAGAACGTTTCACATTCAGTATGTTGGAGATGAAAGGCCACAGTCCTCCTGTTCCCATAACAGAGGAGCAAAGAGACATTACTACAGAACAGCAAAATAATTCTTTACAATTAGATGATCTTGTTGAAATTGCTTTACACCTCTTTCCTATTCATCACATGCGCTGTGTTGTGCACATGGACCGCCCGCCAGGGCAGTGGGGTACTCGGTACCGGGCCGGTATCTCAGAGGGAAGTGTCACAGTAGCGGTGACCCGGTCTGTGGCCCTGGGTGTCCATGTAAAAGGAGTCAAGCGTGGCTGGTTAAAGTTTATAAGTGGATGATACGTGATGCCACCTGTGGTGCTCGGCAATGTAGGGGTTAAGCCGATGCTGCAGACATACCATCTGTCCCAGAGAATCTAAGGCAGCAAGATGTAATAGCTCCCCACAGGTTGAGCTGTGGTCCCAGGGCAGTGGTGATAGGTGTTGAGGAACAGGGTGTAGTGTCTGGCACAGAGATGTAGCAGTGCTGGAGGGCTTGCAGGAAGAATGCAATGACACAACAGGGTGCAGTTTCCGTTACCTTTACTGTGCTTTGTAAGTGCAGTCCAGGGTCCAGATTACAGATGGAACAGAGGCTGGCCAGCTTGGAAGCAACTTAAGAATATCTCTATGCAGATGGGTTGTGAAGTCTCCTTTCTAGTGCTTATCTGAGGTACTTGCAGTACTGTGTTACACTGAAGTTCCACTTGCTTGTTCTCTTATAGAACTCCCTCGTATGGCAGACAGCTGTAGCCTTCTTCTTCTGGCTCACACGTTGCTGTTGTGCCTCCGAGTCTTATGTGGGAACAGAGCATTTACAGCTTCCTATTCCTCCGGTTTCTGCTGCAGGAACATCAGTATCCGTACAACCTTGGAGACCGGGCTCCAGACCATGCGCTACAGCTAGAATTGAGCCTGAACTCTGCTCAATCTTCCAGCTCCTCTTCTCACGTCCACACACGTTTCCCTCCTCACACGAACTAACTAATTTCCCCATCCTGGCCCCCAGAGAGCAGCTCCTCCCCCAGTTTTGGTTCAGAGCTCCCTCTGCTGGCCTGGAGTGGGAACTGTGCTGTGTGTTGTATTTATCTGATAGAGAGACCCTTCATTGCTTACAAGCATGACATCACACTCCCTAGGAGGATGGTAATGCCACTGTGGCGACCATACTCCTGGGGGCGCCACATTCCCCCCTAGTGCTATTCAGTACTCCCGGACTGAAGAAAAACATGCAAAAACAATTGAACAATTGTAACTGCTACAAGATTTCAAAAAAATGAAAAATTACAAAAACCAAAGCTCAAAAACAGTCCTGATGACGATTAGTCCATGCGTCAATGTTCATGGCCCAATTCCTGAGCAGTTGGTAACTATGTACAAGATAGTTTTGGCCACACATACTCCTATGGCCCAATTGTCCATCAAAAACAAACTGAGATTGTTCAAAAGTTTCTTACAGAGTCTCTGTAGGCACATAAGCATGAAAAGGTTGCATATGTACATTTTACCATTCACATTACTTATTTATATACGAAACCTTAGGGGTGGTATACCTTGGGTACTGCGGACAGACCTGCTGGTGTGGCATCTGCTGCTTGTACTTGCTGGTTTTCAGGGTGGTCTTTAGTCACTTCTTGCATTACCAGTTGGGGAAAGGTCAAAACTGGCACCAGTATGGCATTATTTGCTCTAGTCCAATTTGCAGGGAATTCTCCGAGTACAGTGCTGACCTTTTCTTCTTCCTCTATGGGCTGAAGGTTGTTTTGCTCTTACATTCTGTCCTTTAGTTGGTCAGGGCACAGTTTCAGATGATCCCTCAATACTGCTGATGAGGTTTCTCCTCCATCCTTACTGATAAGGCACACTTTGGTGTTGTCAAAGTTTGATGGTAGGACGGTGTAGGGTTCAGCTTCCCATTGGTCATCCAATTTATGCATCCTTCTTTTCCTCTTTAGAACTTGTTCTCCTGGTGACAAGGGAACTGCAGGTGCATGTTGATTGTAGTTCTCCTGCTTTTGTCTCGCCTGAGCTAGACTCTTTTCTACACACTCTTGTACTCTACGGTACTGCTGCTGCCGTTCTGAATCCCAGTCAGCATCTGGTGATGTCACCTCAGGTGTAAGGACTCCCATATCCAAATCAATAGGCAGCTTGCCAGGCCTCGCTCTCATTAGGTAGGCTGGAGTGCAGTTGGTGGAATTCACAGGAATGTGATTGTAGAGGTTGACCAGATCTGGCAACTTCTCTGGCCACAGATTCCTCTCTTCCAAAGGCAAGGTCTTCAGTAGATCGATCACCACTGATTCATCTTTTCACACATGCCATTGGTCTGTGGATGGTACGGTGTTGTCCTGATCTTCTTGCAACCGTACAAATTACAGAATTCCTGGAACACTTCTGCCTCAAAGGCTGGACCTTGATCTGTAAGCACTCGCTCGGGATATCCGTGTGGTCGACAAAAGTGCTGTTGGAATGCTCTGGCTGCTGTCCCGGCTGTTTGATCCTTGACAGGCACGACTACCAGGAATCTCGAGTAGTGGTCAACGATGGTAAGAGCATAAACATAGCCTGAACGGCTTGGGACCAGCTTCACATGGTCCAAGGCTACCAACTCAAGGGGTTGTTTGGTTATTATTGGCTGCAAAGGAGCTCGCTGGCTGTTACGGTCCTTTCTTCGCAGGTTACATTGTCCACACTCCCGGCACCAATTTTCAATGGCCTTCCTCATACCAGCCCAGTAGAATCTCTCTCGGAGCAAGGCCTCCAACTTCTTCCATGCAAAGTGTCCAGCTCCACTGTGGTACGCTTCCAGGACCATCGATGCCTCTCTCTTTGGGACTACCACCTGCCAGACCAGCTCATGAGTGCGGGCATTGACATTCCTCCGACACAGCTTTCCCTCATAGCTGAACAGCTGGCCTCTTTCCTTCCACAACGGCTGGGTTTCTTCAGGAGCATCTGGATCTGGGCGTGAGTCAGCTTGTGACAGTAGCTCCTTTACCAGGCAGACTGTGGGGTCGCTATCCTGGGTTTCTGCCCAGTCATGATGAGGCAATGAATTTAGGGTGGCCTCTTTCATGATAGGTCATCTGTTTCTCACTCCTTGGGCACGTTGGGCCGCAATTGGCCGGTGGAAGGCAGGTAATTCTATTTCTTTGAGTGCCTCAGGGTCTTCTGCATCTGGCAGATTGGGCATTCTGGACAGCGCATCAGCATTGGCATTCTTGTGCCCCGCTCGGTACTTGATGGTAAATTCATAGTTAGACAGCCAGGCCTTCCATCGCTGCTCCAGTACGCCTAGTTTTGCAGTCTCCAAGTGAGTCAACGGGTTGTCTGTGAAGATGGTAAACTTGGCTGAAGCTAGGTAATGCTTGAATTGTTCAGTCACGGCCCAGACTATGGCGAGGAACTCCAGTTTGAAAGAACTGTAGTTGTCAGGGTTCCTTTCAGTGGGACGAAGCTTCCTGCTGGTGTAGGAGATCACTCTTTCTTTGCCATTCTGTACCTCTGACAGTACTGCTCCCAGTCCCACGTTGCTGGCATCAGTATACAGAACAAATGGTTGGTCATAATCTGGGTAGGCCAGAACTTCATCTCCCGTGAAAGCCATTTTCAGTTGAGTGAAGGACCTCTCCAGTTCCTCATTCCATTCAAATGTAGGACTCTTCTTCCTGGCTTTCTTGGGCTGGCCCACCAGAAGACTTTGCATAGGCATGTGTTATGAATGGGAAACCGAGGAGGAAAAACAAGACAACAAGCAAAGTCTCAGAAAACCAGAGAAGTTGGTAACTATGCAGATTGCAGATCCCTGATCTTAACCGCACAACTAGCAGCAGTCGTGGAGCGTTCCTACGTTGGTCCTAGACGCCTCGTCACAACCGGAGAACTACATAAGCCTAAAGCAGGAAAAGAGGAAAACTAACTGCCCCAGAGCAGACCTCAAAGGAAAGACAGCCCCCCACATGTATTGACGGTGAAGCAAGATGAAAATACAAATAAAGGCAGGAAAATAGGCTGAGCAAACGATGGGGCCCGGCTAACTAAAAAGGGCAGAAAAGGAAAGACACTGTCTGCAATCTGCCAAAAACAACCTACAAAAATATTGTCCAACACTTCTGATAGCAAAATTAACCCTGAAGTCACTAGACTTCTAAACCTATATCAGCACTCTGAAATATTCTGAGACAGAGCAAAAAAGAGGCCAATCTAATAAGGGACAAAAATCAGATTGGCAAATACTGATTAATAGGAGTGGAATTTCAGCATAGCCCCAGCAGGGGCAGGCTGATTACACAACAAACTGAATTGACCAACAAGAGCAAGTGTGAACATTAGCAAAAAACAAACTTAACTTGAGAAGACTGGAAGAGAGCTGAAGTCCAGGACCTGAGAAGCAGACTGAATCACCAGCACCCGGATAGGGCGTCGGCTGTCTTATATCCAGTCTGATACTCCAGAGATCCAATCGTTATCTTCCTCATCAGGTGGCAGATCACTACCACTTAAACCAACCGCACTACCTCCTGTCACCACCAGAGGGAGAACGGAAGGGGAACTCTCAACTGGTGGAGGAGAAAATGAGTTCATGACAGGCGTGGCTATCTCAGTGAAGCCTTTGATGAACCTTCGGTAGTAGCCTACCAACCCGAGGAACTGACGCACCTCATGGAAGTTGTGGGCTTCTGCCAGTCTCGGATGACAGTGACTTTGTCAGGATCCGGTGCCACACCTTCAGTGCTCACCACATGACTGAGGTACTGCACCTTGGGCTTCAGGAGGTGGCATTTGGATGGCTTCACTTTCAGGCCAAAGTTGGACAAGGCTTCAAACACCTCAGCCAGGTGCTCCAGATGGTCTTCATAAGTCTTGGAGAAAACAATGACATCATTAAGGTATAACAGAACTGTCTCGAAGTTCTTGTGTCCAAGACAGCACTCCATTAGCCGTTGAAATGTCCCTAGGGCGGTGCAGAGCCCGAACGGCATGTAGTTGAACTTGCAGAGACCCATTGGTGTGGTAAAAGCTGTTTTCTCCTTGTCTGCCTCTGCCACGGGAACCGCCAATACCCACTAGTGAGATCTAAGGTGGAAAAATAGTTAGCAGTTTTAAGTGCAGCTAATGACTCCTCAATTCTGGGTAATGGGTAGGCATCCTTATGTGTAATGCTGTTAATTTTTCGATAATCAACACACATTCTCATGGTACAATCTTTCTTTTTCACAAAGACTATTGGGGCTGCCCAGGGGCTACAACTGTCTCTGATCACCCCAGCCTCCTTCATTTCCCGCAACATACTTTTGGCACATTGATATTGTGTTGGGGGTATAGGCCGGTACCTTTCTCTAATGGGTGGATTACCTCCAGTGGGGATATGGTGTTGAACCCCTTTTGCCTTCCCAAAGTCTAGAGGGTGTTTACTGAATACCCGCTCATACTCCTGAGTCACTCGGTAAGCCCCACTCTTTTGGTATGAAGGGGTGGAGTCAGTTCCCACCTGCAGTTGCTGACACCACTCCTCCAGCTGCTTTACAGAGCCATTGTCCTCCACCTGGTCGGATGAGACCCAGGGCTCTGCGGCCTGTATGGCGTTGTTGCTGACAGTAAACAGCTTAGCAAATGTGGCATACCGAGGTATTGTGGCCTCCTCGTCTCCATAATTCAAGAGGCGTACAGGTACTCTCCCTTTGCGAACATCAACTACCCCTCTGGCTGTCAGGACAGTGGGCCGACTATCAGAGTACACTGGCTCTACCAATGCTTGGTAATCTTTTCCTCTGAGGCCTGTGGCTGCCCGACACCAAATTAACATTTCACATCTGGGGGGTATCGCATTGGGGAAAGGATCACTCACTCTGATGCTGCCAATTTCTCCGCCAGACAGTTCTACCTGCTGTCTTTGCATCAGGGCCTTGATCTCCTTCTGCAGGACTCGTTGTTCATTGGAACCAGCAGTCTCAGCAACCTGTTGCAACAAAACAATAACCTCGGCAAGACAAATTTCAATCACATTAGTACCTAAGGTCATCATTGGGTTACATTCTCGTCGATCAATGTCTACAACTATCAGACCTTGAGATTTTAACTCTACTCGTCCCACTTTAATGGTAATCTCTTTACTTCCTACTTGCGGCAAAGACTGACCATTGATGGCAAATACTGTCAGTTCATCACTTGGGCCACGAGTAAGTTCAGAGTCAGCCCAATACCGCTTGTAAAGGATATATGGCATAGTTGTCACCTGAGAGCCAGTGTCCAGCAAAGCATTCATGGGGACGCCGTCAATCACCACTGAGAGGACCAGTTGCCCTCCAACATACTTGGCTCACCAGTTCTTTGGGCCTTGTGGTCCTACTCCTGGGGATTGGCCCTCTGCCTCAGGGGTTGCTCGTTTAAATGACAGAATCTTGCAATGTGGCCTGCCTTGTGGCATTGACGACAGATGGGACGTCCGTTCTGGTCATAGAGATTGTTGTCTCTCCCTCGGCGTGACGGGATCCTCTTCTTCCGTAGCCACGGGACATCCTCTGGACTGGAGGCCAGCTGGATCTTCTCCTTTGAGGACACCTGCATGGACTGCACAGTTTTAGCAAGTGCAGCCATCCTTTTGGTCAGCTCTTGGACTTGAAGATGCAATTCTGTAGATGGATCATTATCCAGAGTCTGTGCGTCAGCCTCCACAGGGCTTGGAGGGAAAGATGCTGCTTCTTGGTGATATGTGATCGCTGGGCACCTAGGGGGCGCTGGACGGCTGACATTTGGTTCATGCAGCACCCAAATAGCCCTGTCTTTAAAGTCTGCAAAGTCTAGGTCAGGGTTTTGTAGGGCTATGATGCGCAGCTGTGCTCTGTGGGTACTGGATAGGAGTCCCTCAATAAATTGCTCCTTTAACAGTCTGTCTCCATCTTTCACACTGTCTGGGTCAATCTGTTTTATGGCTCACAGCGCCTCCTGTAGGTTAAGAGCATAGTCCCGTATACTGTCCTGTGGTCTCTGCTTACACCCAAAGAATCTCATTTTTATTTCAGCTGCAGTGTGAGTGTCAAAGGTGCTTCTTAGCTTAGCCAGAATTTTTTTAACAGTCTCTTTATCAGTGTCCAGCCAGGCTTTTACTTCTCTTTGCGCTGCACCAGTTAGCTGCCCAATAAGGATGTTCACTTTTTGGTTTTCAGACAGAGGATACACCTCAAACAAACTGCACAGTCTCTCTTTGAATCCACTCAGGGTATGTGACTCCCCTGAGTACTGCGGTAGCCAGGCTGCTCCCGGTATATAGGGCATGGACAGAGGCATTATGGGGACTGCTGCGGTGGGCGCTGATTTTTGCGGTGCTCTGAGGCAGCGCTGGCTGCTTGATTCTGCGGTGCTATTGGAGCCGCAGCTGCGCTGGCCCCTGCATCTTGCGGCGCTGTGGGGGGTGCGGTGGTGTCCACCGCTGCATCTGCTCTTGCCTCAGACATTCTCCTCCGCCACTAGTTAATGTTTGGCCAGGCCCTGGGTTGCGCTGGCTTACCGGCTGCCGCTGTGCAGGCTGGATGATCGGGCGACGCCGGGACTGCAGGCCTCTGCTCCTCACTTCCAGCGTGCTGGCCTCTTCCCGCGCAGCACTTCTCTTTTTCACGCTTTTTGGCTGGCTCCGCCCACGACGGCCCTCCCCTTTGGCTTCCCGCACGCGCCAAGCTGCGGGGTAATGGCGGCAATTGCACAGATAGTCTATGGCACACAACACAGTCTCTGGCACACAGGACCCGGGGACACCGGGCTCCGTAAATCCTGTTCGTGACACCAAAATGGACCGCCCGCCAGGGCAGTGGGGTACTCGGTACCGGGCCGGTATCTCAGAGGTAAGTGTCACAGTAGCGTTGACCCGGTCCGTGGCCCTGGGCGTCCATGTAAAAGGGGTCAAGCGTTGCTGGTTAAAGTTTATAAGTGCATGATACGTGATGCCACCTGTGGTGCTCGGCAGTGTAGGGGTTAAGCGACGCTGCAGACATCCTCTGGGACAGATGGTATAAAGCAGCAAGATGTAATAGCTCCCCACAGGTAGAGTTGTGGACCCAGGGCAGTGGTGATAGGTGTTGAGGAAGAGGGTGTAGTGTCTGGCACAGAGATGTAGCAGTGCTGGAGAGCTTGCAGGAAGAATGCAATGACACAACAGGGTGCAGTTTCCGTTACCTTTACTGTGCTTTGTAAGTGCAGTCTAGGGTCCAGATTACAGATGGAACAGAGGCTGGCCAGCTTGGAAGCAACTTAGGAATCTCTCTATGCAGATGGGTTGTGTAGTCTCCTTTCTACTTATCTGAGGTACTTGCAGTACTGTGTTACACTGAAGTTCCACTTGCTTGTTCCCTTTTAGAACTCCCTCGTATGGCAGACAGCTGTAGCCATCTTCTTCTGGCTCACACGTTGCTGTTGTGCCTCCGAGTCTTATGTGGGAACAGAGCATTTACAGCTTCCTATTCCTCCGGTTTCTGCTGCAGGAACATCAGTATCCGTACAACCTTGGAGACTGGGCTCCAGACCATGCGCTGCAGCTAGAAGTGAGCCTGAACTCTGCTCAATCTTCCAGCTCCTTTCTTCACGTCCACACACATTTCCCTCCTCACACGAACTAACTAATTTAACCTTCCTGGCCCCCAGAGAGCAGCTCCTCCCCCAGTTTTGGTTCAGAGCTCCCTCTGCTGGCCTGGAGTGGGAACTGTGCTGTGTGTTGTATTTAACTGATAGAGAGACCCTTCATTGCTTCCAAGCATGACATCACACTCCCTAGGAGGATGGTAATGCCACTGCGGTGACCATACTCCTGGGGGCGCCACACACACCCTGCAGCTGGCAATAAGAGATAGTCTGCAAGACGGACATGCTGAAACTCTGATTAGCAAGGTGAGGAAATTGGCTATTGCTGCCAGAACCCCTAAAATTGATTCCATTTTGAAGAGACATGGTGGAAAAGGGGCAATTGTGGTTCAAGCCACTCAGTGATTGAGCGATTGCTTGAGCTGAAACATTTCCTTGTAGATATGGCCAACCCTCAGGTAACACTACATGAAAGTCAATGGACACAGGTGGCTGAATTGCTTCATCACCCATTTACAGTGACTAAAAAAATACAAGCTGTGGATTTAACTCCTAGCGTTTTTATAAAGGAGTGGAAGTAGTTGTTTTGCCTGTCCCAAAGAGGAGGTTAAATTGCAGATGGCATTGGTTCAAAATGAAATGGAGAGAGACACTGCTATTAGAAAATAAAATTCTTCTGGCAGCTGTTTATGTGGACCCGAGTCATCGTGTGTTGCTGGATGATCAACAGCTTACTAATGGAAAAGAAGCTCCGATTGAGGTAGCAGTTAGGATGAGTGGGCTACAAGGACGGCCAAAAGCTAGAGGACTCGTCATGCCAGTGCTGATGCTGCCGTTTCTTCATCCTCATCAGGTGAGGAGTTTGATTTTGAAAAGTATTTGGATGACATGGAGCAGGCAAAGCGTTGCCACAGGGAAAAGATTCCGCTCCCATAGAAAACAGATTGACCATATTTCAGCAAAATATTTCACTTGCTCTCAACGAAGTAGAAGAGTTCAATCGTTTATCAAACCTGACTGCGCACGAGGCAATTTCTTTATACCCTGAAATTGTTAGAGATGTTGCCCATGTTGTTACTGCTTTTCCACCAACCCAAGTAAGTGTAGAGAGGTTGTTCTCTAGCCTTAAAATAATTAGGTCAGATTTGAGGTCATCTATGAACGATGATCTGATGGAGGCGATACTATTTCTCAGAACAAATTCATAGACTGCACAAATGTTACTCAGTTCGTTTTTGTTGAAAACTGTTTTTTTTTATTTTTCTCTTACTGCATAGTGTATAATAAAGGGTAAATATGCTATATATTTTTTGTTCTAAAGTTGTATTCCAATAAATATATTTTATGTTTTATCTAAATGGCTTGATTATTGTATCATAATGATTAAAAGCCTGATGTTACCATTTAACTACAGTAAATTTATCGAGTCGGAAACGGTGTCATGGAAATTGAGGAGTCGGAGGTCTGGCTTACCAACTCCATAGCCCTGCTGCAGACCCCTGGTTGTCATACCAACCAATCCGCACCCCATGATCATGTGACAGGAGATTCACAGCTGCATTTAATATGCTAACAGCCGAAGGTGGATTGCATTCCACCTGCGGCTGTTAGATGCACATGACAGCTGATCAAATCATGTGCAGGGAAAGATGCGGGTTCAGCGCCAGAGCCCGCATTAAAGGCAGGAACACAACCGATGACGTATCTATACATCATCGTTCGTGAAAATCTCACATTCTCCTTTAGGGTATGTTCCACCTAGAACCTAACTGAAAAGAAGTGCACTTAAAGGGAACTGTTAACAGGTTTTTACTATTTAATCCGAGAGCTGCATAATATAGGGCAAGAGAGCTTGATTACAGGGACGTGTCACAGACAAGGCTGTAGTTTAAATACAATCAGTGTTTCATCAACAGGAGATTATCACTGCAGGACTAGGCCTCATGAACAGACCAGTCTGGCAAATCTATGCAACCCAGCCCCCCCTCCCCAGTGAATGGCAGCTTGTAAACAATTCACAGGGTACAATCAGTGGTGTGGACAGAGTCATACACCGCTCAGCATTCTGACCAATGCCACATCTACAGCAGAGAAAATAGTGATTCTATAAAAACTGCACTAACCTGCCCAATAAGTGCACATCACTGGAATCACGCTCTATGCCCCTACAGCATGCAACTCTCAGATTGCATAGCAAAAACCTAAAGAATTAACATGTGCACAGCAATGTAAAAATGACATTGCTGTAAATATGTTTTGTCTTTTGTAACTTCTTTTAACAGCTTCAGGCTTCAAAAGCTTTGTGAAACAGCTAAAGATGGAACTGGGACATTTTTATAGCGGCTTCCGCTTGGAAGATGCTGGAATGTTATATATGGAATTTAAAATAAAATAAAAAAACTTTAACGTCAAAGTTTCCACAAAGGACATCTAAAAAGACGCTTTAGGGAAACCACAACAGACATTTTCATAATGTGTCTTCTGCTTTAAAAACTATGCAGCTACTTTGGTGTCTGAAAGAAACCATGTGCACGCACCCTTAGGGCTCATTCAAGCTTTCATAAAACTTGGTCCGACTTTCACGAATGTCTGAATAATCCCTTAGGCTATGTGCACACGTTGAGTATTTGCTTGGAAAAATTTCTGCAAGGTTTCTGCATCTCTTGGCAGCATTTTTGCTGTTGTTTTGTATGCGCTTTTTTGCATGCGTTTTTGTACAGCAATTATTTTTTTTAGCTAAATAAAGATATAGAAAAAAAAGTCTTTTGTGATGTAATTTCTTGGTTCAACACCTTTTTCATTCTGATGCAGTAGCGTCAGGATAATGGGATTGGGGTTGTGTCACCAAGCCCTAGGTTTAGGAATGAAGACTTGTCAACCAGTCACCATCATTACTATACTGGTAAGTCAGGCCAGGTTCCCACAATCCGGAACTAGCAGAACTTTGGATATAGCGCATGGTCGCTGCATCCAAAGCGCTGCCTTGTATTGAAATCAGGTGAATCCGCATGTGTATCACTGAACAGGGGGGATTCACTGCATTGAATACATTCTATTGATGTAATTTCTCTGCAAGAGAAATTGACGTGCTGTAGTCTGGAAAGACGCACCACATGTCAGTCTCCACTGGTGTCAGTGGATGCATAGTGAACATGGGATTTGTTGAAATCCCATCCACTATGCTGTAACATCTGGCCACTGAGGGTTTGACGCTGCATAAGTATGTATGCCAAACCCACAACAATTCCGGATCATGGACACAAACTTTAAAGAGTTAAATACACACACAAACATTGTCACCAGCCTATGTAGGAGCATTAACTGAATGACATAGGCTGTAACCAAAGAGCAACTGTTAATTTTTGCAAAAAAAATGACAAAAAAATTGTGTGGGCGTCCGCATAATTTTCATAACCAGTAGAGGGAAAGTTGAAAGCTGAGGGCTGATGTTTATATCCTGGGAAGGAGCCAATAGTCATAAAGGTTTCCAGGCTATTAATATCAGCTCAATGCTATTTGCTTAGCCTTTACTGTCTAGTTTAAAGGGGGACCCTAGAAAAAAATTGACAGTGTTCACCTATTATTATTATTATTTATTGTTATAGCACCATTTATTCCATGGCGCTTTACATGTGAGGAGCGGTATACATAAAAACAAGTACAATAATCTTAAACAATACAAGTCATAACTGGTACAGGAGGAGAGAGGACCCTGCCCGCGAAGGCTCACAATCTTCAAGGGATGGGTGATAATACAGTAGGCGAGGGTAGAGCTGGTCGTGCAGCGGTTTGGTCGATCGGTGGTTACTGCAGGTTATAGGCTTGTCGGAAGAGGTGGGTCTTCAGGCTCTTTTTGAAGGTTTCGATGGTAGGTGAGAGTCTGATATGTTGTGGTAGAGAGATCCAGAGTAGGGGTGATGCGCGAGAGAAATCTTGTATGCGATTGTGGGAAGAGGAGATAAGACGGGAGTAGAGAAGGAGATCTTGTGAGGATCGGAGGTTGCGTGCGGGAAAGTACCGGGAGACGAGGTCACAGATGTATGGAGGAGACAAGTTGTGGATGGCTTTGTATGTCATGGTTAGGGTTTTGTAATGGAGTCTCTGGGCAATTGGGAGCCAGTGAAGGGATTGACAGAGGGGAGAAGCTGGGGAATAGCGGGGGGACAGGTGGATTAGTCGGGCAGCAGAGTTTAGAATAGATTGGAGGGGTGCGAGAGTGTTTGAGGGGAGGCCACAGAGCATGAGGTTGCAGTAGTCAAGGCGAGAGATGATGAGGGCATGGACTAGGGTTTTTGCAGATTCTTGGGTGAGGAATGAACGGATTCGTGAAATATTTTTGAGTTGAAGTCGGCAGGAAGTGGAAAGGGTTTGGATATGTGGTTTGAAGGAGAGATCAGCGTCAAGGATTACTCCGAGGCAGCAAGCTTGTGGGACTGGGGAGAGTGGGCAGTCATTTACTGTAATTGATAGGTTCGTAGGGGGGGTCACGTGAGATGGGGGAAAGATGATGAATTCTGTTTTGTCCATGTTGAGTTTCAGAAATCTAGCGGAGAAGAAGGATGAAATAGTGGACAGACATTGAGGGATTCTGGTTAGTAGGGAGGTGATATCTGGTCCAGAGATGTAGATCTGTGTGTCATCAGCATAAAGATGATACTGAAAGCCATGAGCTTCTATGAGCTGTCCCAGGCCAAAGGTGTAAATAGAGAACAGCAGGGGCCCAAGGACTGAACCTTTTGGGACTCCGACAGATAGGGGGCGAGGTGAGGAGGTGGTGTGTGAGTGGGAGACGCTGAATGTCCGGTCTGTTAGGTATGATGAGATCCAGGAGAGGGCCAAGTCTGTGATGCCGAGGGATGAGGGTCTGTAATAATAGGGAATGGTCCACTGTGTCAAAGGCAGACGACAGGTCCAGGAGGAGGAGGACAGAGTAGTGTCGCTTGCTCTTGGCAGTTAAGAGGTCATTGGTGACCTTAGTAAGGGCAGTTTCAGTGGAGTGGTGTGACCGGAAGCCAGATTGTAAGCGGTCGAAGAGGGAGCAAGAAGAGAGATGGGAGGACAGTTCAAGGTAGACGTGTTGTTCCAGTAGCTTGGAGGCGTATGGGAGAAGTGATATAGAGCGATAGCTAGATACAGAGGATGGGTCAAGAGAGGGCTTTCCAACAAAAGCTAGGCAGACAACAGCAGGCTGATATTAATAGCCTAGGAAGGGGTTATTGGCCCCCTCCCAGACTAAAAATTTCAGCTCTCAGCTGCCCCAGAATTTACTCATCAATAAGATGCACCAAATCTGGTGCTGCATCTTGCTTTTCCACTTGCCCTGGTGCGCACCATCAGTATTGGGGTTGATGTCACCTTTGTATTGTTAGGTGACATCAAGCCCAGAGGTTAGTAATGGAGAGGCATCTATAATATGCCCCACTACTAACCACATAGTGATATTATAAAAAAAAACACACACCCAGAATAAAGTCCTTTATTTGAATCTAAATTAAACCATATTTACACCATCACCCAATCCACTGAAGCCAAGGTCTCCTGTAAATGAATTAAAATAATAAACCACAATATTCCTCATCTATCTGCCGAGAAGATAATCTATAAAAAATAAATCAATAAAATCCGGCACACAACAAAATTAGCTTGCAAAAATGTATTTAAATCCTATATACAAGATGGCAGACTCAAAAATGTAGTGCAAACACATGAAATTCATTCAACATTTCAGCTATTCAGCCTTTCTCAAGAAATGTCTGATTCTGTAATAATATAACGAGATTGATATCAAAATTAAATAGGAACATGATCTAACCATCTGGTAAATAAAAGAGGAACGAAAATAAAGAATGGTAAATAAAACATAAAGGTACATGGACATAAGTAAACAATATGTAAACATATGAAAAAATACTGTTGAGTTGTTGTTCTGTTATGGTGATCCTGGCCTTTAATTTAGTAATTTCTTTTTGTAAAAACTCTATGGTCAAAATAATAAGGTCCATGGAACATTTATTAAGAATGGACTTGAATTTAGCACAATATTCTGTGTTATCTTGGAATAAAGTTGGTCTAAGAGGGATTTTGAGAGCTCTGGGGATGCATTGTACCCGATGATATTCTGCAAGTGTAATGCAGTGTAAGTCTAGTGCCCTTAGGCTGGATAGCCGAAACGTTGAATGAATTTCATGTGTCTGCACTACATTTTTGAGTCTGCCATCTTGTATATAGGATTTAAATAAATTTTTGCAAGCTAATTTTGTTGTGTGCCGGAGTTAATCAATTTATTGATTATTCTTTTCTCCTGAGCACCTTTCAGTGAGCACCCTGTATCCTATTCTAGAGAAGATAATCTATAATGTCCCATGATGATCCTGATAACTTTGAGAGCAGTCACTGATGTGACAGCTCTCAAGGACAGCTGGCTACACACTGACACAGGAGGTAATCACTCCTGCAGTGTGTAGAGTTGTGCTGCCATGACAGGGTTCACCTGAGTTCATCAGCTGATGAGCCCTGGTGATCTCACGGCACCACCGCTGCATAAGAAAGTTCTCATGCAGTGGTGGTGCCGTGAGATCAACTGAGCTTATCAGCTGTTGAAATCATTTGACCTCTCTCATGGCAGCTCAGCGATACACTGCGGGAGTTATGATGCTCCTGTTATTGTATTGCCAGTGGCCGGCTAGAGCAGTCTCATCTCCCGATGTGACTGTTTTACAAGTGAGATCACCATGGGACACTCTTGATTACGTGGACTATAGCAGACAGAAGAGTATATGGTAGTTTATTATTTTTGATTGTTTACAGGGGATTTTTGCCGTTAGGTGAGTGCAATATATTTTTTATTTTTATTTGAATATGTATTTAATTGTTTTACATTTTTTTTATTTAAGTTTAAACACAAGCGCCGGCTGAGACTACTTCTTCCATCAGCAACTCCTGCTATCACTGTTATCAGAGACAGCAGACATAGCATGATGACAGTAGTAGTAATCCCTCATCAGCCGACTCCTGCTGACCTGTGGTAAGCTTTTTACTGAGGGTCACAGCTGCGGGGTCATGCTGACATCTGACGGCGGTACGGATACCTGTGGTAACTTTACCACTAATCAGAGCTGCTGCGACGGTGATTCCCACGCTGTCACACAGATGACAGAGTGGGAAACACCATAGGGGGTCTTTAAATACTTGTGAAATCAGCAACAAATCCGCAAAGATTTTTATACCTGCGTTTTTGCTGCAAATTTGACTGACTCAATTAAAGTCAATGGGTGAAAAACGCTAAACATCCGCACAAAGAATTGACATGCTGCAGAAAAAAAACGCACTGCAAATACACAAAGGAAAATTACTGATCATATGTACAACATTTCAGGATTCTAATTGCATTAGATGGCTTAAGGATTCTCTAGCATTTTTGGCCCATTTCCGTGCGGAAAATGCCTCAAAAACACACACAGCCTTAGAGTGGACTTTGTATCTATTAGGCTTGAGGCTGGAGTCACACACAAAGTAGAAAAATACGGACCGTATTGTACGGCCATAATACGCATAAATGGTCCCTAAATAGTGCTCCGTATGTCATCCGTTGTCAGGGTGTGGCCGCGTATTTTTCTCATGTAAGCATCCGTATGTAATCCGTATGGCATCCGTATAGCGTTTTTTTCTCGCAACGGTTTTAAGGCCTGCACGTAATTTAAATCATCAGCAACAACCCTATTTATTGCCTCAACATCAGGTGGCAGCCTCCAATCTGCCCATTTTGGTGCTGTGCTTGTGTTGGTGTCGTGGTGGTGTGATAAAACACTCCGGGATCGCCTTTGCTGGGGTCAAAGGTCACGTGCGTTCAGCATGAAACTCAGGCGCAGAGCTGGGATTCGGGTGTAACTGACCCTGAGTCAGGTTTATTAACGGTGAAAGCAATGCAAAAAGGGAATAAAACATAAAACAAATCCTTGCCTGTCCGGCACTAACTAAACAATGGACAACCTAACTACCAACTGGCGGGCTTCCCCCGTCCAGCCAAACCACAGTTGCAGTGGGCACTGCTTCCACTCACGTGTGTCTCTCACACAGACAGGCTCTCTGTGTTCCCAGGCTGAGACACTCACACAACCACCTGGCCTCCTTTTATAGCCACCTCCCATTATTCATTAGCAAGCAGGTGCGATACTGACCAGACTAGGCCACATAGGAAAGGAATCTGGGCGAGATATACCTGCCCTCATCCACTATTCCCACATGATTCTCACATACCCCCCCCTCTGCTCAGACCACTCCGGTCGAGCAATGACACCCGCCAAACAGTGCACTCGGGACAGGGCATCTGCATTTCCCATCTGTACGCCTGGGCGGTGCTCCACCGTAAAAGTGTAGGCCTGCAGGGCAAGGAACCACCGGGTCACCCGGCTATTCCGTTCCTTGTTCAAGTGCATCCACTTGAGAGGGGCATGGTCAGTGATCAGCCTGAACTTTCGGCCCACCAGGTAATATTTGAGGGCCTCTAGAGCCCACTTAATGGTGAGGCACTCTTTTTCTACGACTGCATACCTTTGCTCGTGTTTATTCAGCTTCCTGCTGAGATAGAGGACTGGGTGTTCCACTCCGTCCCTCACTTGTGAGAGTACGGCCCCGATACCGGTATCAGAGGCATCTGTTTGTACCACAAACTCGCTGCGGAAGTCCAGAGTCACCAGTACGGGCTGAGAGCAAAGTGCCCGTTATAGGCTATGGAAGGCTTCTTCAGCCGCTAAACTCCATTTAATCATGACGGAGTGTTTCCCTTTTGTAAGATCCGTCAGGGGGGTAGCGATGGCTGCAAAATTGGGTATGAACCGGCGATAATAGCCAGCGATCCCCAGGAAGGCTTGTACCTGCTTCTTGTTGACAGGTTGCGGCCAGTCCTGAACTGCCTGAATCTAATCAACCTGGGGTTTAACAACACCCCTCCCAATTACATACCCCGAATACCGGGCTTCTTCTAGCCCGATGTGACATTTCTTGGGGTTCGCGGTTAGACCTGCCTCCCACAGGTTGTCAATCACAACTTGTACTTTCTGGAGATGAGTCTCCCAGTCCAAGCTGTAAATGACAATGTCATCCAAATAGGCCAAAGCGTACTGCCTATGTGGCCTCAGGACTCGATCCATCAGTCTCTGGAAGGTCGCCGGTGCTCCGTGCAGTCCAAACGGCATATACACATACTGAAATAGACCTTCTGGGGTAGCAAATGCCGTCTTTTCTCTGGCAGCCTCCGCCAGAGGGATCTGCCAATACCCCTTTGTTAGGTCTAGGGTCGTAATATACCGGGCTTTTCCTAACCGATCTATTAACTCGTCGACCCGGGGCATAGGGTAGGCATCAAATTTTGAGACCGCATTCAGTTTCCTGAAGTCATTGCAGAACCGGATGGTGCCGTCCGGTTTAGGAATTAGCACAATCGGGCTGGACCAAGCACTGTGCGATTCCTCAATGACACCTAACTCTAACATTGCCTTCACTTCTCGGGAAACGGCTTCACGGCGCGCTTCCGGGATTCGGTAGGGCTTTACGTGAACTGTGACACCAGGTTCCGTTATGATGTCATGTTTCATTAGTGTAGTCTGCCCGGGTTTTTCTGAGAAAAACTTTTGGTTGTGAAGTAGAAACTGCCTGACCTCAGTCTTTTGCCGCTCCGAGAGAGTCTCTGCAACCCGTACCTCCGGTACGGTATGTGAGCAGACGGGACGGGCCAGCTCCGCTGACAAGGCAGACCGATCTTTCCAGGGTTTTATCAGATTTATATGATAAATCTGTTCAGGTTTCCGTTTACCTGCCTGGTATACTTTGTAGTTTACTTCACCAACTCTTTCCTTAATCTCAAAGGGGCCCTGCCACTTTGCCAGGAACTTACTGTCCACCATGGGGACCAGGATCAACACCCTATCTCCGGGTGCAAACGTACGGATCTTGGCGCCCCTATCATAGATTCTTTTTTGGGCTCCTTGAGCCTGTATCATGTGTTCTTTGACGATAGGCATAACAGCCGCAATACGGTCCTGCATTTGTGTGACGTGATCTATCACTGTTTTAAACGGTGTGACCTGACCCTCCCAGGTTTTTTTGCAATGTCTAACAGTCCGCGAGGACGTCGGGCGTACAATAACTCGAAAGGCGAGAATCCTGTGGAAGAGTGGGGTACTTCCCTGATGGCAAAAAGCAAATACGGAAGTAAATAGTCCCAGTTCTTCCCATCCTTGTCTATCACCTTTCTCAGCATCTGCTTCAGAGTTTTATTGAACCGTTCGACCAACCCGTCTGTTTGAGGGTGATACACGGATGTGCGTAACGGTTCGATATGTAACAATCGGCAGAGCTCCTTCATTACCCTGGACATAAAGGGGGTCCCCTGGTCGGTAAGTATCTGTTTTGGTATACCGACCCGACTAAACACATGCACCAGTTCCTTGGCAATCGTCTTGGTGGCCGTGTTACGCAAAGGGATGGCCTCCGGGTAACGAGTGGCATAATCCAAGATGACCAGGATATGTTGGTGTCCACGTGCAGACCGTGGAAGGGGCCCAACTAAATCCATCCCAATCCTCTCAAACGGGACTTCAATAATAGGTAGGGGTACCAAAGGGCTACAGAACCGGGGCTTAGGTGCAGAGGCTTGGCAGTCAGGACAAGACTCACAATTTACACGAATATCGTGATGCATGCCTGGCCAAACAAAACAGTGTAATATCCTTTCGGTGGTTTTCTGGACTCCCAGGTGACCTCCCATCACATGTCCGTGGGCCAGGTCCAGCACCTGCCGCCGGTAGGGTTTTGGCACGACTAATAGTTGCACCGTATCTTCCCCCTTTTTCTCTATCTGATAGAGTAAATCATTCTCCAGAACCATGTAAGGATAGGCCAGCCTAGAGCCAGGTTCTACGGGTACCCCATTTATCACTTTTACATTTGTCCTAGCCTGAGAAAGGGTAGGATCCTTTATTTGCGCGCTTTGGAAGTCATCTTTCTGAACTTCTAAATCCGGCAAACGGGGAGGTGGACGGCTGTCGGCCTCCTCCTCTTCCCTGGTCTCCTCCGTATCACCCGCCATGACTGAAAACGGGAACTGCAGGTCATTTCCCGCAGACTCTTCCCCCGAGTCTTCCGGGGAGACCTCTTCCAGGGGTTCGGGACCCACACGCGCCTTGGGAGAAGAATCATGTACACTATTACCCGAGGGCATCAACTGATTCTCCCACAATTGCCAGAAGTGGGGTAAATCCTGGCCCAGGATAACATCATGCAATAACGCCGGGACGAGTCCCACTTTATGTTGCACAGACCCATAGGAAGTAGTAATGCATATGACTGTGGTGAGGTACGAACAGGTGTCTCCATGCACACACGTTACAGAAAATTTGTCTGATGGTCCAGTCGGGGCTGACCCCAGACTGGCCTTCACCAGAGTCACCACACTTCCCGAGTCTAACAATGCCACCACATTTTTGCCATCAACAGTTAAATCACACAAGTGTTTTTCCACATCCTTTTGACCGGCATTCACACTCACTACCCGTGCAACCATAGACATGCGGTTTTTAGAGTCTGTGACGTCGCACTGCATGGGTTCAGTAGTGACCGGACAGTTCGCAGCAATATGTCCCATCTCTTGGCAGCGGAAACACCTAACGGGCCCCTTGCTTAGACCATAGTTTGTTACTCTCGGCCTCGCAGTGCGGGCAGTCCCGTTTTCCTCCCCCACTGTCTTAGGGATTTTTCCATCTCCCCTACTCCCTGGAACAGTCTTACCGGTTCCACGTGGAGATGATGAAGAACGAGGTGGGGTAGCGTCGTCTCGGAGTCCTTCCGCCACGGAGTAACGTTCAACCAGATCCACCAGTTGATCTGCCGTCGTAGGATTTCCATGGCTTACCCACTTCCTCAGGGCTGGAGGTAGAGCTCTCAGGTACTTGTCCATGACAACTCTCTGGATTATCTCTGGCGCTGTCAACACCTCGGGTTGTAGCCACTTCTTCGTCACATGGATCAGGTCGAACATCTGTGACCGCGGTGGTTTATCCGGCTGATAAGTCCATTGATGCACTCTCTGTGCACGGACAGCGGTCGTCACTCCCAGCCGGGCCAAGATCTCGGCTTTCAGTTTGTCAAAGTCCTGTGCGGCTTCAGGCTCTAAGTCATAATAAGCCTTTTGGGCCTCACCGGAAAGAAACGGGGCAATCAGGCCGGCCCATCGTGCCTTCGGCCATTTTTCTCGCACCGCCGTCCGTTCAAACGTGGTCAGGTATGCCTAGACGTCATCTTCGGTCGTCATCTTCTGCCAGTACCGACTCACGTGAATCACTCTCGACTCGGCTTCCAGGTTAACCTCATGTAGGCTTGCCAGGCGCTGCGCCACCTGCTGGAGAAGCGAACGATCGGTAGCTGTCATGTCCACCAACTCCTTCAGCTGGGCCATCATCACCCGATTAGCTTCTTGCTGGACGGCGGTGGACTGTACCAGCGCTTTCACCACGTCCTCCATGCTCATGCTTGCAACGTGATGCCCGCGTTCTCCACCACAATGTGATAAAACACTCCGGGATCGCTTTTGCTGGGGTCAAAGGTCACGTGCGTTCAGCATGAAACTCAGGCGCAGAGCTGGGATTCGGGTGTAACTGACCCTGAGTCAGGTTTATTAACGGTGAAAGCAATGCAAAAAGGGAATAAAACATAAAACAAATCCTTGCCTGTCCGGCACTAACTAAACAATGGACAACCTAACTACCAACTGGCGGGCTTCTCCCGTCCAGCCAAACCACAGTTGCAGTGGGCACTGCTTCCACTCACGTGTGTCTCTCACACAGACAGGCTCTCTGTGTTCCCAGGCTGAGACACTCACACAACCACCTGGCCTCCTTTTATAGCCACCTCCCATTATTCATTAGCAAGCAGGTGCGATACTGACCAGACTAGGCCACATAGGAAAGGAATCTGGGTGAGATATACCTGCCCTCATCCACTATTCCCACATGATTCTCACAGTGGTTGTTAGCAAACATGTCTGACACACTTCAATTCACCCCAACTGACCGTGTTCTGTTCAACTGGGTTTTGTCCCGGCGCTTTGGCCAGCCATACCCAGTGATTGTGGATCCGAGGAGGTGGAGACGAATGTGGGTGCATCCGCATTTGAGACAACGCCTCAATAAAGTCCATTTTCACAGGCTTTATGCAGCTCTGAGGACACATCCTGATAAGTTTTTCCTCTATTGTCGGATGACTGTTTCTACCTTTGATGTTTTGTTGGAGACAGTGCGCCCAGGGATCACTTTCCAGGACACCCGGATGCGCAAATGTATCTCTGCGGAGGAGCGCCTTCTCCTTACGGTATGTGTTTCTTAGCTACAGAATGTATGTAGATGATTATTTTCTCAAATAATTCTCTTATTCAGTAATCCTTTTTGGCCAAGAAACATTAGGTATTCGTACCAAATATATGCTCTCAAAGTTAGAACACTTTGATGTGTTATTTCACATTACATAGCCGTGGGATATGTGTATATGTATTGTTCGCCTAGCTTCTTACTTACACACTGTTCTGGTGTTCTATATGTAATGTGTGCATCCTTGAGCATGTAATTTAATGTATATATTTTCTACATTTGTTTAATTGTAGGTTCTTCTCAACTGGCCTTTCTTATGCAGCACTCTATCTGGAGTTTTTGATTGGGCGATCGACAATATCCGGCATCGTTCGTGCTACATGTTCGGAAATCTGGTTCATCATCGGGTCATGCCAGAGCCCAAGATGGGAGACTGGTTGAGGATTGCCAGGGGATTTGAGTTGCACTGCCAATTCCCCAAATGTATTGGAGCCCTGGATGGGAAGCACGTCCATGTGCGTAAGCCGCCGAACTCAGGGTCCCAATTTTATAATTATAAACAATATTTTTCTGTAGTTTTGTTGGCTCTGGTTGACAGTAACTACAGGTTTATAATTGTAGACGTTGGGGCTTATGGAAGAACTGGAGACTCTCGAATCTTCAATTCTTCCATTATGGGTTGACGGCTGCGCAATAACCTGCTGGACCTACCACCACCACGTCTGCTGCCAGGCTCAAATCAAGAAGCGGTGCCTTATGTCCTAGTGGGGGATGAAGCCTTCCAATTGATCAGGCATGTCATGAGGCCATACCCGCGCAGAAACCTTGACCACCGGCACACGATTTTTAATTTGCGCCTTTCACGTGCCCGAAGACTGGTGGAGTGCGCCTTCGGCATTCTATGTGCCAAATGGCATGTCCTCCAGTCTGCCATTCAGCTGAGTGAAGCCAACGTCAATGAGGTCATCAAAGCTTGTGTGGTCCTCCATAACTTCACTAGACTGCATGATTGCTCCTCATCTGATGTGACTGAAGGTGTGGTGGACAATGGGGATAGGCCTAGGCCACATGTGCTCCCTTTACGGCATCCTCTCTCAGGACTCAAAGTACATGATGTGTTCACCCAGTATTTTGTTTCACCTCATGGTGCTACTACCTGGCAAGATCAGGCTGTATCTATGTTGTGATGTTCTTATGTGTGTGTATATAATTTTTTTTTGGGTGTTCTATGATTTGTGTTGTCTGTTTATATGTGATAAAGTTGACTTACTTAATCAAATGCCTAAAATAATTCATAAAGAAGGCCAAAGATGCATTTTCAAATGATTTATAAATGGAAAATATAGCTTAGAATACGGTTTACCATATTGTTTTCATATGGCAGATATTGCCCAGGCCATTTAGCCTTTTCTGTATATACCATTTGCATTTTTTGACACACAAATAGGTGACAAGAAATGATAAATACTAACAAAAACAAAAAATAAAACAATTATGTATTTTACAACTGCTGGTAGCTTGGCGGAGGTGATAGCGGGAGGCCTTCATCTCTTTGTTGGGGGTTGGGGTGCCCAGCTTGAACATCACCCTGTTGGGGTGGATGACCTTGGCCCTGTGGGAAGATGTGGCCATCTTCCTGCAGCTGCGCACCAGAGACCATAAGGATACTGTCGATTATAATCCTGTGGCTGATTGTAGCCACGTCCATCATACCCCCCAATATGACCATGTCGTCCAAACCCAGGTTGGGGCCAGCCTCCAACACCAGGTCTGTACAAGTGACCATATTGGGCAGGTTTGTTATAGGCTGCCATTTGGCCATGTTGTTGCCAAGGTTGGTTTGGGGGGGAATGGGTGGAGGTATAGGCACACGTGCAGGCGGACACTCAGATCCTAATTGAGCATGCACAGCTGGTTGTCGGACAAGGCGGAGACGGTTACGGGTTGAGAGCTGCCACCTCTCAAGATACTCAAACAACTCATATGGGTCATTGGAGTGTGTGCATGCATCAATTAGGATCTGAATGGATCCTCGCACGGCCAGTAGGCTGCTGCTGTGTGCATGCATCAATTAGGATCTGAATGGATCCTCGCACAATGTAGCCTCACCTCATGGGGTAGGGGACGGAGGTACTGGGCCAGGCTTCGGGAATATGCTTCTTCACCCTCATCCTGGGCAGCCCTGGACAGGTAATTTAGGACACCTGTGTCTACATGCCTCCGGGTATCAGAGGCAGTGTTGTCCCTTCTCCGTCTCCCACAGTGATCTACGGCTGCAGGCTGGGGGGACCCCTCAACACGGCCAGTAGGCTGCTGTTGCCAGGGTCTTCTAAGTTGCTGGCTGCTGGTGGCTCTGCTGGGTCTGGACCAGGTCCAGAACCTGATGCTGGTCCTGATGCTGGTGGAGCTTGGGGGTTGCAAAAGCTCTGGTCAGAAGATGGGCCAGCCACCTCTTCACATCCCCTGTCCAGGTCTATAATGGGCTCAGTATCCGACCCTGTCTCCCTCTCTGTGAGGTTGGACTGAGTTCTATTAGGAAATGTACAAAAATCTAAATGTAGCTCTGACCCTAAAAAGCATATGTGTCATGTGGTGTGATATCTGTACTTATGGTCTGAGATCCATACTGGGTGCCAAAAATGGCAAGCGGTCAAAATAGATGTATTTCCGCTTGGTCGGTGCTGCTGCCCCACTCCTGGCCCTCTGCTGTCTTTCACGTTGGTACTGGAGCGGATGCTGTAAGTTCAACTCCTGGTTTGGCTTCCAAATACTGATGTGTGAATAAGCCTTTAGGAAAATATTTTCTGTGGACCTCTCACAGTGGAAAAATGAACAGGTGCCGATATCAAGCCTGCTACTCTTGTCATCTTACACTATGGCTCATTTTTGCAGCCTGTGCATGAGATTTTATAAATGTAATGCATTTTTGTTTCTAACTGTAAAGTGGAGTGGATTTTCTGCAAGAAAATATTCAACATTTTTGTTACATGGGAACATAGCCAAAGAAAGGGGAAAAATGTTTTGGAGCAGAAACTGAGTCAAAACGCTCTAAATCCTTCTCAAAAAAGTTTTTTTTTAGTTTCTGCTCCAAAAACACAGCAAAAAAATTCACTGTGTACAGACCCTGACTCATAAAACTGTTGCAACACCTGTATGCATGATCCCAGCCTAAGTGTACATTCGCATGAATCGCATATACAGTGGATAGAAAATCCACTGCGTATTAGGGCTCACTCATACTGGCGAGTAGCCAGTGTATAACTGATGAGTGCTATGTGATGTGGCCTCGGATAGCACTCACTCCAATGTTATACTATGGAGTAGTGCCGAGACGGCATGAGAAAAAAAATCTCTGCATTCTGAGGTTGGCAGCGTTTATTGGACGGCACTCACCCATACAAGTCTATGGGTGCGTGCAAAACATTGGATGTAATGAAAATAAGTTCTCCACACCTCTCTGCGAGATAATCTGTCACGGACATGGTTTGTGGAACCACTGTGCCACGGACCGTGGAGAGCCTGGAGGGGCGTTACTAAGCGAATACCTGACTATTCACTAGAACCTCTAATGGTGAGGTTAGACTTGGCTCCCGATGAACGCCAGGTGCCACTACAGGACAGACCAATGGACGTGCAGCAGCTAGACCCAGAGGACAGACTGGAGGGAGTGGCTGGCAGGGTTTGTATTAGAATGCAGCATGCCGTTTGCATCAGAGTGATCTGATCCTCTCCAATAATGGGTTCAACCATGCCAGGGCCTCGCCTCCAAGGTGCGACATAAGGAACACTACTTTTGCTCGGTCCAATGGGAAGTGGTGTGGAAGGAGTTCAAAATGTAGCTGGCACTGATTGATGAACCTGCGGTAGAGCTTTGGATTGCCATCAAAACGTGGTGGGGTTGAGAGTCGGGGACCTGGATCTCGAATTAAGCCAACTGTCTGGGAAGTTTCCGGAGAAGACACGGCTGCTTCAACATGCTGGAACTCTGGAGGGATGTTTAAGGCCTCCAACTTAGTGGTTAAAGACTGCAACTGTATGGACAGCTCTTCCTGTGCGTCTGTCAGCAAAGCTTCAGGTACATGGTCCGAACAGGCAGGATCTGGAGTCCATGACCCGAGCAAACTGTAACAGACGTGGTTTGTGGAACCACTGTGGCATAGACCGTGAAGAGCCTGGAGGAGTGTGACTAAGCGAACACCTGACTATTCACTAGAGCCTCTGATAGTGAGGTTAGACTTGGCTCCCGATGAACGCCAGGTGCCACTCCAGGACAGAACAATGGCCGTGCAGCAGCTGGACCCAGAGGATAGACTAGAGGGAGCGGCTGGCAGGGTTTGCATCCAAATGCAGCAGACCGAGTTCACACCTGAGTGCAGCAGGCGACAGGGTCTGCATTAGAGTTCAGCAGGCAGGGTCTGCATTAGAGTGCATAGAATCATAGAATCATAGAATCGTAGAGTTGGAAGGGACCTCCTGGGCCATCTGGTCCAACCCCCTGCTCAAAGCAGGATTCGCTAAATCATCCCAGTCAGATGTCTGTCCAGCCTCTGTTTGAAGACTTCCATTGAAGGAGAACTCACCACTTCTCGTGGCAGCCTGTTCCACTCATTGATCACTCTAACTGTCAAAAAGTTTTTTCTAATATCTAATCTGTGTCTCTTCCCATTCAGTTTCATCCCATTGCTTCTAGTCTTTCCTTGTGCAAATGAGAATAAAGTTGATCCTTCTACAATGTGACAGCCCTTTAGATATTTGTAGACAGCTATTAAGTCTCCTCTCAGTCTTCTCTTTTGCAAACTAAACATTCCCAAATCCTGCAACCTTTCCTCATAAGACAGGGTTTGCAGACCGGTCACCATTCTGGTCGCTCTTTTCTGAACTTGCTCCAGTTTGTTGATGTCTTTTTTAAAATGTGGTGCCCAAAACTGGACACAATATTCCAGATGAGGTCTGACCAAAGAGGAGTAGAGGGAAATAATGACTTCACGTGATCTAGACTGTATGCTTCTGTTAATACATCCTAGAATTGCATTTGCCTTTTTTGCTGCTGCATCACACTGTTGACTCATATTCAGTCTGTGATCTATTAGTATACCCAAGTCTTTTTCACATGTGCTGTCACTTAGCCCTATTCCTCCCATTCTATATATGCTTTTTTCATTTTTATTGCCCAGATGTAGTACTTTGCATTTCTCCCTGTTAAAAACCATTCTGTTAGTTGCTGCCCATTTCTCCAGTTTATTTAAATCTTTTTGAATCCTCTCTCTCTCCTCTCTAGTATTAGCTATCCCTCCTAGCTTTGTGTCATCAGCAAATTTAATCAGTTTACCCTCAATTCCTTCATCTAAATCGTTGATAAAGATGTTGAACAATACAGGGCCCAGGACAGAGCCCTGTGGTACCCCACTTGAGACATTCTTCCAACTGGATGTGCAGCCATTTACAACCACTCTTTGGGTCCGATCACTAATCCAGTTATGAATCCACCTAACAGTTGCCTTGTCCATTCCATACTTAGTCATTTTTTCAATAAGGATTGTATGAGAGACTTTGTCAAATGCTTTGCTGAAGTCAAGATATACTATATCTACAGCATTTCCTTGATCCACCCAATCAGTGATACCGTCATAGAAGGAAATTAAGTTAGTCTGACATGACTTATCAGTTACAAACCCATGCTGACTCTGTTTAATCACTTCATTCTTATCCAGGTATTGACATACATGTTGTTTAATAATTTGTTCAAAGATCTTTCCTGGTATAGAAGTCAGACTCACCGGCCTATAGTTGCCTGGGTCCACCTTCTTCCCCTTTTTGAAGATAGGAACAACATTTGCTCTTCTCCAGTCTTCTGGCACTTCTCCTGTTCTCCAAGAATTTTCAAAGATTATGGAGAGGGGTTCAAAAATTTCTTCTGCTATCTCCTTTAGTACTCTGGGGTGTAATTCATCTGGACCTGGAGACTTGAATTCATTTAGGTTAGCTAAGTGTTTCCTCACTATCTTTCTGTTTATAGATATCCTGGATTCTTCTATTCCCTTAATAGGACAGTGAATAACAGTTGATGTTGCATTTCCTTTCTGAGAGAAAACAGATGCAGGGTCTGCATTAGAGTGCAGTGGGGACTGGTATGCAACCTTACACAACTTAGACTGCCAAACAGGAAGGGTTGCTCAGGCATCTCCCCAGAGGGAAGTAAGTAATATACTGTATACATAATGTCCCACAGTTATTGGCTGGGGAGGAAGTAGCAAGTGCACACACTGACCCTTTAAAAGTGTGGGAGTACACGTGCGCGTGCCCTAAGAACATGGCTAGAACCGGCTGGAAGCATGCAGAGCATGGGGAAAGGATGAACTGACCGCAGCACGGGTGAGTGAAGAGACACGCCCGAGACCCTGCCTGTCAGAGCAGGACGCCGGCGTGGTGCTAACATAATCGGATCACAATAAAATGACAGTTGGATCACGCTCGCAGCAGAGACTGAGCTGAGCGTTATTTGCATATAGCATCCGATTCTCTCCCATGAAAGAGTCATCGGATGCTACTCGCCAGTGTGAACGAGCCATTACTGGAGCAATATGGTGAAGGTTTTATAAAATCTAGAAACTCTGCAGTGTACATTGCCTGGCAGCAGGTTACTTTAGTCTACAGCTGCCTAATTTCCTATGATGGTGAATCGCTACCTGCGACAGTCACGAATGTTTCTAAATGTGTTGCAATTCACTTACCATAGACTGCAAGTTGCATGTTTCTGTGATTTGATGATTTATTTACAGCATAATTGCAGTCACAGATAAGTGATGTTGTGTGACCCATGTCACCGTGTAGCCTAAAGGCCCTGTTACACATAACAATGACCCAGCGATCCCACCAACGACCCGACATGGATGGGATCGCTGGGACATCGTTAGGCTGATCGCTGGTGAGCTGTCACATAGACAGCCCCTCCAGCGATCAGGACCAGCGAGCAAGCTGGTTTCCAATGTAAACAGCGGGTATCTAAACAGCGTCGCTGATCGCTGGTCTCTCGCTGCCACACGCAGCGATGCATGCTGGCCAGCAGGAGACCAACGATCAAATAACGGCCCAGGACAATTGAGCGCGATTAGCGATACCCGGCAGGGGGGGCAGGTCGCTGATCCCCGTCACACACAGCGATGTCGCTGGCGAGATCGCTGTGGCGTCACAAAATCAGCGATCTCGCTGACGATATCGCTGTGTGTGACGTGGCCTTTATGCTGCGGATATATACTGCATCTTTCAGCCTTTGCAATTTTTTTTACTAGCTTTTTTTATATTGTTGTTTTTTTTTGTTCAGACACTTTTATGTTTTTTTTCTACCTTTTTTTAGCTCAGTGGCTTTTTTCATATTGCTGCGTGCTCTAGGTGTTAAATTAATTTCATGTATTTTTCCATATTATTATCTCTAGGACTTAAAATAAAATAGGATGCTACAAATAAAAAGTGTGTGGAATAAATCCTACAAAAGCTTCTACAATCTTAGAGAGCACTGCCATAATCCAGGCTCGGTCATACATAAGTTCACCTAATAAGAAGCTGCCGATAATTGTACTATATCACACAGTTATTTTTGCCTGGTGTGATCTATTTACATTACACAGTCCTTTTCCCCTCGAGACGTCAGTGAATTAAACTAAGACTGGAGTGGCTCGACCGTGTAAAAAATCTGGCCCATCCTGCTCCAGAAAAGTGGGACGATTATTTTCTCACTTGTCACGTGTGTCAGTGTCCGATAAAACATCACATAGCACTGGCCCGAGTTATACGCTTGTGTGAGCGAGCCCTAAAACTGACAGTGGTATTCCGCCTTCCTTTTTTCTATCCACAGAGCCATTTTCCCTTTCTGTAGGGAATCTCCACCCATCAGCTACAGGAGCACATGATGTGTGACAAGGACAGCCATGTGAGCTCCTCCTGCCCACTTCCACTGAGCAGACAGGAGGCGTTCTCCATGGCCTTACACAAGGTAAGCAGGGGGCATATGCTGCAATGTATGTCTGTATGGTATTCTACGCTGTGTAGAATTTTCAGCTACATTCCAAGGTGAATGTTAAAACTTCCTATATATTTACCCCAAATAAAATGCATCTGTCTCCTAAATAGAGAGTCCTCAGTGCCGGATACAAGCTTACGAGACTACTTGCTGTCTTCATCAAGCATGGTATCCAAAGAGTCACATATTTACCCAACAGGACATAGGAATAGTGTAGAAAATGAGACGAGACGTGAAGCAGACCTTCTCCTGTCCTACGAATCATTACGGCAATTATCTGACTTCTCGGAATGTATTTGTGTATTGTATCTGCTCCTTTCTGTAGACATTGCAGCCGGGCTATAGGAGAACGAGATCTCTGCTCAGCTCATGACCTCAGTGGGAAAATCCTACAGGGTATATTCCCAGGTGGCAGACTGACCCACAGCAATCTACTTTATAGGTAACTAGTAGAGTACCGGTGGCTTCGCTCACGGAAAATATGTTAAATTGTTGGTTATGGTAGCTAAAGTAAAATTTTTCAGTGTCACCCTGAAATTGACATTTTCAGAGTGCTACTGTAAATTTTTTTTCCACTTTAATTTTGTATTATTTTGGCATTTTACTAATTTGTCGTAGCATTGATGTGAACAACAACTTTTTTTTAAATTTCAACATTTTTATTGATTTTACATATTCAATACATATTATGTAGTATATCTTTTAAAGCTGTCATCAGATCTGTGATTTGTTCGTCTCTGATAGTCTGGTATGGGGGAGCCACTGCGCATGACAAACTCCGCTTACAAAGGACTTTCAGAACAGCAGAGAGAATTATAGGTTCCCCCCTGCCTAAAATCCAGGATCTTTATGATAAGAGTATTCGATCCCACGCATTGAAAATTTCATCCGATCCCTCTCACCCGGGACACTCCTCATTCCAACTACTCCCTTCAGGACGTCGCTTCAGAGTCCCCAAATGCAGCACCAACCGCCATATGAACAGCTTCTATCCACTCTCTGTTCAACAATTAAATCGTCATGTGTAGACTATATACTGTATCTGTCTTGTTAGATGTTACTTGTTGTATCTGTTGTTATATATTATGTTGCCTCTTTGCCACAAAGAATTCCTTGTATATATGTAATATGTACTTGGCGATAATAAATTTGATTGATTGATAAACTATTACAACTTCAGTGTAATCTATAAGTAGTTTACGGACAAAAGAGTAAAATTGGTTAAGACTGTGCCCACGTAAGCGTTTTTTTAGTGTTTTTGAAGCGTTTGTCCTGGTCAAAATGCTTCAAAAACACATAAAAGAAGCATCCCATTCATTTTAAATGAATTCCGCTCTTTTTGTGCACATTGATGCGTTTTTTTCTGCTCAAAAAACGCTTAGCGGCCAAAAACGCAGCGTGTTCATTAATTTTGCGGAAAAGTCAGCGTTTTTGCTATTTTCTATGAGTCAGAAAACGCGGAAAAAAGCATAAAAAATGCGCGGTTTGTAAGGAAAAAACGTGCAGAAAACGCACAAAAAACGCGCGTTTTCTGGGAAGGTTCCCGGTTTTGAAGAAGAAATTTTCTGGATACGTGGGCACATAGCCTTACAGTTAAACTACTATCTATTGTAGTGCTTTTTGGTAAACAATGTTTCTGGTTTTACCTTCAGGTGCATATAAGAAAAAGCAACGTACAACTGTCCATGTGAAAAACACGGGCTCTCCAAATTAATGCCGGCAACCTTAAGTGATTGACCTTGTGCTTTGTTTATAGTCATAGCAAATGCAAGTCAGATTGGGAACTGCAGACGTTTAAAATTGAAGGGCTTGTTGCTTGGTAGCAAAGGAATACACGGAATTAAAACACTGCTCCATTAGAGTTTCCCATAAGAATAGTGCCCTCAATAACATTGGGCATGAGACTCTGCAGCTCTCACACAGTATTACTATAACTTGAAGGAGCTCACATCTCAGTAATGAAAACTGCCTCACAGGCAGACTTGTCTAGATGCCCATAGCAACCAGAGCTCAGCTTTCACTTTACCTCAACAGCTTCAGTGATGAAAGCTCCCTGTATAATAAGCAATAATGACAATCTCACTATGAGGCATTTTTTACCTGACCAATATTGCTGCTCAGTAATGTTTGTCCGTGTGCGTAGGGAGCATCCATCTGAGTGTGTTTGCATGCATGTGTGTTGTCAGTGTGTGTGGTGTGCATGCGGTATTTATGGGGTATTTGTGGGATGGTGTTTGTGTTGTGTGTGTCCAGTGTGGTCTGGTGTTTGTGTAGTGTGTTGTAGCATCTGTGTGGTGTTTTGCTTGTGGGTTGGTGTATGTTTGCTGTCTCTGTGATGTTTGTATGGTGTTTGTGAAATGTTTGTGTGGTGTGTGGTGGTGCAGCCCCTTTAGCAGCGACGCTATACTCCATTCCTGTCAGTCACAACTGTTGTTTTCCCCTCAGCACTTTTACTTTCACCTTCACATTTCCCCATTATATGTATAGGACCTAACTTCGGGGGCCCCAATCTCATGATGGGGGGACGCTAGCGAGATGTAACATGCGCAGTATTCTGCTCCTGTGGGTGGAGAGGGAGCATGCCAAATTTCACCAAAATCGGGCGAGAGCTGAAGATTTGTATAGAGTGGGCTACTACAGATTTTGAGTTTTACTGTATATACAGTATGTATATAGATATACAGAGTGATTCAAAAAGGATGGTTCAAAAACGATAGCCACCGTAGAACATTACATTAATTTATAAAACTTGGGTGAAGACATTTATTGTCAAACTACTGTGTTTTCTCTTTTTAAATCATAACGACATCCCAAAACATCCAAATGACCCTGATCAAAACTTCACATACCTGAACGTGCACAGGAGTTGACACAAATGGGTTTGAATAGCTACTAAAGGTAACATCCTCACCTCTGACCTGTTTGCTTGTAATCAGTGTGTGTGCATAAAAGCTGAGTGAGATTCTGGGATCCAGACAGACTCTTGCATCTTTCATACAGCCACTGATGTTTCTGGATTGTGAGTCATGGGGAAAGCAAAAGAATTGTCAACAGATCTATGGGAAAAGGTAGTTGATTTGTATAAAACAGGAAAGGCATACAAAAAGATATCCAAAGAATTGATAATGCCAGTCAGCAGCGTTCCAACTGTGATTAACAAATGGAAAATCAAGGACTCTGTAAAAACAAAACCACGGTCAGGTAGACCAACAAAAATGTTGTCCACAACTGCCAGGAAAATTGTTCGGGATGCTAAGAAAAACCTACAAATAAGATCAGCTGAAGTACTGGACTTTCTGAAAACTAGTGATGTGGCTGTTTCAAGATGCACAATAAGGAGGCACTTGATGAAAAATGGGCTGCAAGGTCGAGTCGCCAGAAGAAAGCCATTTCTGCTCAAATGCCACAAAGTATCTCGCCTACAATACGCAAAACAGCACAGAGCCAAGCCTCTAAACCTCTGGAACAAGGTAATTTGGAGTGATGAGACCAAAATTTAACTCTTTGGTCACAACCATAAACATTACATTTAGAGAGAGGTCAACAGGCCCTATGATGAAAGAAACACCATTCCTACTGTAAAGCACGGAGATGGAGCGCTGATATTTTGGGGATGTGTGAGCTACAAAGGCACAGGAAACTTGGTCAAAGATGAAGGAAAGATGAATGCAGCATGTTATCGGCAAATACTAGAGGCAAATTGCAGTCAACAGCCCGGAAGCTGCGCATGGGACATACTTGGTTGTTCCAACATGACAATTATCCAAAACACAAGGACAAGTCGACCTGTCATTGGCTACAGCAGAACAAAGTGAAGGTTCTGGAGTGGCCATCTCAGTCTCCTGACCTCAATATCATTGAGCCACTTTCGGGAGATCTCAAGGGAGCAGTTCATGCTAGACAGCCCAGGAATTTACAGGAACTGGAGGCTGAGCAGCTTTACCATTTGAGAAAATAAAGAACCTCATCCACAACTTCCACGAAAGACTTCAAGCTGTCATTGATGTTAGAGGGGGCAATACACAGTATTAAGAAATGGGGTATGTAAACTTTTGATCGGGGTCATTTGGATGTTTTGGATTGTCATTATGATTTAAAAAGAGTAAACACAGTAGTTAGAAAATAAATGGCTTCACCCAACCACTAACCATGAGTGGAGAAAATGTTTTGGTGTTATCATTCATATTCTCTGAAAAAAGACCAAGAAAGCAAAAATTCTGCCAGGGTACGTAAACTTTTGACCACAACTGTATAGTATGCCTTCTCGTGTTGATAAATTTGTGTTAGGTTTCTCAATAGAATATTTTTTTTATCTTTTTTTGTTTCATTATTAATGTGGGAATATTCCCTATGGGATGTACACTGAGGCAATTACATTGAATTGACGAGCTGAGTAGATGAGTAGACAGCTCACATGTTCTCCTTTATGTATAGTCTTCTGCATGACAGATTAAAGATTATATATATACCGTGGGTGAAATAAGTAATTTTTTCCCCACATACACAGTACCTATATCTCAAGCTCCAAGTACACAATATATTTTTTTCCTGCCCACATAAGGTACATACAGTGGGACAAATAAATATTTGATACTCTGCCGATTTTGCTAATTTTCCCACCTACAAAGAATGGACGGGTCTATAATTTTTATCGTAAGTACACTTCAACAGTGAGAGACAGTATCTTAAAAAAAATCCAGAAAATCACATTGTGTGATTTTCACATAATTAATTTGCATTTTATTGCATGAAATAAGTATTTGATACAATAGAAAAACAGAACTCAATGTTTGGTACAGAAACCTTTGTTTGCAGTTAAAGAGATCAGATGTTTAAAGTAGTTCTTGACCAAGTTTGCACACACTGCAGCAGGAATTTTGTCCTGCTCCTAAATACAGACGTTTTCCAGATCTTTCAGGTTTCAGGGGGCTGTCGCTGGGCAACATTGAGTTTCAACTCCCTCCAAAGATTTTCTACTGGGTTCAGGTCTGAAGACTGGCTCGTCCACTCCAGGACCTTGAAATGCTTCTTACAGCGCCACTCCTTAGTTGCCATGGCTGTTTGTTTGGGGTCATTTTCATGCTGGAAGTCTCAGTCACGACCCATCTTCAATGATCTTACTGAGGGAAGGAGGTTGTTGCCTAAAATCTTACGATACATGACCCCATCCATCCTCCCTTCGATATGATGCAGTCGTCCTGTCCCCTTTGCAGAAAAGCACCCCAAAAGTATGATGTTTCCCCCACCATGCTTAATCATTCGGATGGTGTTCTTGGGGTTGTACTCATCCTTCTTCTTCCTCTAAATTCGGCAAGTGGAGTTGATACCAAAAAGTTCTATTTTGATATCTTCTGACCACATAACCTTCTCCCATGCTGCCTCTGGATCATCCAGATGGCCATTGGCAAACTTCAAACAGACCTGGATATGTACTCTCATGAGCAGGGGGACCTTGCATGCCCTGTAGGATTTTAGTCCACGACGGCGTTGTGTCTAACTAATGGTAATATTTGAGACTGTGGTTCCAGCTCTCTTCAGGTCATTGAATAGGTTCTCCTGTGTAGTTCTGGGCTGATTCCTGACCTTTCTCAGAAGAATCCTTACAACACAAGGTGAGATCTTACATGGAGCACCAGACCAAAGAAGATTGACAGTCATCTTGTATTTCTTCCATTTTCTAATAACTATGCCAACAGTTGTTGCCTTCTCACCAAGCTGCTTGCCTATTGTCCTGTAGCCCATCCCAGCCTTGTGCAGATCTACAATTTTATCCCTGGTGTCCTTAGACAGCTCTTTAGTCTTGGCCATGGTGAAGAGGTTTGAGTGCGACTGAATGTGTGGACAGGTGTCCTTTATACAGGTAACGAGTTGAAACAGGTAATGACTGCAGAGTAGGAGGGCTTCTTAAAGAAAAATTAAAATGTGTGAGAGCCAGAATTCTTGCTGGTTGGCAGGTTATCAAATACTTTTTTCATGCAATAAAATGCAAATTAATAATTTAAAAAATCATACAATGTAATTTTTTTTTTAAGTATTGAACACATCATCAATTTTCTTGGTAAATATATTTCTTAAGGTGTTATTGACATGAAATTCTCACCACAAAATAACTCAACCAATCCACACAGGCAAAGTAATCGAACCATAGATGTCCATAAAATTAAGTTATGTGTAATAATGAGAAATGACACATGGAAAAAGTATTGAATACACTTACCGTATATACTCGTGTATAAGCCGACCCGAGTGTAAGCCGACCCCCCTAATTTTGCCACAAATAACTGGGAAAACTTATTGACTCGCGTATAAGCCTAGGGTGGAAAATGCAGCAGCTACTGGTAAATTTCAAAAATATAAATAGATACCAATAATAGTAAAATTAATTGAGACATCAGTAGGTTAAATGTTTTTGAATATCCATATTAAATCAGGAGCCCCATATAATGCTTCATACAGTTCATGATGGCCCCAAAAGATGCTACATACAAAATACATCACATATAATGCTGTACAAAGGTTAGTAATGGCCCCATAAGATGCTCCATAGAATATTATGCCCCATATGCTGCTCCATAAAGGTTATGGCCCCATAAGATGTTCCATAGATTATGCCCTATAAAATGCTCCATAGATTATGCCCCCATAAGATGCTCCATAAAATGCTCTATAGATTATGCCCCATATGCTGCCCCATAAGGTGCTCCATAGATTATGCCCCATATGATGCTCCATAGACTATGCCCCATAAGATGCCCCATTAAATGCTCCATAGATTATGCCCCCATATGCTGCCCCATAAGATGCTCCATAGAGTATGCCCCATAAGATGCTCCATAGACTATGCCCCATATGCTGCCCCATAAGATGCTCCATAGAATAGGCCCCATATAATACTGCTGCAAATAAAAAAAGCCATACTCACCTCTCATCGCTGGGGGCCTGGTGCCGGTGTCTTGAGCAGGCTGGGACACTGACGCGCTATGGGGGCCAGGTGCCGGTGTCGCTGCTGGTCAGGGCCCCGGCACCTAAGATATTTACCTGTCCCCCGATCCACCGCTGGGCACCGCTCTGTCTGCCGGGTCCTCTGTCAGTGACGATCAGGCAGCAGAGGGCACGCACTAACTACATCATCATGCCCTGCCTGAACATCACTGACAGAGGACCCGGCAGACAGAGTGGTGTGCAGCGGTGGATCTGGGACAGGTGAATATTGCATATACTTACCCCCTCGTGGTGCGGTCTCTGCAGCCCCCCTGCTTCTCTCCGGCAGCTATTCCTTCCTTCAGCGGTCACATGGTACCGCTCATTTAAGTCATGAATATGCGCATATATCTCTGGCAGTGTGTTTGTGATCATGGTCTTGTTGAAATGCTCACCCTCGTTTCATCTTCATCATCATGGTAGATGGCAGCAGATTTTTATGAAGAATGTCTTGATACATCTATCAATTTATCCTTCCTTCAATTAAATGAAATATGCCAGTGCCGTATGCTGAAAAAACAGGCCCACAACATGATGTTCCCGCCTCCACACTTCACTGTTGGTATGGTGCTTTTGGGGTGATATACAGTGCCTCTTGTCTAAATGTTGTTGAGCAAATTTTAAATGCCCTTGAATTTGCTTTTTGTTCAGCAATGGAGTCTTTCATGGTGAGTGTCCATAAACGCCATGGAGGTTGAGTGCATTACTTATAGTTTTCTTTGAAACAATTGTACTTGCTGATTATATGTCTTTCTGTATCTCTCCTCTGGTGGTCCTTGGCTCTTGGACAACTTTTCTGATAATTCCTTTCACTCCTCTATGTGAAATCTTGTGGGGAGCACCTGGTTGTGGCAGGTTCATGGTGAAATGCCCATAAATTAAGTGTAATAATGACCGATGACACAGGGAAAAAGTATTGAACACATGAAGAACACATATTCAGCACCATGGGTCTGCTCCAGACGTAGTCGGCTCCATCTACTTCAAAATCCATATTTCAAAGTACAGATTTCTAAGTACAATACTCTGAATTAGACTAGAATTCTAGAATGCATTTGGCCACTCGTGACTCCTACAGTATTGTCGTCATCACCATCTGACCGAGATGTTCTTCTGTTCCCACAGGTATGCATTGCTGGATTTCACCTCTCTCTCATGCTCCTGAATGCCCCATGTGAACTGCATTGTATTTTATATGGTATGCATTGCTGAATTTCACCTCTCTCTCATGCTCCTGAATGCCCCATGTGAACTGCATTGTATTATATATAGTATGCATTGCTTACCCATCTTCTTGTATCCATAATTGTACTCCATTCTTGTTATCTTTGCCACACATCTAAGTGGTCTGTATAATCCCTTCCCCCTTTTATGACTTCTGCTTAACTCTGTGCATTTGGCCTGGGCAGTCACACCCCACTTTCACTCACACCTGATTGTCTTTAGCTCCACGTATATTCAGCACCATGGGTCTGCTCCAGATGTAGTCGGCTCCATCTATTTCAAAATCCATATTTCAAAGTACAGATTTCTAAGTACTATACTCTGAATTAGACTAGAATTGGACTGGAATTGACTGTAAGGTAACGGACTATAACACCACAACAATGTTTCGCCTTCTTCTTACTTTCACCCCCATACTACTCTATTTCTCCCTAACTCCTGCAATCCCTCCATCCAGTAAGGATATTGTCATTTCCCCCTCCATCCTTCCCAGCCATCTCACCTCTTCGTCACAACTGTTCCTCCACATACAGTACAATCCTTTTTCTACAGACACACACGGCCACATCATGTCCTATCCTGTTCCCACCTTCTAATGCTCTGTCTACTACTCCTCATTGCTGGCGACGTATCCCCAAATCCTGGCCCTCCTCAACACATCCCTACACTCACTTCTATCACCCTGCCACGATCCTCTACACGTCTTCACAACCATGATAATCTCAAACCCATTCATCCAGCCCCCACTCCCTCAACCCCCTTACCTGGAGCCCTATAAAACGCACGCTCTGTCTGCAACAAGCTATCATTTATCCATGACCTCTTTATCACCAACAAACTCTCCTTCCTTGCTATCACTGAAACCTGGCTCACTCCCTCTGACATAGCCTCTCCAGCTGCGCTTTCCTATGGTGGATTCCATCTCTCTCACACCACTCGCCCCAGCAACAAACGTGGTGGAGGAGTTGGCTTGCTCCTGTCTGATACCTGTTCCTTTACCCCAATTCTTCTGCCACCCTCCGCTACTCTTCCCTCGTTCGAGGCACACTCCGTCCGCATCTATTCCCTCTCCAACCTCCAACTGGCTGTCATCTACCGCCCCCCAGAACTAGCCATCTCCACCTTTCTCGACCACTTCACCACCTGGCTACTCCATTTCCTTTCTGCTGACATCCCCACCATCATCATAGGCGACTTCAACATTCCCAATGACACTTCCACCCCGGCTGCCTCTAAACTTCTATCGCTCATGGCTTCCCTCGGCCTCACTCAATGGTCCTCTGCGGCCACTCACAAAGATGGTCACACGCTGGACCTTATCTTCACCCGTCTCTGTTCCCTCACTAATCTCAATAACTCACCCCTCCCCCTGTCTGACCACAGCCTACTGACATTCTCTTCCCTCTCCTCTCCTACTGCGCAACCCCCGCTCCATAAACTTGCTCACCCTCGCAGGAATCTCAAACACCTCAATTTACAATCACTCTCTGAGTCCCTTCTCCCTCTTACAGACATAGCTTCCCTTCATGACACAGATGCTGCTGCCACTTTTTATAACACCACAATAATAGCAACACTTGATTTGGCTGCCTCCCTCACGCAGAGCAAAACTCGAACAATCAACCAGCAGCCCTGGCTGACCAGCCTGACCAAAGAACTGAGACGGGTTTCCAGGGCTGCTGAGCGGAGATGGAAGAGAACCCATTCTACTGAGCACTTCAGTGCATACAAGCAGTCCCTTGCCAGCTATAAGTCCACACTCTCTGCCGCAAAACAATCTTACTTCGCATCTCTCATATCCTCCCTGTCTCATAACCCTAAACAGCTCTTCAACACTTTCAATTCTCTACTCCGTCCCACAGCACCTCCTCCCCCTCCTCTCATTTCTGCTGAAGACTTTGCCTCCTTCTTTAAGCAGAAGATCGACACGATAAGACAAAACTTTGGCCCGCAGCCCCCAATGTCCCTCTTTGCTGCTCAGCCCTGTTCTGCAAAAGCCAGCTTCTCCACCATGACAGAAGATCAGCTCTCCACCCTTCTGTCAAGATCACACCTCACCACTTGTGCCCTTGACCCACTACCGTATCACCTCATCCCTAACTTGGCCACAGTCTTCATCCCATCTAACACACCTCTTCAACCTTTCACTTACAAATGGTGTCTTTCCCTCATCTTTCAAACAATCCTCAATCACACCCATCCTCAAAAAGCCCTCCCTTGACCCATCCTCTTTGTCTAACTATTGCCCGATATCTCTTCTCCCTTATGCCTCAAAACTACTGGAACAGCATGTATATCTTGAACTGTCCTCCCACCTCTCCTCCTGTTCCCTTTTTGACCGGTTACAATCTGGCTTCCGACCGCATCACTCAACTGAAACTGCCCTAACTAAAGTCACTAACGACTTACTAACCGCCAAGAGCAAGTGACATTACTCTGTCCTCCTTCTCCTGGACCTGTTCTCTGCCTTTGACACCGTAGACCATTCCCTCCTGCTACAGACTCTCTCATCTCTTGGCATCACAGACTTGGCCCTATCCTGGATCTCATCATACCTAACAAACCGAACATTTAGTGTCTCCCTCTCACACACCACCTCTTCACATCACCCCCTGTCTGTCGGTGTTCCAGAAGGCTCTGTCCTAGGACCCCTACTATTCTCCATCTACACCTTCGGCTTGTAACAGCTCATAGAATCCCACAGTTTGCAGTATCACCTCTATGCCGATGACACGCAGATCTACCTATCTGGACCCAACCTCGCCTCCTTACTGACTGAAATCCCACAATGTCTGTCCGCTATTTCAGCCTTCTTCTCTGCTCGCTTTCTCTAACTGAACATGGACAAAACAGAATTCATCACCTTTCCCCCATCTCACTCTACCCCTCCACCAGAGCTATCCATCAATGTCAATGGCTGCTCTCTTTCCCCAGTCCCACACGCTCGGTGCCTTGGGGTGATCCTCGACTCTGCGCTCTCCTTCAAACCACATATCCAAGCCCTCGCCTCCTTCTGCCGCCTCAAACTCAAAAATATTTCCCGGATCCGCTCATTCCTCAACCACGAAACCACAAAAACACTAGTGCATGCTCTTATCATCTCCCGCCTCGACTACTGCAACCTCCTACTCTCTGGCCTCCCCTCTAGCACTCTGGCACTGCTCCAGTTCATTCTACACTCTGTTGCCTAACTAATCCACCTGTCTCCCCGCTATTCCCCAGTCTCCCCCCTATGCCAGGCCCTTCACTGGCTTCCTGTTGCCCAGAGGCTCCAATTCAAAACCCTAACCATGACATACAAAGCCATCCACAACCTGTCTCCTCCATACATCTGTGACATGGTCTCTAGGTACCTACCCGCACGCAACCTTCGATCATCTCAAGATCTCCTTCTCTACTCCCCCCTTATCTCTTCTTCCCACAACTGCATACAAGACTTCTCCCGTGCTTCCCCCATACTCTGGAACTCTCTGCCGCAACACATCAGACTCTCACCATCAACGGAAACCTTCAAGAAGAACCTGAAGACCCACCTGTTCTGACAAGCCTACAGCCTGCAATGATCCTCGGTCTACTGAACCACCACAAGACCTGCTCTACCCTCTCCTACTGTATCCTCACCCATCCCTGTAGACTGTGAGCCCTCGCGGGCAGGGTCCCCTCTCCTTATGTACTTGTGTGTCCCTTGTCTTACACATGTTGATTATACTTGCCTATATTTCCCCTTTTCACATGTAAAGCGCCATGGAGTTAATGGCGCTATATAAATGCATAATAATAATAATAATAATAATGATGATGATGATGATGATGATGATGATGATGAAAGACAGGTGCAGAAATGAATAGATACTTTTTGACTAATCAGTCCAGAACACCCGCTTTCATTTTTCTGCAATCCTTTCCTACATTTTCATGCATAGTTGAGTAACTTGGCATTCTTTCCGTATCAAAGTTTTGGATTTTGGTCACAGTTCTTCCATGAAGACCCACTTTTGGCCAGACTTCTCCAAATAGTAGATGGGTCCCACTGGTTGCTGTCTTTTACCAGCTGATGCAACTGCTTGACATCTTCCATTTTCCATGCTGTTAGCAATGGCACCACATGGACAAGAAAGGTCACAAGACATGAGAAAATCATTGGGTTCAGGACTAGGTTCAGGAGCTATAGGACTACAGGAGGCTCGTCATTACCCTGGAAGATCATGACACTTCATCTATCAAGCAGCACATTGTTACAGCATCACTGCAAATGGTGTCCATAGTTTTACATAGGACTGCAGGTATCATCTACTACATTATTTGTATGCTGAGAGGTAGAACTGTGTTATCTGTAGTGTTACATTTTTTTCATTTTTGAAGAGGAGTGAATTACATGTCTTTGGGCCTGAGCACCTGAACTTTTCTGACCTTTGCACCACCCCTGGTTGGTGTTACATTATTTAAAAAAGTTTATTTTTAATGTGTTCTTATTGACATTTATTTAACAAAAAGTGACATTTCTGAATAGAATATGTAACATACTATTTTCTGACGTTTTAAACTTTCGATAAAAAATAATACCTTCTTGCATTGTTTTAACACAGAAGTAGAAACAAAGAAGGGCAGACCATGAAAACGTTCATTGTTGGAATTGGTGGGTAAGTGTTCTTACAATAACATAGCAGATCACATCTCAATGTTTCTTATACCATAAATATGGATATTTAGTCACCACTACATCTTGCCAGTATCATAAGGTTGACTCACCTATCTGCATGGAGCCACTAGATAATGCAGGGTCAGGGTCTATCATAGGGCACGTGCCTTATATATAATCGACACAAACATATTTATACAGCTCATGTTTTAACTGTCTGTTCTTCCATATATTTCAGTCAGCCACAATCAGATTATTATATTCAGTAAAATACGGTACATTTGGAGAACATGATGAGGCTGGTGTACTTACTATGAAAATCCATGTTAGTATGGCTGTATAATCTTAATTTTTAAAGTTTACACACACTCTTCATCTACCTAGCACGATTGACCGCTCCTACTCTGGTGTCCAGCGCTGCTCAGCTTCTCAGTGAGAATTCACTGCAATTCGGTCTAGCTGGCTCACTCTGTGCGTAAGGCAGAAATCTCTTTTACAATGTAAGTCTCTGGAACCTCATCCTGATGCTACATAGATTTACATTGTAAGGGTATGTGCACACGTTGCAGATTTGCCTGCAGAATTTTCTGCACAGAATATGTACCTCTTGGCAGAAAACGCAGATAAAAATCAGCGTGGATTTGATTTATTTTTTATGCAGATTTTCATGCGTTTTTTTTCATACGGATTTGTATGCGTTTTTGTAAGCTAAATACAAATCTATTATGTAACAAAAAAGCATTGTGATGTCATATTTGTCCAACCTCTTATTTTGCATACTCCATTGAAGAATAATGTTTACACACACAGATAGATCTATCCATAGATGTATCTATCTTTTTATCCATAGCTATATCTATCCATAGATATATCTATACATAGATATATCTATAGATATATCTATAGCTAGATATATGTATGGATAGATATACAGTATCTATGGATATATCTATAGATATATCTATAGATAGATATATAGAAACCTTAACTCTGCCGCCCGACTAATTCATCTCTCTCCTCGCTACTCATCCGCTTCTCCCCCTGCAAATCTCTTCACTGGCTCCCATTCCCTCAGCGTATCCAGTTCAAATTACTAATACTGACCTACAAGGCCATCTATAACCTGTTTCCCCCCTTATGTCTCTGAACGAATCTCCTGATACCTTCCCTCACGTAATCTCCGGTCATCCCAAGACCTCCTCCTCTCCTCCACACTTATTCGCTCCTCACCCAACCGCCTCCAAGACTTCTCCTGAATAGCCCCCCATCCTCTGGAATTCTTTGCCCCAACAAGTCCGACTATCAACCACATTTGGATCTGCGGATTTTGTAGAGAAAACTGCAGGAAATCTGCAGGACAAAGTGCTGCGGTTTTTCTGCGTTTTTTCTGCGGTTTATCTGCGTTTTTTCTGCGGTTTTGCCCTGCGGTTTTACACCTCATAATGGATGAGGTGTAAAACCACAGCGTTTCTGCACCAAACAATTGACATGCTGCGTTTTGAAAACCGCAGCAAAACCGCGCGGAAAAAAACGCAGCATGTGCACAGCTTTTTTTTATTTCCATAGGAAATAAAGGTACTGTACAACGCAGCAAAATCTGCTGCGTTTCTGCAGAGCCAAAAACGCTGCGGAAACGCAGCAGAAACCGCAAAGTGTGCACATACCCTTAGTGATATCTGTAATTTGTATGTAACCCCTTCTCATGGAATCAATGGTGCAATATAAATAAATAGTAATAATAATAAATAGAAAAAACAGATAGCAGCACAAACTTGAGCAGATTTTGGGTGCAATAGTCCTGAATAATGCGGTTGTCCAACGCAAAAATATAAATAGAAAAAAACCAGGCAGCACTCGAGCTAAAGGGAAAATTGTGGACTTTAATCCAGCGCCAAGTGGTGCAACATTTCGACCTCACAGCAAGGTCTTTGTCAAGCACAGTGTTACCATAGAATAGTGCACTTTTTATACATATATCTTCAATTTACCAATATACAAAAATTAGCATATATTAAATATAAATCATAATTAAAGTGTATGAAAATTACATTGCAGTAAATATGAGAACCATCATAGTGTTTACATATATAAGGTGCATGTTAGAGTGCAAAATCCATCCGTACCTACAATCATTGATACAGCTAGATTAGCAATGATTAAAAGATGTGAAACACCTATGTGATATTGAAAATGCAGAAACATTATAAATCACCTGGAACACTCAGACCCATGTTGTAGTTCCAACATAACAGCATTCTCAGAGCACAACTGAGCATGTCAGTAATCAGATACTCCTGATTGGGCACTCGACAATGATGTCAGCGATGATATCAACGCACAAGCTCACTAGGCATTTCCACGCTCTGCTCCACCATTACAAGTGCTGGTACTCCACCTCTGTCCTCTAGGGGGCATGTGGCATAATGCTTATGGCTTATGCACAGCCATTGGTTTGAATGTTTTGGGTGTCCAGTTCATCACTTATTACGATCACTACAAGTGCTCCATTCCATTTAAGTATTGAGATTTATCTCTTTTGTGAATAAATGCTGTTTTTTCTTATGAAATACTGTGTGGGCATAGTTGCCTGCACTTGTAATGGTGGATATCATTTTTTGCACTCTAACATGCACCTTATATATGTAAACACTATGATGGTTCTCATATTTACTGCAAAGTAATTTTCATACACTAATTTTCATAAACATGATTTATATTTAATATATGCAAATTTTTGTATATTGGTAAATTGAAGATATATGTATAAAAAGTGCACTATTCTATGGTAACACTGTGCTTGACAAAGACCTTGCTGTGAGGTCGAAACATTGCACCACTTGGCACTAGATTAAAGTCCACAATTTTTCCTTTAACTGGAGTGCTGCCTGTTTTTTTTCTATTTATAGATATAGATAGATATATCTATCTAGCTATAGATATATCTATAGATAGATATATAATACCAAGGCTGATGTTTATTAATGAACAATATGTTTAATTTGGAAAAAAAGCAAAAAATAATGACGTGGGCTCCTGTGCAATTCTCTGCGTCAGCGAGGGAAAGCCGACGACTGGGGGCAGAAATTCATAGCCTAAGAAGGGACCATGGTTATTGGCCCGCCGAGCGCTACAAACATCTACCCTCAGCCACCCCAGAAATGGCGCATCAATTCTAGCACTTAGCCTATCTCTTCCCACGGCTGTGTAGCAGTGGCATATGGGGTAATATTTGTGGGGTTGATGTCACCTTTGTATTGTAAGGTGACATCAAGCCCGGTTAGTAATGGAGAGGCGTCAATAAGATCCTATAGTTGTTAAGGGTTAAAAAAGACACAGCCAGAAAAAAGTGTTTTAACGCTTCTCACACAGCATTGCAGGTGAGAGAATTAACTTTGGGTGAGGGTTGGGGGACCTCTCTCCTGGCGGAGGAAGGATACAACATGGAGGATTACCTCTGCCTGCTCAGTTCATCGCGGGAACCCCTGTAGAGCACTGACATCGCCCGATTTCAGTGTTCTACACGGGAGATCGTCGTGGGACACTCGTTATTAACTGGACTATGGCAGAAAGGTATGTATAGGTTGGTTTATTATTTTTATTACAGGAGATCGAGGGCTTCGGGGACTAGATGATTGGTGAGTATGTACTCTATGTTATATGATGTATGTACTGTCTGTAATGTATGTGTATATATATGTGGGTCGCCCCCAGGGTCTCGCCAGGTCGGGGCGGTACTCGGAGCCGGGCCCGGTGGATGTCAATGGGAGTTGTCACGGTAGCTGTGACCCGGTCCGTGGCCCTGGGTGTCCATTGTAAAAAGGGGGAAATTATGAGAGTGCGAATGCTTCTTAAAGTTTATGAGTGAATGATTCGTGACGCCACCTGTGGTGTTCGGCAATGAAGATGTTAAGCCGACGCTGCAGACAGATCTTCTGGGACAGATGGTGTGGTGCAGCAATGATGTTATAGCCCTCCACAGGCAGGGCAGTAGTCCCAGGGCAGAGTAGGTGAAGTGACACTTAGATGATGTAGTGTCGGGCGCAGGGGATGTAGCAGTGCTGGGCAGGTTGACTCAGGAATAAGTGGAGGACACCGGGGCATGTAGTTCCAAAGCTTTACTCACAGTCTGTTGTAGCACCAGAGCCCGCATCCGTGCCATGTCCTCCGGGTCAGGAGCTCAGCCAACTTCCAGGCAAGATGAAGTACTCCTTTCCAACACTCGGCCAACATATGTGCCTTTTCTGAACGTCTCCCTCTTAGCGCCTTTAGTGAAGTACTCACAGTACTGAATTACACTGGAGTTTCTCCTGTCAGATGTTTCTATGAACTCTACTTGTACGGCAGATAGCTGTAGCCTGCTTCAGAGACTCCTTACTATCTAGTCCCGGCTCACACACGTTGCTGTTGTGCCCCCAAGTCTGGTGTGGGAATAAAGTGGTCACAACTTCTATTCCTCCGGTGTCTGCTGCAGGACCATTAGTATCCATACAACCTCGGGGACCGGACCCCGGCCTTGCGCTTAGAACTTGGGAAGGGTTCTCCTCTAACCCTAATCCTTGGTTCTCTTCTTCTCCTCACGTTCTGTATTAATCTTTCCCTTATTATGGAGAGTCAGGCTTTCTATTAATGTTCCTTTCCTGTGCCAGCGGACCCAGGTCACTGAGGTTGGCTGCAGCACTTCCTTCATCCATCCCACTCCGGGGATCTCCTTTCACAGACTGCACTCGTCAGACTCCTGTGACAAACTGACTAATTCCTACACTCTTCCCGCTCTTTTAGTGCAGACTAAACTCCACCCGCCTCCCAGCACGCTTCGTGTTCCAAGCAGGGAGCTACCAAAGGGTGCTTTGCTACACTACTATGTTGTGTGGGATGCAGGTGTTGAAGTGTGGTCAGGTGTCTCCACCTTATCTGAATGGTGGGGTACCACACCTCAGGAGGAGGTACAGTACCTCTGTGGCGACTGAGCTCTCAGGGGCGCCACATGTTCTTTATGTTTTGTTTTTTTTACTAATGAACACATGCATTGTCAGTTGGGACTACTGTCCCATCATCGGCAATGCTATCAATGTGAGTATTCATAGCTGGATGGGAGCAGTAGTCCCATCAGACAATGGCTGCTTACACAGACCCGCACACATACAGACACGCACACACACTACACGCAGACCCCCGCACACACATACACGCACATAGTCTCTGCCCACACTTCACCTACACACGTCCCTCCTCCCGATCTGCAGAGTTTCTCGCACCCACATCCGCAGCAAATCCGCAGATCTTTTTTACACCTGCGGTTTTGCTGTGGATGTGCCTGACTCAATAGAAGTCAATGGGTGCAGAAACACTGCAGATCCACAAAAAGAATTGACATGCTGCGTGTGAAGGACGAAGTACAATTCTCCTTCCACTCCTGAACTGTGCCGCCTCCCATGGCATCCCCCAAGGTCATAAAAAGCCATGCAGTGTTTATTTTTTTAATTAAAAAGCTAGGAACAAGCCATTTGAAGCTTTTGACACAAAGGTGCGAAATCTCCTGCAAGCTACATGCAAATCGAAGTCTTTTGTCCGACTTGAAACACATGGATATGCCTCATCGGACAACAAGTCACAGCAAGGCTATGAGGTATTGAATCTGGAAAATGACCTTTGACCTATAATAACAGAATGCAATATCTCTGAGACTAGCCGAGCACAGTATCCGAATCGGTGTTCCTTTCCACATGCGCCCATATTATTTAGCAACCTGTAGCACGCTAGACTATGGAGTTATAGAGCTTAGCCACTCAGAATTAAATACGGAAGGCATATTTGGAATTTATGCGCAGATAAAATTCAGCCAAATCCAGTGGCACTGCTGCCATTCCATTCAGAACTTCGGGCAGAAAGTTGTGGGCCATTCACAGTTCTGGACTGGAAATCATACTCTCAGAGATGGGAGGAGAGAGGCTGCACAAGCCCAGGGGTGGGCGCAGAGTGTGGGAGGAGCAGCCAAGGAGATAAATTTCAGCTCCTTACTTGGAGCTCAATATTTCTTCTGGCTGGAGGACCCATTATCAGACAGAGCCAGGAAAGCCTGTAAGATTTGGACCTGTGATCCATCAGTGCCTCCCACATGATACATAACATGGTAATTGCAACCTATCTATACTCTATCCTTGTACTACACCCCTGACTGCATTCTTGTACAGTATATTGTTCTGTAAATATATGCTTGTATATTTCTAGTGCTCCTTTTAGGCGATTAAATATAAAATTAATCTTTGGCTGCTCTTTTATCTCTATCCACAAATTCCCCCGTACGTACGCTCGGCTGGTTATATGATACGCTACCGTGTTGGTTCCTGACCCGATATAAGCCTGTTGTCGGACAGTGCTTATTTCAAATGAAGAACTGGTGGCAGAATACCGTATCGTTTTAGTGAGGAACTGTGGCAGTGACTGCCGGGAGGTTTATATATATATCCCCATTCTGGACTGGTTATATATACCCCCCCCCTCACTGGGAGCGCCTCACTAACTCGTACCTACAGTTAGTTCTCGGGTTACAACGGTCTCGGGTTACGTTGTTTCGTGGTTACGACGCTTTATTACGACGCCTTATTCCGACTTACGCGGTTTTGCGTCGTAACGTGAACTACGTGCAGCAGCGGAAGAATACAGTACTGTACTCGGTTACGCGATTCTAGACCGAGGAAAACGAGTCTCCTGCACACCATAACGCCCTTCATTATGGCTCCCAAACGTAAACCAGACTCTTCTGATGCCAGTGCATCAAAGAAAAGGAAGGCCATCACCATGGAGGTGAAATTGGATATCATAAAGCGATTTGATAAGGGGGAAACAGCGACAGACATTGGCCGGTCATTAGGACTTAGTCGTTCGACTGTCGCTACGATTATCAAGGATAAAGATCGTATCCTTGAACACGTGAAAGGATCTGCTCCTATGAAAGCGACAGTGATAACAAAGCAGCCTAGTGGGCTTATTATTGAGATGGAAAGGTTATTAGTGCTTTGGTTGGAGGACCAAAATCAACGCCATATCCCTGTGAGCCTTATGGGTATTCAGGAGAAGGCTAGGCGATTGTTTGAGGCATTGAAAAGAGAAAAGGGGGAAGGAAGTGAAAGTGAAGAGTTTGTGGTGAGTAGGGGTTGGTTTATGAGGTTTAAGGATCGTGCCAATTTCCATAACATTAAAGTGCAAGGTGAAGCTTCTAGTGGTGATGAGAAAGCAGCAAGTGAGTTTCCTAAAGCACTGGCTGAGATAATTACGGAGGGGGGTAACTGTGCTCAACAAGTGTTCAACGTGGATGAGACAGGTTTGTTTTGGAAACGTTTGCCTAACCGTATGTACATCGCCAAGGAGGAGAAGTCAGCACCACGTCATAAAGTCAGCAAGGAGAGACTGACTTTGCTTCTTGGGGGCAATGCTGCTGGCAACTACAAACTGAAGCCCATGCTGGAGGATCAGGCTGAGAATCCAAGGGCACTCAAGGGCATTTCGAAGGGTCAACTACCAGTCATCTGGAAGTCTAATAGGAAGGCATGGGTGACACTTGCAGTGTTTGAGGACTGGTTCACCAACCATTTTGTGCCAGGCGTGGAGCGGTACTGTACCTCCAAGGATATACCCTTTAAGGTGTTGCTAATTCTGGACAATGCCCCTGGACACCCTGCCCATCTGGATGACTTTCACCCTAATGTCAAGGTGGTTTACCTTTCACCTAATACCACTGCCCTAATACAGCCTATGGACCAAGGAGTCATTGCTACATTCAAGGCCTACTGCCTCCGAAGGGTCATTGGTAATGCTTTAGGAGCAACTGAAAAGAATAAGGACTTGACGCTAAAGGACTTTTGGAAAACATACAACATCCTTGATACTGTGAAGAACATTGCTGATTCCTGGGATGAGGTTAAGCAGACCAGTATGAATGGTGTGTGGAAAAAACTGTGTCCCCAGTTTGTGAATGATTTCACAGGGGTTCAAGAGTCAGTGACTAGTGTCATAAAGAACGTTGTTGCTATGAGTAAGACAATGAATCTGGAGGTGGAGGATGATGATATCACAGAGCTACTGGCATCTCATGGAGAGGAGTTATCTGCTGAGGACCTTATTCAACTGGAGAAGCAGATGATAGAGGAAGAGGAAGACATACCAACCCCAGAACCCAAGAGATTTACAAGGCAGGGCTTGGCAGAAGGTTTTGCCCTGATAGAGGAAGGGTTGTCAAGGTTTGAGGCTGAGGATCCCAACATGGAGAGGTACACTAGGGTTGCCAGAGGAGTCATGGATTCCCTTAGGTGTTACAAGATGTTGGAGGAGAAGAAGATGGTCTCCTTCCAGACTAACCTGCAGCAGTACTTCAAGAAGGAAGAGAGGCCTGCAATAGATCCTGTACCTGTACCCTCTACCTCAGCTGCCCCTCTTGACTCAGCTGCCCCTCTTGACTCAGCTGCTCGAGCACCTTCTGCAGCTTCCTCCCAATAAGCCTGTTCTCTCTTTGGAATTGTTCTCTTTGTTTGTTACAGAACAGTACATACGTACTATTTTTTTAATTACAGTACACTGTTTATTACTGTTACAGTACAGTATTTCATTATTAAACGTACTGCACAATATTTTACTGTACCTATGTGTTTATTGATAATTATGTAGGGTACTGTGTTAGGATAGGTGTTAGGATAGGCTAAGTGTTTACAGTACAGTACTGTTATTATGGTACAGTACTGTATGAACGTATGGTCCGACTTACGTCAAAATTCAGTTTACGACGCCGCGTAAGAATGGATCAACATCGTAAGTCAAGGACTACCTGTATAAGGGAAGCCTTTCCGATGACTATTTGCCCTTGGTGCAGTTCCCTGACTGACCTGGGGCAAGTGATGGCATCAGAGAGCTGACCCCTGCTAGGTCCTTCTCTCCCCTCCCCACGAGGTGAGCGAAGTCGACCCCCCCTTCCCCTGTGAGATCCCTCACACTTCGGAAAAAAAAAGCTGCAAATCTGCACAGATTTTTCCGCAGCATGTACACAAAAAACCTGAATTTCCCATTTACTAACATTGGCTGTGCACTACGCTGCGTATTTGATGCAAATCCGTGCTGCCAAAAACGCTGGGGATCCGCATCTAAATCTGCAACGTGTGCACACAGCCTTAAAGCCACTACGCTATGCGTAACCTGGAGATTCTGCAGAGTGGTGAAGTCACTGAGAAGCAGTGGCGGATTATAATGAGGTCAATATGGGCGGTAGCCCAGGGCCCAGTGGTGTGGGGGGGCACACCAGCCCAGGGTAAATTGCCCCATTATAATCCACCACCGGCCACTGCAGCCCCTCACTGATAAATCCCTGCCCTGTGCGCACAGGACCTGTGATGAGGTCACAGGAGGGGAGGAGTCAGGGGTCACATGATCAGGCATCTCAGTCCAAGGCCCCTGATAATGTAACTCCTGACTCCTCCCCTCCTGTGACCTCATCACAGGTCCTGTGCACACGCACAGCCCTCAATGTATGTAACTATGCAGGACACTGCTGTGCTGGTTGTCATCGTGCTGAATCAGTCAAGTATGTGTGGGGTCAGGAGGGGTTTACAGGGTGGATGTAGCTGCGTGTGTGTATGAGGTGTACAGAGCAGAGCCCTGTGTGTACGAGGTGTACGGAGCAGAGCCGTGTGTGTACGAGGTGTACGGAGCAAAGCCCTGTGTGTTGTGAGTTAATTTTCCCCTTCGTCACTGAGGTCTGGTGAACTCCCTATTCTGGTAAAGGAAGGTAATGAGCCTGATTATCAGGCACCTGAGTCTAATGATGATGACTGGCTGAGTGGAGTCACGGACTGGATATAAGGCTGCCGACGCCCTTCTGCCCTGCGGGTGATTTCTCTGTGGACTTCTTTGAGACCAGTCTGATTCCTGCTCCTCTAAAGCTAAGTTTTCTGCTTTGCCTGTTAGCATTTGTGTTCTGTTTTTTGTTTGCCTTGCTTTTCTGGATTCTGCCATTCCCTGCTGGGGTGAGCTGAATCTCCTTTTGCCTGTTGCTCTGTCTTCAGAATATTCCTGAGTACTGACATAGCTTTTTGAAGCTTAGCGTCTTCAGGGCCTTTTTTCACTGTCAGTTTGTTGGCTCTTATTTTTGTAGGGTTTTTCTCGGATTGCAGACAGCAGCCTTCCTGTCCTTGCCTATCTAGTTAGCTTGGGCCCCGTCTTTGCTCAGTCTATCTTTCTGTCTGTGTTAGTGTTCTTTCTTCTTGCCTCACCGTCATTATATGTTGGGGGCTGCCTTTTGCTTTGGGGTCTGCTCTGGGGCAGTTTAGATTTCCCTTTCTGTCTTTAGGCTAGGCAGTTCTCCGGCTGTGATCGAGGGGTCTAGGTCATCGTAAAAAACCCCCACGGCTACTGCTAGTTGTGTTGATAGGTTCAGGGGTCTGCAATCCGATAGCTGCCAACTTTTCTGGTTTTCTGGACTTAGCTAGCATTTCTGTTTTTGCCTCCTACGGTGACTCATTCATAACAGAATCACCCGCCATACCACAGATCCTAGGGTACTCAATAGCAGGAAAGAATTGTGCTAAAAAAAAAAAGTGTGTATATTCTTTCCTCTATATCTCTGAGGCCGTAGGAGGAATTTTTTTCTCTCTCAATGGAGATAAAGCAATTGTCTGATTATGTGGAGCAGCTTGCTGCGGAAGTGCGGGGAATTTCCGCCTACCTTGCTCGTTCGCATGCTGTTGAACCAAAGATCCCTACACCTGATGTATTTTTTGGGGATCGATCTAAATTTTTGAGTTTCAAAAATAATTGTAAATTATTTTTTGTCTTGAAGCCTAACTCGTCAGGGAGCTCCGCGCAGCAGGTTAAAATTGTCATCTCTGCTGTGTGGCGATCCCCAGGATTGAGCGTTTTCTTTGAAACCAGATGATCCTATTCTGACTAATGTGAACGCATTCTTTCAAGCCTTGGGGTTGTTGTATGACGAACCTAATGCTATTGATCAGGCTGAAAAGACCCTGTTGGCATTGAACCAGGGTCGAGATTCTGCAGAGTTGTACTGTCAAAAGTTCCGAAAGTGGGCGGTCCTTACTACCTGGAATGATAATGCCTTGGCTGCTCTCTTTTGGAAGGGTTTGTCAGAAGCCGTAAAAGATACTATGGTGGGATTTCCTGTTCCCTCTGGTCTGGACGATTCTATGTCATTAGCCATTCAGGTTGATCGGCGTTTACGTGAACGCAGGATTGCACGAGAGGTGTTTCCACCGGTTGAACAGACGTCTGAACCTATGCAATGTGATAGAGTTTTGTCTAGGGCGCAACGTCAGGAGTTCAGAAGGCGTAATAAGCTGTGTTTTTTCTGTGGAGATGCCTTGCATATTATTTCTGTTTGTCCTAAACGAGAGAAACGCTTTGCACACACGTTTTCTGTTGGTGGTGTTCAACCTAAGTTTCTTCTGGCAATTACTCTGATCTGCTCCCTGTCCACATTTTCCGCCAAGGCTTTTGTGGATTCAGGAGCAGCGCTAAACCTAATGGACTTGGATTTTGCCAAACGTTGTGGATTTCCGATGACACCTCTGCAGACACCTATCCCTTTGAGGGGGATTGATGCTACTCCTTTGGCGAAAACTAAACCTCAGTTTTGGACCCAGGTGGTCATGCGGGTCGCCCCAGACCATCAAGAAAATTGCAGATTTTTGGTGTTGCATGGTCTGCATGATGCCGTTGTTCTGGGGTTTCCCTGGTTGCAAATTCATAATCCAGTTTTGGATTGGAAATCTGTGTCTGTGGTGAGTTGGGGTTGTCGGTGTGCCTTTAGTGAGGCTCCGGTTTTTTCCACCTCTCCTCAGTCGCATGATGTTCCTGACTATTTGGCAGACGTTTATGATGTATTTAGTGAGAATGAGTCTGCATCTTTGCCTCCTCATAGGAGTTATGACTGTGCAATTGAACTGAGCCCGGGGTGTAAATTTCCCAAGGGTCGGCTCTTCAATTTATCTGTACCCGAGCACGAGGCTATGCGATCCTATATTAAGGAGGCGTTGGAAAAGGGTCATATTAGACTATCCTCTTCACCCTCAGGTGCCGGTTTTTTTTTGTGGCCAAAAAGGATGGTTCTTTAAGGCCTTGTATTGATTATCGTGCCCTCAACAAAATTACTATTAAATATCAGTATCCGTTACCCCTGATTTCGGATCTATTCTCTAGAGTTAGAGGTGCTTGCTGGTTTACCAAGCTTGACCTCAGGGGGTCGTATAATCTTATCCGCATTAAACAGGGGGATGAATGGAAGATGGCGTTTAATACTCCGGAGGGACATTTTGAGTACCTGGTGATGCCTTTTCGGCTCACTAATGCCCCTTCTGTCTTCCAGTGCTTCATGAACGATATTTTCCGAGACTTTGTCGATAAATTTTTGATTATCTATCTGGATGATATTTTGATCTTCTCCAAGGATTGGGATTCTCATGTGGAACATATTCGGACTGTGTTTCGGATCTTGAGGGAGAATTCCCTGTATGTCAAAGGATCGAAATGCCTTTTTGGAGTACAGAGGATTTCATTTTTGGGATTTATTTTGTCTCCGTCAACTATTGAAATGGACCCGGCCAAGGTACAGGCCATTTATGATTGGGTTCAGCCCACTTCTTTGAAGGCCCTCCAGAAGTTTTTGGGTTTTGCTAATTTTTATCGGAAATTTATAGCAAAATTTTCTAGTATTGCCAAGCCATTGACTGATCTGACTAAGAAGGGTGCTGATGTGTTGAATTGGTCTCCGGAGGCTGTTGCTTCCTTTCAGGAGCTGAAGCGAAGATTTACCTCCGCCCCGGTTTTGCGGCAACCTGATGTCTCACTCCCGTTCCAGGTAGAGGTGGATGCTTCTGAGATTGGTGCAGGAGCTGTTTTGTCCCAAAAGGATCTTGTAACATCTAAAATGAATCCCTGTGCTTTCTTTTCCCGAAAGTTCTCTCCATCTGAACGTAACTATGATGTGGGGAATCGGGAACTGTTGGCCATGAAATAGGCATTTGAGGAGTGGAGTCATTGGTTGGAGGGAGCTAAACATCAAGTTGTGGTCCTCACTGACCACAAGAATTTGATTTACCTAGAGTCGGCTAAACGCTTGAACCCTACACAGGCTAGGTGGGCCTTGTTTTTTACACGTTTTGATTTTGTTTTCTCTTTTCTTCCTGGAACTAAGAATGTCAAGGCAGACGCCCTCTCTAGGAGCTTCTTTGCTGATTCTCCTGTGGTGACCAAGCCTGCTACCATCTTAGGCGAAGGGGTAGTTCTTTCTGCCATCTCGCCCGATTTGAGACTTGCTCTGCAAGAGTTCCAGGGGACAAACCTGAGCGTTGTCCCAGTGGAAAGTTGTATGTTCCTGACCAGTGGAAGAAGAGAGTGATGTCTGAGGTTCATTGCTCTGCATTGGCTGGTCATCCAGGTATTTTTGGTACTAGAGATCTGGTGGGTCGCTCTTTTTGGTGGTCTCATGATGTCAGGAATTTTGTGCAGTCCTGTGGGACTTGCTCCCGGTCTAAATCTTGTTCTCGCTCTAGTGGGTTGTTGATGCCTTTGCCGGTCCCCAGGAGGCCATGGACCCATATTTCAATGGATTTCATTTCTGATATGCCGGTCTCTCAAAGAATGACTGCTATTTGGGTGATCTGTGATAGGTTCTCTAAGATGGTTCATCTTGTACCACTCCCTAAGTTGCCGTCTTCCTCTGAGTTGGTGCCCCTCTTTTTGCAACAGGTGGTTCGCTTGCACGGGATTCCTGAGAACATTGTATCTGACAGAGGAGTTCAGTTTGTGTCTAGATTTTGGAGGACTTTCTGTTCCAAGCTGGGAATTCAGTTGTCCTTCTCCTCTGCTTTTCACCCTCAGACCAATGGGCAGACAGAGAGAACAAACCAGACCTTGGAGTCGTATTTGAGATGTTTTATTTCCGCTGATCAGGATGATTGGGTTTCATTTTTGCCCTTGGCTGAATTTGCTTTAAATAATAGAGCTAGTTCTGCCACTTTGATGTCACCTTTTTTTTGTAACTTTGGGTTTCATCCTCGATTTTTTTCAGGGCAGGTGGAGCCTTCTGCCTGCCCAGGTGTTGACACTGTGGTGGAGAGAATGCACCAGATCTGGGACCAAGTGGTGGATAAGTTATCTCTCTCCCAGGAAAAGGCCCAGCGGTTTTCCAATCGACATAGGACCATAGGTCCCCAGTTTAAGATTGGTGATATGGTGTGGTTATCATCAAAAAATATTGCTATGAAGGTGGCTTCTCCTAAGTTTAAGCCCAGATTTATTGGACCTTACAAGATTTTGGAGATTATTAATCCGGTCTCTTTTCGTTTGGCTCTTCCTGTCACATTTAAGATCCATAATGTGTTCCATAAGTCCTTGTTGAAGAGGTTTGTTGAACCAGTTGTTCCTGGGGTGGCACCTCCGGACCCTGTATTGGTTGAAGGTAACATGGAATATGAGGTAGAGAAAATACTGGATTCCCGTCTGGCTAGACGGAGACTCCAGTATTTGGTTAAGTGGAAGGGTTATGGTCAGGAGGATAATTCCTGGGTCTCTGCCTCTGATATTCATGCCAAAAGATTGGTGCGTGCCTTTCATCGGGCTCACCCTGGTCACCCTGGTGGTGTGGATGAGGGTTCAGTGACCCCTCCTCAAGGGGGAGGTACTGTTGTGAGTTCATTTTCCCCTTCGTCACTGAGGTCTGGTGAACTCCTTATTCTGGTAAAGGAGGGTAATGAGCCTGATTATCAGGCACCTGAGTCTAATGATGATGACTGGCTGAGTGGAGTCACGGACTGGATATAAGGCTGCCGACGCCCTTCTGCCCTGCGGGTGATTTCTCTGTGGACTTCTTTGAGACCAGTCTGATTCCTGCTCCTCTAAAGCTAAGTTTTCTGCTTTGCCTGTTAGCATTTGTGTTCTGTTTTTTGTTTGCCTTGCTTTTCTGGATTCTGCCATTCCCTGCTGGGGTGAGCTGAATCTCCTTTTGCCTGTTGCTCTGTCTTCAGAATATTCCTGAGTACTGACATAGCTTTTTGAAGCTTAGCGTCTTCAGGGCCTTTTTTCACTGTCAGTTTGTTGGCTCTTATTTTTGTAGGGTTTTTCTCGGATTGCAGACAGCAGCCTTCCTGTCCTTTCCTATCTAGTTAGCTTGGGCCCCGTCTTTGCTCAGTCTATCTTTCTGTCTGTGTTAGTGTTCTTTCTTCTGGCCTCACCGTCATTATATGTTGAGGGCTGCCTTTTGCTTTGGGGTCTGCTCTGGGGCAGTTTATATTTCCCTTTCTGTCTTTAGGCTAGGCAGTTCTCCGGCTGTGATCGAGGGGTCTAGGTCATCGTAGCAACCCCCCACGGCTACTGCTAGTTGTGTTGATAGGTTCAGGGGTCTGCAATCCGATAGCTGCCAACTTCTCTGGTTTTCTGGATTTAGCTAGCATTTCTGTTTTTGCCTCCTACGGTGACTCATTCATAACACCTGTGTGTACGAGGTGTACGGCACGGAGCCGCGCGTGTACGAGGTGTACGGAGTGGAGCCGCGAGCGTACGAGGTGTACGGAGCGGAGCCTCGCATGTGCGAGGTGTACGGAGCGAAGCCGCGCGTGTGCGAGGTGTACGGAGCGAAGTCGCGCATGTAGGATGTGTACGGAGCGGAGCCGCGCGTGTAGGACGTGTACGGAGCGGAGCCATGCATGCAGGACGTGTACGGAGCGGAGCCACACGTGTAGGACGTGTACGAGGTGTACGGAGCGCAGATGTTTGTACGAAGTTTACGGAGCGGAACCGTATATGTACAAGGTGTACGGAGCGGAGCCGCGCGTTTACGAGGTGTACGGAGCGGAGCCGGGTGTGTGTACGAGGTGTATGGAGCGGAGCCGTGTGAGTGCAAAGTGTTTCGAGCTGAGCCATGTGTTTACGGAGCGGAGCGAAGCCGTGTGTGTACGAGGTGTATGGAGCAAAGCCGCATGTGTACAAGGTGTATGGAGCAGAGCCGCATGTGTACGAGGTTTACCGAGCAGAGCCATGTCTGTACTGAGTGGAGCCGTGTGTGCGAGGTGAACGGAGAGGAGACGCGCGTGTACGAGGTTTAACGAGCAGAGCCATGTGTGTACTGAGTGGAGCCGTGTGTGTACGAGGCATACAAAGTGGAACCGTGTGTGTATGAGGTGTGCGGAGCCATGCATGTACACGGTGTATAATGGGGAGCATTCATACCTCCCAACAGTTCCAGATTTTGAGAGTCTGCACCACTGCCCCGACCGGGAGCTGACTTTTCCCGCGGACACAGGAGTACACGGCGAAGCTCCGAGGAAAACTCACACGTGACGTTCCATCGGAAGTGACGTGCTGGAAGCTGACCGTAAATGAGGTAATTTCGGGAGGAGATTGTGATGGAACCATGGAGGCACTTCAGGGAATGCTTCAGATCCATCACCATGTCCTCCTCCGACAGCGCGGACAGTGGGATCCTCTTGGACTCAGGGATGTCGGCCATGTGAGTGGATCATGATGTTGTCAGGATCCTGACAGCGCCGGCATACAGCCCTCGCTAAGCAGGGACTCACCAGTGCTGTAGGGGCCGCGGGGACAGTAACAGCTGGAAAGTACAGACGCACAGGACCTGAACGCTGAAGTATTAGCAAGCAGGCACAGGACCTACAGTCATGTGACCGCAAATGGGGGGGCTTAGCGTCCGGCTTACTGAGATGGTAGAACACTCAGAGTCGGGCAAACCGGAGATCATACACAATGCGGGCAAACGAGGTACAGGAGGGACAAGCAGATGGGAGGTCAGACGAAGCCAAAGGTCATTCACAAGAGGGCGGTGCGGTACCAAAGGGACGAGCAGAGAGCAGTCGAGTCACAAGCAGAGGGTCATACACGAGAGGACGGTGTGGTACAAGAGGGTCAGGCAGAACTCGTAACAGGGACAGAACCGGATCACAACCAAACAAGCAACAAGTTATCAGGCACAAGGCACACGTATACAAGAGGTCACTTAACGCAGCCGAGGGCAGGAGTATAACTGACACCGGACCTAGGTCCAGTGAGCATTAAATAGCCGCCCTCTGCCAGAGAGAAACAGAAACAATTAACCCCCTGTCTGACCAGGACGGGCTAAAGCAAAACTCCGTCCTGGATCATGACAGTATCCTCCTCTCAATGGGGGGCCACTGGACCCCCAGGTTTCTCAGGATACTTGGCGTGAAAGGCCCGGACCAATCGATCCGCATGAACCGATCGAGCAGGAACCCACGAGCATTCCTCAGGACCGTAGCCTTTCCAATGTACAGATATTGAAGGGCACGACGGACCAACCTGGAGTCGACAATTCATTCCACCTCGTCCTCAGACTGCCCGTCTACCAAAACCGGTGGCAGGGAAGCTGATGGTCCCTCCCCACCGGACCTCACAGGTTTCAAAAGGTCCCTATGGAAAACATTTGGGATCCGCAGAGATGGCGGGAGACGCAACCGAAAAGCCACCGGGTTAACTGCTTCGGTAATTTCATAGGGACCTATAAACTTGGGTCCAAGCTTCGCAGAGGGGACCTTGAGCCTTATATTCTTGGCGGATAACCATACCTTATCCCCAACCTGAAACACCGGTCCCGCGGATCGTTTTTTGTCTGCAAAAAATTTAAATTTATCCTGAGCCTTCGTAATGTTACTCTGGACCTCCTGCCATACCTCCCCCAATCGCTGGATCGTCTCATCCGCCCCAGGACACCCATAATTCAAACGGGAAAATTCTCCAAAATGAGGATGAAACCCATAATTGCAGAAAAAGGGAGATGTGTTGTGAGTTCATTTTCCCCTCCGTCACTGAGGCCTGGTGAACTCCCTATTCTAGTGAAGGAAGGTAGTGAGCCTGATTATCAGGCACCTGGGACTAATGAAGACGATTGGCTGAGTGGAGTCACTGACTGGATTTAAGGCAGCCTACGCCCTTTCTGCCCTGCGGGTGATTTCTCTGTGGACTCTTGGACACCAGTCTGATTCCTGCTCTCCTAAAGCTAAGTTTTCTGTTTTGCCTTTTTGCATCTAAGATTTGTTTTTGTTTTTCTTGCTTTTTGGATTCTGCCACTCCCTGCTGGAGTGTGCAGTGTTCCTTGAGCTCTGTCTTCTGAAAGTACTTGAGTGCTAATTTAGTTTTTGAAGCTTAGTTGCTTCAGGGCCATTTTTATATCAGCTTGTTGGCTTTTGTCTCTGATAGGGTTTTGGCAGATTGCAGACAGCAGCCTTCCTATCCGTTCCTATCTAGGTAGTTTTTGGGCCCCGTCTTTGCTCAGCCTGTCTTTCTGTCTGTGTAAGTGTTTTCATCTTGCTTCACCGTCATTATATGTGGGGGGCTGCCTATTGCTTTGGGGTCTGCTCTGGGGCAGTTAGATTTCCCCTTTCCTTCTTTAGGCCAATGTATCTCTCCGGCTGTGATCGAGGGGTCTAGGTCATCGTAGGAACCCCCCACGGCTACTGCTAGTTGTGTTGATAGGTTCAGGGGTCTGCAATCTGATAGTTGCCAACTTCTCTGGTTTTCAGGACTTAGCTAGCATTTCTGTTTTGCCTCCTACGGTGACTCAATCATAACAGAATCACCCGCCAAACCGCAGATCCTGGGGTACTCAATAGCAGGAAAGAATTGTGTTTAAAAAAAAAAAAAAAAAAAAAGGTGTGTGTATATTCTTTCCTCTATATCTCTGAGGCCGTAGGGGGAATTTTTTTTTTCTCTCAATGGAGATAAAGCAAGTGTCTGATCGTGTGGAGCAGCTTGCTGCTGAAGTGCGAGGAATTTCCGCCTATCTTGCTCGTTCACATGCTATTGAACCAAAGATCCCCACACCTGATGTATTTTTTGGGGATCGATCTAAATTTTTGAGTTTCAAAAATAATTGTAAATTATTTTTTGCTTTAAAGCCTAACTCGTCAGGGAGCCCCGCGCAGCAGGTTAAAATTGTCATCTCTTTGCTGCGCGGCGATCCCCAGGATTGGGCGTTTTCTTTGAAACCAGATGACCCTATTCTGACTAATGTGAACGCATTTTTTCAAGCCTTGGGGTTGCTGTACGACGAACCTAATGCTATTGATCAGGCTGAAAAGACCCTGTTAGCATTGAACCAGGGTCGAGAATCTGCAGAGTTGTACTGTCAAAAGTTCCGAAAGTGGGCGGTCCTTACTACCTGGAATGATAGTGCCTTGGCTGCTCTCTTTCGGAAGGGTTTGTCAGAAGCCGTAAAAGATACTATGGTGGGATTTCCTGTTCCCTCTGGTCTGGACGATTCTATGTCTTTAGCCATTCAGGTTGATCGTCGTTTACGTGAACGCAGGATTACACGAGAGGTGTTGCCACCGGTTGAACAGACGTCTGAACCTATGCAATGTGATAGAGTTTTGTCTAAGGCGCAACGTCAGGAATTCAGAAGGCGTAATAAGCTGTGTTTTTTCTGTGGAGATGCCTCACATGTTATTTCTGTTTGTCCTAAACGTGAGAAACGCTTTGCACACACGTTTTCTGTTGGTGGGGTTCAGCCTAAGTTTCTTTTGGCGATTACTCTGATCTGTTCCCTGTCCACATTTTCCGCCAAGGCTTTTGTGGATTCGGGAGCAGCGCTAAACCTAATGGACTTGGATTTTGCTAAACGTTGTGGATTTCCGTTGACACCTCTGCAGACGCCTATCCCTTTGAGGGGGATTGATGCTACCCCTCTGGCTAAAAATAAACCTCAGTTTTGGACGCAGTTGGTCATGCGGGTCGCCCCAGACCACCAAGAAAATTGCAGATTTTTGGTGTTGCATGGTCTGCATGATGCCGTTGTTCTGGGGTTTCCGTGGTTGCAGATTCATAATCCAGTTTTGGATTGGAAGTCTGTGTCTGTGGTGAGTTGGGGTTGCCGGTGTACCTTTAGTGAGGCTCCGGTTTTTTCCACCTCTCCTCAGTCGCATGAGGTTCCTGACTATTTGGCGGACTACTATGATGTATTTAGTGAGAATGAGTCTGCGTCCTTGCCTCCTCATAGGAGTTATGACTGTGCAATTGAACTAAACCCGGGGTGTAAATTTCCTAAGGGTAGGCTCTTCAATTTATCTGTACCCGAGCACGAGGCTATGCGGTCCTATATTAAGGAGGCGTTGGAGAAGGGTCATATTAGACCATCCTCTTCACCCTTAGGTGCCGTTTTTTTTTTTGTGGCCAAGAAGGATGGTTCTTTAAGGCCTTGTATTGATTATCGTGCCCTCAACAAAATTACTATTAAATATCAGTATCCGTTACCCCTGATTTCGGATCTATTCTCTAGAGTCAGAGGTGCTTGCTGGTTTACCAAGCTTGACCTCAGGGGGGCGTATAATCTTATCCGCATTAAACAGGGGGATGAATGGAAGACGGCGTTTAATACTCCGGAGGGACATTTTGAGTACCTGGTGATGCCTTTTGGGCTCACTAATGCCCCTTCTGTCTTCCAGTGTTTCATGAACGATATTTTCCGAGACTTTGTCGATAAATTTTTGATTATCTATCTGGATGATATTTTGATCTTCTCCAAGGATTGGGATTCTCATGTGGAACATTTTCGGACTGTGTTCCGGATCTTGAGAGAGAATTCTCTGTATGTCAAAGGATCAAAATGCCTTTTTGGAGTACAGAGAATTTCTTTTTTGGGATTTATTTTGTCTCCGTCAACTATTGAAATGGACCCGGCCAAGGTACAGGCCATTTATGATTGGGTTCAGCCCACTTCTTTGAAGGCCCTCCAGAAGTTTTTGGGTTTTGCTAATTTTTATCGGAAATTTATAGCAAAATTTTCTAGTATTGCCAAACCATTGACTGACCTGACCAGGAAGGGTGCAGATGTGTTGAATTGGTCTCCGGAGGCGGTTGCTTCCTTTCAGGAGCTGAAGCGTAGATTTACCTCCGCCCCGGTTCTGCGGCAACCTGATGTCTCACTCCCGTTCCAGGTAGAGGTGGATGCTTCTGAGATTGGTGCAGGAGCGGTGTTGTCCCAAAAGGATCTTGTAACATCTAAAATGAATCCCTGTGCTTTCTTTTCCCGTAAGTTCTCTTCATCTGAACGTAACTATGATGTGGGGAATCGGGAACTGTTGGCCATGAAATGGGCATTTGAGGAGTGGAGACATTGGTTGGAGGGAGCCAAATATCAAGTTGTGGTCCTCACTGACCACAAAAATTTGATTTACCTAGAGTCGGCTAAACGCTTGAACCCTAGACAGGCTAGGTGGGCCTTGTTTTTTACACGTTTTGATTTTGTGGTCTCTTTCCTTCCTGGAACTAAGAATGTCAAGGCAGACGCCCTCTCTAGGAGTTTCTTTGCTGATTCTCCTGTGGTGACCAAGCCTGCCACCATCTTAGGCGAAGGGGTAGTTCTTTCTGCCATCTCGCCCGATTTGAGACTTGCTCTGCAAGAGTTCCAGGAGGACAAACCTGAGCGTTGCCCCAGTGGAAAGTTGTATGTTCCTGACCAGTGGAAGAAGAGAGTGGTGTCTGAAGTTCATTGCTCTGCATTGGCTGGTCATCCAGGTATTTTTGGTACTAGAGATCTGGTGAGTCACTCTTTTTGGTGTCCCACCTTGTCTCATGATGTCAGGAATTTTGTGCAGTCCTGTGGGACTTGCTCCCGGTCTAAATCTTGTTCTCGCTCTAGTGGGTTGTTGATGCCTTTGCCGGTCCCCAGGAGGCCATGGACCCATATTTCAATGGATTTCATTTCTGATATGCCGGTCTCTCAAAGAATGACTGTTATTTGGGTGATTTGTGATAGGTTCTCTAAGATGGTTCATCTTGTACCACTCCCTAAGTTGCCATCTTCCTCTGAGTTGGTGCCTCTGTTTTTGCAACAGGTGGTTCGCTTGCACGGGATTCCTGAGAACATTGTATCTGACAGAGGAGTTAAATTTGTGTCTAAATTTTGGAGGACGTTCTGTTCCAAGTTGGGAATTCAGTTGTCCTTCTCCTCTGCTTTTCACCCTCAGACCAATGGGCAGACAGAGAGAACAAACCAGACCTTGGAGTCGTATTTGAGATGTTTTATTTTCGCTGATCAGGATGATTGGGTTTCATTTTTGCCCTTGGCCGAATTTGCTTTAAATAATAGAGCTAGTTCTGCCACTTTGATGTCACCTTTTTTTTGTAACTTTGGTTTTCACCCTCGATTTTCTTCAGGGCAGGTGGAACCTTCTGCCTGCCCAGGTGTTGACACTGTGGTGGAGAGAATGCACCAGATCTGGGACCAAGTGGTGGATAAGTTATCTCTCTCCCAGGAAAACGCCCAGCGGTTTTCCAATCGACATAGGACCATTGGTCCCCAGTTTAAGATTGGTGATATGGTGTGGTTATCATCAAAAAATATTGCTATGAAGGTGGCTTCTCCTAAGTTTAAGCCTAGATTTATTGGACCTTACAAGATTTTGGAGATTATTAATCCGGTCTCTTTTCGTTTGGCTCTTCCTGTCACATTTAAGATCCATAATGTGTTCCATAAGTCCTTGTTGAAGAGGTTTGTTGAGCCAGTTGTGCCTGAGGTGGCACCTCCGGACCCTGTATTGGTTGAAGGTAACTTGGAATATGAGGTAGAGAAAATTCTGGATTCCCATCTGGCTAGACGGAGACTCCAGTATTTGGTTAAGTGGAAGGGTTATGGTCAGGAGGATAATTCCTGGGTCTCTGCCTCTGATATTCATGCCAAAAGATTGGTGCGTGCCTTTCATCGGGCTCACCCTGATTGCCCTGGTAGCGTTGTTGAGGGTTCGGTGACCCCTCCTCAAGGGGGGGGTACTGTTGTGAGTTCATTTTCCCCTCCGTCACTGAGGCCTGGTGAACTCCCTATTCTAGTGAAGGAAGGTAGTGAGCCTGATTATCAGGCACCTGGGACTAATGAAGACGATTGGCTGAGTGGAGTCACTGACTGGATTTAAGGCAGCCTACGCCCTTTCTGCCCTGCGGGTGATTTCTCTGTGGACTCTTGGACACCAGTCTGATTCCTGCTCTCCTAAAGCTAAGTTTTCTGTTTTGCCTTTTTGCATCTAAGATTTGTTTTTGTTTTTCTTGCTTTTTGGATTCTGCCACTCCCTGCTGGAGTGTGCAGTGTTCCTTGAGCTCTGTCTTCTGAAATTACCTGAGTGCTGATTTAGTTTTTGAAGCTTAGTTGCTTCAGGGCCATTTTTATATCAGCTTGTTGGCTTTTGTCTCTGATAGGGTTTTGGCAGATTGCAGACAGCAGCCTTCCTATCCGTTCCTATCTAGGTAGTTTTTGGGCCCCGTCTTTGTTCAGCCTGTCTTTCTGTCTGTGTAAGTGTTTTCATCTTGCTTCACCGTCATTATATGTGGGGGGCTGCCTATTGCTTTGGGGTCTGCTCTGGGGCAGTTAGATTTCCCCTTTCCTTCTTTAGGCCTATGTATCTCTCCGGCTGTGATCGAGGGGTCTAGGTCATCGTAGGAACCCCCCACGGCTACTGCTAGTTGTGTTGATAGGTTCAGGGGTCTGCAATCTGATAGTTGCCAACTTCTCTGGTTTTCAGGACTTAGCTAGCATTTCTGTTTTGCCTCCTACGGTAACTCAATCATAACAGAGATGTACCCGTAGACTGGTTAATGCAGTTGTTAAATGCAAACTCGGCCAACGGTAACACAGAACACCAATCATCCTGTTGGGCTGAGGTCAAGCAACGCAGAATTTGCTCCAGAGACTGATTGGTCCGCTCGGTCGGCCCATTAGTCTCTGGATGATAAGCGGATGAAAAGGAAAGACCAATACCCAACCTCTTACAAAAAGCCCTCCAAAATCTGGAAACAAATTGCACTCCTCTATCAGACACCACATTCAAGGATACCCCATGCAACGGCACCACATGCTCAACAAACAATTTGGACAATGTTTCCTCATTAGGTAGAGCTGCCAAAGGTACAAAATGTGCCTGCTTACTAAACCTGTCCACGACAACCCAAACGACGGTATTACCCTTGGTCTCTCAGGAATTGGCAGTGGTACCAATTCCCCGGCCGGCCGGTTATGGGGGGTTTTCGCACGGGCACAAACATCACAAGCAGACACATATTCCCCAACATCAGAGGCTAAAGAAGACCACCAGAATACTCTAGCAATGGCCTTCCGGGTAGCCGAGATTCCTGGATGTCCACCCAGAACTGAGTCATGGAACTCCCGGAGGACCTTGAGACGAAACTGAGCTGCCACGAAAAGTTTATCCACCGGCTTAGCCGGAGGTGCAAGAGACTGGGCTTCCCGAATCTCCCGTTCCAACATATTAGAAACACCTGCCACCACCACCCCAGGCTGAAGAATGGAGGATGGAGGTTCCAGGGGGGACATCGGATCTAGACTGCATGACAAGGCATTAGCTCTGACATTTTTGGATCCTGGCCGAAAAGTGATCGAGAAGTTGAATCGGGAAAAAAAAAGTGACCATCTAGCCTGCTTGGGAGTCAACCTTTTTGCTGACTCAATGTAAGCTAGGTTTTTGTGGTCCGTAATTACGGTTATAGGATGGACAGCCCCCTCCAAAAAAATGCCTCCATTCTTTAAAGGCCAACTTTACGGCCAGAAGTTCTCGATTCCCAACACCATAGTTTCTCTCCGCAGGGGAGAATTTCTTCGAGAAAAAGGCACAAGGTCTCAAATTGGTCAAAGTGGCGGGTCCCTGGGACAATACCGCCCCCACCCCCACCTCTGAGGAGTCTACCTCGACAATAAATGGTTCAGACGGGTCCGGTTGAATAAGAACCGGGGCAGACATGAAACATTTTTTCAAAAACTGAAACACCGCTACCGCTGACCAATTCTTGATATCAGCCCCCTTTTGAGTCATGTCTGTGAGGGGTTTAACCACCTGTGAGAACCCCCTTATAAATTTACGATAATAATTGGTGAATCCTAGGAAACGCTGCAGAGCCTTCAAATCAAAAGGTTGAACCCACTCGACAATGGCCTGCACCTTATTAGGATCCATGTGATACCCTTCAGCAGACACAAAGAACCCCAGAAACGACAGTTCTTGAACAAAAAATAAACATTTTTCAAATTTAGCAAAGAGACAGTTCTCCCGGAGCCTTTGGAGAACTGCCCGAACATGACCAATGTGAGCCTGTTTATCAGGAAAGTAGATCAGTATGTCATCCAAATATACCACCATAAAACGTCCAACAAAATCAGAGAACACGTCGTTTATGAAATTTTGGAAGACTGCTGACGCATTGGTCAGACCGAAAGGCATGACCAAATTTTCAAACAACCTCTCAGTAGTGAGAAAAGCAGTTTTCCACTCATCTCCGTCCCGGACTCTGATAAGGTTATACGCGCCCCGTAGATCTAGTTTCGAAAACCACTTAGCTCCTGACAATTGGTTGTATAAATCAGGACAAAACCAGTGGTGTTTTGTCAATGGCAACAATGTGAATAGGAGTCTCCAACCTAACTGTCCCTTACACCTGGACACCAGGTCAGAGTCAATAAATTTTAATGACGATCCGCAATCCACGAAGGCAGAAGTGGATGTGGAGACACTCCCACAACAAAGTTCCACTTGCAACAACATTTTTGAAAATGCAGAAAAGGGTACCTGAGAGCCTGGGTGATCTCCACAACAATCACCCGGGCTCAGTCGCTTGTTGGTCAGAGGACAGGAGGGGCAATCCTTTTTCCAATGTCCAGAATCGCCACAGAAAAAACAGCATTTTCCCACGCGTCGTTGTCTCCTTTCTTTCTCTTTGAGGTCGATGGTTCCCAATGTAGGACTGGCTCCCCTTCCTTGGGAGAATAACGGTGTCTCAATCTGCATCACTCCCCTCGCCCGTAGCCTGCGATCCATTCGGACTGCCTGTGTCATAGCCTCCTCCAGGGAATCAGGCGGAGGGTGGAGAGCCAAGGCATCTTTCAGATGTTCAGACAGGCCTCTATGGAACAAACCCCGGAGGGCGGCATAATTCCAGCAGACCTCAGCAGCCCAGTGTCTGAACTCTGAACAAAACCACTCAGCTGAGTGCTTCCCCTGGCACACACTCATCACCATGTCCTCAGCCATATGTATCCGATCAGGCTCATCATAAATATGCCCCAGAGCCTCAAAAAATGCATCCACAGTCATACGCTCAGGGGCCATGGTCAGAAGGGAGAAAGCCGAAGCCTGTGGAGCCCCCCTTAACAGAGACATAATGACCCCCACTCTCTGGCTTTCATTCCCAGAAGAGTGTGGTCTCAAAGAAAAAAAAAGCTTACAGCCCTCTTTGAAGACTCTGAATTCCTTTTTATCTCCAGAAAAGGTATCCGGTAACTTAACGAGAGACTCAGGGGAAATAAATGTAACGTCCCGAGCCCCCAAAGAAAAAACTCCCTGCACAGTGTCAGCGATCAGCTGCTGAGACTGAGCCAGGACTCGTTGTTCTCCAAGGAGTTTCTGAGACATCAGAGTCAGGTGCTTAACCTGCTCAGAAAGAGCGTGCATAGGATCCATCACACACACAGGAGAAGGGGAGCAGAGAAAAAAAAATGGTAATGGTCAGTTATAATGTCAGGATCCTGACAGCGCCTGCGTACAGCCCTCGCTGAGCAGGGACTCACCAGTGCTGTAGGGGCCCCGAGGACAGTAACAGCTGGAAAGTACAGACGCACAGGACCTGAACGCTGAAGTATTAGCAAGCAGGCACAGGACCTACAGTCATGTGACCGCAAGGGGGCGGGGCTTAGCATCCTGCTTACTGAGATGGTAGAACACTCAGAGTCAGGCAAACCGGAGATCATACACAATACGGGCAAACGAGGTACAGGAGGGACAAGCAGATGGGAGGTCAGACAAAGCCAAAGGCCATACACAAGAGGGCGGTGCGATACCAAAGGGACGAGCAGGGAGCAGTCGAGTCACAAGCAGAGGGTCATACACGAGAGGACGGTGTGGTACAAGAGGGTCAGGCAGAACTCGTAACAGGGACAGAACCGGATCACAACCAAACAAGCAACAAGTTATCAGGCACAAGGCACACGTATACAAGAGGTCACTTAACTCAGCCGAGAGCAGGAGTATAACTGACACCAGACCTAGGTCCAGTGAGCATTAAATAGCCACCCTCTGCTAGAGAGAGGCAGAAACAATTAACCCCCTGTCTGACCAGGACGGGCTAAAGCAAAACCCCGTCCTGGATCATGACAGATGTGTTCTGCACCAGGAGGCTCAGGTGGGCACTACAATGTGAGCCAGACTGGTATGGTATCTTTATAGAATTTTTCTCTCTTTCTCTCTCTGTTTCTTTCTCTCACTGTTCTTTCTTCCTGTCTCTGTTCTTTCTCTTTCTCTCTGTTCTTTCATTCGCTCTGTTCTTTTTCTCTTTCTTTCCCCTCTTTCTTTCTCTCTCTAATTTTTCTCTCTCTCTGTTCTTCCTTTCTTTCGCTCTGTTCTTTCTTTCTTTCCCCTCTTTCTCTCTTCTTTCTTTCCCCTTTCTTTCTTTCTTTCTTTCTTTCTCTCTATTCTTTCTTTCCCCCTTTCTTTCTCTCTCCCTCTCTGTTCTTTCACCTTTCTTTTTCCCTCTCTTTGTTCTTTTTTTCTATCCCCTCTTTCTTTCCCCCTCTGTTCTTTCTTTCTTTCCCCTCTTTCTTTCTCTCTATTCTTTCGTTTTCTCTCTGTTTCTCTTTCTTTCTTTCTCTCTCTCTGTTTTCTTTTTTCTCTCTCTCTGTTCTTTCTTTTCCTCAGTACCAGCTACTGTGCCCACAATGCCAGCCACTGTGCCCATAATGCCAGCCACTGTGCCCTCAGTACCAGTCAGTGTGATCAGCAGTGCTAAATGGGTGTGGTTGTGGCGTGGACATGGGTGTGACTAGTTGTGAAATGGGTGTGGTCAGGTGGCCGGTAACCAATCATCATAGTGGAAGTCATCTGTTTCCATCAACTATGTTATATGTGGGCAGTGGGCACCTCTAGTAAGGTGGGCACGAGATGGCGGGTCTTGTCACCTCTGCCTCACACATAAGTTACTATGAGGTGTACTTTATTCCTGCTTCTTGGCCTACTTACAGAAATGTTTTGACCAGTTGAAAGTTATACAACCTGAGGATTTGCATGTGTGCACTGCCCGCATGTAGTAATATGTGTGTGTGTATATATATATATATATATATATATATTTACTTACTCCTTCCCCTATATAAACCCTGCCACTCCGACCGCTGTCCACTTTCCCATGCTCCAATCCTGGGGTCTTTTTTGCCCCCCTTGGTCCTCCACATGCTGAACATCTGGGACATGACTAATATTGCGCAATGTGCGCTTGTTCGTCAGCAGATGCAGCGTCGTGTCCAGTGTGTGAGGAGACGGCGACTTGTCTGTGGCGTTAACCCCTCTGCTGCCATGTTGGGCACAGCCTGTGACGAGGAGCGTCTCTTCCTGTGTATCCGGCCACAGGCTGCACACCGGAGGCTGCTTCTTCTATCTGGGGAAGTTCATGAAGCAGAAGCCTCTGTGTGACTCATGTGAAGTAACTTGTCTGACAGGTCATAGGTCCAGGTCAGCAGGTGATTGCAGACTATTAGCTGGTTTCGATGTTAGGTACAGGTGAGTCAGGACTAGATGTTGGGTGGAAGTCTTCCAGTATTTGTAAGGCCTCGTGCACATGCTGAGTATTTGGTGAGTTTTTACCTCAGTATTTATAAGGCCTTAGAATCATAGAATCGTAGAGTTGGAAGAGATCTCCTGGGCCATCTGGTCCAACCCCCTGCTCAAAGCAGGAATCGCTAAATCATCCCAGACAGATGTCTGTCCAGCCTCTGTTTGAAGACTTCTGTTGAAGGAGAACTCACCACCTCTCATGGCAGCCTGTTCCACTCATTGATCACTCTATCAAAAAGTTTTCTCTAATATCTAATCTGTGTCTCCTCCCATTCAGTTTCATCCCATTGCTTCTAGTCTTTCCTTGTGCAAATGAGAATAAAGATGATCCTTCTACAATGTGACAGCCCTTGAGATATTGGTAGACAGCTATTAAGTCTCCTCTCAGTCTTCTCATCTGCAAGCTAAACATTCCCAAATCCTGCAACCTTTCCTCATAAGACAGGGTTTGCAGACCGGTCACCATTATGATCGCACTTTTCTGAACTTCCTCCAGTTTGTTGGTGTCTTTTTTAAAATGTGGCGCCCAAAACTGGACCCAGTATTCCAGATGAGGTCTGACCAAAGAGGAGTAGAGGGCAATAATGACTTCACGTGATCTAGACTGTATGCTTCTGTTAATACATCCTAGAATTGCATTTGCCTTTTTTGCTGCTGCATCACACTGTTGACTCATATTCAGTCTGTGATCAATTAGTATACCCAAGTCTTTTTCACATGTGCTGTTGCTTAGCCCTATTCCTCCCATTTTGTATATGCTTTTTTCATTTTTATTGCCAAGATGTAGTACTTTGCATTTTTCCCTGATAAAACCATTCTGTTAGTTGCTCCCCACTGTTTCAGTTTATTTATATCTTTTTGAATCCTCTCTCTCACTTCTCTAATATTAGCTATCCCTCCTAGCTCTGTGTCATCAGCAAATTTAATCAGTTTACCCTCAATTCCTTCATTTAAATCGTTGATAAAGATGTTGAACAATACAGGGCCCAGGACAAAGCCCTGTGGTACCCCACTTGAGACATTCTTCCAACTGGATGTGCAGCCATTTACGACCACTCTTTGGGTCCGATCACTAAGCCAGTTATGAATCCACCTAACAGTTGCCTTGTGCCCACACTGAGTATTTGGTGAGTTTTTACCTCAGTATTTATAAGACCTCGTGCACACGCTGAGTATTTAGTGAGTTTTTCACTCAGTATTTGTAAGACCTCATGGACACGCGGAGTATTTGGTGTTTTTACCTCAGTATTTGGGAGGCCTCGTGCACACCTGTATTTTCTGAGTTTTTTACCTCAGTATTTAACCCCTTCCCACTCCTTGACGCACAGTATGCATCATGAAAACTAGTGACTTCCCGACCCCGTCACATGACCCCGTCACATGACCGGGATGCCCACAGAGTCTGAACAGCCCGGGGCCCTGGCTACCCTTAATCCACCCCTGCTGAGAAGCATAGCACTTGTGCAGGATACCAGATAGCGCACCAGTAGGCAAGTTTATTAATACATTCACACTACATTACATACATACACATATACACACAATTACTGTAGAAAAATATTCATGGGAGGGCTTTTTAATATATTGTGTTTCAATTGCTCTTACTTCTTGGGAATATTGTTTCCTTTAAGAGACTTGACATTGTTACAGTGTATCCAGGCAATCTTCTTCCCATTTGTGTACACAGCCAGTTGAAAAGTTGTAACAGACCTGGACAGTCATGTTCTCTGCTTCCCTTTATTGCTTTACCCATAATGTTATTATTATTATTATTATTATTATTATTATTATTATTAATAATGTGGATTTTGACATATTACATTTTTATTTTGGTAGTGTGACAAATGGTGGAAAAACAACACTTGCCAATAAACTTCTGAAAATACTTCCCAACTGCAGTCTAATCAGCCAGGATAACTATTTCAAGGTATCAAATGACAGTAACCATATTGGCGGATTACAATTCTTTAAAGGGTAATTCTTAAGTCTTGAAGTTATCACCTCTCCATAGAATAGGGAATAACTTCTGCTGGGGGTCCTATATCTGGGATGCCTATCAGTTTCAAGAACTACAAAAGTGTGAATGGAGCGGAGGTCGATCATGCGTGCTGCCTCTCCATTCATTATTATGGGACTGTTACAGACCGGCTGAGCGCACTGCTCTGCTATCTCTAGGAGTCCTATTAAGAACAATTGGAATCCGCAGTGTGCGTGATTGACCTCCGCTCTATTTACAAGGGGCTCTTTAGAGCTCCGATTTATGGGATCGGTGGGGATGCCAGTGCTAGGAGCTCCAGCAATCGAGTAGCTATCCCCTTTCTCATGGATAGCGAATAACTTCAAAACTTGGGGATACCCCTATAATGAAATTTATATACACAGTGGGGAAAAAAGTATTTAGTCATCCACCAATTGTGCAAGTTCTCCCACTTAAAAAGATGAGAGAGGCTTGTAATTGACATCATAGGATAGACCACAACTATGAGAGTCAAAATGAGAAAACAAATCCAGAAAATCACCTTGTCTGATTTGGCAAGATTTATTTTGCAAATTATGTTGAAAATAAGTATTTGGTCACCTAAAAACATGCAAGATTTCTGTCTCTCACAGACCTGTAACTTCTTTAAGAGGCTCCTCTGTCCTCCACTCATTACCTGTAGTAATGGCACCTGTTTGAACTTGTTATCAGTATAAAAGACACTTGTCCACAACCTCAAACAGTCACACTCCAAACTCCACTATGGTGAAGACCAAAGAGCTGTCAAAAGACACCAGAAACAAAATTGTAGCCCTTCACCAGGCTGGTAAGACCGAATATGCAATAGAGAAGCAGCTTGGTGTGATGAAATCAACTGTGGGAGTAATAATAAGAAAATGGAAGACATACAAGACCACTGATAATCTCCCTCGATCTGGGGCTCCTCACAAGATTTCACCTAGTGGGGTCAAAATCATCACAAGAACGGTGAGCAAAAATGCCAGAACCACACGGGGGGACCTAGTGAATGACCTGCATAGAGCTGGGACCACCACCAACAAGGCTACCATCAGTAACACACTATGCCACCTGGGACTCAGATCCTGCAGTGCCAGATGTGTCTTTCTGCTTAAGCCAGTACATGTCTGAGACCATCTGAAGTTTGCTAGAGAGCATTAGGATTATCCAGAAGAGTATTGGGAGAATGTCATATGGTCCAATGAAACCAAAGTAGAACTGTTTGGTAGAAACAAAACTCATCGTGTTTGGAGGAGACAGAATGCTGAGTTGCATCCAAAGAACACCATACCTACTGTGAAGCATGGGGGTGGCAACATCATGCTTTGGTGCTGTTTCTCTGCAAAGGGACCAGGACGACTGATCCATGTACATAAAAGAATAAATGGGGCCATGCATCGTGAGATTTTGAGTTCAAACCTCCTTCCATCAGCAAGGGCATTGAAGATGAAATGTGGATGGGTCTTTCATCATGAAAATGATCCCAAGCACACTGCCAGGGCAACGAAGGAGTGGCTTGTAAGAAGCGTATGAAGGTCCTGGAGTGGCCTAGCCAGTCTCCAGATCTCAACCCCATAGAAAACCTTTGGAGGGATTTGAAAGTCCGTGTTGCCCAGCGACAGGCCCAAAACATCATTGCTCTAGAGGAGATCTGCATGGAGGAATGGGCCAACATACAACCAACAGTGTGTGCCAACCTTGTGAAGACTTACAGAAAATGTTTGACCTCTGTCATTTCCAACAAAGGATATATAACAAAATATTGAGATGAACTTTTCTTAATGACCAAATACTTATTTTCCACCATAATTTGAAAAATAAATGTTGCCAAATCAGACAAGGTGATTTTCTGGATTTGTTTTCTCACTTTGACTCTCATAGTTGTGTTCTACCTATGATGTCAATTACAGGCCTCTCATCTTTTCAAGTGGGATAACTTGCACAATTGGTGGCTGACTAATTACTTTTTCCCCACTGTATGATTTGGACTTTATTACATAACATCAGAGTATTTTGTTATATTATATGTTAATTTAATAACAAATAATCCATACATAAAAATATGTACCCCAATGTGTACTTCTTAGTCTGAAATTTGTGTAACATCAAAAGAAGAAGGCTGTAATACCAGGCAAAGCCAGTATTAACCAATCATTTATATACACCTTCCCATCTGCTTGTTTTCTATCTATCTCCACCTCCCTCTTTGATAGACAGCTCTGGCCTCATGGAACCAGAGAAGGATGGAGATAGAAGGAAAACAAGCAAGTGGGAAGGTGCATATAAATGATTGGCCCCGCCATGATGCACTGAGCGGTGGGACTTATTTTGAACAGTCATTCTGTGCTGACAGAGTCCCTTTAAATCAGGGGCTGTGTAGAAAGCAATCCTACTCCTTTATGTAAAAAGCTGTCGCTATTCTTACAAACAAAATTTTCATACGTTTACTAAAGAAAATATTTTGAAAGTAATAAAATATATATATATTTTTTTTTTCTTTGCACTTATTTAAACTTCATCATACTGTTTGTGATTTTTTTTTACTCAGAATTTTATATACTTACTCTTTTTTATGGACATGTCATTATGTGACTATTACATTTTTATCATTTGGAGTTTAGCCAGAGGAAGAAGTTGCAACAGATGAAAGAGGATTTAAACAGTTTGATGGTAATCACTTGTGTTATTACTATGTGCACTTATAAGTAAAGTATGCTTAATTGTCATATCCACATATAGGCCTATATACTGTATATACATACATAGGTTTGGGTTAGCTGTCATTATTATTTCTCTGATCTATGTAAGAATGCTGATAGATCCTTTCTATACGATTATCACTATGTGATCTGATAATTATCAGACCTACAGAATATAGGTCCTTGATTTGATTATCATAAATGCTGGATAACTTTCTGATTGGAGCTAAGCCCATCCTTAAATGTCATTAAATGGACTCTGTCACCATAGACTGACTTTTCAAACCAAGTGCAGGAGCTCTGTGCATCACGGTGGGGTCAATACTTTATATACACACTCCTACCTACTTTTTTCCCTCTATATCCACCTTTTCTTGGCCCTATGAAGCCAGAGCTGTCAATTAACCCCTTAACGACCGCCGATACGCGTTTTAATGGCGGCAGTTAATGGTACTTAAATCACAGCGCCGCTTTTTAACGGTGCTGAGGAATAAATATAGCGTCCCCAGAGTTAGAATTGTCTTGGGGGTAGCCAAGACCTCAGAGAACATGATTTGGGTCGGTTTTTACCAATCCCGGTGTTGCAATCGCCGTTATTAATGGTATAACGGTGACCGCAAAAAAAAGTCAGATTTTCCATTTAATTTCTCTCTCCTCTGATGTGATCGCACATCAGAGGAGAATGAAATAAGGTCCCCAATCCCCCCAGGTACCTCCATTGTGCCTGCAACCCCCCGTGAAGTTCCACGGGTTGCCGGTGTCTTCTTACAGAATAAAATTACGGAGGCATATGCAGTGCGCCCCCAGAGATCTGCCGGCCAGCACCCAGCAACAGTAGGAAATTTTTCCTATTGATTCATTTTGATCACTGTGATAGACTCTACCACAATGATCAAAATAAAAAAAATAGTAAATCAAACCCCCCTTTATCACCTCCTTAGTTGTTAGGTAAAAATAATAAAATAAAAAAATGTATTTCCATTTTCTCATTAGGGTTAGAGTTGTTCTAAAGTGAGTTGCTCTAAAGTGAGTTAAGCTAAAGTTGGGGCAGCACGGTGGCTCAGTGGTTAGCGCTGCAGCCTTGCAGCGCTGGGTTCCTGGTTTCAAATCCCACCAAGGACAACATCTGCAGGGAGTTTGTATGTTCCTCCCGTGTTTGTGTGGGTTTCCTCCGGGTACTCCGGTTTCCTCCCACATTCCAAAGACATACTGATAGGGAATTTAGATTGTGAGCCCCATTGGGGACAGTGATGATAATGTGTGCAAACTGTAAAGTGCTGCGGAATATGTTAGCGCTATATAAAAATAAAGATTATTATAAAAAAAATAAAGATTATTATTATTATTTATTATTGAGTTGGGTTATGGTTAGGGTAGGGGTGTGTTGGGGGTTTCCACTGTTTAGGTACATCATGGGGGTCTCCAAACGTGACATGGCGCTACCATTGATTCTAGCCAATTTTACGTTCAAAAAGTCAAACAGTGCTCCCTCCCTTCTGATTCCTGCCATGCATCCAGACAGTGACTTTTCCCCACATTTGGGGTATGGGTGTTCTCCGAACAAATTTCACAACAAACTTTTTGGCCCATTTTCTCCTGATACCCTTGTGAAAATAAAAAAAATTGGTTCCAAAGTTAATTTTTTGTGAAAAAAGTAAAATATTAATTTTTTCCTTCCACATTGCTTTAGTTCTCGTGAAGCACCTGAAGGGTTAATAAACTTCTTGAATGTGGTTTAGCGCAGCTAGAGGGGTGCAGTTTTTAGAATGGTGTCACTTTTGGGTATTTTCTGTTATATTGACCCCCCAAACTCACTTCAAATGTGAGGTGGTCCCTAAAAAAATGGTTTTGTAAATTTTGTTGGAAAAATAAGAAATCGCTAGTCAACTTTTAACCCTTATAACGTCTTAACTGTCATGATCCCAGTGCAGATTTTGACCTGCATGTCAGGGGTTAATGTCTTGAACCCAGTGCAGGCTTTGACCTGCACTCCTGCGATCAATTATTGTGGCCTCTCTTTGGTTCAGGGTGAGCTTCTTATAGCCCTGGGAAACTCCAATTTCCGTCAGTTATACTTTTGCCTTTGGCCGAGTGTCGTGACCTCTGTGTGCCTGTGTCTTGTGCCTGTCTTCTAGCTTGCTTATATGGTTCTGACCCGCTTCTGTCCCCCGTTGTGAGTTTGCCTGTTGATTCTGTACTGTATATCTGTTTATCTGGTTTCTGATTTCTTGGCTACGTCCTGAGTATCCGTTCTGTCTAATCCTTTGGTATTGTTGTGCTATCTCGTGCTTTGACCCCGGCCTGATCTGTTTACATCCCTGTCTTTGCCACTTGGTAACTATGTCCAGTAGTTACCCTGCTTTTCCTTCAGCTCCTAGCTCTCTGAAGTTTAGGCCACGCCCATAGCAGTCACGTGTTTCAGGTCCTTCTGGTCTGAAGGACGCATCTTCACTGCTGCTGCCCGCTTCACAGGTATCTTGGAGCACAGTTTGTCTTACTTAGGACACGCGCACTGGCTCAGTGAGCAAGTGCAGTGCGGTGTTCCTGACACTAACAAAAAGAAATTATGTTTCCAAAATTGTGCTGATGTAAAGTAGACATGTGGAAAACATTATTTATTAACTATTTTGTGTGACACCACTCTCTGATTTAAAGGTATAAAAATTAAAATTGCAAAATTTTCAAAATTGTTGCCAAATTTCCATTTTTTTCATAACTAAACACAAGTTATATCAAAGAACTTTTACCACTATCATGAAGTACAATATGTCACGAAAAAACAATCTCAGAATCAGTGGGATCTGTTAAAGCGTTCCAGAGCTATGACCTCATAAAGTGACAGTGGTCAGAATTGTAAAAATTGGCTTGGCCATTAAGAACCAAATTGGCTCTGTCACTAAGTCTAGTTAGTAGTATGGCCGAGATGCAGAGGGATGCGGACTTCCTCTGTGAAGCTCCGCCCACGGCCGCACCTCCTCCGGTCAGCTCCACCTACGTCGGCATGCGGCGTGCGTACCCTATCTTTAGCATTGGGTACGCAGGCCTTGCCGATGTATGCGGATGCCTCCGCATGCGTCATTTTGATGGTGCGGCGAACGCACCAAAATCCAACTCGTTGCACCTGTGCAAAGCCAAGTAATTCCTCTAGTTAACCACTTTCCAACCTTAGACGTATAGTTATGTCTTAGGTGGCCTCCCCCTATTTACTGTGGGCTCCGGCAATGAGCCCGCAACTTTTCCAGCACATGTCAGCTGATTTCATCAGCTGACATGTGCACCTAACAGCCGCGGGTGGAATCGCGATCCAGCCGCAGTTGTTAACATGTTAAATGCCGCTGTCAATCTCTTACAGCAGCATTTAGCACAATCGCCCCATCAGTGCGTCACTAATCCCGCCCATCGGCGCCCGTGTCACTTGACCGCAAGTCACCTACGGGTTGGCGTGACAACCCGGGGTCTGCAGCAGGGCCCTGTGGTTGTCATTGTTGGATAGCTATGAGCGCCGCTCCGGAGGTCGGTGCTCATAGTAAGTGATCATTTCTGCTACACAGAGCAGGGCTGAATCCCTGCTCTGTCTAGCACAGGCGATCAGATGATCACAGCTTCTAGTTTCCTATGGATACTATTGAGGCAAGTAAAAAGTGAAAAAAAATGTTTTTAAAAATATTAAAAAAATTTAAAAGTTCAAATCACCCCCCATTCGCCACATTCAAAATAAAACAATAATAAAAGAAACCACATATTTGATATCGCCACGTTCAGAAACACTCAATCTATCAATATATAAAAAGAATTAATCCGATCGGTAAATGGCGTAACAAGGAGAAAAATCAAAACACCAGAATTACATTTTTTTTGGTTGCCGCAACATTGCATTAAAATGCAATAACAGGCAATCATATCTACACCAAAATGGTATCAATAAAGACGTCAGCTCGTCGCGCAAAGAATAAGCCCTCACCCACATCACGAAAATTGCAGATGCTACAGGTCTCAGAAAATGGCAAGACCAGTTTTTTTTTTTGTTTATTTTTTAGAAACTTTGGATTTTTTTTACCACTTAAATAAAAATGAACCTATAGATGTTTAGTGTCTATGAACTGGTAATGACCTGGAGAATCATAATGGAAGGTCAGTTTTAGTGAACATGGTAAAAGAAAAAATTGTAGAATTGCACTTTTTTTTGCAATTGCACCGCATACTGACTGAAAAATAAAAAAGTTATGGTTCTGGGAAGAAGGAGAGCAAAAAACGGAAACTCTTAAATGGAAAAAATGTTGAAGGGGTTAAATTGATACTTTTAAGGTTTCAGTCTGCAATGATCTTCAAATAAAGATTTACAATTACAGTATATTTATTTATGTTGTAGCTGTCCCAGGATTAACCAGCTAGAACGTAAATATAAAAATTGTAGTTGTTTATGGCTTAATGATTTAGGCTATGTGCCCACGTTGCAGAAATGCTGCAGAAATGTCCGCAGCATTTCCGCAACTCCCTGCCGCGGGTAAAACGCATGCGGAATTCGCATGTGTTTTCCCGCACAACACAAGCATTTTGCAAGCTTTTTTAGCTTGCAGAATGCTTGTGCTTTTCCAAGCGATTTGAAGCATCGCTTGGAAAAGTGATTGACAGGTTGGTCATACTTGTCAAGCATAGTGCTTGACAAGCGTGACCAACTTTTTACTATTGATGCTGCTTATGCAGCATCAGTAGTAAAAAGATATAATGTTAAAAATAATTTAAAAAAAATAAAAGGGATATACTTACCCTCCGTCGGCCCCCGGAGTCCTTCTCTCCCTCATTGGCGCTGGCGGCAACTTCCATTCTCAGGGATGCATTGCGCGAATGACCTCTGATGACGTAGCGGTCTCGCGAGGACCGGGAGGATTCTGGGGGCCGACGGAGGCTAAGTATATCTCTATTTTTTTTAGTATTATTATTTTTAACAGGAATATGGTACCCAGGCCATGGAGAGGAGTCTCCTCTCCTCCAGACCCTTGGTACCATCCGCACATGAAGCGCTCACTTCATGCATGGTGGGCATAGTCACAAGCGTAAAGTGAGCGTTTCAATGCAATCCTATGGCGGTGGAATCGCCGCGATTCCGCAGAAATAATGGACATGCTGCGGATTTTACCACTATGCAATTCCGCAGCGGTAAAATCTGCAGCATGGGCACAGCAACTGCGGAATCCTATAGAATTGCATGGGGATGGTTTTTATTAGTGTTTTTTAAGCGTTTCCGCTGCAGCAAAAATGCAGCGGAAACGCATAAAAAACGCAACGTGGGCACACAGCCTTACATTGGAAACTCTTAAGTAAAATCGATAGGATGACAGTTTACTAAAAGTTAGATGCACTTAGAGACAAAAAATATCCAAACTGTTACAACATTTGTATATATCTATAACTTAAAAGACTAGATGGCAAATTTAATTCATACATTACACATTAGCATAAATATGCAAAAATGTAGGTGTAAAGTATATGTAGGCATCCAGAATAGTTAAATATGTGCCCCTTTTCGGTGTACTCACAGGCAATGTAAAAATGAAAATTGTATTGAGGAGAGACACGCCAAAAGAAGAATGGAAATATTGTGGACAAGAATGGAGAAAGACATAAGGACAAGCTCCACTCAAGGACTTACTGACTGTACATTGTGTATCAGGGGACCATGCTCAATCTAATTAGGCAACAGTCGTAAACGATCAATAACAACCGTGGCTAAAACTTATTAAAACTTACAGACATAATGGTTTGATTATGTTGTGACCCTAATCACCTGTATCTATAATATAACTATATTTATAAGAATCTAATTCTAATGAGTAACGCTAATATATACTATCTTTGTAGTGCTTGAGGCCTTAGAAATGGAAGCAATGATGTCAGATGTACTTTCATGGACGATGAAGCATAAAGGAAAGGAACAACCAAAAACATTACAAGGAAAATGTGAAAAACCTGTGCACTTTTTGATAATTGAAGGCTTTCTTCTGTACCACTACAAGTATGTAAGTTTTCTTGACTAGTAATACCTTGTTTATTGTCTACTGCTTATTGCTTGGGTTACAGGCAAACTCTGGAATTTATGAGAAATGGTTGGTCTCCTAGGCAAGGAGCGCAATGCTTGCAAGTTCTTTGCTATAGAGTTTGGAAGCTAGCTGGATCTGACTGGCTGCTTTGCATCTGCAGCATCGGATGAGCAGGGACAAAGCAGCAGTCAGAGCGGGCTGGTGGCGCAATGATACCATTGGTCCACATGGTCAGTTAAGAGCACATGGCTTCGGCAAGCAGGAAGCTGACAGGTGGAGGAGTGGTGCACTCCTGCCTCACAACTGGAGACCTTTTTAAACACTTAAGTTACTGTCACACTTAGCGATGCACCAGCGATCCCGACCAGCGAAGTGCTTCTTCTCAGCCACGGATTAGGAGCAATCAGACGCTGCGTTCTTCTAGCTCCAAACTGTCGCGGTAACCCCGTAACACCAAGTATGAGTTTTGCATACTTCTGGATTCCGAATAGACGTATCTGGCCTCACTCAATACACTTGTAATCAGCGAGGCCGCGCACGTCTTATTGGCACATGACCGCATTTATGCAAATCATATACTTGCGATCATGCGTCCGCCTGCTCCAGGCACTGGCACCAGAGGAGACTCACAGTGTGCAGTGTGTGCGGACTCACAAGTCTGCATTCACATACAGTGACCTCAGACTTGTATCCTAAGGCTAAGTTCACACTAGGCGTTTTTGCTGCATTTTGGCAGAAAAAAAGCATCATCAAAAACGCTTGTTCTGGTGCGTTTTTCAGGAACCCAATGTTCAGTTTAGCTTCCACCACAGAAGCATGAACACAGGTCACCAATACAAGACATATGTTCATGAAAAATACACATACAAATGTAACAGCTGGTTGGCCAATGTTTACTTTGCACACATCACTAATTTAATTAAAATGTACTAATCCCAACTGTCATCTCAGGTGACCAAAACCTGGAAAAATCACAAAAGTAAATGGGTTTCATATACTGCTGTGCTTGCTTTTTTTTCATTACCCATTGCTTTCAATGGGTGAAAAACACTGAAAGAAGTGACATGCTCTATGCCTAAAAAACATGCAAAACACAAAATACTGATGACAAAAAACGATGTGTGTGCTTGAGATTTCAGAAATCGCAAAGGCTTTGCAGCTGAAAATTAGAATAAAAAGAGCAGCTAAAATGCCTAGTGTGAACTTAGCCTAACTCAGGACAATCCCTGTAAAGTATTAAACTCAAAATCATAAGTTATCTCCTATCTAGTGGACAGTGAACAACTTACTGCTGGGACCTGCAGCGATCTCTTGAACCAGACTGTGCAGAACACTGACTTGAGTAGTCAACCTCCTCTCCATTCATTGGGACTAGTCGATAAAGCCAGTAGACACATGTACGGTTTCTGGAAGAGACTGAAGTATTTTAATGAGATACTAGATGTTTTTGATATCTTTTTAGGTGGCATATTATTTTAAAGTGTAACTTTAGATTCAGGAGAATTTACAGAAGGATGTCTGTGTCTGCCTCTTGATCGTCCTTTTTCTCCACACACCCCTCCATAGAACTTTAGGAGCATCAGCTGTTATCCCCTATCTCCATAATGGGAAAGTTTGTCTTCACTGAATATAGATTTTACCCATGAAGTGAGAGTGAGAACGATCAGTCCAGGAGGAAAAAGAAGCAAATTTTTCTGATATGATATATTACAAAGTATCTTATTTTCCCATGTGCTATTGATTTATGTAATAAAAATGAAAATTATAGGTTTAAATAAATGAAAGTAATATGATGCCATTTGAGTTAAGAATTTAAAATTATTTACATTTTTTATATGTGGGAATAATCCATGATGTATTGTTTTAGGAATCTGGATGATGTATTTGACCTAAGGTATTTTCTAACTGTTCCATACGAGGAATGTAAGAAGAGGAGAAGGTAGGTATAACATTTCACCACCATTGCATTTATCGTCACAATAATATTCTGAAATGTGTGGACAGCTTATTTCAGATGAGAATGGACAGCTGATTTGCAGCATGTTAGGAAATGCTTTTTGAACTCTCTGATGCTGAACCAATACATTCGACTACTTTAATAATATCATGGCAGATAGCTACATATTAACTACTCCAAAAATGTCATATCAATTTCAGTTATCCATCTCATCTCAGGAAGTTATCACCTATATCGCCCAAAAAAGCTGGGCTCTGGAATTCTCTAACTGAAACACTGAGCAGATCTTTCTTCAAGAGAACCTGTTACCTTGGGAAGCACTACATTCCTGCATTCAGAGCCGCCATCAGGGCATTCCTGCCTTTACTGGCGTATAGGGCCGAATGAGCAGAAGCAAAGAGTGGGGCCTGGTCACCGGGCCCCAAGGGCAGGATCAGCATATTCAGTAACTGAATGTGCTTCCTCGGACTCACGCCCAGTTTAAGTTTATTTCCATCGGCTTCCTGCACAATAATACTTAACAGCTACCAGCCAATCAGAGGATGGCAGCTGATGTCGGCATGCAAGTCACCAGCCTATGACTTCACTGCTATGTGCTGGCGTGTCCGCGCCTCATATGGATGAGGAAGAGGATGCTGCTGGACCATGGTCAGTTAAGGAGAAACTTTTGGGGTTTTTTTTGCATGCCAAGATGGGAGATCATGTGGGGCTTGGGGGCAGGATGGGAGGACAAATGGAGCCTAGGGGCAGGATGGGAGGACATATGGGTCCTGGGGGCAGGATGGAGAAACATGGGGCCAGGGTGGGAGAACATATGGGGCTGTTATTCAATGGCAATCACATAGAAAAGAAAGAAAATGTGCCTGCTATTCAAAACATTTCTTTCTCTTCTGACATGATATACACATCAGAGGAGAGAGAAATTAGGTCCCCAACCCCCCCCCCAGTACCTCCGCCATCCCCTGGTCCCTCCAGCTCTGTCCCCCAGCCCTCCTCCAACTCTTCCTGAAAAACATAATGGTGGGGTCATGCGCAGTGCGCCCGCTGAGATTTGTCAGCCGGCACCCGGCAACAGCAGGGATTTTTCCTATTGGTTTATTTTCACTTTGACAGACCCTATCACAGTGATCAAAAGCCAATAATTAGTATGTCACCCCCGTATCATCCCTTTAGTCAGATTAAATTTTTTTTATTTTATCATTTTTATTTCTTTCATTCTTTACCGTTAGGGGTAGGTTTGGGGTTAGGTTAGAGTTAGGGTTGAGGTAAGTCTAGTGTTAGGGATGAGGTTATGCCAGGGTTAGAGTTAGGCTAGGGTTAGCATTGAGGTTAGGGGTTTTTCAAAAGTAAAAAAAAATTAAAAAAAATGATGACAATATGACAACTAGTATTGAGCCAAGTGATCATTACTCAAGTTTGCATCCGCGATACTAGGTGCATATCTGAGCACCAGATGCAAACTAACAACACTAATGATAACATATTCAATATGACAACCTAATGTTATCAAATTATGTGTAGCAGGTTTGGGTTAAAAATCCTCACTATACCCCTGGATAAAATCCTTGAGGGGTGTAGTTTCCAAAATGGGGTCATTTGTGGGGGGTTTCCACTCTTTAGGCACATGAGGGACTCTCCAAACATGACATGGCATTCCAGTCATGTTTGTGTTCAAAAGTCAAACAGTGCCGTTCCTTTCTGAGCCCTGCTGAGCACCCAAATAGTAGTTTTCCCCCATATATGGAGTATAGGCATATTCAAGAGAAATTGCACAACAACTTTTAGGGTCCATAAATTTTCTCATGTTACCTTTGTGAAAGTAACAAATGTGGATAGGTAAATGACTTAAAAATAAAATAGATAAAAAAAATAATAATCTCTGAGTGGAGGAGGAGGTGGACGTGGAAGAGGTGGAGGAGGTGGTAGCCAAAACAAAACTGTGTTAGTGTTTTGTTTTTGTTTTTTTTAGGGAAATTACTTAAAATAACATAGAACAAGAAATAATAATCTTGAACCAGGAGGTGGAGGTCCAAGTGGAGGAGAGGGTTGAGGAGGAGGTGGATGTGGTGGTGAAGGTGGAAAAGGCAAACAAGGAGGTAGCCAACACTGTTTGTTTTTGTTTCTGTTTTTGGGAATGGCAAATCAAACAATTTGCTGTGGAGTTTAACAATGGCTGGGTGCAGCTGGTATACTTTTCTAGGCAACCAAAAGTACGGGCAAGTCCTGTGGGATCCACGCCTGGTTCATTTTAATGAATGTGAGCTTGCCCACGTTGGCTGTAAAGAGGCAGATGCAAACACACATTCCTACAGTACACTTGTTGCAGGTCAGGCCAGCACCTCCAAGGTGAAAAGTTCAAGCTCAGGCCATGTGTTCAATTTGCAGACCCAGAAGTTAACTAGGGCAGATTCATCACTCAGTACGTCGGGATGTGTGGACACGTACTCTTCCACCATGTTTTTAAAATGCTGCCTTCCTCTAATAAGGATGATATCAGATGGTAGTGCTGAATGTTGCAATGTGCTGAGGAAGGTTTTCAACATTTCAACCAGGCTGACCCTCCCTTCCAAGGTGGTGCTGGTGCTCCAGCGGTGTTGGCGACTTCCTCCTCTGCCTTTTGCTTCCACTGAGACCACGCTATCAGGTGGGAACACCGTCAGTAATGCGTCTACCAGTGTGCGCATGTATTCCCGCATTTTCCCATCCCGCCTCAGTGTAAGGATGGATGTAAGTAAGGATGGTATGTTGTCCTTGTAGCGGGGATTCAGCAGGGTGGCCACCCAGTAATCGGCACTAGTAACAATCCGGGCAACTTGATGGTCATTGCACAGGCACCTCAGCATGTATTAGCTCATGTGTGCCAGGCTGCTCAGAGGCAACGACAAGCTGTCCTCAGTGGGAGGTGTATTGTCTGTGTCCTCTGTCTCCTCACAGCCATGCTCCAGTGATGCACGTGAGCAATTTTAAGTACCACTCTGCTGTGAACACGGTTCCTCTCCTCCAAAACTGTCCACTGGCTAGACAGTTGTGTACCTAGCTGCTTTTGGTACAGAAACCCACCCTTCGAGCCATGTGTGGACCACTGGCCTGATAATGGTGTGAATAGTCCTTGTTCTTCCTCTTCTTCCTCCTGTGCCACCACCTCACCTCATCCAGCATCTCCAGAAGCGTTTTTTCAAGGAGGCACAGAAATGGGTTTGTAATGCTGATGTCTTCATCACCGCTGGCCATGTTTGTGTAGTAGTCAAAGCAGCGCAACACGGCACACACATCCCGCATGGAGACCCACTTTTTGGTCGTGAAGTGGAGTTGTTCAGCAGAGCGACTCACCTGTGTGTGCTGCAGCTAAAACTCCACTATTGCCTGCTGTTGCTTGCATAGTCTCTCCAGCATATGCAAGGTGGAGTTCTACCTTATTGGTACGTTGCATACCATCAGCCGGTGAGCGGGAAGGCAGAAGTGACAATTCAGTGCAGACAGTCCAGCAGCAGGGTGAGAACGGCGAAAGCATGCACAGACAGCCCGTACTTTATGCAGCCTCTCTGACATATCGGGATAATTTTTAAGGAAGCTCTGCATCACCAAATTCAGCACATGCACCAGGCAAAGGATGTGTGTCAAGCTGGCTTGGCCCAGAGCTGCTACAGGATTTTGCCTGTTATTGCACACCACCAGGCTGGGCTTGAGGTTTAACGGCACTAACCACTCATCAGTGTCATGGTTAGGACATGGTTAATGTCCTGTTCTCACAGGGTTAACTTTTGATGGCCTCTCTTGGATCTGGGAGGGGTATTTATACTCACTCCAGACTAGTATTCCCTGTCAGCTATACTGTTATTCTGGCTGTGTGTCTGACCCCCCTGGTATGCGTGGATACTGCATTGCTTGTTTGATTCCCGTGTATGACCCGGTCTGTCCCCTCACTCTGAACTCCGTCTCTCGTTTTGGTACTATTGTCTTCTCCGATTCTGACCTCCTGGCTTGGCTACTGTTAGTCCGTTACAGTTTGTCCCTATTGTACCGTCCATTGCCCGTTCTGGTTTTCTGATCTATTGCTACGTCCTGACTATTCGCTCTGTCTAACCCTTTGGTACTGTCCTGCTATCTCGTGCTTTGACCCGGCTTGATCTGGTTTACGTCCCTGTCTATGCCCCTTGGTAACCTGTCCCATAGTTACCTTTCTAGGAGTTTCCTTGCAGCTCCTAGCTCTGTGGAGCTTAGGTCACGCCCCCAGCAGTCACGTGCTTCAGGTCCTGATAGTCTGAAGCACGCATCGTCACCGCTGCTGTCCCGCTCCACAGGTATCTTTGAGCACTGTTTTTGTACTCAGGGCACACGCACTGGCTCAGTGAGCAAATGCAGTGCGGTGTTCCTGACAATCAGTCTGTTGTTTGATCCCTGTCCACTCCTGCGCAGTGTGGGATCTTTCCCCCAAACAGATGAGTGTCACGCCGCCTGTCGTGCCGCGCTCACCTGGGGGCGGGACCTCGACCCCGACGTCACCTCTTCCGGAGCCGCGGCCGCTCCGGGGGTCCTGCCGGGTGCGCACGCGCACCTCTCGTGCTTAGGTTCTTATATGCACTGTGTTCTGTGTGCGCACGCGCGCTCTTCTCAGTTCTGTCTCCAGGCCTTTCCTCTCTATAGTATTGGAGGACTTGACCCAGAAGCCCTAGTGATCATGTGCTATATCAGGCTACCTCTTCCTATGGGAGGTGCCTGATTATTGTTGTGCTTCCTGACTTGGTCTGCCGTGTCCCTGTCTGGCTGTGCGCTGTATTCGGGTCCTCTGCCATGCACTCCATTGTGCCTCTTGGCACACGCTCTGAACCTGTACTCTGCCTTGCACTCCATTGTGCCTCTTGGCACACGCTCTGAACCTGTACTCTGCCTTGTACTCTATTGTGCCTCTTGGCACACGCTCTGAAACTGTACTCTGCCTTGTACTCTATTGTGCCTCTTGGCACACGCTCTGAACCTGTACTCTATTGTGCCTCTTGGCACACGCTCTGAACCTGTACTCTGCCTTGTACTCTGCTGTGCCTCTTGGCACATGCTCTGAACCTGCACTCTGCCTTATGCTCAGTTGTGCCTCCTCGCACACACCACACACTCTGATCCTGTGCTCTGTCTTATACTCAGTTGTGCCTCCTGGCACACGTTCTGATCCTGTGCTCAGTCTTATGCTCAGTTGTGCCTCCTGGCACCCGCTCTGATCCTGTACTCTGTCTTATGCTCAGTTGTGCCTCCTGGCACACACTCTGTTCCTGTACTCTGTTACACCTCCTGGCACACCTGCTGCCTAACTCAGTACTCTGACGTGCTCCTTTGCACGCTTCCTGCTTTGCTCACACCCGGACGTACTAGCCGCTGCACGCCATACGTGCTCTCGTGTACCCGTCTTGCACTATCCTGTATCTAGCGCACTCCCGTGTACACGCCTTGTGTTCCCGAGTACACCCTGTACCGTCCTGTACACCACGTGTCCCTGTGTCCACGCTTTACATGTTCCTGCAGACACACTCATTCGTGTCTCCTGTGAGCCGGCCACCTGGTGCCAGCAGTCGTGGTACCTTAACCCCTTGGGCTTGCCCCTGACACTCCCTGTATAGGGGGTGGTCCTCACTAGGTCAGCTCGCCCTGGGAGGGTTGCGCCACGACCCAGAGGGTCCACTCCAGGAGTCGTCACAATTAGTATCAGAACAGCCTGCTGTCGTTTTCCCTTGGCTGTGCTGAAGTTGGTGGTGCAGGTGTTATGCTGACCGGAAGAGGAGGCGGTGGTGGAAGCGGAGTAGGAGGAGGAGACAACATGGACAGTGAAACGTCCAACAATCCTTGGTGGTGGTAGGACATGCGGCAGAAGGCCTTCCGACTCAGGTCCAGCCTCCACTACATTTACCAAGTGAGCAGTTAGGGAGATATATCATTCCTGCACATGCTTACTGGTCCACATGTCCTTGGTTATGTTGACGTTGCCACCGATGACGTTGCACATTGCACACCTGATTTTGTCAGCAACATGTTTATGTGGGGCTGGGATGGCCCACCTGGAAAAGTAATGGCAGCTGGGAAGCACATACTGTGGAACAGCTACCTCTATTAGTTTTTTAAAACTATCAGTCTCCACCTGCTGGAAGGGGAGCATTTCAAAGGCCAGAAATTTTGAAACACTGTCATTCAAGACCAGGACTCGTGGCTGTGTAGTGGGTACTTTCTCCTTTACTCCAGTGTTTGGGGGATGGACAGCTGAGCACTTAAATGGGATGGTGTAGAGATGCTCGGTGACACTGCTGGTGGTGGATGTGCTGTCACATCCCTTTTTGGCTCTGGGGAGCCGAGTGGAAGGAAGAGGCCAAGATTGCACAAGAAGAGGGAGCAGGAGGATCCTCAGATTTTGGTTTTTCAGATCTGTACTCCACTGAAGGTCGTGCTTTAAATTCGGATGCCTCTTCATGCATGTAGTGCTAGATTAAGAACATTTATGCCTCGCTTCAGGCTCTAATGGTACACCGTGCAAGCCACCCATCTCTTGTAGTCAGCACATTGCCTAAAGAAATGCCCCTCCAAGGAGCTCCTTTGAGCTGACTTTGGTGTGCTCAGTTCGTCGAGATGGTAGGCATTAGCAGGCGACGTACTGGCTAGGGGCCACCGGTGTGCTTTTGCACATGGCTTCCTCTTTTGCTGTGGCAATATGACCTCCTCCTCTTCCTCTGAACTGGGCATGTCACTCAGATGGCCTTCACTCCATGTGGGGTCGAGGACCTCATTATCACCCACATTATCTGCAATACCAAGATAGGTTATTACACTTGGGGTTATTTAGTTTGGAAAATCGAAGGCTTTGGGGTGATCTTATTACAATGTATAAATATATGCGGGGACAAAACAAAGACCTTTCTAACGATCTTTTTACTCTTAGACCTGTGATGGGGACAAGGGGGCATCCTCTACGTCTGGAGGAAAGAAGGTTTAAGCATAATCACAGACACGGATTCTTTACTGTAAGAGCAGTGAGACTATGGAACTCTCTGCCATATGATGTTGTAATGAGTGATTCCCTACTAAAATTTAAGAAGGGACTGGATGCCTTTCTTGAAAAGTATAATATTACAGGGTATATACACTAGTTTCTTTAATATTGCGTTGATCCAGGGAGCTAGTCTGATTGCCGTATGTGGAGTCGGGAAGGAATTTTTTTCCCCAATGTGAAGCTTACTGTTTGCCACATGGGTTTTTTTGCCTTCCTCTGGATCAACATGTTAGGGCAAGTTAGGATAGGATATGGGCTGAACTAGATGGACTTAAAGTCTTCCTTCAACCTTAATAACTATGTTACTATATTACTATTATCTTCCATTCAAACTCCTCACCCCTGTCCTCCTTGCTGGTCTGCACACAGCAGAAAGCCGCATCAGTTGATACCTGTATTTGTCATCATCGGAGATGTGCTGCGGTGGTCCACTGACTGTGTGCACTAATCCTCCCATGTACTCATCCTCCAACAGAACAAGTAGTTGGCCATCAGTGCACTTAATCTCTTCCACTTGTAGAGCAGGACCAGGTGGATGGGCCACGGAGCTAGTGGAGTAATCAAAAAGCAGAAGTCACTGCTGCATGACTTGGGGCTCAGACTACTTGGCTGATTTGCAGAGGGGTGGAAGATAGATGTGTAGGTGCCAACTCTGCCCTTTCAGAAGGGGACCGGGTGGAAGACAATGCAAAGGAACTGGAGGCACTCTCAGGCATCCAGTCTAAAACCGCCCCTAAATATTCTGGCCTCACCATTAGTCCAGCGGTACTCGGGCCTACGAAATAACACAGAACGTTCTGTCGCCTGTAAGCATGAGAGGAAGGTGTTTCATTTGGGTAAATAGCTGGCACAGATCAACAACGTCCTCTCCCTGCAGCACCACGCTCACATCTCTTATTTGAGCCTCTTCTCATTCTTTGTGCCTCAAAAATATGCACAGTAGGAAAGAGAGAATGAGAAAGTTCCCAGCAGATTATTACACTGTTAGGGACAAGTCCATGTTCAGAGTTCAGCTATTCACTTTACTTTACAGTTCGGGTTCGCTTATCTCTACTTATCACCAATTCTTGACATGCTGTTGATTTTTTCATTCTGCCTCCCAAAGATTGCAGTAAGGCTTGGCTCACATTTATCCTGCATTCTACGCTGAACACTTATACCTGGGTTTCCATGTAAATCTCTGGAATATGCGATGCAGATGGCAGAAGATTCCCTATAACGAGTCACATGGAGACACTGTGGACACAGTCTGGAATATGAAACATCCATGTCCGTCTTGTTAAGCGTGTATAAAAGCGGGGATGAAAAAGGACACAGCTGAACAGAGGCCAGAAGGCGTCCAGAGTGACTATGCTGCCGCATTATAGTGAATGGATCCGTCAGGGGTTTTAGTTGAATCACATCATTCTGAGATTTAGATGGAAGCCCCAATGTAAGTGCTCAGCGTAGATCGCAAAATAAATGTGATACAAAATGTTATGAAAAATGTTCCCAATAAAAGCTGCAATTCAATCCACAAAAAAAGGAAGTCCCGACTCAGATCTGTCATCTCTTAATGGAAATATGAGGGGCTTCAACTTTACTTGTTGTACAAAGGCTCTGGAAAAGCACTCTGGCTTTTCGCCCCCCAAAAGAAATCCAGCAAATTCTGCTTTTCCAAATTCAAATGCCCCCCTATCTTCTGAGCCCCCAGTGTGCCTAAACCACATCTAGCTTCCATATGTTTGGCATTTCTGCAATTAGCGATGAGAACCCACTTAATTTATGAGTTCATGTCTCCAGAAGCACGAACTGGGAACAATAATGTTTGGGCAGTACAATGTACGGGTACTATAATGGCACATTTGCAATTTTCACTCAGCAACATGCAATTCTGCTTGTTTCTGGAAAACGTCATTCCTCTGTTCAGTGTGTCTGAGACTCAGTGATGAACAGCTCTGTCATCCTATCCTGTTCTTGGGGCATGCTGAGCTATCGCTGCTTTGATTCACAGTTCAGTTGACCTATCTGAGACTGCGAGGTGCAGAGATTTCTTCAGGTGCTCCCTGTTCTTAGTAATTAACCTGCTATTTACTTGAGCTGTCTGGCCCAGATCACTGGTAGTCAAAAGCTTCTGCTCTCTTTTGTTTGTTAGCCTTATTCTTGTGCTGTGAGTTCTGATCTACTGCTGCCTGACATTTGGACTGTGTTCTGACTACTCGTTTATTATTGACCCTTTGTTTATCCACTATTTCTCTGGTATTCTGACCCTGGACTGTGACCCAACTTACACATTTTGTCTTTTCCTTGAGTTCACTACGTGCTCTCTTGGTACTAACCCTGGAACGTCTGACTTCTCTGCCTCACGGCCTGCCCGTGAGCAGTGACTAGCGTCACAGAAAATACTCATGTAGTCAAAAACGTCACTACACCAGTAGATTAATTCCCAAAAGGGTGTAATTTCCAAAATGTTGTCACTTGAGGGGGATTCTGCTTTTCTGGCACTTAGGAGCTCTGTATGGAGTCTGCAAACTATTCTACGATAATTTGTTCTCCAAGCATTAAATAATGCTCCTTCCCTCCTGAGTCTTTACATGTGGCTAAGCAGTACTGTACAGCAATATATAGGGTATTGCCACATTCACCAGAAATTGTGTGACAAATCTTGGTGATGTTATAATTATCCATTTCCATGTGAAAATGTAAAATCTGGAATTAAAACAAAATGAATGAATTCATTGAGAAGTGTAGTTTGTAAAATGAGGTCACTTATTACCAATGTGACATGGCACCCTCAAACTATTTCAACAAAATCTGAGCTCCAATACTGCTTTCCTTCTCTTCTGAGCTTTACACTGTGCCTCAAAAGAAGTTTTTGATCACATATTGGGTATTGGCGTATTGAGAAGAAATTGAATAATAAATTGTACAGTCCAGTTTCCCCTATTAACCCTTTTGAAAATTGGGCCAAAGCAACATTTTAGTGGACAAATTGGTAATTATCCATTGACTCAGCCCAATGTTGTACAATTCTGTGAATTGCTTGAGGGTTACAAATGCTCACTACACCACTAAATGAATTCCTCAAGAAGAGTAGTTTCCAAAATGAGGTCTCTTCTCAGGGTTTCTGCTGTTTTGGAATGTCAGGGGATCTTCAAATGTGACACGGCATCTGCAATCTATTCCAGCCAAAATTGCTCTCCAGAATTCAATTGGCGCTCCTTCCGTTCCGAGCCTTGCCATGTGCCCAAACAGTAGTTTTCCACGACATATGGGGTATTGGGGTACTCAGGAGAAATCGGACAACAGATTTTGTAGTCAATTTTCACCTGTCACCCTTGTGAAAAGGAAATATTTGGGGCTAAAGCAACATTCTTGTGGGAAAAATGTGATTATTTTCACGGCTCAACGTTATAAAATTCTGCAAAGCACTTGTGGATTCAAGTTGTTCACCAACTCTCTAGATAAGTTACTTGAGGGGTGAAGTTTCTAAAATGGGGTCACTTGTGGGGGGTGGTTTTCACTGTTTAGGCACAACAGGGGCTGTGCAAATGCGACATGCTGTCTGTTATCTATACCAGCCAATTTTGTGCTCCAAAGTTCAATGGTTCTCCTTCTCTTCCGAGCCCTGCCGCGTGTTCAAATAGTAGTTCTGCACCACATATGTGGTATCAGTAGTGGCGTGGCTAAGGGTTGTATAGTCGATGGGAGATGTGTCTCAGAGATGGCTTGTCTCCGTAATGTAAGGCATAATGATATTACTATACCTCTAATGTACTACAAGGACCTGTGGTGAGGTCACAATCATGTGACCAGTCAGCTGCTGGGTTCGTGGCTATACCCTTATAACGTGGACTGCTCCTGGAGCACAGTGCTGTATGTGGGGAGGACTAAGTCTCCCGTGTGTGCTGAGACTCCAGGTCTGAGTCTGAAGTAATGGACATGTGTTCTCTTTTTGCCTAAGCTAAAAGCTCTCTTTTGTGACATGCTGCTTTATGGGTTTATGATGCATAAACCCCATGAACTTTAAAGGAACCTGCCTCCTGATTGATTCCCACTGCACATGAGCGAGTAGAATCCGTACACAGTGTACTCGGGTGAAATTGGACAACAAATTGTATGGTCAATTCTGTCCAGTTACTCTTATAAAAATGAAAAATTGGGGCAAAGCCAACATTTATGCCAGAAAAATTATTTTATTTTCATGGCTCAACATTATAAATTGGGTCACTTGTGTGGGGTTTCCACTGTTTAGACACACCAAGGGCTCTGAAAATGTGACATAGCCAATAATGCGTTACAAAAGTTTAATGTTTCTCCTTTCTCTCCAAGCCCTACCGTGCGCCAAACCAGTAGTTTTCCACCATATATCGAGTGTCACGCTCACGCCTTGGCTGATTGGAGTGAGCCAGGGGGTTGTGGCCCCACTGTGCCACAAACCAGACTACCCTGCAAGGGGCGTGACTACGACAGCTACCTCGGTCTTCGCTGGAGCCTCTGATGGTGAGGTCAGGCTTGTGCGGTAGGTAGCTGCCGGGTGCCACTCCAGGGTGGTGTCTGGCTGTGGCTGCTGATCCCACTCGGGGACAAGTCACATGGACAGGTGTGACTGACAGGCAGGCTGAGACACAGGGCAAGCAGGCACGGCTTGAGACACTGGCAGGCGGGCACGGCTTGAGACACTGGCAGGCAGGCACGGCTGGAGACACTGGCAGGCGGGCACGGCTTGAGACACAGGGCAGGTGGGCACAGCTTGAGACACAGGGCAGGCGGGCATGGCTTGAGATACAGGGCAGGATGGCACAGGAGAGACACAGGGCAGGTAGGAGTGGTATATGAAGAAATAGGTAGAGACCTGTTCACACAGCAGGTGCCGGTACTGATACAGGCAGGAAGGAGTGGAATACGAAGGACCAGGTTTGGATCTGTTCACACAGCGGGTGCCGGTACTGATACAGGCAGGAAGGAGTGGAATACTAAGGACCAGGTTTGGATCTGTTGACACAGCGGGTGCAGGTACGGATACAGGCAGGAAGGAGTGGAATATGAAGGAACAGGTTTTCGACCTGTTCACACAGGAGGTGCAGGTATAGATACAGGCAGGAGTGCAGAGTAGGCGGAGCCGCAGGAGTGCGGAGTAGGTAGAGCTGCATGAGTGCGGAGTAAAGCTGAGCCACAAGGTCTGTGGAGTGAAGCTGCAGCAAGAGGTTCTGCAGCAGCAGAGCAAAGCTGAACCACAAGGTCTGTGGAAAGAAGCTGCAGCAAGAGGTTCTGCAGCAGCAAAGGTTCAGAGCAGGAAGAGCTGCAAGGGCACGGAGCAGGCAGAGCTGCAAAGGTGCAGAGCAGGCAGACAAGGAGGACACAAGGAAAGACACAGCAGGGAAAGAAGCCAAAAACAAGGAGGCAGGGGAAGGACAGAGTTCAGACAAGGTACAGGGACAAATACTCAAGGACCAGGATATTCTGCCTCCCGGCAGGTGAACAAGGTACTAGGCAAGACAAGGAGTATTCCTCCAGAGAAGGAGGAGATTCACAGGAGAAGACCTGGCAGGCTCAGTAGCAAGATACTGAGTTTAGACATTGCACAGGCAATGTTCCATTGGATGGGGCAGGCCTAAATAGTCGAGGGCTCTAGGTAATTGGTCAGGGACAGATTAGACAGGTGCACCCTGACTGCATAAGAAGCAGAGAGTTCAGGCGCCACCTCCCTATACACACAGTCAAGAAACATGAACACAGCAGACAGGAGATTAGAGGGACAGAGCATGGAGCTCGCAGTATACAGAAATCACAGCAAGGCTTGGAGCAGTGAGCAAGTTGGTGAGTGGGGGATGGGAGGCCATGCAGTGATGCCAGCAGGATTGTTACAGTGGGTATCTGTGCAGTCAGGAGAAACTGCACAAAAAATTGTAATTTTCCATTTTCTCCTCTTACTCTTTTGAAAGTGTAAAATATGGGGCCAAAACAATATTTTGTGGGAAAAACTAACATTTTCATTCTTTCCTTCCACATTGCTTTAATTCCAGTGAAGCCCCTAAAGGTTTAATGAACTTCTTGAATATGATTTTGTGCACTTTGAGGGATTCAGTTTTTAAAAATGGTGGCACTTTTCGTTTTTTTTTTTTTCTGTCACATAGGCCCCTCAAAGTCACTTCAAATGGGATGTGGTCCCTAAAAAAATTGATTTGGAAATTTTATTGGAAAAATGAGAAATTGCTGATAAACTTTTAACCCTTCTTCCTATTAAGAAAAATATATAATTCAAAAATGATGTGAAGTAGACATGTGGTAAATGTTATTTATTATTATCTATTAACTATATTTTGTGCTATAGCCATCTGGTTTAAGGGCACAATAATACAAAATTTGAAAATTGCTAAATTTTCACTTTTTTTTTTCAAATTTTCAATGTTTTCATAAACGTAAATCATGTCGACCAAAATGTACCACTAACATTAAGTACTATATGTCAAGAAAAGATATTCTCAGAATCAGTACAATTCGTTGAAGCGTTCCAGAATTATTTCCTCATAAAGTGACACTGGTCAGAATAAAAAAAAAGTCCTGTCAGGAAGGTGAAAACAGGCTGGTGAAGGGGTTAATAACTACTTTAACAGATGTCTGTTGAGTGTATTGCAGGACATTGGAGAATGTATGGCATTACACAGCCAATTCCTGCAAAAGAACCCCTTTTTTAGCATTCACAAACATACAATATTTAATTAATACACAAGACAAGTTGACCTGGTTGGAAATTATTTGGACACGGCCTTTATTAAAAATTCACAAATTTTAAGCTTATAGCAAAACACAGCTCAGCAAAAGCTCAAGCCCGTTAACCATATCCAAAACCTGATGCCCATTCAGTTTACTGAATGACTTACCTCACGGGCACCTTGCCTAACCAACAGTAGGCAAGAGTGGCCCTGCCCCACCACGGTCCAATTCCACCATAGCCTGTAAATCAAGGTTAAAAATGTCAGTGCCTATTTCCGAAAGATTCACTGAATCGTTCCAAAAAGGTCTGGCACTCCACTTCCAAGTCAACATGCCGAAAAGCAAAACTGCCGCTAGACGGCATAAATTTACTCATTTAATCTTTAACGAATCTTCTCGCAAAATTTAAAGTCCACAGACTCAGACCAAAGCCAGCTCAGAATAATTTCAGTAAACACTAACGTGGTATTAGGATACATACTTTTTAACTCTAACAAAGTCTGTTTCATCTGAAATAATAAATCAACAGTTCCAACTTTCCCAGTGTCGTTCTTTCCGAGGTGAATAATGATAACTTCTGAGGATGGAAACTTGCTGTACATCAAAGACACTTGTTCCATGAGACCTTTCCATTTCTGTCCCCTGACGTCAGACCAAAACACCCTGACCCAATCAGGGGTTATTTACAGGTTAAATCTACAACATCATTGCCTTGCTCTCCACTCAGCCCAGTGAATGAAAGAATGGAATAGTATCCACACTGTGAGACTTAAGAAAACTACACAGTGGGCCATGTATATGGATACACCTAAATAAAATGGGAATGGTTGGTTGCTATCAACTTCCTGTTTGTGGCACATTAGTATATGGGAGGGGGAAAACTTTTCAAGATGGGTGGTGACCATGGTGGCCATTATGAAGTTGGCCATTTTGGATCCAACTTTATTTTTTCCAATGGGAAGAGGGTCATGTGACACATCAAAATTATTGAGAAGAAAAACAATGGTGTGCATGGTTTTAACGTAACTTTATTCTTTCATGAGTTATTTACAAGTTTCTCTGTCTACAGCCATTGACATGTCGCAGAGGTTAACACGTGAGGAGCGGATAGAAATTGTGTTGATGAACGCAGTACCCGGGTCATTGCAGCAGATTTCAATGCAAGACACCCTACACAAGAAAACTGTCACCATTCCCATGTTATTTAGGTGTATCCATATAAATGGCCCACCCAAAAAAGTTTGCCTCATCACTGAACATAATGTTCTGTGTAAACTGAGGGTCCTGTTCCAGTTTTTGTTTTGCTCATTCTGCAAATTCACCGTGCCGATCATCCCTTCGGCGGATATTAGCTACTCATAAATGGCACCCTTACCACATCCAGCTGCTGCAGCATCTAAACAAGAATGACCCAGATCGGCGCACTTAATTTGCAGGCCATTTACATTGCGTTTGATTAAAGGCCAAACACATATCTTTCTTAAAGGTGGTTTGAGTTGGTACCTGACTTTTTGTAAGTTAGAAGGCTTACCTGGACGGATTAGGTTGAGCCATAAACCCACGTCTTTAACACCCCATCTCAATAACGGGTATACAGCCAACTTCGGTCTAATGTTTTTGTCATAAAAATACCAACTCAAGTTATCAAACTTTTTATATGCCTCCAAAACTATTTCCACATGTTGAAATAGCCCCGAGCATTTCTTGGGGAACTTCTCCCCCATAACACTAGCGTATATACAAAATGAAGCCAAATATTAAAGGACCTAGCAATAGGTCTACGCCTATACTCGTCCTAGCCCAGCCCTGCTAAAATTCCTTAGAGGCTGGCAACAAGGACAGGATCGTCCTCCAGCTCCTGCAAGAAACGCTGCAAGCATGCAAGGGCACCTTCCTCTCCCAGCTTCATATGGAGCTCATCCAGAGCGGCCTCCATAGCAGGTACAGCAGCTGGGCAGCACTTCCTTTTGGCAGTGAATGGGAATGACAATCCCCCTTCGTCTCTGCCTCTTCTTATCCCCCCAGCCCTCCTTTATTTACAAATAGATTGCCCTATCAACGGCTGTTGCTTGGGGGAAAAGCTATACTTCACCCAGCAACGTGCCACTGATAGGCTAACCATTTCCACCAATCCCTGTTATCAAAAAATACCGGGAAAGCTTTCCCTCCAAGCTTAACCTTTAGTAGGTAGGTTATAATATGGCCTGGTAAAGCCATGTATAACCCTCCTAAAGGTCCGGGTTTTATCATTATTTATAAATGACACTAAAACTGGAACCAAATGCCGGTGTAGGTTCATTCATTTTGACCGCCTCGGCATTGGTAAAATAAAGTAAAACATTCAGGATAATATACAGTGAAGTGTGATATGTGCTGTTGATGAGTTGTACTGGAAAGTAATACATTTGCCCTGTTTACAGCACACGGGTTTATAACCCTCCAGATCCTCCGGGATACTTTGATGGACATGTATGGCCCATGTATATTAAGCACAAAGAAGAAATGGACAAGCTTCCAAGGGAAATAGGTATTGGATGTCTACATTACATGCTGCATTTATATTTGTGGTAAATATAAGATTACTGAGATTGCAATATGTTCAAAAACATTTAGCTTTTATTCCAGTCATTATTTTTGAGTATTATGTGATTTTGTACTACTATGATGGTATGTGTTTTTCAGAAGAATTCCAGCTTGTACTAAGGAAACATGCAAACACCATATACATACAATAAAATCAGTTATTGGGGTTTATTATAAAAAGAAAATACTGTATACGGTTCCAACATGTTGGGATTATGGAATACTTTAGTAAAATCTAAAAGTAGTTTTCTAAAGTATGCCAAAAGCATTAAGAAGTCCAAGTAATTTTTCCCCATAAAACATTCTAATTATGTATGAGGTGTAATGCCAAGGTAATAAAATACTTACCAATCGCCATCTTCCTGGTTTCCAGCGTCACTCCGGTTCTCTTCTATGTCACGTGACCTGAAAACAGAGATGCTGGATCACACATGGGTATATACGTATGTGGACCAGAAAACGCTTTCATAATGTAAGTCTACAGAGTCTTGTCAATAGGCCGGGGTAACACTTGGGAGTACGATGCGAGAAACTCGCATCAATACCCGGCACTGCCGCCAGCACTCGGGACCGGAGTGTGCGGCTGCATGTATTTCTATGCAGCCGCATACTCCGGTCTGAGGGCCAGCGGCAGTGACTGGTATTGATGCACGAGTTTCTCGCATCAAACTCGCAAGTGTGACCCCGGCTTTAAGGTGAAGTCAGATTGCCGTATTACTCCGACAAGCATCGCATCGCAATCCTTGGACAGAACGTCGGCTCTCTTGACCTGAACGTGACAGCTACATCGAAATACACTTGTCACGCTCAGGAAGGCGGCCGGCCAGTCCGAGGATTGTGATTCGATCCTTGTGCGAGTAATACAGCAGACTGACTGCACCCTTAGTCTAATAGACTGACATTGATGGGAGAGGAACCACACCACACAGCAGTTTCTGTGTGAACTGGTAAGAGAGGATCGCTCATGTGACCCAGAAGCTGACCCATAGCGGCACTGGATAACATCTCTTATATAATTAGAATGAATTAGGGGAAAAAAAGAAGTGGGACTTCTTCAGTAAATGGTACTGATTTCTTCTTTAAATAGAAAATTACACACCACCAAGCCTCTGATAAATTTTTTTTAATCATCATTTGCTTTTTTAGTTTTTTTGGATGGCATGATCACAAAAGAGGAAATTTTCCGTAGCGTGTATGCTAACATTAAAAGAGTTGGTAAGTTACTTCATTGAATATACATATATTAAAAGCATGATTACCATAAGTCCAATGGCCGTTTCCATATTGCTGGTATATAGCTTTTTTACAATAAACATACTTCAACATTGAAATTGTGACACCAAAAAGGAAAAGTTGTGCAGTATCATAATCATAGGATCCATCAACATGTTATTGATATACAAAAAATGAGAAATGGTAACAAAATTCCAAAACAACTCAATTTATTCAGTATGACATATCAGCAGTACATGCACTTACACACTTAGGCTGTGGACAGTAAGGTTATTAGGCTGTGTGCACATGTTGCAGGTGTTGATGTGTTTACGCAGCATTTTTTGGACTGGCGGAATTGCATCAAATCCGCAGTGTAGTACAGTACCAATGATAGTCAGTGCTCACAGCCCAACACCATGCAGTACGCTTGGCATTTGCCACAGAACACCAGGATTGGCAAATTCGCCACTGGTGCCCTGTACTCTTCACAGATGAAAGCAGGTTCACACTGAGCATGTGACAGAATCTGGAGGCACCGTGGAGAGCGATTTGCTGCCTGCCACATCCTTCAGCATGACCGGTTGGCAGTGGGTCAGTAATTGTGTGGGGTGGCATTTCTTTGGAGAGCCGCACAGTGTTCGGCTGTGAGCACAACCCCCATCTGTGGACGTCGGGCACTCAGACCATCCTCATGGAGTCGGTTTCTAACCATTTCTGCAGACACATGCACATTTGTGGCCTGCTGGAGGTCATTTTGCAGGGCTCTGACAGTGCTCCTCCTGTTCCTCCTTGCACAAAGGCTGAGGTAGCGGTCCTGCTGCTGTGTTGTCCTCCTATGGCCCCCTCCATGTCTCCTGGTAGCGCCTCTGGGCACTACGCTGACAGACACAGCAAACCTTCTTGCCACAGCTCGCATAGATGTGCCATCCTGGATGAGCTGCACTACCTGAGCCACTTGTGTGGGTTGTAGAGTCCGTCTCATGTTACCACGAGTGTGAAAGCACAACCAACATTCAAAAGTGACCAAAACATCAGCCAGAAAGCATTGGTACTGAGATGTGGTCTGTGGTCCCCACCTGCAGAACCACTCCTTTTTTGAGGGTATCTTGATAATTGCCAATAATTTCCATCTGTTGTCTAGTCCATTTGCACAACAGCATGTGAAATTGATTGTCAATCAGTGTTACTTCCTAAGTAGACAGTTTGATTTCACAGAAGTTTGATTTACTTGGAGTTATATTCTGTTGTTTAAGTGTTCCCTTTATTTTTTTGAGCAGTGTACAATACATTTTTTAATTCTGTGTGCAATCATATAATCCCTTTAAAAATATGAAACTTTAATAAATTGAGGTAAAAAACGCCCCCCCTAGTGCAATAACACAATTAACAAACTCTATGTGGTGGGGGCCGGGATTGGGGGGTGGACCACTGCTTACCCTGTCCGGATGACACAGACACCAGGCGATGCAAGGACGAGGCGGAGACAGATTTCAATAGTAACAGTTCCGGATTTATTCGTCGTCCTCCTGACGACCACAACCATGCACCGCAGCCTCCTTACAGTTCTCTGTCTCCAGGCCCGGGTACCTGCACCTTTGCTCCAGTCGAAGTATCGTCCCTCGCGGATCTTGCACTGGGGCTGTCCTAGACCAATCTACCGCCAGCGCTTCACCTGCCCGAGGTAGTCGTCCAATCGGTACCCCCGGGGCCTCGTCTGTCCTGCGGTCCGTCGGGTCAGGGCCACCCCCTGACTGTCTCTTTGCTGTCCGTCCCCTGGTCGAGCTCTTCTCTCTTCACCGTCTTCTACCAAGCTCCTCCCGGGACTAGCCTGCCTGGAACCCTATCCTGTTCTATTTATCCCCTCTCTCACCGGGAATTCCCCTCCTGGGTTCCTTTCTCCCCGCCCCCCATGACAAGCGTTTCTCAAGCCATAAGCTGATGTTGAGTCCTAAGCTACTCCCCCTGCCATTTGTGGTCATTTCTAGGTACTGCACTCTCCTATTCACCTTTCCCAGCTGTCACCCTTCTATCCTGTCAATCTCCATCTCTAGTGCACAAACCATCCCCTCCTACTACCAGTCACGTCTGTCCGTCAAGTCACCTTCCCCACATCTATACAATAATAACCTACGATAGCCCTACACTAGCCTGCTATCCCTTCCTGACAGTGGAGGTTAGCACCCTAAAAGATACGATTTGGCTCCCCCACTCCGCGGTGGCTGTCCCAGAAACGCCCTAAATGACCCTTGTAAACTACAGGTGGGAAAACGATAAGCAAATAAAAGCGATGAAAGATAGTGCTTAATATAATACACAGGCTATTAATGTACAATATATAAAAGACAGGCTATTACATGTAAACAGAGAAAACCTAGAGAAACCTCTTGTACAACCAATACATAGCAGCAAGTCTTGTCTTTTTGGGTATTAATAGACCACAGAAAATATAGATTCCATAAGCTACCAGTAGATAGTGGCAATCTTGTCTTTTTGGGTATTAATAGACTACAGAAAACATAGATTCCATATGCATTATCAATTAAAGTCAACAAAAAAAAACTCTGCAGTAAAATCAGATAAGCACAGACAAGAGGTAAAAAATAGCGTGGTTCAATAAAGGAACATCAGAATTATATCCATATTGGTTCCCATAGAAGGCAATGGATGATACCTATTGCCAAACAAAAAAAAAAAAAATTATAGAAACAGCTGGGGGTTAACCCAAACTTAGCTTCCAGCCTCGACGCGTTTCCCCATCCACACGGTTCATCAGAAGGCACAATAAGGAACCAGCCAATTCATGGATGTGAGGTGTCCAGATAGAGAGGCAAACCTGTCCAATGCCATATAGGACTAGTTTATATATCCTAAAATGGTCATAGATAGAGTCTCCTTAATGAATTTGCGCAAAAAAAAAAAAAAAAAACCCACACATCAAACCCTATTTCCAGCGGTATGATTCAAAAAGGGGATAGAATGATATTATGTAAAAAACAGGAGACATAGAATGAATTAAATACCTGAAATACACGCTGAGTGCTTCAAAATCAATTCACATGTGATGCTAAATGTTCATAAAACAAATATAACATGTCTAAACAGTTATGGACGTGCGCTCCAGATGATTAACCCCTTTCTGCCATCCGACGTACTATCCCGTCCATGGGACCTGGGCCCCTATGCCCATGGACGGGATAGTACGTCGGCGCGATCAGCGGCGCCCACGTGGTGAGCGCCGCTGATCGTGGCCGGGTGTCAGCTGATTATCACAGCTGACACCCAGCACAATGTGTCAGGGGCGGTCACGGACCGCCCCCGACACGTTAACCCCTTGCACACCGCGATCAAACACGATCGCAGTGTACCGGGGCTTAAAGGGAAGCATCGGCAGGGAGGGGGCTCCCTCCGTGCTTCCCTGAGCCCCCCACGGCAGCGCAATGTGCAGCGCTGCTGCGGGGGGCTCCTTTCCTCCAGGCCCCCGAATCCAAGATGGCGACGGGGGCCTTCGGGGGCCTGAGGAAGCTGGCTTCCTCAGTGCCTGCAAAGCGCAGGCATGAGGAAGCCTTCTGCAGTGCCTGTGTCAGATCGCTGATCTGTCACAGTGATCTGTGATGTGACAGATCAGCGATCTGTCACAGGACAGTGATGTCCCACCTGGGACTATTTAATAAAGTAAAAAAAAAAATAAAAAAAAGTGTTAAAATAATAAAAAAAAAAATCGCCAAATAAATTAGAAAAAAAAACCAATAAAAGTACACATATTAGGTATTGCCGCGTCCGTAATGACCCGCCCTATAAAACTGTCCCATTAGTTAACCCCTTTGGCGAACCCCTTAAAAAATAAAAATAAAAAACGAAGCAAAAAATAATGATTTATTATCATACCGCCAAACAAAAAGTGTAATAACGCGCGATCAAAAAGACGAATATAAATATCCATGGTACCACTGAAAACGTCATCTTGTCCCGCAAAAAACGAGCCGCCACACAGCGTCATCAGCGAAAAAATAAAAAAGTTATAGCTCGCAGAATAAAGCGATGCAAAAATAATTATTTTTTATATAAAATAGTTTTCATTGCATAAAACCGACAAAAACATAAAAAAACGACCTAAATGAGGTATCACTGTAACCGTACTGACCCGAAGAATAAAACCGCTTTATCAATTTTACCGCACGCGGAACGGTGTAAACGCACCCCCCCAAAAGAAATTCATGAAACGCTGGTTTTTGTTCATTCTGCGTCCCAAAAATAGGAATAAAAAGCGATCAAAAAATGTCACGTGCCCGAAAATGGTACCAATAAAAACGTCAACTCGTCCCGCAAAAAAGAAGACCTCACATGACTCGGTGGGTCAAAATACGGAAAAATTATAGCTCTCAATATGTGGTGATGCAAAAACTATTTTTACAATAAAAAGCGTCTTTTAGCGTGCGACAGCTGCCAAATATAAAAAACGCCATAAATAGTAAATCAAACCCCCCGATATCACCCCCTTAGTTAGGGAAAAATAATAAAATTAAAAAAAAAGTATTTATCTCCATTTTCCCATTAGGGTTAGGGTAAGGCTGTGTGCACACGCTGCGGATTAGGTGCGGATTCATCCGCGCGGATTTTATAAAATCCGCAGGTGAAACCGCAGGTCAAAAGACCTGCGGTTTTACCTGCGGATTGCTCTGCGGTTTTGTCCTGCGGTTTTTCATCTCCTCAATAGAGGAGATGGCAAACCGCAGGAGAATCCGCAGAAAGAATTGACATGTCAATTCTTTCTGCGGATTGAAAACCGCAGATAATCCGCGCGGAAAATTCCGCACCGTCTGCACTGCGGTTTTTGATTCCCATAGGGAATCATGGTACTGTACACCGCAGCAGAAACTGCTTCGGGTCCGCAGCGGCCAAAACCGCTGCGGAACCGCAGCAAAATCCGCAGCGTGTGCACACAGCCTTAGGGTTAGGGCTAGGGTTAGGGCTAGGGTTAGGGCTCAGATTAGGGTTAGGGGTGTGTTGGGGTTAGGGTTGGAGTTATAATTGGGGGTTTCCACTGTTTGGGCACATCAGGGGCTCTCCAAATGCAACATGGCGTCTGATCTCAATTCCAGCCAATTCTGAGTTGAAAAAGTCAAATGGTGCTCCTTCCCTTCCAAGCTCTGCCATGCGCCCAAACAGTGTTTTACCCCCACATGTAGGGTATCAGCCTACTCAGGACAAATTGCAAAACAATTTTTGGGGTCCAATTTCTCCTGTTACCCTTAGGAAAATAAAAAATTGGGGGCAAAAATATCATTTTTGTGGCAAAAAATGATTTTTTTATTTTCACGTCCGAGTGTTATAAACTTCTGTGAAGCACTTGGGGGTTCAAAGTGCTCACCACACATCTAGATAAGTTCCGTGGGGGGTCTAGTGTCCAAAATGGGGTCACTTGTGGGGAGTTTCAATAGTTTAGGTACATCAGAGGCTCTCCAAACGCACATGACACCCGCAGACCATTCCATCAAAGTCTGCATTCCAAAACGTCACTGCTTCCCTTCCGAGCCCCGACGTGTGTCCATACAGTAGTTTTCTCCCACATATGGGGTGTCACCGTACTCAGGCCAAATTGGACAACAACTTTTGGGGGTCCAATTTCTCCTGTTACCCTTGGGAAAATGAAAAAATTGGGGACTAATTGATCATGTTTCTGGAAAAAATACGATTTTTTTATTTTCATGCCCTGGCATTATAAACTTATGTGAAGCCCTTGGGGGTTCAAAGTGCTCACCTCACATCTAGATAAGTTCCTTAGTGGGTCTAGTTTTCAAAATGGGGTCATTTGTGGGGGGTTTCCACTGTTTAGGTACATTAGGGGCTCTCCAAAGGCAACATGACACCCGCAGACCATTCCATCAAAGTCTGCATTCCAAAACGTCACTACTTCCCTTCCGAGCCCCGACGTGTGCCCATACAGTAGTTTTCTCCCACATATGGGGTATCAGCATACTCAGGACAAATTGGACAACAACTTTTGGGGTCCAATTTCTCCTGGTACCCTTGGGAAAATAAAAAAATGGTGACTAAAAGATCATGTTTGTGGAAAAAATACGAATTTTTTATTTTCACGCCCGGGCGTTATAAACTTCTGTGAAGCACTGGGGGGTTCAAAGTGCTCATCACACATCTAGATAAGTTCCTTGGGGGGTCTAGTTTACAAAATTGTGTCATTTGTGGGGGGTTTCCACTGTTTAGGTACATTAGGGGCTCTCCAAAGGCAACATGACACCCGCAGACCATTCCATCAAAGTCTGCATTCCAAAACGTCACTACTTCCCTTCCGAGCCCCGACGTGTGCCCATACAGTAGTTTTCTCCCACATATGGGGTATCAGCATACTCAGGACAATTTGGACAACAACCTTTGGGGTCCAATTTCTCCTGGTACCCTTGGGAAAATAAAAAAAATGGTGACTAAAAGATCATGTTTGTGGAAAAAATACAAATTTTTTATTTTCACGTCCGGCATTATAAACTTCTGTGAAGCACTGGGGGGGGTCAAAGTGCTCACCACACATCTAGATAAGTTCCATAGGGGGTCTAGTTTCCAAAATGGTGTCATTTGTGGGGGGTTTCCACTGTTTTGGTACATCAGGAGTTTTCCAAACGCGACATGGTGTCCGATCTCAATTCCAGCCAAAAACGTCAAATGGCGCTGCTTCCCTTCCGAGCTCTGCCATGCGCCCAAATAGTGGTTTACCCCCACATGTGGGGTATCAGCGTACTCAGGAAAAATTGCACAATAACTTTTAGGGTCCTGTTACCCTTGGAAAAATAAGAATTGAGGGTGAAAAGATCATTTTTGGGGAAAAAATATGATTTTTTAATTGTATGGCTTTATGTTATAAACTTCTGTGAAGCCCATGGGGGTTCAAAGTTCTCACCACACATATAGATAAGTTCCTTAGGGGTCTAGTTTCCAAAATGGTGTCATTTGTGGGGGGTTTCCACTGTTTTGGTACATCAGGGGTTTTCCAAACGCGACATGGTGTCCGATCTCAATTCCAGCCAAAAACGTCAAATGGCGCTGCTTCCCTTCCGAGCTCTGCCCTGTGCCCAAATAGTGGTTTACCCCCACATGTGGGGTATCAGCGTACTCAGGACAAATTGCACAATAACTTTTACGGTCCTGTTACCCTTGGAAAAATAAGAATTGAGGGTGAAAAGATCATTTTTGTGGAAAAAATATGATTTTTAAATTGTATGGCTTTATGTTATAAACTTCTGTGAAGCCCATGGGGGTTCAAAGTTCTCACCACACATCTAGATAAGTTCCTTAGGGGGTCTAGTTTCCAAAATGGTGTCATTTGTGGGGGGTTTCCACTGTTTTGGTACATCAGGGGTTTTCCAAACGCGACATGGTGTCCGATCTCAATTCCAGCCAAAAACGTCAAATGGCGCTGCTTCCCTTCCGAGCTCTGCCATGCGCCCAAATAGTAGTTTACCCCCACATGTGGGGTATCAGCGTACTCAGGACAAATTGCACAATAACTTTTAGGGTCCTGTTACCCTTGGAAAAATAAGAATTGAGGGTGAAAAGATCATTTTTGGGGAAAAAATATGATTTTTTAATTGTATGGCTTTATGTTATAAACTTCTGTGAAGCCCATGGGGGTTCAAAGTTCTCACCACACATCTAGATAAGTTCCTTAGGGGGTCTAGTTTCCAAAATGGTGTCATTTGTGGGGGGTTTCCACTGTTTTGGTACATCAGGGGTTTTCCAAACGCGACATGGTGTCCGATCTCAATTCCAGCCAAAAACGTCAAATGGCGCTGCTTCCCTTCCGAGCTCTGCCCTGCGCCCAAATAGTGGTTTACCCCCACATGTGGGGTATCAGCGTACTCAGGACAAATTGCACAATAACTTTTAGGGTCCTGTTACTCTTGGGAAAATAAAAATTGGGGTGAAAAGATCATTTTTGTGGAAAAAATATGATTTTTTAATTGTACCGCTGTACGTTATAAACTTCTGTAAAGCCCTTGTGGGTTCAAAGTTCTCACCACATATCTAGATAAGTTCCTTGGGGGGTCTAGTTTCCAAAATGGGGTCACTTGTAGGGGGTTTCCACTGTTTAGGTACATCAGGGACTCTCCAAACGTGACATGGCGTCCAATCTGAATTCCAGCCAATTTTGCACTGAAAAAGTCAAACGGCGCTCCTTCCATTCTGAGCTCTGCCATGCACCGAAACAGTGGTTCCCCCCCACATATCAGGTATCTGCGTACTCAGGACAAATTGCACAATAACTTTTGCAGTCCAATTTCTCCTGTTACCCTTGGTAAAATAAAAAAAATTGAACCTGAAGTATTTTTTTTTATGAAAAAAAGTTAGATGTTCATTTTTTTTTTAAATATTCAAAAAAATTCCTGTGACGCACCTAAAGGGTTAATAAACTTCTTGAATGTGGTTTTGAGCACTTTAAGGGGTGCAGTTTTTAGAATGGTGTCACTTTTGGGTATTTTCTATCATATAGACCCCTCAAAGTGGCTTCAAATGTGATGTGGTCCTAAAAATAAAATGGTGTTGTAAAAATGAGAAATCGCTGGTCAACTTTTAACCCTTACAACTTCCTAACAAAAAAAAATTTTGGTTCCAAAATTGTGCTGATGTAAAGTAAACATGTGGGAAATGTTAGATATCAAGTTTTTTGTGTGCCGTATCTCTGTGATTTAAGGGCATAAAAATTCAAAGTTGGAAAATTGCGAAATTTTCAAAATTTTCGCCAAATTTCCGTTTTTCTCACAAATAAACGCAAGTTATTTGAATGAAATTTTACCACTAACATGAAGTACAATATGTCTCGAGAAAACAATGTCAGAATCACCGGGATCCATGGAAGCGTTCCAGAGTTATGACCTCATAAAGGTACAGTGGTCAGAATTGTAAAAATTGGCCCGGTCATGAACGTGCAAACCACCCTTGGGGGTGAAGGGGTTAAATACAAGCTGCGCATTCTAACATGGTGCGCACCCAGTGTCCTGTGGCGTTCCTCTGGGCATGCGCAGACAGGCGTCTCATATTTGATGATTGCAGGAGTGCATGCGCAGACAGGCGTCTCATATTTGATGATTGCAGGCGTGCATGCGCAGACAGTTGTCTCATATTTGATGATTGCAGGTGTGCGCTCCAGTGTGGAATGCAAGCCACTTTCTGTATGCTAGGAGACGGCATGTTTTTGGACATGCGCAATGGAGGTTTTAGGCGGCAGACTTCGTTAGATATAACGCAATACTTCACTGCGCTCCAATAAGGAGCGCTTTTAACCCTTCCTTTGCACTTGTATAGATATTTCAGGGTCAGTCTTAAACCGCACTATGTAGCTGCGTGCCAATGCGGACCACATATATGGACATGTCCACATACTGCAATATTTTACTGCACTCCAATAAGGAGCGTTTTTAGCCCTTACTTGCGCATGTATGAACATTCCAAAAACAGCCTTAGAACGCACTATCTAGCTGCATAATGTGAACTGCATATATAGGTGTGTCCACATCTCATTATATAGGAGAAAACCGCACATGATGTTGTTAATAGTGCGGAATGATTTAGCCATTGGCCCCCCTTTTTGTAGTTAAAATAGCCTAAGGAGTTATTATTAGCGTGTTTTAGTGGCATCCAAATCATATAGACGATAGGGGAAATAGAAGATACCTACTGTAGATTCATTGGCCATAATAGGTACTTAATATAATATTAAGATTAAAGAATGGGGTCTAGTAAAGGATCCCCCATCAACACTTGGAGTAGAAGAAGTAAGACAGTCTAGACAACAAGATGTAAAAATGGGAAAATCAGAACAACTGTACTAAACAAAGCAGGCATAAGTAAGGGATTCATTTAACCCCCCGTGGTGATACAGATTACATTCTAAATATCCACTCGGCCTCACGTTTTAGAATTGCCTTATCAAAATCTCCTCCCCTTAGCTTGGGTTTAACCAATTTATTCATAAAGGAAATTTCCTCCAAATGTCCGTCATGCTTTTCATTAACATGACGGGCAATTGGGGTGTCCCTTTTATTTCTAATGTCGCCCAAGTGCTCACCAACCCTAGTCCTCAGTTCCCTACTGGTTTTTCCAATGTAGTCAAGGGGGCATGTGCAAGTTGCTTTATACACCATCCCCTTGGTTCTACAATTGCCAAAGTCTCTTATATAGAATTCTTTACAATTGGCCTCACTGGAAAAAACACTTGCACTGTGACATGTAGCGACATTTCGAACAGTTTCCACACTTAAAAAAGCCTAAGGGTTTTCGGTCCAGCCATGTTCCAGTTTTTCCGGGTTTCTGGTAAAGACTGTGAACCAGCCTATCCCCGATAGATCTGCCCCTCCTGTATGTAATGCTTGGTTTTGGTGAAACTATGTTTTTTAGAGAGGGGTCTGCCAGCAGTACACCCCAGTGTTTTTTTTCATGATCTGGTACACCCTCTCAGCTTGATTGTCATAGGTACCAATCATCCTTACCATCTCAGGATTAGCCCTAGGGGTATTTTTTTTCCCTCAGGAGCGCAGACTCGTTTCTACCAAGGGCATCATTATACGAGTTAACCAGAACCTCAGTAGGGCATCCTCTTTCCCTGAACCTATGATGTAGGTCCTTTGCCTGCTTTTTAAAGGTGTCCATGTCAGAGCAGTTTCTCCTAATGCGGAGAAATTACCCTTTTGGTATTCCTCGTTTCAGTGGTATTGGATGATGACTTTTCCACTGTAAGAAACTGTTTGTCGCAGTTTGCTTACGATAGGTGTAAGTATTCACCCCTCCCTCACGATTTTTTGTAATGGTAAGATCCAGGAATGTGATGCTATGTTCTTGGCACTCAGATGTAAATTTCATGCCTATGTTATTAACATTGATCTCCTCAATGAAGCGGCTAAACTCAGCCTCTGGGCCAGACCACAGAATCAATATGTCATCAATGTATCTGGGCCCAGAGTATGATTGATGAGTTCCATCACTTATCCTCCCCAGAAAATATACCGTATTTTTCGGACCATAAGACGCACTTTTTTCCCCCAAAATTTTGGGGGAAAGTGGGGGGTGCGTCTTATGGTCGCAATGCACGGTACCTGGTGCGGTGGTGGCAGCGGGCGAGGCTCTGCGGTGGTGGCAGCGGGCGGCGCTCTGAGGTGCGATGGTGGCAGCGGGCTGTGCTCCGGTGCAGGGGCGGCGGCTCCGCCGGCGTTTCTTCGCAGCCCGGAGGCTCCCCGCACACCCCTTGCTGGGCGCCGTCATGTTGCGGTGGCCTCCGGGAGCATGGACGCCGGCAAGATGGCCGCCGGTCCGGGGACGGCGCTTGCGCAGCTTCAGATCTCGTCCCGAGATCTCGGGAAACGAGATCTCGTTGCCGAGATTTGAATCTCGTCCCCCGAGATCTCGGCACAAGATCTGAAGCTGCGCATGCGCCGTCCCCGGACCGGCGGCCATCTTGCCGGCGTCCATGCTCCCGAAGGCCACCGCAACATGGCGGCGCCCAGCAAGGGGTGTGCGGGGGGCCTCCGGGCTGTGAAGAAACGCCGGCGGAGCCGCCGCCCCTGCACCGGAGCACAGCCCGCTGCCACCACCGCACAGCGCCGCCCGCTGCCACCACCGCAGAGCCCACCTGCCCCAGCACAGCTGCCCCTGCCCCAGCACAGCTGCCCCTGCCACAGCTGCCCCTGCCACAGCCCAGCTGCCCCTGCCACAGCCCAGCTGCCCCTGCCCACCTGCCCCAGCACAGCCCACCAGCCCCAGCGCAGCTGCCCCAGCACAGAGCAGCCGCCACCGCACGAGCCTGGACCACTGAATGACCCTGTGACTACTTCTTCACCTGTGCCGGATCCCTTCCCGGGTAAGGCCGGTTTCACATTAGCGCTTTTTAAGCGCACGCACGGCCGGGGGTAGCTCCGCCCCCGAGCCGGCTCTCTGTCCGGCGTGCCCTCCCCTTGCTTATAGCGCCGCCTCCTAGCGGACAGCGGCGCCTGCGATCGGCGCACCCTATCTTTAGCATAGGGTGCGCAGATCGTGCGCAGGCCGTGCGCTAGTTGCGCTTTGACCTGCGCTGCGCACTTCTGACGGTGCGCCGTGCGCGCCAAAATCCGAAAAGTTCGATTTTGGCGCGCACGGCGCACCGTCAAAAGTGCGCAGCGCAGGTCAAAGCGCAACTAGCGCACGGCCTGCGCACGATCTGCGCACCCTATGCTAAAGATAGGGTGCGCCGATCGCAGGCGCCGCTGTCCGCTAGGAGGCGGCGCTATAAGCAAGGGGAGGGCACGCCGGGCAGAGAGCCGGCTCGGGGGCGGAGCTACCCCCGGCCGTGCGTGCGCTTAAAAAGCGCTAATGTGAAACCGGCCTAAGCTGAATTCGGACTGTAAGACGGACCCCCATTTGAAACATTATTTTTTTCCCTATTTTCCTTCTGAAAATTGTGATGCGTCTTATGGTCCGGTGCGTCTTATAGTCCGAAAAATATGGTAATAGTTTCCTCCCACCAGCCCAGGAACAGGTTGGCATACGTGGAAGCACAAGGGCTCCCCATAGCCGTGCCCCTGAGTTGGTGGAAGTACTTGCCATTAAAAATAAAATAATTCTAGTGAGGGTAAACTGAAGGAGCTGTCTGATAAAGTTATTATGCTCTAAACATTTCATAGCTCTGGTCTTCAAAAAATGGTCCACTGCACGAATTCCAATGTCGTGTGGAATGCTGCTGTACAGAGCCTCCACATCGATAGATGCCAGCTTGACATGAGGCTCCACAACAACATCCTCAAGTAGACCCAGTAGATGCGACGTATCTCTCACATAGGACGGGAGTGATACCACAAATGGTCTCAAAATTTGATCAATGTAAACACCAACATTCTGTGAGAGAGAGTCTATACCTGCCACAATTGGGCGACCCTTTAGGGGTATTAAACCCTTATGAACTTTGGGGAGGGTGTAAAAGGATGGTATGACCGGAGTAACAGGAGTAAGAAAGGTAAATTCATTCTGTGATATTAAACCCTTTTCCCTGGCTGGATTCAAAATACAAATTAAGTCATCAGAAAAACTTTTTGTGGGGTCTTTTGATAATATTTCATATGTCTCCTTATCATTAAGGTGTAGCCCACACATTTCCAGATATTTGGGGTGGTCCATGACTACCAGGTTTCCCCCTTTGTCTGATGACTTAAAAATTAAATTGTTGTTCTTTTCCAGCCTTCTCAGGGCCAGAGACTCATTAGCCGTTGATTATTCATTATCTGGTTGCCAAAACAGGTACTGGAGATTTTACGTAAGTCTGTTTCAACCAATTTCATGAATATATCAACACTAGTAATGTCATTACATGGAGGCATTCTAGTACTATGTTCCAGTTTTTTCGGGTTTCTGGTAAGGACTGTGAACCAGCCTATCCCCGATAGATCTGCCCCTTCTGTATGTACAGTAATGCTTGGTTTTGGTGAAACTAGGTTTTTTAAAGAGGGGTCTGCCAGCAGTACACCCCAGTTTTTATTCATGATCTGGTACACCCTCTCAGCTTGATTGTCATAGGTGCCAATCATCCTTACCATCTCAGGATTAGCCCTAGGGGTATTTTTTCCCTCAGGAGCGCAGACCTGTTTCTACCAAGGGCATCTTTATACAAGTTAACCAGAACCTCAGTAGGGCATCCTCTTTCCCTGAACCTATGATGTAGGTCCTTTGCCTGCTTTTTAAAGGTGTCCATGTCAGAGCAGTTTCTCATAATGCGGAGAAATTGCCCTTTTGCCTTTGCTGCTATCTATTGGTTATACAAGAGGTTTCTCTATGTTTTCTCTGTTTACATGTAATAGCCTGTCTTTTATATATTGTATATTAATAGCCTGTGTATTATATTAAGGATACAAATCCAGCTCACCAGACATAGCATTCCAACATCGGAGCACGAGACCGCTGTGTCAAAGCGCACAATCCAAGGCAATGAGAAAAAACTTTGTCCAGCTCCACGATGTAGTGAAAAATGCCTTGTAACTCATGCTGGCTTTTAAACCTCATTTTTATTGAGTGAATAAAGAATATTTTTCACTACATCGTGGAGCTGGAAAAAGTTTTTTCTCATTGCCTTGTATTATATTAAGCACTATCTTTCATCTCTTTTATTTGCTTATTGTTTTCCCACCTGTAGTTTATAAGGGTCATTTAGGGCGAGTCTGGGACTCGCTGTCTTTTAGGGTGCCAACCTCCACTGTCGGGAAGGGATAGCAGGCTAGTGTAGGGCTATCGTAGGTTATTATTGTATAGAGTTTGTTAATTGTGTTATTGCACTAGGGGGGTGTTTTTTACCTCAATTTATTAAAGTTTCATATTTTTAAAGGGATTATATGATTGCACTTTTTAAATTTCTTCCCTGGTCCTGTGGACATTTTTTTGATTAACCAAATTTTTTAATTCTTCTGTAAACTAAATGCAGTTGTAAAAATTCCCATCTCTGGATGTATATAAAAATGTCCCTGTACAGACACCAAGATTTTCAGCTGCTAAGATAAGGAGTTTATTGAACTGTAATAAATTTGTCTCCGTTTTTAAAGCTCTGCAGAGTACATCCTAAGGAGTTTGTAAGAAACTGAAGCGCAACAGAAACTGTGGACCAAAAGACACAAAGCAGCTCCTGTAAAGATGTAGAAGAGGCCTGTGTGCTACAGTCTATGTTCTGGCTACAGTCACACTGCACTTGTATACAATCACATCAAAGTCGCACATGCAGGGCCAGCACTGCTTTCTTATGAATTGTCAAAGCAATGAAAGCGTTTTCTCAGCTTTGAAAAAATAAACTGACAGCTGCATATGTAATAACGTAGTGAAAATAATCCCATACTAAAAATATAATCCAAACAGCGCACATAAGGAAAAAATTCCTTTATCAATGGGGGTCTGCTGCATCCTGCCAGTGCATCAGTCAGGATTTTTGGTGAGTTACCTTTCAAATGAGTTTTTTTAAAAATATAATCCCCCTCGTCTTCAGGTATCCTGGTTCGTGGTCCCGCTATGTTCTATGCTGATATTACTCACGCTGTAACACAGAAAAACACAGCATAACGAACGCATAAAAATACTCTGCTGTAAAAGTTAACAGTAAACAGCAAGTGCTAGTAAAAAGATGATAACAAAACAGGTTATTTGGTTGATACGTTTTTTGCAAAAAATGTATACTAAGCCGCTCTACCAAACGTCAAGGTAACCCCATACCAGAGCAGTCCCTAACCAATTTATTTAAAACCTGACCATGTGTATGGTACCTATATGAGTAGGATTCAGAAAGGTAATGTCCGATGTGGACACGCTGTGGAAGACGGCTTATATGTACATAGCCCACAAGGGAGGGGTGGAAACCTCCCTAATCAAACCAATTGAATATAAACACATGGGCCAGTCTTTTGGTGGTGTGAACACTGTCCCACAGACTTGTTCACTGTGTGCATGGCCCATGTGTTTATATTACTCACGCTGTGCAGGTAACCATTGAAGACCATCACTGGTGGAGTAGACACTGACATCACTGCAATGATTGGCTGGAGCCGTCACATATCGGTACAGCACGTCACAGCTTCAGCAAAATAAGTGTAGGTCAGACAGGGACCATGGATTTGGAAGTTTATTGTGGAAAGCAGAAATACATGTCATAGTTACCAAACAAGGCTGAAAAAAGACATTTGTATATCCAGTTCAGCCTATGTTCCGTCAGAATAAATCCCCAGATCTACGTCCTTGTAAAGAACCTAATAATTGTAATATGCAATATTGTTACACTGCAGGAAGACATCCAGGCCTCTCTTGAACCCCTCGACTTGAGTTTGCCATCACCACCTCCTCAGGCAAGGAATTCCTGATCCAGATTCTCACTGCCCTAACAGTAAAAAAATCCTCTTCTCTGTTGGTGGAAAAACCTTCTCTCCTCCAGACGCAGAGAATGCCCCCTTGTGACTGTCACATTCCTTGGTATAAACAGATCCTCTGAGAGATATTTGTATTGTCCCCTTATTTACTTATACATGGTTATTATTATTATTATTATTATTATCAGTCTTTTTTCTAGACTAAATAATCCTAATTTTGCTAATCTCTCTGGGTATTGTAGTTCCCCCATTCCCTTTATTAATTTTGTTGCCCTCCTTTGAACTTGCTCTAGTTCCATTATATGCTTCCTGAGCACCGGTGCCCAAAACTGTACACAGTACTCCATGTGCGGTCTAACCAGGGATTTGTACAGAGGCAGTATAATGCTCTCATCATGTGTATCCAGACCTCTTTTAATGCATCCTGTTTGCTTTAGCAGCCGCTGCCTGGCAATGGCTGCTCCAGGTAAGCTTATGATTAACTAGGATCCCCAAGTCCTTCTCCATGTCAGATTTACCCAGTGGTTTCCCATTCAGTGTGTAATGGTGATATGGATTCCTTCTTCCCATATGTATAACCTTACATTTATCATTATTAAACCCCATCTGCCACCTTTCGGCCCAAGTTTCCAACTTATCCAGATCCATCTGTAGCAGAATACTATCTTCTCTTGTATTGACTGCTTTACATAGTTTTGTATCATCTGCAAATATCGACACTTTACTGTGTAAGGCTGTGTGCACACGCTGCGGATTTTGCTGCGGTTCCGCTGCGGTTTTGGCCGCTGCGGATCCGCAGCAGTTTCTGCTGCGGTGTACAGTACAATTGTTTTCTATGAGAATTCAAAACCGCTGTGCACATGCTGCGGAAAAAACCGCGCGGAAAAGCTGCGGTTTATTTTCCGCAGCATGTCAATTCTTTGTGCGTTTCTGCCGCGGTTCCGCACCCATAGGACTTCATGGACTTTGTAAAATCCGCATAAAAACCGCAGATCTAAAAAGATCTGCGTTTTTTCCTGCGGATTGGGTGCAAAAAACCGCAGCGGAATGGGGGGAAATGATGTCAAGGCGGGAGGAAGTGTAGTGTGTGGGCGGAGTATAGTGTGCAGTGACAAGATTTCTGGCAAGATGGACAGCTACCGTCGCATGGAGATGGACGTGGGGCGTTTGATAGACTTGGTATGTATGTATGTATGTATGTATGTATGTGTCTGTCTGTGTGCGTCTCCATGCGACGGTAGTGCGACAATTGTGCTCAATCGCCGCATGGGCCTGCTGCTCCCATCCGGCCATGTGATGGAAGAGTAGGCCCTGCGGCCACCGAGCACAATTGTACAGTGCTAAACACGTAACAAAACACATAACATACATGTAACAGACATTACATTCAACATACATGACATGACATACAACACAAAACATATACTGTATACTCACCATCCAGGCCCCGCCATCTTGTTCCCAGAAGCCCTCGCTCCCCTCGTTCTTGAATAAAGTTTAAAAAAAACCTTTCCCCCAAAAAAATAAAATGTCAGCATAAAATAAACAAAAAACAAAGGTCCCACGGCGATCGGAAGTATTCGGGCGAGTTTTCCGGTCTTCGGCCGCTCCGGGACCTCGCTTTACGGCTCTTCTGCTGCGTGTGACCTTTCCCACGCAGCAGTGCCGTAAATGAGGTTACCGGAGTCACTGAACTCTGGTAAACTGTAGGCACATGCGCAGTTACACACTGCAGGAGCAGAGCTCCTGTCAGTGTGTTTCTGGTGACATGGAGAATGGTCACATCTACTGATGTGACTGTTCTCCATGATTGATCGACGTGGGACACTCGTTTAAATGGACTGCGACGGAACGGTAGGTATCTTAGTTGGTTTGTTTTTTTTTTTTTCTCTAGGTGATCGATGGCATCCCAAATGGATTGAGCGTGCAATAAAATTTTGTCAAAAACAGTGGTTTTTATTTGAATAAAAATTATTATTTAATGTGTCTGTGTGTTTTTTTCCATTCTTTATAATTGGATTAATAATGGATCGGCGTCTAATTGACGCCTCTCCATTATTAACCGGGCTTAATGTCACCGATCAAAGGTGACATTAACCCCCTTTATTACCCCACATCCCGCCGACGTGGTGCGGGATTGGGAAGAGAGGGGCTAAGTGCCAGAATTGGCGCATCTTATTGATGCGCCATTTCTGGGGCGGCTGCGGCCTGATATTTGTAGCCAGGGGGGGGCAATATCCATGACCCCTTCCTCGGCTATGAATATCAGCCCGTAGCTGTCTGCGTAGCCTTTCTGGCCCTAAAATATGGGGGACCCCTACGTCATTTTTTTTGGGGGGGTCCCCCTGTTTTTTAGAGCCAGAAAGGCAACGCAGACAGCTGTGGGCTGATCTTCAAAGCCTGGGAAAGGGGACATGGATATTAACCCCTTCCCAGGTTGGAAATATCAGTTTGCAGTTGTCTGCTTAGTCTTTCTGGCCCTAAAATATGGGGGACCCCTACGTCATTTTTTTTGGGGGGGTCCCCCTTTTTTTTAGAGCCAGAAAGGCAACGCAGACAGCTGTTGGCTGATCTTCAAAGCCTGGGAAAGGGGACATGGATATTAACCCCTTCCCAGGTTGGAAATATCAGTTTGCAGTTGTCTGCTTAGTCTTTCTGGCCCTAAAATATGGGGGACCCCTACGTCATTTTTTTGGGGGGGTCCCCCTTTTTTTTAGAGCCAGAAAGGCAACGCAGACAGCTGTGGGCTGATCTTCAAAGCCTGGGAAAGGGGACATGGATATTAACCCCTTCCCAGGTTGGAAATATCAGTTTGCAGTTGTCTGCTTAGTCTTTCTGGCCCTAAAATATGGGGGACCCCTACGTCATTTTTTTGGGGGGGTCCCCCTTTTTTTTAGAGCCAGAAAGGCAACGCAGACAGCTGTTGGCTGATCTTCAAAGCCTGGGAAAGGGGACATGGATATTAACCCCTTCCCAGGTTGGAAATATCAGTTTGCAGTTGTCTGCTTAGTCTTTCTGGCCCTAAAATATGGGGGACCCCTACGTCATTTTTTTTGGGGGGGTCCCCCTTTTTTTTAGAGCCAGAAAGGCAACGCAGACAGCTGTGGGCTGATCTTCAAAGCCTGGGAAAGGGGACATGGATATTAACCCCTTCCCAGGTTGGAAATATCAGTTTGCAGTTGTCTGCTTAGTCTTTCTGGCCCTAAAATATGGGGGACCCCTACGTAATTTTTTTGGGGGGGTCCCCCTCTTTTTTTAAAGCCTGAATGGCTACGCAGACAGCTGCGGCAAGATATTTAACACCTGGTAATCAGCCTGCAGCTGTCTGCATAGGCTTTGTGGGCCAAAAAAATAGGGGGAACAGCACGTATTAAGTTTAGTTTTTGGTAATTTTTTAAAATAGCAAGATAAGCTTCCCACAAATACCCTGTTCCCTGCCTTGAGAGGCCACGATCTCGTTTGCGAGATAGCTGCATAGTCACAACTTTTGTGACGTAACAGCGATCTCACCAGCAAAATCGCTGTGTGTGAGAGCGCTCAGCGAGCGGCACCCCTGCCGGTATCGCTGATCGCTCTGGGAAATCTATGGACATTTCTTTGGTCGATGGTCTCCCACTGGCCAGCACGCATCGCTGCGTGTGACAGGCTGGAGACCAGCGATCAGGTTTAAAAAAAAAAATTAAACTCGAAAAAATAGTGTGATTCTCACCTTACGATGTCCCGCGCAGTCTTCCGGCCTCTCTCCACGCTCCGGTCACAGTGATCCTTTGCACGAATGAGCGCGAGACGTCGTTGCCGCGAGACCGTGACATTCTCGCGGTCATTCTCGCAAAGGATCACTGGTACCGTAGCGTCAAGATAGGCCGGAATACTGCGTGGGACATCGGAAGGTGAGAATAAAAAGATTTTGTATTTTAATACAATTTTTAACGGGTGGACAGCGATGCCGTCCGCTCGGCATCGCTGTGATGATCGCTGGTGAAGCTGCCTGTGTAACAGCTCACCAGCGAGCACATAGCGACTTACTAGCGATCCTGACACCTTGATATCGGTGTCGGGATCGCTGGTAAGTCGCTTAGTGTGACGGGGCCTAGGCCACAGCTGTCTGCTTTGCCTTTCTGAGCAAAAAATATAGGGGGACCCCACGTCAAAATTATTTTAGGCCTCCCAGGAATTATACAGCCAGAAAAGAAACGCATACAACTGTGGCCAATCAGAGCCTCAAAACAGGCCATGTTTATGAACCCCAACCCAGCCTCCATTTAACATCCCATAGTTGTCTGCTATGCATTTCTGGCACCAAAATATAGGGTGGACGTTGCATCTACATACAAGTTTGCAATCATAAAGGAAACGCAGACAACTTCGGGTTGATATTAATAGCCTATGAAAAGGCAATGAGTATTATCCCCTCGCTCACATTCGAAAAATATGAAGCCGCTAACGTATGGCTACTTTTAGTAGCTATGCAATATCAGTGCTCACTACCTAAATTAGTTGTTATGGCTTATATGTAAATTTTTTTTTTTTAGATTTTTATTAGTGTAACTGATATAGTTCCTAATTCAATTTTCTATTTGTGTGTAGGTGCGTGATTACCCATCCCTTTGGGACCCGGCAGACAGGCTGTACAAAGATCGTGGCAACAGGGATCGTTGCTGGGCCAAAATTTTAAGTGATATGTACCCTGACTGGCACTCCTTTACAAAAGCCACACAGTCACAAATTGGTAACTAACTTTTTCAGGATTATTTTTGTTATCACTTGTTATTAAAGCAAAAAAGGTGGTAAAAATCTTGTTGTCTTTCTTTTGTAGACAGTGATGTCAAACAACGTTGGCGTTCGGTTCGGGACAGGTTTAATAAATTCATTGCCAGCTGTCAAAAAAGTGGCGCATCCCCAACCAGCAGAACATTTCCGTACTTCCAAGAACTTCAGTTTCTCATCACCAGCCGGACATTGCGAAGGTAAGTTTACGCCAAAAAAAAAATACCGCATTCAAACAGTTTTCTTTATTTCAATTACTTCTCGGATATAGAAATTTTACATCTTTTTAATTTTCTGAAATGCTTAGCACACTGATGGTTCCAGTTACTCCTTGGAAATTGTCTTCCACCTGTCTTTAAGGAGTTTACACAGATGCTTAGCACTTGTTTGACTTCACTCTGCGGGCCAACCTCAACCCACACCATCTTGTTTGGGTTTAGGTCTGGTAACTGTGGAGGCCAGGTCATCTAGCGTAGCACCTTACACAGGCTGGAGGTGTGTTTCTGGTCATTGTCCTGTTGACTACACAAATTATGTCCCAACGAACAGCAAACCGGATGTAAGAGCATGCCGCCTAAAGATTCCGTGGTAGCCATGCTGGTTCACAATGCCATACATTTCGAAATCCACAACAGTTTCACCAGCAAAGCACCCCCACAGCATCACACCTCCTCCTCCATGCTACACGGTGTTAAACAAGCATTGCAAGTCCATCCGTTCACCTTTGTCATTGTATACTCCCTTCGTACTGATTCTACAATTTTCATTATAATGAAAATACATAAAAGTCTTTGAATGAAAAGATGTCTAAGAACTTTTGGTCTCTATTGGACATCTTCACTATGCGTTATAAAGTGCTTGTGAAGCTCCAATAAATTCTGACATGTGCAGCAGCTTCTAACAATACTGCATGTTTCGCTGCCATTTGTTGGCGCTGATTGACAGCAAAGATAATTTGCACTGTGTATATATAGCACGCACTGATTCCAAATGAGTAAAATACAAACATGCGTTATAATCATGCAATGTAAAATGGGGCACCGCAGTTGTCATGAAATTTTTTTGTAGTTGGCCAAACAGTTTGTCCGAATAAAATATGTAATTTTTAATCCTCATGTTTTTCTTTTTTCTCTCAACAGCACTCAAGGGAACATAATTGAAAACGTCAATGAATCAGAAGATGGAGCAGGGTCTTGTGAGGCAGGTGACATCTCGGCACCATGTCGCAACACAACTTCTGATGTAGCCCCATCTTCATCAGCTGCCGAAACATCTGTTTCTGCAGCTGATGAACCATTGGGTTCCTCAGAAGCATGTGTAGCCACTGCCTTTCCGGTGTCTGGAGAGCCGAGCAAAAAAAGAACCAAAAAAAAACACATTGACACCACCTTAAAGGCATCCTCGGACACACTAGATTTAATTAAAAAAACCACAAGCGAGGATGAATTTGATTTCTTCGGCATGACAATTGCCAATAAAATTCGAAGCTTGACACCGGAGAGGCAGTCTATATTAATGACAATGGTGCAGATGTCAATCACTGCTTTACAGGACCCTGCTCCAATTGCATCATACACTAATATTTTAATGGGCGTTTTTAACCTGTTCCGACCCACACCACCCACCCAACAGCAGCGGCCAACGGAGTATAGGCCAACAAATAACACAAATTACTTTTCTGACTCAGGCAGCTCCCAGGCCAACTATCCGTATACCCCTGAGTACCACTATCTCCCCTAATAGTTACTGTCAATGGTGCACAAAATCCCCCTAAAAATTTGTGTTGTTTAAAAATGTCCGTTTTGGAGTTCTTCAAATGTAATAATATTTGGCTGTATTTCTAGTTTTTCAATGCCAACAATTTCTATATTGTTTTCTAAATAAAAAATATTGTATTTACAATTTGTTAGTTTTTTTTGGGTCAGATTAATGTAAATGCAGTGATCTCTGCCTGTCATGTGTCGAGAATCAAAGGACTATGGGCGGGAGGGTCAAAAAGGTGGTTGATGCTGCAGAAACTGTAGGATTTCCAGCCAATGTACTGTGTGTAGGCTTTGAAGAATGAAAATGAGGTGAAATAAATGAAACACACACCATCAATACAGAATCAGAATTGGTTTTATTGATTAATACAACCAAATTTTTTTTTCAAAATTTTGAAAAAGTTTATCACTACAACTTGAGTGGTCCTTTCTTTTGTGACACTCTGTTCTTCCATCTTTCACTGCTGGTCAGGCTGCCCAACACCAGCACAGGAGTATTGCCAATGCACGGCACCTTCGGTACTCATAAAATAGTCAGTAAAGGTTTCCCTCACACGCACACCAGAGTTGGATGGTCTTCCCAGACACACGTTGCGCAGCTGATTACATTGTGGCTGCTGGTACTCCAAATCTACCTCTGAGCTGTACTCCCGAGCATAGTTATGTAGTACACAGCAGGCCTTAATCACAGCATCAACGGTGTCAGTATCCAACTGGATGGCAGTATGAAAGATTCTCCACTGACTAGTCATGATCCCGAAGGTGCATTCCACATATCTGCGTGCACGACTCAGCCGATAATTAAAAATCCTCCGCCGGTCATCCAGTCCCCTTCGTGGGTATGGGCGCAGCAGGGTTGTCGTTAAGGAAAACGCCTCATCCGATACCATCACAAAGGGCACTGGATCTGTGGAACCCGGCAAAGGTCTTGGGGCTGGGAGCGTTCCGCCATCTTGAAGAATTTGCTGACCAATCTGTGATGATCGCAACACCCGAGAATCCCCAGTACTACCATAGGCACCAACGTCAATGGCAACAAATTTGTAATGTGCATCAGCCACCGCCATCAGGACCACCGAAAAATACTTCTTATAATTAAAGAAGCGTGATCCTGATCGTGGTGGCTGCTGAACCCTCACATGTTTACCATCAACTGCACCTATGCAGTTTGGGAAATTGGCCACAGACTGAAAGCCTGCTGCGACCTGCAGCCAAGTCTCCTCGGTTGGGGAAGGCATCACCATGGGCTGCAATTTCTGCCAGATCACGTTACATGTGCACCTCACAATTTGAGAGATGGTGGATTTACCAACTCTAAATTGGAGGTGTAGGGATGTATAGCTCTCTCCTGTGGCCAAAAATCTGCAAAGAAAAAGAAAAACAATATTAGAAACGTTAGCAAAACAAGTAATTAAACATGTTTAACATATTCCCATTTAAGAGACTACATGAAAAAATGTTAAAAAGATATCAATGTCCATCTATGTGTAAGTGACGTGTGAAAGAGCCTCAATCACATACAAACCAAAAAATATATACTTACCGCAAGGTGATGAGCAGCCTTTCCTCAGCAGTGATCGCCTTCCTCATTATGGTGTCCGCAAAGGTCAGATGTGGTGCCAATATATGTAACAATCGGTCGAATGCCGGGATGGACAGCCGACAAAACAAGATGAATTTGTCCGGATAGCTGAAATGATATCATGACCAACATTTTAAATTCATAATGGTAATATTTGAAGAGACGGATTAAAGATATTTTGAACTTACCGCCTCAAATCTTGGTAAAGGACATAAAAATGCCCCTTCTCCTGTCGCTCAGCTACAAGCGGGTGCACCCACATCCGTCTGTTCCTCTTCCTCCTTCGTCGCTCCTGCAACTAAAATACAAATAAATGTTACGCAAAAACAAAGAGGCAATGTGCACACATAGCATATTAGCTGGCCAAACTTCAGCACAACTTAAAGAAACTCGCACCGCTGCCTATTCTGCATCTGTACTAAAGACAGCATGTTCCCAAAAAAAAAAAAACAATGTCCCCCACTAGACAAAACGGCAACTGAACGGAAGATGCCGTGAGCGTGGTGAGCGGCTCAAAGGACCACATAGTCCGACGGAGGATGAGTATATCACTGGGTTTTTTTTTTTATATATATTGGTTACCAGATTAATTTATCCTGGTCTGGAACACAGTAACCACTACTCCAGACCATGGGTACCATCCGAACATAAAGCAGTAAATTAAAAGGATGGTTTCCACTCCTATGGCAGAATTCTTGCCACCATTATGAAAAAAAGTGAGATGCTGAATATTTAGCCACTACCATAGGAGTGGTTCAGAAGCAATTTTGTCAAAAACCTTAGCCACCCTGGCGAGGAATACGGACGGGTGAGAGGCGCTTAAAACACGCATTAGACACGGACCAATGATTCTCTATGGGGTCCCTCGCACCAGGCGTATATTTCTCCTCCGTATCCTACGCTCCGTGCCAATGACAGCATGCTGCGATTGTCAGCGTACTACGCCAATAGTACTCCAATGCATTGCAACTGATGATTAACGCATGCAAGCACTATACCCTGCGGCCGCCATGGTAACGATAGGGAAGCATTGCAGATGCGACCTATAGCGCATGATGTGCTGCACAATAAAACGTAAGGTGAAACCAGCCTTACCTCCTCTCTGTGGCGATTAATGTTTTGCAGCATAAACCACATCAAAAGGATTCGATATGGCCTGCGGAGCAGGCACCGCTGTGTGATCTGGTTCTCGGCCATCAGGGCACTATACTGGGCACTTGAATGCTGGATGTTTGTGCTGATACTTGCTTTTGGCTAGCAAAATGGAGAATGGTGGGGGTTGGCCAAGGAAATGACATCACCTTTTTTTTTTTCCTCATTCAAGTTGCCATAACTTTATGTATGTTGTCTGCTTTGCAAAGCGCAGTCAAAACTGCACCAAAAACCGCACTCAAAAACCGCAAGAAAACCGCATGAAAACCGCACCAAAAACCGCATCAAAAATGCAAAAACCGCACCAGAAACCGCACATGCGTTTTCCAGCGATACGTGCGGTTTTCGATGATGAAAAAACCGCAGCAAAATCCGCAGCGTGTGCACACAGCCTTAACCCTCTACCAGATCGTTAATAAATATGTTGAAGAGAATAGGTCTCAACACTGACCCCTGCAGTACCCCACTGGTCACAGCGACCCAGTTAGAGAACATACCATTTATAACCACCCTCTGCTTTCTATCACTAAGCCAGTTACTTACCCACTTACACACATTTTCCCCCAAACCCGGCATTCTCAATTTGTGTACCAACCTCTTGTTTGGCACAGTATTAAATGTTTTGGAAAAATCAAGATATACCACATCCATTGACTCACCTTGGTCCAGTCTATAGCTTACCTCTTCATAAAAACTGATTAGATTGGTTTGACAGGAGCGATTCCTCAAAAACCCATGCTGATATGGCGTTAAACAGTTATTCTCATTGAGGTAATCCAGAATAACATCCCTCTGAAACCCTTCAAATATTTTATCAACAATAGAGGTTATACTTACTGGCCTATAATTTCCACGTTCACTTTTAGAGCCCTTTTTGAATATTGGTACATTTGCTATGCGCCAGTCATGTGGAACAGACCCAGTCGCTACAGAGTCTCTAAATATAAGAAATAATGGTTTGTCTATTACATTACTTAGTTCTCTTAGTACTCGTGGGTGTATGCCATCCGGACCCGGAGATTTATCTATTTTAATCTTATTTAGCCGGTTTTGCACCTCTTCTTGGGTTAGATTGGTGACCCTTAATATAGGGTTTTCTTTGTCTCTCGGCATTTCACCTAGCATTTCATTTTCCACCGTGAATACCGTGGAGAAGAAGGTGTTTAATATATTAGCTTTTTTCTCATCATCTACAACCATTCTTTCCTCACAATTTTTTAAGGGGCCTACACTTTCACTTTTGATTCTTTTACTATTGATATAGTTGAAGAACAGTTTGGGATTAGTTTTACTCTCCTTAGCAATGTGCTTCTCTGTTTCCTTTTGGCAGCTTTAGGCTGTGGGCCCACGTAGCGTTTTAAAACGCTCACTAAAAACCGGACTCCTTCCCAGAAATCGCGCCTTTTTTTCCGCGCGATTTTGCCACGATTTTCGCGTGCGATATTCAAGCATTTTCCAAGCGATTTGAAGCATCGCTTGGAAAGTGATTGACAGGTTGGTCACACTCGTCAAACATAGTGTTTGACAAGTGTGACAAGGTTTTTACTATTGAGGCCGCCTATGCGGCATCAATAGTAAAAGATAGGATGTTAAAATGCTAAAAAAAAATAAAAAAAATCGGGGTATATTTACCTTCCGGCGTCCCGCGCTGCATTCCCGGGCCTCAGCGTTCCCAGTAATGCCTTGCGAGACCTGTGATGACGTAGTCTCGCGTTGCTATAGCGATCTCGCGAGACCGCTAGAGTCACGCAAGACTACGTCGTTACAGGGCCTTGCTGCAAGGCATTACTGGGAACGCTAGGCCGGGAATGCAGCGCGGGACATCGGAAGGTAAATATACCCCGATTTTTTATTTCTTATTCTTTTTACAGGGGTATGGTACCCAGGGCCTGGAGGACAGTCTCCTCTCCTCCACACCGTGGGTACCAACCGCACATGAGACGCTTAACTTCCCGCATGGTGGGCATAGCCACATGCGGGAAGTAAGCGATTCTCATGCATTCCTATGGGTGCAGAATCGCGGCAATTCTTTGCGATTCCGCACAAAAGAATGATCATGCTGCGATTTTTTTCCGCGATACGATTCCGCCGCGGAAAAAAGCGCAGCATTAGCACAGCATGTGCGGAATGCCATAGGAATGCATGGGGGGCGTTCTGTACACGATTTTTAAGCGTTTTTGCGCCGAAAATCGCGGCAAAAACGCTTAAAAATCGCTACGTGGGCACACTGCCTTAATTAGTTTTTAGATAAAGTATTTTTCTCCCTATAGTTTTTTTAGAGCTTCAACGGTGCCATCCTGCTTTAGTAGTTTAAATGCTTTATTTTTATTGTTAATTGCCCGTCTTACTTCTTTGTTTAGCCACATTTTTTTTTTTTTACTATTTCTTGTCCTTTTATTCCCACAAGGTGTAAACCGCTTACAGTGCCTATTTAGGATGTTCTTAAACATTTTCCATTTATTATCTGTATTCTTATTTCTGAGGACATTGTCCCAGTCAACCAGATTAAGGGCATCTCTAAGCTGGTCAAACTTTGCCTTCCTAAAGTTCAGTGTTTTTGTGACCCCCTGACATATCCCCCTAGTGAAAGACAAGTGAAACTGTACAATATTGTGGTCGCTATTTCCTAGATGCCTGAACACCTGCAGATTTGTTATTCTGTCAGGTCTGTTAGATAGTATTAGGTCTAAAAGTGCTGCTCCTCTGGTTAGATTTTGCACCAATTGTGAAAGATAATTATTCTTGGCTATTAGCAGAAACCTGTTGCCTTTATGGGTTTCGCAGGTCTCAGTTTCCCAGTTAATATCCGGGTAGTTAAAGTTCCCCATAACAAGGACCTCATTTTGGGTTGCAGATTCATCTATCTGCCTTAATAGTAGACTTTCCATGATATCTGATATATTTGGGGGTTTATAATTACTTTTGTGGCCACCTCATAGAACAATGTACAAGAAGTTTCCACACAATGGTACCTTATAAAAAACCATCTTTATTTAAATACCAATGTCACAACATTAAAAAGAAAGGTGCGGGATCAATATGAGAAACAAAACGCATGTAAACACCATATGATAATGTATTCATAGGAGGCTGCAAAATCAATATGCAGTGTGAATACCAAAAAAAAAAAAATAATAAAAAAAAAATAAATAAATAAATTTTAACTAATTTCCATTTGTTTGTGAAACTTAGATGATTTGCACATGAGCGGATTCCATCAGATTAGATCGGCATAATAAAGCACAGGACCTTCTGGTAATCACATGACATCTGTTCCTTAACCTCATTGGCCGCTGAAAACCATGTGACTTTGTATATGCACGGTTTATATCTTAGGAGCCATAGGACCTTTAGCGCACAGGTGCAGTTGTATGTCAGCAATGAGGAAGTGAGTGTTTTTAATCAGGTGCGAAAATTAAATTAGCCTATAGTGGTAGTTGCTGGGGTATAAAAATGGGACAACCTCCTTTTCCCTGATAAGCCTCCATTGATGAAGCATTGCGAAACACGTGTCGGGGCATGAGGGACGCTGCAGTAAGCACCTTTATTTATTGGTAGGTTGCAGTGACTTTTTGTCACGCTTATATAGTGTTTACATTTCTTAGTTTATAACTATGCACTGTGAAACACTGGTTTCTTGAGACTTTATAACCTATTTTATGCATTGTGAAGTATCAGTTTGATGGGATGCTCCTTTAGTGTTGCACCTCCTCACAGATGACTAATTGGTATGGAGCAAGTGAAATTTCATAAATCTCCCTCGGTGCACACACTGTAAATTGACTCAGTAGTCCTTTTATGATAAATTAATAATGAATATGGAGCAAGTTAATCTTCCTTGGTTCTCACACTGCATATGGGTATAACAACTCTTTAATGATAGTCAATCAATATTTGACATTGAATTAGTTAAAATTTATTTTTTTTTGGTGTTCACACTGCATATTGTTTTTGCAGCCTCCTATGAATACATTATCATATGGTGTTTACATGCGTTTTGTCTCTCATATTGATCCAGCACCTTTCTTTTTAATGTTGTGACATTGGTATTTAAATAAAGATGGTTTTTTATAAGGTACCATTGTGTGGAAACTTCTTGTACATTGTTCTATGAGGTGACCACAAAAGTAAGTATTGGTATGTTGTGGTACTATATCCAGTATTATATATTAATAGCTGGTTTGGGCAATTTTGGGAATATATTTGGGGGTTTGTAACAGACCCCAATGAGAATTTTGCTACTATTTTTCCCTCCATGTATTTCGACCCATATGGACTTGACATCCTCATTCCCTTAAAGTGGACTTTAGACAAGACTTTATATAAAGATTTTTGCGATCCTTTCTAAACAGACTGTAACTCTGTAACTGCCCAGTCATAGCTTTCATCTAACCATGTCTCATTTTTTCCCACTATGTCATGGTTAACTGTAGATATTTCTGCTTTTAGTTCTTCCATCTTGTTTATCAGGCTTCTGGCGTTTGCAAGCATGCAGTTTGGAGGATTTTGTTTTGTTCCAATCTCCTCCCTGTGGATTGTTTTAGAAATGTTCTTACCTCCCTTCCGAGTATGTTGTCTTGGGTCTTCTTTGCCGCACCTCATATCCTTCATCAGTATATTTACTGACTTCATGTTCGTGTCTAACGTTTTTGTTCCCGTCCCCTATTCTTCTAGTTTAACGCCCTCCTGATGAGTGAAGCGAGTCTTCTGGCGAATGTGTGTTTCCAAGGTTTGTTGAGGTGTAGTCCGTCTCTGGTGAGGAGTCCATTGTACAGGTAATTCACACCGTGGTCCAGGAATCTGAATCCTTGTTGTCTGCACCACTGTCTTAGCCAGTTGTTCCCATCAAGGATCCTGTTCCATCTCCTGGTGCCATGCCCAACTACTGGAAGGATAGAAGAAAAACAATACCTGTGCATCCAGTTCCTTTACTTTCTTCCCCAACTCTTCAAAGTCCTTGCAGATTGTCGGTAGGTCATTCCTTGCCGTGTCATTGGTGTCAACATGTATCAGAAGAAATGGGTGGACATCGTTGGAACTGATGTATCCTACCGGTCACATCCTTGATCTTCGCACCTGGGAGGCAGCATACTCCTCTTGCGGTTATGTCCGGTCTGCAGATGGCTGCTTCTGTGCCTCTCGGTAGTGAGTCTCCCACCACTACCACTCTTCTTCGCTTCTTGGCTGTACTTTTTGTTGTCACTTCTGAGTGTTGCTGTGTCATTTTCTTCTTTGCTTGCTGGTAGTGCCTCATCCTTAGGTGTGCCATCTTCGTACTCCACAATGCCTTGGTATCGGTTTCTCAGTTGTGTGGTTGGTGATGTCTCCATGGTCTTCTTGCTTCTTTTGGCCACATGCTTCCACTCGTCTGCTTTTGGAGGTTCTCTGACACTTTCTTTACCTTCTGTGACCAGTAGAGATGCTTCTGTTCTGTCTAGGAAGTCTTCATTTTCTTTGAGTTTCAAAGTTGTAATTCTTTCTTCCAGACCCCGCACCTTTTCTTCTAAAAGGGCCAGTAGACTACACGTCTGGCAGGTGAAGTTGGATTCATCTTCTGGTCGATCTGTGAACATGTAACACATGTTGCAGCTCACCATGTTGCTCCTAGATCCTGCTGACTTGCTGTGTGTCTTCCTTCTTGTGTAATCTGCTGTTTTTTCCTTCTTGTGTAATTACTCAATCAGCCAAGCATTCTTGCAATAATGGCCTTAAGAAGCACGGTTTGGCGATGCTTTCCAAGCAGCTGGTCACGGCTGTACCCAACGATCTTCTTGCTGAGGGAGACTCTTCACTTTTCTCAGAAGGCGCCTGGAATATGCAAATTGTCCTCCTCAAGCTTCAATCCCTGGTTTTCAAAGGGGTGAAGCTAAAGGTTTGGTTGCCTGAAGCAGTTGAGGCATTTGAAGAAATGTTTTATGTCTGCTCCTGTGCTTGTGCAACCAGACCTCCAGAGGCTGTTTATTGTGGAGGTAGATGCTTCTGAGGTCGGGGTGGGGGTTGTATTGTCTCAAGATCCTGAGACTTTAACTAACCTCTAACCATGTGCCTTCTTCTCTAAAAAATTTTCTACTGCTGAAAGAAACTATGATGTGGGTAATTGGGAGTTGCTTGCTGTGAAGTTGGCTTTTGAAGAGTGGAGGCATTTTTTGGAGCGAGACGTTCATCCAGTCTCCGTAGTGACAGATCACAAATATCTAGCTTATATTGAATCTGCCAAGCGGTTGACACCTAGACAGGCCCAATGGTCTTTATTTTTTTTCACGATTTAATTTTTCTATCACGGGGTCTAAGAACGTGAGGGCGGATGCCCTGTCTCGCTTGATTCTGTGTCTCCTCCAGAACCTCCTTCCTCCATTCTTCCTCAGGGAATTGTTGTGGCCATGGTTTCCTCTGAGTTGGAAGCTGAAATCCATACTGCTCAGTCATTGGCTCCTTCCAATTCCCCTGAATGCAAGCTGTTTGTCTCTTTGTATCTCAGAATACAAGAATTCCATGATTGCGTTGAGTGGTCATCCTGGGGTCACTGCCACCCAGAAGGCAGTTGCTAGACTCTTTTGGTGGTCCGCTATGCATAAGGATATTAGAGATTTTGTGTCTGCTTGTGAAACTTGTGCACCAAAGTACAGCATTGCCGACCAGCAGGGGAATTGGCTCCTTTGCCAATTCCGGAAAGAATATAGACTCATTTGTCCATGGATTTCATTTCAGATTTAACTTTGTCTGGGGATGACTACTATTTGGGTGGTAGTGGATCACTTCAGCAAACAAGCTCACTTCATCCCATTATCTCGGTTACGCAATGCTGAAACTCTCTCCAAACTGTTTATTATTCATGTGGTACGATTGCATGGGATTCCTCTAAATATTATATCGGATAGGGGTGTACAATTAATTTCTAGATTTTGGAGATTGCCTCTTCAGAGAGGAAGAGGACTTGAACTCTATAGCGCCACCTGTTGGTAGTAGCGATCCTACAAGTCTACCCCTTAGACCTCAGTCCAGAGCCTCTCACCTAGCCAAATTAGTTCTCATACTTTGCACTGACGAGGGCCAATAGCCCGAAACACCATGTCTGCAAATTGAGATTCTGATTTGGCTCTTATCCTAAGTCCTATAAAAGACTCGTTAAAGGGTTGTGACTTGTAGGATCGCTACTACCAACAGGTGGCGCTATAGAGTTCAAGTCCTCTTCCTCTCTGAAGAGGCAATTTGCATATTATTTTCCCAGAGGAGCATTGCATGGAGAATAAGCCTCCTTACCTTGACAAGTCAGAGCTGGTATGTGTTAGGCATCAGATTTCTGTCGCTGCACAGCGAGAATCCCGAGCCTTACTTCCGGCGGTCTCTCATTCCTCTCCAGCCGCAGAGGAGCTTGCTCAGCAAACTCGTCGGTCCCAGCGCTTTGCCCAGACCAGCTCCGTGGGTTTGCTTGCTGCTGCCACCTCTGGCACACCTATGGCAATGCATGCTGCTCAGCAGCGAGATTCTCCAGGGACTAAGTCCCCATGTCGGGCCACTGAGCATGCCCGTGGTGTGATCTCCCATTGGAGATCGAAGGTCACGTGCTCAGGTCCTGCTCGTGTTCGGATTGGCCCATCCGAGAAGCCAGGAAGGTCCCGGACGCTCGTGGCTATAAAAGGTTCGCATGGCCGCTCGGCCATGCGCTAGGATAGCCAGTATTTTCTGACTATAAGGAGTGATGGGTGCACGTATGTCTCTTGACTCATTATGAAACCCCTACCCTTGGTACGCATATGTTGTGCAGCCTTGCCTGCTAGCACCCAGGCTTAGGCGTAGGTAGGACAGAGTTGAGTCAGATATTAGTCATTATCAGTGATTCGGCACGCCTCAGAGCAAGTGCTCCGCACTCCTTAGCCAGCGTCTATAGCGGCATTCGTGGCAGCGATGCCGCGTGCTCAGTGGCCTAGAAGGACTCTAACCCCGTGCCTTGGGGTGGAGTTCTGTGGCTGTTTGCTGTGCGCTCTGTGGCCAGGCTCTGTGAGCTAAACAGGCTCCGGCATTCACTTTCAAGCGGCTGAGTGGTTCTGTGAAGTAACAGAATCCGCTCCTGTTCACACTGGGTGACGTAACCCACGTGTGACTGTTTTCACGCCGCTCTTCCCTTCCGCCATTACCTAGCAGCAGTGTACCACCTCTGCACGGTGGACCCCGGGCTGCGAACGCACTCTCTATTTTATAATCTGGTGCGTTCCGCCAGCCCTAACAGTATGTCACTCTCCACAAGGAGAAACCTTACCCCTTAGATTTTGGAGGGCTTGCTGTAGAAAATTGGGGATTGATTAGTCCTTTTCCTCTGCCTGTCACCCTGAAACTAACGGTCAGACAGAGAGGACAAATTAGTCTTTGGAGCAAATTTTAAGAGGTTTTGTCTCCAATCAGCTGAATTAGTCATCATTTCTTCCTCTGGCTGACTTTGCCTTTAACAGTCGGGTTAGTCAGTCCACGGAGACCTTGCCGTTTTTCTGTTTTACGGGTTTCATCCTCATTTTGGTGAGTTCTCCAGGATAAGTTCTGGGTGCCCTGGGGTGGATGTCACCATTTAACAGCTGGGGGATGTCTATGTCATGGGGCGACTGGCCCTGCGTGACGCGACCCGACGACCGGTTGGTCACCAAACCAACGAAGACAAACAAGGGGGCACCGGGGATAAAATTACAATGGTGGGCCCTCCAAATAGGGAACGGGGAAATGGACACCTCCTGCACTCTCCTAAGGAAGTGCCCTGAACTCTCCTCACGTTCCCTATACAGGTTCTTTCAACCTGTCGCCGACCAGGATACCTCAGTCCCTCACTTGCCCTGCATCTATCCCTTACTAGGGAACTGGCAAGTGCGGACACTGGTCCCACCACTGTACTAATAAGACCACCAGGGAAAGTAACAGACAGGGAAAAACAACAACACTTAGCTTGCTCTGCAGTCATGCACCGGACCGCAGAGTAAGGCACCCGAACACTGCTCCAGATCAGCTGCAAACAGCACTGCTCACTGCTTCTCTCTTCAGCATGGTTGGCTTCCAAATGAGCGGTTATTACCAACAGTCAGCTGGTGTATCAGGTGACCTTATATAGGAAGGCAGGCGTGGTCTCCACTAGCAGACTAAACATGTAGTAACACCGACCACCGGGGGCAAAAACTGATATTAACCCCCGATGGCCTGAAAGGAAAAAAGTTTATATCAGAGAATCCAGAATCTGACAGATCCAAAAATGGATCATGACAGTCTGGAGGAAGGTGAAAAAGAACATTGGGGTGACTCAGCATCAGCAGAAGGCCGATAGGAGGCTCGTCAGGGGTCGCCTGCAAAGTGGGAGATAAGATATGACTATCCTCTAAGAATATTAGATTGAAGATACCCTCGCTGAAGTTGGGTCCTAGATTCATTGGTCCTTATGAGATTCTGGAGGTGGTCAATCCAGTTGCCTTCCGATTAAAGCTTCCTGTGTCTTTCCGTATTCCTAATGTGTTCCACAAGTCGTTGTTGAAGGAGTTTATTCCCCCTGTTCTGTCTTCCTCGCCCCTGCCTCCTCCGGTGTCTATTGAAGGAAGCTTTAATATGAGGTACAAAGGATCAATAATTCCCGAATGGTCCGGAATTACCTCCAATATCATTGGAAGGGGTATGGACCTGTGGAACGGTCCTGGGTCCCAGCTCATTCTGTAAGGGCTGATCAGTTGGTCCAGGCCTTTCATCGGAGGTTGGGAAACCTAGGGGTCCGGTTCCCCCCCTTGAAGAGGGGATACTGTCACGATCTCCACTCTGTTTCTAATATGTTACTTTGTGTAGGGACTGTCAGTATGTTTTGGTTGTGCTGGCCGGGTCTGTGCTGCAATCATTTGTGTTCACTTTCCTTGATTAATCTTTTACTTAAGCATGCTAGCTCCTTCACCCAGTGTCAATTGTACACTTGCTGCTGCCTGTGTAAGACTGATCCCTCTGTGCTCTGTGCCTGATCCAGCTTGACGTGATTGCCTTCCCGGACTTAGACCCTTTGCTTGTGACTTGACTTCACTGTGCCTGCTCCTGTAAACTGTCTTGTCTTTCTGGTTTTCCTGGCCTCAGCTCATGAATTGGATTTCGTCTCTGTCTTCTGCGCCATTTCCTGGACCTGACCTTGGATTGTTTGACCTCCCATTACTTATTCTGCAAGTAGTATATATATTTTTACTACCTGTTATTGTAGTCTCTCTCCACTTCTGGGACTAATATTTACTACAGTAACTCATGTCACAACTGGGACACGATTTGCTTGTACTGTGCCAGGATCTTATGGAGCAGCAGCTCACCCACGGCTACTATCCTTGGCACCTTATATATACACAGAGGGTATCGTACAGCTGACATACATTTGTAACTGGTCTGATCTCAGCAGTTTAACCACTAAAGGATCCCACATCTAAGTGGTTAGATATCAAATGATTGCCGGGTGAGGATTGGTTGTCATGGAAGCCAAGGCCTAAAGATGCTCAAAGTGTCTGCCCTCAATCCTAGGATGCCTAATTAGAAAAAGAAACCGAGTTGATTTCACTTGGCATGTCAAAGCCCAAACATAGTAAATATATCATAAGAAGTAAAATTGCCAGAAAGTGAATAAAAAGTGATCAAAAAGTGTTATACGGTACCAATAAAATCTACAGCCTGCCCTGCAGACGCAACTGCGCATAAACTGAAAAATAAAAAGTCAGCGGTCTCTGAACAAGGCGAAAAACATTATTTTTTAATCCCTTACTGACATATGATGTACCGGTATGTCATAAGCCAGCTTCCTGACTTTGATGCACGCCGAGCCCGCATTATTCCCCGCACATGACGGCTGATTTAATCAGCATCATGTGCCTCTAACAGCCGCGGGTGGAGCGGAGCTGTTAAATACCGCTGTCAGTCTCTGACAGTGGCATTTAACACACGCCAAAAGGGGCATGCATCGTTCCACACTCCCATCGGCGTGTCTGTGATGTGATTGCGGGGTGCCGATGGGTTGTCATGGCATCCGAGGGTTTGTTGAAGACCCCTGTCCCTGTCATTACGATCCTCCTGTGAAAGCCAGGTGCTAGCTAGCAATCAGAACAGATCGTGATTTTTCACACTACATAGAAGTGCTGAAGCCCTGCTATGTAAAGGACAAGTGATCAGATGATCGTAACTTTAAGTTACCTAAGGGGACAATTAAATACAGTAAAAAGTGGGGGAAAAACATTTTTAAAAATATGAAAAAAAAAAAGTTCAAACTACCCTCCTTCTTTTACAAGAAAAAAATACACATAATTAGTATCGATGTGTTTAGAAATCTCTTATCTTTCAAAATATAAAATAAATTAATCAGAGTGGTAAACAGCATAATGAAAAAAACAATCAAAACTCCAGAATTACTTTTCTTCTGTGGCCGCTGTAACATTGCAATAAGATCAGAAGATCGTCTGTAACCCAAAATGGTATAATTAAAAACATCAGTTGAGGGCTGCAAAAAAAGCCTCATCCAGCCCGATATCCAGAAACATTAAAGTGTTACGGGTCTCGGATAATGGCGACACTATTTTTTTTCTTACAAATTTCTGAATTTTTTTCGCCATTTAAAAAAAAACAAAAAAAAAACTATACGTTTTGTGTCTGTGAACTGACCTAGAGAATCATACTGGCAGGTCAGTTTTAGCATGTAGTGAACATGGAAAATAAAAAACTCAAAAAAACAATTGTGAAATGCACTTTTTTTTTTTTTTTTTGCAATTTCAACGCATTTTATTTTTTTCTCTCCGATTTCCAGTACACTATATGGTAAAATCAACGCTGTCAGTCAAAAGTACAACTATTCCCACAAAAAAAAGCCCGCAGACGGCTAAAGTGATGGAAAAAGAAAAAGTTATGTCTTTTGTGTAAGGAGATAGACCGGACAGCGGGTACCTGCATGCTGGGTCCGGAACCAGAAAGGCTGCACCCTTTGTTCCCGGGGGGAAGCCTGAGTGGGGCAGACCTTCCCCTGCTGTCTGGGGGAAGCCTGAGCAAGGAGGACCTTCCTGGGGATGGAGAAGGGCGGGGAGAGCCAGGAAAGGGTGCACAGCAGCAGAGGCTTAAAAGAAAAAAGCGCGCGAAGCAGAACAGTCTGCCGTCGGCGGGGAGTAGCGTGCAGAGCGATGAGCAGCACGCTCTGCTTCCCCCACCAGAGCGTACCGGTGTGGCGACAGACCATAGGGAAGGAGCCCCCGTTGCCTGCAGAAAGAGCTGTGCAGAGCCATGCACACAGAGCAGAGCTGGACCGGGTGTTGCAGCAGCGAGAGAGAAGTGCTCCGTCCGGTGAGCATCAGCCTCACACAGACCAGCGACCACTGTCGTCCGCCACCAACCACAGGGACCAGAGAGAGAGAGTCGGGCAGTGTGTGCCCGGTGACCGACAAAGCCAGGAGCCAGACACTTCAGGATAGTGAGTACAGTGTGTGTGCCGCCTGAAAGAGACTGTAACCTAAACCCTGACTGTGCTAGTAAATCTCGTCCCCAGACACTTGACTTGGTCTTCGTATACATCGTATACCGTCGTTTAGCTACTACAGTATATGGACTAAAGACAGTGGACGGTACCGGAGACCGACCACTGTCACCAGAAGACTGGGTATTGTGGGTCGCCCTCTCAGGGCTGCGGGGTACTCGGTACCGTGCCGGTGTCAGCGGGAGGTGTCACAGCGGCGGTGACCCAGTCCATGGCCCTGGGCGCTCAAGTAATGGGGAGTTATTTGTATTGTAGTTAGTTTGAATGAATAGTTTGTGACGCCACCTGTGGTGTTCGGCAAGTGAGGTGTTAAGCCGACGCTGCTTGCAGATCCTCTGGAGCTGGTGGTGTGTGGCAGCCAAGATGGTGAAGCTCCCCACAGGTGGATCTGTAGCCCCAGGGCAGTGTAGGTGTAATGGATGAGAAGCGCAGGCAGTGTAGGAGCTGGTACCCAGATGTAGTGATGCTGAGGGTGTAGGCGCGATAATGAATGGAGGACACCGGGGCTTGTAGTTCCAAAGCTTTACTCACAGTCTGTAGTACACACAGGTGCCTTCCTCCGGGCCATGTCCTCCAGGTCAGAGACTCAGTCAACCTCCAGGCAAGATGGTAAGCTCACCTCCAACACTCCGCCAACATGTACCTTCCTGAACGTCTCCTCTATAGCGCCTTAAAGTGTGAAGATCTCCTAGTACTGAGTTACACTGGAGTTCCTCTCATCAGATGTTCCCAAGAGCTCTCCTTGTACGGCAGACAGCTGTAGCCTGCTTCGGGCACTCCCTTCTCCTGAGTCCCGGCTCTCTATCCAAATGCTGTTGTGCCCCAAGTCTTAGATGGGAGTAGTGCATTTACAGCCAACTACTCCACCGGTGTCTGCTGCAGAACCATACGTGTCCATACAACCTCAGGGACCGGGCCCCGGCCTTGCGCTTAGAACCTATAGGCAGGGTGCTTCCTTCCAACCCACGTCCTCTCTGTTCTATTCTCCTTCGTTCCGTACTATTCTCTCTTTCTTATGGATGCTTAGGTTACAGATCAGTGTCCTTCTTCCTTCCTTTCCCGTGCCAACTGGCTCAGGTCACTGAGACAGCTGCAGCACTCCTTCCTCCATCCCTTCTTCTAGGGATCCCCACTCCTCTCCGAGTGGCTTCCTCCCTCAGTCTCTCCAACTGACTGACCTCTAATTCTAAACCTTCCCAGTCTTTTATGTATTCTAACTCCACCCACCTCCCAGCACATCCAGTGTTCCAAGCAGGGAACCACCAAAGGTGCTCTGCTACTCTGTAAGCACTGAGCCGCAATGTGATGTGCAGAACTACCGTGTGGGGGGTGCGAGTGTTGGAGCGTGAAAAGGAGTTCCCACCTTACCTGGATGGTGGGACACTACACCTTAGGAGAAGGTGCAGTACCTCTGTGGCGACTGAGCCTCAGGGGCGCCACAATTATCATTTACTTGGCCCCACTGTAAAGGACATTGCGCTGCCGTTGGAACCCTGAGGAGCTACTCCCAAGAAGACTACAGACTGATAAGTTTCACCTTTTTATTACTGAACTTTCGCTCGTCCCTCACCTACCCTGCTGCTCTCCCAGTTCTGCCCCATCCCTTATCATCACCCTACAATCCCTCACTCCCTGCTACATTCCCCTGTAAATAAACCTGTTAACCCTTGCTCTGCCTGCGTCCCATCACTGCATCCCACGTTCCTGCTTGTTACCTTACATTTGGAAGAAAAAAATGGAAAATGGCTATGGCATGAAAGGGGTTAAAGAAAATCTAAAAAAGATAGAAAAGTAGTAATGGAATCTTACTGTCCTGCAGAATAACCCTCAAGTACTATTTTTACTGCACAAAAAGACCCCAAAAACATACGGCCCCCTGGCTTATTTCCTGAGTAATGCGGTAACGCTCATCCCCTTGGCCCTTGACATTGCATTCTGCCAACCATGGGTCTCTCTTACGAGTACTACCTCATGTCCCCACGGGAGGGAAGTGTCAGAAGTGTCCAGCACAGCCCACGCCGGTGCTGCCAGCACTAAACATGGCGCTTGCCCAAGCCAGCGGCGCTCTTTAGTGACGTCATGGTCGGAGCGCCGGTTTCCGCTCGGCAATATAGTTATGTCCCAGGGTTTGCAGACCGTATCACGTTGCTTGCATTGACTCCAGCTTCGTAGCTCCCGTCCAGGGACATGTTTGGCCACAGCCGCGGGCGACGGCGGAGAATCGACTCGGAGGAGCCCGGGAATGTGCAGGCGGCGGCGGAGGAGAAGGTGGTGGACCTCGGCTCATACACAACAAGGAGGCAGCGGAAAAGCCCGGAGGAGAATGAGAAGCTGGAGAGAGAGCACTTCTGGAAGATCATCAACACCTTCACTTGTTACAGGTGACTGCACACACGTGTCGCGGTGGTCGCATGCGACTTTCAGGACGATCGCAGTCATGTGCCATCGCTATTAACCCTGAGTGCACCTGTGCTGGGCAGGAAGGACTAGTGCCTGGTCACGTGTTCTCCCGTCACCTTCTTGTCTCCCTTGCTATAGAGCTCGGGTGCAACTAAGAATTCCGTCCTCCCCGCCAAGGAGTGTCCGTAATCAGTGCTGTAACACACAGCGCCCGCTATGTCGTGTGTGAAAGTTGCCAGGGGGCAAGTGGCCCGGCTTATTCCTGAGTGGTCCGGTTGGGGGTTGCTTTATAGATCCGCCATACGGATCCAGAGCTATGGGCTTTATACGTAGCGCTCAGTTATCTGGTCTTTCCAAAGGGGCGCTGCTCACAGGTATCTCCGGGTGTCATAATTACCCTGTGATTAGCGTAAAGACCATAAATATCGGCAGTAAATAAAATGGCCGTGTCTCTGGGACCGCATGGGAGAATAGGAAATAGAGTGCTCGTTGGGAATAAAAGGAGGGCAAACACTGGCCCCTTCCCACCTGGTGATGACCAACCCTTATTAATGGCCCATGGTGCCGCATAAACTGCAAAAGTGAGTATAGCTGCGCCGATGCGGAGGGAAGTATATTCATTTCTGCAGCACCTGGGGCCATTATTAAGGGCCCCCCCCAATGCAGATAGCCATGTTTCAGGCTGGGGCCCGCCGCGTCATGCCTAAAGCACGCACCATTGGGGGACGTGGCCACTATTCCAGGCGGGGAACCAGCGAGGTGGAAACCCCTACAGTAAACACTAGCAATTGTATTTATTCCCGGTGTCTCTTTCTGCCTCTTGAGCGTATCCTGAAGCTATGGGTAAAAGGCTTTTGTTGTTGTTTTCGTAAATGGAATCGGTGATCAATTTTTTTGCCTATTAGCTGTGGCCACCGGCATCAGGGGCTTATCTACAGCATTCTGTAATGCTGTAGATAAGCCCCCAATGTTACCTGAAAGAGAAGAAAAACGAGTTATATTATACTCACCGAGGGGCGGTTCGGGTCCGATCCGGCGCCTCCCATCTTGCAGCGATGACGTCCTCTTCATTCCTGGCCGTCGCGGCGCAGGCTCACTGCTCTGCCCTGTTGAGGGCAGAGCAGATTACTGCAGTGCGCCTGAAGAGGCAATGGCCGCAGATGATAGGCAAAAATTTTTTTGACAGATTCCCTTTAAGCCTTTTTGGGGTATATTTTCAGTGTTTATAATTATTTTTTTTTTTTTTAAAAGATCGTTAGGGGACAAACCTGGTGACAGGTCCCCCTTATCGGGTAAGGCCACCAGCTTTCAGGCCTGATATGCAGCATTCTATAATGCTGTATAATATACCCCCAATCCGGCCTGCAACAAAAGAAAAATGCCTTTTATAATACTTGCCTTCAGGGCCGTCAGGTCCAGTGGGCATCACTGTTCCAGCGCCTCCTCTCTTGTGATGCCGTTCTACTGTGCTTCATGTGGATGACGCGTCCTACATCATCCATACAGTGTTCCCTGGCATTGCTCTCCAATACTGGCGTACTCCGCCCTCTGTAAAAAATCTATAACAAATCTTGTGCAAAAACATGGTCTGATCATACCACAGCTCCTGGCCAGGAGAGGACGCAAAGTATACAGACAGGACAGCACGGGATCACAGCTGATTCTTTCTTTGAGGTAAAACATTGTTTAAAAACAGGCAGGGAAATGTTTTACCTCACAGAATCAGCTGTGATCCCCTGCTGTAATATCTGTATACTCTTGTTTTGCATCCTCTCCTGCCCAGGAGCTGTGGTATGATCAGACCATGTCCCTGCACGGTCAGACACAGCCATTACACAGCAGGGGAACATTTATACGATTATCATGACAGCACCAATGAGAGAGGGGTTCCGCCCTTCAAGGACAGGAAACCTTCAAGATAAAATGGATGGCTCCTCTCTCTCCGCATCAGTGGTTTCCTGTCCTTGACTGGGGAACCTTCACCTGCAAGACGGAGGCAGAAGAAGGAAGCAGTCCCAGACCTGGGCCGGTCGGTTGTGGCAGGGCACTGTCTCTGCTTCAGCTGGCGCCAGAGTTACTGAAAGCGCCATGGGGGGATCCCGATGGGGTCTCGGCCATCAGTCATGTGGGAGCTGCGGCGCCATCACCGCATGGTTAGCCGGTAGCCCGCGTCCCTGCGCGATCATAGCAGCCGGAAACCGGAAGTCAAACTCTTGATGACATGGTCGGGACCTTTCACCTGGAGCACTTCTGGTGCAGGTACCAGAAGCTGCAGGACACGCCGTCCGGCAGATCCCCTACAGGTGCAGTGCTTAAGGATTTATCGCCAGGCAGGGGCACCAGTGCAGAGATGGAGGCACATCAGCCCTCTCTACAGCGCCAGCAACTGCAGCAGCAGCATTTGGATTCAAATCAGCTGCAGCGACGCGGATGCCAGATGCGACCGTACCGGGATAGGCGTTCCAGATGCTCCAGCAGGGCACGCAGGTCCATAGACTCAAGGACAAGTTGGCACAGCTATACCAGGATGGAAGATTCTGTGGTCCATAAAGGAGACCTTTCGCACAACATCCTGTTCTGGTACCCTTCAATTTCCTCTGAGTGGTGAGTAAGCTACGAGAATGCAATGTAAAAATGCAAATCTCTCTCTCTCTCCTTCCTTGTCTGGCCTTTCTCGTAGGATTTCCCTAGAAAGTGTAAAGAAAAATCAAAGCACAAAACCTGCGCTCTGGGCAGGATCTGGCTATCACATGGCCCAAGAAATTATGCCAAGCTTGCATCAATGACACGGTGGCTAACGAGACCCCTGACTTCTCTTCCACCTTAAGAACCCTCATTAGAACAGAAGTGGAGAATTCTTTAAGGTCCCAATCCCTCTCGGGAGAAACATCACGTAGGGATGAAGCATCTCTCACGTCATCGACTGTATATTCAGAAGAGGGGGTTTCTGCGGGATGCCTCAGGATCATCTTTCGTCAGAAAGCGACTCTGGCTCGGGCTACTACTTCCCCCTGGAAGAGGTGGATAACTGACTATTTTTCAGACTGTAAGACACTTTTGGGGGAAAATGGGGGTGCATCTTATAGTCGGAATATACTTACAAATACTGTGGCGGCAGCAGGAGTCGGGCGATTCTGCGATTGTCCGGTTCGACACTGCAGGGCGATAATTATACTCCCTTCCCAGGCTGCTGCGGCTGGTGCAGTAGGTTCGACGGTGGTGCTGGGGGCTCCGCCAGCATTTTGTGAAAGCCCGGAGGCCCCCGCATATCCATTGCTGCGATGCGATGGGCGGCGGCATGCTCAGATTGAGTTCTCGGCAACGCGATCTCTTCCCTAGATCTCAATCTGAGCATGTGCCTCCCCCAACGGCCATTTTCCCGGAGGCCCTTGCACATCCAATGCTGCGATCCAAAATGCTGGCGGAGCCCCCCACCACCACCGCCTCACCTGCCCACACTAGCCTCACCTGCCTGGGATGGGATTTCCCGGAGGCTGCCACACCAGCCTGGGATGGGAGTCATATCGCCGGACCACCGAACACCCTCTGTGACCGCGCTCCACTAGCGTTGCTGATTCCTCCCCCTCCCCCCCAGGTAAGCTGAATTCGGACTGTAAGACTGACCCCCATTTGACACATTAATTTTTTTTCCCTATTTTCCTTCTGAAATTTTGGGGTGCATCTTATGGTTCGGTGCGTGTTAGTCCGAAAAATACGGTAGTTAAGTCCGTAAGGTCCACAATAGGACTGGTCGATCAAAAGGTCAAGAAGTCTGTCCATGATATCATGTTTAGTACCTTGGACAAATAAAGAGGTAAATCCTTTCCTATGAACGAGAAGTTGCTAAAATCTCATCAATGGAAAAAGCCAGATAGAAAAGGACCCCTGTAGTGGTTAACGAGTATACTTGTTCGTGTTTCCCTGATCATGCTCGGATGATCTCCGAGTATTTTGGCGTGCTCTGAGATTTCAGTTCTGTCGCCTCTGCTGCATGGTTTATGGCTGCTGGACAGCCTGAATACACGTGAGAATTCCCTAAGAAACAGGCATTCCTCACATGTATTCAGCCTGTCCAGCAGCCACAAATCATGCAGCTGCATCGACGGAAACTAAATCTCCGAGCACGCCAAAATACTCGGAGGACACCCGAGCAACGAGTATACTCCCTCATCACTAGCCCCCTGATGTCCTCCTTTAAAAGGAAGTACCCCTTTGAGGAATCCTGGAATAAAGCGCCCAGGTTGGATGTTGCCATATCCAAGGCCTAAAAAAATTCATCCCTCCCCTTTGAGGACTCAGGATTACTAAAGGACCCTCTTGAAAGGAAGGTTGACACCTTTCTTAAAGCTACGTGGGAGTCATCGGCAGGGGCGTTGAAGCCGGCCATCACGGCAACCTGCACAGCAAGGTCCCTCATGGTCTGGCTGAATAGATTGGAAGACCAGCTGAGTGAAAATTCATCCAGAGACTCCATTCTGGCCATGCTCCCAGTTATCAAAGGGGCGGTGGCCTTCTCGGCAGATGCATCAGTCGACTCTGCCAGACTGGCCGCTTGATCGGCAGCATTATCTAATGCAGGCCGGAGAGTGGTCTGGTTAAAGGGTTGCCCAGGGGATGTACAGTCAAAAGGAAAACTGTGTTCTCTCCACTGTGAAGTTCACTACTTATTTGGCTCAGCTTTGGATGACATCTTAGAGAAAGATGCCAATAGGAAGAAAGGGTTCCCAAAACCTCCTTTCTCATCCTTCAGGCAGTTCTTTTTGGAGGAAGAGATACAGCCGAAAGAGAACATCCACCGAACATTTTAGAGTGGAAGGATAAACCGAAGAAGGGCAAGGGCTTCCAGTTTGGTAATGCTTCCCAAGGTGGTAGAAATATCTCCAAATGACTCCCTACACCAGGTGGGAGGAAGGCTCCTCCCTCTCCCTTCCAGCCTGGGAGAAAATATCATCCATCCCTTGGATTCTCTACCTGGTGAGGGCAGGGTTGAAGCTGGAGATCGGGAGACTTCCACCAAATAGGTTATTGTGACGGTCCCACAAGCATCCAGCTAGGAGCAAATGGCGCTAGAATTGGAGGTACTGAGCCTCTTAGAGAAAAACGTTCTACAGTAGAGGGTCCTCCCCTTTGGCCTGGCAGTTGCCTCTCGTGTATTCACGAAGTTAATAGCAGAGGTGACGGTCAACCTCAGAGAAAGAGACTGGTCATCCCATACCTGGACGACTTCCTGATAGTAGGCCGTTCTTTCAGTCATTGCCGCAGTCAAATGAGAGACATAGCCATCATCTTAGAGAGGTTAGGATGGTGTTTGAACCTAGAAAAATCAAGGATAGACCCACGAAAGACACAAATCTTTCTAGGACTTACTCGACTCGTGCCAGCAAGAGTGTTGCCAACCGGATCAGAAAAAGGAAAAGTTGCTCAGTCTACTCTCCAGGTCAGTACAGGATCTGGTAATGTCCCTCAGGGGTGCCATGTCCCTCCTGGGCTCCCTGACCTCATGCTTCCCGGCAGGGAAGTGGGCCCAAATCCACGTAACAGAGTTGCAGTGGTTCGTGTTAGAAAGTCAACATTCCTTACAGGGATATCTGGATGGTGCGCTAACACTGCCTCAGGAGATTATTCATTCGCTCCACTGGTGGTTGGCGATGGAGTCCCTTCGGGAGCCGTGGTTCCCTCACATGACGAGGGTAGTTACCAAAGACGCCAGTCCCAGGGGGTGGGGAGCACATCTGGATAGCAATCTGGTTCAGGGAACATGGTCAGTGGTAGAGACGGAAGGCACCTTAAACGTGAGCACTTCTGGCGGTAGAGAATGCGTTAAAGTCTCCTACCAAACCTACAAATACACCACGTAACAATATTGTTAGACATTCAGGTCACAGTTACATACCTGAATCATCAGGAGGGTACACATTCCCTAATGTATATAACCAAGAGGATTTTTGGCCTTGCGGTGATAAACATCCTTTCACTATCTGCACTTCATATCAGAGGAAAGGACAACGCAACAGCAGATTTTTTGAGCTGCAGACCACTTCTACAGGGCGAATGGTCCCTCAAGACAGCAATATTCAGATGTTTGGTGAACATGTGGGGGCGGCCGTTAATCGGCCTTTTCGCTACTCAGCAGAACAGCAAGATGGAGAGGTTCTGCTCCCTGGATCCAAAAGAGAATCCTCAGGTGGTAGACGCCTTTCGGATCAGATGGGACATCCTGTTTTACGCCTTCCTCCTCCAATCTGTCGAATACCAGCGGTTCTCAGGAAGATCAGGCAGGACAGGGCAAGAGTAGTACTCATAGCCCCCTTTTTGGCCCAAGAGGCCCTGGTTCTTTTGGCTGAGGAACATGTCAGTCACGGAACCGTGGGTTCTTCCAGAAATCCCTGACCTTCTAGCTCAGGGGCCCGTGTTCCATCCTCGGGTGACTGGGCTACACTTAACAGCCTTGAACTTGAGAGGTCAGTGCTAGAGGGTAAGCGGTTTTCTCCCAACCTGGTTTCTACCTTGCTGGCTAGTAGGAAGCCGGTCACTACAAAAATTTACGGTTGGACCTGGAAAAAATTCTTGTCATCTACAAGGGTGTACTATGGAAGGAAAGTTGCCCCTAAAGGAGATCCTGGCGTTCCCTCAGAAGGGGCAGGAACAGGACATGGCGGTTAGTACCTTGAAAGTTCAGGTATCGGCTTTAGGGGTTCTGTATAATTACAACCTCAAGGGTAATCAGTGGGTGGTCAGGTTTATTAAAGCATATGCTAGATCCAGACCAGTCCCAGTAGCCAGGATCCCTCCATGGGATTTGAACTTGGTCTTTAATGCTCTGACAGAGCCCCCCTTTGAGCCTTTAGCTAAAGCGTCCATAAAAGTAGTTACATTGATGACTATACTCTTAGTAGCCCTTACATCAACACAGAGATATACAGGCCGTATCCGCAGACCCTCCCTTTACCATGGTGATGGACGGTAGAGTAGTTCTAAAACCAGACCGCCCAAAAAATTATAGGGAAAATAAGTTTCACACCTTAGATGTAAGGAGATGCCTTCTTCACTATCTGTTAGCGACAAAAGCATAGAGGAAGGATAGGGCTATGTTTATCTCCTTTCAATGTTCTAGGAAAAGAATGGGAGTCTCAAGGGGTACCCTATCCAGGTGGATAAGGAAAGCTATCAAATTGGCTTATCAGCTCAGGAAGACCGGTCTTTAACGACCTGAGGGCCCACTGTACAAGAGCGATGGCAACGTCTTGGGCTGAAAGGGCAGATGTGTCCATAGAACAGATCTGTAAGACAGCTACTTGGTCGTCACCTTCCACCTTTTATAGTCACTATGGACTGGATCTTTCTGCCTCTTCTGATATCATGTTTGGGAAGAGTGTTCTACACCCTTTGGTTCCTCCCTAATAGAGTAATTCTCTGTAAGTCTCTAGTTAGTGCTGTCATGGGTGACTGGAAAACACGTATATTACTTACCGGTAATGTGTTTTTACGGAACCCATGACAACACCCTTATATTCCCTCCTGTTACTAAGCCATCACCTTCTGGTTAGTGGGTTATTGTATATAGTATGCCACTTAGGGTGTGGTTAACTGGTTAAGAATATTTTGTATAAATGTATATACATATGTGGACACTAACTCTGAGGTCCTCTCATTCTCTGTAATCCACTGATGCAGAGAGAGGAGCCGTCCTTTTTATCTTGAAGTTTCCTGTCCTTGAAGGGCAGATCCTCTCTCTCGTTGGTGCTGTCATGGGGTTACGTAAAGACACATTACCGCTAAGAAATCTACGTGTATGTAAACACATCCAATTGTGATCTATTAATTAAAATCAACTTTTTGTTGGAAAACCCCTTAACGACTTATGGCATGCTCTGCCCGTCATAGGTCGCCTCCCCCTCTTTGGTGAAAGCTCCGGCGATGAGCCCGTACTTTTGCCGACACATGATGGATGATCTGATCAGCTGTCATGTGCCCTTAACAGCCACGGGTGGAATCGCGATCCACCCGCAGCTAAGTAGCAAAATGGCACAGTCCATCTCTGACAACAGCCTTTAACTCGCACAAAGCAGATGCGCGTCTTCGCTTCGTCCATTGGCGCCTGTGTCACATGACCGCTGGTCGCCGATCGATTGGCATGACAACCTGGGGGCTGCCGGACAAACCCGGTGGTCGGTGCTCATAGATGAGAATTTTTGTAACACATAGCAGCCCTACTACGAGGGGCGCCTGAAAACTTCGAGGCCCACCCATGAAATCTTTTTTGCATGGTCTTGTTTTGCAATGCAATATGTTATTTAGTTAGTTGAATGGTCTCATGAGCAATCTGGATTTATTTTGATTTTTTTTGTTTCCGTTACAGCATTTTAAAGTTGGGTCGCAAGGCTGAAATATGGAAATGGAGAAGTTGGCAAAGTTCACACATCGGCTGCTGCCATTCACTCCTGTGGTTTCCAATTGCTTCAGCACCCACCCTATTCCCCTGATTTGGCTCCCTTGGACTATCACCTATTCTCACAGATGAAAAAGCACCTTGGTGGAAGGTGGAATTGCAGCCATTGCAACAGCCGATGTGTGAACTTTGCCAACTTCTCCATTTCCATATTTCAGCCTTGCGACCCAACTTTAAAATGCTGTAACGGAAACAAAAAAAATCGAAATAAATCCTGATTGCTCATGAGACCATTCAACTAACTAAATAACGTACTGCATTGCAAAACAAGACCATGCAAAAAAGATTTCATGGGTGGGCCTCGAAGTTTTCAGGCGCCCCTCGTATGTGTAACATAAGCGATTAAATAATCGCAGCTTCTAGTCTCCCATGGAGACTATTGCAGCAGGTAAAAAAAAATTTTTTTTTTTAAATATTAAAGTTGTTTGCGGGTCTTGGAAAATGGTGCTTTTTTTTTTTCACCACTTAACAAAAATTCTCCATTAAATGTCTCCTGCTTAACCCAGCACGAAGTACAGGAATACCGCTGGTCCTTAACCCCTTTCTGACATTGGACGTAATGATCCGTGCATGTGACCTGGGCCAATCTGACCATGGACAGATCTTTACGACATCACGATCGGCCGCACTCACGGGGGAGTGTGCGGCCGGGTGTCAGCTGATTCTCACAGCTGACACCTGGCACTTTAAGGCTGTGTGCACACGCTGCGGATTTTGCCGCGGTTCCGCAGCGGTTTTGGCCGCTGCGGCCCCGCAGCAGTTTTTGCTGCGGTGTACAGTACCATGATTCCCTATGGGAATCAAAAACCGCAATGCAGACGGTGCGGAATTTTCCGCGCGGATTATCTGCGGTTTTCAATCCGCAGAAAGAATTGACATGTCAATTCTTTCTGCGGATTCTCCTGTGGTTTGCCATCTCCTCCATTGAGGAGATGAAAAACCGCAGAGCAATCCGCAGGTAAAACCGCACGTCTTTTGACCTGCGGTTTCACCTGCAGATTTTACAAAATCCGCGCGGATGAATCCGCACCTAATCCGCAGCGTGTGCACACAGCCTAACTCCCGAAATACTGCAATCAAACAAGATAGCAGCATTCTGGGAGCCGGCGCAGGGCTGACAACCCCTCTGCCTTTGGATCGGAGACCCCGCGGCATGACGCGGGGTTCTGATTGTTGCCATGATGAGCGGATGTCATCATGACGACATCCGGGTCACCAGAGTTAGGAAACTTGTGGATCATGCGCAGTGCATGATCAGCATGTCTCCCTGTCAGTGCAGCGCTGACAGCTTCTATGGCATGCAGAGGCTACTTCATCTATATGCTATAGAAGCGATCAGCCTGCAAAAAAATGATTGTCCCATAGTGGGACTAAGTAAAAGAGTTAAAAAAAAAAAAAAATTTCAATAATTGTCAAAATATTTTTTTTAATCTAAAATAATAACAAAAATGTTTACTCTCTCACTAAATAAATATTTGAATGAAAAAAAAATCTAAACAATAGAAGTAGACATATTTGGTATCAACGCGTCCGCACCGACCCAACCTATAAAACTGACCCACTAGTTAACCCCTTTAGTCAACGCCATTTAAAAAAAAAAAAAAAAAAAAAGGCAAAAAACAGTGCTTTATCATCATACCGCCAAACAAAAAGTGGAATAACACGTGATCATGCATGGTAATGTCATCTTGTCCCGCAAAAAAAAGGGGCCACCATATAGCTCCATCAGCGGAAAAATAAGAAAGTTATAGCTCTCAGAATAAAGTGGTGCAAAAATAATTTTTTCTACAAAAGTTTTTATTATATAAAAGTGCCAAAACATAAAAAACAATATGAATGCGGTAACCCTGTAATCGTACTGACCCAAAGAATAAAACTGCCTTATCGATTTTACTTACTGTATAAACGCCCCCCCCCCCAAAGAAATTCATGAATTACTAGTTTTTGCTCATTCTGTCTCACAAAAATCGGAATAGAAAGCGGTAAAAAAATATCATGTGCCCGAAAATGGTACCAATAAAAACGTCAGCTTGTCCCACAAAAACCAGGACCTCACATGACTCTGTGGGCCAAAATATTGAAAAAATTATAGCTCTCAAAATGTGGTGATGCAAAAACTAGTTTTTGCAATAAAAAGCGTCTTTTAGCGTGTGACAGCTGCCAAACATAAAAACACACTGTAAGGCCTCTTTCACATGTCCTGATATTTCCAGTACTGGAGATGTCAGTGTTTGTGTATGTGTAATACTTGCAGCACACATGTGGCATGCATGTGCCACGTCAGTACCACATGGACGGGCACCAGGGAAGAAGCGTTACAGTAGCTGCAGTGACTTGGGTGAGATCCCCGCTAGCATCGTGAGCGCTCACTGTGCTAGCAGGGATCTGATTGCAGCTCAGCCCGGCTGGGAACGGAGCTCAGTGACCGAAGGTAACCTCTGACATCACCCCCGGTCACTGACGCTGCATTCCCAGCAGCTCATTAACCAGTGGTTTTCAGCCAGGACGGTCGCATCTTGGCGCTGTCTAGCTTGAAAACTATGTATCCTCCAGAGATGGATTACGGCGTGGGACACAATGATGGACAGGTATTGTATCTTGTTGCTTTTTTATTTTATTTTTATTACAGGAGATTGAGGGCTTCGCTTTAATTAGGCGTGGTTGTAAGTATGGTTTAATTGAGATTAATAAAGAAGTCTGTGTCATTTTTTTTTTTCAAATAAAGGACTTTATTCTGGCTGTGTCTTTATTTACAATACAACTATAGGATTAGTAATTCGGGTGTCTTATAGACACCTCTCCATTTCTAAGCCATGGGCTTGATGTCACCTGAAAGGTGACCTCAACCCCCACAAATATTACCCCACTTGCAAGTTGCCACCGCTACAGGGCAAGTGGGAAGAGCTGGGCAAAGCACCAGAATTGGTGCACCTAAAGTGCCTTTTCTGGGCAGCTGCAGGCTGTTATTTTTAGGCTGGGGGGGTCAATATCTAGGGTGCCCTACCAGCCTGAGAATACCAGCCTCCAGCTGTGATCCTTAGCAAGGCTGGTTGTCAAAAATGGGGGGGATCCCACGCCGTTTTTTTTTTCTTTTTTTACCCCTTCCCGGCCTTTGACGCCACAGGTGTCATGAAAAATCGTGCCAATATGACCCATGACGCCTATGTGGTGTCATGAATTGATTGCCCCCTGCGTGTCGGGTGACCGGGGTCACTGAAAGGTCATCCGACCCGAACACAGAGGACTCTTCATAGTTACCCCACGGGGTGTGGCTTAGCCCTCACGTGCCTACGATCGCTCTGATTGGCTGTTAAGTGAAACTGCCAATTAGAGCGATTGTAATATTTCACCAATGAAATTTGGTGAAATATTACAATACAGCCATGGCTGATGCTGCAATAGCATCTGCCATGGCTGGAAACATCGATCAGACCCCCCCACAACTGACGGCACCGATCAGCAGCCGCCGTCATAATCTAAACTCTCACAGTGATCAAAATAAAAAAAAAGTAAATCACCCCCATATGTAGGGACAAATAATAAAATAAAGAATATTTTTATTTTTTCGTTAGGGTTGGAATTAGGGTTGGGTTAGAATTCGGATTAGGGTTGAGATTAGGGTTAGGCTTGTGGTTAGAGTTAGGGGTGTGTTGGGGTTAGGGTTGTGGTTAGGGTTATGATGGGGTCACTTGTGGGAGGTTTCCTCTGTTTAGTTACATCAGGGGCTCTGCAAACGTAACATGACTCCTGCAGACCATTCCATCAAGTCGGCATTTCAAAACGTCACTACTTCCCTTCTGAGCCCCAATGTGTGACCAAACAATGGTTCCCCCCACGTATGGGGTACCAGCGTACTCAGGACAATCTGGGAAAACAACTTTCGGGGTCCATTTTCTCCTGTTACCATTGTGAAAATAAAAAATAGTGGGCTAAAAATCATTTTTTGAGGGGAAAAAAATTTTTTTTTTTTATTTTCATGGCTCTGCGTTATAAACTTCTGTGAAGCATTTGGGGGTTCAAAGTGCTCACCACACATCTAGATTAGTTCCTTGGGTGGTCTAGTTTCCAAAATGGGGTCACTTGTGGGGGGTTTCTACTGTTTAGGTACTTCAGGGGCTCTGCAAACGTAACATGACGCCTGCAGACCATTCCATCAAGTCGGCATTTCAAAACGTCACTACTTCCCTTCCAAGCCCCGATCGCCGGCAGAGCAGGGGAGAATGATGAGAGCCATGTTCAGCACCCGGCGCCGGGGAGCAGCGCTTACTATAATGCTTTTTCCAAGGTGCCAATGCGTGTCACATGGATAACCTCAATATGTGTTATGTGTATGCAGTAGTGCGAGAAGTTTTATGCTGACATTAAAAAACCGACATGTCAATGTGTTTTGCCCATGGAAACAGACTGACGTGCACAAACCCATTCTATTGAATAGGCAAATAGCGCTCCGTTCCTCCCGAGTTTCTCCGCATGGTTAAGTAGTACTGTACAGCCACATATGGGGTATTGCCACATTCAGTAGAAATTGTGGGACAAATTTTGTTGCCATTTTACCCACTTGTGTGAAAATGTAAAATGTTTGGCTAAAACAAAATTTTGGTTTTAAAAATGTAGTTATTTTGTCCTCACTGCCCAATGGTATAAAATTCTGTGACACACCCATGATGTCAATATGATCACTGCACTCCTAGATAAATTCATTGAGAGGTGTAGTTCGTAAAATGGGGGTCACTTATGGGGGGGGGGGTTCTACTGTTTTTTGGCACCTCATGGGCTCTCCCAGTGGGTCATAGCACCTTTAAACCATAGCAGTAAAATCTGGATTAGGAGTAATAATAAAAATGGCAAACTGTGTTGTGTTCTATTTCATTAAAATACTTTATTCTGGCTGTGTCTTTATTTAACATGCAACAACCATAGGATTAGTAATGGATAGGTGTCTTATTGACACCTCTCCATTACTAAGCCGTGGGGTTGATGTCACCAACAGCTGGTCTTAATGATTAATTATTTTACATATATATGTTTTGTATGTTATATACTTTTGCACGATATTGTGCACTATGTCACTTTAGACCATTGAGCTATATTGTATTTTTGTATAACTTATGTGAAATTATTATCACAATGCTACACATTGTATTAATTGCTACTAAATACTTATTTGGGTTGCCTTAAATACTGAGCATATGCACTATTGTAACTGCTGGAGAAAGGTCTGCACTCGACCGAAACGGCCATATGGGCTATTAACCCCTTACCAACAATTGACGTAATATTCCGTCCATGTGACCATGGACCTAATTACCATGGACGGAATAGTACGTCATCGCGATCAGCGGCGCCCACGTGGTGAGCGCCGCTGATCGCGGCCGAGTGTCAGCTAATTATCATAGCTGACACCCGGCACAATGTGTCAGGGGCGGTCACGGCCCGCCCCCGACACGTTAACCCCTTGCACACCGCGATCGCGGTGTACCGGGGGTTAAAGGGAAGCATCGGCAGGGAGGGGGCTCCCTCCGTGCTTCCCTGAGCCCCCCACGGCAGCGCAATGTGCAGCGCTGCTGCGGGGGGCTCTTTCCCTACAGGCCCCCGGATCCAAGATGGCGACGGGGCCTGCAGGGAGCTGACTGCCTCACTGCCTGCAAAGCGCAGGCATGAGGAAGTCTGCAGCAGTGCCCGTGACAGATCGCTGATCTGGACAAGGTAATAAAGTAAAAAAAAAAAAAAAAGTGTTAAAAATTAAAAAAAAAAAATCGCTAAATAAATTAGTAAAAAAAAAAATATTCCCCAATAAATCCATTTTTTCAAAATAAAAAAAACCAAAAACAATAAAAGTACACATATTTGGTATCGCCGCGTCCGTAATGACCTGCCCTATAAAACTGTCCCATTAGTTAACCCCTTTAGCGAACCCCTTAAAAAATAAAAATAAAAAACGAAGCAAAAAATAATGATTTATTATCATACCACCGAACAAAAAGTGCAATAACGCACGATCAAAAAGACGCATATAAATATCCATGGTACCGCTGAAAACGTCATCTTGTCCCGCAAAAAACGAGCCGCCATACAGCATCATCCGCAAAAAAAATAAAAAAGTTATAGCTCGCAGAATAAAGCAATACAAAAATAATTATTTTTTATATAAAATTGTTTTCATTGCAAAAAACCGACAAAACATAAAAAAACGACCTAAATGAGGTATTGCTGTAACCGTACTGACCCGAAGAATAAAAACGCGTTATCAATTTTACCGCACGCGGAACGGTGTAAACGCACCCCCCAAAAGAAATTCATGAAACGCTGGTTTTTGTTCATTCTGCGTCCCAAAAATCGGAATAAAAAGCGATCAAAAAATGTCACGTGCCCGAAAATGGTACCAATAAAAACGTCAACTCGTCCTGCAAAAAATAAGACCTCACATGACTCGGTGGGTCAAAATACGGAAAAATTATAGCTCACAATATGTGGTGATGCAAAAACTATTTTTACAATAAAAAGCGCCTTTTAGCGTGCGACAGCTGCCAAACATAAAAACCGCCATAAATCGTAAATCAAACCCCCCGTTATCACCCCCTTAGTTAGGGAAAAATAATAAAACTAAAAGAAAATGTATTTATTTCCATTTTCCCGGTAGGGTTAGGGCTAGGGCTCAGATTAGGGTTAGGGGTGTGTTAAGGTTAGGGTTGGAGTTATAATTGGGGGTTTCCACTGTTTGGGCACATCAGGTGCTCTCCAAAGGCAACATGGCGTCTGATCTCAATTCCAGCCAATTCTGCGTTGAAAAAGTCAAATGGTGCTCCTTCCCTTCCAAGCTCTGCCATGTGCCCAAACAGTGTTTTACCCCCACATGTAGGGTATCAGCCTACTCAGGACAAATTACAAAACAACTTTTGGGGTCCAATTTCTCCTGTTACCCTTAGGAAAATAAAAAATTGGGGGCAAAAATATAATTTTGCGGAAAAAAAATGTTTTTTTTATTTTCACGCCCAGGCGTTATAAACTTCTGTGAAGCACTTGGGGGTTCAAAGTGCTCTCCACACATCTAGATAAGCTCCGTGGGGGGTCTAGTTTCCAAAATGGGGTCACTTGTGGGGAGTTTCAATAGTTTAGGTACATCAGGGGCTCTCCAAACGCACATGACACCCGCATACCAATCCAAGTCTGCATTCCAAAACGTCACTACTTCCCTTCCGAGCCCCGACGTGTGCCCATACAGTAGTTTTCTCCCACATATGAGGTATCAGCGTACTCAGAACAAATTGGACAACAACTTTTGGGGTCCAATTTCTCCTGTTACCCTTGGGAAAATAAAAAAAATGGGGACTAAAAGATGATATTTGTTGAAAAAATACGATATTTTTATTTTCACGCCCGGTCGTTATAAACTTCTGTGAAGCACTGGGGGGTTCAAAGTGCTCACCACACATCTAGATAAGTTCATTAGGGGGTCTAGTTTCCAAAATGGGGTCACTTGTGGGGGGTTTCCACTGTTTAGGTACATCAGGGGCTCTCCAAACGCACATGACACCCGCAGACCATTCCATCAAAGTCTGCATTCCAAAACGTCAATACTTCCCTTCCGAGCCCCGACGTGTGCCCATACAGTAGTTTTCTCCCACATATGAGGTATCAGCGTACTCAGGACAAATTGGACAACAACTTTTGGGGTCCAATTTCTCCTGTTACCCTTGGGAAAATAAAAAAATGGGGACTAAAAGATCATGTTTGTGGAAAAAATACGATTTTTTTATTTTCACGCCCGGACGTTATAAACTTCAGTGAAGCACTGGGGGGTTCAAAGTGCTCACCACACATCTAGATAAGTTCCTTGGGGGGTCTAGTTTCCAAAATGGTGTCATTTGTGGGGGGTTTCTACTGTTTTGGTACATCAGGGGCTTTCCTAACGCGACATGGTGTCCGATCTCAATTCCAGCCAAAAACGTCAAATGGCGCTGCTTCCCTTCCGAGCTCTGCCATGCGCCCAAATAGTGGTTTTCACCCACATGTGGGGTATCGGCGTACTCAGGATAAATTGCACAATATCTTTTAGGGTCCTGTTACTTTTGGAAAAATAAGAATTGAGGGTGAAAAGATCATTTTTGTGGAAAAAATATGATTTTTTAATTGTACTGCTGTACGTTATAAACTTCTGTGAAGCCCTTGTGGGTTCAAAGTTCTCACCACATATCTAGATAAGTTCCTTGGGGGGTCTAGTTTCCAAAATGGGTTTCCACTGTTTAGGTACATCAGGGGCTCTCCAAACGCGACATGGCGTCCGATCTGAATTCCAGCCAATTTTGCATTGAAAAAGTCAAACGGCGCTCCTTCCCTACTGAGGTCTGCCATGCGCCGAAACAGTGGTTCCCCCCCACATATCAGGTATCAGCGTACTCAGGACAAATTGCATAATAACTGTTGCAGTCCAATTTCTCCTGTTACCCTTGGTAAAATAAAGAAAATTGAACCTGAAGTATTTTTTTTTGTGAAAAAAAGTTAAATGTTCATTTTTTCTTTAATATTCAAAAAATTCCTGTGACGCACCTAAAGGGTTAATAAACTTCTTGAATGTGGTTTTAAGCACCTTAAGGGGTGCAGTTTTTAGAATGGTGTCACTTTTGGGTATTTTCTATCATATAGACCCCTCAAAGTGGCTTCAAATGTGAAGTGGTCCCTAAAAATAAAATGGTTTTGCAAAAATGAGAAATCGCTGGTCAATTTTTAACCCTTATAACTTCCTAACAAAAAAAAATTTTGGTTCCAAAATTGTGCTGATGTAAAGTAAACATGTGGGAAATGTTATGTATTAAGTGGTGTTAAATAACACTTCTTTCTAAAATTTCATATGGTGTGCGTTTAGTTGGACCATCATTTACTTTTCAACAGGATAATGACCTCAAACACACCTCCAGGCTGTGTAAGGGCTATTTGACCAAGAAGGAGAGTGATGGGATGCTACGCCAGATGACCTGGCCTCCACAGTCCACACTGTCACGCTCTTGCTCCCCGCCGTTTCTGACACTTACCAGCACGGTCCCGATGCTCTCCTGTGCGCTCCTGCTCCACGACGCGTCCCCGCTCCTGACATCCGGGGTACTCGGCGTGAGCCCTGCACGCCTGCGCCTGACACCTTCCCCGGCGCTCGGACCTCTGGGAGCTGTGACGCTGTGGCTCCGCCCCCAACATGGCGGCGCCCACCGGGTATTTCAGCACGGCGTCAAGCCAGGTAAGACGCCTGATTATCTCCTGCGGTGACTCTGTCTCTGCGTTAGCGCCCCGGTATCCTCTTTGTTCTCTCTTTTGTCTCTCTGAGCCACCCCTGGTAGCCTCTGCGTTTTTGCACCTCCTGCCTAGCCCTTTGTCCCGGTCTTTTCCCTGTGTACCTCTCCCTGGCCCGTCTCCCCCCGGTTATCTTATTGGCCACTCCTGTGTTCCCTTAGCCCTGTCCGTATTGTGTGTATCTCTCTCTCGCTCTCCTGCAGCCTCCGTTAATCTCCGGTCCCGCTTGCCTCCCTTGCTCCATGGTCCCTGAAGTCCTCTGCGCACCTGCATCCCGTATTCTTCGCCTCTGTCTCTATAACCTAGCCCTGGTCGCCCCTTTGACTCCAGCTGTTGCGGTTCCATCCCTCATGGGCCTGCCCCTAACACTCCCTGTATAGGGTGTGGGTCCACCTGGCCCGCTCGCCCTTGGGGGCTCTGGAGCCATGACCCAGAGGGTCCACTTCCAGGTTTCCATCGCATTCCCACACCGTTACACACACAGTCACCAGACCTGAACCCACTCGAGATGGTTTGGGGTGAGCTGGACTGCAGAGTGAAGGCAAAAAGGTCAACAAGTGCTAAGCATCTCTGGGAACTCCTTCAAGACTGTTGGAAGACCATTTCCGGTGACTACCTCTTGAAGCTCATCAAGAGAATGCCAAGAGTGTGCAAAGCATAAGGTGGCTACTTTGAAGAACCTAGAATATAAGACATATTTTCAGTTGTTTCACCCTTTTTTGTTAATTATATAATTCCACACGTGTTAATTCATAGTTGTGATGCCTTCAGAGTGAATCTACAATTTTCATAGTCATGAAAATAAAGAAAACTCTTTGAATGAGGTGTGTCCAAACTTGTACTATGTGTATGTGTGTGTGTGTGTGTGTGTGTGTATATATATATATATATGTGTGTATATTTTAATAATATTATAAATGGTTCACATCTGTTTGGATGGAAACGTCGCCAGGATGGGCTAAATAAAATAGCTCTTTTTTTCTACCAAGAATGGTGTGCTGCCTCTGCTTTTTGGATTTCTGCATTTGAGGTTTGGTGTTTTGCCTGGGGGCCTCTGCACCCGGATTTTCCTCTTGCTGTTGTGATATATCTCTATCACGTGTATTTGTTTTGTATGTGTGTAAACATATGTGAACATGGTATGTAGTGATATTATGGTCTTCAATTGGGAATGTAAAAGGTTGGACACAAGGAAACGACATCACAATTTTTTTTTCTTTGATAAATAATATATCTTAGCTTAGAAAAAACGCATACAAATCCGCATGAAAATCCGCTTCAAACCTGCGCCAAGAAAGGAAGAATCCGCGCAGAAAATTTCACAGGCAAATCCGCAATGTGTGCACATACCCTAACTACATTTTCTGCTAAATGCTACAGCTTTCCAAAGTAAATTGTAGATTTTTGTAATGAGAGAGCTGTGGTTTGGGCAGCATACAAAAGCTGACAGGCGCCGTATCACCAGTCCCTATGAAGGTGTGTCACATGAATCCCCATGATATCCTATGTAATGAAATGTCATACTCTTCCTCTAGGTCTCATATCCATGAACGGGTGAACCGTGCCGAGAGACAATTTGTCTCTTTACCAAAAAGTCAACAAAACATGCTGCCAAATTTCCATTCCAACCTGGACAGGATCCGCAAATGTGCTGATCACAACCAGGAGATCCTGCAACTCATCGTCAATGACTGCACATTCATGTTTGAGAACAAGGAGTATGGCAACAATGTAAGTTCTTTCATGTCTGTACTACGAAATAAGTGATCATTTGTCTAGAAGACAGACCTTGGGAAACAGCAACCTAATATAGAGTTCATATCATTGTGGTGTAATACTAAAATGGGGTGCAGTGGTCTCCTTAGTATTACACCTCATTGATAAGAGAAGGTGCAGTGGTCTCCTAAATGTATTACCGCCGGTTAGAAAGATACGGTTCCCACACTATGAGATGACCGCATAAGCCCACAGCTTTGACAAGAGGTAAAAAGTTTACCCCCGGCCACAGGCGTCGGCTGATGGGAGTATTCATCAACCGGCAACTGCGCTCTCAATAAATCATTTAAAAAAAAAAAAACTTGTGGGTTCTCCTAAATTTTTGATAACCAGCCAGGCGGAACTGACAGCTGCGGGCTGCAACCCTCAACTGCCAGTTTTAGCAAGGTTGGTTATCAAGATTAGTGAGAACCCAACGTCATTTTTTTTTTTCTTTAAATTGTCATGGGGTCTCCCCCATTTTTTTGCCAGCCAAGCTAAAGCAGATAGCTCGTGGCTGGTATTCTAAGGCTGGAAAGGGGCCATGGATATTGTCCCCCCACCCAGCCTAAAGTAGCCTACAGTCGCCCCAGAAAAGGATCTTGTTAGCCCAGCTCTTTCCACTTGCCCTATGGCAGTGTTAAGTGGAGTTCATATTTGTGTGGTTGTTGTCACCTTTGTATTGTCTGGTGACATCAAGCCCACAACAAGAGAGGTGTCTATAAAACACCTATCCATTACTAGTCCTATGGTTGTAATGTAAATAAACACACAGCCAGAATATTTTTTTAAAATAAAAAACTCACTTTCACTTTTTTATTTAAAAATAGCAGTTTTACTTGCCTAACACCTATTCCATTGAAGCCTTTGTCTCCTGTAAAAAAAATAAAAAAAATAATAAAGAACAACCTTATCCCTCACCTGTCCATCGTTCTGTCCCATGCCGTAATCCATGTCTGGGATAAACTGTTTTCAACCTGGACGGTGACAACATGCGACAGTCTGGCCTGAAATCCCACTGATAAATGAGCGGCGGCAAGCTTGGCCTCAGTGACTAGCAGTGATGTCCTCGAGGTTACTGCAGGTGACTGAGGCTGCTTTCCCAGCTTGGCCCTTGACCTACGGTTATCTCGGTGAGATCCCTGCTAGTACAGTGAGAGAGTCTCACAGTGCAGCGGTGTTTTCTCCAGGAGAAATTTCTGCAGTTTAGGGGCCTGGCTGGGAATGCAGCCTCAGTGACCTGTGATAACCTCGATGACGTCACTGAGGCTGAGCTCGCAGCAGTTCGTTCCTCAGTAGGGTTCAGCCTGGACGGTCGCATGTTGTCACCGTCCAGGTTGAAAACTGTTTATCCCAGACATGGATTCCAGGGTGAGACAGAAAGATGGATAGGTGAGGAATATGGTTATTTTTTATTTTTGTTTTTTTTCAAAGGAGACCATGGCTTCAGTGGAATGGGCATTAGGTGAATATAACTGTGAGGGGTTTTTTTTGTTTTGTGTTTTTATTTCAAATAAAGGACTTAATTCTGGCTGTGTGTTTATTTACAATTTAACTATAGAATAAGTAATGGATAGGCGTCTTATAAACGCATCTCCATTACTAACACGTGGGCTTGATGTCACCAGATAATACAAAGGTGACATCAACCCCACTTGCCACTGTCACAGGGCAAGTGGGAAGAGTTGGGCAAGGCGCCAGAATTGGCATATCTAATGGATGTGCCGTTTCTGGGATGACTGCGGGTTGCTATTTTTAGGCAGGGGCAAGACTGATATCCATGGCCACTTACCACTCTGAGAATACCAGCCTCCAGCTATGTGCTTTAGCTTAGCTGGTTCTCAAAAATACAAGGGAACCCACGTTTTTTTTTTTTTTTTAATGATTCATTTATAGCGTAGGCGGCGGCTAATGAATACTCCATCAGCTGCTGCCTAATCTTGCTGTTGTTAGCGGCAGCAGGCGTAGGCTAATGGGAGTAGTCCCATCAGCCGATGCCAGTGACCGGAGGTAAACTTCTGGTCACAGCTGCTGGCTCACGCTGTCATCTGACAATGTGGGAACCGCAGCACTCTTACCGGTGGTATTTATCTTACCGCCAATCAGAGATGCCAGCGAGAAACGTCCGGTGTTTGGGGTGCCAAACCTGATCAGTAAAACTGACTTCCTGGTGAAGTCCGTGTTTGGGGTCCGTGTCCGAATAGTAGATGTTTGGTATGAACCATGAACTCTACTGTTCAGGTTCGCGCATCTCTAGTAAAGAGGCTACTGCACTCCAATTTGTTATTATGGTAGAAGGTTATTCCCAAGATAACTTATTCATGGGATAGGGAATAACTTGAGAACCTTGGATTCCAAGTGATCATGCTCTGCGGAAAACAGTTTTGAATTGAACAGTGATGTGCATGCTCGACTCTTGCTTCATTCATTGTCTATTGTGCTGTTTAAAAAAAAAAAATGGATATAGCGTGATCTCCACTTCATTCTCAACCTTGTTGGGTTCCCAGGAGCTGAATCCTCACAAACCATTCAGTTTTGGTTTATCTTGGTAACATGCCATCATTTTATGACCCAGGGAAATTTTTAATTGACAGAGAAGGGGCTTCTTCCATTTTTCAAGAATAACTTAGCGAATTAGTTGTTTTGGATAAATCTCAAACTGCAATTTCTTTTAAACTTTAAATATTTAGGGTCACAAAAAGCCCACTCCTGCTTCTACATTTGACATGGACAAGTTGAAGTCCACAATAAAACAGTTTGTACGCGACTGGAGTGAAGAAGGCAAATCGGAGCGAGAAGCCTGCTATCAGCCCATCATCAACGAGATCCTAAAGTTCTTCCCTAAAGATAAATGGTAAATATCTTCTCTGATCAGGCAATATAGGAGTTTACTTGGACTAGATTAAAAGATATAGACACTTTATTGTGTGTGTTTGACGTCCACAACCTCAATCACTGTTCTCAGTATGACTTAGCTAATTGTACTTGCTGCTTTTGATAACACTGAGACCACTGCGACCAGAAATTCCTGTCCACAGCAGCCATGTCGAGCACTCTGTTCCCAAATACAGAAGGGGGGTTAATGGGGAACTCATTGACGTCAATAGAACTATCATAGATTCCCTGTGCAACAGGTTCTCAGGCATGCAAAAGAGATGCAACTTGACTTTAAGGCTATGTGCACATGTTGTGGATTTTTAGCGTTTTTGCCGCAAAAACACTTGCACAACGCAACCCATTGTATTCAATGGTATTCCGCACATGCTGTGCTAATGCTGCGTATTTTTCCGCGGCGGAATCTCATCGCGGAAAAATATGCAGCTTGCTCATTCTTTTTTGCGAAATCGCGGGGATTCCGCACACATGGGAATGCATTGCTCCTCTTACTATCCGCATGTGGCTATGCCCACCATGCGCAAAGTAAGCGGAAAATGTGCGGATGGTACCCAGGATCTGGAGGAGAGGAGACTGTCCTCTGGGCTCTGGGTACCATATCCCTGTAAAAAAAGAAAAATGAAAAATTGTGATTATTCTCACCTTTCGGCGGCCCCCGCAGCCTTCCCAGGACTCAGCGATGCTCCCGGCAAGTCCCGTTCTCAGTGATGCCTTGTGACAATGACCTATGATGACGTAGCGGTCTCGCGTGATGCTACGTCATCTGGGGTCATTGTTGCAAGGCATCGCTGGGAACGGGACTTGCCGGAAGCATCGCAAGGATCGGGAACGTTGCGGGGGATGCCGGAAGGTGAGAATATCACAATTTTTTTTTTTATTTTTAACATTATATCTTTTTACTACTAATGCTGCATAGGCGGCCTCAATAGTAAAAAGTTGGTCACACTTGTCTAACACTATGTTTGATGAGTGTGACCAACCTGTCAATCAGTTTTCCAAGTGATGCTACAGATCGCTTGGAAAACGCTAGCATTCTGCAAGCTAATTATGCTTGCAAAAGGCTAGTTTTTCGTGGGAATTTCGCATGCGGATTTCCCACGTATTTCCCGCGGCAGGGAGTTGCGGAATTGCTGTGGAAATTTCCGCGGCAATTCCGCACATGTGCACATAGCCTTACTGTTTGATTACTTTTATTAGTGACCTGTATATGGGAACACTCAATGAGTATATGGATATTCCTACCAACCTGAGCCCCTATAGTAAGAGAATATTAAAATAAAACTAAAATAATTGTAAGCAAAATAGGAAAGAACGTCCCTCTGAACTCACACATGACAATTTAACACATCTTGGATGACGCAAACCTTCTGCATGGGTGTTGGGTGGTCAGGTGTTAAAGGGAGTCTGTTTTCCCCAGAACTCAAATTGAACTACTGAAAATCTCTGGTAGGAGTTTGGCCCCTTTGAAAATCATATCTGCAGTATAGATTTCAACCACTGGTGTGGCCAGGGGCTCAGTAATCCATTCCAACCCCTCAGGAACAATGCTGAACACTTCCAATGTTTGATTGATTAGCTGGGTTGGCGAGCACGGTCTTGATTGAATTCCTGACCCTGGATGTCCGAAGTGACACTGGAGGATCCTAGCGCGTATTGTTAGTGTGCCTGCGCTCTCCTCCACTCCTGTGATTGGCTGCTGGAAACTTAACACACAGTCACACAGTAGTGAGCTACCTTTGAAGACCGTACAAAGGGATGAGAGCGTTCTCTCACTGACACTGTGTGCGCGTGCTCGCTGGGCTCCGACAGTGTCAGTGCGGACGTGCTCCACCAGGGATTCTGTTCGGGCAGCACTCTGGATAACTGATCAATGTCAATCAAGCTAAGAGGATGTGCCTAGCATGCTAATGGAGGTGGCAGAATGATGCACGGAGCTCTTAGCCACACACAGAGTGCACAGAGGAGCTGTCATTTGTATATTATATGAAACCTCTTTTTTTTTTTCTGTACAATAAAAGGGAAATCAATACTGCAGGCGTGCTTTTTATTAGGGCAACTCTGAGAGGGTTAAAGGGGATCTGTCACCCCATTTTAGCCCTATCAGCTGCCGGCACCGCCATCAGGGGCTTATCTACAACATTCTGTAATGCTGTAGATAAGCCCCCGATGTAACCTGAAAGATAAGAAAAACGAGTTAGATTATACTCACCCCGGCGTTCGGTCCGATGGGTGTCGCCGTCACGTACGGCGCCTCCCATCTTCATACGACGATGTCCTCCTCCTTGCTGCTCCTGCGCACGCGTACTTTATCTGCCCTGTTGAGTTGCCTTTGGTAACTGATCATGGAAAGCAATGCATGTATGAGTATATCCCCTGGCTGTATATGTTGTATTAGTTCCATATTTATGAGACGTTAGTTATACATACTTTCCCTTTTTTTTCCTGTTTTGCAGTGATCCTTCCCAAATTAATGTACTAATACCTGGAGCAGGACTTGGAAGATTGGCTTGGGAAATTGCAATGCATGGGTATTCTTGTCAAGGAAATGAATGGAGCTTTTTCATGCTTTTCTCTTCTAATTTTGTTCTTAACAGGTATGTTCGCTGTTAGTATTTTTAGGTTGCTTTGCTTGGATTTAGTAAATTGTGGGCCTACAGTTCTTAATCAAAACTCTGCAAATATGTGACAAGGCATGATCCTGCATCTACAACCTTCTAAATCTCTGATTAGCAAATAGTTCACCTGCTTGATGTGCAAATAACCCTGACAAGGCTTTTTTGACCTGATTATAGGGCACATGGAAAGCCCTGTCAATTTATAATGGCCTGATGAGGCGGGGGTTGCGTGGAAGACACCTAGTGGACACTCCTTTACTGTTTAACATTTATATATATTTTCTACAGTCCTTGGGGGCTGCCATTTTTATTTGCTGGTGTGTTGTAAGTGTCAGATCACGAAACTTAAACAGCAGCCCTGGGTATAGGAGACTGTGGTCAGACACCGTACTGTGGCTACCTCAGCTGTGAACTGGGCTCGGCCACATGACTACTATGTGCTGAGCTACGAAATTTCCCCCTGTCTTTGCACACAGTGTTCAGCATTGACTGTGGGAGAAGGTCAAGGGCAGCGGTGGTGAGCACAGGTATATAAGAAGGGGTTGTCTAAGTAGGTAGTGGACAACCCCCTTAACATCCCAGCCCTACTCCACAATTCTAGTTGTGACTTCAGTGAAAAGTCCCATGATCGTTTTTATCCTCGGTTAACTCTTGTAAATGGTTTTCTATGAATTGTTTTCCTTTTGATATGTTACAGATGTTCCCAGATTAATGCTTTTAAACTTTATCCTTGGATCCATCAGTTTAGCAACAACGTGAAATCAGTAGATCAAGTAAGGCCCGTGTACTTTCCCGATGTCAATCCTCACGAACTTCCAATCAATCCAAATTTTTCCATGACTGCAGGAGACTTCCAGGAAATTTATTCCGATGACAGTGAGTATACAAGTTTTTCAATAACCGATTAAGTCCCCAGAATGTCACCAACTCTGTGTAGCTTAACCCCTTCACTCCTGAGCCCCTAAGCCTGATTTCACCTTCATGATCAGGCCAATTTTTTTCAATTCTGGACAGTGTCACTTTGTGGTAATAGTTCAAAAAAATCTCTGAACACGTACAAGTTGGAAATTATGCTTCAAGTGAGGATTTATTAATAGTGATTGCTGAAGCGACAGGCAAAATGACGTTTCGGCCAGTTAATAGCCTTGATCACATAGTCGCCCATTTAATGAAGCATCTTAGGTCAAAGATAGTTGTTGTCCCTGTGGTGTAGTTTTTCATACAATATGATATGGTGTATCCCCACTGGTAAAGACTGGACCTGTGTTAAGGTGAGGTACCCAGAGTAATGGGTTCTATATTGGACCCCACAAGGAGAAATACATACAGGGATCTTTTCACAGGTGCTGACAAAAGAAGGTTCCACACAGTAGGTTCTGGTGTGGAGCTTTCGCTATCAGTCGGTGGCACAGTGGTAGAAGCTGACACTTCCGTGTCTAAGCGTGGAGTAGCATTACTCTGGGTACCTCACCTTAACACAGGTCCAGTTATTAAAAAAAACGCAGGTGCATTTATTTTTGAAAATATTTGGCACTTTTCAAACTTTAACTTTTTATGCATTTAAAGGGAACCTGTCACCTCGTTTTTCAGCTGTAATGCTGTAGATAAGCCCCCCGATCTAACCTGAAAGAGAAGAAAAGTAAGTTTTATTATACTCACCCTGGTGGCGGTCTGGTCCGATTGGTGTCACAGGTCTGGGTCAGGCGCCTCCTATCTTTATGCGATGTCGTCATCTTCCTTGCTTCGTGTCGTGTCTCCTGCGCAGGCGTACTGATAGAGAGAGACAGGAAAAAGAACGTGAGCGCAATTTTGGTTGGAATAGATTGCGAATGCGATATGTCGCATTTGAAGAGACCCCATTTTGAAAACTACACATCCTGAGGAATTCATCTAGGGGTGTAGTGAGCATTTGTAATCCTCAGTCGATTCACAGAATTGTATAACATTGGTCTGTCAGTGTAAGCTCAGGAGGTAAGAGGCTCCATATTGAAGTTCAGATTTTTCTGGAATAGTTTGAGGGTGCCATGTCACGTTGGAAGAGCCCCTGAGGTGCCAGAACAGCAGAACTACACCTCTCAATGAATTCATCTACGGGTGCAGTGATCATATTGACAGTACAGGTGTGTCACAGAATTTTATACCCTTGGGTATTGGAAATAGAATAATTCTTGTTTGAGTTAGCCCCAGATTTTACATTTTCACAAGGGTAAATGAGTAAAATTGGCAACAAAATCTGTCACACACTTTCTGCATAACGTGGCAATACCCCATAAGTGGTTGTACAGTACTGCTTAGCCACATGGCGAGACACTGGAGGGATGGAGTGCTATTTAACTCTTATAGAATAAATTATCATAGAATAATTTGAGGACTCCATATACAGAGCCCCTAAGTGCAGAAGAGCTGAATCCTCCCTCAAGTGACCCCATTTTGGAAATTGAAACGAAAAATTTAAAAAAATGACGATCCAATGTTGCAGTCTCTCCAGTTAATTATTGAAAAAACAATGTTTCTCTATCGCTTCATTGGGGGACACCATTAACCATGGTTGTATGCTGCTGTCGCTATGAGGCTGACACTAGGCAAAAAAGGAAAAATAGCTCCTCAACAGTATACACCCATGACAGGCACAAAGCCCTTCAGTTTAAGCTTAGTGTCTGCAGGAGGCGGACCTGTATCTGCTACCAGATCCACATTTTCCTTTTCAGGTTCACTGTTTGTGTTTATTAACATTTTTCCTTTGTCTTTCAGGTTCTTCTTCTTAGGGTAACGGGGTGTAATTTATCACCCTGTTTTCCAGTACTTATGCGACTGAGAGAACAGTATGGTGTCGCCCACATCGCCCACTCTCAGGCTTGCAGGCAGGACCTAATACCCTGTCACCTTTATGGGTGTTTCAGGGTGATTCCCGGTGGCCAGTCTTTTGCTTTTTCCCCACCCCACCCCTCTACTCGGAGAGGGCTGGAAGGAAGAAGATCGTCACAAGCGGTGGCCTCCCCCCTTCTCGTAAGGGGTTGATGCCGTCTTCTGCACCGTCTGGAGATGGTGTGGGAAGGAGGATCCCGGATTCCAGCGACCCTCTCCCACCCGAGGGCTCCTGATGTGATCCTCATCGCTGCAGTGGGACAGGGAATCAGCGCAGATACGTCTCCCTCCGCCGCGGCCGGCGTCTTCCCGGGGTACACTGTACCTTTAGGGACAGGGCGGCATTAGTGGTATGGATCACCCGGCAGCCGCAGCCATTTTTCCCATGCCCGGGCTTAGCACTTGCGGCACTCCCCCTCAATTTTCTGGCCGCACCCCTTTCCTTTCTTCTGTTAGAGTCACCGTCGCGCATTTAAATTGCGTGCTTTTTTGGCCAGCAGGAGGTGTCTTCCTCCTCTTCGTTTGAGTCTGGCCACGCCCCCTCCAGCTCGCGTTTTTTCGGTGCGCTTTTTGTGCTCCTATCACGAAGCTTCTCCTTCCTGGCTGTTCATGCCCCCGGCGTGTCAGCCAAATGGTGAGGGACCTTTGTTTTCGCTGGCCAGCAAATTGTCATGGATGTTTACGCCCAGGCGCGTGAGCCAATAGGACGTTTGCTTTGTCTTTTGCCAGCCGGCAGATTACAGCTCTGTGGGACAATCTGAGGAGATTCTGCATACAGCTGCGCGTTCTGCAATCCTGCGCTCTCTGCAGACCTGCGGATGCTCTGCACAGGAGGGGACACCGCCTCCACAGTTCTTTCTGCTGGTCGTCGCTGGCATCAGGTAGGCTTTGTTCCTTTTTTTTTTTTTTTTTTTTGTCTGGCGCTTCCACAGCAGTATCCCCAAGGCTCAACTTATGCTCAACCCCAGAGTGGCTTCTTCTTTCCCCCTCTAAGCCCACTGCCTGTTCCCTTTGCAAAACAAAAGTGGTCTTCAGGCCAGTCCTCCCCTTTCTGGCTCTCCTGCAGCCCCTCCTCCATGTCTGCCCCACCGGAGACCTCTAACGCCCGAGATGAGAGCACTCCCCTCCTCCCGGAGTGGGCTGTTGCCATGGCAGTCGGTCTCCTACCTGACAAAAGTTTCACAGTCACTGGTCCAGGTCCTGAAACGACTTCCACATTTGTCTAATGCCACCAGTGCTCTGAACTTCTCTCACGGTGATTATCACGCACCTGACCACAACCTTAATAGGGACAAATTGGGCACAAGGCAAAGGAAGCCTTCTCTTTTCGGCTCTTCATCCAGTTCTCCAGGTCCCTCTGCATCTTCTTGGATGCAATCCTCCCCCTCATGCACCCTCAGAGGAGGCAGCTTTTGGGTTGGATGTGGATTTCCAGTCTGAGTCTGAAACAGACCAGACTTCAAAGATGCAGGATATGGTCACTAGCCTTATCCTTGCAATTACCCAAACTCTGAACCTAAAGGAGGACAAGGCACCTGCTCAGGAGCACTCCGTCTCCTTCAAATGGGTAAAATGTCCTTACTGGAATTTCCCTAGTGACAGGGAATTTGAAACGATTACCGTATGTCCAAACACTGGGAACACCCTGACAAGCGCTTCCCAGGAAGGAAGCAGCTCGATATTCTCAATCCCTTTAGCCCAGATTTCGTTGGGCGATGGGCAGAATCCCCTAATGTGGATCCGCCGGTTTCTCGCCTGTCTTCTAAGACAGTCCTGTCTTTACCGGATAGTGCATCCCTTATGGATTCTACGGATAGACAGAATCCTTGGCTAAGTCAGCTTTTGAAGCAACTGGCGCCTCCCTCTGTCCCACTTTTGCCTCCACCTGGGCGGCAAAGTCCATGTCTGCCTGGGAAGAATGCTTTGCAAGGGTTTCTCCTCCGGTTTAGATGGCGGATTTGGGTGGGAGGTCGACTTCTTCCCAGGACGCTTGGTTGTCGGTGGTCGATGCCTGGGTAAGAGAGAGAGTCACATCCGGTTACAAAATCGACTCTAACCCCCCCCCCCCCAGGAAGACGTTTCCTTCAGTCTCGCCCGCCAAGACATCCGTCTCGGGCCCCAGGGGTTCTTCAGGCCGTCTCTTCTCTACTATGCACAGGAATAATCGTACCTGTTCCTCGATACGAAAGGTTTTCAGGGTTCTACTCCAATCTTTCCGTAGTCACGAAGAAGGGACGGATTGCTCCGTCTGATTTTGGACCTCAAGCGATTGAGTCCCTGCATTCGGTAATCCCCTCCATGGAACCTGGATAATTTCTTTGTTCTGTACACTTTCAGGATGCTTATCTTCACATTCCTGTTTGTGTTCAGCATCAGAGATTTCTACGGGTTGCGATCCAGGAGGATCACTATCAGTTCACGGCCCTTCCCTTCGGCCTGGCCTCTGCCCCCAGAGTGTTCACGAAAGTCATGGCCATCTTTCACTCCAAGTGGATTCTCATAATCCCTTACTTGGACGATCTTCTGATTAAGGGGCCAGCACGTCTCGAATGTGAACAGAGTCTCCAGATCACTCTGAACACACAGGTCTGTCACGGCTGGATAGTCAACAAGGAGAAATCCTCCCTGACCCCAGCACAGCACCTTGTGTTTCTGGGCATGAGGTTCAACATGGCCCAAGCCTGTGTCTTCCTTCCAAAAGAGAAGTTTTTCTTCCTATACCAGGGGGTCTGCACTCTAAAGCGACCAGATACTCAGTTCTGGAAAATATAATTGCTGCCATGGAAGCCATGCCTTTTGCCCAGTCCCATACCTGTCCTCTTCAGCTGGCCCTCTTGTCGACGTGGGACAAGAGGACGGTCTCCCTGGACCGACCCATGCTTCTGCCTCTTTGTGAGGCAGTCTCTGACCTGGTGGACGCTATCAGCATCAATCCTACGAGGGAAGTCCTTCCTTTCCAGTGGCAGGTCATCACCACCGACGCCAGTCTCCTCGGTTGGGGAGCAGTCTTTCAACATCACACAGTGCTGGGTCACTGGACCGCCTAAGAAGCCACTCCTCCCCATCAATCTCCTGGAGATCAGGGCAATTTTCTTTGCCATTTGCCACTGGCAGCTCCTCCTCGCATGCCAGCCAGCCGCATACAGTCGGACAACGCCACCGCGATGGCCTACATAAACCATCATGTCGGGACTCGCAGCAAACAGGTTATGGTAGAGGTAGCAAGGATTCTGCAATGGGCATAACGTCACGTTCTCGTCATATCAGCTGTGCACATCCCGGCGGTGGAAAATAGGACAGCCGATTTTCTGAGCCGTCAGGGTCTCGCATCGGGCGAGTGGTCTCTCAGCCACGCGGTTTTCAACCAGATATGTCAGAAATGGGGCAGACCAGACATCGACCTGATGGCGTCTCGGATGAACCACAAGGTTCCTCAATGCGTAGCCAGGTCCCAGGATCCGCTAGCCATCGGGTGCGATGCTCTAGTAATTCCGTGGTCACAATTCCATCTGCCTTATCTTTTTCCGCCTCTCCCCTTGCTCCCGAGATTGGTGAAAAAGATAAAGGCAGAAGGGATTCACATAATCCTGATAACTTCACACTGGCCAAGACGAGCCTGGCACACAGAGCTGGTGAACATGCTCATGGACGTTCCTTGGAGGCTTCCAGACCGTCCGGATCTTCTTTTGCATGGCCCCCTCTTCCACCAGAGTTCACAGTCTCTGAGTTTAATGGCATGGCCATTGAGGCCGCAGTTCTGAGGGAGGCTGATTTTTCCCATCAGGTCATACAGACCATGATTAGGGCGAGAAAGCCAGCATACTCACCTATCTACCACACATACTGGAAAGCCTTCTTCCAGTGGTGTGAAGACAACAATTTGGTCCCTATTTCCTTTTCCCTTCCTTCCATCCTGGGTTTTCTACAAGCGGGTCTTGACTCTGGTCTATCACTCAGTACTCTTAAGGGTCAAGTTTCCGTTCTGTCAGTTCTTTTGCAACGAAATCTGGCTTCTCGTTCCCAGGTAAAGACTTTTTTTTCAAGGAGTCGCCCACCTGGCACCTCCTTATCTTCCCCTGATGGATCCATGGGATATTAACTTTGTCCTTGGCACACTCCAGCGTGCTCCTTTTGAGCCCATTCAAGACATTCCTTTTTCTCTCCTGTCTAGGAAAGTTGCCTTCTTCGTTGCCATTATGTCCATCAGGAGGGTCTCTGAGCTAGCTGCATTATCGTGCCGTTCTCCTTTCCTGATTGTACATCAAGACAAGGTTGTTCTCAGACCTGTTTCTTCCTTCCTGCATAAGGTGATCTCTTCATTTCACATTAATGAAGACATTGTCCTTCCTTCTCTATGCCCCTCTCCGGTCCATCCCCTGGAGAAGTACCTCCACAAGTTGGATCTGGGAAGAGCTATGCGAGTCTACCTGTCAAGGACTGCTTCCTTTCACCACTCTGATGCCTAGTTTGTCATCTCTGAGGGTCGTCGTAAGGGGCTTCCATCTTCTGAGTCCTCTGTTGCCCATTGGATTTGGAAATATTGGAGGCATACCGCGTTCAGGACAAACTGCCTCCTCCGGGGGTGAAGACTCACTCCACTTGGGCAGTTTGGGCTTCCTGGCTAGTTCGTCACCAGGCCTCGGCTTTACAGATTTGTAAGGCTGCGACCTGGTTATATTTGCACAACTGTGCGAGGTTTTACAGGGTTCATACCCATGCTACATCTGATGCAGTCCTGGGAAGGAAGATGCTGCAGGCGGCGGTCATGCATCGGCAGACCTAAGTCTGTTTTCTTTGCATTCTTTCTGTTCCCACCCTTGGGGACTGCTTTTGTACATCCCATGGTTACCTGTGTCCCCCATGAAGCGATAAAGAAAGAGGGATTTTTGGTACTCCCCGTAAAATCTTTCTTGGAGCCTTGATTGGGGGGACACAGCACCCTCCCTAACTGTTTGTACCTTTATTGGGCCTGTGTGCCTTTGTTGTTGGGTTGGTACATATGTTCAGTTTTGGTTGCCTGTGTGCCTGTCGCTGGGTGTATACTGCTGAGGAGGCGCTATCTTTCCTTTTTTTGCCTAGTGTCAGCCTCCTAATGACAGCAGCAAACACCCATGGTTGCCTGTATTCCCCAATGAAGGCTCCAAGAAAGAGAATTTACAGTGAGTACCAAAAATCCCTCTTTTTATTAAAACAGTGCGTTTCTAGAGCGAGCCGCTCTCCTTCAGTTACATATAAAAACATGCATTCAGATTGACCCGTATTCTTATTTATCACTTCAATCAGGTGTGGGTATTCAAATTCATTATTCGTTTAACTCCATCTCTGCTGCCATATAGTTCCACAACAATCATGTCTCATTGTCAGTACAGTGCATATAAATACCTATTGATTGCCGATGCATGGCATATTAGCCTGTGTGCTCTATGCATTCATTTAATCCCTCAGGGACTAATGTAGATAATTTGAAAATCCTATAACGTTGTCTGTTTATCAGCCTTTGATATTGATCCATGAAGCTGACAGATATTTTGTTCTATTATGATGAGCTTTAAGTTGGTGCGATTTTTTTTTTTTTTTTTTTTTTTTTTTTTTTTTTTTTTTTTTTTTTTACCATGTACATGAAAAATGTCTTGATATTCTGTGATCCATAATTCCATTTTTAATATTTGACCTATGTCGTTTTACTAAAAACTTTGATTTTTAGTTATTAACTGGACGCACCATTGGATCGTCATTCTTTTTTTAATTGTTCGTTTGGATTTGTATCTTCACCCTCAGCAGGGGGCTGGGGCAGGGGGCTGATTACGAGGACTGCAGTCTATCATCAGAGTTGTGCCCGAGTTTGTACAAAAATTGCAGGTGAGCTTTTTCAGTATTAGGCTTGAGCAAGCCAGTCTGGGCTGATTCACACAAAGGAGCCCCTCTGTTTCTTTCTTTGAATTTTGGAAATTATACCCTTTTGGAAATTTATCTCCAGGTGTAGTGACGATTTTGACTCCTTGGGTGTTTTCTAGAAACAAGCAGCAGTGGATATTGCGGAGTGAAAATTGCATATCTGCTATTGTAGTGGCCAGTATGTTGTAGAGCCCAATACATTGTGCCCAGGTCTTCCTTCTGGAGACATGCACCCCGTAAATTGGGCTCTCATCGCTACAGAAATGCCAAAAATGTAGAACCTTAATGTGGTTTAGAAACACTGGGGCTTAGAAAAGGGAGGGGGCATTTGGATTTGGGAGTGCATAATTACTGAATTTTTCGCTTTATAAGATGCACCTGATTATAAGACGCACCCCCAAATTTGGTGAAGATAAAGAGAAAAAATGTTTTTTTTATGTTAAATGGAGGTGTGTCTTATAATGCCAGTGTCCGTCCTTCAAATCATATACCGTATGTGTCCATCATCCTGTTATCTATATAACCCCTATCCTGGCACATTGCCCCCTTTTGCTGGCACATAGCCCCCATCCCATCCTGGATATGGGCCCCCCGGTCACTATATTCCCCCCTGCTGGCACACATTGTCCCCCCCCCCCGTCGCTATATTTCTCCCCTGCTGGCAAGCAAATGATAAAATAGTGAACAGTTAACTCACCTTCTGATGATAGATCCTGCTCCCAGCCCTCCCCGTGGCTTTCCTGTGTCTGCTGAGATCCTCCTCCTGCGAGGGCGTGCGCAGCTGCTGCTCATTGTAGCTACAGGACCTTCCATGATGTGACCAATAGGACCTGCGGTCACGTGACTCGCAGTGCACACTGGGAGTCACGTGACCACGGGTCCTATTGGTCACATCATGGAAGGTCCTGAAGCAATGAACTGCCTGAATGAGCAGCTGCTGCCGCGCGCCCTGCAGGAGGAGGATCTCAGCAGACACAGGAAAGCCACGGGGGGAGCTGGGAGCAGGAGCCATCATCGGAAGGTGACTATAGGGGGGGGGGGGGGGGGGGGAGTGCAGGCACATGTAATATGCACCGCTCCCCTGTCTACCAACTCTGCGCTGCTTCAGCACCGAGGTGATGGACAGCGGGTGCAGTGAATATTACATAAGCCTAATGAGCGGGAGCACAGGACCTCCCACTGTCTCTGCAGCCAGACCACCCCAGCCGCCTGCAACCACGCCAGAGCCGCCCCTCCACTCTATAGCACAGCGGAAAACAGATTTGCATTATAAGACGCACCCCCCACTTTCCCCCAAAATTTGGGGGAACAAAAGTGCGTCTTATAAAGCGAAAAATACGGTAGCCTTTTTCCAGAGCCTTTGTACTACCAGTAACGTGGAAGCCCCTTTATTTCCAAGGACCGATGACAGCTTAGTGGGTACTTTTTATGGATTGAGTTGAAACTTTTATTGGGAACACTTTACATAACAATTTGGATCACATTTATCCTGCGCTGTGCAGTTTGGGATTTCCATATAAATCTCCTAATGATATTCTTTAGATGAATCCCCAAGGGATTAATTTACTATAATAAGGCAGAGGAGTTAAGCCCCCGTCACACATAGCGATATCTCTAGCGAGAAACCCGATGTGTACCTTAGTTACCAGCGCTGGTGCAGGGAACTGGTAACCAAGGTACACATCGGGTTTCTAAGTGCCGCGCGCTGCTTAGAAACCCGATGTGTACCTTGGTTACCAGCTCCCTGCACCAGCGCGCTGTTAACTAAGGTACACAGTGGGTAACTAAGTGATGTGCGTCGCTTGTTACCCTCCTGTCGCTGGTGCTGATCGCTGGTGAAGCTGCCTGTTTGGTAGCTCACCAGCGATCATGTAGTACACAACAGCGATCCTGACAAGGTAAGATCGTTGTCGGGATCGCTGGTGCGTCGCTATGTGTGACGGGGCCCTTACTCTGGTCTCCGTTTGGCCTCTGTTCAGAGGTGTTAGTCTTTTCACAATTGCACACAACCGTGGCTGACGGAAATTTTATGCACATCAAAAAAGACGGACACCGCCGGATCACAGGCCAGACAGTGTCCATAGTTCCTAAATCTGGCTCATTACAGGGAATCTTCCGTCACGTATTTCAGAAATTTACACGGAAACCCTGGTGTAAGTGCTCAGCATAGAGCGCAATATAAATGTGAGCCAAGCCTTACTGCGATCTTTGGGAGACAGAATGAACAAATCAACAGCAGGTGAAGAATTAGTTTTATTTATTTATTTTTTTGCTGCTCCTCGTGCAGTATAAGTGATTCGACGACTTTATTCTTTGGGTTGGTGTGATTACAGCGATACCAGATTTATATAGTTTTTTATGTTCGGCTGCTGATACACACTAAAAGATGCTTTTTATTGCAAAATAAAGTTTATGCAATGCATCACCATATTTTGAGAGCTATAATTTTTCCATATTTCTGCCGACAGTCATGTGAGGGCTTTTTTTTTGTGGGACTACTTGACATTTTTATTGTTACCATTTTCAGGAATTGTTTTTAGTGGCTCTTTTTTATGCCGTTCACTATGTGGGAAAAGTGATAAGGCAGCTTTATTCTTCTGGTCACTATGTTTACTGCGATATTACATTTATATCATTTTTATGTTTTGCGCTTTTAGAGAATAAATACTATTTTATAGAAAAAATAATTGTTTTTGCATCACTTTATTCTTAGAGCTATAAGGGTATGTGCACACGCTGCGGATTCTGCTGCGGATCCGTAGCGGATTTGGCCTCTGCAGATCCGCAGCAGTTCTGCAGACAGTGTACAGTACAATGTAAGTCTATGGGATTTACAATCCGCAGTGCACATGCTGCGGTTTTTTCACTGCGGAAAAGCTGCGGTTTTAAATCCGCAGAAAGAATTGACATGTCAATTCTTTCTGCGGATTCCGCTGCGGTTTGCCACCTATTCCATTGTCCAGGTCAATTTACCTGCGGTTTTACCTGCGGATCCGCACGGAAAAATCCGCTGGTGAATCCGCGGTGTGTGCACATACCCTAACTTTTTTCTTCGCTGAGTGAGCGCTGTTTGGCGGTTTATTTGAAAGACAAGGTGATGTTTTCAGCAATACCATAATTATTTATATTCGACTTTGATTGTGTTTTACTCCACTTTTTATTCTGTGGTATGATGAAAAAGTAGTTTTTTGCTAAGCTTTTCATTTATTTTTTATTTTCTTAATAGTGTTCACTGAAAGGGTTTACTAGTGTGACAGTTTTATAGGTTGGATTGTTCCAGTTGCAGCGATACCAAACGTGTACTTTATATTTTTACGTAAATGAGTGTATTTATTGGTACAATAATATTTTTTTGTGTGTGTGATTTTACAATTTTTTTTTTTTCCACTTTGTTCTTCTAAGGGACTTTAACTTTTATTACTCTGATTGCTAGTGTAATGCATAGCAATGCATTATACCTGTCAGTGCTGCACTGAAAAATGCCTCTTAGACCATGCTCCTGACATGGTCTAACAAGCTTTCTAGCCTGTTGATCAGTTTATTGTCATGGCGACCTCGAGTTGCCATTGCAACGAACGCGCCCTTGTGAAGACACGCAATGGCGCCGATTGAAAGGTAGAGGAAGCCCACTCTCCTTGTGTTAAATGCTTCGATCAATCTCGTTTGCGGCATCTAGGGGGTTAAAATGCCCGTGGTGCACGGCTCCCTGGCAGTGACAGATGTGTCCTCGGCTTTAACTTAAAGGGGTATTCCCCTTTCCAAGATCATATTCCAATATGTAGTAGGTGTTGTAGGTATAATAATATTAGCAAATACCTCCAATTAGAAATGTAGTATAGTTCTTCTGATTTGTTATGTCTCTTTTGTCATGTGCAGGCATTGCAGGACCTTAGGTATCCATGGTTACAACCACTAGTAGCTAGTCAACTGTATCACTATATCCGTGTTTGTAACCATGGCTACCTAAGGGGCAGAGCTCCTCCCCCTCCCCGTCTACATAGAATCTTATAAGTAGCAGCCGCCATCTCCTATCTCAGGTGTCTTCACTAAAAACAGATTTTAACTCAGAATTTAGAATTTTGATAAAGATTTGATCAATTCTGGTCAAGTTAGAAGCAGATTTTGGGTGGGGGCTGGATCCTGAGACCCCCTACTCATTACTTAGAAGACTGTTCAGAGGTGCTCACTTTATCATGCAGAAGTGCTGAGCTCCTGAGGGAGCACAGAGTGGTGTCTCCAGGTCCGTACTGTGCTCCGTCATGGCCATCCTGCATGAGCTCAGCACATGCTTTTGAGACAGTGGATTTTTTGATTTTCAGTACTCTATATAGTAAAGTGAATGTCATTAAAAACTACAACACGACTCCTAAATATACAACACATGGCTATGTGGGCTGTACCAAAGCTCAGAGTGGATTTGCCCTCACTTTCATACTGGGGATCCCTTTAAGAGAGGCCTGGGGTCAGTACCAGAGCACTGAGTGGAATTGCCCTAACTTCCATACCAATGATCCCTTTAAGAAAGACTGGGGTCAGAACCAGAGCGCTGAATGGATTTGCCCTGACTTGCATACCAATGATCCCGTTAATAGAATCCTGGGGTCAGAACCACAGCGCTGAGTGGAAGGGTCCTAATTCCATACCAGGGATCCCTTTAAGAGAGGCCTGGGGTCAAAACCAAAGCCCTGCATGGATTTGCCCTAACTTCCATACCAATGATCCCTTTAAGAGAGGCCTGGGGTCAGTATCGGAGCGCTGAGGGATTTGCCCTAACTTCCATACAGGAGATCCCTTTAAGAGGGAAGATGTGCCTATGGGATGGAGGATGTGTGATGGGTATATGGGCACGGGAGCGGTTGATTCTTTTCTGTCACGTGCTCTCTGCTCCTTTCTGGGGGGCAGACAATGGCTGGGATCTTATGTTCCCAGGGATGCTAGATTTCTCTTACCATGTCAGTGTTTGCTGAGGTGTTGTCGTGGAGTGGGAAAACTGTTGCTCATAGGAACCAATCACAGCTCAGCTTCCTTTAAACAGCTCTGGTGAAATGAAAGATGCTTAGTGATTGGTTGCAAGGAAAACTGTTGCTTATAGCAATCAATCACAGCTTAGCTTCCTTTAAACAGCTCTGGTGAAATGAAAGATGCTTTGTGATTGGTTGGTGATACACACATACACACACACACACACACACACACACACATTCAATTTTATATATATATACATATTTCATTGTTGAGGACCTGTACTCAGGGTTAGTTCACATTCTGCCTGATCCAGACACACATTAATAAATGGAAATGCGGGTATAATCTGTGTGAATTATGTAAGTTACAAGCCAATAGCCACGAAGCCATAGTAGCATTACACGCTTGCCACTGACATGGTGATCCTTGCATGTAATGCACAGACATGCCAGTTATTCCGAGCTGTTACCGAGAGGCGAACAGCTCTGCCACTTACAGGGGTATCTTAAGTGGGCAATCACTTCCTATGGACAGAGTGAGACAAGTCCTGCAAATATGTGTTACCAATAGAATGGCAGCTTTCTAATAGTTTCTATGTTTTCCATCTCCATTTTTAACAGGCTCTTGGGACTGTGTAGCCACATGCTTTTTTATAGACACTGCACATAATATTCTCGACTATGTTGAGACAATCTGGAAAATTCTTAAACCAGGTGGCATTTGGATTAATTTAGGTAAGAGATTTCCTAGTTTCCTTTTATAAATGGAAGTGCATGCTTTTATGAAGTATTGTATTCACAGTTTATATTTTTGGTTGTGTAAAGAGGTTTCTTATTTCAGAAACCCCCTGGTAAAGTGTCTCTGCCATTGCTCCCGGTGATCCGTTATTTCCTGCAGCATTGACATCATGTCGACAGCGTTACAGCCAGTATGCCGAGATGCTGAGCTCCGTTAATTCCTGCAGCCAGTATGCTGAGGTTCTGAGCTGCGTTATTGCCTGCAGCCAGTCTGCCCAGATGCTGAGCTCCGTTATTGCCTGCAGTCAGTATGCCGAGATGCTGAGCTCCGTTATTACCTGCAGTCAGTATGCCGAGATGCTGAGCTCCGTTATTGCCTGCAGCCAGTAAGCAGGGATGCTGAGCTCCATTATTGCCTGCAGCCAGTAAGCATGAACGCTGAGCTCCGTTATTGCCTGCAGCCAGTAAGCAGGGATGCTGAGCTCCGTTATTGCCTGCAGCCAGTAAGCAGGGATGCTGATCTCCTTTATTGCCTGCAGCCAGTAAGCAGAGATGCTGAGCTCCGTTATTGCCTGCAGCCAGTAAGCAGGGATGCTGAGCTCCATTATTGCCTGCAGCCAGTAAGCATGGACGCTGAGCTCCGTTATTGCCTGCAGCCAGTAAGCAGGGATGCTGAGCTCCGTTATTGCCTGCAGCCAGTAAGCAGGGATGCTGAGCTCCATTATTGCCTGCAGCCAGTATGCAGGGATGCTGAGCTCCGTTATTGCCTGCAGCCAGTAAGCAGGGATGCTGAGCTCCATTATTGCCTGCAGCCAGTAAGCAGAGATGCTGAGCTCCGTTATTGCCTGCAGCCAGTAAGCAGAGATGCTGAGCTCCGTTACTGCCTGCAGCCAGTAAGCAGAGATGCTGAGCTCCGTTATTGCCTGCAGCCAGTAAGCAGAGATGCTGAGCTCCGTTATTGCCTGCAGCCAGTAAGCAGAGATGCTGAGCTCCGTTATTGCCTGCAGCCAGTAAGCAGAGATGCTGAGCTCCGTTATTGCCTGCAGCCAGTAAGCAGAGATGCTGAGCTCCGTTATTGCCTGCAGCCAGTAAGCAGGGGTGCTGAGCTCCGTTATTGCCTGGAGCCAGTAAGCATGGACGCTGAGCTCCGTTATTGCCTGCAGCCAGTATGCAGGGATGCTGAGCTCCGTTATTGCCTGCAGCCAGTAAGCAGGGATGCTGAGCTCCGTTATTGCCTGCAGCCAGTAAGCAGAGATGCTGAGCTCCGTTATTGCCTGCAGCCACGGTAGAGGCTCTGCGCCAGACACAGGGAGGGTGAGTAAAGCACAGTTTGTTTGTTTTTTAAAACAAACTGAGGCCGCAGGACAGGGATTTTCAAATGGAGGAAAACCCTTTTAACGTATATATCTGGTGATTATTAATGGCCGTGTTGTATGATCATTGTTGGTGTTCCATTAGCAGTTGGGGTTAGTACGATCTCCGCTGTTTTATTATAGGGCCAGGAGGGCTGAACTCTGATCTTCTCCATTATAACTGTGTGCCCGCCAGGAATCTTGCCTTCTCTGCAACAAGAACCGTTCCCGAATCTTCATAATGTGCCTGACACATTGGCTTTCGGGGATGTGGGCAGTATTAAATTCCCTAATCTTTCTGAAAATAAGCAAGAAAATCTCTAAAGCCCGGAGGCAATCAACAATAAGGATAAACTGTCCCCATCAGTGCTAGATTTTTCCCATCGGGGCCCTCAGTCGCCGGCCTAGCGGAAAGAAACTAATACTATAGACTTGAAACAGAATTGCAGAATACATATTGTTTCATTTCCGATTTGTGAATTATTATTTATTTCAGGACCACTTTTATATCATTTTGAAAACTTGGCAAATGAACTTTCTATAGAAGTGAGTTATGAAGATCTCAAAAATGTTATCATACAACTTGGATTTCATTTTGAGGTATTAAGAAAGATTTCAAACATTTCTTACGCATTGCCACAGTTAAATTTTCATTTTACAGTTGCCTGTTAGGCCATATTGTCAGTGGTTTATTTTTTTAATGAAGATGTTATTCCCAAGATGGCTGGTTATCCCCTAACCATAGAATAGGAGATTGCTTGGTGATTTCTAGGGGTCCAACCCCTGGGATCCACAGTGGTGGTGGGAACAGGCTCTGCAGTGTCTCTCCTCAAATGGAGCGGATGTCTATGAAACTACCAGAGAAAGCCTAGCACAGCTGGAGGGCCCATGGATCATGAATGCATAGGAAAGGATTTTCTATCTTCGAAATAACCCTTTAAATAAAACAACAAGCATTTTTATTGGTTGATGTATTTTGGATAAGTTGATGTTAAAGGGGTTCTCTTAGATATTTTTTTAGCCCTCTTATTTTAAAGAACAGGAGTTTTTTTTTAATTCAATCTTTGTAAAAAGAGAATACCGTATTTTTCGCATTATAAGATGCACTTTTTTCCCCCAAAAAATGAGGGGGGGGGGGGAATGGGGGGTACGTCTTATAATGCGAATATAAGGCCTGTTTCACACTTCCGTTTTTTCAAATCCGTCAAAATCCGTTGTTTTCCGTAAAAAAACGGATCCGCCATTTTTTGCAGGATCCGTTTTTTTTGTCCCATAGACTTCCATTACGGTTACCGCGGATCCGTCAAAAAAACGGATCCGTTTTTAAAAAAACGGATCCGTTTGCATCAGTTTCCGTCAAAAAAACGGAAACGGATCCGTTTGGCGGACACAAAAACGGAAGTGTGAAACAGGCCTAACTTGCCGGACATGGCGGAGCAGGGTCCCAGGGTCGCTGCTGGAGGATCTCAGGAGATGAGATCTCAGCGCCAAGATCTCAATCTGGCAGTCATTTTCCCCAGAGTCCACCGCATAGTAAATCATGGAAGTGCTGGGGTTCCGGGCTTTCACAAATTGTCAGCGGAGCCCCACCACCACTGAACACCCGCAGCATCACACATCCGAACACCCCCTCATCTCAGCCTGCAGCAACGCTCCATTCTTGCCTCCTACATCGGAACACTCCTTTCTCTCAGTATGGGGTCTGCAGCATTGCCCCACTCCTGCCTCCTCCAGCAGCGACCCTGGGTTTTTCGCGGCCATCCCAACACCCCCTCCCCCCCGGTAAGCAATAAGACGCATGGATTGTAAGAAGCACCACCATTTTATTAAAGTTTTTTTTTTCTATTTTTCTCCTCAAAATTTGTGGTGCGTCTTATAAACCGCAAAATACGGTAAATAAATTACTGCTTACTGCATGATTTCATCACTAGAAGCTTCAACAATTTCTTTGTGCCCTTCTGCTCCTGTCTCCTCTTCCCATCTCCATAGACTTCTACAGGCAGTAGGTGTGATTTGATACTTTACTGAAGACAGATCTGTAGACCATTTTTGAGCATGAATGATAAGTGTAGGAGAGGAGTTAAGCTAGGTTCACATTAGCATTTGAGTCCGCAGCATATCATCCGCATGCAAACGCATTCATACACAGCGTTTTTTATCCGCATCATCTTACGCATGACAGCAAAAAACGCGTGCGCATGCGTTTTGGCATGCGTTTGCATTGTTTATGCGCATGCTTTCGATATTTCTAATGATTTCCAGTAGCTTTTCCTTGACATCAGACACCCAATGGGCGTGTCATGGGATATATATATATATATATACACACCCCGTTAGGTCCATATATCTTTGGACAGAGACAACATTTTTCTAATTTTGGTTCTAGACATTACCACAATGAATTTTAAACAAAACAATTCAGATGCAGTTGAAGTTCAGACTTTCAGCTTTCATTTGAGGGTATCCACATTAAAATTGGATGAAGGGTTTAGGAGTTTCAGCTCCTTAACATGTGCCACCCTGTTTTTAAAGGGACCAAAAGTAATTGGACAATTGACTCCAAGGCTATTTCATGGACAGGTGTGGGCAATCCCTTCGTTATGTCATTGAGAATGACAGATAACAATGACAATTAACAATTAACAATTGTGACAATTAACCAGATAAAAGGCCTGGAGTTGATTTGAGGTGTGGTGCTTGCATTTGGAAGGTTTTGCTGTGAAGGAAACATGCAGTCAAAGGGGCTCTCCATGCAGCTGAAACAAGCCATCCGTAAGCTGCAAAAACAGAAAAAACCCATCCGAGAAATTGCTACAACATTAGGAGTGGCAAAATCTACAGTTTGGTACATCCTGAGAAAGAAAGAAAGCACTGGTGAACTCATCAATGCAAAAAGACCTGGGCGCCACGGAAGACAACAGTGGTGGATGATCGCAGAATAATCTCCATTCTGATGAGAAACCCCTTCACAACAGCCAACCAAGTGAACAACATTCTCCAGGAGGTAGGCGTATCAATATCCAAATCTACCATAAAGAGAAGACTGCATGAAAGTAAATACAGAGGGTTCACTGCACGGTGCAAGCCACTCATAAGCTTCAAAAATCAAAAGGCTAGACTGGACTTTGCTAAAAAAAATCTAAAAAAGCCAGCACAGTTCTGGAAGAACATTCTTTGGACAGATGAAACCAAGATCAACCTCTACCAGAATGATGGAAAGAGAAAAGTATGGTGAAGGCGTGGTACAGCTCATGATCCAAAGCATACCACATCATCTGTAAAACACGGCAGAGGCAGTGTGATTGCTTGGGCATGCATGGCTGCCAGTGGCACTGGGTCACTAGTGTTTATTGATGATGTGACACAGGACAGAAGCAGCCGAATGAATTCTGAGGTAGTCAGAGCCATACTGTGTGCTCAGATCCAGCCAAATGCAGCCAAACTGATTGGTCGTTTCATACTACAGATGGACAATGACCCAAAACATAAAGCCAAGGCAACCCAGGAGTTTATTAAAGCAAATAAGTGGAATATTCTTGAATGGCCAAGTTAGTCGCCTGATCTCAACCCAATTGAGCATGCATTTCACTTGTTAAAGACAAAACTTCAGACAGAAAGGCCCACAAACAAACAGCAACTGAAAACCACCGCAGTGAAGGCCTGGCAGAGCATCAAAAAGGAGGAGACACAGCGTCTGGTGATGTCCATGAGTTCAAAACTTCAGGCAGTCATTGCCAACAAAGGGTTTTCAACCAAGTACTAGAAATGAACATTTTATTTACAATTATTTAATCTGTCCAATTACTTTTGGTCTCTTTAAAAACAGGGTGGCACATGTTAAGGAGCTGAAACTCCTAAACCCTTCATCCAATTTTAATGTGGATACCCTCAAATGAAAGTCTGAACTTCAACTGCATCTGAATTGTTTTGTTTAAAATTCATTGTGGTAATGTCTAGAACCAAAATTAGAAAAATGTTGTCTCTGTCCAAATATATATGGACATAACTATATAGACACACTGCACTGTGGAAATCCTCGTCTTTGGCTGCTATATCCAGCTGCAAGATGGATCTTGACTTGGAGAGCTTCTATGATCTGGATTTACAATTGAAATTGGCTGTTGCCTTTGCTTGTCAAGAAGAAAGACTGAGAAGACATCGTCACTACTAGCAACACCCCATCCTTGAACTCCGAGAGAGCCGTGGAGCCTACCACTCGTACACCAAGCTGTGTGCAACCCCTCAGAAGTTTTTTTGACTACGCGAGGATGTCGGAACAGAGTTTTGATGACTTGTTACGTGTCCGAGTATCCATCACCAGGCAGGACACACAACTCCGTCGAGCAATTCCTGCTGAGGAACTTCTGTTGGTGACCCTGAGGTGCGTAATTGTGAAAAACAAACACATGTTCATAGTATTATTGTTAGAAAACCCATGTATTCATTTTTTTTCCCCATTTTCTGTTCGGCAGATTCCTGGCTACCGGAGAGACATTATCATCTCTACACTTTCAGATCCGGATTGGAGTGTCCACCCTTTCTGGGATTGTTGGAGACACCTGCAGGGCTTTATGTGACGTTCTGCGTCAAGAATTTCTTCCCCAACCCACAACTGAACTCTAGCTGGAAAATGCTGAAAAATTTCAGGACATTTGTAATTTTCCTAACTGTGTGTGGGGGCTGTGGACGGCAAACACTTTCGGATTATGAAACCTGCTGGAAGTGGAACCGAGTATTTTAATTACAAAAAAATACTTTTCCATTGTTTTCATGGAGATTGCAGATGGACGTTGGCTCATTTGGACGAGGAAATGACTCTCAGACTTTCCAAAACTCTGACATGGGCCATCATAATAATTTCTATTTTCCACAGCCACAACCTCTTCCCATCACTCAAGGACCACCAATGCACTGACAAGGGCACAAGGAACCGTGCAGTGTTCATTTGGCTTGCTGGTATCTAAATGGTGCATTTTGGGAACAGCCATCAATCTAAAAATTGAGACAATTGATGAGGTTGTGAAATCGTGTGTTATGCACAATTACATCCTGGCAAAAGAGCGACCCAACTTAGAACCTGAGGAACCTGTTACATTGCATGATTACCAAGATCACCCTCTGAGGACTACGGTGGAAGTTGCCCAGATGAGGGATACGTTTGCTGCATACTTTGCTTCTGATAATGGACTTGTGGCATGGCAAGACAGAAAGGTTTAAGCCGCTAAGTAAAATGTACCTGTAATGTTAAAATGTACCTGTAATGTTTGATGACTTACCGTTGTGGCCAAAAGTATTGACACCCCTGCAATTCTGTCAAATAATACTCAGTTTCTTCCTGAAAATGATTGCAAACACAAATTCTTTGGTATTATTATCTTCATTTAATTTGTCTTAAATGAAAAAACACAAAAGAGAATGAAGCAAAACATTGATCATTTCACACAGAACTCCAAAAATGGGCCAGACAAAAGTATTGGCACCCTCAGCCTAATACTTGGTTGCACAACCTTTATCCAAAATAACTGCGACCAACCGCTTCTGGTAACCATCAGGCTATGTGCCCACGCTAGCGTTTTTAAACGCTCAGGAAAAGGATCCCCTTTCCCAGAAAACGCGCGGAAAAAGACGCGTTTCTTGATGCGCTTTTTGACACGCGATTTCTGGGAACATTGGGGATGGCTAAAAACGCTCAGCTATGCGGAAAATAATGTGCATGCTGCGTTTTTAGCCGCTAAGCGATTCTTGAGCGGTTAAAAACGCATGCATTGGCACAAAAAGCCAAAAACGCATGCAAATGAATTAGAAGCATCTTGTAAGCATTTCTGCAGCGTCTGAGCCGGCACAAACGCTGCGGAAACGCTTACAAAAACGCAACGTGGGCACACAGCCTCAATGAGTTTCTTACAATGCTCTGCTGGAATTTTAGACCATTCTTCTTTGGCAAACTGCTCCAGGTCCCTGATATTAGAAGGGTGCCTTCTCCAAACTGCCATTTTTAGATCTCTCCACAGGTGTTCTATGTGATTCAGGTCTGGACTCATTGCTGGCCACCTTAGAAGTCTCCAGTGCTTTCTCTCAAACCATTTTCTAGTGCTTTTTGAAGTGTGTTTTGGGTCATTGTCCTGCTAGAAGACCCATGACCTCTGAGGGAGACCCAGCGTTCTCACACTGGGCCCTACATTATGCTGCAAAATTTGTTGGTAGTCTTCAGACTTCATAATGCCATGCACACGGTCAAGCAGTCCAGTGCCAGAGACAGCAAAGCAACCCCAAAACATCAGGGAACCTCCGCCATGTTTGACTGTAGGGACCATGTTCTTTTTTTTGAATGCCTCTTTTTTTCTCCTGTAAACTCTGTGTTGATGCCTTTGCCCAAAAAGCTCTACTTTTGTCTCATCTGACCAGAGAACATTCTTCCAAAATGTTTTAGGCTTTTTCAGGTAAGTTTTGGCAAACTCCAGCCTGGCTTTTTTATGTTTCGGGGTAAGAAGTGGGGTCTTCCTGGGTCTCCTACCATACAGTCCCTTTTCATTCAGACGCCGACAGATAGTACGGGTTGACACTGTTGTACCCTCGGACTGCAGGGCAGCTTGAATTTGTTTGGATGTTAGTCGAAGTTCTTTATCCAATATCCGCACAATCTTGCGTTGAAATCTCTTGTCAATTTTTCTTTTCCGTCCACATCTAGAGAGGTTAGCCACAGTGCCATGGGCTTTAAACTTGTTGATGACACTGCGCACGGTAGACACAGGAACATTCAGGTCTTTGGAGATGGACTTGTAGCCTTGAGATTGCTCATGCTTCCTCACAAGTTGGTTTCTCAAGTCCTCAGACAGTTCTTTGGTCGTCTTTCTTTTCTCCATGCTCAATGTGGTACACACAAGGACACAGGACAGAGGTTGAGTCAACTTTAATCCATGTCAACTGGCTGCAAGTGTGATTTAGTTATTGCCAACACCTGTTAGGTGCCACAGGTAAGTTACAGGTGCTGTTATTTATACAAATTAGAGAAGCATCACATGATTTTTTGAACAGTGCCAATACTTTTGTCCACCTTCTTTTTTATGTTTGGTGTGGAATTATATCCAATTTGGCTTTAGGACAATTCTTTTTGTTTTTTTTTTTCATTTAAGACAAATTAAATGAAGATAATAATACCAAAGAATTTGTGTCTGTAATCATTTTCAGGAAGAAACTGAGTATTATCTGACAGAACTGCAGGGGTGTCAATACTGTTGGCCACAACTGTAAATAATATACCAGTAGTAAAACACCCGATACAAGTTCCCTCAACAATACAATACACGTGTGTTTGCGGCGTCGGCACTTAGAGACAAAGAAAACACAGATATTGCAAACAAAGCAAAAATTTTATTTAACAAAAATTATTGGTTTTAGGATCGGGATCTATCTGAGGGTGAGATGGGGTGGACCTTGGGGGTGTGGAGCTGTGAGGAATGGGTGGTAATTGATGAGGAAGGGGTTACAGGGGAAGGGGCAACAAATTGAAGGATAGGATCATGGATGGAATCATGAGAATGGATAGACAAACTGGAAGGGACAGACAAAAGGGAATGTAGTGACACATTTGACAACAGAGACACATTGGTAGGTGAGGGTGGAGGTGGTGGGTCCAATTTTGCCAGGGTTTTTTGCCTCCGGGTCTTTGTCCTGGTGGGAATCTGTTTATTTTTTGTCCTTTTTTTTCTTGGCCGAGTGGGAGTGGTGGCCTCTGTAGCAGTCGTCTGGCATAGTGCTGGACTGGGCCGCATGGTGGATGCTGCAGGGGTCTTGAACTTGGGAGTGTGGTGGATGCTGCTGGCTGCAGGGATGATGAAGGCTGCAGGGATGATGAAGTCTGCAGCATGGTGGATCTGTGAACTTTAGGCGGTGGTGGTGGAGGATAGTTCGGTGCTGTGGGAGTTGTAAAGTATATGTTCGGCTGCTGGTAATATCCTCCAGCCTGTGGATTGTAGCTTTCGGTCTGTTGCTGCTGCAATGTGTGGCTGTAGGCAGCCTGGCAGGCTTGCATGACGTTGAGCTGGAATTGAGTCGTAAGGTTTTCCGACACGTCACGCTCTATTGCAAAAAAAAATATCGCGCCGGTCTCTCAAGGTCGGCGTCCAGGCTGTCAAGGCGTTTGTTGACATCCTGTATAAGTGTGTTCACATGGTGGAACCCACTCTTCTGTCTATCACCAAGCACCTTAATCCCCTCCTGGAAGACTGAGGTTAAGTGTATAAACTCGGGCATGAGTGACCTCTCCCAGGCCCTCTGCCGCTGACAAAAAGTCCCAACAAAAGCAGAGGGCTGGGAGAGGGTAAAACCTGATGAACCGGCGGCTGCCTGTTCCTCAGCCTGTGAGACCTGACAGGTTGCTACATCGCTGGTGGATGATTGGGACTGCGTCTGTTCGTTGCCTGGTTGATGAGGGGCTGCTTCAAAAGAGGATGATCCAGGTTATGTTGTGCTGCATCAGGTTCTGTGGTGAAAATAAAGGAAAAAAAAATTAGTTAAAAAAAAAAAAGTTAAATAGTAAGACAACACAAAAGATACATTCACTGAGCAAGCGCAGGCCTCAGAAAAACAAGGTTACGGTGGTATTTATATTTTCTTATCATTTGAGCAGCATCACTTTTAACCTGGTTCTCCGGTCTCATGTCCTTGTTGAAGCGATCCTTCATCGAGTGCCAACGGACTCCTATTCTCTTCACTATGAAAGGGGGGGGAGAAAAATTAATTGTAAAACAATGCACCTACATTTATAGTTTCACTGGCGCATCACACCACATTGCAATACTTACCAAAATCATTTCAGGTATGTAGCGTGGCACAGTCCCAATCATGCAACCACGATGTGGCCACTAATTCCCAGAGTCTTCGAATCACAACAGTGTCAGAGTGCTGACAATCACGGGTGTCCCACAACGGTACTCGCTCTTGCACAAGGTTAATTACTTGATCGTTGTCAATTTCCTGTTTGGCTTCTTCCCATTGTGGAACCTATTGATCAAATAAAACAAAACAATTTTAAGTAAAACTGAAAACAAATTCAATTACAACTCTGATGAAAGACTACTTACACCCAGTCTTTCCTCCTGAGACACATGGGCCTGACGACCCTGGGAAGAATCATTTCCACTCGACTGCTCCTGCTCTTCATCAGTGGAAGGTACCTGTAAAGAAATTACATGATTTAACACAGGTATAGTATTGCCAGTCAATACATACCAATCAGTATAGCAAATGTGATTACATAATCGGTGTCATGTCCACTCTGGGAAGCAGTCAGTTCTTCATTTGAGGACATGGTTGAAGAGCAGGCAGCAGTCAAGTGAAACACTACAGAAAAATAAAGATAACAAACATTAAACTTGTTAAGAGCCAAACACAATGTAGCCAAAAAACCCCCCAAAGAATGGACACCAATACTTACATTATAGGCAGTAGTCCAACAGCACAGCAATCAGCACAGCACTGGGACAGATGCCATCACCAGGACACAACCAGTCTAAAAGGAATAAAAAAAAATTAGTACAAAGTACAGATTGCAGTGAGAGAGACATTTTCCAGGACGTCCCTCCTGACAGCACCATGGAGGTTGTCCTTCCTTTCATCCTTACAGGGACAGGAAATGCACGAGAGGTTAAAGGTCCCCTCCCACACTCAAGTACCATCAGACTTATCTACGGGTCAGGGGGATTGGGGTCCTCACTCCAGCTCCCCCCTGTCAGATGGTCCGGGGTGGCACCCCCCCTATGAGGGGTGGTTCTCAGCCAAACGTCCCATGGAGCAGGGCTCCGGGACTCGGAGCCGCTTCCCCTCAGCGGGGCTCTTGGCTCCTGCTGTCGCACTCTGCATCATTCCAGGCGCTGGAGCCTCCGCGGCCACGTCACTTTCAGGCGCCCAATGACGATTTCCGGTGGCGTCAGGATGGGCGCATCAGAGCACCGTCTCCAGCAGCGGGCGACGCTGCGGACATCGTGGGTTCATTCCACTCAAGGTAGGATAAAAGCGGCGGGGAGGGTCTGCCACACAGGTCTGCCATAACCGCTATGGATAACGCCGCGAAAGCGAGCGATCAGCCGGAGCACCCAGCGTCTGAGTAGGGGGCACGAGGGGCAGCATGGCTCAAGGACAGGAGCGGTAAATAAAAACTCCTGTGCTTTTATATTAAGGATAAAACCGCACCGACTCCTGCAGCATCAACCTCCAGGACATCGGGCAGACCCAAATGCCCCATGTGTGCCAGCAGACTACCGGGGTCATGGAAAAAACCCCTATGTGAAGATTGCACCCTTAGGATCATCAGAGGCAAGCAGGCCTCTTTCCTTGCAGAGATGCGCACAATGGTTAGAGAGGAGGTCCAGGCCTCCGTCTCCGGACTGCTACCTACTCAGCCTTTCAGCCAGCCCCAGCCGAAGAGACCAAGATGGGAGTCCGACCATTCATCAGATGAAGAGGTTCAGTCGCCATGTTCGGACTCGGAGGAGGAAGGCGAGATAACCTCAGAACCTCCCGAGATGGAGAAGAGATACCTCTTCTCGGAAAACATGGACAAGCTCCTTGGCGCCGTGAGAAGCACTATGCAGATCGAGGAAGCCCCAAAGACTCAGTCCATCCAGGACGAGATGTTTGGGGGCTTAAGAGCTAGGATGCCATATCCGTACGATGGTTCTAGAAGAATGGGAGGACGCTGAGAAAAGACTGGTCGTGCCTCGAGACTTTAAGCTTCGACTACCGTTTAACCAGGAGGACATTAACACTTGGGATAAAGTTCCGAAGATCGACACCCCGGTGGCAAGGGTGTCAAAGAAAACCTTGATCCCTTTCGAAGATTCCTCCAGTCTCAAGGAGCCTATGGACAAGAAGACCGACGTGCTTCTAAAGAGGGCTTGGGAGGCCTCTGCGGCGGTTATAAAGACAAACATAGCCGCCACATCGGTCACCAGATCCATGCACCTATAGATCAACCAGTTAGAACACCAATCAAAAGGGAAAACCCCTAGAGGTGATATCTTAGAGGGTCTTCCCCCTGTTAAGAATCGCAACCGGATTCCTGGCGGATGCATCAGCAGAATCTGTGCGATTTGCGGCCAGGAGTAACTCTTTATCCAATGCGGCTCGTCGAGCCATATGGATGAAGACCTGGTCAGGGGATTACCAGTCGAAAAATAATGTATGTGCCATACCCTTCTCAGGTGGGAGAGTGTTCGGGCCGGCCTTAGATAAGATCCTGGAGATTGCCTCGGACGATAAAAAAGGGTTTCCAGAGGAAAAAACAAAAAGACCTTCTCCCTTTCAGAGGTCCCGTCCTTACCAAAGACAGGAATATAGAGGGAAAGGGAAATCAGCTCATTGGGAATATACGAAGGGGGGAAAAAGTAGCCCCCCCCCCCGTCTCGCTCTGGACAAAGTTCCAGGAGTAGGAGACAATGACACCATACCCGTAAGGGAACGCCGCAAACACTGCTTGGGGGCATGGGAACTCATCACCCAGAATCGGTGGATTCTCAACACGGTTTCCCAGGGCTACACCCTCGAATTCACAAAAAAAACCCAGCACGGTTCATAGTTACAAATCTCCAGTCCAGAGCCCTTATAGACCCTATAATGGGCAGATGTAAAAGACCTGCTAAGGTCAAGAGTAGTGATCCCCGGTCCCAGAAACAGAGAGAGGTCAGGGACACTATTCAACCCTCTTCACAGTAAAGAAACTGTCGGGGGAGAGTCGGACCATTATAAACTTAAAGCCACTAAACCAGTGGATCCGATGCAAAAGATTCCGGATGGAATCTCTAAAAACCACCATCCCGCTCATAGGAATTCCACAATGTGCACAATTGCAAGTGCGTACTATCATGTTTCCATCCACCCTCACAGAAGTTCCAGCGGTTTGCACTGAAAATAGAGAGCAGATACTACCACTTTCAGTTTCAGGCTCTTCCCTTCGGCCTGGCTTCAGCACCGTGGGTTTTTACGAAGTTGGTCGCCGAGATAGTGGCCCACTTGAGACAAGACGGCATAATCATCTTGCCATACTTGGACGATTTCCTTGTGAGATCTCATTCAGCATCGGAGTTAAAAAAAAAAAAAAAAAAAAAAAAAAAAAAAAGCAGCTAGTCTCGGTAATCGCCACGCTCGAAGATCTAGGATGGATCCTGAACAAAGAAAAATCGGACTTGCAGCCTGGGACCCAGAAGAAATTCCTGGGTGTCATGTTAGACTCCAAAAGAAGAATCTTGTTTCTTCAGCTATGGCGGGATCGAATATCCATAAGGGCCGCAATGAAGATCCTGGGTACCCTGACAGCATGCATACCCTGCGTAATGTGGAGCCAGGCTCATACAAGAAACCTGCAGAGGGAAATCCTGGCAAAGTGGGACAGACAGCAGTCCTCTCTGGACACAGGGACTTTCGGCCGTCCCCAGCCTTGAGATCATCTCTAAAGTGGTGGATCAGTCTCAGAAATATCAGCCAGGGGGTGCCTTGGATCCTGTCTCCATGCATGACCATCGTAACGGACACCAGCAAAGAAGGCTGGGGAGCCCATCTGGAGGGAAGATACCTGCAGAGAATATGGCCCGGAAACATCAGCGCACAGTCCTCAAACTACAGAGCGCTACAAGCAGTTTGGGAGACACTAAAAAGAAGCAGGTTGTCTACGGGGCCAGCACATAAAGGTCATGTCAGACAACGTGACCACAGTAGCCTTCCTACGCCATCAGGGGGGCCAAAGACACTGTAAGCTTCAAGACTTAGCAGCCCGCATCCTCACCTGGGCGGAGAACAATGTTCGCTCCATTTCAGCGGTACACCTAGAGGGCTCAAGGAACAATATAGCCGACTATCTGAGCAGACAGGAAGTCCGAGCCACCGAGTGGGAACTGAAGGAAGAAATCTTCGAAGACTTGTGCCACCGGTGGGGAACCCCCCAGTTGGACCTCTTCGCAACAAAGCAGAACACCAAGCTAAAGAGATTCTACTCTCTCATTCCAGCGGACCATCCAGTAGGGGTCGACGCCCTGAACCAAAGTTGGGAAAGGGGACTGCTATACGGTTTCACCCTGAGAGTCCTCAGAAAAATCCAGGAGGAAGGAGCATGGATGATGCTAGTGGTACCCTTTTGGCCCAGACGAAGTTGGTTCCCCCTTCTGAAGATGATGGCTCAGGAAGGATCACTCCATCTACCGACGGCAGATGATCTGCTTTCCCAAGGCCCATTTCTAGACCCAAATCCGGAGAACCTACAGTTGGCAGCATGGATCCTGAGAGGGAGATCCTAAAATCCAGAGGCCTCTCCGACCAAGTGATCTCCATGATGCAGGCCAGCCGTAAGCCCGTTACGATTGCAATCTATCGTAAAATCTGGAATAAGTTCTGCTCAGAAGGTGGTAGTACCCCCATAGACCCATCTCGCCCAGATATCCCTCAAATATTTGACTTCTTCCAGGCAGGATTTAATAAGGGTCTAAGCCCAAGCACATTGAAAGTTCAAATAGCAGCTTTAAGTACTTTCTTTGATTTTTGCCCTGGCTTCTCATCCATGGATAGCACGATTTACAAAGGCCATCCAGAGATTGAGACCCACGTTGAGGAAAACAGTCCCCCCATGTGACCTAAATCTGGTACTTAAAGGGAACCTGTCACCCCCCCCCCCCCCCCACCAAGGTGTTTTTCAGTTAAAGAGCCACCTTCAGCAGCACTAAGGCTGCATTCTGTGAAGGTGGCTTTTTTTCTGACCCCCAGTAATGCCAAAATATTGACTTTTATAATTAGCTCCTCATACCTGTAATGTGTCCCACAGGTATGTTGTGTCCCCCAGTATCAGCCGCCTACCATCCGTCAATCATGCCTGTCCGAGGCCTCGGCGCCGCCCACGATCTGTCCATCATGATGCCCCGTGAGTCGCTGCCTCCTCTTGATTTGAATCCCGGTGCCTGCGCTGTAGCAAATGTTCTCGGGCATGTGCAGTGCGCGCTGTCTGAGAACCGACATCAGGCTATTGCGCCTGTGCAATGTTATCATATATTCACACTGCGGGGCTGGGGCCTCCGCAACACGCGGGCGCAATAGCCTGATGTCGGTTCTCGGGCAGCGCGCACTTTGAATGCCCGAGAACACCTGTTACAGCGCAGGCGCCGGGATTAAAATCAAGAGGAGGCAGCGACGCACGGGGCATCGTGATGGACATATTGTGGGCGGCGCCAAGGCATCGGACAGGCATGATTGACGAATGGAAGGTGGCTGATAGAGGGGGACGCAACATACCTGTGGGACACATTACAAGTATGAGGAGCTAATTATAAAAGTCAATATTTTGGCAGGGGGTCAGAAAAAGAAGAGTCACCTTCACTGAATGCAGCCTTAGTGCTGCTGAAGGTGGCTCTTTAATTGAAAAATGACCTGGGGGGTGACAGGTTCCCTTTAATGCTCTATGCAGACCTCCATACGAGCCAATATCCGAGATAGACGTCACAAAGGTTACACAAAAGACTTTTTGGTGGCCATCACCTCAGCCAAGCAGCTGGGCGAAATCCAGGCCCTGTCAGTCAAGAGCCCCTACATTCAGATTTTCGAGGACCGCATATTACTAAAGCTAAACCCAGGATTCCTCCCAGAGGTAGTATCTCCTCAGAATCTAAACCAGGAGATAGTCCTACCCTCATTTTGCCTGTCCCCCGAAAAACGATAGATTCTTTCAATCATTGGACGTCAGACGAGCAGTCACACGCTACTTAGAAGTCACTCAGGACAGGGCACAAAATTTTTTTATCCAGTACAGCCGTAAAAATTAGGGGTAAAGGTGCATCTAGACACACCCTAGCAAGATGGATAACATCAACTATCGCCTCAGCGTACGAGGCCGAAGAAATAACCTATACCAGAGGGGCTTAGGGCCCATTCCACTAGGGCAATAGCAACGTCATGGGTAGAGAGGGCGGGAGTCTCAGTAGAGCAAATATGCAGGGCCGCCACCTGGTCTACACTAAACACTTTCTGTAAACACTATAAATTGGACACGCTAACAGCTAGCCAGACGACCTTCGGTCGTAAGGTGCTACAGGCAGTGGTCCCACCCTAACAAATTCCTACTTTGGTATTCTCCATGGTGCTGTCAGGAGGGACGTCCTGGAAAACGGAGCTTAGACCTTACCGGTAAGGTTCCAGGAGTCCATCCTGACAGCACTGGTAGTTTCCTCCCGATGAGTTGTATTTGTAATAACATGCTTGTACAAAGTCTCAATAAATAATTGCATCCTGACTTACGTGGTACTTGGAAAAATCACTGGAGTGTGGGAGGGGACGTTTAACCTCGTGCATTTCCTGTCCCTGTAAGGATGAAAGGAAGGACAACCTCCATGGTGCTATCAGGATGGACTCCTGGAAATAACCTTACCGGTAGGTCTAAGCTCCGTTTTCAAAGGTTCTATACTTGCGTAGCCAGTGTTGTTGTCAGATTCATAGTCTTGAAAGTAATGGCCTTGCAGCTTCCACACTTCCTTTCATACAGCTTTGTTTTGGGGGTGGATGAAACCATTTCCTTGACCTGCTCATTCTGAAGTACGCATGCGTATCGAACCCATGCGTACGCATGTCCTTGCTTATCAATGCATTCCCATAGACAGTAATGCGTTTTTTTTTACGCACTCATCCGCATGCCTGCGTATATTTTATATGCAGATTTTTGACGCCTCAAATGTTGCTTTCGCCCGCACACCACGAAACGACGCATGCGTGTGCAAAAGCATTCAAATGCATGTCCCTGCGTACACCATGTTAAATATATGTACGCATGCGGATCAAACGCTGCACACACACGCTAATGTGAAACCAGCCTAACTGATATGTATCGAAAGAGATCTATCTCTAACCAGATATATTACAAAGTTTCTTATCTTCACTTGTACTGTTGATTTATGAACATGATAAACTAAAGTGCAGTTACAATTTAATGAATGAACCCCTCTTGTATTTACAGGTGGAGAGAGAATCTATAAGGACAACATATACGGTGAATCATTTATCAATGATGAAGTACTTCTATGACTGCATATTTTTTGTGGCTCGCAAACCAGAATAATACCTCGACCTTCAAAGTTTTTGGCCTACAGATTCAGATGACTTGAAATGGGCTTTGCTCATGCTGATTAATTTATTGACACAAAGGTGCCTTCTTCCAACAGGAGTTGATGCTATCATGAACTGATCCTATTTTTTTTTTTCCCAGAGACCCGGTCATGCTAACACTATTGGGCAGGGGCCTCATGACGACTTCGGCCGTGACGTAGGTCGCACAGCCAACAATTGCCAAGTGCTGCTGCTACCTCACAGTGTAATGGCATGGCATTGCGCCCCCTAGGGTTTTGCGACAAGCTAGTCGCAAAAAGTCGAGCCACAGGTGATGTTTTGCGATTTGCTTGTCATGTCACATAAGTCATGCTGCAAAAGTCGGCAAATAGCCCCCGGCCTTAATTAAATACTTGTATATAACAGATTAAAGGGGTTTTTTTGTTTTTATTTTTTATAAATTTGTTAATGTTTTATGCCATTATGTGATCATGGCTCTAGAATTTGTTATTATATTGTGAATATGCATTTCCTTTACCTAACCTACGTCTCCTACATACTATGATGACTTCTAGTGATTTAGTATAATTTCCTTACCAGGGGAAGGATAATGGAATATGTCAGTGCCTGCCATGATTAATTTGTTCTCATTTGTGTTTAGCCTTCATTTAGATTAAGGAAAATCAAGAGAGATGCAATATATTTTATTATTTTTAATTTTCTGCCTAACAGGAATTCAGTGCCCCCATCTCTGAGACTGTCCTATAACTTAAAGTGTGCCTGATCGTTAAAAAAAAAAAAAAAAAAGATTTGATCAGTGGGGGTCTGGGACATGGGGCAGAAGCTCTGAGCTGTGCCCCTTCCCTCCATAGACTCAGCACATGGACCGCCACAGATGGAGTCTTCTCACTATGACTTGCCAAGATTATTGAAATCCTAGATGCCTTTAGGCTTTGTACACACTGAGCCTTCGTTAAGAGGTTGCAGGCCCCACCATTTCCACCAGAAGAGAGAGCGCGGCACATAGAACTTTTTCTTTTTTTCTTTTTTTCCCCCATCATGAGACTGAACACTATATTGGAAACCCAAGAGACTCCATAATTTGCGTCCATTATGTGACAGATCTGTCTCCTTCTTGTATTCTGCTTCTCTCTTCCTATAAAAGAAAAGAATGTCAGAATTGCTAGCGCTGGTGTGAGCCTAGCCTTGGGGCTTGTACAGCTAGAGGAGCAGACGTAGCAGGGTATCGGTTACCTGCTGCTCAGTAGCATCTTGTAGTTCCAGATAAGATGTATGAATGTGAAATCTTGTCTTCTAAAATGTCATATTCAGTAAATCTTCACTATTCTGACAATAAAGGCGTGTTCAGACTAGTGAAGAACTGGGCCATGTGCACTACGGACTGCACACAGACCAATTCTTGCCGGTGCACATGGCCGATTTTCCACGTAAACCGATGATCTGCATGGAAAACCAATCACATCATACAATACTTGGGACCATCTTACTGTCCAGACTAATGTACGCAATGTAAGGTCAGCTCTGGCCCCCATCCACAATGCTGAGGCGCACAGCCAGTCGCCTCCACAGCTTGCCCACCCAACAGGCCCCGTTTTCCATACGCCGGTCAGACTCCCAGCCTGACACTATGGTATATTTGCAATACTACGGATACGGTTTCCATCTATCATTGATGTATATCTGTTGTAGAAAGGCTACAGGGTTTGTAGAATCCAGCCATTACATTTGTAATAATAAAGACCTGTTTTATATTTAACACTTTGCATTTATTCCTAATGGCAAAATTTGCTTCAATTTTTTTTTTCTTTTTTATTCTTGCATAATATTAAAAGGAGGCTGTCATTGCCTTTCTGACCAGTACATTAATAACAGCGCTTGGTAGGTGTGTGTAACACATTAAATAACATATAACTTTTATTATATGTAAAAAACTAGTTTTTATCAAATACAGTCATATGTAAAAGTTTGGGCACCCCTATTAATGTTAACATTTTTTCTTTATAACAATTTTGGTTTTTGCAACAGCTATTTCAGTTTCATATATCTAGTAACTGATGGACTATTTCTGGATTCAAATGAGGTTTATTGTGCAGAAAATGTGCAATCTGCATTTAAACAAAATTTGACCGGTGCAAAAGTATGGGCACCCTTATCATTTTCTTGATTTGAACACTCCTAACTACTTTTTACTGACTTCCTGAAGCACTAAATTGGTTTTGTAACCTCATTGAGCTTTGAACTTCATAGCCAGGTGTATCAAATCATGAGAAAAGGTATTTAAGGTGGCCACTTGCAAGTAGTTCTCCTATTTGATTCTCCTATGAAGAGTGGCATCATGGGCTCCTCAAAACAACTCTCAAATGATCTGAAAACAAAGATTATTCAACATAGCTTTTCAGGGGAAGGATACAAAAAGTTGTCTCAGAGATTTAACCTGTCAGTTTCCACTGTGAGGAACATAGTAAGGAAATGGAAGAACACAGGTACAGTTCTTGTTAAGCCCAGAAGTGGCAGGCCAAGAAAAATATCAGAAAGGCAGAGAAGAAGAATGGTGAGAACAGTCAAGGACAATCCACAGACCACCTCCAAAGACCTGCAGCATCATCTTGCTGCAGATGGTGTCACTGTGCATCGGGCAACAATACAGTGCACTTTGCACAAGAAGAAGCTGTATGGGAGAGTGATGCGAAAGAAGCCGTTTCTGCAAGCACGCCACAAATAGAGTCGCCTGAGGTATGCAAAAGCACATTTGGACAAGCCAGTTACATTTTGGAAGAAGGTCCTGTGGACTGATAAAACAAAGATTGAGTTGTTTGGTCATACAAAAAGGCATTATGCATGGAGGCTACAAAACACAGCATTCCAAGAAAAACACTTGCTACCCACAGTAAAATTTGGTGGAGGTTCCATCATGCTTTGGGGCTGTGTGGCCAATGCCGGCACCGGGAATCTTGTTAAAGTTGAGGGTCGCATGGATTCAACTCAGTATCAGCAGATTCTTGACAATAATGTGCAAGAATCAGTGACGAAGTTGAAGTTACGCAGGGGATAGATATTTCAGCAAGACAAGGATCCAAAACACCGCTCCAAATCTACTCAGGCATTCATGCAGAGGAACAATTACAATGTTCTGGAATGGCCATCCCAGTCCCCAGACCTGAATATCATTGAACATCTGTGGGATGATTTGAAGCGGGCTGTCCATGCTCGGCGAGCATCAAACTTAACTGAACTGGAATTGTTTTGTAAACAGGAATGGTCACAAATACCTTCATCCAGGATCCAGGAACTCATTAATAGCTACAGGAAGTGACTAGAGGCTGTTACTTTTGCAAAAGGAGGATCTACGAAATATTAATGTCACTTTTATGTTGAGGTGCCCATACTTTTGCACCCGTCAAATTTTGTTTAAATGCAGATTGCGCATTTTCTGTTAGTACAATAAACCTCATTTGAATCCAGAAATATAACTGAGTCCATCAGTTATTAGATATATGAAACTGAAATAGCTGTTGCAAAAACCAAAATTGTTATAAAGAAAAAAGGTTAACATTAATAGGGGTGCCCAAACTTTTACATATGACTGTATGTTAATGAAGCTGTAACAGCTTGGTGGTCTGTTCCGAGCACAACTGCCCCACCTCTCTTCAGTGAACCCTGCCTTGTGCCTCCTCCTTTACATTAATGGCTCCAGGGTCACTTTGTCCATCCCTAAGTTGGGCAGAGTAAGCAATGCTTTGGGCTCCAGATTAATGGCTATAGTGTAGCAAACTGTACAATATTTGCAATGTGCCATGCATAGTCCCATACATGTTGGGGTATATTCACATTGCGTTCTTTGTCCCCGTCGGGGCATGGGTCTGGATGCATGCCTCAACAGGGCCATAGACTGTAATGGTGACGGCAGAGCAAATGTATGTTCTGCCATGCACTTTTTCCAGGAGTGTACGCCTACAGGAGGTGGAAATTCAGACAGTCTACTACATCTAGGTGTCCACGTCCTGTATGTGTACACACCCGAAAACGATGCATGGCAAGGCACACGTTCGCTCTGCCGTCACCATTACAGTCTATGGCCCCGTCGATGTGTGTGTCTGAACCCCGTTTTGCGGGGGATTTCGGATGTATGCCCCAGCGGGGACACAACACAATATGAAAACACCCTTAGCCTAGTCATCCCAGTCCGACTATAATAGCAGGATTTAACCCCTTACCTACAATGGACGTAATATTCCGTCCATGTGACCCTGGACCTAATTTCCATGGATGGAATATTACGTCATAGCGATCAGCGGCGCCCACGTGGTGAGCGCCGCTGATTGCGGCCGGCTGTCAGCTGATTATCACAGCTGACACCCGGCAGAATGTGTCAGGGGCGGTCACGGACCGCCCCCGACACGTTAACCCCTTGCACACCGCGATCAAACACGATCGCAGTGTACCGGGGGTTAAAGGGAAGCATCGGCAGGGAGGGGGCTCCCTCCGTGCTTCCCTGAGCCCCCCAGAGCAGCGCAATGGGCTCCATTCCTACAGGTCCCCGGATCCAAGATGGCGACGGGGACCTTCGGGGGCCTGCAGGGAGCTGGCTTCCTCAGTGCCTGCAAAGCGCAGGCATGAGGAAAGCCTGTGCAGTGCCTGTGACAGATCACTGATCTGTCACAGTGATCTGTGATGTGACAGATCAGCGATCTGTCACAGGACAGTGATGTCCCACCTGGGACAATGTAATAAAGTTAAAAAAAAAAAAAAAAGTGTAAAAAATCATTTTAAAAAAATCTCTAAATAAATTAAAAAAAAAAAAATATTCCCAAATAAATTCATTTTTTGAAAATAAAAAAAAAACAATAAAAGTACACATATTTGATATCGCCGCGTCCGTAACGACCCGTCCTATAAAACGGTCCCATTACTTAACCCCTCTAGCGAACCCCTTAAAAAATAAAAATAAAAAATGAAGCAAAAAATAATACCGCCGAACAAAAAGTGCAATAATACTCGATCAAAAAGACGCATATAAATATCCAAGGTACCGCTGAAAACATCAGCTTGTCCCGCAAAAAACGAGCCGCCATACAGCGTCATCCGCAAAAAAATAAAAAAGTTTTATAGCTCGCAGAATAAAGCGATGCAAAAATAATTGTTTTATATAAAATTTTCATTGCATAAAAAAACGACCTAAATGAGGTAACTGTACCGACCCGAAGAATAAAACCTCTTTATCAATTTTACCGCACGCGGAACAGTGTAAACGCACCCCCCAAAAGAAATTCATGAAACGCTGTTTTTTGTTCATTCTGCGTCCCAAAAATCGGAATAAAAAGCGATCAAAAGATGTCACGTGCCCGAAAATGGTATCAATAAAAACGTCAACTCATTCCGCAAAAAAAAATAAGACGTCACATGACTCGGTGGGTCAAAATATGGAAAAATTATAGCTCTCAATATGTGGTGATGCAAAAACTATTTTTAAAATAAAAAACGTCTTTTAGCGTGTGACAGCCGCCAAATATAAAAACCGCCATAAATGGTAAATCAAACCCCCTTAGTTAGGGAGAAATAATAAAATTAAAAGAAAATGTATTTATTTCCATTTTCCCATTAGGGTTAGGGCTAGAGTTAGGGCTGAGATTAGGGTTAGGGGTGTGTTGGGGTTCGGGTTGGAGTTAGAATTGGGGGTTTCCACTGTTTGGGCACATCAGGTGCTCTCCAAATGCAACATGGCGTCTGATCTCAATTCCAGCCAATTCTGCGTTGAAAAAGTCAAATGGTGCTCCTTCCCTTCCAAGCTCTGCCATGCGCCCAAACAGTGTTTTACCCCCACATATGGGGTATCAGCCTACTCTGGACAAATTGCAAAACAACTTTTGGGGTCCAATTTCTCCTGTTACCCTGAGGAAAATAAAAAATTGGGGGCAAAAATATCATTTTTGTGGAAAAAAATTATTTTTTTATTTTCACGCCCGGGCGTTATAAACTTCTGTGAAGCACTTGGGGGTTCAAAGTGCTCACCACACATCTAGATAAGTTCCGTGGGGGGTCTAGTTTCCAAAATGGGGTCTCGTGGGGAGTTTCAATAGTTTAGGTACATCAGGGGCTCTCCAAACACACATGACACCCGCAGACCTTTCCATCAAAGTCTGCATTCCAAAACGTCACTACTTCCCTCCTGAGCCCCGACGTGTGCCCATACAGTAGTATTCTCCCACATATGGGGTATCCGCGTACTCAGGACAAATTGGATAACAACTTTTGGGGTCCAATTTCTCCTGTTACCCTTAGAAAAATAAAAAAATTGGGGACTAAATGATCATGTTTGTGGAAAAAATAAGATTTTTTTATTTTCACGCCCGGGCGTTATAAACTTCTGTGAAGCACTGGGGGGTTCAAAGTGCTCACCACACATCTAGATAAGTTCCTTGGGGGGTCTAGTTTCCAAAATGCGGCCACTTGTGGGGGGTGTCCACTGTTTTGGTACATCAGGGGCTTTCCAAACGCGACATGGTGTCCGATCTCAATTCCAGCCAAAAATGTCAAATGGCGCTGCTTCCCTTCCGAGCTCTGCCATGCGCCCAGATAGTGGTTTACCCCCACATGTGGGGTATCAGCATACTCAGGACAAATTGCACAATAACTTTTAGGGTCCTGATACCCTTGGAAAAATAAGAATAGAGGGTGAAAAGATCATTTTTGTGGAAAAAATATGACTCTTAATTGTACGGCTGTACGTTATAAACTTCTGTGAAGCCCTTGGGGGTTCAAAGTTCTCACCACATATCTAGATAAGTTCCTTCTGGGGTCTAGTTTCAAAAATGGGGTCACTTGTGGGAGGTTTCCACTGTTTAGGTACATCAGGGGCTCACCAAACGTGACATGGCGTCCGATCTGAATTCCAGCCAATTTTGCATTGAAAAAGTCAAACGGCGCCCCTTCCCTTCTGAGCTCTGCCATGCGCTGAAACAGTGGTTCCCCCCACATATCAGGTAACAGCGTACTCAGGACAAACTGCACAATAACTTTTGCAGTCCAAATTCTCCTGTTACCCTTGGTAAAATAAAAAAAATTGAACCTGAAGTATTTTTTTGTGAAAAAAGTTAAATGTTCATTTTTTTTTAAATATTCAAAAAAATTCCTGTGCCGCACCTGAAGGGTTAATAAACTTCTTGAATGTGGTTTTGAGCACCTTAAGGGGTGCAGTTTTTAGAATGGTGTCACTTTTGGGCATTTTCTATCCTATAGACCCCTCAAAGTGGCTTCAAATGTGATGTGGTCCCTAAAAATAAAATGGTGTTGCAAAAATGAGAAATCGCTGGTCAACTTTTAACCCTTATAACTTCCTAACAAAAAAAAATTTTGGTTCCAAAATTGTGCTGATGTAAACATGTGGGAAATGTTATTTATTAAGTTTTTTGTGTGCCGTATCTCTGTGATTTAAGGGCATAAAAATTCAAAGTTGGAAAATTGCGAAATTTTAAAAATTTTCGCCAAATTTACGTTTTTTTCACAAATAAACGCAAGTTATATGAATGAAATTTTACCACTAACATGAAGTACAATATGTCACGAGAAAACAATGTCAGAATCACCGGGATCCATGGAAGTGTTCCAGAGTTATTACCTCATAAAGGGAGAGTGGTCAGAATTGTAAAAATTGGCCCGGGCATTAACGTGCAAACCACCCTTGGTAGTGAAGGGGTTAATGTATACTAGCTTGGCCCATGTGAAATTTTCACACACTGGTCGTCGGGGGCCCAGGCAATTTCAGAAAAAGCAAGCCGGTCAAATGTAAATGTATTTCATGAGCTGATGAACACAGACAGGAACTTTTTTCCCACATATCATGCTTCAAACATAAAGATACCAAATGTAAATTTTCGGTGAAGAATCAACAACAAGTGGGACACAATTGTGAAGTTGAACGAAATGTATTGGTTATTTAAAATTTTTGTGGAAATTCAAAAACTGAAAAGTGGAGCGTGCAATATTATTTGGGGTGCAGTTGGGCCATTTGGTCTTGTAAACTGTGGTGTGTGTTCACATGGGATGCATCTTGATAGCGCTGGGCAGCCCGCCTGATCTAATAGAAGGGCATAACTAATAGGCTGTTAACCTGCTGTGCATTGCCATAGTGTGAACAGTGGCACATACAAGTCTTCATTGTGCATTAATATACCAACCAGCCGCCCCCTCCATGGATTGGTAGGATGTGAGCGGCTGTCTCATCGGTATTCTTGCACCTGTGTTGCCATCGTAACTATATGGGTCCTCTGCATCCTGATGGTGCATTTGTTTGGAGGCCTTGGCAGGTAAGCATCTCTGCCTTTTTTCTGTAATATTGAATTTTTGGAGGATTTTCAAGTCCTCTTTTTGTGCTATTGCTGTTTAGTGTTAGGCACTCTTCCATAAAGGCCAGATTTGTGCAGCGTACGACTGATTGTTGTCCTATGGACAGACTGTCCCACCTCAGCTGTAGATCTCTGCAGTTCATCCAGAGTGATCATGGGCTTCTTGGCTGCATCTCTGATCAGTCTTCCAGGACAGCATTGGATCTTTCGGAGATCCACAATGAACTTCTGGAGTGAGTTTGCTGTACTGAAAGTAAAGGGGCCTAATAATATTGCACGCCCCACTTTTCAGTTTTTGAATTTCCACAAAAATTTAAAATATCCAATAAATGTCGTTCAACTTCACAATTGTGTCCCACTTGTTGTTGATTCTTCACCAAAAATTTACATTTGGTATCTTTATGTTTGAAGCATGATATATGGGAAAAGGTTGAAAAGTTCCAGGGGGCCGAATACTTTCGCAAGGCACTGTAGAGGCCAAAAAAATGTTTTCCAGTTGAGGGGCCACCTGCAGGTCATTGTGTCTTTCTGCAAGTTTATGAAAACGAATGTTTAAACTGTATTTAGTGATAAAATCGTGGATGTGTGGTTTGGCTATTTTCTTGCTGAAGGGGGCAAGTTTACCTTTCAGATGGTGTATCACTTGTGTGTGTGGGTGCAGTATGAACGGGGATACAAAGGAATCACCGAAAAACAGTGTTTAGAAAGAATAGAGTGCTCCCGACTTTCCGTCAATGAATGATGTTGATGAAAGACAGCGTCACTACAGGAGTGCTTGGCTGAGTGTTTTTGTGTACGCGGCAGTTGAATGACCCGCTACATTCTACTTTGCAGCTAGCAGGTGTATGTCACAGCTGGAACTCATGTGCCGACCTACACTAAATATATAGGCATACAGTCCTGCTCATCGTTCTTGGCACCCATGAAGTTTCAGTACATAATGTGGAATATCTCCTTGAGGTAATGAATATTGGTGAGCAGCACTGTATATCCTGCTGTTAGTTTATGTCAAGAAGCCCACATGTGGTTATGATAGGAATAGCGTCTGTAAGGCTAGTTTCACACTAGCGCCATTTTGCGCAGCATTTTGTGCGCACTTGAAACCCACTGAAAAACCGCTTGCCAATGCAACAATTTTTTGATGCCTTAGCATGCGCTTGACGACAAAAAAATGCAGCGTTTGTATGCATTTTCATGCGTTTTTGCATGCGTTTGCGTTTTTTTATGCGCATACGTTTCACATTTCACAGGCATAGGTGTCGCATTTCACAGGATGAAAATCGTTACAAAATTCTTGAAACAGACTCCACCAATGGGACATCAGTGGGCGTGTCTCATGGGAATTCTTTATATAGACCCTGTTTGCAGCTCAATTCTTCAGATCTGCTTGCTTTTTCCTTTGTCAACATGGATCTGCTCTGGAAGAGTTTTCACTTCAACTTTTGCATTTGCTTGCCAGCAGCAATGGGAGAGAGAGAGACAGCGAAGACGGCAGCGGCGGTGTTTGTGGATACATCCGATTGTTGAACTCCGGGAGAGCCGTGGGGCGTACCACACCCTCTACAGCGAGCTCCAGGCAAACCCAGATAAATTTAGTGACTATACCCGGATGTCCCGGATAGCTTCAGGGATTTTCTTGCTCGTGTCCAATAAGCCATCCGGAGACAGGACACACAGCTCCGTCATGCGATTCCTCCTGAGGAATGGCTCCTGGTCACATTAAGGTATGTAATATTTACAAACCAATGCCTGCATAATTTTCTTTGTTCTGCCATGTAAAATTCCATAGCCTGCAGAATTCTTGTTCTGCCATGTAGTAAACAAAAGCCTGCAGAATTCATGTTATGCCATGTGGTTTTTTTTGTTTTTTTTTGGTTCAAAAAACCATATACATAAATATTAATTTATGTTCTTTCTCGGTTTCACAGATTCCTAGCTACTGGAGAGACCCTCTCTTCACTCCACTTCCAGTACCGGATTGGAATCTTCACCTTGTCTTGTTGCCGACACCTGCCGGGCTTTGTGGGACGTTCTCTGTCCCAAATTTATGCCCCTGCCCACCGCCGAAAAGTGGATGGAAATTACTGCAAAATTCTGGACAGTCTGCAATTTTCCCAACTGCTTGGGAGCGGTGGATGGGAAACACATCTGGATAATCAAAAGAACAGGCTCGGAGTACTACAACTACAAAAAGTACTTTTCTACAGTACTCATGGCCATTGCGGATGCAGACTGTGTGTTTGTTGCAGTGGACATTGGGTAATTTGGCCGTGGGAATGACTCAGGCTTTTAAGAACTCGGACACAGGCCGGAGGTTGTATGGCAACCACTTAAATTTCCCCATGCCACGGCCTCTTCCCAACACCGAAGATCCGCCACAGCCATTTGTAATGGTTGGGGATGAGGCCTTTCAAATGTGCCAAAACCTGCTTAAACCCTACTCCAGCCGGGACTTGGACCACACCAAAAAAATCTTTTATTACAGACTGACCAGGGCCCGAAGAACTGTAGAGTGTGCCTTTGGTATACTTGTCTCCAGATGGCGCATTCTCACGACAGCCATTAATCTGAAACTGGAAACAGTAGATGAGGTGGCGAAGGCGTGTGTGGTTCTTCATAATTTTGTGATGGCTAAAGAGCACCCGAACTTTGAACTAGATGAACCAGCTGCAAACCCATTGCCTGAATTCAATCAGCACCCTCTCAGGTCATCCGTTGAAGTTGGCCAAATGAGGGATCAATTTGCGGCCTACTTTATCTCTGATGTAGGACGGGTGGAATGGCAAGATCAAATGGTGTAAAGATTTTTTTCTTGTGTGTATGTTAATAAAGTACCTGTTTTGATACCTGTACCGAGTACACTCTGTTTTTATACACTCCGATACAATAATCAACTACCCAGGTGTACCAGTGAATTCATGATGCTGTGTTTTGTGAATCATGAATTTACTAGTACTCCTAACCGGATGACTATATATATATATATATATATATATATATACACACACACACACACACACGTTGTATGACATTTATCATCTCTACAGTTTGTGTTCAATTTCCAGCGACGGTGGAGATAATACAACTAATATTTGTGTCACCTGGCCTGATGTTACAAATAGTGATTTGGGGATGCACTAGCATCCTTCACTCTTTATGACACCTGACCATGTGACTATAAATATTATTTGGAGGATCTCCACTGTGGCTTGAGTTTGAACGCAGACTGGAGAGATAATAAAGTTTATACAACTTCTACAGTCCCCAGGCCTGGTGTCATGCTGAAGTGAGGACGCAAAAAATAACGCATCCTGAATTCAGAATGTTATCACACATGGGCAGGTGAAAATACATATGAGTTAAAATGCCGCATCACTCCAGTCTGCGTGAAATAGATAATGCAGACTGAAGCGATGCTGCAGGTTAACTCATATGTGTATTCACCTGGCCAGGTGTGATAGTTATGATACGAGGCCAGGGTATTGTAGATATGACTTGTGTTTTCCCCATCATCCCCTCAGTTTATTCACCACACACTGAATAGAGGATGTGGTTAGTTACAAGGTATATCTAGAATCCCCTGGCCTTATGTCACAAAAAGTCAATTGATGATGGTAAAACACACCATCCTCAATTAACTTTTTATACTACCTGGCAAGATAACAATAGATATGCCTTGTAATCAACACCACCCTCTATTCAGTCTGTGCAATATTAGCAGACTGAAGACGCTAATGGTGGTGAAACAACAAGTCATATATTTGTGTTTTTGACTACACATAACTCCAGGAATGACACATGTTTTTTGTGTCATTCTTGGAGATATGTTGTGGCAAAAACGCAAAGTTAACAGCGCAGTGTGTGTAGGCGGTGAAAGATTCAGTAACCAAACAGTATTATGGTAAACCATAATTTAAAATGTATTTTAAAGTAAAAAAAAAATAAAAAATTTATTGGGAATGACTGTTGGCGGAAGATGGTTGCACTTTGGGGGTGTGGAGAGACGAGGAACGGATGGAAGGCGAGGAAGGGGTTCTAGGGGAAGGGGCGACGAAAGTAGTGGGGGAAGGGAGCTCAGGGATGGAACTGGAGGCAGGGTGAGACACATTAGGAGGAGAGGGGGGAGAGACAGACAAAGTCTTTGGTTTTTTGTTTTTTTCTTTGGCACTGGAGTCTCCTGGCTGGACCGCCTTAAAGTACTTGACCGCCTGGAGCTGGTGGACCTTGACCTTGAACCAAAACAGAGGGAATGTTGATCACCCCTCTGATCGGTGGTGGCGGTGCTCCTATGAGGAGGAGCGTTGGCGGTGCTTCTAGCTGGATGAGTGGTGGCAGTGCTCCTAGGAGGCGCGCTAGTGGTGGTCCTAGCTGGATGAGTGGTGGCGGTGCTCCAAGCAGGATGAGGAGTGGTTGCGATGCTCATAGCATGATGAAGAGTGGTGGCGGTTCTCAAAGCAGGTGGAGCGGTGGTGGTGGTCGTGCTCCTAGGAAGAGTGGTGGCGGTGCTCCAAGCAGGTGGAACGGTGGCGGTAGTGGTGCTCCAGACAGGAGCAGCGCTTACCATGGTGGTTGTGGGGGAGTGTCCAGCAGCACTCGGGGTGGTGTCCGGCTTGGCTTGGAATGCAGGTGGCCATGCAGTGGTATGCAGCAGAAGTCGGTAGTATGGTGAAGCGAGTCAGTGGTGGCACATTTGGAAATGACACCACTGACTGCTGCACGTACTGATTCTGCTGCAGAGCCTGCAAGTAAGCAGTGTTGCAAGCCTGCATCACATGTAGCTATTGATTAGGACTAAGGTGTTCCGCCATGGCCTGTTCAATTTTGTTGAAAAAATGGTGCGCTGGTCTGTTGAGGTCGGCCTCCAGACAGTCAAGGCGACTGGCGACAGAGTGGAAGCGGTGCTCCATGTGGGTAAAACTGCTTTCCACTCTGTCTGACAGCGCCTTGAGGCTCGTCTGAAAGGCCAGCTCAAGCGCATGAACTCAGGCATGACATTCCTGTCCAAGGCCCTCTACTGCTGGCGGGAAGTGCCCGCAAAACCAGTGGCAGAGACCTGGGACAGGGGAAGACCTGACATACCAGCTTACTGGTCACTAGCTGTCCGTGTTTCTGACCTGCAAGCTGCTTCCTGGCTGTCGGATGGCTGGGACGGGTCCGAGGTCGTTCGCTGAAGGACCGCTCCAGGGACAGGTTGCAGGGTGCTGCGAAAAGATAAACGTTAGTATCATGCATTTACAAGCGCTAACTGCTGTGGAATAGAAAAGCACAGATTTAAAAAAAAAACAAAAAAAAAAACAATACAACAAAATACTTGCGTTCTGCTGGTAAGGACCGGTCTTAGGAATGCCAACTCCCAATAATACCAGTATTTTCTTCTGGTCCTTGCTGCTGAACCACTCCGAACCTGTCCCTCCTCACAAACATCCCTGTTGAAGCGGTCCTTTATCGAGCGCGAACGGGTTCTGACTTTGTTCACTGTGGGGAAAACAAAGACAAAAAAAATTAAACAATGCACTGATGGCAAAATCTCTATCATCACACACAACTGTGTTATCACACCCAATAGTCAATGCGGCACCAAACAGCAATACAATGCACTCACTTTTGGCCATGATATCACAAGTGTGTACCATGCTGGAAAATATCCAGCATGCCACACAACTGTGTCATCACGCCCAAGGTGACTGCGGCATCACAGAGCATTGAAATACTTACGAAAATCCTTGCGGACCCTGGCACAGGCGTGGTCCCAGCCATCCATCAGCACAATGGCCACCTCATTCCATAGCGTCCGGGTCACCGTCGTTTCCGTGTGCTGTGGATCACCGCTGTCCCACAACGGGACACGCTCCTGGACCAGGTGAATGAGGGTGTCGTTGTGCAGATAGATGTCTTCATCCCCTTGTGGAACCTAGAAAAAAAACATCTTAGAAAAATTTGAGAATGAAAAAGATACAGAAAAGAAGAAAGATTGAAGATAAAAATCAGGACAGAAAAAAAGGAGAGCAAAAAAAAAACACACAAAAAAAAAGTCAATACTTACAGCCCGTCTCCCTGCCGGGACGTGGCGTGGCTGCTCCTGCACTGCTGACTCTGAGGCCGTGTCTGAAGATGTCTGAAAAAGATCAAAAATTATTGTACACATGTGTAGATGCAGCAGCTATACTTACCCAAACTGTAGGGCAGGAAGATACTCACATCACGCTCTGCTTGGGTCACATCTTCACGGGATGGTGTGTATTCTGATCCAGAAGACATGCTGCAATAAAACACATAAAAGGCATTAGTACATAATACATTACAAAGGACAGGCGGACATTGGGTTTAAGAATACTCACATTCTTGCTGCTGCAGCTTGGATCACAAATTTCTCAGGTCTGTGGCAGGCTGTATGTTCTCCAGGCTTTCAGAAGATAGTGGTCAGCCAGTGCACATACCTTCTTTTATCGCCACAACCCACAAACAATGTTTCTTTGTGTAGGAGGTGGTTTAGCCAGTGGCTAGACATTGTTTACTCAAAAATCGCATGCACTCAAAATCGCTGGAGTGCGCATTACCAAGTGCACGCCAGCGACCCCATAGCCTGTAATGTGATATTTTGGCGCATTCCGTGCGCATGCGCTTTTTTGATGAGGTTGGGCGAACCAAAAAATGCAACATGTTGCGTCTAGCGCGTCTGGGCACACACCTGGAAAAAGCGCAGCGCACAAAAACGCTGATGAACGCGTGCTAGCGCTAGACCATGCACCCGCCATGTTAAACATAGGGGAGCATGGCGCAAGCGACTGATTGCGCACGATACGCTGCGCGCAAAAACGCTAATGCGAGACCAGCCTAACAATGCTGAAAAAGAACGGCAGCTACTTAGCCGTCATGCAGTACCGTTAAGGAGAAGTCTGATTGCTCCAAATCTGTCTGCATCAGGACAACAGCCCAAACTTCATTATTACAGTCAATATCATTATCGCCAGCATAAAGGAGAACAAAGGGATTGTAAGGTCCCACTGAGCCCTGTTCTCAGCATCAAGTCGGTCTGGGATTATGTGATGAGACAGCAGAATTTTGTACAAGCCTACATCCACAGAAGATCTGTGGTTAGTTCCCCAAGATGTTTGGGAAAACCTCCCTGCCAAGTCCCTTCATAAATACTGTGCCTAAAAGAATTGCTGCTGTTTGGAAGGCCAAGGGCAATCAAACCAAATATTGATTTGATTTATATTTCTCTTTTGTTAATTCACTTTGTTAGTTAATAAAAAATAAACTAATGACACTTCTGTTTTGAAAGCATTCTGACTGCAGCATTGCCTCTATACCTGTCTGGCACTTTTCTCCTGTCCTGTATATATTCTCACCTGACTGTGGCGTTAGGATCTCAATCCTGAATGAGGGTCAGCAGCAGGAAGGGGGAGATTTATTTTCCTAGGGGTGAGATGTGAATTAAAAGCAAAGGAGCAAGGATATTTGTGCTGTACGCTTCTCATGGCTGGAAAAAGTCACAAAGTCATCATGGCGGTCTGGACCAGTAAGAGAACGAAAAGAGTCCAGTCAGAGCCACTGGTGGACCGGCACTGTATTCATTCTCACTCTGTCACGTGATCATGTGCCTATATGGTTAAGGAGGTTTCCATATTTTTTGAATTGCCACAGTCACATTTTTCAAGGTGTCAGCTGAGAATAATTTTTCTCCCGCTTTGTGTCCCGTTGTAAACCTGTCAGGCAGATCAACTTGTTCAAGATGTTGCTCCTCAGCTTGACAGGAACTTGCTCTTTCATTGCTCAGAGACCTTTGCCTCAAACAGATTTTCTTTTGGCAGCCCTTCCTAATGTAAGCCAGCAAAGGTTGCAGCTTGACATATGTGACGGGCCACGTTGCAGAGATGCCTGAGCACCACTTGCTGCTGTTTAATTTAATGCCACTATCTATGACAGCGATCTTTAAATGGAGTAGTTGCCTGGACTCGTGCACCGTGGCTTGCATCAAGCCCTCGTGACCAGATTGCAGGGCACCAATGGGTTACCACGGCCCTTGTCTCTTTCATCTTGGTACTTCTGTGAAGCTAAGCCACAAGCCATTCTTTATAGGAGAGCCCAATTTCCAGTATCACTATATACTCACTACTGTGATATTACAGTACAGGTGATCATACGATCACACGCAAAATACCAGCCCCCTCAATGGAAAAATCAGGGGGGATTATCCTAGTTAGATTGGAGCTGCAGTGCACATGCTCGAGCGCGGCTGGGGTCACTCCCTGGGGAGTGGACGCTGCGGTATTAGAGAGAGAGTCGGGTGTCTGACCTGCTGCTCCATTATGTGTGGAGGGATGAAAGTGCCCCATTCTGCCGATTGGTGCGTGTCCTGGTGGTCGATATCCTGGGGATGGGTGATGATGACTTCTCTTCACCAGACTACCCCTTTAAGGTAGTGGTTAGCGGAATGTGACCAAAGAAAGGCTAATTTGTGGCTATTGTTCGGCAATATTGGGGGGGTGAAAATGGGTAGCACTCATCGCAATGCAAAGTGATCGATGTTCAGAATGGAGCTACACGTGGAGGAGGCCACATCTGCTGGTGAGGCACAGCCATGAAGAGGAGAGAGGATGGAGTCCGGCACAGCCATGAAGAGGAGAGAGGATGGAGTCCGGCACAGCCATGAAGAGGAGAGAGGATGGCGTCCGGCACAGCCATGAAGAGGAGAGAGGATGGCGTCCGGCACAGCCATGAAGAGGAGAGAGGATGGCGTCCGGCACAGCCATGAAGAGGAGAGAGGATGGCGTCAGGCAAAGCCATGAAGAGGAGAGAGGATGGCGTCCGGCACAGCCATGAAGAGGAGAGAGGATGGCGTCAGGCACAGCCATGAAGAGGAGAGAGGATGGCGTCAGGCACAGCCATGAAGAGGAGAGAGGATGGCGTCAGGCACAGCCATGAAGAGGAGAGAGGATGGCGTCAGGCACAGCCATGAAGATGAGAGAGGATGGCGTCCGGCACAGCCATGAAGAGGAGAGGATGGCGTCCGGCACAGCCAAGAAGAGGAGAGAGGATGGCGTCCGGCACAGCCAAGAAGAGGAGAGAGGATGGCGTCCGGCACAGCCAAGAAGAGGAGAGAGGATGGCGCCCGGCACAGCCATGGAGAGGAGAGAGGATGGCGTCCGGCACAGCCATGGAGAGGAGAGAGGATGGCGTCAGGCACAGCCATGGAGAGGAGAGAGGATGGAGTCAGGCACAGCCATGGAGAGGAAAGAGGATGGCGTCCGGCACAGCCATGGAGAGGAGAGAGGATGGCGTCAGGCACAGCCATGAAGAGGAGAGAAGATGGAGTCCGGCACAGCCATGGAGAGGAGAGAGGATGGCGTCAGGCACAGCCATGGAGAGGAGAGAGGATGGCGTCAGGCACAGCCATGGAGAGGAGAGAGGATGGAGTCAGGCACAGCCATGGAGAGGAGAGAAGATGGAGTCCAGTTTATTCACAAGTCATTAAAAACAAGGAACAAAGCAAACCGTATAAAACCAGATGCATTTCTGGCCTCCTACTCCGGTCCTGCCCAGTGCACGCATTAAGTAGAGTTTGTGCAAATCGATTTCCACATCCCATTCCAATTGCCACTTCAGGGAAAGGGAGGACACCAGGAAAACTAGGACAGCAGGAAAGGGAGGACTCCAGGAAAACTAGGACAGCAGGAAAGGGAGGACCGTAGGGAAAGAAGGACAGCAGGGAAAGAGAGGACCCCAGGAAAATAAGGACCGTAGGGAAAGGGAATTCCACAGGAAAAGAAGGACTGTAGGGAAAGGGAGGACTGCAGGAAAAGGACTGTAGGGAAAGGGAGGACTGCAGGAAAAGGACTGCAGGGAAAGGGAGGACCGTAGGGAAAGGGAATTCCACAGGGAAAGAAGGACCGTAGGGTAAGGGAATTCCACAGGGAAAGAAGGACTGTAGGGAAAGGGAGGACTGCAGGAAAAGGACTGCAGGGAAAGGGAGGACCACAGGGAAAGGGGATACCACAGGGAAAGAAGGACCGTAGGGAAAGGGAGGACTGCAGAGAAACGAAGGACTGCAGGGAAAGGGAGTATGTACCACAGGAAAAGAAGGACCGCAGAGAAAGGGAGTACCACAGGGAAAGGGAGCACCGCAGGAAAAGAAGGACTGCAGGGAAAGGGAATACCGCAGGGAAAGGGAGGACCGCAGGAAAACTAGGACAGCAGGAAAGGGAGGACCGTAGGGAAAGGGAATTCCACAGGGAAAGAAGGACCGTAGGGAAAGGGAGGACTGCAGAGAACGGAAGGACTGCAGGGAAAGGACCGCAGAGAAAGGGAGTACCACAGGAAAAGAAGGACCGCAGTAAAACTAGGACAGCAGGGAAAGGGAGGACCCCAGGAAAATAAGGACCGTAGGGAAAGGGAATTCAACGGGGAAAGAAGGACCGCAGAGAAAGGGAGTACCACAGGGAAAGGGAGGACCGCAGGAAAAGAAGGACTGCAGGGAAAGGACCGCCCCTCACTTGTCAGCATCAGTGGCTCTTTCTATGACGGTGTGACGTCACGTCTATCACTCTGCAATATGATGTTGCATCAAGTCGACTAATGAAAAGGGAGCGCTGCCGCCGCCACACAGAGCCCACAGGTCAGTCCGGGTCAATGGAAGGGGACGTGCTAATTGATTCGCCCCAGCTCAGCACTCTTTGGGGGGCTTCTGTAGAGCTTTCTGCTGCACCTGAACACACCCATCACTGGCCTGTATAACCCTACTGCAGCGGACTGGGGGCTACAGAAGGTGCAAACCAACACTAAAAGGCGCATGTAATGCGAGGAGGAGCCACTGGAGGGCGCTGTGACGAGCACATGGCCGCGCAGCTCAGACACATGCAAGAGGGAAGATTCCAGGACGGTAAACAACAACCTATGAGACCCACGTGAGGGGCCAGGGAGCCGGAGATGGCAAAGCGGAAATGTGAGCAGCTGCGCATCGCTGTGCTGCCCCCGTGTAAGAGGCCGCTGTGCGAGCTGCCCGTGTACCCCCGGCACTGGCCGCCACACACCATGCAGGTGTCTGCTAAGCGGAAGAGAAAGCCGGAGGCCATGCCCTCCCCGGAATGTGAGAGGCCGCCACTGAGAGAAGGGAGCACTGACGCTTCACATCCCGCCAGCAAGAAGCTGAGGCCGGCGGAGAACCATGGCGCCACTGACTACCAGTGCCAGGTAACTGCGGACCCCCGTTAGTGAGCGCTGCTGTATGGCTCCAGTAAGCTCGCATGCAGGAGGGCCCACCTTCCCGGGTCTGCTGGGGCCTGGCGCTGCCCCCCCCTTACCTGGGTCTGCTGGGGCCTGGCGCTGCCCCCCCTCCTTGCCTGGGTCTGCTGGGGCCTGGCGCAGCCCCCCCTCCTTGCCTGGGTCTGCTGGGGCCTGGCGCAGCCCCCCCTCCTTGTCTGGGTCTGCTGGGGCCTGGCGCTGCCCCCCCCCTTGCCTGGGTCTGCTGGGGCCTGGCGCTGCCCCCCCCCTTGCCTGGGTCTGCTGGGGCCTGGCGCTGCCCACCCCCCTTGCCTGGGTCTGCTGGGGCCTGGCGCTGCCCCCCCCCCTTGCCTGGGTCTGCTGGGGCCTGGCGCTGCCCCCCCCCTTGCCTGGGTCTGCTGGGGCCTGGCGCTGCCCCCCCCCCTTGCCTGGGTCTGCTGGGGCCTGGCGCTGCCCCCCCTTGCCTGGGTCTGCTGGCGCCTGGCGCTGCCTAACTGCCGGCGTTGACCCTCCCCTACCCAGGTCTGCTGGGCTCACATCGAGGCATGCCCCACCTGGTCCTGGCAAGACCACTAACTTGTGTGTTTTTTTTTCCAGAAAGATGAAGCCTTCCGTGAATACAATTCTTTCCACTTTTGGAGGCCTCCTTTACCGGACGTTGATTTTTCAGAATTAGTGGACGGCACTTGTGATGGAGACAAACAGTCCTCGTCTGCGGGGACAGAAACGCTGGAAGAAATGGACAACTGACTGGAGTTGGAATGACTTATTTCCAGTGTGGCTTTAGAGTATCCAGATAAAATGCCTGCCGTGTGCCTGAATTCTCACTCTGGCCTGTAAAGGCTATTACTCGCTGCCAGATAACTTATGGACTTGACGACGTTCATGCCGACTTCTCGGAAAGTGCAGTCCTCCTGGAGCGGGTTGTTTGTTCCATTGCTCCGATGTGTAAATTGCATCCTATAGTGATTCGCACACAGCCATGGAATGGGAGGACATGAGCCTGGCAACTACGGCCGCGGGGCTGAGAGCCTTACATAGAGGTCAGGAAAGGAGCGCCATATTCAGACTGCTTCTGCTCAGCTCCTAGATGGCACACAGATGGACATTGAGCTGTCCTTTGGATTTATGTGAAATGCTTCTAATGTTCTGCTTTATTCCGGGCACACACTTTAGTGCCACATATTTGACAGCATTCCTACGTGGCCCATTAAAGTAGAGGCTGAAAATACTGCATTCTTTACAGGTTAATTTATAATTAATTTTTTCAACTCTTAAAACAAAGCGGAGTTTTATATTGTATCAGCCATATGTTTAAAATCTATTTTTGTGGGAGCCCGTGTGCCACTAGGGGGAGCTACCTCCTACAGATGGACGGGTTCACTTGGGCTCTGTACTTTAGTGTACGGTGAAAGCTGCAGGCGGACACAATGGCATCTGCCACACTAAGCTTTCTCCGGACAAAGCAAGCTGCCCTGTTCAGCTGAGGATCTGTGAAAGCCACATTTCCCCTGCAGTGGGCGCTATTGGAGAAACCAAATATTATGGTACACATTCAAACAAATTCCAAAATATATAATTAAAGGGGTTGTGCCCTACTAGGACAAACCCTTCTTAAACTAAATGTTTGACCTAGATAAAATAATAAAGCCTATGCTCACCTCCCATGCCGGCCCTGTTCCAGCAGTGTCGACTCGTGATGCCCGGCGCCCAATTGGTGATGGCGTCACTGTCTCTCCCTACGGACAAACTGAAGATGAAGTCTGGGGTGCAGCTGACCCCTGGCTTCCTCTTCATGTTTAGTTTGTCCAAAGGTGGAGACCGTGATGCCAGCGCTGATTGGGCATCGGCGTCATGTGACACAACACCACATCACAGCCCTTGGGAGAGCAGGTGCCAGTACTGGGAAAGGCCCCGGCACAGGAGGTGAGAATAGGTTTTATTATTTTATCGGAGTCGAACGTTTAGTTTAAGAAGGGGTTGTCCTAGTAGTTGAAAACCCCTTTAAGAGTAACACATAGCTGATCAAATGCCACCAAAGTTTTTCTATACTGTAGATTGAAAACGCACACACAAAGCTGCCTCCTCGCCTTCTGCAGCCTGCCGAGCTCCTCTGCTCAAAGAAAGGGAAGCCTAACTAATTAGTGATGAGGAGGCCTGCTCGGGTAAGGTGTTATCTGAGCATGCTCAGGTGCTATCCTAGTGTCTTTGGCAAGCACGACAAATACGTACGAGTCCCCATGGCTGCATGTCTCATGGTGACAGCAGCCACACATGCAGGGATTGCCTGTTTGTTACACAATCCCTTCATGTGTTGGTGCTGTGTAACAACCGCAAAATATGCTGCCTCAGGGACTCGCACATATTCTTGGAGCATGCCGAAGACACTCGGTTAGCACACGAGCATGCTCAGATAACACCTTATCTGAGCTCACTACCTCATCACTACTAACTAACCTATTATCACTTGACATTCACTGTGACGCCTGAACAGAAGTCATGATGCAATGTGAACAGGGCATAGATCTTTTCGGGTTTTGTCACTTCTTGGAGATGATGTAAAATTTTTGGGGGTGTGAAGATGACGCACTGCCATTTGTACATGCTGAACTGTATTGTACATTGTTACTCTTGTATTTATTTTTCTATAAATAAATATTTTTGTTTGTTATAGAAAAACTTTCAATCTTCTGAAATTTAACAATGCGATACCCAATAACGCATTAACCCCTTTACCCCCATGGGTGGTTTGCACGTTCATGACTGGGCCAATTTTTACAATTCTGACCACTGTCCCTTTATGAGGTAATAACTCTGGAACACTTCCATGGATCCCGGTGATTCTGACATTGTTTTCTCGTGACATATTGTACTTCATGTTAGTGGTAACATTTCATTCATATAACATGCGTTTATTTGTGAAAAAAACGGAAATTTGGCGAAAATTCTGAAAATTTCGCAACTTTCCAACTTTGAATTTCCATGCCCTTAAATCACAGAGATATGGCACACAAAAAACTTAAGTAACATTTCCCACATGTTTACATCAGCACAATTTTGGAACCAAAATTTTTTTTGTTAGGAAGTTATAAGGGTTAAAAGTTGACCATCAATTTCTCATTTTTGCAACACCATTTTATTTTTACGGACCACATCACATTTGAATTAACTTTGAGGGGTCTATATGATAGAAAATACTCAAAAGTGACCCCTTAAGGTGCTCAAAACCACATTCAAGAAGTTTATTAACCCTTCAGGTGCTTCACAGGAATTTTTTGAATGTTTAAAAAAAAAAAAATGAACATCTAACTTTTTTTCACAAAAAACATTGGACCTGAAGTAATTTTTTTATTTTACCAAGGGTAACAAGAGAAATTGGACGCAAAAGTTATTGTGCAGTTTGTCCTGAGTACGCTGATACCTGATATGTGGGGGGGAACCACGGTTTGGGCGCATGGCAGAGCTCAGAAGGGAAGGAGCGCCGTTTGACTTTATCAATGCAAAATTGGCTGGAATTCAGATCGGACGCCATGTCACGTTTAGAGAGCCCCTGATGTACCTAAACAGTGGAAACCCCCCACAAGTGACCCAATTTTGGAAATTAGACCCCCCCCAAGGAACTTATCTAGATATGTGGTGAGAACTTTGAACCCACAAGGGCTTCACAGAAGTTTACAACGTACAGCCGTATGATCTTTTCACCCCCAATTCTTATTTTCCCAAAGGTAACAGGACCCTAAAAGTTATTGTGCAATTTGTCCTGAGTACGCTGATACCCCATATGTGGGTGTAAACGACTATTCGGGTGCATGGCAGAGCTCGGAAGGGAAGCAGCGCCATTTGACTTTTTTGGCTGGAATTGAGATCGGACACCATGTCGCGATTGGAAAACCTCTGATGTGCCAAAACAGTGGAAACCCCTCACAAATGACACCATTTTGGAAACTAGACCCCCCCCCCCCCGCCAAGGAACTTAGTTAGGTCCATATATACATATATATTTGGACAGACATTTTTCTAATCTTGGCTCTAGACATTACCACAATGAATTTTAGACAAAACAATTCAGATGCAGTTGAAGTTCAGACTTTCAGCTTTCATTTGAGGGTATCCACATTAAAATTGGATGAAGGGTTTAGGACATGGGTCCTCAAACTACGGCCCGCGGGCCACATGCCGCCCGCCAAGGACTTTTATCCTGCCCCCCCGGCCAGGCCGACATTGAACTCATGAACTGCACTGCCCTGTAATCGCGGGCGGGACGAGGCGCTGAGGAAAGGCGTTACGCAGCCCTCCGTATGCAGCAGAGCACAGTGCACACAGACGACGTGATTGTCATCACGCCGCCTGCACGGCCTGATGATGTCACGCCGCCTGTGTGCCTGTGCAGGAAGAAGACTGAGTCGAGCGGGCGCCTCTTCAGAGCAGCGGGGGACATAGGTGAGTACTTTTTTTTTTTTTTTTTTTTTTTATGCCGGGTCCTATTGGGAACATTTACCTGCCTAATGGGGACCTGTACCTGCCTAATGGGGACCTGTACCTGCCTAATGGGGACCTGTACCTGCCTAATGGGGACATTTACCTGCCTATTGGGGACCTGTGCTGCCTAATGGGGACATCTACCTGCCTAATGGGGACTTGTGCTGCCTAATGGGGACCTGTGCTGCCTAATGGGGAAATCTACCTGCCTAATGGGGACTTGTGCTGCCTAATGGGGACCTGTGCTGCCTATTGGGGACCTTTACCTACCTATTGGGGACCTGTGCTATCTATTGGGGACATTTACCTGCCTATTGGAGGCGTATGCTGCCTATTGGGGACATTTACCTGCCTTTTAGGGACCAATACTGCCTATTGGGGATTCTTGCACCACACCAGTCTGAGCCTGAGGTAAAAGTGGATTTCCACCAATATGGGCACTGGTGAGGCTGCATTGATGGGCACTGGTGAGGCTGCATTGATGGGCACTGGTGAGGCTGCATTGATGGGCACTGGTGAGGCTGCATTGATGGGCACTGGTCAGGCTGCATTGATGGGCACTGATCAGGCTGCATTGATGGGCAGTGCAGTCTGTATGTCTCTGTATGGGCAATTTTATTGCTGGTATATTTTTGTAGCGCTGTATATATGTTGGTATTTTACTAATAGCAATTTTGAATCCCTAGGAAACAATGATCTCAAGAAAGAGAAAAAATTGACTCGAAGTGTAGGATATTCGAAGAACCCAAAAAATCGGTAACTTTGATTTAACTTCATTTTTAATATTGTATTTGTTCCTATTTAGTTTTATTACTTCTAAATAAGATATGTGCAGTGTGCACAGGAATTTGTTCATAATTTTTTTAAACTATATTCCGACCCTCCAATGGTCCGAGGGACCGTGATCTGGCCCCCTGTTTAAAAAGTTTGAGGACCCCTGGTTTAGAAGTTTCAGCTCCTTAACATGTGCCACCCTGTTTTTAAAGGGACCAAAAGTAATTGGACAATTGACTCCAAGGCTTTCTCATGGACAGGTGTGGGCAATCCCTTCGTTATGTCATTCTCAATTAAGCAGATAAAATTCCTGGAGTTGATTTGAGGTGTGGTGCTTGCATTTGGAAGGTTTTTCTGTGAAGGAAACATGCGGTCAAAGGAGCTCTCCATGCAGGTGAAACAAGCCATCCTTAAGCTGCAAAAACAGAAAAAACCCATCCGAAAAATTGCTACAACATTAGGAGTGGCAAAATCTACAGTTTGGTACATCCTGAGAAAGAAAGCAAGCACTGGTGAACTCATCAATGCAAAAAGACCTGGGCGCCCACGGAAGACAACAGTGGTGGATGATCGCAGAATAATCTCCATGGTGAAGAGAAACCCCTTCACAACAGCCAACCAAGTAAACAACACTCTCCAGGAGGCATGCGCATCAATATCCAAATCTACCATAAAGAGAAGACTGCATGAAAGTAAATACAGAGGGTTCACTGCAGGGTGCAAGCCACTCATAAGCATCAAGAATCAAAAGGCTAGACTGGACTTTGCTAAAAAAAAAAACATCTAAAAAAGCCAGCACAGTTCTGGAAGAACATTCTTTGGACAGTTGAAACCAAGATCAACCTCTACCAGAATGATGGAAAGAGAAAAGTATGGTGAAGGCGTGGTACAGCTCATGATCCAACGCATACCACATCATCTGTAAAACACGGCGGAGGCAGTGTGATGGCTTGGGCATGCATGGCTGCCAGTGGCACTGGGTCACTAGTGTTTATTGATGATGTGATACAGGACAGAAGCAGCCGAATGAATTCTGAGGTATTCAGAGCCATACTGTGTGCTCAGATCCAGCCAAGTGCAGCCAAACTGATTGGTCGTCGTTTCATACTACAGATGGACAATGACCCAAAACATAAAGCCAAAGCAACCCAGGAGTTTATTAAAGTAAAGAAGTGGAATATTCTTGAATGGCCAAGTCAGTCACCTGATCTCTGCCCAATTGAGCATGCATTTCACTTCTAAACTTCAGACAGGCCCTCAAACAAACAGCAACTGAAAACCACCGCAGTGGTGAAGGCCTGGCAGAGCATCAAAAAGGAGGAAATACAGCGTCTGGTGATGTCCATGAGTTCAAGACCTCAGGCAGTCATTGCCAACAAAGGGTTTTCCACCAAGTACTAGAAATGAATATTTTATTTACAATTATTTAATCTGTCCAATTACTTTTGGTCCCTTTAAAAACAGGGTGGCACATGTTAAGGAGCTGAAACTCCTAAACCCTTCATCCAATTTTAATGTGGATGCCCTCAAATGAAAGCTGAAAGTCTGAACTTCAACTGCATCTGAATTGTTTTGTTTAAAATTCATTGTGGTAATGTCTAGAACCAAAATTAGAAAAATGTTGTCTCTGTCCAAATATATATGGACCTAACTGTATCTAGATGTGTGGTGAGCACTTTGAACCCCCAAGGGCTTCACAGAAGTTTATAACGCCCGGGCGTGAAAATAAAAAAATCATATTTTTTCCACAAACATGATCTTTTTTTTAGTCCCCAATTTTTTTTTAATTTTCCCAAGGGTAACAGGAGAAAATGGACCCCAAAAGTTGTTGGCCAATTTGTCCTGAGTACACGGATGCCCTATATGTGGGAGAAAACTACTGTATGGGCACACGTCGAGGCTCGGAAGGGAAGTAGTGACGTTTTGGAATGCAGACTTTGATGGAATGGTCTGCGGGTGTCATGTTGCCTTTGGAGAGCCCCTGATGTACAGTTATGGCCAAAAGTATTGACACCCCTGCAATTCTGTCAGATAATACTCAGTTTCTTCCTGAAAATGATTGCAAACACAAATTCTTTGGTATTATCTTCATTTAATTTGTCTTAAATGAAAATACACGAGTATGACGCAAAAAGCAAAACATTGATCATTTCACACAAAACTCCAAAAATGGGCCAGACAAAAGTATTGGCACCCTCAGTCTAACTGCGACCAACCGCTTCCGGTAACCATTAATGAGTTTCTTACAATGTTCTGCTGGAATTTTAAACCATTCTTCTTTGGCAAACTACTCCAGGTCCCTGATATTAGAAGGGTGCCTTCTCCAAACTGCCATTTTTAGATCTCTCCACAGGTGTTCTATGGGATTCAGGTCTGGACTCATTGCTGGCCACCTTAGAAGTCTCCAGTGCTTTCTCTCAAACCATTTTCTAGTGCTTTTTGAAGTGTGTTTTGGGTCATTGTCCTGCTGGAAGACCCATGACCTCTGAGGGAGACCCAGCTTTCTCACACTGGGCCCTACATTATGCTGCAAAATTTGTTGGTAGTCTTCAGACTTCATAATGCCATGCACATGGTCAAGCAGTCCAGTGCCAGAGCCAGCAAAGCAACCCCAAAACATCAGGGAACCTCCACCATGTTTGACTAGGGACCGTGTTCTTTTCTTTGAATGCCTCTTTTTTTCTCCTGTAAACTCAATGTTGATGCCTTTGCCCAAAAAGCTCTACTTTTGTCTGATCTGACCAGAAAACATTCTTCCAAAACGTTTTAGGCTTTTTCATGTAAGTTTTGGCAAACTCCAGCCTGGCTTTTTTATGTCTCGGGGTAAGAAGTGGGGTCTTCCTGGGTCTCCTACCATACAGTCCCTTTTCATTCAGATGCTGACGGATAGTACGGGTTGACACTGTTGTACCCTCGGACTGCAGGGCAGCTTGAACTTGTTTGGATGTTAGTCGAGGTTCTTTATCCAACATCCGCACAATCTTGCGTTGAAATCTCTTGTCAATTTTTCTTTTCCGTCCACATCTAGTGAGGTTAGCCACAGTGCCATGGGCTTTAAATTTCTTGATGACACTGCGCACGGTAGACACAGGAACATTCAGGTCTTTGGAGATGGACTTGTTGTCTTGAGATTGCTCATGCTTCCTCACAATTTGGTTTCTCAAGTCCTCAGACAGTTCTTTGGTCTTCTTTCTTTTCTCCATGCTCAATGTGGTACACACAAGGACACAGGACAGAGGTTGAGTCAACTTTAACCCATGTCAACTGGCTGCAAGTGTGATTTAGTTATTGCCAACACCTGTTAGGTGCCACAGGTAAGTTACAGGTGCTGTTAATTACACAAATTAGAGAAGCATCACATGATTTTTCGAACAGTGCCAATACTTTTGTCCACCCTCTTTTTTTTTTTTTTTTTTTTTTTTTTTTATGTTTGGTGTGGAATTATATCCAATTTGGCTTTAGGACATTTCTTTTTGTGTTTTTTCATTTAAGACAAATTAAATGAAGATAATAATAACAAAGAATTTGTGTTTGCAATCATTTTCAGGAAGAAACTGAGTATTATCTGACAGAATTGCAGGGGGGTCAATACTTTTGGCCACAATTGTACCTAAACAGTGGAAACTCCCCACAAGTTACCCCATTTTGGAAACTAGACCCCCCACGGAACTTATCTAGATGTGTGGTGAGCACTTTGAACCCCCAAGGGCTTCACAGAAGTTTATAACGCCCGGGCGTGAAAATAAAAAAATCATATTTTTTCCACAGAGATGATATTTTAGTCCCCAATTTTTTTATTTTCCCAAGGGTAACAGGAGAAATTGGACCCCAAAAGTTGTTTTGCAATTTGTCCTGACTAGTTTGATACCCCATATGTGGGGGTAAAACACTGTTTGGGCACATGGCAGAGCTTGGAAGGGAAGGAGCGACATTTGACTTTTTCAACGCAGAATTGGCTGGAATGGAGATCAGACGCCATGTTGTGTTTGGAGAGCACCTGATGTGCCCAAACAGTGGAAACCCCACAATTCTAACTCCAACCCTAACCCTAGCACACCCCTAACCCTAATGGGAAAATGGAAATAAATACATTTTTTAATTTTATTATTTTTACCTAACTAAGGGGGTGGTAAATGGGGTTTGATTTACTATTTATGGCGGGTTTTTATGTTTGGCAGCTGTCACATGCTAAAAGACGCTTTTTATTGTAAAAATAGTTTTTGCATCACCACATTTTGAGAGCTATAATTTTTCCATATTTTGACCCACCGTGTCATGTGAGGTCTTATTTTTTGCGGGACGAGTTGACATTTTTATTGGTACCATTTTCGGGCACTTGACATTTTTGATCGCTTTTTATTCCGATTTTTGGGACGCAGAATGAACAAAAACCAGCATTTCAAGAATTTCTTTTGGGGGGTGCATTTACACTGTTCCGCGTGCATTAAAATTGATCAAGCAGTTTTATTATTCGGGTCAGTATGGTTACAGCGATACCTTATTTATGTCGATTTTTTTTTTTTAATGTTTTGCCGCTTTTATGCAATGAAAACCATTTTATATAAAAAATTATTTTTGCATCGCTTTATTCTGCGAGCTATAACTTTTTTATTTTTTCGCTGATGACGCTGTCGGCGGCTCGTTTTTTGCGGACATGACGTTTTCAGCGGTACCATGGTTATTTATATTCGTCTTTGATCGCACATTATTGCACTTTTTGTTCGGCGGTATGATAATAAAGCATTATTTTTTGCTTTGTTTTTTATTTTTTAAGGGGTTCGCTAAAGGGGTTAACTAAAGGGACAGTTTTATGGGGGGGGGGTCGTTACGGACTTGCCGATACTAAATGTGTACTTTTATTGTTTTGGGGTTTTTTTTCTATTTCCAAAAAATGAATTCATTAGGGAATATTTTTTTTTTTTTCAAGAATTATTACTTTTTTTTTTTTTCCTTTTAACTTTTATACTGTCCCAGGGGGGACATCAGTGTCATGTGACAGATCGCTGATCTGTCACATCACAGATTGCTGTGACAGATCAGTGATCTGACACAGACACTGCTGGAGGCTTCCTCATGCCGCCGCTTTGCAGGCCCCCAAAGGTCCCCGCCGCCATATTGGATCCGGGGACCTGCAGGGAAGGAGGCCCCCGGAGCAGCGCTGCACATCGCGCCACTTCGGGGGGCTCAGGGAAGCACTGCGATCGTGTGGACAAAGTCAAAAAGCAGTATTGCGCATGCGCCGGCAGGGAACACAGAAATGGCAGCGAAATACTTCTGGGCCATAGAAAGCAAGCGTGTATGCCAGCGCATGCGCAATACTGCTTTTCTGCTTTGCCCACAGTTGGGCAAAGCAAACTGCGCATGCGCAATATGCCATTTGAATCCGCATGAGCGAAATCGCTACGCGATAGCTGAAATTCACCGCAAAGAATGCATAGAGCAAGCGAGGAGGGGGAGAAACGGAAATGAAGACATGCCCATCGGACCGGACCGAACATATTAACATACAGCGCGGGAGGAATAAAAAAAGATATTTATGGATGATACATGGGGAGTCAGAGGGTAACAGAAGTAGTTGTGTAATGCATAGGTGACACTAAATTAAATATTTTTAGCTGGTAGCCCAAAAAAGTGCTGACAGGTTGCCTTTAAGAGCTTGAACTTCACCATCTCCAATCTGTTGGCCATGGAAATGCTGCTTTTCTCCCTTGTGTATACAGATGGCTGATGGTCGTCATAGTCCCCCAATATCAGTGGCCCAGTCGCCATTACTTCTCTAAGAAAGCTGTGTCTGCACTACACCTGCATGTCACAGACATCACCCTTTCCTTGAAAATATCTGACGGTGTATTTCACCACTGACACTCAGACAAGCAAGCATGGCTAGGGGCATTACATCTCACTTAATGGGCACTGGGTGGCTGCGGGGGCAGGCAGGGAGTGGCTGCTTCACAAGTCTTGAAATCTCCAAGGCTTGCAGGACAAACCTCAGTATCTAACACTTCCTTCACTGCTTCTGCCTCCTCCATCTCTTCTAGGGCCGCCACCTGTGCCCTAAACCTCTCCCTCAATGAGACATGCTTTTCAACAGTGCAGAGAGAATCACCCCCACCTGCATACTGGGCACCCAGGGCTCACTGTAATCACTCGGTGTTTAAATTAATATGCCTTGGAGATCGCAGTCAAACAGCTCGAGAATTGTGGACAGCTATCCAGACTGAGTTTAGGCAATGACCATCTCCACTGAACCTGGAGTCAGCAAAGGCCATGTGCGATAACTGTGCAAATCTGGTGGTGGCCCTACGCCAGGGCAATCTCTCACATGGGCCTTGCATGGCTCACGTCCACAACTTATTAGTACAGTATTTTCTCTGCCACTATCCCTGCCTGGATGCGCTGCTGCAGAAAGCACGGTCACTGTGTGCTCACTTTCGCTGTTCGCACCCCGCGAGTAATTAACTTGCATCTCTACAGAGGTCTTTCAGCCTACTGGATAACCGGTTGATATATGATGTGCCAAAACAGTGGAATTCCACTCTGCACATGTTGCAGTGACACTGGCAGCGGTGATTAGCTCTGGTACAGTATGCCATTTTTCACAGCCTGGGCCCATGCAGTATGGACGTGGAGCAAATCATGCAGAGTGGGCACAGATGAAGGACCTCTGCACCCTTCTGCACAATTTCAAAATGCTACTAAGATAGTTAGCGCTGATGGTGCCTTCATCAGCATCACTATTCCCGTCATTTATAATACTGCAGCACACTTTGAAACGTCTGTGGGAGGAGGTGATCCCAGAGAAAGAGGAGGATGCAGAAGGGATAACAATATCTCTAAGTTCCGGACTGTCGTCACACAGGCGGATGTCATGGGAGGGTGGGTTACAGCGATCAAGCGGGGCTCATGGTACCAAACTCTTAGTGAAGCTGCAGGAGCCGAGGAACAAATGGAGGAGGACAAGGAGGAAGAAATTATGTGTGTGCAACAGTCAGGAGATGAAGAGGATAATTATCCCCTCTTTGTTGTGTGTGGTTGGCAGGAGGGGATGAAGAAAATGAGCTTAAGTGTTACCCTGCCACCAATACACCATGGACTTGGACCTCATGGAAGCCACCGACACATGAGCCCCTTCTTGCTGCACTATCTGCAACATGATGCCCGTATTGTTAGAATTAGAAATATTGCTGTCTACTGGGTTGCCACTCTATTAGATCCACGATGCAAGAGTAAATTTTGCCAGATGCTTTCCCACCTGGAAAGGGTCGCGCATAGAGTTGAGCGACTTTGGTCGGATCGGGTTTCGTGAAACCCGAATGAAACAAAATTTGAGTCGGATGAAACTGGTCCGACTAGGGCAAAAAAAAGTCGAGTTTCGTCCGAAACCCGACCCCAATGCAAGTCAATGGGAAATAAAAGTCGGCATTGAGCGTATGACATTCATCCACTCAATGCCGACTTTTATTCCCCACTGACTTGTTTTAGGGTCAGGTGTCGGACAAAACTCCGACTTTTGTTGCCCTAGTCCGACCAGTTTCATATGACTCAAATTTTGTTTCATTCGGGTTTCACGAAACCCAATCCAACCAAAGTCGCTCAACTCTAGTCGCGCGCATGCTGGAGTATCGAAACACGCTTGTAGACAATAATAAGAGTGGTTTTCCCCAAGACAGCAGTGAGGAACACAGTATGCATCACAGTTCTAGACTGCCAACACCGGGAATGTTGAGTCGTCAACGGAAAAACATTAGCAGTAGCAGTGTAAGTGGCAGAAGTAATTTCTGTGAGTCATTTCACACATTTTTTAGACCATTCCATGCACCATAAGTCAGACACATAGTGAACGACTAAAGAGGATGGTGCAGGAGTATCTCAAGCTAAATATCGATGCTATCAGGGGGGTTTGGACCCTTTTGCATTTGGGTCTTCAAAAATGGAAGAGTGGCCTGAGCTCACTAGTCATGCCTTGTAGGTTTTGTCATGCCCAGCAGCAAACATTCTCTCATATCGTTTCTTCAGCGCTGCTGGTGGGGTCCTGGCAGAGAAGTGCAACTGACTGTCCCGAAAAACTGTAGACCGCCTAACTTTCATCAAGTCATGGATCTCCAGTGACTTTTCACTTCAGTCACAGACTGGGCAGACTAGGTGTAGTTTTCAGTGTGTTGCATTGATTTTTCGTAATTGCAGTCTGTGACACCTTTGTTATGGCTGCTATCACTACTGCTGCTGATGTTACTAACAAGTGCCTTGGTGGTGCAACAATCGGAAGGTATGTCCACCCCTGTTGCTTTTATAATTTGCCTTTTTTAACATCTAATATTACTCCTATTCCTCCTCCTTTTGCTTCCTATTGTACACACTGTGCCCTGCATAAGGTCATAAAAGACCCTTGGGAGGCATTTTAACATATTTATACAATCTTAAAGCTGTTGATTTCTCCTATAACTATGGAAGCTTTATTGCCCTAGTTACAGTGGAATTTCTGACTCTTGTCTGTTTCACAGAGCTAACTGGATCTCCTAGCATCATCTCCTCTTCCCTCCACATTACATGTTCACTGGGCCTGATGATGGAGCATGGTCAATGCTACTGCTTCCTAATCTATATATACATAAGCACTGGTTCAGTTATGTGTATACAGAGACCAAGAAGGTAAACATAGTAATAAGCCATGTGTACCTTCTCTCTGGGAAACCTGGTTGTGTTGACAAGCAGCTTCTAACTACCACAGCTGCCAGAACTTATGCCAGCTGGCTACACTTCATTGACATTGTACAAGGTCTGTGCAGAGTAACACTATGTTCATGGGTCCAGTAATCATCAGTTAGAAATGATCCATCAGTAATCCGTTGACAAAAAAAGTTGTGCAGACACAACTTTTTTGTCAATGTAAAAATAACTGATTTCAACTAGATCTGTTTTTTTAACAGTGAAGTATGTGTAAAATTGATCCATTAAATAGCCATCAGTTTTTATTTCATTTGTAAAGGATCCATTTTTTACTTATTGGGTCAGTTTTGAAATGGAACAAAATGGATAACTATATTTAACTGATCAGTTTTCTATGGACTTTAATGTTAAAAAAGAATGGATTCAGTTGAAATCAGTTTTTTTTTTTTTAACTGGAAAAAATTTGCCTGCAGAATTTTTTTGTTAACAGATTGCTACTGGATCTAGTCTGATGGATGATTTACTTGACTTGTGAACAGAACCTAATGAGTGGACTTCCCAGGCATTTATAGTCTATAGGCAGGCCAGAAGTAGTTAAAGACACTTGTAGATCTTGAATGGTGATGGCATATCCTAAAAACATGCAATATTTCTGGCTCTCACAGACCTGTAACTTCTTCTTTAACCCCTTCACTACCAAGGGTGGTTTGCACGTTAACTCCCGGGCCAATTTTTACAATTCTGACCACTGTCCCTTTATGAGGTAATAACTCTGAAACACTTCCATGGATCTCGGTGATTCTGACATTGTTTTCTCGTGACATATTGTACTTAATGGTAGTGGTAAAATTTCATTCATATAACTTGCCTTTATTTGTGAACAAAACGGAAATTTGGTGAAAATTTTGAAAATTTCACAATTTTCCAACTTTGAATTTTTAGGCTTTTAAATCACAGAGATATGGCACTCAAACTTAATAAGTAACATTTCCCACATGTTTACTTTACATCAGCACAATTTGGGAACCAAAATTTTTTTTTTTGTTAGGGAGTTATAAGGGTTAAAAGTTGACCAGCGATTTCTCATTTTTACAACACCATTTTATTTTTCCGGACCACATCACATTTGAAGTCACTTTGAGGGGTCTATATGATGGAAAATACCCAAAAGTGACACCATTATAAAAACTGCACCCCTTAAGGTGCTCAAAACCACATTCAAGAAGTTTATTAACCCTTCAGGTGCTTCACAGGAATTTTTTGAATATTTAAAAAAAAATGAACATTTAACTTTTTCACAAAAAAAACTTGAAGTTCAATTTTTTTTTTATTTTACCAAGGGTAACAGGAGAATTTGAACTGCAAAAGTTATTGCAGTTTGTCCTGAGTACGCTGATACCTGATATGTGGGGGGACCACTGTTTCGGCGCATGGTAGAGCTCAGAAGGTAAGGAGCGCCGTTTGACTTTTTCAGTGCAAAATTGGCTAGAATTCAGATCGGACGCCATGTCACGTTTGGAGAGCCCCTGATGTACCTAAACAGTGGAAACCTCCCACAAGTGACCCCATTTTGGAAACTAGACCCCCCCAAGGAACTTATCTAGATATGTGGTGAGAACTTTGAATCCACAAGGGCTTCACAGAAGTTTAGAACGTACAGCGGTACAATTAAAAAATCATATTTTTTCCACAAAAATGATCTTTTCACCCCCAATTTTTATTTTCCCAAGGGTAACAGGGCCCTAAAAATTATTGTGCAATTTGTACTGAGTACGCTGATACCCCATATGTGGGTGTAAACATCTATTTGGGCGCATGGCAGAGCTCGGAAGGGAAGCAGTGCCATTTGACTTTTTTTAGCTGGAATTGAGATCGGACACCATGTCGCGATTGGAAAACCCCTGATGTACCTAAACAGTGGAATTCCCCCACAAGTGACCCCATTTTGGAAACTAGACCCCTAAGGAACTTATCTAGATGTGTGGTGAGCACTTTGAACCCCCAGTGCTTCACAGAAGTTTATAACACCCGGGTGTGAAAATAAAAAAATCATTTTTTTCCACAAAAATGATATTTTTTCCCCCAATTTTTTATTTTCCTAAGGGTGACAGGAGAAAATGGACCCCAAAAGTTGTTTTGCAATTTGTCCTGAGTAGGCTGATACCCCATATGTGGGGGTAAAATACTGTTTGGGCGCATGGCAGAGCTTGGAAAGGAAGGAGCACCATTTGACTTTTTCAACGCAGAATTGGCTGGAATTGAGATCAGACGCCATGTTGCATTTGGAGAGCACCTCGCTGATCTGTCACATCACGGATCACTGTGGCAGATCATCGATCTGTCACAGGCACTGCACAAGGCTTCCTCCTTGCCTGCTCCCTGCAGGTCCCCGTTGCCATCTTGGATTCGGGGACCTGCAGCAGCGCTGCACATTGCGCTGCTGTGGGGGGCTCAGGAGAGCACGGAGAGAGCCCCCTCCCTGCCGATGCTTCCCTTTAACCCCCAGTACACCGCGATCGTGTTTGATGGCGGAGTGCAAGGGGTTAACGTGTCGGGGGCGGTCCGTGACCGCCCCTGACACATTGTGCTGGGTGTCAGCTGTGATAATCAGCTGACACCCGGCCGCGATCAGCGGCGCTCACCACGTGGGCGCCGCTGATCGCTATGACTTAATATTCCGTCCATGGGAATTAGGTCCAGGATCACATGGACGGAATATTACGTCCATTGTAGGAAAGGGGTTAAGAGGCTCCTCTGTCCTGCACTCTTTACCTGTAGTAATGGAACCTGCTTGAACGTATCAGTATAAAAAACACCTGTCCACAACCTCAAACAGTCACACTCCAAACTCCAGTGTGGAGAAGACCAAAGTTGTTGAAGGACACCAGAAACAAAATTGTAGCCCTGAACCAGGCTGGGAAGACTGACTCTGCAATAGGCAAGCAGCTTGGTGTGATGAAATCAACTGTGGGAGCAATAATAAGAAAATGGAAGACATACAAGACCACTGATAATCTCCCTCAATCTGGGGCTCCATGCAAGCTCTCACCTCATGGGGTCAAAATGATCACAAGAACGGAGAGCAAAAATCCTAGAACCACACTGGGGGGACCTAGTGAATGGCCTACATAGAGCTGGGACCACTGTAACAAAGGCTACCATAAGTAACACACTACACCGCCAGGGATCCTGCAGTGCCACAAGTGTCCCCCTGCTTAAGCCAGTACATGTCTGGGACCATCTGAAGTTTGCTAGAGAGCATTTGGATTATCCAGAAGAGTATTGGGAGAATGTCATATGGTCTGATGAAACCAAAGTAGAACGGTTTGGTAGAAACAAAATTTGTCGTGTTTGGAGGAGACAGAATGCTGAGTTGCATCCAAAGAACACCATACCTACCGTGAAGCATGGGGGTGGCAGGATCATGCTTTGGGCCTGTTTCTCTGCAAAGGGACCAGGAAGACTGATCCGTGTACATGAAAGAATGAATGGGCCATGTATTGTGAGATTTTGAGTGCAAACCTTTTTACATCAGCAAGGGCATTGAAGATGAAACGTGGATGGGTCATTTAGCATGATAATTATCCCAAGCACACCGCCAGGGCAGCGAAGGAGTGGCTTCGTAAGTAGCATATGAAGGTCCTGGACTGCCCTAGCCAGTCTTCAGATCTCAACCCCATGGAAAACCTTTGGAGGGATTTGAAAGTCTGTATTCCCCAGCGACAGGCCCAAAACATCACTGCTCTAGAGGAGATGTGAATGGAGGAATGGGCCAACATACCACCAACAGTGTGTGTCAACCTTGTGAAGACTTACAGAAAGGGTTTGACCTCTGTCATTGCCAACAAAGGATATACAACAAAATATTGAGGTAAACTTTTGTTAATGATCAAATACTTATTTTCCACCATAAGTTGCAAAATAAATCTTGTCAAATCAGACATGGTGATTTTCTTGATTTGCTTTCTCATTTTGACTTTCATAGTTGTGGCCTACCTATGATGTCAATTACAGGCCTCTCTCATCTTTTTAAGTGGGAGAACTTCCACAATTGGTGGCTAACTAAATACTTTTTTTCCCCACTGTATGTCCAGTTCTGCACTTGGTCCTAGTCACTTGAGAAAAACCTTTTAGAAGAATTCTCATGTTCTTAAGGTAAAATTTCAAGGTTTTTGTAAAAACTGCTTTCCAAATCATCCTCTCTATTCCTAAAGATTTTTTTATTTTAAGTTGTACATCTCATTGCCTAGGTTACGGACCACCCTGCAGCTCAGAATTGTCGATTATCCTAGGCAATGAGCGTGCACGGCTAGCAGGTTCAATGATGTAGATACTGCACTGAAGCTGGTGAGATGGCTGGATCCAACCAGCTTCACTCCCCGTGCGCTTCTGTGACGCTGCAGAGGTAAAGCTGCCTCTGAGTTGCCTGGGAGAGCGCACGGTTCGGACCAGTGTTGCGGCCATGCTGTCAGTCTACAGGAGTGCATGAATCCTGGCAAAGCAGCAGGGTCAGTAGCAGTGGACTTCTGAAGATTGAACATTAGGTCAGCCTTTGAAGACACTGGTCATTGGAAATAGATTGGTTGCTAGGAGAGCACTGACAACCCCATAGAAATAACAATGGTTGCTGGGTATTATTGGGCATAGCAAATGGATTCCAAATGTTCTATTATTTTAGTAAAATGTTATTATTTTTAAAGCACCATTGATTCCAAAGTGCTATACATATATAGCATATACAGTGTATATATACTATATATATACATATATAGTATAGTGCACCTGTCACGACTCTGTTGTCAGGTATTCCGGTACCAGGGGCTCTTTCCCTGTACTTACTCCTAGGGGCACCTTAGCTTGCCCTGTTCCCAAAATTACTTCTGATAGTAAAGACGCCAGGGCCACGTATCTTGCCTTAACTTGTGAATCCACCCTCAGTCTGTACCCTTTCCCCACTCAGGGAAGAGGGGAGTAGTAGTGTAACGTAATACACCAACCATACTAACAACATAATACAAACAGGAATAAAGGAAAATAGCAATAATACAAATATACTCACCCAAACAACAAAGGTAAACATTGGAGAGTGGAGGATGGGGAAAAAACATAGTAGGAGAGGAAGGAGATTAGCACACAACCAAAACCTTGCAACAGTCTTAGATAAATCCACCAAACGCCTTCTCAAACAACAACAGTGCTTGCCAAGGTCAAAGAATATATAGGAGAGAATAGCTAACAGTGAACAGCTGAGAGCCTTAATGCAGGAAAGCTTCCAAGAGCTCTCAGCTCAGCAGATTAACCCCTACACTTCTAAAGAAACCTGCACCATTTATTATGAAGGTGAAATGCTTTTAATCAGTGCAAGAGTAGGAGAAATCAGATGCTGCAGTCTTCTGGCTCCTCTCTGTCATGGTAAACCCGAGACAGCACCCTCATAATCCTCCATATAATATAATACACTCTCCATAGTCCTCCATATAGTATAATGCACTCCCAATAGTCCTACATATAGTATAAAGCACTGCCAATAGTGCTTCATACAGTATAATGCACTCCATAGTCCTCTCTATAGTATAATACACTTCCCATAGTCCTCCATATAGTATAATGCACTTCCAATAGTCCTCCATACAGTATAATGCGTTCCCCATAGACATCCATACAGTACAATGCACCCCCATAATGGACCCTCGTAGTCCTCCATACAGTATAATGCATGGCATAGTCCTCCATATAATATAATGCACTCTTCATAATCCTCCATACAGTATACTGCACTTTCCATAGTCTTCCATATAGTATAATGCAGGGCTGTGGAGTCGGAGTCGGTGCTCATTTTGGTGGAGTCGGAGTTGGAGTCGGTATAAAATGTACCGACTCCGACTCCTAAAATATATAATAAATTGGGTACAGTAATTCAATGCAGGATGTGCTGAATATTTTTTCATAGGAGTTTGGGAAAGTTATGAAATGTCCTATAAATGGCTGTTCTATTCCTGATCTAAGGCTACATTCACACACAGCGTTTTTCCTGTGTTTTTTGAGGATACGTTTTTCAGCTGCAAAAGCTGATCATCTTTTTAAAAAACCGCATCACCTGAAAGGTTTTTGAGCTCATAGATAATGTTTTCAATAGCAAAAGCAGATTAGAAATCTGCTCTATCTATCCATTTATCCATATCTGTCTATCCATATCGTATCTGTACCAAAAAGAATGAAAACCGGGTAGTACACCAATATATATTCTGTTCTATCTAAATATCTTGATTATTGGATCATAAAAATGATTAAATGTCTGAGGTTCACATTGTACTATAATAAATTTTTCACTTAAATATAAGCAATATGTGTGGGAGTCGGAGTCGCGGAGTTGGAGTCGGAGTCGGTGTAAGGGAAATTGAGGAGTCGGAGTCGCAGGTTTGGCTTACCGACTCCACAGCCCTGGTATAATGCACCTCTATAGTCCTCCATATAGTATAATACACTCCCCATAGTCCTCCATATAGTATAATAGACTTATAATAGTCATCCATGTAGTATAATACACTTTTCACAGCCCTCCATACAGTATAATGCACTCCCAATAATCTTCCATACAATATAATGCATTCCCCATAGTCCACCATACAGTATAATGCACTGCCCATAGTCCTCCATATAGTATAATGCACCCCATAGTTCTCCATACAGTATGATGCACTTCCCATAGTCCTCCATATAGTATAATGCACCCCCATAGTCCTCCATATAGTATAATGCCCCACATAGTCCTCCGTATAGTATAATGCACTCTTCATAGTGCTCCATACAGTATACTGCACTTCCCATAGTCCTCCATACAGTATAATGCACTCCCATAGTCCTCCATATAGTATAATACACTCCCCATAGTCCTCCATATAGTTAATAGACTTCTTAGTCATCCTTGTAGTATAATACACTCCCAATAGTCCTCCATACAGTATAATGCATTCCCAATAGTCCTCCATACAGTATAATACACTCCCGCAGTTCTCCATTCATTATCATGCACTCCCCATAGTTCTCCTTATAGTATAATGCACCCCTTCGTTCTCCATACAGTATAATGCACCCATATTGTCCTGCATACAGTGCACTCCACATAGTACTCCATTTAGTAAAATGTACTCCCCATAGTCCTCCATATATCAAGGTCCCAGAGTCTGGAGGAAGAGTGGAGAGACAGAAAGTCCAAGCTGCTTAAGGGCTAATGTGAAGTTTCCACAATCTGTGATGGTTTTGAAATCTATGTCATCTGCTGGTATAGGTCCACTGTGTTTTATCAAGACCAAGGTCAGTGCGGCCGTCTACCAGGAAATTTTAGGCCACTTCATGCTTCCCTCTGTCAACAAGTTTACTGGAGATGGAAATTTAATTCTCCAGCAGGAATTGGCACACACAACAGTGTCACTGTGCTTGATTGGCCAGCAAACTCATCTGACCTTAACCCCATAAAGAATATATGGCGTATTGTCAAGAAGAAGATGAGAGACACCAGACCCAACAATGCAGATGACCTGAAGGCTGCTATCAAAGCAACCTGGGCTTCCATAACACCTCAGCAGTGCCATAGGCTGATTGCCTCCATGCCATGCCATATTGATGCAATAAATGATGCCAAAGGAGCCCGACCAAGTATTGAGTGCATTTACTGAACATACATTTCAGTAGGCCATCATTTCAGATTTTAAAATCATTTTTTCAAGCTAGTGTTATAAAGTATTCTAATTTACTGAGATAATGACTTTTGGGATTTCATTGGCTGTTAGCCATAATCATCAACATTAACTGAAATAAACACTTGAAATACATCACTCTGTTTGTAATGACTCTATATAATAGATGAGTTTCACTTTTTGTATTGAAGAACTGAAATAAATTAACTTTTTGATGATATTCTAATTTTGTGAGATGCACCTGTAGTCCTCCATAGAGTTTTATGGCCACCACAATTTAAAAAAATATATATATTTTTCCTCCTTGTTCCACTGCTGCTCCAGTCTCTGCAGCAAGTCCTCTGAACTGCTGTCCATCTCAGCACCAGGGCTGTGCAGTCAGTAACCCAAACCTCCCACTCCAAATCCTCAATTTACCTGACTCCTGCTCCCTCATATTTAGCTCATTGTAACGATGGTGTGTTTGTACCTTGTTTCTCCGGCGTTACTCTGCATGTCTCTGCTTTAACCTTTTGCTCCTTTCCCCTTAACTAGCTGGGATACTGTTGTCAGTTACCTGTGTGGATGCTGCTCAGTTCCCTGCTCTGCTGCGTACCCGTACATGTGTTGTGTTGTCTTTGCTCCGCTGCATGACCATCCGCATGTGCGGTCCCTCGCTGCCACTGTGGAAGCTATCCGTGGGTTGCAAGGACCTCTGCAGCTGGTGCATGACTTTTCACGTGTGTCCAGGCTTGCAGCCGCTGCCAGGTGCCTTAAGCCTCAGTTCCTGTGCTGATTGTGCTGTATTGGTTTCCTTCAGTGCTTAAGGTGCGCGTAGCCACACCTTTCCTGCTTTTATAAGGGTTAGTGTGTGCACTTGAATTTCTGTCCCCATCTCCTATATAAAGTTCCTCTTTACTGTTGGGCGTTTCCAGAGCTTCGCATTAAGTTCCTGGACCTTGCCGTGTGTTTTGTGTTCAGCTCCTGTTCTGCTTGCGATCAGTTCTAGGAAAGCTGATGTCTTTTGTCTCCGGACCTGTCCTGTCTATGTGTTGGTACCAAAGTCTTTGTCTTGATTCCTGCTGTGTTTTGTTCCTGAAGTCCTTCTGTGTCTGGAACCATGTACCCAGTGACTGTGAGTTTCCTGTAACTGGTGTCCTGTGAACAAACCTGGGTTCATCTTTTGAAGATGGAGTCCAGTGTTATTGCTGAGCATCTTCCACGCTATGCTCAGCTTTTCATGTGGTGCTAGTTCCGTCTGGCTCTGGTCCAATCCGGCGGTGCTTGCACCATCCCGCTTGAGTTCCTTCCTAGGTCCCATGTCCAGAGCCTGATGTCCGCAGCCTGGAGCCTGACAATCGCTGCCTGGAGCCTGACGATCGCTACCTGGTGCCTTGAGATCGTGTCCGAAGTCCGGCGACCGCTGTCTGGTGCCCTGAGCCTGACTATCGCTGCCTGGTGCCTGGATGTCGTGTTCGAAGTCCGGAATCTGGCGTCCACTGTCTGGTGCCTGGAGCCTGACGTTTGCTGACTGGTGCCAGAGGGTCGTGCCTATGTCCAGAATCTAACGACCGCTTCCCTATGTCCTGCCAATGTCCTGATGTCCAGCCTGTATCCCGATGTCCAGCCTGTGTCCCGATATCCTGCCCATGTCCTGATTCCCGGCTTGTGGTCCTGGTTGTCCAGCCTGTGTTCCTGAGTCAGTTCAGCCTGTGTTCCTGGATGGACTTCTCTTCCGTGTTGCTGGAGAGTCACCAGCCTTGTTCTCCGGTGATGGCTCTGCTTGGATCTGACCAGCCGATGACCTGACTTGCTACGCCGGTGTTCCTGATCCTGTGCTGTCTGTATCCTGCCCATGTTCCAATGTTCCGCCAGTTCCCTGGGGTCTACCCTGTGATGTTCTCCTGCTGAGCCTGTGCCCTCCTAGTATGCCCGTGCCAAATGATCCTGGACTGCATCAACCCATGATGACCCTCTGCCATCGTCTGACGTCTGTCCAAGGATGGTGTCTGATGTTCTCCTGCTGAGCCTGTGCTACGCCTGAGGCCTGAGAGAGAGGCCCTCCTAGTATGCCCGTGCCAAATGACCCTGGACTGCATCAACCCGTGATGACCCTCTGCCATCGTTTGACATCTTTCCGAGGTTGGTGTCTGATGTTCTGCTGTGTCTGTGCTAAGCCTGAGGTCCGAGAGAGAAGTCCTCCTAGTTTGCCCATGCCAGATGACCCTGGACTGCATCTACCCGTGATGACCTCCTGTCTTCGTCTGTTAATTTGAGACGTGTACCCTTCCCTGATGTTCGGAATCGGGAGCCTGGCATTGTTATATTCTGTTTATGTACTGTGACTTCATTTAAGTAAACTTTATGTTTCTTCGTACCTGAAGTTGTGCGGTATCATCTGGTTCTGCATGTCGCCATCTTGCCCACATGCTCAGCTGCCACGGACCCTGCTCGCTGCCCTTACCTAGTCTGGGTAGGTCCAGGTCTCACTCTGTCGTCCAGTAGGTCCACATTCCGTTCCCACCTGGGACGCTCGCTCCACGTCATCGTGGTCTGGTGACGTGGAGGCGTTGGCTGGGCTGCGTCTGCGACCGCAGCCCTAACACATGTTTAAAGGGTATATCCAGTGCTTTATAAAAAACAAAAAATGTACTTAAGCAATAACATGCAGTTAATTGCAACTTACCTACTTGTTGTGAATGGCGTTGGTCTTCCGCTCTTGTCAGGGATGCAGAAGCTTCTGCAGACGTCACATCTACAGAGTGGAGACTTCTGTTCCGCTTTGTGCACGGGGTAGGACTTCTGAAGTAATTCTGATTGACAGCTGTATCACCGCTGCCTAACTGGGGAAGCCGGCAGTCAGTCACAATGACGTTGGAAGTCCCGTCTCGTCGCATCAGCAGTGGCAGCTGAATCCCCAACAGTAAGTTGTAATTGCCTGCCTGTTAGTGCTTAGGTACATTTTTTGTTTTTTAAAAAAATAACAGATATATCCTTTAAGTAATAAGCTTACTGTAGTAAAATGGTAACATCAAGTTTTCATCACCATTATGATACAATCATTAAGCTATTTAGACAGAACATAAAGTATACTTATTAGAATACAACTTTAGAACACAAAAAACTTTAACAAATTGCAAATATGCAATACACTATGCAGAAAGTGGGAAATAAGTACTTGTCTTAATCCTGTTTTCCTGTTCACTCTAGCAGTTCTGAGATTGAGTGCAAGGCTGCATGCATTTCATCCCAGTGCCTTTTTTATCTGATCTTTAGAGGAGGAGATTCACTACTGAGCATGTACATAAAGTGCAGCACAGATTCATCTCAACTAAAAGTCTAGATCATTATATTGGGAATACAACAGACATTTATAGGACATTTCATAAATTTCTCAAATTCTTGGAAAAATTTCAGCACATACTGCATTGAATTACTGTACCCAATTTACGAATTCATTACTGTATATACTCGAGTATAAGACAACCTGAATATAAGCCGAGGCACCTAATTTTACCATAAAAAGCTGGAAAAACTTATTGACTCGAGTATAAGCCTAGCATGCAAGGCACCCTCATCCTCATCCTGGTATGCATGGCCAGTGGCGCAACTACAAAGTTATGGGCCCTGGTGCAAACTTTCAAATGGGGTCCCCAATGCCAAAATACACGCACATCTCTGCTCCGCACACCTCGTACACATGCGGCTCCGCTCCGCACACCTCGTACACGCGCACATCTCCGCTCTGTCCACCTCATACACATGTATCTGCTCCGTATACCTCGTATACATGCGGCTCCGCTCCGTCCACCTCATACACATGCGGCTCCGCTCCGTACACTTCGTACACACACGGTTCCGCTCAGTACACCTCGTACACACACGGCTCCGCTCCATACACCTCGTACACACACGGCTCCGCTCCGTACACCTCGTACACACACGACTCCGCTCCGTACACCTCGTACACACACGGCTCCGCTCCGTACACCTCGTACACACACGGCTCCGCTCCGTACACCTCGTACACACACGGCTCCGCTCCGTACACACACGGCTCTGCTCCGTACACTGCGCACACGCACGGCTCCGCTCCGTACACCTCGTACACACACACGGCTCCGCTCCGTACACACACACGGCTCTGCTACATCCACCCTCTATACCCCTCCTGACCCCACACATAAACTTACCCTCATCCAGCACCGTCCATGACAACCAGCACAGCAGAGTCCTGCAGACACGAAGGCCCCTGATCATGTGACCCATGACTCCTCCCCTCCTGTGACCTCATCACAGGTCCTGTGCGCACAGAAGAGAACAGCCTAGCGGTGTGTAAAATAATGCTTATCCTGTAAAATACTCAGGACTAATTACCAGATAAAAATATAGTGGTTTATTTGGATTCTTCCATCAAAGAAAGGTTATTACAGAAAAACAGGTGAATAAAAATAAGTGAAAGAGAGATTGTCCATTAGATCATGCTCTGAGATCCCACATGGCAAAAGCAACATGTATTCTTCTTCTCTCCGGGATCTCACATGGCAAATGGCGTCTGTCTCTCAGTTCGTCTTCTTCGTAGTAAAGTAACATACCAGCTGTTGAGTTATGTCATCTTGCGTCTGTGTCTCATGATGGTGAGGGAAGAAGAGCGACCTCTACAGTTAGCCATGAATTATATACGTCTCCTAAAGCACGTGGTCTCTACATATATGGAGCTGTCTTTCTACCATGAGCCAAGCTTAAAAATAGCCTATGTCGTGTAAGCTAAAGCAATGTACAGAACTGAGTCTTATAAGAAATTAACGGATTATTAATATTTAACAATTCCCCCTTTTGAGGGAGACAGACATTAATTGGAACCCTCAAATATAACAAGATCTTTTTTCTTCTTTTCTTCTTCTTTGACAAAATAATTTAATATCAATAACAATAATAATATCAGATTACCATTATAAGTACTCAATGACATAATTGATGTGAATTCATGTTATGGTAAGCCGTGAACAATATTCATATAAAATATGTATAATTATACTTCCCTAAGTCTAAATTGAAGCATCTCAGGTCCAGTCATCATCATCTGATGTCATCTGGTCTTCATTTTGATTTCTTCTGTCTTCTTCTTGGTTTTTTTAAAAATACAGTTTTCTTATAGCATATAGATGTTGTAGAAATCGTGTTGTGTATCAAATCAAAGTCCATAAATTCAAATGTTAATAAGAAACAAAGTCTATAGATGAAATGCAGCTTTAATATCTGTGTAGTGTCATTTTTTAAAAAACCTGGGCTTACATTGGCTCGCCTTGGATATTCTGGAATCCTCCATCGGTACTGGTCTTTGAACAGGTGTGACGTCTTTGGTCAGCAAAGCAAGGGTTAAAATGACTCTTCCTTGCTAAACATAGCACCATAACCAATCCTTGTCCTAATGCACAGGACATATGTCAGGGTTGTAGCCTCCCGACAATTACCTTATTGTTCACCAGCCTTACATCGAAGCTTTACAGGTGATTGAAAACTTCTGGAACTTGATAAGAACGTGATAACACCGTTCATCTCAGCATCATAGGATCATCGTCCTCTGGTTGTCAGGTTAGACACTTTAATTGTGACTGTCAGTGGTGAATACTGCATTTGTAATTAACACAGTTGCTCAGTAATCATAGCTTTGTTACCTTCTGGGACTTCTGGATCGCGGCATTCTTCTTCTTGCAACTGATAAGAATCAATGAAGTTTAGAAATGTGAAAAGTCTTTATTAACATAATTTCAGTATCTTGCTTGAAGTCTTCATTCCCTAGTCTATACCAAATCTGGTAATTTTCCTATCCTATAATATCACAGCGTACCATAGCAATCAGTAATATCCATATAATTATTATCAGAATTTGTACCATATATGGATTTCAATATTTGAAATAATAAACCAATAATAAGTGATAATACATTATTATCCGTATTTTTCATGTGTAATTACCTTTTTCAACCCATAGGTGTCACTGTGTTTTATGTAACCAGTGTTATCATCTTTATTAATAAGGAATATATTTATTATACTAATAATATGTAGGAATGTATAGCCATGAACCAAAATAAGAATATATGAGTGAGCGAATGAATGAATAAAAGAATTGTTGCATATAACTCAGAAGTGAAACATTTTCCTTAGTAAAAGAACCATATAATTGCTATATTTAATGAAGCAATATTCTCAGTAGATATTACTTTACTAAATATTGGTGAAAGAATTAAAAATAATGAAAAATAAGAATAAAAATAAAAATAAAAACAAGGCCTTTATGTTGATGCAGAATAGTTATGTCTTCAGTAACATATACCCTTAATATTTCCATGATCTGGATTATTTCATAATTGTCATAAACTTGTGTTACCAAAATATTCAAATTATGTAACTTTGCATGTAATTCCTCTTAGTGTAAAGAAATGACTCTTTATAATACTTGTTATTATACCCAATACTTATACCATTGTACCTTATTAATATTTTTTCCTATTAAAATGTGTGAAGAAGAGGTATTAATCAAATGTGATGATGTAGTCAGGATCAAAAACATATTTTCCCCCTTAATACCAAAAAATATTGTTCTATGAAATAATTCATTTATCAAAACCAAAATTAAAGATAATTAATGTATAAATTGTGTAAATATTATACTTGCTTATACCATTATTTGTCTGAAGATGTGTAACTATTAAAATTAATTTGAATATCATAAAATTATCCTTTGGAAAAATTAATTTGCATAAACCATTTTGATGTGCGATTGCACTTTGCACTTATCCACAATTAACTAAATCAAGAAATAATTACTATAGAAATACAGAAATATATGTTGTATAGATAATATTTCATTATATATCCTAATATTCTAATAATTTATCTGATCTGCATATTTCTCCTAAAGATAAAAGCTTTGGGGTTTTTTTTTTTTTCTCATTCAGAATCCTGAGGCCTCATACAAACGTATCACATTACTCGCTCAGCAGCTGCTCATACACTCAGTCACTGTCATTCAGACTGTGTCACATATTAACTTTAAACCAAATACCTCACATACGAAGGTGTGATGAATACACGTATTTTAACCCAAATTATCCTAATTATCAATGCATTGTAAACTATTTCAATTTAGTCTTAATATTTCTTTGAATATTCCCCAAATACACATGACATAAATATATGTTGTATAGCTATACTTGACATTTAGGCCTGGAAAAAAAATTCCATTGCTTTGCAAAAGTTGAGACCCCTTTAAAAATTCTTTCCCTAAGGAACAGGGACATAGTATACTGGTATACTTGTATTATTAGAACAAGGTTCAAATTTTACCTGCTGTGGTTGTCATTCAAGCCATGCAATAAAGCACACACCCAGAACATATTTTAAATGCAATTAGTTATTTCCTTTTAAGGGTTAGATATATAAAATCATGCAATTATTGCAACTTCCTGTGTAAATAAAGGCATAAATCCTTGGAAGAGAATTTTTCCCGATTAAGTCCTGCTTTGAAATGAAAATTCTAAGGAAACATAAAAGATAAGGTTAATATCATATTCAGAATTCTAAATATTATTACTGATGTAGATTTTAATTTTCATTAAAAAATACAGTTCTACTATTTCTACTTCTACAAACACTCTATATATATTGTATGACTATGTATATATCCACAAACCATAAAACTACAGGATTATACTCTATAAAATAATTACATATAACTCACTAATTGTATAACACTGTTACACAAAATATATTACTTTTTCTAGCCAATTCCTACACCCATACTTATTTCTCTGCAAAAAATATCCTGAAAGGTTCTTGCCATTTTAAAGCTGATAGATTCTTGGAGCAGAGTATTCAGTTTACAGGCCATGATGTCACTCACCACCTGTTTCTGTCTGTTAAATTTGGCCATCTTGGTTACAGAAAGAAAATCAGAACTCATCATTTTTCTTAATTCAATTTGTGTCTTTTCGGTGTTCTTTTGCATCATTCCATATGGCTTATAACAAACATGTGATTTCCTTTGTTCTTCATATATTTGGGGAAAACTCATTTTAGAAGGTTTTGCTAATACAGGCTTCTGATAAGATTTTACTCTGCCTGTCTTTACAAAATTAGCACAATTTACTTTCCTCTCACGATTCTCGTGTTTTCTGGCAAAATCAAGGGATTGCGCACATTCAAACAAAGAATCTTTTTGTGACGCAATAACACGAGATGCAGGATTTAGAAACCAAAATTTGCTTACAAAACTCCTTATGAGGGATGGTGTTTTGACATTCTCACTCAGCATTCTATACAAACGTTCATATATGGACATGAACGTAAAAATACATTCCTTCCGACCAATTCTTAATTTTTGAAGAATATCAATATCTGGATGATTTTCATTTGATGAACAAAAAATGAGAATTTTTAATCTGTCTTTATCAGTTAAATTCTCATGTGTTTCACCAGATAACTTTAAAGATAACCTCCTGGAAAAGGTTACAGGGATCCACATTTTGAACAACTGATTCTTCTCCTCGTTAGATAAATCAAATTTATCAACACAACTTTCAAAAACCTCAGAGTTTCTACAAACATGCATTTTGTTGTCATAAGCAGGTATTATTTCGCATATCGTTAGCAAAGTTTTTCTTACTTGCCTTCGGATTTGGGCCTGTGAGTCGTCTATTTTTAGTGGTACGTCTTTCCCTTGTACGTCCTCTACGTCAGTTCTGAAGTCTCCTCCTACTTCTCCATCTTGTTCCACGTCTGCAAGGTCACCTTCAATAGCTGCTACTTGTAACTGTTTCTCCACATTACAGTGAATCTTGGGAATATCACTATCCTCTACACAATCATTTTTAGATTTCTCTGACACAGATCTATGAAATATATCTACCATCTGTAGAATATTTTTTAATCTCTCTCTTTCTCTATTGAAAAACTTAGAATCTAACCTTTGATTCTCGAGTTCACACTCGGCATATAAACTTAACCATAAAACTTCTGAATTAGAATTGTCTACAGACTTAAATTTCAATTTACTCTGCTTAGCAAGACAATTAATGACATCCATTTCTCTTACCTTGAAATTTCTCAGCTTGTTCCTTTGATAGACAACGCTGGGCTCTTGTCTTGGTTTCAGCACGTCTGGCACTTTGGCACTTGTAGTACTTCTCAATCTATCTGGCAATTCTTACTTCTAGGTTCTGTGTGATTCTTGTAAGTAGTGGAATTCCCGATAACTTGCACATATGATTTGACGTTAGCAAAGTCCAATCCCCCTTGTGTGCAAGTTGAGGGAAATCCGCAAAAAAGTACAAAAATTCAGATCTGGCTGGCTCTCCAATGTAAAATAATGCTTATCCTGTAAAATACTCAGGACTAATTACCAGATAAAAATATAGTGGTTTATTTGGATTCTTCCATCAAAGAAAGGTTATTACAGAAAAACAGGTGAATAAAAATAAGTGAAAGAGAGATTGTCCATTAGATCATGCTCTGAGATCCCACATGGCAAAAGCAACATGTATTCTTCTTCTCTCCGGGATCTCACATGGCAAATGGCGTCTGTCTCTCAGTTCGTCTTCTTCGTAGTAAAGTAACATACCAGCTGTTGAGTTATGTCATCTTGCGTCTGTGTCTCATGATGGTGAGGGAAGAAGAGCGACCTCTACAGTTAGCCATGAATTATATACGTCTCCTAAAGCACGTGGTCTCTACATATATGGAGCTGTCTTTCTACCATGAGCCAAGCTTAAAAATAGCCTATGTCGTGTAAGCTAAAGCAATGTACAGAACTGAGTCTTATAAGAAATTAACGGATTATTAATATTTAACACGGTGATTGCTGGCTGTGAGGGGCTGCGTGGATCGCTGGGAGGGCAAGCATGGGGTCGGTGCATGGGGAAAGTGTGGCTTATCTCCCTGCAGTGCGGGAAAGTAAAATCTTGCGTGGGACAGCAGGTGGGGGGGGGGGGGGGGGCAAATCAGGACTGTCCTGCGAAATCTGGGACGGTTGGGAGCTATATTGAAGGATATGCAGACACACAGTTCTTCCTGATATGACGCTGCAGCACGTCATTTCCGGTCCTGTGCATTGTCGGGGTGTACTGGTCGGCTCCAGAGCATGCGAACTGCGCATTCTGAAGCTGGTGAGTACACCCAGTACTCCCCGAGAATGCACAGGACCGGAAATGACGCAGACGCAGCTCACAGACAGGAGCTAGCTGCTTCTTTGATGGACTCAGCGGGCCCCTAAGCACTCGGGTCCCGTAACACGTGCTGCGACAACTGCGACCTCAGTAGTTATGCTCCTGTGCATGGCCCCCTTATCCCTATACTGGTATGCATGGCCTCCTCATTCCCATCCTGGTATGCATGGCTCCTATCAGAAAAACATTAAAAAACAAACCATTCTACTTATCTTCCCTGCGCTCCCTCACAGCGTCCTGTTCTGATGCCAGTAGCTGATTTATGCTTGTAAGCAGTGCATGGAAGTGACGTCATGTGCTTCTTACAAGCAGAGGATAGCTGCCGGACTACTCACTGCTCTCCATGCCGGGAGTATGGGCATGTGGAGTAGTAAATATTGATTGATCTTTAATAGTGTGCAGAGTAATCTCACCTGCTGGATTGCTGCAGTGGCTGGGTGGTCATGTGTGTCCACTTCTAAAGGGAATTAACATTCATTGCTCTCCATGCCCATAGGAGTGAAGTGCAGTGAATATTCATTCCATTAAGTAGCGGGCACACTTCAGAGCCCAGCAGCTGCAGGAAGCCGGCTGCTGTGGCTAACAGCGTGTCCACTATTAAAGAGAAATTAATGTTCACTACTCTCCACTCCCATGGTCATGGAGTGCAGTGAATATTTGCTTCTCTTTAGCAGCGGGCACAGGTGTTAGCCACAGCAGATGGCTCCTGCCTCCTGTAACCCGCTGCTTCGGGAAGTGGGACCCTCACTTGAGTATAAGCCGAGGGGGGCTTTTTCAGCATAAAAGTGTTGAAAAACTTGGCTTATACCCAAGTATATTACAGTGTATATTTTAAGAATCAGTCCATTTGATATCGATTCCACAAAAATTGACATCGAGTACGACTTCACAGCGCTGCTCAACACATTGGGCGCCATGTAGTGATGTCATCGTATCCGCTGCGCTGAGATGTGACATACCTAGGAGTAATTTATGGAGGAGGAAACATCAGCTGATGCTCCCTCTTTCATCATTACTTTCAACTGTGTCGGCATCCAGGATGGACCCTGAGGGGTTCCCGGCGCCTGCACTAGGACTCCTCAGATCACGGGCCCCATAAAGCCAAAATGTTATCCTTTTTGTTATCAAATCAATCTTAAAGGTGTTTTCTCATCTTATTAAATGAGTGAAATTGCAAAGTGCTTGTAAAACCAAGCAATTTACCTCCCAATAGTCCTCCACACAGTATAATGCACTCTCCATAGTCCTCCATACAGTATAATGCATTCCCCATAGTCCTTCATTTAGTATAATGAACTACCAATAGTCCTCCATATAGTATAATGAACTACCAATAGTCCTCCATGCAGTATAATACACCCCCATATTCCTCCATATAGTACAAGGTGGGCCATTTATATGGAAACACCTAAATAAAATGGGAAAGGTTGATGACCCAGATTGGCGCGCTGAATTTGCAGAATGGGCAAAACAAAAATTGGAACAGGACCCTCAGTTTACACAGAACATTATATTCAATGATGAGGCAAACTTTTTTGGGTGAGCCATTTATTTGGATACACCTAAATAAAATGGGAATGATAAGTTTTCTTGCATAGGGTGTCTTGCATTGAAATTTGCTGCAATTACCTTGGTACTGCGTTCACCAGACATCAACACAATTTCTATCCGCTCCTCACATGTTAACCTCTGCGACATGTCAATGGCTGTAAACAAAAAGAAACATGTAAATAAGTCATGAAAGAATAAAGTTACGTTAAAACCAAGCACAGCATTGTTTTTCTTGTGAAATTCTCAATAAGTTTGATGTGTCACATGACCCTCTTCCCATTGAAAAAAATCAAGTTGGATCCAAAGTGGTCAACTTCAAAATGGCCGCCCTGGTCACCACCCATCTTGAAAAGTTTTACCCCTCCCATATACTAATGTGCCACAAACCGGAAGTTGATATCACCAACCATAGAATCATAGAATCGTAGAGTTGGAAGGGACCTCCTGGGCCATCTGGTCCAACCCCCTGCTCAAAGCAGGATTCGCTAAATCATCCCAGTCAGATGTCTGTCCAGCCTCTGTTTGAAGACTTCCATTGAAGGAGAACTCACCACTTCTCGTGGCAGCCTGTTCCACTCATTGATCACGCTAACTGTCAAAAATATCTAATCTAATATCTAATCTGTGTCTCCTCCCATTCAGTTTCATCCCATTGCTTCCCATTTATTTAGGTGTCTCCATATAAATGGCCCACCCTGTATAATACCCTCCCTATAGTCCTCCATAAAGTATAATACACTTCCAATAGTCCTCCATATAGTATAATACACTCCCAATAGTTCTCCATACATTACAATGCACCCCAATAGGCCACCATACAGTGTAATGCATCCCATAGTTCTCAATACACTATAATGCACCCCCATAGTCCTCCATAAAGTATAATACACTTCCAATAGTCCTCCATACAGTAAAATACACTCCTAATATTCCTCCATGCAGGATAATGCACTCCCAGTAGTCCTCCATACAGTATAATGCACTCCCAATAGCCCTCCATACAGTATAATGCACTCCCCATAGACCTCCATACAGTATAATGCACTCCTCATAGTCCTCCATACAGTATAATTGTAGCGCCCGCATCTATGCCTACAGTCCCTCTCTCCTTGCAGAGACACCAGTGTACTCACCGCCAAGGCTCCTATCCTGCTCCTTCCGGGTCTGCTGATGCCAGGGGTGCGTGCACTCCTAGCAGGTTTCCCGACACTGTGCTTAGGGTGCGCGTGCGCACAATTCCTCTTCTTAAAGATGGTGTGTGCATTCCTTTAGAGTGTCCCCAGCCAATAGCTAGAGGTCTCATACTATTTAAAGTGCCTCCTCCAACATGAAGGTGTGCAATGTTGTGAGTTTGTTCCTAACATGCTTGTCAGTTCTCAGGTCCCAGTACTTGTATCCTAGTCTGCAGCACCTGCCAGTGCTTTCCTCAATGGCAGCCGAGCCAGCTGCACCCACCAGTGCTTTCCTCAATGGCAGTCGAGCCAGCGGCACCCGCCAGTGCTCACCTCAACGGCAGCTGAGTAAGCTGCACTCGCCAATGCTCACCTCAACGGCAGCCGAGCCAGCTGCATGTGCCAGCGCTCACCTCAATGGCAGACGAGTCAACTGCACCCACCAGTGCTCATCTCTCCATCAGACTTTCTTGTCTGCACCTGCGGTTCCTGTCATCTTCTCTGCCTGTCTGCATCTGTTGGAAATTCCCCTGGGCCATCCCAGCTACCTGTTCCTAGGGGTCAGCTGCCATCTACCCAAGGTCAGTCCTGGAGTAGCACCTGGATCAACTCCCTTGTCTTTCCATGGACCTCGGTGTCGTTAGCTGCTGCATGTCCGTGGTCAGATTGGGTGAGGCTCCTAGTGACGCCCCTCCAGGTCTTCCTTGGGCTTTGGCACAGTGGTTCCACCACCCAGCCTGTTATAGTTTGCAAAGGCCATGGAATGTGCTTGCTCCCAGGTGTCTTCCATTTCAGTCCTACACCAGGAGGTCTCCTGCCAGAAGGATCAGCAGGACAAGATTCTATCCTATCTACGGTCTGTGAATACCCTTCTTGATACGCTGGCAGTACCGGCTGCTTCCCCACCCTCTCAGATGGCACTTACAACCACGGTGACCCACCAGGCAGCCAGTTATGCACCAGGTTCCAGGCCTCATCTGTCGGCTCTTGGCTCATCAGTTCACCTCAGACCAAGCTAAAGTGGCCTTCATCATGTCACATCTATGTGGCCCTAGCATGGCTCAATCCACTGTGGGAAAGAGGGGATCCGTTAGTGTTAAAGGGACAATCCTTCTTGGAAGCCTTTCGTAAGTTTTTAGACAAGCCTGGTCGCGTTTCTTCTGCAGCCTCTTCTCTGATCCAGTTACACCAAGGTAACCTCACCGTGGGACAGTATGCGGTACATTTTCGTACCTTGTCTTCGGAACTCGCTTGGAACAATGAGGCTATGGTGGAAATCTTCTGGGAAGGCTTCTCTGAGCAACTTAAGAACGAACTAGCTGGCAGGGAGATAATCTCTCTGGATGACCTGGTGTCTATCGCAAACCAAACTGGCATTAGGTTCCAGGAATGGATTAAAGAGGTGAACTGCGAGAGAAGATCAGTATGCCTGGCTCCCACCACTGAATGACCGATCATTAAGCAAGTTCCTGCTGTGACTTCACTTGAACCTATGCTGATTGACCAGGTGAAGCTATCCAAGCACTGCCAAGAGATCTGCCAGGCCGAAGGGATATGCTTCTATTGTTGCAGCTCCGAACACCTTATTTGTTCCTGAACCGAGAGACCGGGAAACACCAGGGCCTTGGGTCGGTAGGAGAGGCTACCCTGGGCAAGACTTCTACTTCTCCATCGCTGATCCTGACTGTATCTGTTTCCTGAAGCAAAGGGTCTTTTGTTGAATTGGCCAGCCTGGACTCCGGCTCCACAGGTAACTTTGTTCAACAGGCTGTGGTTGAGCGGAATAAGATTCCGGTCCTACGTGTTCCGGATCCGTTGATGATTTCTTCAGTGGATGTGAATCCTCTTCCCAAGACCAACCAGTTCATCACAGAGCCCGCAGAGTCTTCACAAAGCTTGACCTATGAGGGGCATACAACCTGGTTCGAATTCGCCAGGGAGACAAATGGAAGACGGCTTTCAACACCCACAATGGCCATTACGAGTATTGCGTTATTCCGTATGGACTCTGTATTGCCCCAGCCATCTTTCAAGAACTGGTGAACGATATCTTCCGTGACCTGCTCTATTTGCGTGTGGTAGTATACCTGGACAACATCTTGGCATTCTCTCCTGATCTGCCAACACACAGGAGGGACGTTCGACAGGTCCTACTAAGATTAATAACTAACCATTTCTATGCCAAACAGCCATATATGAAAAGTGTGTCTTCGAACAGTCCTCCCTTCCGTTTCTGGGACACATCGTTTCTGAGACTGATCTGAAGATGGATCCCCTGAAAAGGTATCCACCATCATGAAGTGGCCCCTTTCAGACGGTCCTAAGGCTATCCAGCAGTTTTTCGTGTTTGCTAATTATTATAGCCAATTTATTTTGCATTTTTATTCCCGAACTGCTCCTATTTCTGCCTTGACCTGCAAAGGAGCCAATCCTAAAGAATGTACTCCTGAAGCAGAAGACGCCTTTGTATCCCTCAAGTAGTCATTCTCCTTGGCTTCGGTGCATGACCCAAACCATAACAAGCAATTCTTCCTAGAGGTTGATGCATCTTCCACAGGGGCCGGAGCTGACCTCACTCAGAAATCTTCATCCGGTCGCATGGTGTCCTGCGTCTTTTTCTCTAAACTCTTCTCGGCACCAGAGCGTAATTACTCTATTGGAGATAGAGAACTGCTCGCAATCAAGCTGGCTCTGGAGGACTGGTGGTACTTGCTGGAAGGAGTGTTGCACCCTGTGGTAATTTATACTGACCACAAGAATCTGGCTTATCTGCATTCTGCTCAGCGGCTTAACCCCCATCAAGCCAGGTGGTCTTTGTTCTTCACTCGCTTCAACTTCACACTCCACTTTCGGCCAGCTGATAAAAACCTTATGGTGGACGTGCTCTCCAGGTCCTTCCAGGCCTCTGACCAGTATGAGGAGCTGAAACATATCATAGAGCCCTCGAAAATAATCACAGTCACTCTGCTAGACTTATCTCGTATACCCTCCGGTAAGACTTACGTGGCTGAACCTGACAGGAATTGGGTTCTTCTTTGGGCACATTCTTCTAAGGTGGCAGGCAGACAGAAGAAGACAACTCTCCTTATCTCTCAACACTTGGCCAACCCTGTGCGAAGATGTTACGAATTTAGTATCCACTTTTCCCTTGTGTGCCCGAAATAAGACTTCCAAACAGCTTCCGACCGGTTGGTTGCTTCCCTTGCCTTTGCCGTCTGCACTTTGGCAGCATATCTCCATGGATTGCATCACGGATCTGCCAGTGTCAGCTGCATGTACCGTCATCTGGGTGGTAGTGGATCGTTTCTCTAAGATTTCTCATTTCATCCCGCTATCTGGTCTTCCATCTGCGCCAGTACTGGCAAAAGAAATAATTCTTCATATTTTTCATCTTCATGGTGTACCACTTCACATAGAGTTGTCCAGTTTACCTCTTGTTTCTGGAGGGCCACCTGTAATCTACTAGATGTTGCTTTGGATTTCTCATCTTCTTAACATCCTCAGTCCAATGGCCACGTGGAACAAGTCAGTCAGATCCTGACTAATTTTCGCCAGCATTTTGTCAATGCTCACCACAGTGACTCGGCTGATCTACTGCCTTGGGCCGAATTCTCTTACAATAACTATGTGAGCAAGTCTTCGGCCAAATCTCCATTTTTTGTGGTCTACGGTCAACACCCAAAACCAAAAGTGCTGTTCCCTGTGGATGCCACCGCCGATATTCCTGCTGCCGATTCCCTCGTTAGGAACTTTTCTGAGATCTGGGAGGACACCAAAGCGTCCTTGGTGAAATCCTCAAAACGGATGAAAAGACATGTGGATAAGAGACATCTGGACTCAAGTCTGTTTCATCCTGGAGATAAGGGCTGGCTATCATCTAAGTATATCCGCCTCAAGATACCATCTTAGAAATTGGATCCTCGCTTCATTGGTCCCTTCGAGTTGTTGAAACAGATTAATCTAGCAGCCTACAAACTCAAACTCCGGCCTCCTTACAAAGCCCCAATTCCTTCCATGTGTCTCTTCTCAAACCTGTTGTCCTCAGTTCTTTCTTCAAGATTCCTGGTGCCTCTCCAACTCCTGTCAGCGCTGAGGACGTTTTCAAGGTAGAGAACATTTTGGCCACCAAGAAGTTAAGAGGGAAGACCTTCTTTCTTGTAGATTGGAAGGGGTTTGGTCCTGAGGAGAGGTCCTGGGAGCCCTGGGAGAACATCCATGCCCCTCTTCTCCTGGAGAAATTTCTGACAGGCTTGAAAAAGAGGGGGCATAAGGGGGGATACTGTAGAGCCCGCCTCTCTGCATGCAGTCCCTCTCTCCCTGCAAAGACATCAGCGTACTAACTGCTGAGGCTTCCATACTGCATGCACTCCTAGCAGGTTTCCAGGCACTGTGCTTAGGGCGCATGTACACACATTTCCACTTTCTTAAAGGGGCTGCACACATTCCTCTAAAGTGTTCCCAGTTAATAGCTGGAGGTCTTTTACTATTTAAAGACGAGCCAGCTGCACCCGCCAGTCCTCACCTCAATGGCAGGCGAGCCAGCTGCACCTGCCAGTGCTCACCTCAATGGCAGCCGAGCCAGCTCCACCTGCCAGTGATCACCTCAATGGCAGCTGAGCAAGCTACACCTGCCAGTGCTCACCTCAATGGCAGCCGAGCCAGCTGCACCCACCAGTGCTCATCTCTCCGTCAGACTGTCCTGTCTGCACCTGCGATTCCTGTTGTCTTCTCTGCCTGCCTGCATCTGTTGGACATTCCCCCGGGCCATCCCAGCTACCCGTTCCTAGGGGTCAGCTGCCATCTACCCAAGGTTAGTCCTGGAGTAGCACCTGGATCACCTCCCTTGTCTCTCCATGGATCTCGGTGTCATTAGCTGCTGCATGTCCGTGGTCAGATTGGGTGAGGCTCCTAGTGACACCCCTCCAGGTCTTCCTTGAGCTTTGGCACAGTGGTTCCACCACCCAGCCTGTTACAATAATGCACTGTCCATTGTCCTCCATATACTATAATCAATGAAAAATAAATCACAAGACACCAAAATATAAGGGTTTGAGCATATTGGTATCAAGCTCTCCCCACTATGATACACATAAAAAATCAAGTGTAGTACTCCATAAATGTAAACAACAACCAAAAGAAACAAAGTAGTAGCAACAAGCCAAAATATGGATAAAAAATTACAAAATCTTTATTGCACAATGAAGATAAAAACGTATCAGGCAAAAATCACAAAATCCACATAAACATAGTGCATATAAATGGAGGAAACAAGAAGGTAAGTAAGGGGAAGATGAAAAGGTCATAACATGAATAGTCCAGGGAAAGCTGGGTGAAAGAGAAATATCTCGAATATATACCAGGGCAATATTTAAGTAAGTGTCATTGCCAAAATAAATGCTTAATGTCCTTAGCAAACAATCATAACAAAGATATATCACCCATGATAAAGCTTACCGATAATAGGTCCAGACCGTAGGAAGCCCCCTAAAACTGGCCCCTGACACGCATGTCGCGTGTTCGGCTTTCTCAAAGGGGAGTAAGTATTGTGTCCTATCTCCCTCGCTCCATATATTGTAGGGATTCGCTCTGGTAGGCAGTAGCTGGGCGGCAGTAACGAGGCAACACACAGGCATAAAGTCCAATTTCAGTGATTTTTAATGTCACTCAGTAACCAGCAGCTTAACAAAACATGAGGGAAATAAAACACATACTCCAGCTTGGAGAACCACTGGTCCCAGACTCACCCCTTGCACGGGACGGGCGTAACTAAGCGGCTGCTAGGTCCTGCGGCATCCGCCAGGTGCCATTCCCAGGGTTCTTCCGAGTCTTGCTGCAACAGTCCTGCAGCATGGGAATCCTATATACAGGTTGCAGGCTGCGTCCACACAAGTCCCTGTAGTCACAGTGTGGCATTTACCAACCTCCAATACATAGGGCCTAACCCCTCCCACCAGTGAGGTAGACATCACATGGGCTGATCACGTGACCCTGACATCATTGCAGGTCCCGTCTTTAAGGAAAAACCTGGCCAAACATGACTCTGCTAGGAGAAACATATCTTCCATCCAGTAAAACACCCTTTACTGTACCACAATATATACAAATAAAACAGCTCCGTAGATTGCGGGGCATGCGCCTCGGGATCCAGCTGGCCGCGACATCACTTCCCCCACCGCCGTCAAAGACCCAGTGACATCAGTTACATGCGCACTGCAGAATATTGATGGCTGCCGACAAAGCATAGTACCAGGGAAGTCCCAGTGCGCATGCACTCCCACGGCGGCCATTATCTATAAGCTCACAGGAAACTGCCATAATGTAGAAGAGTTTACAAAATACTAAAACAATAGGACCAGAGAATCGCAGCAAATATGAGGATAAGGGTATGTGTTAAGGAGATGAAGTGTGAATAATAATAATAATGTATGAACGAAAAATTAAGCCAAATTAAAGTGTGCAAGTTTGTGAAGAATTGGACATAAATCAGAATGAAGTGAAGAGAAGATACAGTGTTAATAAAGACAATAAAAAGGATATTATGAGCACAATGTCATATAATATGACAAATGTATACAGTGACATAAGGGAAGAACATGTATTAAATACATACTGTATATACTCGAGTATAAGCCGACCCCAGTATAAACCGAGGCACCTAATTTTGCCATGGAAAACTGGGCAAGCTTATTGACTCGAGTATAAGCCGGGTATGCATTGTCCCCTCATCCCTGTCCTGCTATGTGTGGATCCCCCTGCTGTATGCATGGCTCCTCCGTCCTCCCCCTGCTGTATGCATGACGCCTCCATCCTCCCTCTGCTGTATGCATGGCTCCTCCGTCCTCCCCCTGCTGTATGCATGCGTCCTCCGTCCTTCTCCGCTCCATGCCTATGGGAGTGGAGACACGTGCATATTCATTACTTTAATGAGCGGCAGGCTTGGACTGGCCCACCGGTGAACCAGAGGATTCTCCGGTGGGCCCAGGCACTGACACCTGCTGGCATATTTGCCAGCAGCTACCTAGGGCCCCCACTGCTCATGGGGCCTCCAGCCAGTGGCTAAGGGGCCCCTGAGTCAAGGGGGTCTGCCCTATGCCAGCCTAGCAGCAGCAGGAGAGAGAATCCTCTCCCTGCTGCTAAAGCGAAATGAATATTCACACTTCCCCCGCCCCTATGGGCATGGAGAGGCGTGAAAACACACAGCACCGCAACACATACACACATGCAGGCACACAGACACACAGCACAGCTCACCTCCCCGCAGCACATCCCTGCAGCCTGCTTCCTGTCCGGCTGGATGACATCATCATCCAGAGCGCTGTCTCAGACAGAAAGTTGCCGGGCAGAAAGCAGGAAGCTGGGATGTGCTGCGGCTGTGGGGAGGTGAGCTATGCTGTGTGTCTGCGTGTGTGTATGTGGTGCGGTGCTTTGTGTGTGTGAGAGAGTGATGCAGTGCTGTGTGTGAGAGAGAGAGGGGTGGTGGGGGGAGGCAATGATGGAGGCGATGGGCAACGATGGTGGAGGGAGGCAATGATGGTGGGGGGAGGCAATCATGGAGGTGATGGGCAATGATGGTGGTGGGGGGAGGCAATAATGGAGGTGATGGGCAATGATGGTGGGGGGAGGCAATGATCGAGGTGATAGGCAATGATGGTGGGGGGAGGCAATGATGGAGGTGATGGGCAATGATGGCGGTGGGGAGGCAATGATGGAGGTGATGAAATGGACAATGATGGTGATGGGGGAGGAGGTAATGATTGAGGTGGTGGAATGGGCAGTGATTGGGCTGGTGGGGGAGAATGATAGGGGTGGTGGGAGAGAAGGCAATGATGGAGGTGGTGATGAGGACAATGATGGGGTGGAGAAGGGCTGCATTACACTTTATGAGGGGGCTACAGTATATTCTGTGGGGGACTGAATTATTCTCAGGGGACTACATTATATTCTGGGGGGCTACATCATACTATATGAGGGGGCTACAGTATACTCTATGGGGGGCTGCATTAGATTCTGTGGTGGGGCTGCATTAATCTCTCAGAGGACTACATTATATTCTGGGGGCTACATCATACTATATGAGGGTAGCAGCATTATTCCCTATGAGGGGGCTACAGTATACTCTATGGGGGGCTGCATTATATTCTGTGGTGGTGCTGCATTATACTATATGAGGGGCCTGCATTATACCCTATTAGAGTGTTACATTATATTCTATGGTGGGGACTGTGTTTTACCTTATGAGGGGGTTGCATTATATTTTGTGGGGTACTGCATTATACCCTATGAGGGGGGCTGCATTATATTTTATGAGGGAGGCTACATTATATTCTATGAGAGAGGCTACATTATATTCTATGAGGGGGCTACCCCTCAATGATTCTACCCCAACTCCTGCTACATAATTAAGATGTGTACTACCTTATATTATACCCTGATATTAGCACGTTTTACCACACAATTGGTGGTCTTGTATTTCTTTCTATGTAGCTACATAGTGGGCCCCAAGAATGATTTTCTCTGGTTGGCCCAAGGTGCTCCAGTCTGACACTGATGAGTGGTACCATGTGACCGCAGAACACAGGAAGAAGATGCCTTGCTGGGACAACAGAAAGATGTAGGGAGGACTTGCAGGAATTGCGCGAGGAGTGGGTGAGTATGATGTGACAGCCGCTGGCTCCTGCCTCTCCCCTTCCGCCTCCCCCGCTGACCCCCTGGGACAATGACTCGTGTATAAACTGAGGGGGGCGTTTTCAGCACAAAAAAATGTGCTGAAAATCTCTGCTTATACACGAGTATATACGGTATGTTAAACAGTGAAAAAAAAAAAAAAAAAGAAAGAAACCGAAAAATAAAAATATAGTATAATGCACCCCATAGTTCGCCATACAATATGATGCACTCCCTATAGTCCTCCATATAGTATAATTCACCCCATAGTTCTTTTATATAGTATAATGGACTCCCAGTAGTCCTCCATATAGTATAATGCACTCCTAATAGTCCTCCAAATAGTGTAATGCAAATTTACCTCCTGTTAAAAATCCTCTCCATTATCAGGAATGGAGGTATTTTTAACTCTATAGGTTACTGCTCATTGCCAAGATTAGCAAACAAAGCTGTTTGCTATACAGCGTGTGAGCACAGCTCTTCAAAATTCCTGTGCATCTCTAAGGGGCCTGTCATATATAGCGAGATCGCTAGTGATCTTTGCTGTGTGTGGCACACATCAGCGACTGGCCCCCCCGCCAGATATCGCTGATCATGCAGGAATGTCCTGGGCCATTTTCTGATCGTTGGTCTCTCGCTGGCCAGCGCATATCGCTGCGCGTGGCAGCGGGAGACCAACGATCAGTGAGCTCCCAGCGCTGTAAGCAGATGCTGGGAGCTGGTATCCAAGGTAAATATCGGGTAACTAAGCGCGCGTGGCGCTTAGTTACCCGCTGTGTACCTTGGATACCAGTGTGCTCGCGCTGGGAGCTGGTATCCCAGGTAAACAGTGGGTAACTAAGTGACGTGCGCGCTTAGTTACCCGATATTTACCTTGGATACCAGCGTCCTCGCTGGTGCTGATCGCTGGTGTGTCTGCCTGTTTGGCAGCTCACCAGCGATCATGTAGCGATGCACAGCAATCCTGACCAGGACGTATCGTTGTCGGGATCGCTGGTGCATCTTTTGGTGTGACGGGACCCTAATGCTGCAATTTCAGAAAGCTGGCAGTTTAGACCAGCAACTCAACCATGTTGCCAGCCCAAACTGACAATCTTTGGGAATGTACCATGCCCCCAGTATAGCATGTAGCTGGGAGGCTGGAGATTGGTGCGCTCCTGAAGATAGGAACTTAAGATAACTCCATTATGGTACCTTTAGATTTTTGATAATACATATGTTTTAGCAATCTCTCAAACAGCTTGTACTGTTGTAGAAAAAGATATATGTTGCAATAGTTGAAAAAAAAGAAACCGAATACTACTTATCCTACCCAGGTCCAGTACCAGATCTCCACTGCTACTTTCTTGTTTGACTGCAGCAGTAACATCCTTTTGACAGCAATGTAGTCAATCATTGAGTTCAGCAGCTCATCCTGTCACAGCTGCTGAGCTCAGTGATTGATGGCAGAGCTGTAAATGGGATGTCACTGCTGCAGCCAAACAACTCTGAGACTGGAACTGTTAGAGACGGCGGAACGCAGTAAATATAAATAATAGGAAGTGCGTTCGCCACCCGGGGTCCACCGTGCAGTAGGTGTAACAACCGCTGCTGAGTAATGGCAGACTCGCGATATGGCAGTATACTGCGCTCGGGTTAAACGTCACCCGAGGTGCGCAGAGCGGACTCTGTTAAACTCACAAAGGCGCTTTAGTATAAATAAAGCATAAACGCCGAGCCTGTTATTGTCACATCCGCCATGTCTGTTTTGCCTGGAGCGGTGTGCACGCGCACCTTGTGTCTGCTATCCTGCTTGTTCCCTAGAGCAGTGTGCATCATGTCTGCTGAGCTGCAAGATGCCTGCGTTTCTGCTTTGCCTTCTGTGATCTTCTCGTCATGTCTAGAATCCCTGATCATGTGACGTTTCCTAGGATCCTGCACTGTCTGGTTCTGCAATCATCTCGTCATGTCTGAAGCTCTGATTATGTGACCTTTCCTAGGATCCTGCACTGTCTGGTTCGGTGATCATCTCGTCATGTCTGAAACCCTGATCATGTGACTGCGCTCTGTGATCCTGGAGCATCTGAACTAGGAAGTTCTCCCCTGGTCCTGACCCGGAAGAGGAGGTGCTGTGCCTTATATCAGACCACCCCTTCCTTTGCTCAGGGCCTGATTATTGTGTTGCTTCCCTGCATGGCTCTTGGTCTGTGGGGTTGCTCCCTCTATTCTGTGCCCTTGCACTTTGCTCTGTAGTGCGTCTCTGCACACGCTCCGTGCTCGTGTTCCGTCTCTTGTCTTGTGCCATGTCTTGTGTTGTCTCTCGTGCCATGTTTGTATTTGCCTTGCTTTGCCTTGTAGTCCTTCCGCTGTTCTCTGCTTTAGTCTGTTTTGCTATGTCTCGCCTTAGCTATTCTTTGACTTGTAGTCCTTCCTCTGTTCTCTGCCTTGCCTGTTTCGCTATGTCTGGTCTTTGCTATTCTGAGCCTTGTAGTACTTCTCATGTTCTTGTCTCAGCCTGGTTTTCCACACTCTGTCCTCTGGTGCTCTCTTGCACATTTCCAAGAATAGTCCCAAGGTTCTCCCTTGGCCCGGCTCTGGGTTTCGGCCTACGCTCCGCAGCTAGACTCTGTCCTCGCTCTGATCTGGCTCTGTTTCTGCCTATGTGTCGCTCCGTGTTCCGTACCTTCTTTCTTGCCTAGTCTTGCCTTGTTCCTTGCCTTGTCCTTTCCTTGAACCCCGGTGTGGGTTCCCCTTGGCCGTCTCCTGTGCCGTGGTAAGTGCCTCGTGTTTGTGTACAGCCGTGTGCACTGGCCAATGTGGCGTGCCTCCTGCGTGGCTCCTAGCACGCAGCCCTTCCTTGAACCTTGGCGTGGCTCCTAGCACACACCCTGCCTTGAACCCTGGCGTGGCTCCTAGCACGCACCCTGCCCTGAACCTGACATAGCTCCTAGCACGCACCCTGTCCTGAGCCTGGCGTGGCTCCTAGCACGAAGGTTCCTTTGCCCGCCTCCTGTGCCAAGGTCCTGCCTCGTGCTGGCGTTACAGCCGTGTGCACTGGCCAGTGAGGTGTGCGTCCCGCGTGGCTCCTAGCACGCGTCCTGCTCTAAACCCTGACGTGGCTCCTAGCACGCACCCTGCCTTGAACCCTGGCGTGGCTCCTAGCACGCACCCTGCCTTGAACCCTGACCTTGGCACGTCTCTACACATGCACTCTGTTTTCTACCTTGTGCTTTGGTGTGTCTCTACGCACGTACTCTGTCTTGTACCTTGTGCTTTGGCGTGTCTCTACACACGCACTCTGTCTTGTACCTTGTGCTCTGGCGTGTCTTTACACACGCACCCTTTCTCGCTTTGAACCCTGGCGTGTCCCCTACACACGCACCTCGCTTTGAACCCTGGCGTGTCCCTTACACACGCACTTTGCTTTGCACCTCGCTTTGAACCATGGCGTGTCCCCTACACACGCACCTAGCCTTGGACCTTGGCGTGTTCCCTAACACGCACCATGCCTGAATATCGGTCGTGCCTCCTTGCCTGAACCCTGGTTTGCCTGCCGGATGCCCGGAACCAGCCGATCACTGCCAGAGATCGTAAGCTGGATGACTGCGGCCTGATGTCCGGAGCTGATGTTCGCAGCCTGATGCCTTGATCATGTCGATCATCGCCAGCGGTCCGGAGTCCGATGCCATTGTGCCTTTACCTGTACCTAGGCGTGCCACCTGGCACGTACTATGCTATGGACCTTGGCGTGCCCACGCGCGCACCTTGCACATTTTGCTTGTTTTCACGTTTGCACTGAATGTGATCCTGAAGATCTTAATGAAGATACCTTGCACTTACCTCTTGTCTTGTTTCCTGCTTGTCTCTGGTCGTCAGACACTCCCATAGTGTTCCCCTGAGCCGGCCGCCTGGTCCCAGCAGTCGTGGTGGCTCACCCCCTTTGTCTTGCCCCTGACACTCCCTGTATAGGGGGTGGATTCTCACAAGGTCAGCTCGCCCTCGGTGGGTGGGTGCCACGACCCAGAGGGTCCACTCAAAAAATGGGCTCAGCAGGAGCTGAGTCTGTCACAGTTAGCTTCACAGGTCTCAGCTGGCATGCACACACAGTATATGGTCACAGGACACGGCCCAAGGCAGAGGTCGGTGTCCATCTTGACCTACCATAGAATCATAGAATCGTAGAGATGGAAGGGACCTCCTGGGCCATCTGGTCCAACCCCCTGCTCAAAGCAGGATTCGCTAAATCATCCCAGTCAGATGTCTGTCCAGCCTCTGTTTGAAGACTTCCATTGAAGGAGAACTCACCACTTCTCGTGGCAGCCTGTTCCACTCATTGATCACTCTAACTGTCAAAAAGTTTTTCTAATATCTAATCTGTGTCTCCTCCCATTCAGTTTCATCCCATTGCTTCTAGTCTTTCCTTGTGCAAATGAGAATAAAGTTGATCCTTCTACAATGTGACAGCCCTTTAGATATTTGTAGACAGCTATTAAGTCTCCTCTCAGTCTTCTCTTTAGCAAACTAAACATTCCCAAATCCTGCAACCTTTCCTCATAAGACAGGGTTTGCAGACCAGTCACCATTCTGGTCGCTCTTTTCTGAACTTGCTCCAGTTTGTTGATGTCTTTTTTAAAATGTGGTGCCCAAAACTGGACACAATATTCCAGATGAGGTCTGACCAAAGAGGAGTAGAGGGAGATAATGACTTCACGTGATCTAGACTGTATGCTTCTGTTAATACATCCTAGAATTGCATTTGCCTTTTATGCTGCTGCATCACACTGTTGACTCATATTCAGTCTGTGATCTATTAGTATACACAAGTCTTTTTCACATGTGCTGTCACTTAGCCCTATTCCTCCCATTCTATATATGCTTTTTTCATTTTTATTGCCCAGATGTAGTACTTTGCATTTCTCCCTGTTAAAAACCATTCTGTTAGTTGCTGCCCACTTCTCCAGTTTATTTAAATCTTTTTGAATCCTCTCTCTCTCTTCTCTAGTATTAGCTATCCCTCCTAGCTTTGTATCATCAGCAAATTTAATCAGTTTACCCTCAATTCCTTCATCTAAATCGTTGATAAAGATGTTGAACAATACAGGGCCCAGGACAGAGCCCTGTGGTACCCCACTTGAGACATTCTTCCAACTGGATGTGCAGCCATTTACGACCACTCTTTGGGTCCGATCACTAAGCCAGTTATGAATCCACCTAACAGTTGCCTTGTCCATTCCATACTTAGTCATTTTTTCAATAAGGATTGTATGAGAGACTTTGTCAAATGCTTTGCTGAAGTCAAGATATACTATATCTACAGCATTTCCTTGATCCACCCAATCAGTGATACCGTCATAGAAGGAAATTAAGTTAGTCTGACATGACTTATTAGTTACAAACCCATGCTGACTCTGTTTAATCACTTCATTCTTATCCAGGTATTGACATATATGTTGTTTAATAATTTGTTCAAAGATCTTTCCTGGTATAGAAGTCAGACTCACCGGCCTATAGTTGCCTGGGTCCACCTTCTTCCCCTTTTTGAAGATAGGAACAACATTTGCTCTTCTCCAGTCTTCTGGCACTTCTCCTGTTCTCCAAGAATTTTCAAAGATTATGGAGAGGGGTTCAAAAATTTCTTCTGCTATCTCCTTCAGTACTCTGGGGTGTAATTCATCTGGACCTGGAGACTTGAATTCACTTAGGTTAGCTAAGTGTTTCCTCACTATCTTTCTGTTTATAGATATCCTGGATTCTTCTATTCCCTTAATAGGACAGTGAATAACAGTTGATGTTACATTTCCTTTCTGAGAGAAAACAGATGCAAAATAGGAATTTAAAAGTTCAGCATTCTCAACATCGTGTCTTACCATTTCATCATTTTCATCCTGTAAAAATCCTATAGCATCTTTGAATTTTCTTTTACTTTTGACATATCCCCAAAATCCTTTATTATTGCTTTTGACATCTCTTGCAAGCCTCAATTCATTTTCAGCTTTAGATAATCTGATTTTTGCCCTGCAGGTTCTGCAGACTGCATTATATTCTTCTTTCGATATGCCTCCCTCTTTCCATTTTATAAACATTTTTTTCTTCCTTTTTAGCATGTGCTTAAGTTCTGTGTTCATCCATCCTGGTTTCCTTAAATGCTTCCTATTCTTCCCTCTTTTCGGAATTGTTAACAACTGTGCTTTGAGAATTTCATTTTTCAAGATTTCCCATCCCTCCCGGACATTTTTGTCTTTTAGGATATCCAGCCATTGGATCCCTCCAATTCTCTTTCTGAATCCCTTAAAATCTGCCTTTCTGAAATCTAACCTTGACGTCTGAGTCTTCACAGGTCTTCCGCCTCTAGTTATCCAAAATTCTAAAATAGCATGGTTGCTACCTCCTAGGGTCCCAGCCACTTTTACCTCCTCAACCATTTCCTCCCTGTTTATAAGGATTAGATCCAAGGTAGCAGTTCCCCTTGTTTTCTCCCTTACCTTTTGGAAGATAAAGTTGTCAGCAAGAGAGGATAAGAATTTCCTTGACCTGTTAGTTTTGCCTGAGAGAGATTCCCAACAAATGTCTGGATAGTTGAAATCTCCCATGACAACTATATCATATTTTTTGGAGAACTTGGCCATTTGATGCATAAAGAGTTCATCCATATCTTCAGCTTGCACAGGCGGCCTGTAGTAAATGCCTACAATGTTGTCCTTTCCATTGTTCTGTCCTTGTATTCTTACCCAAACAGTTTCCACAGAACTCCCAGTTTCTGAAGCTTCAATCTCTGTGCAGATATACGTGTTTCTAACATACAATGCGACACCCCCTCCTCGTTTATCAAGTCTGTTTCTTGCAAATAAGTTGTATCCTTCTAGTCTTGTATTCCAATCATGTGTATTGTCTCACCAAGTTTCAGTGATTCCAATGACATCATATTTCTTTTCCTGTGTTAGTAGTTCCAATTCTCCTTGTTTGTTGCCCATGCTTTGTGCATTAGTATAGAAACATTTTAGTTTGTGATTGGTTTCTCTTTCTCCAATATTTTTATTAATTAGATTATTTCGTCTTTGTTCTTCCTTTCCACTTCTAATAGCAGAGTTCTCAATAGCATTTGTCAGGTGTATGGCTTTTTCTGGTCTTTTGCTTCCCTTCCCATGTTGTTCTAGTTTAAAGCTCTCCTTACAAGTGTAGCAAGGCGACTTCCAAATACATGTTTTCCAGTCTTCGTAAGGTGCACCCCATCTCTAGCAAGTAGTCCATCGTATAAGTAGTTCACTCCGTGATCCAGAAATCCAAATCGTTGCTGATGGCACCATCGACGTAGCCAGTTGTTCACCTGCAGAATCTTATTCCACCTCCTTGTTCCATGGCCATCCACTGGGAGGATGGAAGAGAAGACCACCTGCGCTCCCAGTTCTTTCACTTTCTTGCCTAAGTCTTCAAAGTCTCTGCAGATGGTTTCCAGGTCGTTTCTTGCGGTGTCATTTGTCCCCACATGTAGTAGCAGGAATGGGTAGTCATCTGTAGGTCTGAAGAGTCCTGCTATCCTGTCAGACACATCTTTAATTTTTGCACCTGGAAGACAGCACATTTCTCTTGAAGTTATATCCGGTCTGCAGATAGCGGCCTCTGTTCCTCTCAACAGGGAATCCCCCATGACCACCACTCTCCGTTTCTTCTTCACAACATTTTTCTTTCTCCATCCAGGAGGACTCTGAAGGCGTACAAGGTTGCTGTTTATTGGCAAAGTCTTATCCTGATGTATTTCTTCATCGTTTTCCTGCGTGAGAGCCTGGTACTGGTTTCTGAGCAGTATGGGTGCTGACTGCCTCCTGATCCTCCTGCTTCTCTGGGTCACATGTCTCCATTCCTCTGTTTCTTCAGGTGCACTTCAAATTTCTTCTCTTTCTGTAACATGAAGAGATAATTCTGCTCTGTCCAAGAACTCTTCACCTTCCTTAATGATCTTCAACGTAGCTAACCTCTCTTCGAGATTTTGCAACTTTTCCTCCAACAGGGACACAAGCTTGCATTTGTGGCATGTGAAGTTTGGCTTTTCCACTGGTAAATCTGTGAACATGTAGCAACAAATGCAGCTCACCAAATGGCTCCTGGCCTCTTCCATCTTGAGATTTCTTAAAAATGATGAAAGATGAGCCAAAATTCACGCGCGGTTTTTCCGATTTCCTCTTTTCAGCTGCAACGGCCAAAACCCAGTGATCGTTGAGCTCGCGGAGACTCTTCACTTATCCCAGAAGGCACTGGGAATATGCAAATGATCTCAAGACTCTTCCCCTGGTTTTCGGATTTCCTCTTTTCAGCTGCAACGGCCAAAACCCAGTGATCGTTGAGCTCGCGGAGACTCTTCACTTATCCCAGAAGGCACTGGGAATATGCAAATGATCTCCTCAAGACTCTTCCCCTGGTGCGTGCGGCGTCGCTACCGCGGACGCCGGTAAGTGCTGCTTACTGCAGCGCGGCGGTAACTACTGCCGCTGTACAACAGTGCCGTGAGGCATAACACTATCGGACACTAGTGTAGCGGTGCGGTAGGCACTGTGGCGTATGGCTTGCCACTGACTGGCGCTGACTATAACTCTAATTCCCTAACCACATACGTAATATCAGAGGGAAGGCGTTTCAAATGAGTCAGTCACCAGAATCATACATCCGTCACCATTCACATATAGCAAGTATAGTCTATACTAGCGCATGGCCGAGCGGCCATGCTGGCCTTTTATAGCCATGCGCTTCCGGGACCTTCCAGACCTCTGAGATGGGCCAATCAGGAGAAGGACCTGAGCACGTGAACCCCGATCTCCACTGGGAGATCGTCTCGTGGGCATGCCCAGTAGCGCGGCGAGAGGACTTAGCCTCTGGAGTGGTTTCCTGCAAAGCAGGTTGCGCTACCATCGCTGGTGCAGAGGTGGCAGCAACATCCAGACCCAGAGAGCTGGTCTGAGCAGGGCGCCTGGATCACCGAGATTGCTGTGCAGGTCCCTGAGCTGTCGGAAAGGAATGGGAGACTGCTGGATGTATGGCTCTGGATTCCTGCTGTGCAGCTGCAGGAATCTGATGCCTAACAGGAACATGTGCGGAGACACAATGCTGGATCCAGGGAGGATAAGTAGTACTGTGTTGCTGAGTCACTTCTCACAAACAAGCCGTGAGTTGGGAAGCCAAAGATTCCAAGGTTAATATCCAGGAGGATATGTCATAAACAGAGGGAATAGACAAAGTTATTGGCTGGGGTCACACTTGTGATTAACTTGTACGAGGCTCACGTCTCAATATCCAGCACTGCCGCCGGCACTCAGACCGGAGCGCTCAGCTGCAAAGAAATACAATGAGCCGCACAATACGGGCCCAAGTGATGGCGGCAGTGCCGGGTATTGAAACGCGAAATTCATGTGAGTTTCTCGCAAGTGTGATCCCGGCCATAGTTAGATAACGGTCTGAAATCAGAATACCAGAAAGAGAGCCGTTCAGAGCAAAAAGGGTAATACAAATGGGTAGTCAATAAGAAAGTCCAGGGTCCATCAACAAAGCATCAGAAATCTAAGTACAGATCTCCTGTGTATAATGGCACTAATGGTGATATTAGTATTGTGTTTTTTTTTATTAATGATCAGTATTGTAGAATTCAGTCACTATGTGGTGGGAATATTTTGTCTGGCAATGGTGTGGCGGTATTTTGTTCCTTGTACTGTATGTGCTATTATTTGGTCACTATGGTATGTGGTGTTATTCGGGCACTGTCATGGTAATATGTTGTCTGGTCATGGTGTGGTGGTATTTATTCCTTGTTTGTGGTATTATTCGGTCACTGTAGTGGTAATATGTGGTGTGGACATGATGTGGCAGTATTTGTTCCTTGTATGTGGTATTATAGGTCACTATGTGTGGTAATATGGTGTCTGGTCATGATGTGGTGGTATTTGCTCCTTGTATATGGTATTATAGGTCACTATGTGGTGGTAATATGTGGTCTGGTCATGGTGCGGTGGTATTTGTCTCTTGTATGTGATATTATTGGTAATTTTAAAAATTGAAAAATAAATAAAAATTTACATAAATTGTTTTGGATATTTTAACAAATGTTTAATAGGTTAGAGTAGGGCCTGGCTAAAAGAGTCTACCTTGTCGTTGTGGCAGATAAAAAAATCTTTTGGCCAAAACAAAAGCTGCTGGCTATATGTGTGATCTGGTGATGAGAACTGTTAGGCTATGTGCATACGTGCTTAAATACGCGAGAAATCCACATGCGTAATTCCTGCGTAACTCCCGCGAAAAAATAGCGTTTTGCAAGCGTAATTAGCTTGCAGAATACTAGCATTTTCCAAGCGATCTGTAGCAACGCTTGGAAAACTGACTGACAGGTTGGTCACACTTGTCAAACATAGTGTTTGAAAAGTGTGACCAAGTTTTTACTATTGAGGCTGCCTATGTAGCATCAGTAGTAAAAAGATATAATGTTAAATAAAAAAAAAATAAAAAAATCTTGATATTCTCACCTTCCGGCGTCCCCCGCAGCGTTCCCGATCCTTGCGATGCTCCCGTCAAGTCCCATTCCCAGTGATGCCTTGCGACAATGACCCCAGATGACATAGCATCATGCGAGACCGCTACGTCATCAGAGGTCATTGTCGCAAGGCATCGCTGGGAACGTGACTTGCCGGGAGCATCGCTTAGGCCTGGGGACGCTGCAGGGGACGCCGGAAGGTGAGAATATCACAATTTTTTATTTTAATTCTTTTTTTTTCAACAGGGATATGGTATCCAGGGCTTAGAGGAGAATATTCCCTCCAGACCGTGGGCACCATCTGCACATTTTCCGCTTACTTTGCGCATGGTGGGCATAGCCACATGCGGAAAGTAAGCAGAACAATGCATTCCTATGTGTGCAGAATTCCCTTGATTCCGCAAAAAGAATGATCATGCTGCGTATTTTTCCACAAAGCGATTTTGCCGCGGAAAAATACGCAGCATTAGCACAGCATGTGCGGAATGCCATTGAATACAATGGGTTGCTTATTTTATGCGTTTTTGCGGTGAAAAAAAGCTGCAAAAATGCATAAAATCCGTGGCAATTCTGCAGGTGTGTACATAGCCTTAATGTGTGACTGGTGAGAAGTGGAGTTTTTCCAAGAGAGAGCGGAGGAACTGTGGACAGTTCGAGGGGTGGAGGCGGGGCTGGGGTCCAGACTGGGTGGAGTCTCAAGGGTGCCCCAAAAATGTTGCCAGCATGGGGCCCTGAAATTCCTAGTGGCAGCCCTGCCTGTGTGCACAAAGGCAATGTTTGCTCCTAGGAAGGTGCGGAGCCGGAACAAAGTAGGAGTAATCTCCATTGTTCTTAAAGTATGTGTTACACTATAACAAAGCAGAATATTTAGAATTGAGAGTCCTCAGTGGTTGATACCTTTAATGGCTAACTGAAAAGATCTTCTATCTACTGGTTAACACGGTGCAAAGATATATATCTTTCCTCTATAACTAAGCACTAATTTATAAGATTCATCACCAGTTTTATTCACAAGTAATCTGTGTCAGCAGTTCGCCGCAGGCAGCAGAAAGGCTAGGTTCACCCCTGGTCCCACTGCCCTCGTAACAGACGATACTCACTGTCTCCCAACATTTGGTTGGCCCACAGATTTCGTATCTCCAGACAGTATAGTCTGTAGTCACAGTCCACGCTCCTCCAAAAGACAAATAACACAACCGACGTCCATGTATCCAGCACCAACAATCCTTAAGAAAATTTGTTAAATCCAGACGACAAATCCCTCAACCCTAGCAGGGCGATCCTGCCCAGCCTGTAACCGATTTTCAAACTCTGTAGGCCATCCATCCACAGCAGCCTGGATCCTCTCACCTTGAAGTCACTCTCCCCACTACATAACTAAACATGTGGCTTCCCTCCCTGAGATCAGCCCCCTGAATGGCAGAAGTGTACACACTCTAACCCCTTAAACATTTGCTTTTAGCTCACAGATTGAAGAATATTCCAGCAGCCCATCACATGGAACTGCATGTGAGACCCCCTGTAGTGACGGTGTAGGTTTCCAGCAGGTGCGTAGGATGCAGTGACGAGCAGTAGGCAGATCAACTGTTAACGGGTGTTTTTATATAGCAAGAGGAAAAAAGTTGATAAAGCTTTCTCCACGCAGTGAGTTGATAAGCACAAGATGCACAGCAGTATTGCAGGGGGCAGATATATGAAAGTGCCGTATAATGCCGTGACAGCCTGACTAAAGCTGTCAACAACGGTATACAAAAAAAAAGTTGCTAATGGCAGGGAGGGAAAAAAGCGTAAACTCAACTTATCAGACTCTGTCGTCCAGAGGAAGGTGGTTGGAAGATCCCACGATGGCACCGCAGACGGCGCGTCACGCTGAGGAAGCGGTCCTGGATGTACCGGAGGCACTCTCTCTTGGCAGCGGCGAAGAGTCTGGGTACTTTTGGTGGGCCACTGTATGTACAGGTACCAGCGGCGGCTGTTTCAGCGTATGAGGAGGAGGGTTGCAGTCTCAAGGCCGCAGCCGCGGCTGTAGAGTTGAAGTCTCTGATGGTGGTTGTGCACCCTAAGCTGTTAGCAGTCAAGCGTTGTGCAGTATGGTCAGCGTTTCCTGCCTGCGGTTGTGTAGGGTCGGCATCCGGCAGCGTTAAGCGGTCACTGGAGCTGTTGCTTAAAGCAGGGTAGTACACACTCAAGCATAGTCTGCCATCCGTTGGAGTGCCTGCAGGGAGGGAGAAAACCTTCACTTGCCGCAGCTCCTGTCTTCCCACCAAAAGTCCCGGGCCCAGCCCCTTTTATAACAGGCCCGCCATTGGCAGCAGGGGTCTCAGATCTGTCCCGGTCAGGTTCTCTGCCCTCCTGCAATACTAGTGGCAGTCCCAATGGTTCTGGCCCAGAGACATTGTTGTCTCTATTGTTCCGGTCCTTCCTCCCACAACGGCTCCCTTGGGTCTACAATCCCCATCCACACAATGGGACTAGTGACTATAAGAACAATGGAATGATAGAGTTCCTTGATTACTACTCTTGGGTTTGGCCTTATGTATGCATAAGATTTAGCCTGCATGTCTTCCTCTGCTTACTGTCACTGAATGGAACCATTGATTCCTGATGATGAACTGATGAGCAAGCAAATCATTAATAAAATACAGCAAGCAGATGTCTAATAAAATAAAACAATATTGATGCAACCGGAGCTCTGTGCTGGAAAAGTCTGCATCCCGTAGAGCAGTGGACTCCGCTCTATGAGCACTGGTCCAATAGTCTTTAGTCTGTGGCGAGTTCCTCACACAGGCATACAACCACAGAACCTTCAGCTCTGCTGCATGTGAAACTGTCACAATCCCGCCGCTGACACCGATATGTCACGGACAGAGGGATGTGACGCACTGCCAACACACTGCTATCACAGGCACAGGGGGGCTTATCTTAGTTATCCCACCGCTGGCACCATGTGATCAAAACAGCAAGCTAGTCTTGCCCTAACAATTTATCGCAGGGGGTTATTTTGGATGTCCCACCACTGCTAACAATCTGCCACGAACTGCAGGGATTTATGTATATCCCACTTTTCAGTTCCCCTTTGGAACTCGCAGCTCTCCGGCGCCCCCCTTATCTTCAGGTCAGTCAGGGAACTACACCTAGGATAATTAGTCGCCGGACGGGCTGCTTGTTGTGCACGGGCGATTAGACCACTGCAGTGAGGGAATTATCAATGCTTTGACTGCAGCCACCCAATCAGCTTATAAAACCCTTCCATCACTGCCAGCTAGCCCAACCAACAAAAAACACCACGCCACCACCATGTCACGTCCGCCATGTCTGCCATGTCTGTTTGTCTCAAGAACTCCTGGAGCGATGTGCATGCGCATGTTTTGCCTGCTGTCCTGCATGTTCGCTAGAGCTGTGTGCAGACTCACCTCATGTCTGAGCTGCAGGATCCCTGCGTTTCTGCTCTGCCTTCTGTGATCTTCTCGTCATGTCTGGAGTCCTTGATCATGTGATGTTTCTTAAGATCCTGCACTGTCTGGTTCTGCAATCATCTCGTCATGTCTAGAATCCCGGATCATGTGTTCTTCCTAGGATCCTGCACTGGTTGGTTCGGTGATCATCTCGTCATGTCTGAAACCCTGATCATGTGACGTTTCCTAAGATCCTGCACTGTCTGGTTCTGCTATCATCTCGTCATGTCTAGAATCCCGGAAGTTCTCCCCTGGTCCTGACCTGGAGGAGGAGGTGCTATGCCCTATATCAGGCCGCCTCTTCCTATGCTCAGGGCCTGATTATTGTGTTGCTTCCCTGCAAGGCTCTGGGTCTGTGGGGTTGCTCCCTCTATTCTGTGCCCTTGCACTTTGCTCTGTAGTGCGTCTCTGCACACGCTCCGTGCTCGTATTCCGCCTCTTGTCTTGTGCCATGTCTTGTGTTGTCTCTCGTGCCATGTTTGTCTTTGCCTTGCTTTGCCTTGTAGTCCTTCTGCTGTTCTTTGTCTTAGTCTGTTTTGCTATGTCTCGCCTTAGCTATGCTTTGACTTGTAGTCCTTCCTTTGTTCTCTGCCTCGCCTGTTTTGCCATGTCTTGCTTTTGCTATGCTTTGACTTGTAGTCCTCCCTGTGTTCTCTGCCTTGCTATTCCTTGTTTTGTGTTCCTCCCTATGGTCTCAGTCTTTGCTTGCTCTGCCTCGCTCTCTCCTATGGTGCTCTGTAGTGCTCCCTGGCACACGCACCATTTCTCCTCTCCTTAGTGCTCGTTTCTTTGTCTAGTCCCAAGGTCTTCCCTTGGCCCGGCTCTGGGCTTCTGCCTACGCTCCGCTGCTAGACTCTGTCCTCTCTCTGACCTGGCTCTGTTTCTGCCTGTATTCCTTGCCTTGTTCCCTGCCTTGTCCTTGCATTGAACCCCGGCGTGGGTTCCCCTTGGCCGTCTCCTGTGCCGTGGTAAGTGCCACGTGTTTGTGTACAGCCGTGTGTACTGGCCAGTGTGGCGTGCCCCCTGCGTGGCTCCTAGCACGCAGCCCTTCCTTGTGCCCTGGCGTGGCTCCTAGCACGCACCCTGCCTTGAACCCTGGCGTGGCTCCTAGCACGCACCCTGCCTTGAACCCTGGCGTGGCTCCTAGCACGCACCCTGCCCTGAACCTGGCGTGGCTCCTAGCACGAAGGTTCCTTTGCCCCCTCCTGTGCCTTAGTCGTGCCTCGTGCTGGCGTTACAGCCGTGTGCATTGGCCAGTGAGGTGTGCGTCCCTGCGTGGCTCCTAGCACGCAGCCCTTCCTTGTGCCCTGGCGTGGCTCCTAGCACGCACCCTGCTCTGAACCCTGGCGTGTCTCTACACGCACCCTGTCTTGTGCCTTGGCGTGTCTCTACACGCACCCTGTCTTGTGCCTTGGCGTGTCTCTACACGCACTCTGTCTTGTACCTTGGCGTGTCTCTACACGCACTCTGTCTTGTACCTTGGCGTGTCTCTACACGCACTCTGTCTTGTACCTTGTGCCTTGGCGTGTCTCTACACGCACTGTCTTATTCTATGCTTTGGCGTGGCTACACACGCACCCTGTCTCGTTTGCGAACCTTGGCGTGTCCCCTACACACGCACCTCGCTTTGAACCCTGGCGTGTCCCCTACACACGCACCTAGTCTTGAACCCTGGTGTGTCCCCTACACACGCACCTAGCCTTGGACCCTGGCGTGTCCCCTACACACGCACCTAGCCTTGGACCTTGGCGTGTTCCCTAAACACGCACCCTGCTTGGATATCTGTCGTGCCTCCTTGCCTGAACCCTGGTTTGCCTGCCGGATGCCCGGAACCTGCCGACCGTTGCCAGAGGTCCGGAACCAGATGACTACGGCCTGATGTCCGGAGCTGACGTCCGCAGCCTGATCCCTGGACCCTGTCGGTTTGCCAGCAGTCCGGAGTCCGATGCCATCTTGCCATTACCTGTGCCTAGGCGTGCCATCTGGCACGTACCATGTTATGGACCTTGGCGTGCCCAAGCGCGCACCTTGCACGTTTTGCTTGTTTTCTCTGTATGTGATCTTGTGTTATTCTAATGAAGATACCTTGCACCTACGTCTAGTCTCGTCTTGCTTCCTGCTCGTCCTTGTCGTCAGACACTCGTCTAGTGTCCCCTGAGCCGGCCGTCTGGTCCCAGCAGTCGTGGTGGCTCACCCCCTTGGTCTTGCCCCTGACACTCCCTGTATAGGGGGTGGATTCTCACAAGGTCAGCTCGCCCTCGGTGGGTGGGTTCCACGACCCAGAGGGTCCACTCAAAAAATGGGCTCAGCAGGAGCTGAGTCCGTCACACACCAGCTCCAGATTTCTCTGCTTAAGTTATAAACTTAATAGAGGGGTTCGAAACCAACCCAATCAGTAGTGTAATTATCTTAAAGGCACGTGTTCGTTTTTAGAGTATGAAGACAGACTAATAAGTTTTAGAATTTATTCCCAAAAAGGCAGGCAGTGATTACACAGGTAAAAATGTTACAAAGTTGAGACATTAGATATGTACAATGCAAATATAAAATAAAAGGGATTAACATAGATCAACACTTACAGTTTCTTAGATGGTTTGTAGGCTAACCATGTGGGGAGGAGGCGGAGCCACACATCTCCCTGCATCTGGGGTCCTTTCAGCACGGACTCTACAGTTAGAATGACCAACCCCAGGGAGGGAATGCCTTATAGCTCTGGGTCCGTGATATCACGAAAGGAGCGGTCTAGGGATGTTCCTCCCCCTGCTCTAGGAGTTACAATTCTGGCTACAAAACTTATAATGACTATATCTCGCAGAGGGCACCTCATATAAACACGCACATGGTATCATTTTGCTTAGTTTGTCGAATACAATAATTCAAAACCAAACATGCAGTAGTTATGTCACACCGTTTAGGAGGAATCCATTTCTCAGTTTCTATTGGGGCTAGAACTTAGCAAGGACCACCATAGTGAAGCCGGATCGGAGTACGTTACCATATGCCAGTTTCATATTTGTAGCACTGACTACTGTCGCATTATTGCTCCTCAATATCTCCCATTCCTGTATCCAGCCGCATGGCATGAAACAAAAGAAATCCTTTTCCTGACTGTGCAGGGAGTGGGGAAGGGGGAGAGAGAGAGCTGCTGGCACAGGAAATGTCTGGTGTAGGGTTAAAAGCAGGCAGAGGAGACACACACAGCTGCTAAGGGGGGTAGAAGGGGGGGTCACATCTGCAGCGTGTGACAAGCAGAAGTATAATCTGTAGTGTAACAATGGGAGATTCTGGACTGTTCCAGCGAGGTCATATTTTACTTATCATTACAGAAACCAAACACAAAATTGACATACCCAAACCTTTACTGCTGGTTTAAATGAAAACTGCGGCCATGGGCTACTTGTAAGACCTGGATTGGAGGGATAGATCCATCCCATTACCATCCTATAGATTTCTCCAAAAATAAAAGCCCAAGACAGGTTTTCCTAAACTGACTTGGTCAAATAACGACCCAGTCCACACTTTTATTCTGCATAGTAATAACTATTACACCTGTGGCTGTGATTACAATGCACTCCAGCAGTTCAGTATGCTTCTAAGCACATTCTAAGGCAGGGGTCCAAACCCTGTAGCTCAGGAGCCACATGTGGCTCACAGTCCCATGAATTGTGGCTCGCAATTGTCTGCCAGCTTGGTGCATTAGGTCGAGGTCTAGCAAACAGGTATGAAGAGTACATCTCAAAATGGTGATTTACGTGAGTAGCCCTGCAGAGGAGAGCAGATCTGGATGCACATTTACTAGTCTGATGGGTTGAGATGTTTTAGAGATGTTTTAGGTATAGTACGCTGGAGGATGGTACTACCTGTTAGAGGAGGTGCTCAAAGCTGGATGTGACAGTGTGTTGGGAGTCCTTGATGCGAGAATACTGAATGGGGGGATTGTGGGAACCCCTGGATCTCAGGGTACTGCTTTGGAGTGATTTCTGTGGAAAAGCTTTGGTTATCATTATTCCTCTAATGGGGGCTTTGATTGACACTACTTTGAAGGAGATGGGAGCTGGATGTGGCTCACGACCCTCTGTCTCAGCTGAATGTGTCTCTCAAGGTCAGAAAGGTTGGAGACCACTGTTCTAAGGGATACATAACAACCCTCGCATATAATTCCCCTCACTGTCTCACAATATTTTATGCATATCACACTTCAAACCAAAATGCTTCCCACTGGTTAACAAAACAAGTAAAAATAGTCTGCAAAACCAACATAATTTGCAACACCTGGAGTACAAATAGTTGTATGCCCATACTTGTCATCTCCCACTGAGATGATATTCATGTCAATGGACATTTTGGTAAGCAGTAAATGATTGTCCAGATTCACGGATGTAAAATCTTAATTTATTGGTAAACATTACATCTTGATAACATACTGCACATAAAAAGCTTCATGCTAGAAACATTGACATGTTTCTGGTATATAAAGCACCCTGAATCAACTTTTATACTGTATGTTCATCAATAACTTAAGATTTTACATCTGTGAAGCCAGAAAATCGTTCACTCCTTCATTGCTGTTGCACATTGGCAGAGATGGCTTCCATGCTTCGGGTAGGATTGGTGCTGATCGTGGTGAGTCTTAGGCCGCTGTCACACTAGAGAGAAATATAGACGAGTGAGTGTTTCTCTATGGGGCAGCTCCCATCAGCCGTATATTTGTCAGCCGTATTTTACGGGCCGAGACAATCGCAGCATGCTGCAATTGTCAGCGTATTACGGGCAAAATACGCCAATGCAAGTCTATGGGGGCGAGAAAAATACGGATTACACACGGACCACACGTGTGACTTGCGAGAAATATGCACCGGTGTCCTTTAACAAAAGCCGGCAATTCATTTGCGATACAGTAAAATTACACTGACACAGTTAATAAAGAAAGGAAAGAATAGATATATACACATAGAATACACACATATATATATATATACACACAGTGTATATAGATAGATAGATAGATACACACATGTCATTGAGACACATATATATATATATATATATTTTTTTTTTTTTTTTTATTTCATAGAGTTCTACATAGCAGAAGAGCAGCTAAATCAATTGCCGGCTTCTGTAAAATCAATACAAAACACAACATGAAATGACACATGGTTTACATACAGTAAAGTAAACCATTTCATTTATTTATATGTCTTTGACAAATAATTAGATTAGGGTTTGTGTGTAAAATTTGGGACATCTAGATGTTAAATAAAGGAGACATCAGTGAGGCTGCGTAGAGTCCTTGGCTGACCTAAGGTGAACTGATTAGCGTGGGAAAAAATTCAGAAACTTTCCCACGCTCATTAGTTCATCTACGGTCAGCCGAGGCAGTGGTTTACAACTGGCTGGTCACATTAGCACTGGTCCCCGTTGTAAACCAGTTAACCCCTTTTGATGGATTGCAGCAGGGGACCTGACTGACCAGTGGAGAGGTAAATATATTATTGTTTTTTTGCTTTATTTTTTTTACAGGTCCATGGCTTATTTATGGATTAGCAGAGGAATAAAATTGGTCAAAAGTTTGGTGTCTTTATTTCATTAAAAGAATTTTTACATAATGTCTGTGTGTTTTTTTAACCCTTTACTAGTCTAGCGTTAATAACGGATAGGTGTCTTATTGACACCTCTCCATTATTAAACCGGCTTAATGTCACCTTCCAATAGCAAGGTGACATTAACCCATTATTAATAACCCATTAGCCACTGCTACAGGGCAATGGGAATAGAGAGGCTAAGTGCCAGAAAAGGTGCATCTATTTTTATAGATGCGCCTCTTCTAGGGTGTCTGGGGGCAGATTTTTGTAGCCAGGGGTGCAAAAACAATGGTCCCTCTCACGGCTATTAATATCTGCCCTCACTCACTGGCTTTCCCTCTCTGGTTGCAAATTTACCGCGGGAGCCCACGCAATATTTAACACCTAGATGTCCAAAACTTTACACACAAACCCTAAGCTAATTGCTAGTCAAAGACATATAAAAAAAAAATGAAATGAAATGGCTTACTGTATGTAAACCATGTGTCATTTCATGTCAGGTTTTGGAATGATTTTACTGAAGTCGGCAATTGATTTAGCTGCTATTCTGCTATGTAGAACTCTATGAAATATATATATATATATATATGTCTCAATGACATGTGTGTATATATATATATATCTATTATATAAAGCTCAAGTGTGTGTATGTTTGTATGTGTGTATGTGTGTGTGTATGTCCGGGAGTGGCATCCGCATCGTCGCAGCTACAGCCAGAAAATTTGGTACAGTCACACGTCTGGACCCCGAGAGTGTCCTAAGCTATGTTGTGAGGTGAAATTTTAACCCTGCGCGTTCCAATTCACCAAACAATTTTGCCCCTATCTACATAATGGGGAAAAAGTGTGTGTGTATCAAGCCCCGCCCCTCATTATGATGTCATAATGGTTGCCATGGCGACGCTGATGTCATCATAGGTTGCAAGCCCCACCGCTCATTATGATGTCATAATGGTTGAATATGGGATGGAGGATGTGTGATGGGTATATGGGCACTGGACTATGGGATGGAGGATATGTAAAACGGGTATATGGGCACGGGACTATGGGATGGCGGATATGTATGATGGGTATATGGGCACGGGACAATGGGATGGAGGATATGTATGATGGGTATATGGGCATGGGACTATGAGATGAATGATGTGTGATAGGTATATGGGCACTCGACTATGGGATGGCGAATATGTATGATGGGTATATGGGCATGGGACTATGGGATGGAGGATGTGTGATAGGTATATGGGCACTCGACTATGGGATGGAGGATATGTATGATGGGTGTATGGGCACGAGCCTATGGGATTGTGGATATGTATGATGGGTATATGGGCACAGGACTATGGAATGGAGGATAATTAAAACTTGCTATAACTAACCACAGTTAGTTACTATGCCCGGGCAGCGCCGGGCTCTTCAGCTAGTATAATATATAAAGCTCAATGTGCGTGTGTGTGTATGTCTGTGATTGGCATCCGCACCGTCGCAGCTACAGCCACAAAATTTGGCACAGTCACACGTCTGGACCCTGAGAGCGTCATAGACTATGTTGTGAGGCGAAATTTTAACCCCGCACGTTCCAATTCACCAAACAATTTTGCCCCTATCTACATAATGGGGAAAAAGTGTATCTATGTATTGGCATCTGCACCGTCGTAGCTACAGCCACAAAATTTTGCACAGTCACACGTCTGGACCCCAAGAGCATCATAGACTATGTTGTGAGGAGAAATTTTAACCCTGCGCATTCCAATTAGCCAAACAATTTTGCCCCTATCTACATAATGGGGAAAAAGTGTATGTATGTATGTGTGTATGTCCGGGATTGACATGTGCACCGTCGCAGCTACAGCCACAAAATTTTGCACAGTCACACGTCTGGACCCCGAGAGCGTCATAGGCTATGTTGTGAGGCGAAATTTTATCCCCGCGTGTTCCAATTCACCAAACAATTTTGCCTATTATTCTTATCATTTCTATGGTGTTATCGTCCTTCTGTAAAGCTGGAAATAACACAATTTATTACTGTGCCAACTCAGACCACCCTCTGACACAGACTGCAGGGGGAGCCCAGTATCACACAGGATAGGATTAGATACACGGCTCAGCAGTCAGTATCACACAGGATAGGATTAGATACACGGCTGAGCAGTCAGTAACACACGATAGGATTAGGTACATGGCTCAGCAGTTAGTATCCAACAGGATAGGGTTAGATACACGGCTCAGCAGACGGTATCACACAGGATAGGATTAGATACACTGCTCAGCAGTCAGTATCACACAGGATAGGATTAGATACACGACAGCAGTCAGTAACACATGATAGGATTAGGTACACAGCTCAGCAGAAAGTATCACACAGGAGAGGATTAGGTACACAGCTCAGCAGACATTATCACACAGGATAGGGTTAGATACACAGCTCAGAAACAGGATGTGCCAAAGGAGAGGACATTTTCATTCCAAGAATTCCACTCATTCCATCTGATTTGTTTTTTGATTTTAAACGCCTCCAGTTTCCAGTTCAACTGCTATTTGCAATATCCATTAACAATGCTCAGGTACAGTCCTTGAAAGTAGTAGGGATCGATTTAAGTAGTAGGGATCGACTTGCAATCTCCATGCTTTTCTCATGGTCAACTTTACATGATCTGTTCAAGAGTTGGAACTGCCAAAAATTTGTTCATCTTTGCACCGAAAGGAAAAACCAAACATTTTGTTTATGAAAAGACTCTTGAATGAGTTGAAAATAAAATACTATCAATACTTGGGTAATCGTTTATTTAATTTGTGTTGCAAATCTGTATAGTTGAATATATGATGTGAAATGTTTTTATGTGCAATATAATCATTATAATTTGTTATAACTAACCACAGTTGGTTACTATGCCCAGGCAACGCCGGGCTCTTTAGCTAGTATAAATATATATATATATATATATATATATATATATATACACATATATATATATTATATACATATATATAAACAGTACAGACCAAAAGTTTGGACACACCTTCTCATTCAAAGAGTTTTCTTTATTTTCATGACTATGAAAATTGTAGATTCACTCTGAAGGCATCAAAACTATGAATTTACACAACTGAAAATACTGTATGTCTTATATTCTAGGTTCTTCAAAGTAGCCACCTTTTGCTTTGATCACTGCTTTGCACATTATTGGCATTCTGTTGATGAGCTTCAAGAGGTAGTCACCGGAAATGGTTTTCACTTCACAGGTGTGCCCTGTCAGGTTTAATAAGTGGGATTTCTTGCCTTATAAATGTGGTTGGGACCATCAGTTGTGTTGTGCAGAAGTCTGGTGGATACACAGCGATAGTCCTACTGAATAGACTGTTAGAATTTGTATTATGGCAAGAAAAAAGCAGCTAAGTAAAGAAAAATGAGTGGCCATCATTACTTTAAGAAATTAAGGTCAGTCAGTCCGAAAAATTGGGAAAACTTTGAAAGTGTCACCAAGTGCAGTGGCAAAAACCATCAAGCGCTACAAAGAAACTGGCTCACATGAGGACCGCTCCAGGAAAGGAAGACCAAAAGTCACCTCTGCTGTGGAGGATAAGTTCATCTGAGTAACCAGCTTCAGAAATCGCAGGTTAACAGCAGCTCAGATTAGAGACCAGGTCAATGCCACACAGAGTTCTAGCAGCAGACACATCTCTACAACAACTGTTAAGAGGAGACTTTGTGCAGCAGGCTCTCATGGTAAATTAGCTGCTAGGAAACCACTGCTAAGGACAGGCAACAAGCAGAAGAGACTTGTTTGGGCTAAGGAACACAAGGAATGGACATTAGACCAGTGAAAATCTGTGTTTTGGTCTGATGAGTCCAAATTTGAGATCTTTGGTTCCAACCACCGTGTCTTTGTGCGACACAGAAAAGGTGAACGGATGGACTCTACATGCCTGGTTCCCACCGTGAAGCATGGAGGAGGAGGTGTGATGGTGTGGGGGTGCTTTGCTGGTGACACTGTTGGGGATTTATTGAAAATTGAAGGCATACTGAACCAGCATGGCTACCACAGCATCTTGCAGCGGCATGCTATTCCATCCGGTTTGCATTTAGTTGGACCATCATTTATTTTTCAACAGAACAATGACCCCAAACACACCTCCAGGCTGTGTAAGGGCTATTTGACCAAGAAGGAGAGTGATGGGGTGCTATGCCAGTTGACCTGGCCTCCACAGTCACCAGACCTGAACCCAATCGAGATGGTTTGGGGTGAGCTGGACCGCAGAGTGAAGGTAAAAGGGCCAACAAGGGCTAAGTGTTGTGAGTTCATTTTCCCCTTCATTACTGAGGCCCGAGGAACTCCCTCTTCTGGTAAAGAAAGGTAGTGAGCCTGATTATCAAACACCTGAGGCTGATGATGATGACTGGCTGAGTGGAGTGACTGACTGGATATAAGGCTGCCGACGCCCTTCTGCCCTGCGGGTGATTTCTCTGTGGGATCCTTGGAGACCAGTCTGAATTCCTGCTCCTCTAAAGCTAAGTTTGCTGCTCGGCCTTTTGCTTTTGTGCTTTGACTTTGTTTTGCTTTGTTTTTCTGATTTCTGCCATTCCCTGCTGGGGTGTGCTGAATTCATTTAGCTCTGTCTTCTGAAAATACCTGAGTGCTGATTTAGTTTTTGAAGCCTAGCTGCTTCAGGGCCTTTTTCATATCAGCTTGTTGGCTTATGTCTTTGATAGGGTTTTGGCAGATTGCAGACAGCAGCCTTCCTGTCCTTTCCTATCTAGGTAGTTTTGGGCCCCGTCTTTGCTCAGTCTATCTTTCTGTCTGTGTTAGTATTTTCATCTTGCTTCACCGTCATTATATGTTGGGGGCTGCCTATTGCTTTGGGGTCTGCTCTGGGGCAGTTTAGATTTCCCCTTTCTTTCTTTAGGCCTATGTATTTCTCCGGCGGTGATCGAGGGGTCTAGGGCATCGTAGGAACCCCCCACGGCTACTGCTAGTTGTGTTGATAGGTTCAGGGGTCTGCAATCTGATAGTTGCCAACTTCTCTGGTTTTCTGGACTTAGCTTGTATTTCTGCTTTTGCCTCCTACGGTGACTCATTCATAACAGCTAAGCATGTCTGGGAACTCCTTCAAGACTGTTGGTGTCATGATCCGAAATGGATCTGACAGTTTAAATGCACAAAGTGAACTTTTTTTCCTTTGGTCTTGTGCCAAAGTGGTGTGATTTCCCCCGGTGGCCATTAGAATTATTACACATGGTGTCGTTCATTCTAAGTTGCCTCGGTGGTGGTGAGCGGTAGTGCAATTTAGTTCTTTGGTTTAATGTGCACCTATTATAGGTCAGGTGTGACGCTCTATAAAAGAGTGTCAGGTGTGTGTGATCACTTGTTGGTGATATTGTGTGTTCATTTGGGAAGCAAGCCTGGGTGAAAGATGGAGCTGAACATGAGTCCTGCGCAGCCCAGCCAGAGGGGACGAGTGGCAGCTATGGAGTCTGCAGGAAGGGCTGGCATGGCGTGGTGGAGTCGCAGTTTATGGTCAGCAGGAAGTGCTTGCATGGCTTGGTGGAGTGGCGACTATGGAGAGTCACACTCAGCATGCTGGACTTGGTTGTTGAAGAGCTGGACTCAAGCATGCTTGACTTCTTGGCAGAAGCTGGACTCATCTTTGGGACTCTGTTTCTGGACTGCTGCAACCGGTGATGGACTCTGCTCCAAGACTGCACTATGGTGAAGGATCCGGTTATGGTGATGGATCCGGGTGGAGGAGAAGATGCACACAGGTGGTGGGCTCTGTTGCTAGGAGCGTACACACATCAAAGCTAAGTGGTGTTTCCCCTGTATTGTCGTCTTTCCTCATGTGTGTTTAGAGCAGTGGTGGGATTAGTTTCCGCACCGACCAATTCCCTAGTGAGGGTTTAGGGTCAGGGCGAGCAAGGGTTTTGAGGTACGCATGCGGCGCCCGGTGCGAAACCGGCATAGGGAACTTTAGAAGTGCAGGGACACTGGCTCAGGGGAGTACAGGAGGTCTCCACGTCCCTATTCCCTATCGCAGGGCCCACAATTGTTAATGTTTCCCAGGTTCTCCTTTATTATTTAAATTCGCCTTACTGGAGGCGGGGTTTCCAGACTTTTGTATATACGTGTAATGTCTAAATTCGCCAGTTGGAGGCGGTGTATCCAGCTGCACATGTTTATTATTTAAATTCGCCCCAACTGGAGGCGGTGTATCCTGGGTCACGTATGTTATGGGTTCGCCTTGCGGTAGTCGCTGCATCCAGACACACGTGACCGTGACAGTTATATAATTCCACATGTGTAAATGTGACAGTTGACAGTTGGAAGACCATTTCCGGTGACTACCTCTTGAACCTAGAATATAAGACATACAGTATTTTCAGTTGTTTCACACTTTTGTTAATTATATAATTCCACATGTGTAAATGTGACCGTGACAGTTGGAAGACCATTTCCGGTGACTACCTCTTGAAGCTCATCAAGAGAATGCCAAGAGTGTGCAAAGCAGTAATCAAAGCAAAAGGTGGCTACTTTGAAGAACCTAGAATATAAGACATACAGTATTTTCAGTTGTTTCACACTTTTGTTAATTATATAATTCCACATGTGTAAATTCATAGTTTTGATGCCTTCAGAGTGAATCTACAATTTTCATAGTCATGAAAATAAAGAAAACTCTTTGAATGAGAAGGTGTGTCCAAACTTTTGGTCTGTACTGTATATACGTATTCTATGTGTATATATCTATTCTTTCGTTTGTGTTTTAACCTGTCATTGGCCTCCATTATATGTCCATTTTGCAAGCCTGCGAGAAAATCTCAGCATACGGATGTCATACGGATGCTTAGATGCGCAAAAAAAGGAGCCACACCTTGACAACGGATGACATACGGATCACTGATTAGGGAACATTTCTGCATATTACGACCGTACAATATGGTTCGTATTTTTATACGTTAAGTGTGACTCCAGCCTTATTGTTTTGGTAAGAAGCCTACGTATCTATTGAATATTATAAAGTATCCTCTCTAGCTTAGTAAATTGTGGGATTATAGAGGTCATCCTTCACTTAGATCTTTCATTTATATGCCAGAATGAAGACTGACTACAAAGAGTATTTCTTGATCTGAACGGTCTGTTACATGGCTCTGGACTCCTAGAGGTGTTTTACACTGATTTGAGTACCTACGTAATGCCTAGTTCCTCCTGCAGTGGCATTGCAGGAAAATTTAACACTTTCTGCTGAGTTTCCAAAAAGGTATAACTGGGGTCTAAGCAGTAGAACACCCTAGGATCAACTCATTATCGAAGGACCTCTCTACCACAAAAGGGTTCTTCAAATTAGACAACCCTTTTAGTTTATTAAAGTCTTAACTGGTGCCCGTGTATAATTGTATATATTAACATGTTGCTGACCTGCTGACCTATTCTTTCTTAATCTTAATGAGAAAAAAAAGCTTGAATGTAACGTCTAACTCTTCAACATCACCTTTGTTAATGATTTTCCACTCTAGGGAATGACCGAGGTTAAACTAATTCACACGTTCATATGGGTTTAAAGCTCGGTGACTCTCTGTGACAGAGGACACGTCGGAAGTTTATTGTTACCTCGCCTGGATTTTGGAGAACACATATCAAAATTCATGTTGCCCCTTTCCATAATTTTTAATTCGAGACTTAGATTAGAAGTAATATTTTACTTCATTTTGCTTGAAGGACAAATTCAAGAATTAAATGGCTGGCAGCTTCAAGTTTGCTACATACAAGGATGAGGCAGGTATGTATGGGGTCATCTTCAGCAGTAATAAGTCGGTACTTATCTTCCACCTGTTTCTATTTGCTTTGTTAGTAGTTGTGATTCCTGGGCCTTGACAGGTTCATAATCAACATTGTCAAAAGGAGGCCATTTGCAATTAAACAAGCAGAGTAGGGAACCAAAAAAGTTTGACCTTAAGGGACACAAAATGTGCTGCTTGGTCTGTGGTTCCCTAAAGCAGTTATATCAGGATAACTGTAGTTTTCTTTAGTGGGATTACTGATTTAAAAAATAAAAATATGGTGGATATGTTGCACATCTCCAGTTCTGAGAAGCTAAATAATATGACTTAGGCCTCAGTCACATGTCCATTTTTAAACACATACGTGAAAAAATATTGCCGGTTTCATCAGTGTTTTGGATCAGTGTGTAATCAGTGTATGGTCCATCTGTCCTTTTTTTTTTTACCATCAGTATGTCATCCATCTGTCCGTTTTTACCATCAATGTGTCATCAGTGTTTTGGATCAGAGCGTCAGATCAGTATGTCATCCATGTTTCCGTTTTTACCATCAATGTGTCATCAGTGTTTTGGATCAGTGCGTTGGATCAGTATGTCATCCATGTGTCCGTTTTTACCATCAATGTGTCATCAGTGTTTTGGATCAGTGCATTGGATCAGTATGTCATCCATGTGTCCGTTTTTACCATCAATGTGTCATCAGTGTTTTGGATCAGTGCGTTGGATCAGTATGTCATCCATGTGTCCGTTTTTGCCATCAATGTGTCATCAGTGTTTTGGATCAGTGCGTTGGATCAGTATGTCATCCATGTGTCCGTTTTTACCATTAATGTGTCATCAGTGTTTTGGATCAGAGCGTCAGATCAGTATGTCATCCATGTTTCCGTTTTTACCATCAATGTGTCATCAGTGTTTTGGATCAGTGCGTTGGATCAGTATGTCATCCATGTGTCCGTTTTTACCATTAATGTGTCATCAGTGTTTTGGATCAGTGCGTTGGATCAGTATGTCATCCATGTTTCCGTTTTTACCATCAATGTGTCATCAGTGTTTTGGATCAGTGCGTTGGATCAGTATGTCATCCATGTGTCCGTTTTTACCATTAATGTGTCATCAGTGTTTTGGATCAGAGCGTCGGATCAGTATGTCATCCATGTTTCCGTTTTTACCATCAATGTGTCATCAGTGTTTTGGATCAGTGCGTTGGATCAGTATGTCATCCATGTGTCCGTTTTTACCATCAATGTGTCATCAGTGTTTTGGATCAGTGCATTGGATCAGTATGTCATCCATGTGTCCGTTTTTACCATCAATGTGTCATCAGTGTTTTGGATCAGTGCGTTGGATCAGTATGTCATCCATGTGTCCGTTTTTACCATCAATGTGTCATCAGTGTTTTGGATCAGTGCGTTGGATCAGTATGTCATCCATGTGTCCGTTTTTACCATTAATGTGTCATCAGTGTTTTGGATCAGAGCGTCGGATCAGTATGTCATCCATCTGTCCGTTTTTACCATCAATGTGTCATCAGTGTTTTGGATCAGTGCGTGGGATCAGTATGTCATCCATGTGTCCGTTTTTACCATCAATGTGTCATCAGTATTTTGGATCAGAGCGTCAGATCAGTATGTCATCCATCTGTCCGTTTTTACCATCAATGTATCATCAGTGTTTTGGATCAGTGCGACAGATCAGTATGTCATCCATGTGTCCGTTTTTACCATCAATGTGTCATCAGTGTTTTTCACGGCTGGATATATTACATAGCTTCTCCTATACTTTTCAATGTGAAATATGGACACCACATGGATGGTCAATGATGCCATCAGTGTGCTCTACATGCTTTTCACAGACCCATAGACTTGTTCTGGTCATTTTCATCCGAGGTACCAGAGAGAAACAGACATGCTTCTGTGAGTTTTGCATGGACAAACGTCCTAGAAAAAACATGGACATATGAACAGCACCCTAGATTATAATTGGTGTGTGTTCTATCTGTGAAAAAAAATGGATACAACATGTAGGTGCAACATGGACATCTGAATGAGGCCTTATATAGACCTTTATTAGCTGTATAAGATAGGATTACTGCTCTCTTCACTACAATCATTCTTTCCTGGTAAACCTTGGTTACAATTCAATTTGTTGCTCCATCATCCTGGCAGTGACTGAGTGCTTTGCTGGTGCCCCCATTAGAACCCCGCACCGACACGTACCTCACCTGCTTCCCAAAATATGCCACGGGGTAATGATTTCTACTGATATATTGGAGCAGAAACCATTAAATTGGATCTGTATGTTAGCAAATACCAGTAAATCGAAATGAACTCCACTATATTTAATGGTGTTTGTCGAGGTTCTGGTGCCTTAGATGCAACTAAAATGCAAGTACAGTGCCTGACGGGGTATTTAACTTCAGCGGCACCTAGCCTGGGTGTTATGATACTGGGCTAAGGCAATCTAGCAACAACTCTGCACAGAAAATTCCTTCTCAAAATGAGACGAGAAAGTAGTTTTCCATTCCAACGAGAATTTATTGAATATGTAGGCAGATATCATTGTTAGCAATCCAGTGCATACAAATTGGGTGCAGGAAATACTCTATCATGAAAGGCAGCAGTGTTTTACATGGGAATTATTTTTCCTGTGCAAACTATTCCCAATGTCTCCATAGATCATGAGTCAGATATCTCAATTAGGCTGGAATCACCACTTTAAGCCAAATACACTAGGTCATACAGAAGTAATGGAACTGCAAGGGTAGGACCTTCTCCTCCCTGCAGGATTCTGTCTGGGATCATAATTTATAAAGCGTTAATTGCAGTGAGTGGTGAGCTACCATTGTTATGATCACCGACAGTGACTAGCTAAGCGAGCTCCAGCATGTAAACCACGAGAAGCTCCTGCATTGTCCCATTTGTGATGACACTAAACTTCGCATTGTATCGTTCTTCACCGGTAAGCTCTTAACCTTTGCTCTCATCTCAGCCAACGTTTCATTGTATGTCAGTCTTTAACACATATGCATTAAAATGACACTCTTAACACTTTTCTCACCCATTTACAAACGGCAATTCAGGCTTTTCAATTTTCTATTTTTTACTGTACCGCTAAAATAATGTTATCATTTTGATACAATGGACTTTTAGGGATGGGTTAATACCAAATACATGCAGTGCTTAGATTCTTTTATAAATTTATTTTTACACTGGAAAAAGAAGGGGGATTTAAATTTATACATTTTTTATTTTTCCTTTTTTTATTACTTTATTTTTCCTTTTATTGCTTGTTTTACATACTGATATATACTCTTGTGACTGGGCTCATCAAGAGAAAATACCAAGAAGTGAGATTTGATAGATGTTTTACTCCAAAATGAATTAGTTCTCAAGATGTATTGTATAAAAAGTAGGCTAAAACATCTTTTATTAAGTAATTGTAATAAATTGATTTCCCTGTCCACCTATGCGTTTCTCCTAACACTGTTTCGTCATCTGTAAGAGTGCTGCTTAGGATCTGCATGTGTTAAAGCTATGTTCAGCTTAGGGACATTTGGGCACCACACCTGATAATTGAAGGGTTTGTCTAGCGAAAACAAGTTAACACCTATACACGTGTTACAGGATAAGTTATTGATTGGTGGGTGTCTGATCGTTGGGATCTGCACCGATTGGCAGAATAGGGCACTTTTATCCTTCTTCGAATGGAGTGTCGGTGCACTTGCTCAACCGCCACTCTTTATTTCCTATGATTTTGTTGAGCGCTGAGCCAGGCTTTCTCTGGCAGCCCCATTGAGACTTAATGGCGCAGCAGTCAGTCATGCACACTGCCATTTTAACGGAGATAAACGTTCTGTGTCCTGTGTTAGCTACTTATCACACTGGTAGCATCCCCTTTTATTTATAATAAGCTCTGGGGGCAGATTCTCAGGGAGATCTATATCGGGCCCATAGATCTTAGCTCATTTACATATAAGAAAAACATGGATTTCTTTGGAATAAGAGATCAGATCGCATATATCAAGGTATCATTCGACTAATTTTAATATGCCCTACATGCCCATATAGATGGATTAGGAGGGTTGATCCTACTGACAGTCTCCCTTTAAGGATTTCTTCACCGTTGAAAATTAACTTTGCTAGATGCCATAAAATTCTCATAAAAAGACAAGTGCCTTAAATATTGCTACCTTTACACTGCTTCCTATAATGATTATTGGCATGTCCTATAACCAAAGCTAACATACAGGCAAATCGTCAGTGGCGTTTACATGCTTTCAATCATGCTGCAGATAACATCATTTGCACGGGCAGAATAGATGAAAATGAATGGTGAATCTTAGATTTGTTACTCACCGTTCTTCGTTTTTATGTATTATTATTATAATTACCTTTACAATCACTTGGAAACTAGCCTTAAATACGAGTACATATGCCATCTTCTAGTACAAGCATGTTTCGACTAATAATTTTAAATTATGTGTCATTACCAGATCAGCATCTACCCAATCAAAGCATGTAATAAAAGCTACCATTGTCTATCAGGAAACTCTTACTCGATACTGACTGCTAATAGCACATCTGAGCCACATCCCTTTGTCATTAGAAATGTGACATAATAAATGCCACTAAAGCCCTCATACATATTAGATGAAAATCGAGGATTGGGCCACTGGAATTTCAATAGCTGGTCCTTTTGCTTTCAGTAGCCTTCTCCACTCTTCCCACTGAAAACATCGAACTCTTTGCTGAGTGGTCATATGTGCAGGGGAGTCAGGATTGATAGCTTTCTGTTGACCGAATGTTTGTCCGACAGTTTTATTTATTCCATGTGTAGCCCACTTTACTACAGACCAACCACTGGAAATACCACTAGCTTACTAGTGACTGGGGACAAACTGGGCAACCATGGGCTGGGAATCAAATATAGCTCTTGGAAAGGCATAGATATTTAGCTTTTTAGAAAATGTAAATTGAATTGGCAAATTGCATAAATAATCTCCTTGCTGAACTATTGATGAGATTGCATGTGCCGCTGTAAATTGCCGACGTGAAGGCACAATGCTCATCATTGGTGAAGAAGAAAAACATGGTTCTACAGCTTACAAAATTAAAACCATTAGCACCTGATTTTATCATATGTTATAAATATGACAAATCATCAAGTGTTTTTTTGCCAGTTTTCTGGTTTAAAACTTCTTGAAATATCAAATATTTTTGCGCAACTTATACACTTTTGGCGTTTCTTTTTTGCCTGTCCCGGACAGCTCCACCAACCTTTTGAAAAGAGAGGGAACTTAGCTGGGAGATGGGCATTGCTGAGTGCACCTGACAAATTCATTACAATCTAGGTCACAATAGCAACTTTCGGTTCAAAATGTAAAAGCAGACCTTTACGTAAAGCATATACCATGGCCCAAATTAATCAAGACTGGAGTTGTTTAGGCCAGTCTTTATGAAGTGTGCTCTGGAATAAGATGCACCAAACTCATAAGGAGATATGCATCTATCAATGATTTTGGCACATCTTTCAGCTGCCATGCTCTACAGGAAGAAACATATGCCAGTCTTGATGAATTCGGGCCCTGGATGGTATGCACTTTATATAAAGTTCTCCTTACGCTTTATGAACCAAATGAAGGTTTTTCACCTATGTTGCTCTGCGCAAGCCTGCAACTTTTGTGACATTTTGATGCATGAGGCCCAATGTTAATCAATTGTCTTATGCAGTCTACTGGTCTGCTGCACCACAAAAAATCCCTAAAAAACTAATAATATAGTCGTGACTGGTATCGTGGTCATCTCATAACAATAGAGCTGACTGAATGGCTGCTATTGGTGTTAAGTTTTTTCCTGGAGGAGAAAGCACAATTGGTTTGTCACTAACTAGACTGCGGTGTGGTATTTCAGGTCTTCGCCCTTAAACCATACAAATACCACAAGAATAGTCCCAGATTGGCAGTGGCACTAATAGAGTAGTAGCATAGTCAGGAAAGGTCATCAAGAGTAGAGATGTCATGATAAGATAGAGGAAGGTCAGAGGTTTCAAAAAAGAGTGGAATAACATGTACCAGGTAAAAAATTCCAAGGGCAAAACATGATTGTTATCCAAGCCCAAAATCAAGGTCCAATCACAATTAGCATGCACAAGAACAAAAGCCAGTCAAAGGTTAACATCTCTATTTGCAGGCAAGGCATAATGGGTAGCCTCATCGTATGTGTGGGTCCCACCAGTTCTCAGTAGCTGGATCCCATCGCGTTCAGCTGTTAGTGGAGAGGTAGTCCACTGGCTGCTGCAATACCATAACCCATCTTTCCTGATCCCAATCACCCTGTATCTCTCTGCTATTACTGGTATGCCCACTGGCTGCTTTCTCACCTTATTTCCTTGATGCTAAAACACAATTGACCTTATCTGTCCATTTGGATCTATCTCCTTTTGCATTTTCCATTCTGACTTCTAATTAATCCTTTCCTGTGTCTGTGATGAGTCTCCCTCCTGATCACACCTGGTCTTTTCATATGCAGTTAGCTTGTTACAAATTCAGAGTCATTGGTCTGTCTGGACAGCGGTCTGTCTCCATAAGGATGTCTCTTTAAGGATAACAGCAGAAATATGCCAGAAATGAGCCAGAAGTGAACAGAAGGTACGACTAACCACTGTGTTTATATGCACTAAATCTCTCTTTCCTCCACACTTACTCTCACCATGCTGACATACGTTCTAACAGTTTTGGCTCCATTACTCCTCACTCTCCTTCGCTATCCGCAAACCCCAGCACCCTTTAACCAAGTAATAATCTCTCCTTCCCTCTTGCCTCCCCATCTGACCTCCTCCGCTGACCTGCTCCTCAACCTCAGATCTCTCTTAATAAAACACAAAACAAGCCGCCCACTCTCCTTCTCCCACATGATCTCCCTCTCTCTGCTTCTCCTCACTGCTGGTGACATATCTCCCAACCCTGGACCCCCAAAGCTCATACCTCCCATTATTACCCCCTTCTATCGTTCCCAACCCAATATAAAGACCCAAAATCTTTCCCACCTCAAATCCGTGCCCTTGACGCCCATCACCCTGCCCCCTCTCTCTGGATCACTCTGGAATGCCCGCTTTATCTGCAACAAACTCAATGTGATTTACAACCTCTTTACCTCTCGTAATTTTATCTTCCTTGGCCTCACCGAAACATGGCTGACACCATCCGACACCGCCTCCCCTGCTGTGCTGTTACGGCGGCCTCCACTTCACCTACACTCCTCTTTCTGGCAATAGACATGGTGGAGGAGTGGGCCTTCTCCTTTCTTCCACCTGTACCTTCAACCCAATCCCATCCCTACCCTCCCTTATCTTCCCATCTTTTGAAGTCCACTCTGTCCACATCTACTCTCCCTCCAACCTCTGATTTGTATTCATATACCAACCTCTGGGCCCGACCACTGCCTTTATTGACCAATTCTCCACCTGGCTCCTTCACTTTCTCTCTGCTGATATTCCCACCATCGTCATGGGTGACTTCATCATCCCCATTGACACCCACCAGTCGACAGCCTCCAAACTCCTGTCCCTTACATCATCTTTTGGACTTACTCAGTGGTCCTCTTCAGCCACCCACACAGACAGACACACATTAGACCTGGTCTTCACCTTATTCTGCTCTCTAACTTCACCACTTCCCCTCTCCCTCTATCTGACCACCATCTACTCACTTTCTCATCCCTGTCCTCCTCACCTGTCACCCATGTCCAGCAAGATGTGCACCCCTGCAGAAACCTCGCACATCTAGACAGTAGCACACTCTCTGACTCTATTCTACCACTGTCCTCCATATCTTCACTCCACAACACAGACACTGCCACTAGTTTCTACAATGCCTCTCTTGCATCAGCCATCGACTCGGTCGCCCCTGTCATGCATAACAGAGTGCGACGAAACAATAGACAACCCTGGCACAATAACATCACTAAGGAGCTTCGGCAAGTATCCAGAATTGCAGAACGGTGCTGGAAGAAAATGCATTCGCAAGACGACTTCACTGGACTCAAACAAGCAACACTCGCATTCAAATCTGCCCTCACCTCTGCTAAACAGGCCTACTTTACATCCCTTGCATCTTCCTTATCTCACAACCCCAAACAGTTGTTCAATACTTCTAACTCCCTCCTCCACCCACCACTGCCCCCCGATGTCCCTAATCTCTGCCGAGGACTTTGCCACACACTTCAAAAACAAGATAGACCAAACACCAAGTTTTTATTGCTCAACCACCACAACCCCTTTGTATACCAGACCAATGCTCAAACCCCATAACCTCTCTATCTAACATCACTGAAGGGCAGCTTGCTCATCTTCTCTCCAAATCACACCTCAGCACTTGTGCACTTGACCCTATCCCATCCCACCTCCTCCCCAACATCACCACCACTCTTATCTCATCCCTAACCCTCCTCTTCAACCTATCACTAACTTCTGGTACCTTCCCTTCTGCTTTCAAACATGCCACAATCACGCCTATCCTTAAAAAGCCAACCTTCGACCCAACAGCTATATCCAGCTATTGCCCAATATTGCTGCTCCCATTCGCTTCCAAACTCCCGGAACAGCACGTCCACGCTGAACTTTCCTCCCACCTGTCATCTAACTTTCTCTTTGACAATCTACAATCTGGTTTCCGTCTCCATCATTCCACTGAGACAGCCCTGACCAAAATTACTAACGACCTACTTACAGCCAAAGCTAACGGACAATACTCTATACTCCTCCTTCTAGACCTGTCCTCTGCTTTTCGACACAGTTGACCACTATCTCCTACTACAGATCCTCTCCTTTGGCATCAAAGATCTCGCACTATCCTGGATCTCCTCATACCTTTCCAACCGCACATTCAGCGTCTCCCACTCGCACACTACCTCCTCATCCCACCCTCTCTCTGTTGGAATCCCCCAAGGCTCTGTTCTAGGACCCCTACTCTTCTCAGTCTATACACTTGGCCTAGGGCAACTCAAAAAGTCCCATGGATTCCAGTACCACCTTTATGCCGATGATTCTCAGATCTACCTCTCTGGCCAAGACGTCACCTCTCTGCTCTCCAGAATCCCGGAGTGTCTATCTGCCATATTCTCCTTCTTCTCCTCCCGCTTCCTCAAACTTAATATGGACAAATCTGAACTGATCATCTTTCCCCCATCTCACAGATCTTCCTTACCAGACCTATCTATAACAATTGATGACATCGCGCTTTCCCCCATGCCAGAGATCCGCTGCCGCGGAGTAATCCTTCACTCTGCCCTGTCCTTCAAACCGCACATCCAAGCTCTATCCACCTCCTGTCGCCTTCAGCCCAAAAATCTTTGCAGAATCCATCCCTTCCCCAACCCTCATTCTAGTAAAATGCTTGTGGATCGCCCGCCAGGGCAGTGGGGTTACTCGGTACCGGGCCGGTGTCTCAGAGGGACGTGTCACGGTGGCGGTGACCCAGTCCGTGGCCCTGGGCGTCCATGCAAAAGGGGTGAAACATAGCTGAATAAAGTTTATAGGTAGATGATACGTGACGCCACCTGTGGTACTCATCAATGAAGGTGTTAAGCCGATGTTGCAGTGCAGATCCTCTGGGACAGATGGTATAAGGCAGCAGAGATGTAATACCTCCCCACAGGTAGAGCTGTAGTCCCAGGGCAGTAATAGTAGGAGTTGAGGTAGATGGTGTAGTGTTAGGCACAGAGATGTAGCAGTGCTGAGTGGGTTGGCGCAGGAAGAAGGCAATGACACAGCTGAGTGCAGTTCACAGTTCCAGTTGCATGCAGAAGCCCACTTGGTGCTGCGTCCTTCAGGCCAGGAGTCCAGGAAACTTCCCAGACGGACAGAGTACACCTTTCCAGCACTCCCCTCAATATGTACCTTTCCTGGCCGTCTCACTGTGTTGCTTTTCCCGCCTTCTGCTACGCAACACCTCACAGTCAGTGTCCCAGGCTAGCAGCTGCAGATCCTGTCGGATAACGTGCACAATTCGTTTCCTTGATCCTACTCCTTGCTGCCTTTCCGGCAAGATAACTGTGGATAGTGGCTGTGGCCCCTAATGTGACCACAGCTGTCGGCTTTGCCAGTTAAGTCCTTAGTTCCACTCCACTAGGCTAAGGGGCCGCGTCCCTTCTGCGACCTGATTCCTCCACCTGATGGCTATCAGCGTGGATCGAGCCTCACAGGTGGCCTCTGCCTATCCCGTGCCTCTAGAATTCCTTCCCTCTTCCAGGGAACCTTACTTCCGTCCTTATCTTCCCCCAGCAGCTCCTCCAGCATAGGAGCTGCTGGACCACATGTCCGTTCACTTTTTCCCCCTAAGGAGAATCTCCTTCACTTCCCCTTCTGCTCTCCCGCTCAGCCTATAAGCTCCGCCCACCTCCCAGCACCCATTCCTATCCAAATAGGGCAAGTCAATCCCTGTCTGGCCATAGTGTAAGTGTGAGGTGAGTGTCAGAGTACTTGTCAGGTGTTCTGATTGTGGTTGGGTGTCTCTCCCTTATCTGGGAAGTAGGATACCACACCTCTGGGTGAGGTGCAGTACCTCTGTGGTGCCTGAAACCTCAGGGGCACCACATACCCCACCTGTTAAACGCAGCACGTCCGTGGGCTGAAACAAAGTAAGAAAACATGATGTTACTGGAACATGCAAAAATATTTTTAACACGTGTTATCAGATAAAACATTTTCAACTCAACTTCCCTTTATGGGAGGCACTTTCTCTTGAACGTTACATTTTAACAACAATCTATGTCCCTTATACTATCTTACATTATTTACGCTATGCCAATACCTATCCTATATTTCTTATCCCCTAAGTGTTATCTAACTCTTGTCACATTGTCATTACTCTTAAAGAGCTACTGGGGCAATTGCTTTCCTATCAGGTTCGCCACCAGATCTGGACACACCGTCCCTGCAACACTGTTTCACTTTCCACTAAGTGCTGCTACTATCACTTCAAAAATTCTATACTATTATATACATTATAACAGACGGCACTCTATACTTCCTAGTACTATACAATAGTACAAATATATCAAAACATTCTTATTTTTCTCTATAAGACATTATCAATCCTATCTTACAATACTGTACACTATCAATTTACATGTACAGATATATTAACATTTTTATTGATTACAATAAGAAACGGTGATTAGCAATGGTAAATGGCAGATATTCTCCCAGCCGGGGTATCTTCTAATGTCCTTGTAGTGTGTGGAGGACCCACTCCAAACCTCCAATGGTGGTCTTGGGTGGGCTGCAAGACATAACTGGCCTTCCCCATTAGACCTCATCTTCAGCCACACCTAACAGGTTTTTCTTCAGGTCTGTCGTTGTTGTGCAATGATGGAATCTTATTTTCCTGGGGTTAACTATGTACAAGAATTTTGCAAAAAGAGTACTTGTAAACCCTCCTGGGTAACTTATGTACATTAGTGCAAGTCAGTTCAGTTCTCCTTATTAGCATTGCTCTATTGATCAGAAGCATCAGGTTTTGGTCGCTTACATGGTAAAACTAGGGTGCTATGTCAGACTTATAGTCTGGGACCGGGGAATTGCCTGACAACCCGGGGGACAAGCACACAGGGCGGTAGAATATTATACAGCTTCTTACCCTGCAGGGAGAAGCTAAGGCACCACGTGGAGACAGGAAAGCCGGGTGCAGGACTTGCGGGGAGGGCAGAGCGATAGGGAAGTGCTCAGTGCCCGCAGGACCTGCGGTCACATGACCGCACGTCAGAGGGAGAGGCGGGGCTACCGCAGCTCAGGCAGTGCTGCTGTAAACAGAAACACAGGAGCGGCTCAGATGACTCTGGCAGACAGTAGTGTAATACACGGGGCGGACGGCAAGATGCTGGGGGAATACCCAGCAGAGAGGTCAGACATAGCCAAGGGTCAAACACGGAACAAGCAGCGCAGTACAGGAGGGATATACAGGTGGGAGGTCAGACGTAGCCAAGGGTCATACACAGCACGGGCAAAAGAAGTACCAAATCAGCAAACCAGAGACGTAAACCATAACCAAACAGGATCAAATACCAGGCAGACAGACAATGGCTAGCGTGCAGCACAAACAGGACAGGGTCGGGCACACTCAGATAGAAGTATAAGCGACAGCGGACGGCTCTCCCCTGGGGCCATAGGAACCCTCCCCAGACCCACAGAGAGACTCTCCCTATTAACTCCTCCACCACCTACCCTGAACCCTTACTAAACCATGACAGTACCCCGCCCCTTCAACGGGGGGCCTCCGGACCCCCAGGTCTGTCCAGATATCGAGCGTGGTATGCCCTAACCAGGCGATCCCCGTGCACCAACCTGGCTGGTACCCACGACCGATCCTCTGGACCGTACCCCTTCCATTGTACAAGATATTGCAAGGAACCGCGAACCCATCGGGACTGTACAATGTTTTGCACTTCAAACTCCATATGACCGTCCACCAACACTGGAGTTGGTAGAGAACCAGGTTCCTCTACCACCGAGCCTACAGGTTTGAGTAAGGACCTATGGAACACATTATGCAGTTTCAAGGATGAAGGGAGGAGTAAGCGATATGCCACTGGGTTGATCACCTCTGTAATCACATAAGGGCCAATGAACTTAGGCCCCAACTTGGCGGACGGTAACTTTAAGTTTATGTTTCGCGTAGAAAGCCATACCTTGTCCCCACACTGTAGTGTCTGACCCAGATCTCTCTTATTGTCTGCAAAATGTTTATATTTCCCTTGTGCTTTGGAAATGTTCGCACGAACCTTGGCCCATAACTCACTTATCCTGCCCCAGGACAGCTTGAATCCAGGCGTGAGAATTCCCCAAAGGTTGGGTTCAATCCATAATTAATAAAAAACGGTGACCTACCAGTGGATTGATTTATTTGATTATTGAAGGCGAATTCCACCAACGGTAAGGCATCACACCAGTCGTCCTGTAACGTGGAAGTCAAGCATCGGAAGATCTGTTACAGCGACTGATTGGTACGTTCCGTTTGTCCGTTGCTCTCAGGGTGGTAAGCTGAGGAGAAAGACAGAGAAATTCCCAACTTCCTGCAAAAAGCCTGCCAAAACTTAGCTGAAAATTGTGTCCCTCTATCAGAAACAATGTTAGCAGGTACAACATGGAGGCGAACAATATGAGAAAGGAAGTGTCGTGAAAGAACCTCTGCTGACGGTAACTTAGTCATGGGTACAAAATGTGCCAACTTGGAAAACCTATCCACAATTACCCAAATTACTGTATTACCCCGGGATGGAGGAAGGTTAGTGATGAAGTACATGGACAAATGAGTCCAAGGTCTTCTCGGAATTGGTAAGGGTACCAATTCCCCGGCCGGCCGGCAATGAGAGCTCTTAGAACGTGCGCAAACCCCACATGCAGTGACATGCTTCTTAATCTCTGCAGACATTAATGGCCACCAAAAAACTCTTTTTATTGCCTCAAATGTGGCTGTAATACCTGGATGAGCACCCAATTTAGAGTCGTGGAATTCTCGCAGGAGATCAAAACGCAAGTGTTGTGGGACAAACAATTTATCAGCGGGTTTGGACCTTGAAGCTAAAGGTTGAGCCCCCACAATCTCCCGCTCCAGTTCCGATGACAGCTCCGCTATAACCACATTGGTTTGAAGAATGGATGACTGTGGATCGGGTGCAGACAATGGTGCAAAACTGCGTGATAATGCATCTGCTTTCACATTTTTAGACCCTGGCCGGAACGTAATAGAGAATTGAAATCTGGAGAAAAAAGTGACCAACGGGCCTGTCTGGGAGTCAATCTCTTAGAAGTTTTGATATATTCTAGATTTTTGTGATCCTTGATGACCATAATTAGATGTTCTGCCCCCTCCAAAAAATGTCTCCATTCTTCAAACGCCAGCTTAATTGCCAGAAGCTCTCTATTCCCAACATCGTAGTTTCTCTCTGCTGGAGAAAACTTTTTGGAAAAATAAGCACAAGGTCTAAGGTTAGTCAGAGTAGCTGGCCCCTGAGACAATACAGCTCCCACCCCCACCTCAGAGGCATCGACCTCCACAATGAATGGCAAGGTTGGGTCAGGTTGCACAAGTATTGGAGCAGACATAAATCAATTCTTCAACACCAAAAAGGATTGTTTCGCCGGGAGAGACCAATTTTTGATATCAGCCCCTTTGCATGTGAGATCGGTGAGAGGTTTCACAATCTGTGAAAAGCCCTTGATGAATCTACGATAATAGTTTGCGAATCCCAAGAAGCGCTGGAGTCCTTTCAGGTCCTGAGGCTGGACCCACTCCACAACGGCTTGCACCTTCTTGGGATCCATCCGAAACCCCTGTGGCGAGATTATGAGCCCCAAAAATGTTAGTTCCTGGACAAAAAATGTACATTTTTCAGGTTTAACAAATAGTTGATTCTCCCTGAGTCTTTGAAGTACGGTTTTTACATGCAACAAATGAGACTCTTTGTCAGTTGAGTAAATCAGAATATCATCTAAGTAAATGACAACACCACATTGATGAAGTTTTGAAAGACCGCTGGTGCATTAGTGAGGCCAAACGGCATCACTAAGTTTTCAAACAACCCCTCTGAGGTCAGAAAAGCAGTCTTCCATTCGTCCCCTTCTTTAATTCTTATCAAATTATAAGCCCCACTAAGGTCCAATTTGGTGAACCTTTTTGCCCCCGAGAGTTGGTTACACAAATCTGGAATCAGAGGTAAGGGATATGTATTCCTGACAGTAATTTTGTTGAGTTCTCGGAAGTCGAGGCAGGGATGCAGGCCTCCATCTTTCTTTTTAACAAAGAAAAACCCCGCAGCTACCGGGGAAACTGAAGGTCTTATGTGTCCTTTACAGAGACTTTCAGTTATGTATTCCTTCATCGCCAGGCGCTCAGGCCCTGACAAATTAAATAAACGGGCTTTAGGCAATTTGACCCCAGAGATTAAGTCAATAGTGCAGTCAAATGGCCTATGTGGGGGTAATGCCTCAGCCTCGCTTTCGGAGAACACGTCCTCAAAGTACTTAAGGTACTCCGGAATACCCTCCAGACCAACAGAAGACTCATAGGCAGATTTTGCGGGTGTAACACAGAACACAGGTTTATAGGAACAGTCAATACATTTAGGGCCCCACTTAACAATTTCTCTTTTCTCCCAATCAATAACTGGGTTGTGCCGTTGAAGCCACGGCATGCTCAATACCAGCCCTTCGGGCAGGTTGTCCATGTCAGAACATTTCATCTCCTCAACATGGGAGGAACCAACATGCAAAACAAAACTGTTAGTAACGTAATGAATCCCCGAACGGGTGAGAGGGGAAGAGTCAATGGCCACGATTTTCAGAGGGGTCTCCAACCTGACTGTCCCTATCTTGACCCTGGAGACGGTACTGGAACTGACCAGGTTAAGTGATGAACCGCAGTCGACCAAGGCTGTAGAAGCAAACTGACAGTTGTCTACTACCAGTTCGACTTTAAGCAGAAATTTAGGGCATGAGGAAAAAAGTACCTGGAGGTCTGGGCAGCCTCCTCGATCACTACCCAGACCTAGTAGTTTCCCGTCAGCTTGGAAGATGCTGGACATGATGGACAGCCTCTCCTCCAGTGTCCTGATTCCCCATAGTAGAAGCAGAGTTGCTTTTCTCGGCGGCGCTTCCTCTCTTTCTCTCTGACCGAGGTGGCGCCAATTTCTATGGGCACTGGACTAGCTTCCACCTCCTTGCTGCCAGAGAACAAAGACGTTTCAGAATGCATAACCCCTCTGGCTCTCAGCCGGCGATCCATCCGCATGGCTTGGGTCATGACATCCTCCACAGTGTCAGGGGGTGGTTGCAGGGCCAACACATCCTGAAGGTGTTCTGACAGGCCTCGATGAAATAGTCCCCGGAGAGCGGCATCATCCCAGGAGACTTCTGCTGACCACCTTCGGAACTCGGAGCAGAACCATTCCGCTGAGTGCCGACCCTGACGTGTGCTCACAACCATGTCCTCAGCCAAGCGAACCCTGTCTGGTTCGTCATAAATGCGGCCCAAGGCCTCAAAAAACGCATCCACAGTCATACGTTCTTTGGCGGTGGGGGCTAGGGAGAATGCCAAGGCTTGTGGAGCACCCCGAAGTAGGGAAATAATCACCCCCTCCCTCTGAAATTCTTCCCCAGAAGAACAGGGTCTCAGGGAAAAGAACAGTTTGCATCCTTCCCTGAATGCCCTGTACTCTTTTTTGTCTCCAGAAAAATTGTCCGGCAGCTTAACCGGAGACTCCGGGAAAGAAAGTGACACATCCCTAGTCTCAGGACCGAGAGCCCCCTGAACAGTATTTACCAGCTGTTGTTGGGCATGGGCCATAGAGCGCTGCTCCACATTTAATTTCTGGAACATCTGCGATAACTGTTTCACCTGGTCAGTTAGTGCTTGCATAGGGTCCATGATGCAAGCTGTACTTCACACACACACACACACACCCTTCCTTCAGGGGCAGGGGGGTTGTCAGGGGAGTTTGTCTTCCAATTAGAAATCATCCAGACCTGAATAAGTAAGATGCTTCTTTATTGGACATGCCGGCATGGAGAGAGAATGACGACCACACAAGATGTGAGGAGTCCTCTGTCTACTCAATACATATTCTTAAGAGTTTAAATAGCAAAGCCCAAAGGGTGTTGAAACATTGCGTTTGCAAAAAAGAGTACATACAATATGCTGAGCTTGTTAGAAATCCTTATCTACAGTTATCAGAGAAGTCATGTAAGACAAGGAAACCTGCTAACGTTCACAAAAAGTAACACCCAAAAGTAACACCCATGTATTACATCAGCTGAAAAGAGTTTCAAAGTCTTAAGCAAAAATAAATGGCATATATGCAGTCATGTGCATAGATACATATATACATACATATATATACATATACACACACTCATACATACATACACGCATGGGTATATATATACACATATATATATATATATATATACACATACACCCATGCACACAAAAGAAAGGACTTTATTACAATTATTATAACATTCCCTCATCTTGTAATAAAATCATCTATCTGTACACATTGGGGACAGATTTCTTTTTGTCAGATTTCACAGAAGATCTTCATATAATCTAGAGGGAGAGTAATATGCTCAGTATATTTATCATTAAGTCCCAAAATTTTCATTCTTTCGTTGGATTCCAAGGTCTCCATTCCTTGATGCATAGGTTTTGTTATGGCAGAGTCCAATCAGTCTTTGAACAAGTCCTCTAATGCATAGAATAGCGCAGCGTCCACAAACAATCAGCACTCCGGCCACGATGGTAAGAGATGTCAACGCAGAAATGAATAATCCGGACCATTTCCCAAACCATCCTTCAATCCAGGAATATGTCATCATATCCAGAGTTCTCTGCTAATTCATTAGACAGGGCAGTCAGTCCATCAAGAGCTTTGGAGATACTTCCATCAGGACCTGTATCAGGGATAAAGGGTGCAACAAAAATCCTCCAAACATTTTATACACACCTCCCTTTTCTGCTAAGAACTTGTCTAATGCCATCCTATTCTACCAAGCCATGAGAGGAGATGGTCCTAATTGCTCAGCTATCCCTTTAACTGCATCTCAGGTATAATTAACAAATCTCTGCTGGTTATAGTATAAGTAGTTTATCCAATCTACATTCATTTTTATAATCACCCACCAAATTATGGATTCCCACCCGGCTGCTACCTGGTTCCTAGCCTTGTACTCGTTGGTCACTCCCCTGGGAACTCCAATGTCATCTATGTAGATACTAGAATGGAAGGATCCTTGCGGAGTTTCACGCTTCTGTCTCTTCCACTACGTACCTTTGGCCATATCCCTGTTGACAACAGGTGGAACGGCATGATTGGCTGGACCACCGCACAATCCCCTCGGGAACCATGTGGTAGTCTGGCTCTTATCCTTTTATCACCGCATAACCACCATACATCCGCTCTCAGGGTAGTGTGGTCTGACCATATGGCTGAGTACTTGGCCCTGTGGGAGACAATGATCCATTCTCTACAAGAATCGCCTTGGAGCTCTCCGAAGTCGTGCCCATGCCCTGGAAGACTAAAACAAGTATAGTTACCAGGATTAGCAATCACCTGTGGTGGGATATCCGGTTTCTCAAGTGGAGGATATAAAAATGATAACATTTTACATTTTCCTTCCCTTTCTGAGCAGACATAAGTTTTACTATATAGCTTAATTTTTTAAACCTTTTTGCAATGTATTTAAGCCATTCTAGCCATTCATTCTTCTCCTCACAGCCTCTCTCTAGAGCTAGTTTATCTTCATAAGTTAGGTTAGACAATCTAACTATGAACCCTATGGACTCTGTTATGGATTCTCTCTGGCATACCTTCCTTGGGTCTATGTATGCTATTATTCTGAACTTCTATGTAGAAACGTCCTATTGGGTCTGTTCCTGACATATCAGCTCTTCTAACCTTTGATCCCTCATCTTAGGGTTTCTTTAAAAATTCTCAGTAGCTGATTACAATTATTCTTATTTGTGTAAGGGGATCTCCTTTTTCCTACTGGGGAATCAGGCTTTAAATCTATGTAGCCATAAGGCTAATACCCATAGTCTCGGGCTACAATTGTCCATGCTGCTTTACTCCAGTCACACACATACATCCCCTCTGCTATTAGAGCTCATAACACAAGCATACTTATCAGACTCTGCTAGTTTCACAGCTTGCTCCCTGTCTCTGCATCATTTATACAACAGACAGAAATCCACTAACATGGCGGCCTCCTGCCCGATTTCAAAAGTAAGATTGAAAGTCCTAAATCTGAAACCATTCTACCACCCTGGGCTTTCCTCTCCTGCTGGGTCCATTACCCTCCACTCTCCCATCACTATGGTCACGAAGAATATACATGTGACTTAGGCCGGTTTCACACTAGCGCATTTTCAACGCGCGCACGGCCGGGGGTAGCTCCGCCCCCGATCCGACTCTCTGCCCGGCGTGCCCGCCCCTTCCTTGTAGCGCCGCCTCCTAGCGGACAGCGGCGCCTGCGATCGGCGCACCCTATCTTTAGCATAGGGTGCGCCGATCGTGCGCAGGCCGTGCGCTAGTTGCGCTTTGACCTGCGCTGCGCACTTTTGACGGTGCGCCGTGCGCGCCAAAATCAAACTTTTCGGATTTTGGCGCGCACGGCGCACCGTCAAAAGTGCGCAGCGCAGGTCAAAGCGCAACTAGCGCACGGCCTGCGCACGATCGGCGCACCCTATGCTAAAGATAGGGTGCGCCGATCGCAGGCGCCGCTGTCCGCTAGGAGGCGGCGCTACAAGGAAGGGGCGGGCACGCCGGGCAGAGAGCCGGCTCGGGGGCGGAGCTACCCCCGGCCGTGCGCGCGCTGAAAAAGCGCTAGTGTGAAACCGGCCTAACCCTGATGTACACATCCTAGATCTGACCGTCTTGTCCGGGTAGGGGGATGAATGGGAGACTTCACCAGTTTGAGACAAGCTTTCTCTTGTGGAAAACCTCCCTTTGTAGCTGGACTTTGACAAGCAAGTCAGATCCTACTCTGTCCCTACCTGTCTGACAAGTTTACAGTATGAGAGATGGGTCCAGGAGCTGCGCTCAGCAATCTTGACCACAGTAGGAGAAGTCCACCGGACTTGGTAAGGACCTTCCCACTTAGGATGGTGCTGGTGTCTCTTCTTTATCACCTTCACAAGGACCCAGTCTGCAGGTTTCACGATCTCAGGTTTTGTTAGTGGGTTTTCCTGGAACAAAACTACGAGTAGAAGCTTCTTTGTGAGTTAATATCTTAGCCATATATTCTGCTAATGTACAATCAACTTCCTCATCTATCCTTCTAAAGAGCTTTAGCTGAGGTAACAGAAAAGATCTCCCATATATGACTTCAAAGCCTGTCAGCACTACCGATGTCCGTGTGACATATATATTTAGTACAACCAATAGGAGACAGTGCAACCAATTTTTCCTGTTTCCTGCATGGTCTTTGTCAACCTATTTTTCAAGCTCCCACTGTGTCTCCCAACCAGTCCGGCTGACTGAGGATGACAGGCACAGTGGTTTCCTAACTCAATTGGCAATGTTTTTAGGTAATAATAACATTACTTAATTTACTATATATTTTCTGGAACCCCAAATCTGGGTATGACTTCCTTTAGAAGGGCCTTCGGTACCATTAATGCATCAGGGTGGACAGCTTCAATCCACCTGCTGAAAGCATCCATAATAACAAGGCCGGGCTTTTTCCCTCACACTTGTTCAATAAAATCCATACAAATGTGTTGGAATAAGTATTCAGGGTGAGGACATTGTCCTCTCTCTGGTCTCAGATTCCTTTAGGAATTATTTTTGCACAAGTAATGCAGATTAAACAAAAATTTTTAATAGTTAGTAAAGCCATACATCATAAATACGTAAGATATGACCTCTACCATCCCTCCTGTTGAGACATAGCTTATGCCATGGCTCAATACTGTGACATATCTTAGGAGGTCACTGGGCAGTTCATACATATAGGGCATCTATAAAGAAACAACCCCTTTTGTTACCAAATTTTATTTTTTTTTTATGCCGATAGCATGTCATCCACATATAAGAGCATCTGGCTCCTTCTGGTGACTCACATTGAGCTAGGTTAGCCGATTTTACCTGGAAAACAATAGTAGGTGATTCACAGTACCCTTGTGGGATTCTAGTGAATGTATACCTGCTCCCCTTATATGTGAATACAAACCAAACCTGGCTATCTGGATGTACCAGGATGCTGAAGAAGACATTACTGAGATCACTGTAAAGACCTTATGTTCCGGCCTCCAGTCATTCAGCAGAGTAGGAGGGTCTGGCACTGTGGGGGCTCTTGGAATCACAGCCTCGTTTACAGATGGGGCGCCCTCCCTACTGGAAACAAGGCCGTGTTACAAGGTGAGCTGGACAGGGTATAATCACCCCTTTTATCGATCCCACATCTGCAGGTCATGAGGACCACAAAGATTCTAGGTATGTGGTCAATTCTTCCTCTAATTCTAGGAAAGGATCAGCATTTCTCACTCATTCCCCTGCCTCGCTGCAGGTGGACACTGGGTTTAGAAATGGTGTTCCACTTTAGTACTTGTGAACATGCCTGCAGTCTGGCATTGTAAAATGAGCCATCACCCAAATCCTCCCATCGTTACTTTCCTTACACCCCAACAAAATCACCAAGGGATTTCCATGATCTACCTTTACATCTGGAGAGGGAAATATGTGGCACGGTGCCTCTAAAAAGCAAAAACAACAATTTAATTTGTTCTGACAGTTTACAACTGACAACACAGTTCCCTTTATAATTCCAGTATATGGTGTGCAAAGAACAATCTAGAGCATGGAAATTCCCATATTTTACATCAGGACCCCTGAAATACCTGTAGTACATGGAGCAGTGTAGTTCTTCAGGTGTGTGAAAATCTACATTTGTATACCTTTATCTATTGCTTCCTTGATGAAGGACTCAGTAATAAAGGATGGTCCTGCAGTTATTAGATCTAGACTGTAATAATATCTGGATTCTCCATACCCCTGGAGCACCATTGTCTCAGCCATGGATTTCACCTATAGTCCTGCAGCAATAGGAATTATTCCCAGGCTCAGGGCTTGCATCATATCCCTCCCACACAGCTGATAATATAAGTTGTGTAATTGCACTTTTACCTGTGCCGAGAGACCGGTGTCTCCACAGGCGTAGACAATGGCTCTCTGTGTCTTACCACTTGCTCCTTTTACCACTATGCAGGCAGCAGACAGTCCAATAGTCGGTATCTCTTCTGGATGGACTAAGGTTCTAGTGGCTCCTGAATCAACAAGAAAAGTGACCTCATGGCTTCCCACAAGGACGGTTACTTCTGGAAATACAGTGTTTTTTATAAATGTATTTCTACTTTAGCCAAATTAAATATTTCCTCTCATTACACATTTCTTGTACCAAATTTTAAACTAAGTTTATCATCAAATGCAACCCATCTGTCAAAAGACACATTCAGGGTCTCCTAGTGGCCCCTTCTTATCTCCAAACCACAAACACATTCCACAACAATCCTCATGTTAACAGCTTATCTCCCACCTCAGGACTGTGTGCTCTGGGTAGTGCCTACTCCTAGTTTGTCAAGACTAAAAAGACATTGTCAGGGATCTACAATGTTTACTCTCTATTTGTTACAATATATAAGAGTTAGGCCTATAAGTTACCAATAAGGACACATTACACATCTGATCTGAAGACTGTTCTCTCTGGGTACCTGATGAGAAAGGACCATATCCAGTCTCATTCCAGGGATACCCTCTTGGTACAATCTTAATAACTTTCCAGCCATCAGATGAAATGGTCAATAACAATTCTGCCTTACAATGAGGACAAGGTCTTAAAATATATATCTATGGGATAAAGTCCCATAATGATGTTACATAAAATTCTTAAACACAAAAAGACAAACAAGATGAGGACTATACACAATATAAACTCTGGAGCACAATGGATTTTTACCCACTTATAAGAAGTTTGACAAATATCAGTGAAATTAATATGTCAACAAGAAGATAAAAAACCAACAACAACAATTCAATTACTGCTCCTAATATCCAGGATCTAAATAATCCTCACTGATTACACTATGTCCCAGATATTTACCAGCTTGTATCTCTATATCTTGCCACCTCCGTCCAATGAAGGCCTGTAAGGGCCTAGTATGACAACACAGTGTAACAAACGCGAACGGTCCCCAAGGAATGGGGTCACGATGATAAATGTGGTCACTGATCTGAACGAGATAAATATGCTCACAGGGACTTCTGACCAGTGTAACAGTGCAAACACACAACATACAACACTCTTCACAGTTAGGGATTGGACAGACACACGTACACAGAGACATAAGACAGGAGAGTAAAGTTCCCTTGTACTCCTATTCCTGAAGTGCTGAGATAAAGTCCAATGACACCGCCTCTTTATATACAAAGACGTTCCCGTTCTTAATATCAGGTATTCAGAGCACCACAGGAGCAGACTCTCCTCAGTGAAATGAGGAGGGTTCAGTCACTCTGTGTTATTTAAAGAAAAACATATAACAAAACAACATAGAATATTCTCTATGGGGATCAGGTGACATGTACCTAGGTGATTTATACCACTATAATAACCTATGATTTGTCTCCAGTCCACAGATGACTGTTGACCACGCCTACTGGACTCCCTTATACAGTCAGGATTTTATATTGCAATCCTCATACATTCACTCAAGATAACATTCAAGGAGTCTCATGTGTAACATAAAACATATATTTATGGCGTTTTAGTTCTATGTAGTTTCAAAAGACAGACAAAACAGCACACTTAACAGGAAACAACATTCAACAAAGTACAGAAGACAAAACAGAATACCGGCAAAAATTCATCTTATACTGGGTTCTATTTTAGGTTAATCCAGCGGATTCCTTAATCCGACGAGAATCTCCCTCAATTCTCCCATCTAGATCAATTTAACGTGCACACGGAGTTTTTTATTCCACAGTAGCCTTCTCACACTGGCTTTGTACCCATTGTACAGAATATCTTACAAGAACTAACAAACCCCAAATCTATGGAGCTTAGCAACTTACAGGAGTTATTATAACAATTACATGTAAACAACTTCCAACTTACAAGAGCCTCTCACAAACCCCAATTGGAAAAGTCTACAATCACAGTTCCCATTCAATTCCTAGAATAACATTCATACTGGATTAACAAGGTTACCGAATATAATGAAAATTATGAAATGTTCTTACCTGTATTCAGATACAGATGATTCCCCGAGATCCTTAGACTATACGAAATCCGTCACTTTCCCTCAGACCGGGATAACTGATTAATGCCCCTGGTGACGCCTAATGTCAAGGCGGAGGACTTACTTAAGGAGTCCCAGACTCCCCCGTGCACGGTTTACAGTACTCACCGGTGAGGGAAAGGTGTTGGATTCCCGGCCAACGCACCAAAATGTCAGGGGAGTTTGTCTTCCAATTAGAAATCGTCCAGACCTGAATAAGTAAGATGCTTCTTTATTGGACATGCCGGCATGGAGAGAGAATGACGACCACACAAGATGTGAGGAGTCCTCTGTCTGCTCAATACATATTCTTAAGAGTTTAAATCGCAAAGCCCAAAGGGTGTTGAAACATTGCGTTTGCAAAAAAGAGTACATACAATATGCTTAGCTTGTTAGAAATCCTTATCTACAGTTACCAGAGAAGTCATGTAAGACAAGGAAACCTGCTAACGTTCACAAAAAGTAACACCCAAAAGTAACACCCATGTATTACATCAGCTGAAAAGAGTTTCAAAGTCTTAAGCAAAAATAAATGGCATATATGCAGTCATGTGCATAGATACATATATACATACATATATATACATATACACACACTCATACATACATACACGCATGGGTATATATATACACATATATATATATATATACACATGCACACAAAAGAAAGGACTTTATTACAATTATTATAACAGGGGTGGAACGGTAATGTTCGCTTATAATGTCAGGCTTATAGTCTGGGACCGGGGAACTGCCTGACAACCCGGGGGACAAGCACACAGGACGGTAGAATATTATACAGCTTCTTACCCTGCAGGGAGACGCTGAGGCACCACGTGGAGACAGGAAAGCCGGGTCCAGGACCTGCGGGGAGGGCAGAGCGATAGGGAAGTGCTCAGTGTCCGCAGGACCTGCAGTCACGCGACCGCACGTCAGAGGGAGAGGCGGGGCTACCGCGGCTCAGGCAGCACTGCTGTAAACAGAAACAGGAGTGGCTCAGATGACTCTGGCAGACAGTAGTGTAATACACGGGGCGGACGGCAAGATGCTGGGGGAATACCCAGTAGAGAGGTCAGACGTAGCCAAGGGTCAAACACGGAACGAGCAGCGCAGTACAGGAGGGGTATACAGGTGGGAGGTCAGATGTAGCCAAGGGTCATACACAGCACGGGCAAAAGAAGTACCAAATCAGCAAACAAGAGACGTAAATGGTAACCAAACAGAATCAAATACCAGGCAGACAGACAATGGTTGGCGTGCAGCACGAACAGGACAGGGTCGAGCACACTCAGATAGAAGTATAAGCGACAGCGGACGGCTCTCCCCTGGTGCCATAAGAACTCTCCCCAGACCCACAGAGAGGCTCTCCCTATTAACTACTCCACCACCTACCCTGAACTTTTACTAAACCATGACATGCTGCCGCTTGATGGCTGTGCAAGCACAGGACCATTTCTGTCCACAGACACATTGCCTAGCACCAGGATCATGGATTCCACACCCGGTGTCTGTGGCTGGTGTGCACTGTGTTGGTGGGGGTGTCAGGGGTTCCACCAGGGTGTCATCATCTGCAGCAGTGATGTCATCTCCGGTTACCTGCATTCCTCTGGCGCTGGACTCATTCGATTGCGACACCGCTGTCAGTTGCGTCTGCAGCTCCTCAATTTCTCCTTCCAGGAGCGCCAGGTCAGCTACCGATGACTGGTTGTAGCCTCCATCTTCCTGGCCGGGGGAGCCTCCAGCTTCCACCCCGCACCCAGCAGGCATCTTCTCACCGCTCGCCATGGGTCTTCCTGGTGCTCTCCCTTCTCTTCCGCCCTGCTTCCCTCCGTGGGGCCTCTCTCCGCCCCCCGTGGGTGGTGTCTCTTTTCTTTGACGCCAGACCAGGCTAGGAGGTGGACCCCTCCGACTGTCGGCCATGATGCTGTCATGTAGAAGTAAAGGCAGGGGACGTTCATATTGTTTTGCGCTCTTTCTTGGGTGCCACCCATGAAGGCACACCCTACTTCACTGCCATGGCGGCCATCTTTACAGTCAAAGTCACAGTTCAGTAAATCAATTCCTTTACACATTTTAGGTTCAGCATTTCACAAATCAGTCAAATGTTTGGCACACAGGACCCGGTGGCACCGGTCTTCGTAAATCCTGTTTGTGATGCCAAAATGGATCGCCCGCCAGGGCAGTGGGGTTACTCGGTACCGGGCCGGTATCTCAGAGGGATGTGTCACGGTGGCGGTGACCCAGTCCGTGGCCCTTGGCGTCCATGCAAAAGGGGAGAAACGTAGCAGAATAAAGTTTATAGGTAGATGATACATGACGCACCTGTGGTGTTAAGCCGACGCTGCAGTGCAGATCCTCTGGGACAGATGGTATAAGGCAGCAGAGATGTAATAGCTCCCCACAGGTAGAGCTGTAGTCCCAGGGCAGTAATAGTAGGAGTTGAGGTAGATGGTGTAGTGGTAGGCACAGAGATGTAGCAGTGCTGAGTGGGTTGGCGCAGGAAGAAGGCAATGACACAGCTGAGTGCAGTTCCGATAGTTTACTCACAGTTCAGTTGCATGCAGATGCCCACTTGGTGCTGCATCCTTCAGGCCAGGAGTCCAGCAAATTTTCCCAGACGGACAGAGTACACCTTTCCAGCACTCCCCTCAATATGTACCTTTCCTGGCCGTCTAACTGTGTTGCTTTTCCTGCGTTCTCCTATGCAACACCTCACAGTCAGTGTCCCAGGCTAGCAGCTGCAGATCCTGTCGGATAACGTGCACAATTCGTTTCCTTGATCCTACTCCTTGCTGCCTTTCTGGCGAGATAACTGTGGATAGTGGCTGTGGCCCCTAAAGAGACCACAGCTGTCGGCTTTGCTAGTTAAGTCCTTAGTTCCACTCCACTAGGCTAAGGGACTGAGTCCCTTCTGCGACCTGATTCCTCCACCTGATGGCTATCAGCGGGGAACGAGCCACACGGGTGGCCTCTGCCTATCCCGTGCCTCTAGAATCCCTTCCCTCTTCCAGGAAGCCTTCCTTCTGTCCTTATTTCCCCCCCAGCAGCTCCTCCAGCATAGGAGCTGCTGGACCACAGGTCCGTTCACTTCCTCCCCCTAAGGAGAATCTCCCTCACTTCCCCTTCTGCTCTCCCGCTCAGCCTATAAGCTCCGCCCACCTCCCATTCCTATCCAAATAGGGCAAGTCAATCCCTGTCTGGCCATAGTGTAAGTGTGAGGTGAGTGTCAGAGTACTTGTCAGGTGTTCTGAGTGTGGTTGGGTGTCTCTCCCGTACCTGGGAAGTGGGATACCACACCTCTGGCTGAGGTACAGTACCTCTGTGGCGACTGAACCCTCAGGGGCGCCACACTTGTGTATGCCCTCATCATCTCTCGCCTCGACTACTGCAACATCCTTTTCTGTGGCCTCCCTTCTAACATCCTCACACCTCTCCAATCCATCCTTAACTCCAGGTCCAGGTCCAGTCTCCAGGTCCAGATGAATTACACCCCAGAGTACTGAAGGAGATAGCAGAAGACATTTTTGAACCCCTCTCCATAATCTTTGAAAATTCTTGGAGAACAGGAGAAGTGCCAGAAGACTGGAGAAGAGCAAATGTTGTTCCTATCTTCAAAAAGGGGAAGAAGGTGGACCCAGGCAACTATAGGCCGGTGAGTCTGACTTCTATACCAGGAAAGATCTTTGAACAAATTATTAAACAACATGTATGTCAATACCTGGATAAGAATGAAGTGATCAAACAGAGTCAGCATGGGTTTGTAACTAATAAGTCATGTCAGACTAACTTAATTTCCTTCTATGACGGTATCACTGATTGGGTGGATCAAGGAAATGCTGTAGATATAGTATATCTTGACTTCAGCAAAGCATTTGACAAAGTCTCTCATACAATCCTTATTGAAAAAATGACTAAGTATGGAATGGACAAGGCAACTGTTAGGTGGATTCATAACTGGCTTTGTGATCGGACCCAAAGAGTGGTCGTAAATGGCTGCACATCCAGTTGGAAGAATGTCTCAAGTGGGGTACCACAGGGCTCTGTCCTGGGCCCTGTATTGTTCAACATCTTTATCAACGATTTAGATGAAGGAATTGAGGGTAAACTGATTAAATTTGCTGATGACACAAAGCTAGGAGGGATAGCTAATACTAGAGAAGAGAGAGAGAGGATTCAAAAAGATTTAAATAAACTGGAGAAGTGGGCAGCAACTAACAGAATGGTTTTTAACAGGGAGAAATGCAAAGTACTACATCTGGGCAATAAAAATGAAAAAAGCATATATAGAATGGGAGGAATAGGGCTAAGTGACAGCACATGTGAAAAAGACTTGGGTATACTAATAGATCACAGACTGAATATGAGTCAACAGTGTGATGCAGCAGCAAAAAAGGCAAAGGCAATTCTAGGATGTATTAACAGAAGCATACAGTCTAGATCACGTGAAGTCATTATTTCCCTCTACTCCTCTTTGGTCAGACCTCATCTGGAATATTGTGTCCAGTTTTGGGCACCACATTTTAAAAAAGACATCAACAAACTGGAGCAAGTTCAGAAAAGAGCGACCAGAATGGTGACCGGTCTGCAAACCCTGTCTTATGAGGAAAGGTTGCATGATTTGGGAATGTTTAGTTTGCAAAAGAGAAGACTGAGAGGAGACTTAATAGCTGTCTACAAATATCTAAAGGGCTGTCACATTGTAGAAGGATCAACTTTATTCTCATTTGCACAAGGAAAGACTAGAAGCAATTGGATGAAACTGAATGGGAGGAGCCACAGATTAGATATTAGAAAAAACTTTTTGACAGTTAGAGTGATCAATGAGTGGAACAGGCTGCCACGAGAAGTGGTGAGTTCTCCTTCAATGGAAGTCTTCAAACAGAGGCTGGACAGACATCTGACTGGGATGATTTAGCGAATCCTGCTTTGAGCAGGGGGTTGGACCAGATGGCCCAGGAGGTCCCTTCCAACTCTACGATTCTATGATTCTATGATTCTAACTCTGCCACCCGACTAATTCATCTCTCTCCTCGCTACTCCTCCGCTTCTCCCCTCTGCAAATCTCTTCACTGGCTCCCATTCCCTCAGCGTATCCAATTCAAATTACTAATACTGACCTACAAGGCAATCTATAACCTGTCTCCTCCATATATCTCTGAACTAATCTCCTGATATCTTCCCTCACATAATCTTCGGTCCTCCTAAGACCTCCTTCTCTCCTCCACACTTATTTGCTCCTCACCCAACCACCTCCTAGACTTCTCCCGAATAGCCCCCATTCTTTGGAATTCTTTGCCCCAATACGTCTGACTATCAATCACACTCAGATCCTTCAGACGGAACCTGAAAACTCCCCTCTTCAGCAAAGTCTGAGAGCCTGCAATGATCCCTTCTGCCTCCTCACCACTAGTGGAGCTACCGCCTCACCATCACTGGAGCTGCTGCAACCCCCCAACCTACTGTCTCCTTCCCCACCATCCTGTAGAACGTAAGCCCGCAAGGGCAGGGTCCTCTCTCCCCTCTATATCAGTCTGTGATTGTTAGTTTGTTTACTGTAAGTGATATCTGTAACTTGTATGTAACCCCTTCTCATGTACAGCACCATGGAGCCAATGGTGCTTTATAAATATATAACAAAAATAGTCATAATTCTCTTACACATGAATTCTCAGGTCCCACAACTACTCCACGTGTGGCATTTGCTGTGGATATCGGTGAGTGTAGGTGCCCGATATCAACAGACAATGCAATAATTATCTGATGCAGGTCACACGTCTGGTACCTGCATCTATCTTCAGAACAGGGATTCTTTTATCCCCTTTTCTGATAGATGAATGATTGCAGTGACAAGTGCACTCAGCTGTATTCAGAACTTCCTTTTATGGAACCTGTCATGTAAAAAAATGCTATTAACCTGCAGATGTGGGTTTAATCTGCAGGTTATGAGCATTGTAAAGCTGCCCAGTGCCTGCACTAAGAGGCCCATTGCCTGCACTGAGAGTCCCTCTACCAGGAGGAAATGAAATTTATTCCTCCTATGAGCCTTGGGCCTTCAGTTATAGGGGTGTAATAGCCTGCAGGTACTGATGATGTCACTACGGATCAGAGACAGATCAAGAGTTAAAGGGTTTATTTACAGGGGATTGACTCTCCATGCAGGGAGAAGCAGTGGGGGTTAAACTTGACAGGGTAAAAGGTAAAATGGTACACAAAAGGCTGGGTAAAGCTATGAAACAGTTAAGCAAAGTAGAAATAGTTAAACGTGAATTCTTGTACCTTATCAGTCTGGTGAGGTCTTGATTGCAGGGTCTCTTTCTCCAAAGCTGGCACCGTCAACAGCGGCACTTGAATTCTCTGTAGTCTCTCCTCTCTTTGGAACTGGGAACTCCAGGGTTAAAGCAGGAAGCAGGGAGATGCTGCGAACCTGAGCCTCCCCTGCTCTAAAGCCCCCTTCACACATAGCGAGATCACTAGCAATATCGCTAAAGCGTCACCGATTTTGTGACGCAACAGCGATATCGGTAGCGATCTCGCTACATGTGACACTTACCTCCAACCCGGCTCCCCGCTGGATATCGCTGATCACGCGAGAATGGGATGGTCCATTTCTCATCATCGGCTTCCTGCTGGCGCCGACGAGCGACTCCATAGACGCGGGCGGAAGACGTCACCCTCGCTGCATGTGACAGGTAAGTATCGACCGCCGACCGCTGCTGCACCGCTGGTGAGATCTGCCTGTTTGGCAGCTCACTAGTGACCATTTAGCGATGCACCAGCGATCCTGACCGGTTCGTATTGCTGTCGGAATCGCTGGTGCATCGCTAAATGTAATGGGACCTTTAGTCTCTGTATGATACACTGTCAGTCTCTCCACAGGAACGATGCTGCACACACTGAAAAGTCTCTCTGTCACACTAAGGAGCTCTGGTCTGTCACCGCGGGCATCGGGGCTGTGCGCACGTGTAGGTACGTGAGCCGACTGGGGGGTGGTCCTCTTACCGCCGCGAACAGACTGAGACGGAGACTGAAGTGCGTCCAACAGGTCCTCTTTATTGGCTGTCCTCTTGACGACCGCAGCAACATACAGCAGCGGCTAGACACTCTCCACAAATAGGCCCGGGTACCTTCGCTTCCTCCTTACTTCTGTATAACGGCCCTCACGGCTCTTTCACTGCAGCTGCCCTAGGCCTACCACTACAGCGCTTCGCCTGCCCGAGTCCGTCCGTCTTATGGTACCCCCAGGCTCTCTCTGTCTGCGGCTTCTCTTGTCTCTCCATCTGCGGCTTCTCCTGTCAGGGCCACCCCCCTGACTGTCTCATTTGTCAGTCCCCTCTGGAGCGTCTTCACTGTGTTTAGCCTCCTTAGGTCTTCTCTACTCAGCTCCTTTCCCTGGACTGACCGCTTCTAGAACTCTTCAGCCTCCTTTTATCCCCCTCCTTGGGAATTCCCCCTAGAGTTCTTGTAACCCCGCCCCCCATGACTGAGCGGTTTCGTAGCCCTAAGCTGATGTTCAGTCCTTTGCTCACAACTCTCTACTCCCATCTTGTGGCCAAACTGCAGTACTACACCCACCTCTCCTATCTCCAGCTGTCTCCCTTCTTTCAATACAACAATCCATCTAAAGCACACTATACCTTTACCTTCCCACTGCAGACAGGGCCATACGTCAGTCCACTTCCCCTACACTCCCCTCTTCCTTTGTCCGTTGTCGTCCTCGACAATCTTGTTCCCCTTCTTTGTCATTCTGAAGCTTTGCCACCGTCTTTCTGTCTAGCCGTTTGTCGAGCAAGCCCTGAGTCCTTTTGCTCTACGTATTGGTGCCGAATAAAACTGGGAGCATCCATGCCTGGAGTAGCTTATGGCTACTGGCCGGCACATATGCCTTTAAGACTATTCCCACTGGTTGGGCCAGGTCCACCCGGACTTCTCTACGGGTGCTTTCCTCCGACTTTTCTCCCATTCTGCAACATTCTACAATCTGGGGTGCAATGACCGAGGCTGTAGCCTACCAGGTCACAGACCGCTTCCCTCCTTTGCTTTGGGGTGTTTGTGGTACTGGGGACTTGACCTAGGGACCACTGTCTGTTTCCATTCCACCTGTCTCTTTGTCCTATCAAATTAAATTAGTCATGGTCAGCGTTTCTCTTCACACTTAGTACCCGGGACCTGTTGAACATTTTCATTTTTTTTTTTTACATACATATGACATTTCAACAACTATCTATAGTTTTAACTATGCCATGTTTAATACTACCATGTTAACTTTTTTTGTTTTGCATCTTTTCCAAGTAAAGCATAACATTTTTCTTTTTAAACAAAACATAAACATTGTTGCTCTCCCTTCCTTTACAGAGAGCGCCTCCCCCCATGCATCCCCGCCGTATCAGGAGAGAAAAACATTGTACTTAACGTGGACATAGAACTGTCCATAGGCTGCACTATGGCGCACAGCAATCCTGGTAGTCCGGGTCACCTCCTGACGGGCGATGTTCCATCAATCAGCAGGGAACTCCACAGCCGTGAAGTTCCCGGGATGCTTGAACTGTTCTGGGTCCTGAGTGTCCCTGATGCCCGAGACCCAGGAGTCCTCTTTTCTTTTATGGGGGCTCATACCCCTCGAGGTAAGCGATGACCGCCAACACATAATAGCCGCGGGGGCAGTACTCCTTGTAATAAGAGACCAGGTCTCCCTCCCGCAGAGCCCATCCGTGTTTGATGGAAGCCACATTAAAGTATATTTTGTGACTGGTTGCGAGGTCCCGAATAAAGCCATAGCCCTTGGCTGGGTTGGTGTGCACAAGCCACCCGTTAGACCGGGGAACGGTCATGGCTGCTTCCCCCTTGGCATGCAGCAGTGCCCAGACCTCCCGCTCTTTGGCCTTCTTCTGCTCATTGACCTCCGCAACCCAGGCGGAGCGTCCGGTGTAGGCCTCGGGGCCTGGCCGGTGGGCCACGGCCGAAGCTGAGAGTGGGGCAGGGGCAGCTGCATGTGCCAGAGGGCCAGCCACAGCTGGGGACGGACGCGGGGTAGGGGCAGCTGCGGGTACCTTCGGTTAGGCCGCACCCAGAACCATGAGTGGAGCAGGGGCAGCCACAGGCACCGGCGGGCAGGCCGCAACCGGAGTCGCGGACGGGTCAGAGGTGGCCACAGGCATCGGTGGGTATGCCGCGGAGTAGGCCGCAGCTGGGACCAAGGCGGCCGCGGGCACCGGCGAGTAGGCCGCAGTCAAGGCCGCGGATGGAGCAGCGGTGACCACGGATGACGGTGAGTAGACAGCGGGGGCTGGCAGCCCGGTCACTGCGGCGATCTGGAGCGGGGCCAGAGTGGCAGCAGGCCCGATGGATAGGCCGCTGCCGGAAGATGGAGCATGGCAGGGGTGGCCGCGGGTCGGTTCCGCGTCGGCGACACGGGACGAGGTACCACTGGGCGGGGTGGCTCGGGGTCGTTGGCGGAGGCGTTGTTCAACCCGGCAGGGCCCGCGGAGTCACCTGGAGACGGGGTCGCTGGGGAGCGGGTGGTCAGGCGAGGAGGCCGAGGGCCGGTATTGGGGCCCTGGGGCCTGTTTTGTGCACGGAGCGTGGGGGCGAGAACTGCCTGCGGTGCCGCTGGCTGGGCCGGGGGAACGCTCACCTTCCCCGGTGCCGCGGCTCCTGGCAGGCTATCCCGCAGCTCCCTCAGCAGCCATTGATCTTAACCCCGCCGTTCGGCAGGGCCAGCCTCCAGGCTCGATGGTTCCGCAGGGAGGCTCCGTGAAGGTTCCTCCAGCGGCTGTTCCAGCAGGGTCAGGGGTCGCTCCTCTTCCCTGGCAGGCGTCCGAGGTACCAAGAGTGGCTCCCAGGGGCAGGTCTCCCAACGGGACTCGATCTCCTAATGCCACCTCCATTCCAGGCGTCTGAGGCCACGGCAGCTGCAGCGTCGCATCTTGTCCGAGTTCCAGAAGCTCAATGGCGCCAAGAAGCTGCACCCAGCCTCTCCATCTGGGCCACTCCCATTCTTGGGTGGGGCGTTGGTCAGCCTCTCCACCCATCTTCCAGGTACCAACGTGAAGGAGCGGCTGTCTTCACATGTAGGCCGCTCCCTCCAGGGGCGGGTGCGACATAGTCCCAGATTGTCCAATGTAGCTGCAAACTCATGTGCTTCTTTCTGGCGTTGGAATGCCACAGCCATTCTGTCAAGTTCTTTTCCGCTCCGGATCCACCTGATGAAAGCCAGCAATCCGGAACACAGCCCAAGTTTGAAATCCACAGGGAAATCTTCAGCCCGTACGATTTGGGTCCTTTAGATCTTTGGTGCAGGCTCGCCGCTGAAGTTGGAGTATTGGTGGCGGCGATCCTGCCGACTACGCCAAATGTAGGTATGTGAGCCGACTGGGGGGTGGTCCTCTTACCGCCGCGAACAGACTGAGACGGAGACTGAAGTGCGTCCAACAGGTCCTCTTTATAGGTCGTCCTCTTGTTGACCGCAGCAACATACAGCAGCGGCTAGACACTCTCCACACACAGGCCCGGGTACCTTCGCTTCCTCTTTACTCCTGTATGACGGCCCTCACGGCTCTTTCACTGCAGCTGCCCTAGGCCAACCACTACAGCCCTTCGCCTGCCCGAGTCCATCCGTCTTGTGGTACCCCTAGGCTCTATCCGTCTGCAGCTTCTCCTGTCAGAGCCACCCCCCTGACTGTCTCAGTTGTCAGTCCCCTCTGGAGCTTCTTCATTGTGCTTCGCCTCCTTAAGTCTTCTCTACTCCTCATTTCCTCTCCCTGGACCGCTTCTAGAACTCTCCAGCCTCCTTTTATCCCCCTCCTTGGGAATTCCCCCTAGAGTTCTTGTAACCCCGCCCCCCATGACTGCGGTTTCGTAGCCCTAAGCTGATGTTCAGTCCTTTGCTCACAACTCTACTCCCATCTTGTGGCCAAACTGCAGTACTACACCCACCTCTCCTATCTCCAGCTGTCTCCCTTCTTTCAATACCACAGTCCACCTAAAGCACACTATACCTTTACCTTCCCACTGCAGACAGGTCCGTACGTCAGTCCACTTCCCCTACACATGGGTCACTGTCTCTGCACTGTCAGGGGGAAAGCCTCCTCTGGTCACAGGGGCTACCGAGTCCACGTACTCACAGACAGTGCTTTCTATATCTCGTACTTCAGCCCCAATCCTCTGACGGGGAGTTCTCATTTTCCTGGAGCGCGGTGCTACAGCCTGCTTCTTGTGTGACGCGCGCTGCTCTGCCTCTGGTGCGCTCTGCTTTCACGCCCTCAGCCTGCACACCTTCCGGTCCACCGCCCCTTTGTGGGGTGTAGGACCCCGGGAAAATGACTGGGCCGGAACCAAGGGGACCGCCATCAGGGTTCCTGAAAGAACCACACCGGGGGGGACAACGAAGGGAGACATGCGACTGATGTTGTCAGGGCAACAGGGGGCGAGGCGAGGAAAACAGGAGCAGGGGGCGCGCTCAGGTGTCAGTTGGCAGAGAGCCTGACATGAGACAGGAAGCCGTGTGACATAGAGAGAAACGGGGAAACGGGCGGTGTGTTTTGGAGAGACCGTCAGGGGTCTGTGAGGGGGAAGCTACGGACTCACCGACAAGTGACACGTGAGAGACTTTCACCTGAGGCCGCTCCCCGCACACGGTCGCACACTGCTGCACCCGCTGTTTCCCGCCTCGTTGTGACAGGTCCGCGACCTCAAGCGGCCGCTTCGGCTACACATCAATCCGCTACAGCGGTCAGGACACTGCCCCCCTTCCTTCTCCCACAGCTGTGGCCCTGTCATCACCGACCTCAGGGGGGCGCCACCTCGCCATAGGCGGCCATAGAGGCCCCCATCCCGTTTACTGGGGGACCCTGAGCAGAGGCCGGCCAACCGTCATTTTAGAGACTGCGTCAAGACTATGCTGTGAGGCGGGAGCCGGTAAAGACTTCCTGGAAGGCCTACCCCGCTGTATCCTTCAGGGCCTGTTGTGCCCCACCAGCACCGATTCTTCAGGGCCTGTTGTGCCCCACCAGCACAGATTCTTCAGGGCCTGTTGTGCCCTGCCAGCACCGATTCTTCAGGGCCTGTTGTGCCCCACCAGCACAGATTCTTCAGTGCCTGTTGTGCCCCGCCAGCACAGAGTCTTCAGGGCCTGTTGTGCCCCGCCAGCACAGATTCTTCAGGGCCTGTTGTGCCCCACCAGAACAGATCCTCCAGAGCCCGTCGAACCCAATCATCCCGGGACATCGGGGCGTCAAAGCAGTCGCATCAGCAACCTCTGAGCTGCCGCATCTGCGATCCTGAACGACGCCTGGAAGGATAAGTTGTCCATAGGAAATAAGGACCCTTAGTTCGGCCGTACGTGGCCTGCAACACCCGGACTAGCCGGATTAGTCGCATTTAATATAAGAAAAAGTGTTGTAAATGTTATTGAGTCCCTGCGAGGACAGTTTGTTGTTCCCTATTTGGTTTGTTCAGCAAAGCCCCAGCGGCACCAATTTATAAACGTTTATTTTACAAATCACACTCAGTCTCGCATCTCGTCACTGCATCCTGAGAACCTGTCTGAACCCTACACTTGGCGTAGTCGGGAGGATGCAGTCTCCGAGCATGGACAGTGGTGTCCCAGATTATGGCAGAGCTGTGAACTCTACAAATAATGAGGGTCCCCGTTCCAGCATTTCATTGGGGGCCATGCTGAACAACCTGCCTAGATTTTCCGGCTCCAATACTATGCTATGGAGCTGGACAGAGCGGATGCGGGGGCTTTTTCGGATGCACCCAATGACCCCCGATCTGGAAGCCGAAGTGGCTCTCATGGCACTAGACGGGGAGGTCAGTGATGTTGAAACCTCCGGGACACCGTAACATTTTTGATAAAGTTTTACAGATAGTAGAACAGACCCATGGGGACCCAACTAATGTGGGAGAGTTAAAGACCTGCTTGTTCAGTCGGATGCAGGGAGAGGGGCAGACAATCACTCAGTATATCAATGTCCTCCAAGAATTGCATACGGTCATTGAAAGAAAGGACGGGGTAGGGGTAGGTCCTGTTGACATTACCCTAAGCGACCTACTGGTGACTGGACTGCGGGATCCATTAATAAAGCAGGCATTACGGGAGCAGATCAGAATGAATCCCCAAATAGACTTTTCAGAAGTGGGAAGTCAGTCACAGGCTCGATACGAGGGGAAGATACGAGATGTGGAGGCCTCCGTGAATGTAGTCGAGGAGCCTCAGTGGGTGGAGGAGATGAAGCAAGAGTTGAAGAATATTAAGGGCGAGTTGGCCGAAGTAAAGAGGAGGACCGAGACCGGGACTGAACTGGCCAAACTAGTAAAGCCTTTAGAGGAAGTGCTGCCAGCCTCCGCGGTTCAATTGCGAGTACACTCCGAGGATCCTTGGGAAGTAACGATTCGAACCCTACAGGCCACCGTAATCTCGACTCAGGAGAAGGGTCGAAATATTCTGGAGCAGATGCGGGCCGAACTTTCCGGGTTAACTTCAGCCCAACTCTCACAGAGAAAAACATTGCTTGGACAGTACCATGAAGTATTTGCTAGTCATGAAGAAGATTTTGGGTGTACCACCGCCATCACTCACGAAATCCCCACAGCAGGAGCGGCCCCTATCCAGGAGCGATATCGACAGATCCATCCACAACTCTACCAGGAGGTGAAAACTTTGCTGGCCCAGATGCTGCGAAAAGGGGTGATACGGGAGAGCCAAAGCCCCTGGGCGGCTCCAATTGTGTTGGTCCAGAAGAAAGATGGTGCATTACGATTCTGTGTGGATTATCGGAAACTGAATGCATGCATTATTAAAGACTCATACCCACTGCCCCGCATAGAAGAATCCTTGTCCGCTTTGGGGAAAGCAACATATTTTTCGACCATGGACTTGGCCAGTGGGTACTGGCAGGTGCCCATGTCAGAAGAAGATAGAGCCAAGACGGCGTTCATATTGCTGATGGGACTATTTGAGTTCAATCGAATGCCATTTGGACTGGCCAATGCCCCCTGGACCTTTCAACGGTTGATGGAGAGGTGTCTGGGAGATCTCAATTTTGAGGCTACGTTGATCTACCTGGACGATATCATCATCTATGCCGCCACATTCGAGGACCACCTGAAGCGGTTGGGACAGGTACTCAGCCGGTTGCAAAAGTACGGGTTGAAGGTAAAGCCTCAGAAATGCCACCTATTTCGCTCCCAGATTGAGTATCTGGGTCATGTCGTTTCGGCAGAAGGTGTGAGGCCATCCCGGGAGAAGACTGCTATCCAGGAATGGCCTACCCCCGAGACGGTAAAAGATGTGCGCGCTTTTCTGGGGTTGCCGGATATTACCATCGTTTCGTAAAGAATTTTGCATGCCGAGCTCAAGCCCTGCACGACCTGCTAAAGGGGTCTCCCGCTGGGGCCAATGGATGAAGAATCCAGTGGCAACACCCTCAGGAAGAGGCCGTCCGAGACTTCAAGGCTGTGCTCTCGGATGCCCCAGTGTTGGCTCATGCAGATTTCTCACAACCGTTCATCTTGCACACTGACGGGAGTCTTCACGGGCTGGGGGCTGTGTTGTCACAAGTTCAAGATGGCCGGGAGAGGGTGATCGCTTATGGAAGCCGCTCACTCCATGACTCCGAGCGCAACCCTGACAATTACAGCTCCTTCAAGCCATGACGGGCCATGACGGAGAAATTCGCAGAGTACCTAGCAGGCTCCGAGGTGGTGGTGCGGACTGACAACAACCCGCTGGCTCATTTGGAAAACGCCAAATTGGGGGCTCTGGAACAGCGATGGGTGGCCCGGATGGCGAAGTTCAATTATAAAATTATCTACAAAAGAGGGGCCGAGAATGTCCATGCTGACGCCCTCTCCAGGATTCGTCATACTACTCCAGGGCAGAATCGAGATGAAGAATTAGAAGGAGAGGAAATACCGTTCGTCCTCACTGCTGCCGTGCTCACAACTGGCAATCAAAAAGTATCTTCCCCCGAGACCTCAAGGGGCATATTGGAACAATCCCGAGATAAGTGGATACAACAGCAACAAGAAGACGAAGAAGTGGGACTTCTCCGGACATGGGTAGCTGCTGGTTAATTACCCCTTGATACTCAACGATAAACTTTGACTCAAGATCTGTCGCTGATGCTGCGACAATGGGAGAGACTGGTTATCCGAAAAGGACTATTGTACCGTAAAATAACTTCGCTAACAACCTCAATGACGGTTTGGCAGGTGGTTACGCCCGGAGCCCAACTTCATGTACTGGCTCGGGAGGCCCACGAAAAAGGGGCCCACTTCGGAGCAAAAAAGACCTTGCAATGGTTACAACAGAAAGCTTACCACCCACTTTTGCTAGCTGTTGTGGACGAAATTTGCCGGACCTGCCGCTAATGTGATTTAGCCAAACCACCTCAGACAATTGTGACCTCATCACCCCTTGAGCTCCTGACGGTGGATTACCTAACCATTGGTCCCGCATTTCAGGGATACGAACACTGTCTCGTCATGGTGGATCATTTCACCAAGTTTGCTGTGGTCACCCCTACTCAAGACCAGACCGCAGAGTCAGCCGCCTCCGCAATTTGCAGAAACTTTATACAAGTATACGGATGTCCTCAACGAATATATTACGATCAGGGAGCATGTTTTTTGGGAAAAGTTATGGAGGAATTACATCATCTCTCTGGGATTGACAAATCCCGGACCACACCGTATCACCCGCAAGGAAATGGGGCTTGTGAACGATTTAATCGAACATTGATTCAGATGCTGCGTACTCTGGAGAGTGACATGAAGGCCCGTTGGCCCGAATATGTTTCTGAACTAGTATGGGTCTACAACAATAGGGTGCATCGAGTTACTGGCTATACCCCTTACTCCCTGTTGTTTGGATGTGAAGGAAAAAGGGATCACGGAGGTGGAGTTGGACCCCGAAGAGCCTCAGCCCTGGACCGGAGTGTCGTCCTGGGTCCGAAATCATCGCCACCGGCTGCAAACCCTCCACCGAATCGTACACACAAAGCTCCGAGACTGGGAACACCCCGGAAAGAATACAACTCCAAATCCCCACTTCCAAAGCGGGGACCATGTGCTTGTACTAGATCAACGCCCCCCAGAACAAACTGGAGCCGCGTTGGGAAGAGAGTCCTTATCGGGTTCTACACCGTATCCATCCGGAAGGACCTGTGTACGAAATACGACCCGAGGAGGATGAAACACTGCCCACCCGCATTGTACATCGTAATATGTTATGCCTGTGTATTTCCACTGACCCAAAGCCACTGGAGCCTGCCCCTTCGTCCTCTGAACCGTCGTCCATGTGTTGGGACCCGGACGACGACGAAGGTTTTCCTCCAGAATCCAGAGGCCCTCCACTCAAAAATGAGACAGCTGACACAATTAGCCAGCCTGCACCAATCAGCCCCCCAATGTCCACCACCCCAGAAGACTCCACCCCAGTCGAACTAAGACGCTCCGAGCGGTCAACGGCCGGTAAACCCCCCGAACGGTATGAACAAGACCAGTTCGTATGGCAACGAACATTGACACCCCTACAGGCCAATCTCAATAGACTAACGCCCTCGCCCGAGGACTGGCGAGCTTACAGGGTGGGGAAATGTGTGGAGGAAGACCCCCGGAAAGTGACTGGGCCGGAACCAAGGGGACCGCCATCAGGGCTCCTGAAAGAACCACACCGGGGGGGACAACGAAGGGAGACATACTACTGAAGTTGTCAGGGTAACAGGGGGCGGGGCGAGGAAAAAAGGAGCAGGGGGCGCGCTCAGGTATCAGTTGGCAGAGAGCCTGACAGGAGACAGGAAGCCGTGTGACATAGAGAGAAACGGGGCAACGGGCGGTGTGTTTTGGAGAGACCGTCAGGGGTCTGTGAGTGGGAAGCTACGGACTCACCGACAAGTGACACGTGAGACTTTCACCTGAGGCCGCTCCCCGCACACGGTCGCACACTGCCGCACCCGCTGTTTCCCTCCCCATTGTGACAGGTCCGCGACCTCAAGCGGCCGCTTCGGCTACACATGAATCCGCTACAGCGGTCAGGATACTGCTCCCCTTCCTTCTCCCACAGCTGCGGCCCTGTCATCACCGGCCTCAGGGGGGCGCCACCTCGCCATAGAGGCCCCCGTCCCGTTTACTGGGGGACCCTGAGCAGAGGCCGGCCAACCGTCATTTTAGAGACTGCGTCATGACTACGCTGTGAGGCGGGAGCCGGTAAAGACTTCCTGGAGGCCTACCCCACTGTATTCTTCAGGGCCTGTTGTGCCCCACCAGCACCGATTCTTCAGGGCCTGTTGTGCCCCGCCAGCACAGATTCTTCAGGGCCTGTTGTGCCCCGCCAGCACAGATTCTTCAGGGCCTGTTGTGCCTCGTCAGCACAGATTCTTCAGGGCCTGTTGTGCCCCACCAGCACAGATCCTCCAGGGCCCGTCGAACCCAATCATCCCGGGACATCGGGGCATCAAGGCAGCCGCATCAGCAACCTCTGAGCGGCCGCATCTGCGATCCTGAACGACGCCTGGAAGGATAAGTTGTCCATAGGAAATAAGGACCCTTAGTTCGGCTGTACGTGGCCTGCAACACCCGGACTAGCCGGATTAGTCGCATTTAATATAAGAAAAAGTGTTGTAAATGTTATTGAGTCCCTGCGAGGACAGTTTGTTGTTGCCTATTTGGTTTGTTCAGCAAAGCCCCAGCGGCACCAATTTATAAACGTTTATTTTATAAATCACACTCAGTCTCGTGTCTCATCCCTGCATCCTGAGAACCTGTCTGAACCCTACACCTTCTTTTCCCCCACTGCCCCTTACAGTGACATGGTGCAGTCGGTCCAAGTGAGTAAGTCTTCCCTGGCAACCCTGCTGCCTGGCTATGTGGTTCCGGACACGGAGCAGGAGAGGTAACCCCCTTCTGGCTCTTCTTCCTCTTCACCCCCTTACAAGGGCGGGCTGGCACGGTTTCAATCACGCCTCAGGGCATAGTGAGCAGCGGCTGTAAACATTCCCTGGCACTAAGCCTGCTCAGCACTAGGCCGCACTCAGATGGCTTCCGAATGCAGACCAAAAGGATAAGGTGGAGAATCTTTTTTTTTTCTCCACATACGAGAATAACTGATTACACTGACACTTGGACCGCACTCTGATCAAACTTTGTGACAAGGTTTGGAGAACCACAGCCAGTTTGGGGATTGCGTGACAATCTTGACCGATTTATCCAGACATCTGAATGCGCCTTATAACATTCGTATTATATTTTCCAGTAGTCAGTAATTTATCTTTTGTTGCCCTTTAAAAAAAAAACATGTCCTCATGTGCTTGACTCCTTTTATAGCTGCAATTGCTACATGTGTGTAGTGTTAGTCCGCAGAAGGAGCCATAAAACGAGGCTGAGATTACTGTAGGCGATCAAGGATCATTCCTGTACCTAGAGATGTGCTCAGCTTAGGTGCCTGTGGGAAGGATCCTCCTCCTGGAGTGTTTCCCTGGAGGGTGGGGGACACAAGCTGCTCATTACCCCAGTTTGAAAGTCTGATGAGGTTGCTGGTGAGGACTGAGAGGATCACTGCCTGGGAATCCCTTAGGAGACCTTGCTGACTACCACCTCCTGGGGAGTCTCCAGCACCATGAAGATGCAGCTGAAGGTAGTGTATAGAGTTACTATACTTCCCCTCTAGACTTTTTGCAGCTGCTTGACAAACTCTTTTCACTCCTATATAATATAGTGGCAGTATGTAGCTAGGACTGTACTGCAAGTCTCCGCATTCCCTACTACACAACAGATCTGCTGGTACTTGCAGTGCCCCATATAGCATAATTTATTATGACAGCAGTTTAATGAGGATTACACACATATATTGATTTTCACCCTGCATTAACTAATGCCTGGTATTTTATTAAGTAGGGAAGAAATATTAGGGGCATGGTCTGGTGATTGCTCTAATGCAGATGCATTAGTCACACAGTGGTTTCTTTTGCTTTTTTTTTTTTTTCATGTGGATCTACAGAAAATCCCTGATATTAGATGTTACTATGGTACCGTAGACACATGTAGTTATACTGCGGTGTGCACGCGTCACTATGGTGCGATGCTTATTACATGCTGTTTGTATATTGCCATCCCCAAACCCAGAGGAGTGCCCTTCCATAGTACCCCAGGTTTGCTATTGGTACTATTATGCTGCCCGCGACAGGTCACTGGTTCCCATAACAACCGTATCGCTGGGATATATTATTTTTTAGACAATAGGGTGTGAAAATGTCAATTCCATAAAATAATCTGATTAGGTGTCAACAGTGTGTAATTCAACCGATTATATATTTTTAGATTTCCTAACACAATTTAAAAAGATTGTTGACTTCACCCAAAAAATCGAGCCAGGGCTTCTCCCGCTGTGAGATAAAATGTAATAGGCATTTGCTTCCCTATCTGTCCGTTACTACCCGCCAATCTGTGGTGAAAACTTGTCAACTATATATGACTACCGCAGCGAATTTACTGGCCACCGCAGGGTCTTGTTCTACTTCGGTAGCACCTCTGAGCCCAGTGACTGACTGCAGCGGTCACATGTGGTGGGCAGCTATGTCAGCAGGATGCAGTGCTGGAGATACAAGGACTTGAGCGGTTTTTTAATTTTTTTTTTTTCTTCATGGATGAATGAGAAGCATTGGCCTAAATTTTATTGGTTAAAAAGACAGACACCAAGACAGAAATCCGGCAGACCCTATAATGGTCAGGGGGCCCATCAGCCACCGTTGGTGTCAGGAGACATGTCTTGTTCTTCCACTGTCATTGCTATGGTCACATGATAGAGCAAAACAGCAGACGTAAAGAACACAGATGTGAACAGTCTTATTAGACGGTTTGATATGGTTGTTTTAGCCAAGATCTCTACAAAGTTATCTTACACTTGTCATCCATGTACTGTCCATATACAATCCATTTTTTTTACCCAACAGCTTTGAATCATTTACAGGACCATTCACAGTTTCCTATGTTACAGCATGGTGTTGTATCCATAAAAATTGGATGCCGTTCGATTTCTTTTTTTTTTTTTTTTCTCACCCCCCCCCCATGAGATTTCCGAGTGACTTTTTTCCACATGCCGAATACAGCAGAGAAAAACATACGCTGATCTGCACTGCCTCACTGAATAACATTGGTGCGAGTGCAATCCAATTTTTTTTCTGCATTGCACTCATCTGATTTATAGGCTAGTGTGAGTATTCCCTTTAAGGGCTCATACTCACACGCAAGAAACTTGGACGAGTCTCGCACGTCAGTACCCGGCACTCCGATCGGAGCATTCGGCTGCATGTATTTCTATGCAACTGAACGCTCCGATCCGAGTGCCGGTGGCAGTGCCGGGTATTGTCGTGCGAGGCTCTTCCAAGTTTCTCGCATTTGAGTATGAGCCCTTATGCCGGGATCACACATGCAAGGAATACGGGCGAGTCTTGCATGTTAATACCCGGCACTGCCGCCGGCATTCGGGAGTGGAGCGTGCGGCTCCATTTATTGCTATGCAGCTTCACTCTCCACTCCCGAATGCCGGCGGCAGTGCCGGGTATTAACATGCAAGACTCGGCCGTATTCCTTGCATGTGTGATCCCGGCATAAGGGCTCATACTCACATGCGAGAAACTCGGACGAGTCTCGCACGTCAGTACCCGGCACTCCGATCGGATCATTCAGCTGCATGTATTTCTATGCAGCTGAACGCTCCGATCCGAGTGCCGGCGGCAGTGCCGGGTATTAACATGCAAGACTCGGCTGTATTCCTTGCATGTGTGATCTCGGCCTTACAATGATTCCCACAGCTAAAATATAGTCTTATCTGTAATGCAAAGATGATCTGTGACATGGCATGTGGACATGTCTCTTGCACATCACATTCATTTGATCTCTTGTATATTTCCGTGATGATCAAGGAATGATGGATCTTGCTCCCAAGGAGAGGGAAATCATTCCTGAGATCCTTTTGATGTAAGGAGACTGTATATACAAAGACATACAGGAGAACAAATCTCTAGAAATTCGTCATAGGCATGGAGCCTGAATGGTCGTGCCCAGAGGCCAGACTGCTCCTTTTCCAGAGGACTCGTGGTCACCATGTTCTGTATATGTAGAAAAATCGCTCTGGCTATAAGCATACATTCTACATGTGTATATGAATTTCAAGCCAAGGAAGGGAAAAGAACATTTGCGTCTTTGTGCGCAGTGCATCGTACGCAAGTAGAAACGCATGCAAAAACGCGCATGCGTTTTTATGCGCATGCATTATAAATGGAGAAAAAAAGTACAGTCAGACATTAGGTTTTTATACTCCCATTTCAGACAATGTTTCTTTGTGTAGAGGGTGGTTTAAACCAGTGTCTAGACATGTTTAATCTTAAAACGCATGCGCAGGCAAACGCATGTCCATGTGCACGCCTGCGTTCCCATAGACTGTAATGCGTTGTTTTGACGCATTCTGTGTGCAAGCGTACGCATGTTTTTTTGACGCCTTTGGGTGGACCCAAAAATGCAACATGTTGCTTCCGGCGCGTCTAGACTCACACTTGGAAAAAACGCATGCGCACGAAAACGCAGACGAACGCATGCCAACGCAAGACCATGCGTACGCCATGTTAAACATAGGGACGCATGGATGCGCACGATGCACTGCGCACAAAAATACTAATGTGAAACCAGCCTGACTGTCGTATTTCTTGTGTGAGAATCGCATGGTAAACATCGTACTGGCTGTGGGCTTTCCTGACCTGAGCCTGACTGCTGCATAGTACTTAGTGATGAGTAAGTATGCTCATTGCTCAGGTTTTCCAGAGCATGCTCAGGTGTCCTCTGAGTATTTTGGCGTGCTCGGAGATTGTTTGTGTCAGCACAGCTGCATGATTTGTGGCTCCTGGACAGCCTGAATACATGTGGGGATTCCTGTTATGATTGGGTCACCGAAGAGGAGAGCAAGCCCAAGCTAAGCCACAGAAAACCAGAGAGGTTGGTAACTATGCGGATTGCAGTCCCCTGATCCTATCCACACAACTAGCAGTAGCCGTGGAGCGTACCTACGATGATCCTAGATGCCTTGGCACAGCCGGAGAGCTAACTAAGCCTAAAGCAAGAAGGGAAATCTAAACTGCCCCAGAGCAGACCCCAAAGGAATAGGTAGCCCCCAAACATTTATTGTCGGTGAGACAAGATGAAAACAAAAACGCAGGCAGGAAAATAGACTGAGCAAATGATGGGGCCCACACTGACTAGAAAGGAAAGGAAAGACACTGTCTGCAATCACGCAAAAAACCCTGCAAAAAGTCCAACACGTCTGATGCAAAAAACACTGAAGTCGCACAACTTCGCCCACTATATCAGCACTCTGGTATATTCTGAAAGCAGAGCAAAAAGAGGCCAATCTAATAAGGGACAAAAACAAACTGGCACAAGCAGTATCATATGGATGGTGATTCAGCACAGCCGGAGCTGGCTGACCCACACAAAACTGAGATAGACAAAACCAGATCAAATGCAAACAGAATAGCAAAAGAACACTTAGCTGAACATGCAGGGACTGAGCTGGAAACATCAGACCTCAGGAGGCAAGAAGAAAATCACCAGCAGGGATAGAGGGAGTCGGCTGTCTTAAATCCCAATCTGAAACCCCAGATCTCCAATAGTCGTCCTCATTATTAGGTGGCAAGCTTCTGTTAATCAGATCAGCTCCATTACCTCCAGTAACCACCAGAGGGAGCCCAGAAAGAGAACTCGCAACCCCTCTGTCAATCTGACCAGCTCCACTACCTTCAGTAATAACCCGAGGGAGGCCAGAAAGCAAATTCACAACAGATTCCCTACCAAACAGGCATTCCTCACATGTATTCAGGCTGTCCAGCAGCCACAAATCATGCAGCTGCTTCGACAGAAACTAAGTCTCGGAGGACACCCAAGCAACGAGTATACTCGCTCATCACTAATAGTAATCCATCATGCTGTCTTGCTCAGCTCAGGAGAGGTGTCGGACCAGTCTGTGCAGTGCGATGCAATCCTCACATGAGTTATATAGCCATCTGACCCTGTCCTAAAAAGAAGTATGGGAGAAGACTGTACATCTTAGGAACTTTTTTCTGCTTATTTATCATGAGGAAGAAAAAAACTTAATAGTCAGTGTGCCCTAAAAGGCAAAGCATACTCTTGACCTCATGTAGAAATCATCATTCAAATTAACATAAAATCCATCAACGTTAGATTCTGGAGTCTTAAAAAATGTTTCCTCTAGGGTTGTTAGTCAAACTTCCATTCAGTAGTATGGCTGACAAATCTACTGTAGGTCTGGTGGATTCCGGACAGTCCCCTCTTATGTCCTCGTTTTCCTATGCAAGTATTTATGACTTCATAGTGTGCAACTTAATTATATAATTTGTTGTGGTTTTTTAACTGGATTTATGACCTTTGTTATTTCATAATAAGAAATGATTACGGTATTCTTTTAAGTCTCTCGTGTGTCACAAGTGTTTCAGGTTATAGTTCATCTTGTCTTCAGGAGAAACCTGTACCTGCAAGTCTTCTGATAAGAACGTTCCAGTTCCTATATATCTCTTATTTTAATAAGTTATGTTTTGCTGTTTGTTACGAGAACTGAACATGAGAGATAAGGGCTGAGAACAAATGTCGATAGAACTTATGTCAATGGGTTTCTTACTCATGAGAGGATTATCAGACATGACAAAGTAAATCGAAGGAGACCTTTTTTTAGTTTTTACATTCCATCATAAGTTACATAATTGAAAATGGAGACCAGAATGAAGAATGGACAGTCGTATCTAATATATAAAGCTCAAAGTGTGTATGTGTATATGTCCGGGATAGGTATTTGCACCGTCGCAGCTACAGCCATAAAATTTGGCACAGTCACACATCTGGACCCCGAGAGCGTCCTAAGCTATGTTGTGAGGCGAAATTTTAACACTGCGCGTTCCAATTTACCAAACAATTTTGCCCCTGTCTACATACTGGGTAAAAAGTGTGTGCACGTCAAGCCCCGCCCCTCATTATGATGTCATAATGCCCCTATTTGCATAATGGGGAAGCAGTGTGTGCGTATCAAGCCCCGCCCCTCATGATGTCATAACGGTTGCCATGGCGACGCTGATGTCATCATAGGTTGCAAGCCCCTCCGCCGCTCATTATGATGTCATAATGGTTGACTATGGGATAGAGGATGTGTGATGGGTATATGGGCACTGAACTATGGGATGGAGGATATGTATGATGGGTATATGGGCACGGGACTATGGAATGGCGGATATGTATGATGGGTATATGGGCATGGGACTATGGGATGGAGGATATGTATGATGGGTATATAGGCACGGGCCTATGGGATCGTGGATATGTATGATGGGTATATGGGCATGGGACTATGGGATGGAGGATATGTATGATGGGTATATGGGCACGGGACTATGGGATGGAGGATATGTATGATGGGTATATGGGCACAGGACTATGGGATGGAGGATATGTATGATGGGCATGGGACTATGGGATGGAGGATGTGTGATGGGTATATGGGCACGGGACTATGGGATGGCGGGTATGTATATGGGCACGGGACTATGGGATGGAGGATATGTATGACGGGTATATGGGCATGGGACTATGGGATGGCGGATATGTATGATGGGTATATGGGCACGGGACTATGGGATGGAGGATAATTATAATTTGCTATAACTAATGTGGTGTAGTGACCACTATGTCAGCTAGGGGGCGCTGTGTGGGTGTCCCAGGACGGGTGTACAGGCACATTCAGTGTGGTAACAGGAGCAGGGTCCTAAATGACCATTATGGGTCTCAAGGTGGGTGGCCTTGGGATGCAGGCTCCAGGGTGTATTGATCAGCAGAGGTACTGCTGATCTTTCTGTTACACTGTGTCAGGGAAGCCTGTGTGTGTCTATACAACCTTTAGTGATGTCATAGCCATGTGATCCCCTTTGGGTGTGGTTACAGGGCTATGTAATTGAGGTGTTTGGCACATGTGAGAGTGGAGGGAGTCTGTGAGAGTGTGGACAGACTTCCCTGTGTCCAGGTGGGACACTACAGAGAGGGGCCTGTGTGCTAAGGAAGGAGAAGCCTTCCTGGGTCTGCGGCTGCAGATAGAGCTCTGCTCTGGACATTGCCCTGAGCTGGGTATATTAGTTGTATATGGGGAGGACTACACCTCCCAGCATGTGCTGAGACTCTCGGTCCGAGTCTGAAGCCACGGACGTTTATGTTCTTTTGTGCCTAAGCTAGAGGCGATGTTGGTGATATGCTGAGTTATGGTTTATGGAGCAAATAAACCTCATGAACTTTGGGAAGAACCTGCCTCATGTTTGTCTCCCGCTGCACCTGAGCGAGTCACATCCCTACAATTGGTGACAGACTGCGGGCAGCGATTCCCAGAAGCACGTGTGGCAGCGCTGGCGATTCTGAGCCAGGAGAGCAGACAGTCTGACAACCGTGAGTAATACTGACCGAGGTCAGAGAAAGTGACTGTGTTAATATTTGTGGGATACCTCTGGAGGAGAAGAGGCGTCCAGGAACCTGTGTGGCCGACACAGGTAACAGACAGGAGTCTGTGTTGCACTGACCAGGGTCAGTGAGAGACTGTGTTCCTGGAGGGGTCAGTGAGCAAGGTCCTGGAGGGTCAGTGTTGGGAGGTTCTGGGAGAGGAATCGGATCCCTGGAACACGTGCTATGACCTTGGACCTGGTGAGGCGTGTGTTGGGCAGTCTCAGGCGGAGACGGATGTCCTGAAGAGCACCCGCTGAGCCCCTGGACCTGGTGAGGCTGGTGTGTTGGGAGACCCTGGGAGGAGGGTCGGCTCCCTGAATAGCACCCGGTGTGCCCTGTGTGTTGGACGGTCTCAGGTGGAGACGGTACGTCCTGAGTGGCACACGAACAGGACATGTGAGAGACTGTGCATGTGTTTTTTTTCTTTTTTTTTTCTTTTCCTCTGCAAAACCTGAAGGTGCTTGCTGTGGCTCAGTGGGGTCACGAAGGTCTCGCAGCACAAGGACCTGGTGTTTTCTTTAAGGGATCTGCCCTGGGAGCATTGGTAGCAGACGCTGTCTGTCTACGCCATCCTGCTGCAGCTTTATTGCATGTGACTAAGCGGATACAGTAGTTGTGGCTTTACACAACTATTAAGGGTGAGTACCCTGTATTATTGCTGCATAACCCATTATACCTGCACTGGTAAGGCCCTATGGGCGCACTTTTGTGGCTTTTTTATCTTTGAGGGTGACAAGCGGCTTCCAGTAACCCGGCGGGGTTACGAAGGTGACAAGCGGCTTCCGGTGGATCGGCGGGTCCACGAAGATGGCGCAGCAGGAGCTGCAGTGACACCAGCCGCTGTGTATGTGTGTGAACAGCAGCCGGAGGTGCCGGTGATCAGTGACAGCAGGAGCTGTGGTGGTGCCAGCAAAGACTTGTGTGGTATCGTTAAAAGACAAACTGTACTGTGTGAACTGTGGCCTAAGAGGTTCTGCAGGACGGACATGGGGAAATCCCAAAAGGGGGCGGTGACCCAAAAGGGGGCGGTGACCCAAAAGGGGGGGTGACCCAAAAGGGGGCAGTGACCCAAATTGGAGTGGTAACCCAAAAAGGGGTGGAAACCCAAAAGGGGGCGGTGACCCAAATTGGAGTGGTAACCCAAAAAGGGGTGGAGTCCCAAAAGGGGGCGGTGACCCAAATTGGAGTGGTAACCCAAAAAGGGGTGGAGTTCCAAAAGGGGGCGGTGGTCCAGAAAGGGGCCAAGTGTGAAGAAGTGACAGCACTGGGTGTCTCAGTAGGTATGTCTGGAGTACCGCAGTGTATGTGCAGGTCTTTTTCAGAATGTGGAATATCCTTTCCGGGGAGTAATGATGGGCCACAGATGTGTACAGTGATGCTGCACCGGGAAGGAGCCTTTGGTCGGCTGGAATCAGAGAGTCAGGTGACTCTGACAGGAACGCCTCTCGTTTTCTCTCTGACCGAGAAAAACGTCAGGGTTCGCTGTAAACACGGGGTCACGGTGAACTACGCAGTAGACACAGTAGTGTTTGAGGGGACCAAAGGTGGTGAGTGCCAAGGTAGAGGGATACCACGGGACTTAGTCTATGCCTGGGAGAGGGGCCGGGACTTTCTTTTGTTTGATGACGTTTGGTCTGACGATGGAGATGCTTCGACTGTGGGGCAAGCAGACACTGAGACAGTGACGGCTCCTGACATGGACAGGTCAGAGGTAGAACTGACCAGAGGAAGAAGTACATCTGCCCAACTGACGGACCTGACGTCTCGTGATAAGACAGATGGTGGGCTGGGAGATGAGACTACTGGACTAGACACATTGGTGCTGGAGGGTTCACTCGACTGGTGTGACTGACCCAGTGGTACCCTTTGATGATATAATTAAAGAGGTAGTGGTGAGACACGTGCTGGACAAAAGAGAGCAGGGTCGTGAGATACAGCTGATAAAGGAGACTGTAACAGAACATGTCGAACGGGAAAGAGTCCTAAGGCAAGCAGCTGAGCACAGAGTGGATGAGCTGGAGAAGGAAGTCTCTGAGCTCAGAGGTCACCTGTCAGCGTGTAAAACCATGAACAAGACCCTGTTGGAAGATATGGAGGTGCTCAGAGAGGCCCAAGAGAAGCATCAACAGGAGATTCTCAGGAGAGAGGATGAGCGTCGCTACCTGGCAGAGGAGAAAGATAAAGTTCTGCAAGAACTCAGTGGAGTAGTAAAAGGTCTTCTGCAGAAGAAGTGGATGGGCGAAGACGTACAGCGGCCTTGCCCGACTGATAGCAAGGCAGAACTGCCAAAGCCCATCTTGGAAAAGGGTCCTGAAGACTGTAAATCTCAGGAAGATGGTGAACCAAGAGCTGCACAAGACAGTCACCCGGTCTTGGCAGATACCTTGAGGGAAGTGTCCGTGGGGAACCCAGAGCCATCTGTCCAGGATGAGAGCAAGTCCATGACCTTCAAGTGCATGATGGAGGTACCCGAAGACGTGCGAGAAGCGTGTGCCAGCGAAGGTGTGCATGAGACCTTTAAAAAGGCAGTAAAGGCCTATAGTGTGAGCTGGGCACCAGAAACAGACCAGTTGGTGATACTGGCAGAAACGGAAGACACAGAGAGAAGGGTGGCTGTCCTGAAGGAGATGCACCTACAATGTCTCCGCACGAAACAGATGCTCGTGGAGCGTAATAGGAAAGCCGCTCGACGTCTGGAGCTTGCAAGGGAAGCACAAAGTCGGCTGGGCTTTGTGGAAGACATAATTCCGGTACCCAGAAATCTGGTGGGGAAAGTCGTTGGCAGACTTGGAAAGGTGATGCAGGAGATGGTGAATCGATCCTGTGTGAAGAGAGTGAGGATCCCACCTGCTGGTGAAATCCAAGTCGTTATTGAAGATGACATGGTTCCTGTCATTGTGGTTGGTTCGGTGGAAAGCATTGGGAAGCTTCGCATGCTCCTGGAATATCGGGTAGCGTACCTGAAGGAGATTGAGCAGCTAAGACAGGATCAACTGCAGATGAATGAGCAGATAGAGAGCGTCAGGTGGCGTTCCCCTCCAACCCAAGGTGTAAGGACCCGAAGGGATCCTCCAAGGAATGAAAGGACAGGTAGTCGAAGGCAAGAACGTCGAGAGTCCGCAAGTGGCCGTTCTAATCGTAGTAACATAGGCACAAGACCCGGTGGTGGACATAGTGACAGAGGGTCAGACCAGCCAGTTGGCCCAGCTGGACGTGGGACTCATGACCGTGTGAACTGGGAGAGCCGGCCAGTGAGAGAAAGGTCGGGTGACGGAGCGCAATGCAAACAGGTGGAGACTAAAGAGTGTCTGATCACACTGACGGACATTGACGGGAAGGCCAAAGCCCAAGGCCGAAATACTGACCGCTGGGGGCGGGGGAGGCCTAACGTGAATATGAGGCAGTTTGACTACAGAAACAGATGGAGATGGTCCTCTCGACTTGTAGGGCAAGGTGACATGGGTGCCAGGTCTCAAGATACCTGGGTGATGTCATGTGTTCAACCCCACAAGTTTGAACAGAGGGGGGAGGTATGTGGTGTAGTGACCACTATGTCAGCTAGGGGGCGCTGTGTGGGTGTCCCAGGACGGGTGTACAGGCACATTCAGTGTGGTAACGGGAGCAGGGTCCTAAATGACCATTATGGGTCTCAAGGTGGGTGGCCTTGGGATGCAGGCTCCAGGGTGTATTGATCAGCAGAGGTACTGCTGATCTTTCTGTTACACTGTGTCAGGGAAGCCTGTGTGTGTCTATACAACCTTTAGTGATGTCATAGCCATGTGATCCCCTTTGGGTGTGGTTACAGGGCTATGTAATTGAGGTGTTTGGCACATGTGAGAGTGGAGGGAGTATGTGAGAGTGTGGACAGACTTCCCTGTGTCCAGGTGGGACACTACAGAGAGGGGCCTGTGTGCTAAGGAAGGAGAAGCCTTCCTGGGTCTGCGGCTGCAGATAGAGCGCTGCTCTGGACATTGCCCTGAGCTGGGTATATTAGTTGTATATGGGGAGGACTACACCTCCCAGCATGTGCTGAGACTCTCGGTCCGAGTCTGAAGCCACGGACGTTTATGTTCTTTTGTGCCTAAGCTAGAGGCTATGTTGGTGATATGCTGAGTTATGGTTTATGGAGCAAATAAACCTCATGAACTTTGGGAAGAACCTGCCTCATGTTTGTCTGCCGCTGCACCTGAGCGAGTCACATCCCTACACTAACCACAGTTACTTACTATGCCCGGGCAGCGCCGGGCTCTTCAGCTAGTTCTTCATATAGACATGCAATGCGCTATGGTGAAATTTTATTAATAGTGTAAGATCCATGCATTTTTTTAGTATGCCTAAAATATTAAAAAATTCTTACTGGGAATATTAGACCATTTTCTATTATCTATGCCACCTCATGAGTGTTGTACATTTTACATCATTGTGTATTTTAGAACTACTTTTGTGCATTTTGCAAGTTAGACTTTTTTTTTTTTCTAGACACTTTGACAACTGTTAATGACAGATTCTATAATACATAGTAAATGTAGACCATACCTTGGAAGCGTCTATTGGTAGAAGGTATCTTCGTCAATCTTCTCATTTCTGATGCATGGGCAAAATCAGATCCCACTGGCTGACTGATCTCAGGAAGAAGCTGCATCCATCTGGTTGAATATCTTTAACCAATCTTTTGTTTTCACACGGGATAATGGACTCCAAAAGTGTCTATCAGCTAGCAATTACTTGCTCTACATTCAAAGAATATGGATGACCTCCATAATACAGGTGCTTCTCAGAAAATTAGAATATCATAAAAAAGTTAATTTATTTCAGTTCTTCAATACAAAAAGTGAAACACCTATTATATAGAGTAATTACAAGCAGATTGATCTATTTCATGTGTTTATTTTTATTAATGTTGATGATTATGGCGTATAGCCAATGAAAACCCAAAAGTCATTATCTCAGTAAATTAGAATAATTAACAAAAAACACCTGCAAAGGCTTCCTAAGTGTTTAAAAAGGTCCCTTAAGGGCCCTTTACACAGCGATATCACTAGCAATATCGCTAAAGCGTCACAGATTTTGTGACGCGGCAGCGATATCACTAGCGATATCGCTACATGTGACACTCGCCTCCGACCGGCTCCCCCGCTGGTTATCTCTGATCGCGCAAGATCGGCCTGGTCCATTTCTCGTCATCGGCTTCCTGCTGGCGCCGATGAGCAAGCCATGAACGCGGGCGGAAGAAGACATAATCGCTGCGTCTGACAGTAAGTATCGACCGCCAACCGCTGCTGCATCGCTAGTAAGATCTGCCTGTTTGGCAGCTCACTAGCGACCACTTAGCGATGCACCAGCAATCCTGACCAGGTCATATTGTGGTCGGGATCGCTGGTGCATCGCTAAATGTAACGGGGCCTTAAGTCTGTTTCAGTAAGCTCCACAATCATGGGGAAGATTGCTGACTCGACAAATGTCCAGAAGGCTGTCATTGACACACTCCACAAGGAGAGTAAGCCCCAAAAGGTCACTGCTAAAGAAGCTAGCTTTTCACAGAGTGCCGTATCCAAGCATATTAATGGAAAGTTGAGTGGAAGGTAAAAGTGTTGCAGAAAAAGGTACACAAGCAACTGGGATTACTGCAGATTTGAAAGGATTATAAAAAAGGCCATTCAAAAATTTGGAGGAGATTCACAAGGAGTGGACTTCTGCTGGAGTCATTGCTTCAAGAGCCACCACACACAGATGTATCCAGGACATGGGCTACAAGTGTCGCATTCCTTGTGTCAAGCCACTCATGACCAATAGACAACGCCAGAAGCGTCTTACCTGGGCCAAGGAGAAAAAGAACTGGACTGTTGCTCAGTGGTCCAAGGTGGTTTTCGGATGAAAGTAAATGTTGTATTTCATTTGGAAATCAAGGTACCAGAGTCTAGAGGAAGAGTGGAGAGGCACACAATCCAAGCTGCTTGAGGTCTAGTGTGAAGTTTCCACAGTGATGGTTTGGGGAGCCATGTCATCTGCTGGTGTAGATTCACTGTGTTTTATCAAGACCAAAGTCAGCGCAGCCGTCTACCAAAAAATTCTAGGGCACTTCATGTTTTCCTCTGCCGACAAGCTTTTTGGAGATAGAAATTTCATTCTCCAGCAGAACCTGTCCACACTGTCAAAAGTACCAATACCTAGTTTAAAAACAACAGTATCACTGTGCTTGATTGGCCAGCAAACTCGCCTGACCTTAACCCCATAGAGAATCTATGGGGTATTGTCAAGAGGAAGATGAGAGATACAAGACCCAACGATGCAGACGAGCTGATGGCTGCTATCAAAGCAACCTGGGCTTCCATATCACATCAGCAGTGCCACAGGCTGATCGCCTCCATGCCACGCCGCACTGATGCAGTAATTGATGCAACAGGAGCCACAACCAAGTATTGAGTGCATTTACTGAAACTGGTATTATAAAGTATTCTAATTTACTGAGATAATGACTTTTGAGTTTTCATTGGCTGTAAGCCATAAAAATCAACATTAACAGAAATAAACACTTGAAATAGATCACTGTTTGTAATGACTCTATATAATCTGAGTTTCACCTTTTTGTATTGAAATAAATTAAATTTTTGATGACATTGTAATTTTGTGAGAAACACCTGTAGGTCTGTGGAAACTGGCCAACACCTCTCCTGGGTCAATGTGCTGAAGACATATTACACAACATTCAGATGAATAGTTATGAGTTTTTGTTGAGACTCGTTCCTCTCTCTCTGTCTAGTCTCTGACAGTGGGAGCACGTATATGAAAAACTCGTACCACTGTCATTAGTGTGTCATCAGTGTTTTTACGATATGGATAAATAAAGAATTGCCTTAAATAACAGAATTTCTCCTACACTTTGCACATGGATGGCATCCGTGTTCTGTACTGGTTTATGAAGGACCCATAGATTTGTATAAGCCATTGTCATCAGTGCCGTCGTAAAAATATGGACATGTGCGTCTCAATATAGGTTATAATGGATACTTGTGGTAGCCGTGAAAAAAACAAAACAAAAAAACTATCACATGTACTGGAAACGCAGACATGTGAAGAAAGACTTAGACGCATGGAAAGCAGTTTTCTAGTGTGGACAATCATTCTAAAACGGAATTTGCCATCAGAAAATGACTTCACTTCATCATTAATCAGTGAGTCTCCTCCAAGACTGACACGTGCTGTTCTGTAAGGCTGTGTGCACACGTAAGCATTTTCTTTTTTCGCGGTTTTTACCGGCAAAAACGCTTACAAGAAGCATTGCATTCATTTTAATAAATTCTACACCTTTTGTGCATATTGATGCGCTTTTTTCCATGAAGAAAAAAATGCATTGCGGTAAACGCAGCATGCTCATTAGGCTGTGTGCACACGTTGCGGATTCTGCTGCGGATCCGCAGCGTTTTTGGCTCTGCGGAACCGCAGCAGATTTTTGGCTCTGTGTTTGCTAACAGGGCACAGCGTTTCTCTAGGGTTAATCCCTGGCACCTCAGTAGTGGTTCCTTTAGCCATAGCCTGTGAGGTAACAGGCTTCGGCGTCTCTTTCTGCGGCTCTGTGCTGTAACAGAGTTTGCTCCTGTGCACATCGGATCTGCGGTCACTCCGCCGGTGTTCAGTTGGCGTCCGCCATTACCGAGCATCAGTTTGTCATCTCTGCACGGTTGACTCCGGGTTGAGATCGCACTTTATTATATTTTATATTTAGTGCGATCCGCAACCCTAACACCAGGTTTCCTACTTCCATGTGGTGCATATGTGGTGCCCCCTGATGGTTCAGTCGCCACAGAAATACTACACCTCAGCCAGAGATGTGGTATCCCACTTCCCAGGTAAGGTGGAGGCACCTGACCGCACTCTTACACCTGCAACCAAGACACACCCTGGAGTAGCAGGGCACCTTGGATAACCCCTGTTTGGGCCATAAAGGATGTTGGGAGGTGGGTGGAGCTTGAGGTTTAGAGCGGGAAAATAGAAGGAAGTTAGGAGAGTCTTCCCGTAAGGGAAGAGGTGGAAAGACGTATATAGAGCAGCTCCTGGTTGGGAGGAGTTGCTGTAAGGAGTAGATACTTAAAGAAGCTCCCTGTGGAGGGAAGGGATCCCAGAGGCATGGGCTGGGCGAGAGCCGCCCGTGGGGCTCGTTCCACGCTGACGGCTGTCAGATGGAGGGATCAGGTCGCAGAAGGGTCTACTAACCACAGTTATCTTTGCCGGAAAAGCAGCCAAAAGGGAGAAGGGAAACGCACTGGGCACGTTATTCGATAAGGTCCACGACTGCTGGCCTGGGACACTGATTGTGAGGTGTTGCGTAGGAAGAGGCCAGAAGGCATATACAGAAGGGAGTGCTGGAAAGGTGTGCTTCATCTGCCTGAGAGTTGACTGAGCCCCTCTCCTGGAGGACACAGCACCAAGCGGGCACCTGTGCATGCCAGAACTGTGAGTAAAGCTTTGGAACTACACCCAGCTGTGTCCTCTGAATTCTTTCCTGAACACTCACTCAGCTCTGCTACATCTACCATCGTCAAACATCATCACTCTCTATATCTTAATCCCAACCTCTGCCCTGGGACAACAGCTCTGCCTGTGGAGAGCTATACCATCTCTGCTACATCACACCATCAGTCCCAGAGGATCTGCACTGCAGCGCTGGTCACCTCTAGCCAGAAACCACAGGTGGCGTCACAAACACTTTACAAACTCTTTATTTTCATCCCTTGTAAATATTCTCCTTTTATTGGACGCCCAGGGTCACGGACCGGGTCACCGCTGCCACTGTGACACTGCCCTTTTAAGAAGCGGGCCGGTACCGAGTACCCCACTGCCCTGGCGGGCGTTCCACATATCTTTTGAAGCAGGGTCGCACGCAGTCAGCAGAGGCCCGCTGTGGTAGAAACATTTAGACCCCTACCCTTGAATAGCTCATCAAAGAGAACACTGTTGTGAATGCTCTCTCTGGCTTCCCTTTGGTGATTACTGAAGATAGTGGAGCTGGTCAGATTGAGAGTTCTCTTTCTGGGCTCCCTCTGGTGGTTACTGGAGGTAGTGGAGCTGATCTGATTGACAAAAACTTGCCACCTGATAATGAGGAAGACGATTGGAGATCTGGGGTTTCTGATTGGGATTTAAGACAGCTGACTCCCTCTATCCCTGATGGTAATTTTTTTTTTTACTGCGCCTCCTGAGGTCTGATGTCTCCTGCTCTTTCCCTGCATGTTCAGCTAAGTGATTCATTTGCTATTCTGTTTGCATTTGATCTGGTTTTGTTTATCTCTGCTTTGTGCAGGTCAGCTAGCTCCGAGTGGGGCTGTGCTGAATCACTGCCCATATGTTACGGCATGTTCCAGTTTGTTTTGTTCCCTTTTATATTGGTCTCTTTTTGCTTTGCTTTCAGAATATACCAGAGTGCTGATATAGTGGGGGGCGAATTTGTGTGACTTCAGTGCTTTTTTTACATCAGATGTGTTGGACTTTTGCAGGGTTTTTTGCATGATGGCAGACAGTGTCTTTCCTGTCCTGTCTAGTCAGTGTGGGCCCCATCGTTTGCTCAGTCTATTTTTCTGCCTGCGTTTGTATTTTCATCTTGTCTCACGGACAATATATGTTTGGAGGCTATCTATTCCTTTGGGGTCTGCTCCGGGGCAGTTTAGATTTCCCCTTTCTTGCTTTAGGCGTAGTTAGCTCTCCGGCTGTGCCGAGGCGTTTAGGATCATCGTAGGTACGCTCAACGGCTACTGCTAGTTGTGTGGACAGGATCAGGGGTCTGCATCCGCTTAGTTACCAACCTCTCTGGGTTTCTGTGGCTTAGCCTGGGCTGGCTATCCTCCTCGGTGCCCATTCATAACAGCACCCCCCCTCATATATCTGTTTCAATTCACTAGCAAGATATGAAACTCTTAAGTATAATGTCTTATATATACGGTAATCTAATGGGCAGTAGGAAATTGCTAGCTGTTTTATGGGGACAGTAGCTCTATTGCTACTGAGCATCAGTACAGCAGTAGTCATTATTGGGCTATTAGAAATAGGCCTGATGCTATCGCATTGGGAGGGCGGTAATGTCACGATGGGGGCAGCCCCAGTAATTTCACCGCACTCCCGATGCGATAGCATCGGGCCTATTTCTAGTACCACATAAGCGCCACCTGTCCCCACAATACCCACCACACGCGCTGCCCTCACCACTGGTAGAACTATGTCACTCAGATGGACTCCTGATTCTGTCAGCCCGCTCTGCTACTATTAGTATGCGCGCAGCAGGCTCTGCCCCTTCCCACACAGCATACACCCATGATGTCATACGTGCTGTCAGCAGCTCGTCTCAGTCCAGTGTTTGCCTCCTTTGGGAAATAGCGGCTGCAGCTGGCGGAGCACAGACTGGAGGGGAGTGGATCCGCTAGTTCTCAGGCCGGGCCGCGCACAGTTATTCTTCTCCCCCCGGGGCTCCCCGGGGAGGGCAGCGAGGCGGCTGTGGGCTCCTAGTTACATGTAGTGCAGCACAGGATACATGATGGCGAGGCTGTGCTGGAACTGCCGCGGTGCCTTATGGGATTCGGGGACAGTGGCCACTGGCAATTATATATAGAGATAATACACAACTGTTCTACAGGCCTGAAAATCATCAGTGGATCCTCAAGGGATGTTTCATTTTTATCCGTAGTCTACCACTTGCATCATCATCAGTTGCATTGACCGTATTGTCTAAAACCCATTTTCACCTTCCCCACTTTTTGCTTTACAAAGCACTTCATTCTTGTGATTAACCCAACAGTGACACTGACTAGCTCGAGCAGTGCTATTTACTTATCTTTTTTTCTTATCCGTAAGATGATCTGAAAGTTGGAAGGGCTGTTTAAGCTATGATCTCACATTAGATTGCAGAGCTACATATCACTGTCATTAGTTGCAGTTGAATCCTGGCCTTTACCGAACGGTGAAGTCATGCCATTGTTCTAGCTATCTGTCTACGGTAAGGAAGGGGGCTTCAACCTGTCCCTGGGACTGGGACCCTAACTATCCTTGTCCCGGGGGTACTCTTGATGGGTAGTGAAGCCTGAGTCTCTGACCTTACTATGCTCCTGTTAATGTCCTAAGCCGTCTTCTCCCCCAGGAGGCCTGGGACAGAAATGTTAGTGTATACACACGTTAGACAAACAGGGATAGCAAAAAAAATCAACTTTCATACAAAAACACTCACCAAGGGTAGAGAGCAATATAGGGAAGCATAGGCAGGTACTAACCAAATGGGAATAGGATAATGGCGGAAGCATACACCCAAAAATGGAACACCACAATCTCCAGCAGCAACTATGAACTCCAGCGTCGGCGCACCAATTCCAGCAAGCCAGGATGTAAACTTTCACAGGCGCAGATGACAAGGTTTGGCCAGGTTTTATAGAGGAGGGTAATGAGCAGGTCAGGAGCAGCTGTGAGATGGAGCTTAATGTCTCTAACCAGCATACAAAGAGTCGCTAACCTGTTCAGCGCAAAAGGAAACAAAGTTCATTTAATATGGGAAATAAAACACAGGCTAAATGGAAGACCTGTGATTCCCAATACGTAATGATCTCCTAACCCCAGATCTCCCAGGAGGATGTAACACACTTGTGACAGTATCTGTCGTACTCCTGTTTTCAGATCTCAGGACAGATCACAATGTTTTTCATGTGTTGACCTATTCAAGGTGTGACTTTAGTACACCAATATCTTTTATTAGGCTATTACCAACAAATTCATAATAACTGAGTTGAAAGACTCCTTATAATGCATTTACTAAAATGTTTAGCCTGTAGCAGAGATTCTACCTTGATAGTTAATTGCTTCCATGGCAAATTTTCTCATGTAAACTTTCTCATGTAAACTATGGTAAATTTGTCAGGCCATGGTAGACCCCCCCCCTCCCACTGAACTGTCCCTATTTTTCATATCATGTTTTAAGTGTCAAGAAAAACATCAGACTTGTGGCACTAGACTTCAAGTCCTCTTCCTCTCTGAAGAGCTAATTTGCAAATGTAATTTCCCAGAGGACCATTGCATGGCCTAAAAGTCATCCTGCACTGGCATATCACTCTCCTCAAAGAGAAATATTACCCCCAGATCTCTCATAAAGTAAAATCAAATCTCTGCCTTTGCACTGAGGAGGGGCAACACCACGAAACATGTGTCTGCAAATAGAGAGTCTATGTAGATAGGAAAGGGAGGAGCTTGAGGCAGAGCTCCTTCCCTCTACATAGACAGCAGTTGTTATGGATACAATTCTATCTCAATAATGGGCAAGTCTGCCTTCACTGAATACAGATTTTACCTCAGAATTGCTAATTTTGAAAATGATTGACTGATTTGGGCAGAGAAAGAAGCCGATTTCTCTAAGATGTATTACAGTTGCTTATTTTTATGTGTGCTATTGATTTCTAGAATAAAAATTAAAATGACTGCTACACTTGAATTCTTCAGAATCTGGTTGAGAGGAAGACTAGAGTTAAGCATGATGCTTGTGTTGTACATTAGATAGCATGTGATCATAGCATCCCTTCCCTTCTTTAGTCCTTATGCGATGTAAGTTGTCACTTTTTGGCTTGTGCTTGTTTGGTGAGGCCTTATGCCAGACAGACATGCCTGAAAGAAAATGTTAATACTCTTAATTTCAGGAGGCGACTGTGCTGGCAGTGATTCTCATTTATGTTAAAGGCCGGCCCTTCATTGGTGTTACCGTGTAGCCGGATATACAGTTACAAGCATAGTGTGTTCTTGTTGGGTATTTCTTTTTATAGGTTTGATTCACTACACTGATAAACAGGTATGGCATACTTTGCATTGGCTTAACTTTCAGATGATCAGATGCTAGTTCTTTTTTTAGCTAGTGTTTTTCTCCTTGTCCCTTGAGTGCTGACATGTTCAAATTAAATGGGAGCTCTCCAATGTCAAATTAGCAGTTAAAGAGTAAACAGGTTTTAAGTGTAAAAATAATACTTAACTCATTACGCACTTCTAATGCTAGCCATTCACATAAAATAGGCTAAATGTGCCTCCCCCAAACCCCTCATAATATAAGCCAAATGTTTGTAATAAGAATTCCAGGCATAGTGCCCCTATTTGGAAGTTTTGCCTCCTATCAATACCACCCTCAGTGCACTCATTGATCAGTGCAGCCATGGCTCCCAGAGTCCTAGTAAGTACCAAACTGTCTCAGTGCCGTAATCATTACCAGAATCTAAGGGGTGACGTTTCTCCTTGTGAAGACTGACAAGCCAGGCCTGGCATGTCAGAGTGAGGAGACTTATGTGCCATGCATGCTCCTCTGGGAAAGTAAATATTCAAATTGATGAAGAAGACTAGAACCCTAGTGCCACCTATTGGAAGCAGCGATCCTAAAAGTCAATATCAACCCTTTAACGAGCCTTGCCATCATCAAAATTATCAGAAATAAACACTTGAAATAGATCACTCTGCTTGTAATGACTCTATATAATGTATGAGTTTCATTTTTTGTATTGAAGAACTGAAATAAATTAACTTTTTAATGATGGTTTAATTTAGTGAGAAGCACCTGTATTATTCAGACAACCCCAGTTGTAGAAAAGGATGCTGTGTAAGGAAACAAGAATGTAGCGACACATGTGAAAAATGTTATGAATCGGCCATGTCTACCATGCTGTAGCATCCCCTCTCTTTTTATAACAGTCTGGGCAGTAAGGAGACAATTGCTGGAGTTTTGGGAGAGGATTATTGTTCCATTCATGTTGTAGGCTTCTATCTGATCAACAGTCCTGGGTCTTCAATGCTGGATGTTCTGTTTCAGAGTGCACCAAATATTTTCTGTTAGTGAAAGGTCTGGACTGCTGATGGCCAGTTCATCACCCGAGCTCCTCTTCTCTTCAGACATGCTGTAGTGATGGATGCAGTATGTGTCTTGCAGAAATATGCAAGGCTTTCCCTGAAACAGACATTGTCTGATTGGGATCATAAGTTGTTATAAAACCTCTATATCATGATCAGCTTTGATGGTTTGTTTTCCAAGATGTGTAAGCTGCGAATACCATAGTTACTAATGCAACCCTGTACTTTCAGAGATGCAGGTTTTTGATCTGTCCGATAACCAGCTGGATGGTCCATCTCCTCTTGAATATGCAGGACATAGTATCTGTGGTTGCCATAAAGAATTTCAAATTTCGTCTCAGTCCATTTTAATCAAGCCTTTGCCCAGAGACGAGAGCATTGTTTTTGGATTATTTTGATATATGGTTTCTTCTTGTAATGACTGGAGGTCCGAATAAGATCCAGTGGGTCACAAACCGAGACTGAGGGAGAAATCTCAAAAGAGTCTTTACTCAAACAGCAGATAAAGTAGAACTCAGTATATGGAAGAAACAGATTGGATACCCTTATACAGTACACTCACTCAGCCGGAGCTGAAATCACTATGCCAGTCCGAGGTTCCCTGAAGAGTGTATTACACTGGGGATTTGAAATAAATTTACCTAACAGAAAGGTCAATTCAGTTACTCAGAGAACAGGTGTAAATCGAATGTAGTGATATCAAGGGACCCCCTGGAATGGCACACTGAGTATAACCAATACAAACCTATAATAACAATACATATAAATATAATACAAAGGTCCTAAAGCGCTTCAACTAGGGATACCCGGGTATCTATGACTATGGTACCTTTAACCTGAGGTGAGTATCCTCTCAGGCATATAGATTGCATAGGCTGCAGCCAGTCCCAAATCTTTAGAGCCAATCAGTTGCAGCAACACAAGGATCCTCATCTTGTCGGCCGCTGCTGAGCCTAAACTCCGGGGACTTTTAGTTCTGTAGCCTCAAGATGCCGTTTCTTCTCCTGTAGTCCTCACAAATTCTCCTAGAAGCAATATGCCTGTTTTTGTATAAAATGACCTATATTGCTTCTCAGCTCATCACAACAGGGGCTCCATAGTCTCCCAGCTCTCAGGAACGCTCAGTCTTTGTTCCACAGCAAGGTCTCAGGCTCCAAAGATGAAGGGTTGCAGTACACAGTCTCTTACATTGTTCAATCTCTTTGCTTCTCACAAGCTGCTTGACACACAGTGTCTCTCAGGCAGTCTCTCTTCTTCTGGAAGCTTCCCTTACAGCTCTAGACAGCCGACACTAGGCCACACCCCCCAGTACACACAGATTCCTGGGCACTCACAGCACCTGCTCTTAGCTGCAGCAGGCAAACATCACAGGGTCCTAGTGCTCTCCTGGTGTAATCACTGTTCACCCTCTTACATTCACTAAGTGCCATCAGGGCTTATGGTAATTTTCATAATGGCCTGACTTTTACGTAGACATCCATAGAGTGGTTGGGAGGATGTCCACTTTATCTCCACCACAGGGTGTGGTCTGCAGCTTGAGCAGCTGGGCCCCAGAGGCAGTCTTTGTTCAGGAGGACTGGAGGGAGGATCTTCAGTGGTTTGTGTCCTGAGGAGGAAAGACTGAACCTGTCCCAGAGCGGGCAGCTCCCCACAGATGTATGGACTGTGTTAGAGCATTTTGTTTTCTTTGTTGTTTTCGCCTGAAGGGGTGTGTTTTACTTTCCCCTTCTTGTTGGTTCGCCATATTATAATCCAGCCGACGATTTAAAGAGACTTATGTTCCTATTTTCTACATCCGTGTACCGCCGAGTGAGTTGAACTACCACAACAGAATAATACCTGTTTTTAAAGACAGCTGATACATGCTGCCTGTTCAAAGGGTAGAATGCATCAAGCAATGACTGTATAAACTCAACAACGTATGTTTGTCTCTGAAATGCTGCCGCGTTTCGGAGCAAAACATACTTTAAAAGCCGCCAGGGACAGAGCTGCACTGTAGACTAGTCGGACAGGCGGATCCTTGGTGGCTTCTCCCCGACCACAGTCCTTGGGTCTCCGCCTATACGTGCATGTCGTCAGAGACCTGTTAACCATTTTATTGTAAGATTGTGTCATGTTCTGTAACCTATGTCAGCCTAAGAATTGAAATAATTATTTTCTCAAGGCTTCTTGAAAACATGTGTTAAAGAATAGTAGTCCATATGGTACCTAGATAGTGGTATTTTCAGCCATAGATAAAGTGGTAGCAATACATAAAATCCTATACATTGACGGTTACAAATGTAATTTATAATAAGATGTTTACAGTCATGGAAATCGGGTAATGTGACTAGTGTTTTCATGTGTTTGGCAATATTGTGTAGCTAAAACATCAAGCTTAGCATGGAAAATTCCTACGATAGCAACCTATCCATAGATAGGATGTGGCCATTACGTCATTGGATTTCATCACAAAATAATATGTATAAATAAATATACTGTATATCAGGGCAATGATATATATTATATGGCTGACCTAAGGGAATGCAGCCTCAAATGTGCAATGTGTTTTAATGAATTTCTCAACATTTGGACATTCCATCAAGATGAAGAGTGTTCCAGGTGGCAGCCTCAGAACCTCTTCTGAATCATCAACCATTGCATCTAGTATAGACTGGCAGATTTTCAGAGACTTTTTAGCTGTGGCTAATGAGAAACAAGCCGAAAAAGGTAGGTGAAAATCGCGTGACTATAACAAGTTATGTGATATTTCTTCCTTATTGTTAATGGCCATTTGGTCTCTGCACAGAGCCTTGAGAGGTGGCTGCAGTGGAGCCTTGCCTCGGCCGTACAGTAGCCACTCACTGACTGATATGAAGGACCCCATCCCGAGTAGTAAGAGTGCAGACAAAATAATATTCTGCATGACTTGGGGGAAAAATATGGCGTACTCTATAGTATGCCATATTATTTGTATTTCCCCTAGACGAATTCCTGGTTGCCATACTACAGTTTTGTTTGGCAGGACTACGAAGCTATTGTTTTTCATGAAGATCGGAGAAGGGTAAGGTTTACTAATTTCATGATGTTATTCCCAGAGAAATCTGCAGTATGTTCAAATTATTTGCATCATCAGTGTATACTAAGCTAGAAATTTTGGAAATCCTAGTATTACAAAATGCTTTTTTGACTTTTTTTTTTTTTCCTGAAAACCCATGTGACAGTTATCCTTTGTTTGTATTAATCCCACAATACATATAAGTATTGGTCAATTTAGTTTTTATTATACAGTAAGTCAGTTATGAATAGACTAAATAGATGAGCCTCGGTAAAGGGAACCTGTCAGCAGGATTGTGCACAGTAACCTACACACAGTGTCAGGTCAGCGCCGTTATACTGATTACAATGATACCTTGGTTGATGAAATCTGACTTGAGGTTGTTGTTTAATCTTTCACGTTTCAGTTAATGAGATGCTCGTGCTTCAGGCGGCCTGTGGGGGGGTCTTTATGTGGTGCTCTGCTTACATATTCATACTGATGGCTTGTGAGTTATGACAGGTTACTGATGCCTCACTGACCTGCCCCCTAGTTTACATACTGAATATATGTTTTGAAAAAAGAAAAACAAATTCTCTCTGAAAATGGCGCCTGCCACGCCTGCACGGTAGCATCTATTGGCGATCCGATAAATGCTACTGCATAGGCGCTACCAGCGCCATCTTAGTCAAGACAATTTTTGTTTTCTCTAGCAAAATGGTGGCGGCGGATCGACAATAGATGTTACCATGCAGTTGCGGCAGTGCCATTTTTGTATGCATACATGTATATCACCAAATGAAATAATTACATGGACATTATACATGCTATCATGCTACAGCGTTGGCACCTGCCTGCTGAATGTGATTTTTTTTTTTTTTTTTTTTTTTTTTTTTTTTTTTTTCTTTCCAAAATCTATTTATATTCAGTATGTAAAATTGGGGGCAGGTCAGAGAGGGATCAGTGACCTGTCAGAAATCATACAGATGAACAGCTTATCAGAGCGCTACATGAAGACCCTGCCCCCCCCCCACAGGTCGCCTTGGAGCACGAGCATATCAGTAACTGAAAACCTAAAATAAAGGCTAAACAACAACCACAAGATGGATTTCATAAACCCAGGTATCATTTTAACCAGAAAAATAAAGTCCAGCTCAAGACATCATGAGGATCGGAGGACGGAACCGCCGTGTCAAGGCGTAGAACATTACACAATAGAAGAGAATCCAACTCAACGATAAAGTGAAACAAATCCAATTCTTTATTCACTTGAAAATTTCAGGAATAGAGAGTAAAAGTATCAACATAGATAGCAGCAAACAGATGCATTATCAACGCGTTTCAGGTGTCGCAGCACCCTTAGTCATGATAACAGACATTCTCTAACACAACACTTATATGCTGAAATCAGAAAAACACAGCGGTAACACAATTAACCTAATTAATTACCACCAACAAGTGACAGGTGAGAACAGACTAGACACGGTTAAAATCAATTAAATTGAACATGACAAAAGGCGTAGAAAGCAGCTTTTAAACATGTGTATCAAATGCAAAAACCTCTTATATTCTCTTTATGTCCTCATATTTTATATTTTTTCTTGATTAGTGTAGCACCCATTATAATATACCATAAGAGCAAAAAATAACATTTTTATAGGTAGCAAAAATGAGAATCCCTTTTGTGGCGCGTAAAAACAGTACTGATGATAATCTGTAATATTGCAATCTGAGACCTTGTTCTTTATAACTTGAGAGATCCCGTAAGACACAGTATTGATCCATTTAATATTAGCGAAGAAAACCATGTATGCTAAAGACAGATTTATCTGAAATAGAATAGATGACACTTTAAAATTACATGGCACGTAATCTGAAAGCATATATGCGAACAGAAAACGTTATCCAGCAAAAGCATGAATTGAATGCGGCAACAGCGCGTTATTAATTAGAAGCAAAGGTTCGCAAGTGCAGCTGAATGAAAAAGTGTGTGCCATTCTGGAAAAAGGTTCCTACATGCAGATAATTAATCGCATCTAATAGTAAAAAACTAACTATGAGCAAGGGGGGAAAAAAACTTTTGTACACAAATTATTTTGTATAATCCTTTTGATGGTGGCAAACTGCTATATTGGAAAACTAAAGTGACAGGATTGTTGATATTTTATATTTTTGGGTTTAAAACGCGGTTTCTGAGATGCCATTTTCTATAACCCCTCTGAGCTAGAGGCTGTTTGATATTCGATATTTCTTTTTCATAGTCTGATCTTGTACTACAATTGCGTTTTGCCCGCGTCATTTCTCCAATTGGTATACTTTTTATTGTATGTTTGGGATGATGGCTATTGGCATAAAGTATAGTGTTTCCTGCTGTATCTTTTCTAAATGGACATGTCAAAACGGGTTTCCCGGTGTTTCACTGCAAACTCAAGTCAAGAAAATCAATACATGAAATTTTGTGTTTGATCACAAATTTCAGATTTAAAGGGTTGCAATTTAAATAGAATTTCAACTCCTGTAGGGCAGGTACATCTAAATTCCATGCAATTATGATGTCATCTATGTATCTGCTATACCAACAAATACAGTCTTTAAATGGATTGTCTACTGTGTAAATATACAGCTCCTCCCACCAACTCATCACTAAATTAGCAAGTGATGGGGAATACTTAGCTCCCATGGAAACGCCGCCAATTTGCATATAGTATTGCCGGTTAAAGCAAAAATAATTGTTTAAAATAACCAAATTGGCAACTTCCAGTATAAATGTTTGGAAATCAGGGGAAAAGTCACTGTACTTGCGCAGATGAAATTCTAGGGCATGTAATGCCACTTGGTGGGGAATTGAAGTATATAAGGAGACAACATCGGTTGTAATCCAGGAAAAACTGTCATTCCATATAAGTTCCTCCATTGCACATAAGACATCTATGCCATCTTTGTTGTAACCTGGGATTCTTTGAACAAGGGGTTGAAGTAATAAATCCAGCCATTCTCTCAACTTTTCCCCTACAGATCCAATTCCAGAGACTATGGGTCTCATGGGCGGTGGATGCATTTTTTTTTATGCGGTTTAGGTAACGCATAAAGTATGGGAGTGACTGGATTAGACACTTTGAGATGATCTCTTTCTTTGGCACTGAAGTAACCCAGATTAAAACCCTCCTCAATAACCTTGGAAACACAATCCTTAATTTTATTCAAAGAATTGGTCTGTAAGATTCTATAAATTGTTTGATCAAGTAGCATGTTCTCAACCCAACCCACATAATCTGTTCTATTCATCACAAAAATTGAACCACCCTTACCTGAATTTTTTTTATGACTAAAGAGTCATTATCTTTTTAATTGCTGCAAAGCTAATTTAAGAGTAGGTTTCAAATTGCTGTGGAACAAACGCTTATCATGTAAACTGTCTGATGAAATTCTCAGCTCACCTTCGACATCATTTTGGAACTTGTCCATAACCAGGGCCGGACTGGGACTAAAATTCAGCCCTGGCATTTGAAGTTACACAGGCCCACTAGTCACATGGTGACTATATAATATCTTTGTACACTTGTAGGTTACAAGAAGTGAGAGGAGATTAACACGACTATATAACATGTAGTCACAGCTGTGCCCAGTATTTCAGCTCAGTCCTATTTATTGCTTTTAGGTACAGTACTCCTCCCAAATCTCTGTCCCCTTTTGTACGCACGGTAACAGAATTCCTGGCAGAACTGCTCTCTATTGGGCAACCAGACCCCCTGGTCATAGCCGCCCCTATCATACCTCCCAACTTTTGAAGAAGGGAAAGATGGACAAAGACTGCTGCAAAATTTGCCCACGCCCAGCCACACCCATTTCACAACTAGTCACACCCATGTACACACCTAATCGCACCCATTTAGCACTGCTGATCACACTGACTGGTACTGAGGGCACAGTGGCTGGCATTATGGGCACACTGACTGGCACTAAGGAAGAGAGAAAACAGAGAGAGAGAAAAAAGAAAACCGAGAGAGAATGAAAGGGGAAAGAAAGAACAGTGAGAGACAAAGAAAGAACAGAGAAAGAACAGAGAGAGAAAGAAAGAGGGGAAAGAAAGAAAGAACAGAGAGAGACAGAGAAAGAACAGAGAGAGAAAGAAAGAAGTAAAGAAAAGAAAGAAAGAACAGAGAGAAAGAGAGGAAAGAAAAAGAAAGAAAGAGGGAAAGAAAGAACACAGAGAGAGAAAGAAAGAACAGAGAGAGAAAGAAAGAACAGAGAGAGAAAGAAAATGAGGGAAAGACAGAACAGAGAATGAAAGAACAGAGAAAGAAATAAAGAAAGATTCTACAAAGATACTATAGCAGCCCGGCTCCCATTGTAGTGCCCACCTGAGCCTCCCGGTGCAGGACGTATCATGATCCGCTCACATGGCCGGCATCCCCGATTCCAAGGCGATCCTGCTGTCTGCGCTGTCGGAGGAGGACACGATGATGGATCTGAAGCATTCCTGGTTCCGTCACAATCTCCTCAAGAAATTCTCATTTCCGGTCAGCTTCCAGCACATCACTTCAGGTGGAACGTCATGTGTGTGTTTTAAAATGCTCCTCGGGGCTCCGCCGTGTACTCCTGTGTCCGTGGGAAAAGCCCGCTTTGTATGCTTTGTACACACTTGGCTCCTCTCCGTACATCCCGTACACATATGGCTCCACTCCATACACACGGCTCCACTCCGTCCACCTCGTACACGCGCGGCTCCGCTCCGTCCACCTCGTACACGCGCGGCTCCGCTCCGTCCACCTCGTACACGCGCGGCTCCGCTCCGTCCACCTCGTACACGCGCGGCTCCGCTCCGTCCACCTCGTACACGCGCGGCTCCGCTCCGTCCACCTCGTACACGCGCGGCTCCGCTCCGTCCACCTCGTACACGCGCGGCTCCGCTCCGTCCACCTCGTACACGCGCGGCTCCGCTCCGTCCACCTCGTACACGCGCGGCTCCTCTCCGTCCACCTCGTACACGCGCGGCTCCTCTCCGTCCACCTCGTACACTCGACTCCTCTCCGTCCACCTCGTACACGCGCGACTCCTCTCCGTACACCTCGTACACGCGCGACTCCTCTCCGTACACCTCGTACACGCGCGACTCCTCTCCGTACACCTCGTACACGCGCGGCTCCTCTCCGTACACCTCGTACACGCGCGGCTCCTCTCCGTACACCTCGTACACGCGCGGCTCCTCTCCGTACACCTCGTACACGCGCGGCTCCTCTCCGTACACCTCGTACACGCGCGGCTCCTCTCCGTACACCTCGTACACGCGCGGCTCCTCTCCGTACACCTCGTACACGCGCGGCTCCTCTCCGTACACCTCGTACACGCGCGGCTCCTCTCCGTACACCTCGTACACGCGCGGCTCCTCTCCGTACACCTCGTACACGCGCGGCTCCTCTCCGTACACGCGCGGCTCTGCTACATCCACACTGTAAATCCTGACCCCACACATACATACCTCAACCAGTACCATGACAACAGCAAAGCAGAGTCTTGCAGACGGTAGAGGCAAGGCTGAGCGCACAGGACCTGTGATGAGGTCACAGGAGAGGCAGAGTCAGGGGTGAAATGATCGGGGGTCTGGACAAAGGCTCCTGCTGATCATGTGACCCCCTGACTCCTCCCCTCCTGTGACCTCATCACAGGTCCTGCGAACAGAGCGAGCAGGCAAGCGAGTGCGACGCTGTGAGTGGCTGCGGAGGGGAGGGGGTCTCATGCTAAGGCGAGGATGGGGTGCGTGGGGGGAGGCGTGGCGGCTTATCTCCCTGCAGTGCGGGAGGAACTTGAAACTATCACTGCCGTGCCCGCAGAGGGACAGCGGCAGGAGCAACAGTGGCCGCAGCAGCTGGCAAGCGGCCACCCGCGTCCCACGTGACAGCGGCCCAGCGGGAAAATGCCCGGTTGGTTATATTGCCAATCCGGGCCTGTCCATAACTAGTCCTCTTGCTTGCACTGGGTAATAATTCGGGTTGGGAACATGCATGTTGATTTTGGAAGAGGGATCATCACCATCCATATTTGTGTCTTGTAACTCTTGCAAACACAAAATTGACAACTGTTCATAAAAACAGGATTATTTTTTTTAAAACATTTACAGCAACATCATTATGAGCATTAGTTTCCTCAAGAGTATCCTGGAAATGTAATTTAAGAGTAGAATTCCTGACAAATCTGTTAATATCACAAACAGTTGAGAAAAGATTAAAGTCACAGCTAGGAACAAAAGACAAGCCATAAAGGACCCGTCTCACACAGCGAGTTCGCTAGCGAGATCGCTGATTTTGTGACGCCACAGCGATCTCGCTGTGTGTGGCACGCATCAGCAACCGGCAGCCCCGGCAGGAATTGCTGATCGTGAGGATTGTCCTGAGCCGTTTTTTGATCGTTGGGCTCCCGCTGGCCAGCGCGCATTGCTGCGTGTGGCAGCGGGAGAGCAACGATCAGCGACGCTGGGAGTTGGTATCCAACGTAAACAGCAGGCAACTAAGAGCCGCGCGGCTCTTAGATACCTGCTGTTTACCCTGGATACCAGCTTGCTCCCTGGTCCTGATCACTAATGGGTCTGTCTATGTGACAGCTCACCAGCGATCAGCTAACTATGTCCCAGCGATCCCATCCACGTTGGATCGTTGGTGGGATCGCTGGGACATTGATGTGTGTAACGGGGCCTTTAAGACAACAATTCACACTGATCTTTAGTCTGAACCGCTGAAAATAAATTGATAACATCGAAGGCACCTAATGACGGTTTCTGAGATGATATCTCTGCGTGGTTTTGGCTTGATCGGTGGTTCCTTCCCTTCCTTCTGTGGTTTTTCTTTTGTGTGAAGGAAAATATTTTTGGTTTTCTTGAAATATGAATTTTTTTTAGTTTTTTTTTTTTTGTTTCTATATCTGAATCAGATGTTGCCCCATTAGTCTCTGAATCAGGGGACCTGAATGTGACTTTGTACTTGATTTGCACCAAACTTCTGTTTGGGGTGTCTTAATATTGATTTGGGGGATTTGCTGGCATTCTTCCACCTGCCCCATTCATGAACCTGCTCCACAGAATAATCATACAAGTCACGTTCCAACTTGCACTTCTTAGTCTCCATAATTTTTTCTTCCACTTTTGTGATTTTTTTTTTTTTCATTACTTTTCTTAAAAAAATTCATCAAAATGCTCTTTTGTAGATTTTTATTGTGCCTCCGTTTTCCCTGCCTTTTGTCATGTTCTATTTATTAATTGATTTTAACCGTCTCTGTTCTCATCTGTCACTTCTTGGTGGTAATTAATTATGTTAATTGTCTTACCGGTGTGTTTTTCTGATATCAGCATATACTGTAAGTGTTGTGTTAGAGAATGTCTGTTATCATGACTCAAGTGGGTTTTACACATAGCGATATCGCTATAACATCACCGATTTTGTGACGTAGCAGCGATATTGCTAGCGATATCGCTATGTGTGATACTTACCTCTGACTGGCTCCCCCGCTGTCCATCGCTGATCGCGCGAGATCTGCCGGCTCCATTTCTCGTCGGGCGCTTCATGCTGGGCTTCCTGTGGCGCGGACGAGCGACGTGTGGAGGCGGGCGGGAGGACGTCTGGATCGCCGCGTCTGAAAGGTAAGTATCGTCCGCTGTATCGCTGCTGCATCGCTGTGAGATCTGCCTGTGTGGCAGCTCACTAGCGATCATTTAGCAATGCACCAGTGATCCTGACCGGGTCGTATCGTGGTCGGGATCGCTGGTGCATCGCTAAATGTAAAAGGGCCTTTAGGGTGCTGCGACAGAGACCAAGATGAATAAATGACAATAAATAAAAGAACAGGAAGTGTATGTTAAAAAAGCAAAAAGATCTGCAGGGTGATGGCCATGGCAGTAGTCTGTGACCTCTGGGCCATCACCCGCTGTCCGCGAGTGACAGGTCTTGGCCTATACGCACATGGATAGGATTTGGGATGCATGTATCCGCTGTTGGGTTCACTTTATACTTGTCCTGTGATTTAGGAATCAAAGTGTAAATGTCATTTCAGAAGAACTTGCAACAGAGTGACTGTGTCTACCTCTATCTTCCCCCTCCTTCCTTCCTCCCTCTTCATAGAAGATGACAGTTGGTGCTCATAAGATTCTATATCATTAATGTGAAAAACCTGAACCGCGTTGATATTGATAACGCATCTCTTTGCTGCTATCTATGCTGATACTTTTATCATCTATTCCTGAAATTTTCAAGTGAGTAAAGAATTGGATTTTTTTCACTTTATTGTTGAGCTGAATTCTCTTCTATTGTGCAATCATTTTAACCAGTATAACGGCGCCGTCCTGACACTCTCTGTAGGTTACTGAGCACAATCCTGCTGACAGATTCCCTTTTAAGGGTTTGTGCACACGTGAAGTATTTGGTACAGAAATTTTTGCATCTCATAGGAGGAAAAACACAGCATAAAATAGTGTTTTTGATATATTTTTACATGTATTTTTGGTGAAGATTTTTCCTGACTCGTTAGTTTGAGTGAAATCTACAGTAAGTACCCTGAAAAAATTGAAATGCTGCAGACTTAAATCTAGACTAAAGGTAAAAAGTAGGCAACCAAGGTAAAAAGTAAGCAACGTGTGCATGAGACTTCAGGAATGTCATTCACTTTGCTGGGACTGGGAAATCCTTCTGGTTTGTTGACAAATCTGCAAAGGAAAAAAAAAAAAGCAACAAACCTGCAACGTGTGCACAGGCCCTTAGGCTAGTTCACACTCTCATCTGAGCTTGTAGGAAACTCACGCAAGTTATATTAATTTCATTAGAAGAAAAAGTACAGCAAGTTTCAATAATTTTTTCTTTTAAAATGACAGGAAGCAAACAGGCTTCATTATAGTCAATAGAGTCCATCTGATGGCGTTTCAGATCCCATTTTCTACAGGAGTTCCTTTTTTTTAAAATCTTTATTTCTTTTTACCTGTACAGAAAAATAGAACCCCATATGCCAATGTGAACAGGCTACAGAAAGTGTTTATATATTGGATCTTCCTAAAGGCTTCCACACACATTTTGTGTATGGTGTCTCCCAACTCTCCACCCACAGATGATGTTGGTCCATTTCAAGGGATTGTGTCATCAAAAAATGACCTACTATTTAAATCAAGTTACGTTGTTAATGTATTGTTTTTAATTGGCTATGTCACAGAGTGGACCCCTTCACTAGAGCTCCGACGCGTTTCGCTGGTGCTCAGAAGAGGAGTGTGGTGGGGTGTTTTGCGATCCTGTAGCCGGGTACCAGATTAGTTGCCGTCATAGTCACATGAATGGATCTGCTCTATGACATATTAAGAAGGATTACGAATATAAAAAGTGATACTAATCACTAGAGTTGAGCGACTTTTGGTTTTTTAGGGTCGCGTTTCGTTTCGTGAAACCCGACTTTTCCAAAAGTCGGGTCGAGCAAGATCGTCCGATTATAGGGAAAAGTCGGGGTCGTCCCGAAACACGAAACCCAATGTAAGTCAATGGGGAATAAAAGTCGGCAGTGAGAGGAGAACAGGAAACACACCTACAGTGCCCATTTGAATGCCAAAAGCATCAATTCTTCTTACTTAAGCTTGTCAACCTTAATTAACTTCATAATACAAGTTACGCACTGAAAAATGGGGGTTATTTGGCTAAAGTTGTGGGGGGGGAGGGCTGGCTGCAGGTTTTCATGTGCCCTGGGCGAAAGAGCGCCCCTTTAACACATACCACAACTCATCATGCTCCGATACGGCAGAGAAATAGCGGTATAGTACAATGAAAAATACCTCACTTTTTACATCTCATGACGAGGCCCATCTATTTCTCCATACAGAATCATTGGTCCCATATAATGTTTGAAACAGTATATGATGAGCTCCACATAATGCTACATTATATGTTGGTCCCCATGGATGAAGCTCCACTGTCTTATGGGCCCAAATAATGCTCCAAACATAATGGGCCCCATTTCTAATGCTCTAGTGTATAATGGGCCATGTAAATGCTGCTCCAGTGTCTGATGTCCACCTTTGGAATGTTCCAGTGTATGGTGGGCCCCATCTATCATTCTCCAGAGTATAGTGCTCCCCAAAAATTGCTGTCCCAACATTGAAAACAATCAAATAAGTCTCCTCGCTAGGGAATCCCTGTACTTGTCTGGATTCCTCGTCGTCCCCATCTTCCATCTCACTGCACAGTATTTCAACTTTGCAAGTGCTGTGATCCTGAGCAAGCAGGGGGGGGCCCACTCGTTGGCGACGGCACTGGCACAGGGCCCCTGATAGTACGGTGGTGTGTCTGATGGCGGGTGGGCCGAACCTGCACTTTCATCTGCAGCTTCCTCTTTGTCACCGTGTAAGGCTGGTTTCACATTTGCGTTTTTTAGCGCTGAAAAAAAACGCACATGTGCGCATGCGTTTTTTCCCCTATATTTAACATGGGTGCGCATACCTGCGCGCTTGTAAGCGCATGTATGCGATTTTCATGCGCTGCGTTTTTTTGGGGATTGCGTTTGTATTTTCCAGACGCAGCATGTTGCATTTTTTGGCCCTGCAAAAAAGCGCATGCGCACATATGCGCACGTTTTGCGCTAAAAATGGCCATTATAGCCTATGGATGCGCATATGTGCGCACTGGCATGCTCATGTATGCTTTTTTTGCATATGCGTTTTTTTTTTTAACCATGGAATTTAGGGGTTTGGGTTAGAGTTAGGGTTAGTTAAGGGGGGTTAGGGTTAGGGTCAGGGTCAGGGTTAGGGTTGGGGTTTGGGTCAGGGTTAGGGTTAAGTATGGTTTGGTTAAGGGTTAGGGTCAGGATTAGGGTTAAGTATGGTTTTGTTAAGGGTTAGGGTTAGGGTCAGGGTTAGGGTCAGGGTTAGGGTTAGGGTCAGGGTAGGGTTAAGTATGGTTTTGTTAAGGATTAGGGTCAGGGTTAGGGTCAGGATTAGGGTTAAGTATGGTTTGGTTAAGGGTTAGGGTCAGGGTTAGGGTTAGGGTTAGGGTCAGGGTTAGGGTTAGGGTTAGGGTCAGGGTTAGGGTTAAGTATGGTTTTGTTAAGGGTTAGGGTCAGGGTTAGGGTTAAGTATGGTTTTGTTAAGGGTTAGGGTCAGGGTTAGGGTCAGGATTAGGGTTAAGTATGGTTTTGTTAAGGGTCAGGGTTAGGGTTAGGGTTAGGGTTAGGGTCAGGGTTAGGGTTAAGTATGGTTTTGTTAAGGGTTAGGGTCAGGGTTAGGGTTAGGGTTACGGTCAGGGTCAGGGTTAGGGTTAGGGTTAGGGTTAGGGTCAGGGTTAGGGTTAGGGTTAGTTAGGGTTTAGGGTTTGGGTTAGGGTTAAGTATGATTTGGTTAAGGGTTAGGGTCAGGGTTAGGGTTAGGGTTAGGGTCAGGGTTAGGGTTAGGGTCAGGGTTAGGGTTAGTAAAGTCATGGTTTGGGTAGTGTGAGGGGCCACCTAAAAATGTTGGAAAAAAACGCAAACGCGGTAAAAACGCACTAAAAACGCATACAAACGCATAAAAACGCTGCGTTTTTTTCATGCATGCTCATAAAAATGCTTGAAAAAAACGCAGCAGTTGTATGCTTTTGTATGCGTTTTTTCAATGCGTTTTTTTGCGGGAAAAACGCGCTGCAAAAAAAAGCAAGTGTGAAACTAGCCTAAGATGGAACTGTATATGGGAAGGGTAACCTGAGTTTCATCAGGGTCAGATTCAGGTCGTGTAGCGTGCGAGGGGAATGTAGTGGTCTGGGTCAATGTACCAGCAGATTCATCGAGCAGTGGCTGGGCATCAGTGCACTTGTGTCGCCCCCAGGAGTACGGTCGCCACAGTGGCATTACCTTCTTCCTAGGGAGTGTGATGTCATGCTTGGGAGCAACGATGGATCTCTCTAGCAGGTTAACTGATTGGGCGGCGTTATTCCCACGAGTCATGACCCTCCAAACAGCGTTCATGAAGGCAAAGTGTTTGTTTTACGTGGGCAGTGTGGTTGCAAAGCTGAACCTTAAAGGAATGTCCAGAAGGGCACCACCAGGAGTGGAGCCTACGGTTAAATTCGACTCCACCTGGGAAACCTCAACCATGCCAGCTACAGAACAGATGCACACATTGCAAGCTTAATTCCGTTAACGAACGAGACTCCGTCATGCCCCGCGGTCCGAGTCCGGCTTACTAGAGGGACACGTGAGGCTCTGGCACATGAGATTGGCCAATAACTGGTGTGTCATGCCCTTACATGTCCGTGGCTGCATGTGCGCTACACTGAAAAGGCCAGCGTTTGTCGCTTACAGGTGCAGATAACCCGCTGAACAACGTTAGTGATGGGGATCACTGATTACAATTATTACCCGCGAACAATGATTTCCCAGTAAGTGCAGGTCAACCGCAGTTCCGGAATTAGGCCTAACCGTCATTCCTGAAAAAATGAAAAACTTGCGTATGCAACCACAGGTGCTGTAGCTTGCTTAACAGCTCGCCAGCCGTTCTCACGCCCAGTATGGATTACACGTGATTGCACAAAGGTTAGAAAGGGTACCGTATCCCCGGATAACATGTATGGATAGCGTACACATTCAAAATATATGTCTCAGGAGGCAGGCTCAGACGGTGTTAAGCCCAGTATGGATTGCACGTGATTGCACAAAGGTTAGAAAGGGTACCGTATCCCCGGATAACATGTATGGATAGCGTACACATTCAAAATATATGTCTCAGGAGGCAGGCTCAGACGGTGTTAGGCCCAGTATGGATTGCACGTGATTGCACAAAGGTTAGAAAGGGTACCGTATCCCCGCATAACATGTATGGATAGCGTACACATTCAAAATATATGTCCCAGGAGGCAGGCTCAGATGGTGTTAGGCCCAGTATGGATTGCACGTGATTGCACAAAGGTTAGAAAGGGTACCGTTTCCCCGGATAACATGTATGGATAGCGTACACATTCAAAATATGTCTCAGGAGGCAGGCTCAGACGGTGTCAGGCACAGTATGGATTTGACGGCCCAGACTACACAGCGGAGGAGCAGGGAGAGGTAAAGATTGCAAATGCTGGGGCCCTGCCCAAGCAAGGGGGGCCCACTCGTGGGCGTCGGTTCTGCCACTGGGCCCCTCATAGTACGGCGGTGTGTCTGACGGCGGGTGTGCACCACCACCGTCAGAGACACTTGATTGCACTATGAAGGACCCTGTACCAGTGCCCGCGCCCAAGAGTCGGCCTACCCACCTGTCCAGGGCAACGGCACTCGCACGGTGTCGTGCGCTAGGTGGTGACCCCGGCCATGGAGGGGGAGGCAGCACAGTTAGGGAGTTTTAGAAAGTGGCATATGTTGATGTTGAACATTCAGCTGATGCAAAAGGTGAAATAGGTCAAGTTCCAGGAAGAGGTGGACCAAAGCAAGCCATTTTTCTGTCACCCTATGTGTCATCAGAGGAAGGTGGGACAAAATCCTTGGAAACCCATGCGTGGTTCATTTTAATGAAGGTTAGATCATCCACATTTTGGGTTGACAGACGGGTCCTTTTTTCTGTCAGGATTGATCCAGCTGCACTGAAGACTCTTTCCGATAGCACACTTGCAGCTGGGCAAGCGAGCTCCTGTAAGGCATATTGTGCCAATTCAGGCCAGGTGTCCAGTTTAGCGGCCCAATAGTCAAAGGGGAATGACCTGTGTGGGAGAACATCGATATGGGAGGAAAAGTAGTTTGTAACCATAGTTGACAACTGCTGTCTCCTGTCACTTTCCATCGATGCAGTATTACCAGTTGTGTGAGCGGTACTTGAAAAATCAGTCCACAACATTGTCATGAAACCCCTGTCTCCAACGCCACTTCTGCTGTGTGCACCACGAACTCCTCTGCCAAGCTGCCCCCGGCCCGTACGGCTCGTGTGAGAACCATCACCGCTGCTGTGTGCTGGGAATGCCTCAAGCAACCGATTTACCAGAGTTGCTTGTTTATTAGCCAATATTAGGTCAAGGTTCTCCTGTGGCATGATGTTTTGTAATTTGCCTTTATAGCGTGGATCCAGGATGCTGGCCAACCTGTAGTCGTCATCGTTCATCATTTTGGCAATGCGTGGGTCCCTTTTTAGGATCTGCAAGGCATAATCTGACATGTGGGCCAATGTTCCCGGTGTCAATGATGCACTGCGAGTGCTGGTTGGAGGAGCACTTTCTGGCAAATCCACATCCCTCCAGTCACACACAAACCCTGTACCAGACCTTGCCACGCCAACATTTTCACTTGCCCCACGAGATGCATCCTCCTCCCCTAAGTAATCATCCCCATCATCCTCCTCCTCCTCCTCCTCCTCTTCCTCCACCTCGTCCAGGAGAGGTCCCTGAGCAGACAATGGCTGAATGTCATCAAGGATTCCCTCCTCCTCTTCCTCCTCATCAACATTGGCTGCAGACGCCTGCTCCTTAAGGTGCATCAAAGTTTGCATGAGCAGACACATAAGTGGGATGCTCATGCTTAGGATGGCGTCGTCTGCGCTTACCAGCCGTGTGCATTCCTCAAAACACTGAAGGACTTTACAGAGGTCTTTCAGCTTCGACCACTGCACACCTGTCAACTCCATGTCTGCTCTCAAAGTGCCTGGCCGTGTATCCTCCCACAAATGCATTATGGCCTGCCTCTGCTCGCACAGCCGCTCCACCATGTGCAGGGTGGAGTTCCACCTTGTTGCAATGTCGATAATGAGGCGGTGGTTGGGAAGGTGGAGCAATCGCTGCAGCTTCTGCATACGAACGGAGTGTACAGACGACCGGCGGATGTGCGCGCACAGTCTTCGCACCTTCTGGAGCAGGGCTGTTAACTCCGGATAATTTTTGAGGAAGCACTGCACCACCAGGTTCAAGGTGTGAGCCAAGCAAGGTATATGGCTGAGTTTTGAAAGGGCTATGGCTGCCACAAAATTACGGCCGTTATCACTAACTACCTTGCCTGCCTCAAGATGTACACTGCCCAGCCATGACTCAGTTTGTCGCTTCAAGTACTCGGCCAGCACCTCGGCGGTGTGTCTGTTGCCCAAACACATCATCTGCAACACAGCCTGCTGACGCTTTCCACTAGCTGCTCGATAGGGGGACACATCGTGTGCAACAGTGGCAGCTGCAGATGGAGTGCTCGTACGACTGCGCTCTGTGGACGAGCTTTCGCTTATGGAGGAGGAGGAGGAGGAGGAGGGTCGAACGCCTACAGTCAACTGTTTCCTATACCGTGGGCTAGGCAGCACTGTCCCACCACCGCTGTCCCCTGTGGACCCTGCATCCACCACATTAACCCAGTGTGTGCAGTGATGGACACGTAATGGCCCTGGCCATGCCGACTGGACCATGCATCAGTTGTGAGGTGCACCTTTCTGCTCACTGACTGCTTGAGTGCATGGACAATGCGGTCTTTCACATGATGGTGGAGGGCTGGGATGGCTTTGCGAGAGAAGAAGTGGCGACTGGGTAGGTCATAGCGTGGTACTGCATAGGCCATGAGTTCGCGGAAAGCTGTGCTTTCCACCAACCGAAAGGGCATCATCTCAAATGAGATTAGTTTGGCAATGTGGGCGTTCAAACCCAGTGTACGCGGATGAGAGACTGAGTACTATCTTGACCTACTCATAGTGTCTGGGAGGGTGAGCTGGACTTGAGAGCTGCATATGGTGGAAGTAGCGGTGGACAGGGCAGACTGAGAGAGGGTTGATGATGGTGATGGAGTTGGTGTTCTTTCTGATGGCCTAGAATCAGTCTTTCGTTGATATAACAGTGGGATTCCCTGACTGCTGTGGCCTTGCAACGACACCTCAACATTTGCTGCTGTGCTAACCGGTGGGCTTACAGTGGGGGAAACAATGTAGCGTTGCTGACTACCTTCGTTGTGATCAGTTGCACATGTGGCACTTGAGGTTTGGTGTTGTGTCCACGCTTGCAAGTGCGTGCTGGTTAAATGTCTAAGCATGCAACTGGTATTCAAATTTTTCAGATTTTTCCCTCGGCTAAAGGTCTTTGCGCACTTCTTACAGATAACCTTGGCCTGATCATGAGGATTTTGTTCAAAAAAGTGCCACACTGCACTCTTCCTACTTTGGCAGACATTTTGCGGCCTAGCACGCTGTGATCTTTTGACCCTCTGGCAAGCTGTCCAGCAACTCTTTTGATGTTTGGAACCTGTCTTTGGAGTGCTCCGGGCCTGCCAGATAACAGCTGTTGCGATGTCGATGTCTGCTGTGGATGCTCCTCATCTGAGCTATTGGAAGCAGCACCCTCTTCCCCCAATGGATGCCAATCTGGGTCAACAACTGGGTCATCCATCACCTCCTCTTCTATGTCATGTGCACCTTCCTCTGTGTCACCGTGTATGGTGGTATAGTGTGCTGGAAGGGGCACCTGAGTCTCATCAGGGTCAGAATCTGGCTCTGTACACTGCGAGGACAATGTAGTGCTCTGAGTGAATGTACCAGCAGAATCATCCATCAGCGGCTGTGCATCAGTGCACTCCATGTCAGATTCATCTTGGCCTGGGTAATTCACCATTTCACTTGATAATCCAGGCATGGTATGTGAAAACAGCTCCATGGAGTAATCAGTAGTATGGCCTGCATCATCCTTCAATCTTGGTTGGGGTGAAGGACACAAGGAAAGGTGTGGTTCATGAACATGAGCCTCCAATGACGACTCAGTGCTTTTACTTTTTACAACGGAAGAAGAGGAGGCGATAGAGCTGGAGGCTGAGTCAGCAATGTAAGACAAAACTTTTTCCTGATGCTCTGGCTTTAAAAGCGGTTTGCCAACTCCTAGAAAACTAAGCGTTCGAGGCCTTATGTAGCCAGACGATGACGCAGGCTCAACACCTCCTGCATTCGGTCCTATTTTGCTCTTGCCACTACCATCAGATCCACCACCAACACCATCATTACCAGCTGCCAACCCCCGCCCAATTCCACGGCCTCTTCCACCAGCCTTCCTCATTTTTGGTAGAAATGTAGACAAAATCCAACAAACTATATAGTAATGTAAAACAAGGTACAAGGTGTCTATAGGACAGGGGAGTTTTTAGAATTTCTGCACACACTTTTGGACAGTGGACACTTTTGGATTGTGTGAGGCCCAATGAATATCTGAGATATGACAGTGACAGGCTCGATGGCACAGCTGTGACAAAAGTGACTAGAGGATAAGGGAGATTGGATTGCTTTTAAAAAAGCAGTTTGCAGAGCAGTGGGTAAACAGCAATGCCAGCCTGTCAGGAAGCCTTAAAAGGCAGCCCAACAACCAACACCACTGATACACCACAATGTAGCCTCCCCTTGCACTGCACACACAGTGACTGGTGTGTTGTGCAGGCCAAATTGCTAGCAGCAGAAGCAGTTTTTTTTTCTTCTCAGCAGGACAAAAAAAAAAAATTGGAATTGCTTTTAAAAAAGCAGTTTGCGGAGAAGTGGGTAAACAGCAATGCAGGAATGTCAGGAAGCCTTAGAAGGCAGCCCAACAACCAACACCACTGATACACCACTATATAGCCTCCCCTTGCACTGCACACACAGTGACTGGTGTGTTGTGCAGGCCAAATCGCTAGCAGCAGAAGCAGTTTTTTTGTCTTCCCTGCCTAACGCTCTCCCTACAGAATCAGCAGCAACCTCTCCCTATACTGAGATCGGCAGAAGTAAGATGGCGGTCGGCGTGCACGCCCTTTTATACCCCCTGTGACGCCCACCAAAGCAAGCCAATCACTTGCATGCCCTTCTGAAAGATGGTGGTGACCCCTGCCTATGTCATCACGTTGCCCACAGTGTCCGTGGATCCTGATTGGCTGAAAAAGAGCGCAAAACAAACTTTTGAAACGCGACTTTGGCACGTAAGTCGCCGACCTCGTGGCCGACCTCATCCTAGGGTCGGGTTTCGTTTCATGAAACCCGACTTTTGAAATTTTTGACCCATTTCGCTCAACTCTACTAATCACCTCCTTCACACTGTGTCTGGTGAGACCTTCCTTTTCTGTCATTTGCCTGTCCATGGAAATAGACTGTATTGTGGTGATGATGTCTGGTGGTCATAGGCTTTAGATACCACCACTCAGCTAAATCACTACTGTGGGGAAGATGACTTGATGGACAGACTTGACTGGAAGTAGGAGGGGACGATGTGTGCACTACAGACGGGGATTGGTAATGTCTGAAAGATAACAGCAGGGAAAGACAGAAAAGGGAGTGCAGCATCGAAATTTGACCATAAGATGGCAGGGGGGAGTGTAGTTCAGGGCTTAACATCAACTTACGGCTATAGAAACTGCTTAGTCATGGGGGGCGGGGAGATAGTAACCCAGGAGGGGAATTTCCAGTGAGAGAGGGGATAAATAGGACTGGTTGGGGTTCCAGAGAGGCTAATCCCAGGAGGAGCTCAACAGAGGAGGACTCGGGGCAGAAGTTGGAGAACGGTAAAGAGCTCGACCAGGGGACTGATGAGAAGACAGTCGGTGGGGGTGGCCCTGACAGCGGACCGCAGGACAGACGAGGCCCCGGGGGTACCGATTGGATGACGACTTCGGGCAGGTGAAGCGCTGGCGGTAGATTGGTCTAGGACAGCCCCAGCGAAAGATCCGTGAGGGACGTCATCACGACTGAAGGAAAGGTGAAGGTACCCGGGCCTGGAAGCGGAGAGCTGTAAACGTGCTGCGGTGAATGGCTATGGTCGTCAGGAGGACGGCCAATAAACACGGACCTGTTACAATTGGAATCTGCCTCCGTCTCATCTTTGCATCGTCCGGTCGTGGTAAGCAGTGGACCACCCTCCCAGTCCCGGCCCCTACCACAAAACCACATATACTACATCTCTGGGACATATACCCTGTCGTTACACCGCTTTGTGGTTTGTGCGAATTTTGTTGTTTTAATCGTTTCCATAAAAATTATTTTTTAGCCCACTCCCTATATCGTTATTTTCTAAAACTACACACACACACAGAGTGAGACCTGTCAATTCACGGCTGTGGGCGGGGATAGACGCCATGGACCCACCTTTCCAACTAGTCTCCAGTGCATCTAGGTCAATCGGCATGACACCATTAGTCCAGTCCTGTCAACAGGAGGAGAAACCATTGCTCTATTGCAGTGTTCCCCAACTCCGCTCAAGAGCCACCAATAGGTCATGTTTCCACGATTCCCTTATTATTGCCTGGGTGATATTTGCATCATCTGCACAGGGAATAATTCCATCCCCAATGCAATACTAAGGGAAACCTGAAAACCTCACCTGTTGGTGGCTCTTGAGGTTGTTGGGGGTTGGGGAACACTGCTCTATTGACAGGCAGCTAAATCTACGGCAGGAGCCGTCAATGACTGGTGCTGGGTACAACAGACAGGTAATTGTCTCTGTTAGCAAATACATGCCTGTTATTGCTTAGGCACTTTGTCTTTTTAAGTCCCAGATATTTCCCTTAAGAATTGTTGTAATTTTTGCAGTTGGGTGTGTTATGGTCTGTAACTCCATATTTAACCTTTTTTAAAAAAACAAGTAATTATACCATTGTGGCGCCACAAGGAGCATGGTCGCCACAGTGGCATTGCCTTCCTCCTAGGAAGCGTGATGTCATGCTTGGAAGCAATGAAGGATCTCTCTAGCAGTTTATCACAACAGTTTCCATTCCAGGTCAGCAGAGGGAGCTCTGAACCAAAACTGGGGGAGGAGCTACTCTCTGGGGGCCAGGAGGGAAAATTAGAGGGAGTTCTTGTGAGGTGGGCAACGTGTGTGGACGTGAGGAGAGGAGCTGAAAGATTGAGCAGAGTTCAGAGCTCACTTCTAGCTATAGCGCATGATCTGGAGCCCGGTCTCCAAGGTTGTATGGATACTGATGGTCCTGCAACAGAAACCGGAGGAATAGGAAGCTGTAAATGCTCTATTCCCACATAAGACTCGGAGGCACCACAGTGACGTGTGAGCCAGGGAAGGAAGGCTACAGCTGTCTGCCATACGAGGGAGTTCTAAAGAGAATAAGCAAGTGGACCTTCAGTGTAACACAGTACTGCAAGTACCTAAAAATAAGCGCTAAGAAGGAGACTACACAACCCATCTGCACAGAGAGATTCCTAAATTGCTTCTAGGCTAGCCAGCTCCTGTGCCATCTGTAATCTGGACCCTGGACTGCATTTGCCAAGCAAAGTAAAGGTAAAGAAACTGCACCCTGTTGTGTCCTTGCCTTCTTCCTGCAACCCCCTCAGCACTGCTACATCTCTGTGCCTGACACTGCACCCTCTACGTCTCTCCCCTATCTCTTCACCTACACTGCCCTGGGACTACTGCCCTACCTGTGGAGGGCCACAACATCATTGCTGCACCACACCATCTGTCCCAGAGGATCTGTCTGCAGCGTCGGCTTAACATCTTCATTGCCTAACACCACAGGTGGCGTCACGAATCATTCACTCATAAACTTTAATCCATCACTTAACCCCTTTTACATGGGTGCCCAGGGCCACCGACCGGGTCACTGCTGCTGTGACATTCCCCTTTGAGAGACCGACCCGGTACCGAGTACCGACCCACCATTAATTCGACTTCACTGCACATCTATGCAGATTTGAAATGGCCGTTACACAAAACCTCGGCATTATGTGACCGTATGAGCCACAACAAAATAAATCATTCTTTTTACAAACTCACTATTAATACACTTACACGCCAGTGAAGGTTATAAAAACCATTGACTGTTTGTGATTGATGTAGTACGCACCTAAAATGGATTTTGCAATAGTGATAAAGTTTCCTTACTTGGCAGAGACCAAGATGAATAAATGACAATAAATAAAAGAACAGGAAGTGTATGTTCTAAAAGATCTGCAGGGTGATGGCCAAGGCAGTAGTCTGTGGCCTCTGGGCCATCACCCGCTGTCCGTGAGTGACAGGTCTCGGCCTATACGCACATGGATAGGATTTGGGATGCATGTATCCGCTGTTGGGTTCACTTTACACTTGTCCTGTGATTTAGGAATGAAAGTGTAAATGACATTTCAGAAGAACTTGCAGCAGAGTGACTGTGTCTACCTCTATATTCCCCCCCCTTCCTTCCTCCCTCCTCATAGAAGATGACAGTTGGTGCTCATAAGATTCTATATCAGTAATGTGAAAAATCTGTCTTTGCTGAGTACAGAATTTACTCAGTAATTGAGAATTTTAGGAATAAAGTCCAGGAGGAGAAAGAATCATAATCTTGTAATCTATGTATATAAAACTGAATGTATGGCCAACCAATCAAGAAACATCTTTCATTTCACCAGAGCTGTTTAAAAGAAGCTGTGCTGTGATTGGTTGCTATGAGCAACAGTTTTCCCACTCCACAACACCTCAGCAGACACTGACATGGTGGGAGAAATCTAGCAACCCTGGAAACATAAGCTCCCAGCCATTGTCTGTCCCCCAGAAAGGAGCAGAGAGCACATGACAGAAATGAATCACCCCCTCCCTGTCCATATACCCATCACACATCATCCCATAGGCACATCTTCCCTCTTAAAGGGATCTTCAGTATGGAAGTTAGGGCAAATCCCTCAGTGCTCTGAATCTGACCCCAGGCTTCTATTAAAGGGATCATTGGTTTGGAAGTCAGGGCAAATCCACCCAGCGCTTTGGTTTTGACCACAGGCCTCTCTTAAAGGGATCCCCGGTATGGAAGTTAGGACCGTTCCACTCAGCTCTGTGATTCTGACCCCAGGGTCTCTAAAAGAGATTATTGGTATGGAAGTTAGGGCAAATCCGCTAAGCGTTCTGGTACTGACCCCAGGCCCCTCTTAAAGGGATCCCTGGTACGGAAGTGAGTGCAAATCCACTCTGCGCTTTGGTACTGACCCCAGTGCTCTCTTACGGGGATCTCCGGTATGGAAGTTAGGGCAAATCCCTCAGCGCTCTGATTCTGACCCCAGAATTCTATTAAATGGATCCCCAGTATGGAAGTGAGGGCAAATCCACTCTGTGCTTTGGTACTGACCCCAGTCCTCTCTTACAGGGATCTCCGGTATGGAAGTTAGGGCAAATCCCTCAGCGCTCTGATTCCTACCCCAGGCTTCTATTAAAGGGATCATTGGTATGAAAGTCAGGGCAAATCCACCTAGTGCTCTGGTGCTGACGCCAGGCCTCTCTTAAAGGGATCCCCGATATAGAAGCTAGGACCATTCCATTCAGTGCTGTGGTTATGACCCCAGGCTGACGAGATGATGTAGGATATTGGGGGTAGTAGTCTGCTGGCTCTGACGGGATGATGTGGGATATTATGGGTAGTAGTCCAGTGGCTCTGGCTGACAGGATGATGTGGGATATTAGTGGTAGTAGTCCAGTAGCTCTGGCTGACAGGATGATGTGGGATATTAGGGTTAGTAGTCCGGTGGCTCTGGCTGACAGGATGATGTGGGATATTAGTGGTAGTAGTCTGGTGGCTCTGGCTGACGGGATGATGTGGGATATTAGGGGTAGTAGTCTGGTAGCTCTGGCTGATGGGATGATGTGGGATATTATAGTGAATGTGGCTATGCGGAGTGGGCGGGGCTCTACACATATATATCTCATTATAATTTGTTGCAACTAACCGTAGTTAGTTACTATGCCCGTGCAATGCCGGGCTCTTCAGCTAGTAAAATATATGATAAAGTTTCTTATTTTCATGTGTCTTATTAATTTTATGAAAACATTTTGTAAATGATAGATACTCTTTAATTATTAATTTCTGCAAGGCTGGACAGTTCATCAGATTTCTATATTTTGTTAAGCTACTATGTAAGGCTAGGTTCACATTACGTTTAACCAGCCCGTTCAACGCATAGCGTTAACGGGCTGGTTAAACGGTATAGCATAACGCGATCGCGTTATGCTATACCCGCTAGCGCAGATGATTCATCTGCGGTGACGGAGCCTCAGACGCTGCAGCCCACGTCCGAGGCTCCATCAGTGAATGACAGCACATCGCGAACGCGTGCCGCTTTACGGCATGTGTCGCGATGCGCCCGACAAAGGGGCTGAATGGCAGCGTTACCGGTCTGCGTTACAGCGCGTTATACCGCGGTGTAACGCAGTCTGTCTAACAGACTGTCTAAATGTAAAGTGAAGAGGGGCAATGTAAGTCTATGGCAAATCAGTCCTGCCTAGCATCATATTGTGGCATCAGACATGATTTTGTTTTTATAGTTCCCTGACTTAAAAATAAAGCAAGTTATCCGGCAAAGAAAAGATTTCTGATCGGCGCTACTCCCGATGTCTGTAATACTGCTCTCTCCTATTCATTATTCAGAGAACAAAATGTCAGCTGATCTATGAACTGGCGAGTGCTGCAATTACACTTCAACTTCTGTGAATAATGCAAGTTTATGTTTTTATTTTGTAGTCTCAGAAGTCTTGGATTGAAAGTATCTTCTGCAAAAGAGAATGTGCAAAAATAATACCGGCTTCCAAAGATCCACACAGGTATGGTATAGTGTCTAAAGATTTATTATCAACATTTATTTGATTGTGCTTCTATAATAAATATAATAAATTATCCTTAATGGTAAACTTTATCAGTAAATGTTTTACACTGACCTTTCCATTTTTAAAATGTTATAACAATAATTGCTTGTAAACGGCACCGACTCTTGATAAAGATCTCTCATGCTGCTCGTAGTAGAGACCATGAGGACGAACGTTTTATATATAGCACAAGGAATCACATATACCGAGTATTCTACTTACTGTAATAACATTGTTTATACTTGCAAGTACAGTACAAAAGATTTTGGGACAGAAATAGGCAAGTTATGATGTTTCCATCTTGCAAAATCTTTTGCATTACCAGTTCCTCTCTATAGTTTTACTACAAAAAAGGTGTCCCACATCTTTGCCCATTTTTGCTTTCTACACAATTGCATCTGAAAGTGCACTAAAAAAGAATCAACGTAGCAAAGTTCCTTATTAAAATAGCCTCTGCACATCTGTATTTCCATGGTTACAGACTACAAACAAGCCCTGTGTAGTCTGATCCTGCAGGAAGACTTTTTTTTTTTTACCTGGCTCCTGTCCCTTCATCTCTATCTTAAGGTGCTTTCACATTGAGTTTAGGAACATGCTCAGTCGGCCCGTCGGGGCATACGTCCGAAGCCCCTGGAAAACGGGATTCGGACATATGCGCCAATGGGGCCATAGACTGTAACGGTGCTGGCAGTGCGAATGTGAGCTCTGCCAAGCATCATTTTCGAGAGTGTACGCCTACTGGAGGCGGACACTTGGACACAGTTTACTACTTCTGAGTGTCCGCCTCCAGTAGGCGTACACTCCCGAAAACGATGCACGTCAGAGTTCACGTTCGCTCTGACAGCACCATTATAGTCTATGGCCCCGTTGGCCCATGCGTCCAAATCTTGTTTTGCTGGGGGTTTGGACATATGCGCTGACAGGACCACCAAGCATGTCCCTAAACGCAGTGTGAAAGTACCCTTAGCAAGAAAGGAGTGGGGTAGTCAGGATCTGAGAGACATAGAAAGTATACATTGAGCTGCTTTCTAACAAGGGTGTTAGAAATGATAATGGTTTATGTTTAGCAAACATTAGAACAATGCTTCTTAAACTATGTGGCACTGTTGAGGAGGTCAGTATGACGTGCATGATCATTTACTGCACAGTCCTCACTTGCAGATCTGGTTTAGTGATTTCTTCTGTGCTTTAATATAATGCGCTGGATTCAGCAAACAAATGAAAGAGCTGTCTGCCGTATGTAATGGCACTACACCTGCCAAAAGGGTATCATGCCTCTCCTTTCTCTTGTTAGGGCTCAGATCTCTAGATTTTGTATTATATGACCAATACTGGGGTTGTAAAGGCATCATATTACAGGTCTGTTCTCCTGTGAGCGAAGATCTATTGTCTTATTAGTCAAAGTTGCCTAAAAAATATTGTGCCAATTGGCTACTATGAGCAAGGACCAACATCTTACACATACAATATAACTATGGTCCACTGATGAAAAAAAATGCTCACCCCATCCTTTCTTTTGCTCTCATGAGCCCTCAGGGCAGTAAATGACAGAATCCTGTGTATGCACATATACAGAATAGCCGAATTGTCACTGTCCTAACAAACAGAAGAAATGAAGGGGGGAATTTTTGAGTAGAGCAGATTTATAATTTATGTGGCAGGTAAATTAAGGAGGTTTCCTTCTCAGAACATTTATCATCTATCCTCAGGATTGGTGTTAAGTGTCTGATCCCTGGGAGTCTGACTAATGGGACCCCCCACTGATTTTGTCACCTGTCTGACAGCGATGACTGTGCTCATACTCAACCTTAACACCATTCACTAAGTTCTATATGAAAGTTGGATAGCCAGTCCAATAGAAGTGAGGTGGGAGGTGGTCAGAACTTAAAGGCAATAAATGGATTTAAATGGTGAACCTTTTCAACGCTCGTAATAACGAAACATTATTTTTGTTGTCTTTTTAGCTCTAAGTGGTCTAGACCTCTACATAAATACAGGAGCATGTCAAGTTGAGGTAGTGAGGACCAATTAAAAACAAACGACCTATGTAAAATGCAATCCTGCTATTTCACTATTACCGTATGTCAAACATACAAGATGGAAGCTGCTATTCTGTGTAACTATGAATGGTTTTGTTTCTTCTGCAGATGCCAGGGTGGATGCCAAGTCTGCCAGAACCTTATCAGGTGAAGTAGATTTAGGAAAGCCCGAACCTATAGTGCTGCCCTGCTGCAGTGTACCCGTTCGGGAGATATCATCATCATGTGTCATGAGCTCGGATGACAAGAAATCCAGACATTGCTAAATAGTAATGTGTAGAGATGGACGGACACCAAGATGTTCGGGTCCGGCAGGTTCGGCTGAACAGTTCCAAAAAGTTTGGGTTCCAGAACAGTACCCGGACCCCATTCACTTGAATGGAGAGCCTGAACATCCAGTGTTTGCCACACTGTCATGTTCATGATAGCGTGACAAGCACTGCTTCTGATCGGCAATAAAATCCTCACCGCCAGTCAGACAGCCGCTGTTCCCACGCTGTCAAAAGACAGCATGAACGCGCAGCTGTGATCGGAGGTATAAAGTTTACCTCCAGTCACTGGTGTCAGCTGATGGGACTACTGCTCCCATCAGCCAACCCCCGCTGCCGCTAATAACAGTGAGAGAAGGCGCGGCTGATGGGAGTATTCATCAGCCTGCGCTGTAAATAAATAAAAAAAATTCTACTGAATCCCTGGTATCCTGTAATAAAGCAAAAATAAAAAATGATATCCCTCACCTGTCCGTCATTCTGTCCCATGCCGTATTCCATGTCTGGGGAATAAATAGTTTTCAACCTGGATGGCGCCAAGGTACGACTGACCAGGCTGAGAACCACTGGTGAAAGAGCTGCTGCGAACGTAGCATCAGTGACCACCAGTGACTGCAGTAACCTAGATGACTGTCACTGAAGTTGCATTCCCAGCCAGGCTGAACTGCGGTAACGTCGGTGAGATCCCCTACTAGCACAGACGAGTTCACCGGGAAAATTTCACTGTCGTGAATTTGAACTGTGGTGAACTCACCTCTGCACCATGAGACTTTCTCATGGTGCTAGCGGGGATCTCGCCGAAGTCACCGCAGTTCATCCCAGCTAGGAACGCAGCCTCAGTGACCGGCAGGGCAAATGGGAAGAGCTGGGCTAATGCCAGAATAGAGGCGCCTTTTCTGAGTGGCTGTGGGCTTCTATTTTTAGGCTGGAGGGGCAATATCCATGGGGACACCACACTTTTTTAAAAATTATTTAAATAAAAAATACGACATGGGGACCCCTCTATTCTTGATAGTGGTCAGCTTCAGCAAAGCTGGTTGAGTGTTGCAGCCCCCAGCAGTCAGTTTTCCCTGGCTGGTTATCAAAAATACAGGGGAATCCACGCCTTTTTAAAAAAAAAATTATTTAATTACAGTGTAGGCACCAGCTGATGAATACTCCCATCAGCCGCCACCTGTTCTCACTGTTATTAGCGGCAGCAGGCATCGTCTGTTGGGAGCAGTAGTCCCATCAGCTGACACCAGTTAGCGGAGGTAAACTTTATACCTCTGATCACAGCTGCACGTTTATGCTGTCTATTGACAGCGTGGGAACTGCGGCTGTCTGACCGGCAATGATGATTTTACCGACGATCAGAAGCAGCGTTTCCCGCGCTGTCGTGTGCGTGACAGCACGACAAACACCCTGTGTTCGGGCAGCCGAACCCGAACAGTGACACAGACTTCCTGGTGAAGTCGGTGTTCGGTGTCCGTGTCCGTATCCGAACAGTAGGTTCGCTCATCATTAGTAATATGCATTGATTGCAGCTCTTTAATGTGACACTACTTAACATTTTTACATGGAATTAATGGACATTGTACATGTTATGCTTCATCTCATCTATACTCTAGTTTGGGCCATTGCCCAGTCATTTCATAACCTCTTTTCGCTCAGCAAACACGTAAGTATGTTTGCTTCAAAGAAATCCTGCCAATAGTGTACATTTATTCATCGTGGCTGAAATCAAGGCAGTTTACAAAGAAACTAAACCAACTTTTACTGTGCCTTTGGCAGAATTAGCAAATACTCTATTTAAGCACTGTCTAAGGAGCAGTCTAGTATTTACTTAGGATTTTATGATTTTTACTTCTGGTTATCCGTATACAGTCGCAAATAAACCATGCACAGGATATTAATCTAGTATATAGTGACTTTTACTATGTACCTAAGATAACTATTGTACTTGTGTGCCACACTTACTTATAATACACTCCTCTGAACTAGCCCAAAGTGGGTTAAAGGAGTGCATTCTTTTAGAGACCATCTTTCCCATCGTTTACAAGGAAAACAGTTGGGAAATTGTGACGTGCCACATTGCAGCTTGCTCTGGCTGTAATCACAGCATAGGATGGAAAGAAATGCACATCGGGCTTTACTTTTTAATTTTTCTTGTTGCACATGGGTTGTCTTGGACTTTTATACTGATGGTCTATCCTCTAGGATAGGTAATAAATATCTGGTGGGGGTGTGATACCCAGCACTCCCATCAATAGGCTGTTCCCGGTGCCAGCGGTGGCTGGATGTGCTGAGTTCGGCAGATGCACAGCTCCGTCAACTATATAGCGACTAGGATATACTATCGGTATAAAATCCCAGACATCCCTTTAAGTCAGAACCAGATTAAGGAAAGTATGTGCAGTCCAATACAATATTCATCTAAAATGCATGGAAATACCAACATATGCCAAAAATGACATTATCTAGCTCATCACCTGTAATGCAATGCAGTGAACTTCTGATTGTGTCATTAGGTGTTGTTGTGGAAGGTTAATTGGAGACCACCCTGGAATAGATTTTGACTGGCCAATATATTGTACACCACAAGAGGTAAACAATGAGGAATGGTCGGTGCAGAAGCATACAAAGACCAGCCCAACAGATGCTTTTGGCACCATCAATTTCCAAGATGGTCATCACACATACCATGCCAAGGTATTTCATGTGACATTAGTCTCTTTTTTTTTTTTTTTTTTTTTTCCAAATGTTTATTTTCATGTCAGATGCTGGTCATAATCACTCAATGTCAGCCAAAACTCAACCAGAAACCGTGCCATCAGAAGGACTCCTAAAATCCAAAGACTGTTCCATCATCATATAATGTTAGCACATTGTCCATATTTATCTTTGCCATAGGCACACTCAGTAGTTAGCACTGCAACCTTGCATCGCTGGGGTCCTTGGTTTAAATCCTACCAAGGACAACATCTGCCACGTGTTTGCTTGGGTTTCCTCCCAAACTCCAAAGACCTACTGATAGAGTATTTTACATTGTGAGCCCGAATGGGGACAGCAATGACCATATCTGTAAAGCGCTATATATACGTAAGCATAATAAATAAATATGACCTCAAGCCTCTCAAATGCAAAAATCATGGAAGGTTTTGTTTACTCAGCAGGCGTGAAAGGTATTGAAGGGGTGAGGGGTGGACTACGGGAACCAAAATAAAATATGGTAGTCCAACTTCTCCCTGGGGGAGTCCTTAATCAGCAGTAGCAACAGAGTTCTTCTCTTCACACTGACATAAATTCGAATGAATGAATCTGTGTGCCTGCATCTGCCAGAAGGGGGCGCTCACTGAATACATATTTTAATTTTCACTAAAATCAGTGGGAACAATAAAAAATACATGTACAGCAAGCTTCCCCCTCATGGTGGCTGACAGCAGCCTTTGTAGCAGATGTACTGGGAGTCACTGACTAATATGCTTTTTGTTCTCGCTTCTCAGTATATAAGGATATCCTATGACACCTCCTTGGACCATTTGATGCAGCTGATGATAAAAGAATGGCAAATGGAGCTTCCCAAACTGGTGATCTCTGTTCATGGTGGGGTTGAGAATTTTAAACTCCCCTCTAAAGTCAAGCAAGTCTTTGGCAAAGGATTGGTAAAAGCTGCAGAGACTACTGGGGCATGGATCCTGACTGACGGCATCAATACAGGTATTTGTTAATCACTGCCGTTTTCTCTGTTTTCTGAGAAATGGTTTCTGTCTGACTTTATAAAACAAGATACTTTGTTGAAGCAAATATGTGTTTTCAAAAAACTACTGTCTATATATTACATGAATGAGTCGGTTTCAGTGGAGGAATGCAGTGACTTTTCGGTTTGGCTTATAGAGGTGGCTCCTATGTGGACATATGAACATATTGGTGTATACAGACAGGGTTCGTCTTGATGGCACGATAAGGGTTTCCAACCATCCAGAAATTCCAGGACAGTCTGTAAAGGTGGATTTTGGCCAGTCTCGATATCTGTGCCCCATAACACCTAAAATGGGGATCACTGGTTGTGTGTGTGTGGTTGGGATTCTGCGGTGGACACCATCAGATCCAGTTCTGGCACCAACTGTGTGACGCCGGACCACTTTTAAACTCCCGTTGATGGAACCAGAAGAGTTTGTAAAAATTAGTCCTTTTTCTGACAATAAAACTTACGCACAGAGGGTAGCCGGATCAAAGCTTGCTGTTATTCTGCATAATACCGACGCACATTTTTCATTCGAATGGGCAGCAGCACAATACTTGTGAGAAATCTTACAGATGAACAAAAGGACAAATTGAGTAACGCCATCTTTGTGGTACAGGCCAACACCGGTAAATGTGTTTCGCTATGACCACTGCACCGTGGCTGCACTCTTGTGAAAGGGAGCTCTAGCTACCACCTTCTGACATGCCCTAGCCTGACTGACCCTGCCATCCTTCACAGCACGTCTCCAGTACTGGAAAGAACACCATTGTTTCCTTTAGCTTTTTCAGTCTTTATGTGCCCACACTTGCATGAGGAACTGCCACCACTGTAGAAGTCTAGCTGACTTGCTCCCTTTCCTTGTCTTGGCTCCCACACACACCCAGTGGTGATAACCTTCCTCTGAAGGTGTCTTTTCTTGTCTCTTTCTCAATCAACAAAACTATAAAACCAGGAAATAAATCACAGGGCTGGCCCTACAGTTAACCCTGTTACCCCTAACTAACAGGAACTGCAGCCTATAGGAGGATAAAAAATGCCTTACAGTACATTTTTCACACATTAAAACAGGGGTCTTCTCTATCTTTACAAATCTATAAAAATTAGGATGCTTTTTTGACCTGTTCGTACAAACTAATTTGAGGCGATAGTGATTTTATTTATTTTTTTTGAAGTTGAAGAATCGTATACACAATATTTAGACTGCAATTATCCTGTAAGCTGTAAAAATATAATAGCTGATGTCTTTATATCAGAATTATAGGCTGTAGACTGGATCACTACTACTGTAATCGTGATGATTTATTATGGCTTTCCAAAGTGTTTGTCCTTTTAATTTTTTTATTTTTTTTTATTTTTTTTTTTTTAAATAATTTGTCCAGAAAAAAAAAATAGAAAGTCAAGTTGGCGACCCTAGAGACAATTAATTAAAGGGAACCTGTCACATGATCCATTCTGCCTAAACTGCGGGTAGCATGAATTAGATCCTGGCTGCTTAGTTGTAGTTAATGAGTGCTTTGTAAGCTACACTTAAGAAAAAGGTTCTCCTTAATTTAAAAAGATTTTTTTTCTTAGAAGCAGCAAATCCTAATTTATGGTAGGAATTATATGACCCATTGACACACTAAGCATGGTCTGTATCTTGCAGCTAGGGATCCCAACACTACTGATTTTTTTTTTTTTTTTTTTTTTTTTTTTTAGTAATCTCAAACTGATGCATAGAGCTAGTGATTTGTCAGAGACTGCCCTGGGCAAAGTTACTATCAGCCTAGCGAGGGCTCTTTTGCTGAATCTGGCTCAGACTACAAACACAAGGTCGGATTTTTTTTTTGTGCAAAACTTGTGATGTAGTGTGGGTTGCCGTATAAAACACGTATGTGAAAGACCGGTACTACTGTCATCAGTGATTTCCATCAATGTGACACCCGTATGTCCAATATTCCCATCAGTGTGACACCCGTGTGCCCATTTTTCCCATCCGTGTTTCATCCCTGTTTTTCCGGTTTGGATAAAGAAAGAATTCAATTATAAAGCTTCTCTTATACTTTGCAATGTTAAACACGGAAAGCACATGGATGCCTTCTGTGTGCTGTAGATTTTTTTTCACGGACCCATAAACTTTCAAAAGAATGAAAGAAGCATGTAAAAACACGGACAAGTGTGTAGCAGCATAGATTATAATGGTGGAAGAAAAACAGATACTACACGTACTGGAAACACGGACATGTGAAGGGGGCCTAAAATGAATAAAAAGTTCTAAAAGAAGTGAACAGTTGCTCTGCATAGAAGTGTTTAAAAAAGGAATTAAGTAAAATTACTCCCCCCACAACTGCATATATGGGCATGTAGGTAATTGAATGTAAATTTATCATCACCTTTTTATATCTGCTCTCTGTTGCTGCATTTTCACTAAAATGTAAGGCATTAAGGGCTCTTGGTATGACAAAGTGCTTCCCAGTTCTCTGCCTTCTGCGGTTGTTTCTGCTTATCACCAGGCACTTTAACATTAACAACCGCTCACTGTCTGATTTCCTACATCACATGGCCGGTGAGCTATCAATCATGCTAAAGAGGCTGGTGCTGTGCTAAAGAGGCTGGTGCTGTGCGGGGGAAACAACCTCAGGTGGTAGAGGTTTGTAGAGTGCTCGGCCACACCCAAAGCACTTAATGCACCATTTTCATAAAAATTAAAGAGCTGATTTTTGAGGAATAACCTCTTCAGGTAGAAGATATAAAGGTGGATGGTTTTCACTTTCAATGACCTGCATGCCCATATGAGCAGTTTGATAGGGTTGATCTTATTGATATATTCCCTTTTAAGTACATTAGTAATCACTAGTATATGTCAGGTATGCAGAATATTTTATGTGCTTTCTAAAATCCACTGCAGAAAACTATTGATATTTTTAGTTATTCCATGGTGCTGTGTTTCAAAGTGTCAATACCTCTTGCTAAGCCATGTATAAGAGAAATATCCTACATTATTATGACATTAAAAATGATACGAGGATATAATAAAATAGATGGTATTGATCCACCAAAGAGATTATGGCCTCTCCTCCATTGTTATATATCCGTTCTGCAAATACGATGTCAGTCATCATCCGCCAAACAAACCATCAAGTGTTCCGAGTGCATCGTGGAGTGTGAGTGAGGCCTTCTGTCTGAACTACTGACTGTATAGAAGGGTATTAGATCCTTATGTGAGTCATCATAGGCTTCACTGGACTTCTTTGGTTTCCACATGCTGTCTTAGTCTGGTTTAATCCATGGTGTTGACAGATTAGTGTCACTGGTAGATTTCTACATCTTTGCTTTCAAGCACAAAGTCTCTAAGGAACCTTGTCATAAAGGGGTTTCTCAATCCTCATTATGTCCTAGTGGACATTGCATCACTGTATACTGCCTTCAAAACTAGATAAAACATAAAATATGAATGTCCAGGAATGATGGGGGGGAAAAGGAGAAATGATGGTATAATTCACATGTTTTGTTTTTCCGATGTTATTTCTCTTTCGTTAATCATCAGCATGAAGAGCATTTTAGCGATTGATTCTACTAGAAGACCTTGTGCTTAGTATGACAAGACTAATTTACGATCACTAATTAATAATCTTTAATGCTTGCCAAATGAAGAACTACTAAACATGGAATATGCATTAATCTTTTATGATTCATCTTTTCCACCTGGTTCAGGCCAACATAACTTCTCGTTTGTCGAGTTTACAACAAAGACATTTGACTTTTTACATTTCCGGCATGATGCCTGTCTTTTCCCACTTAGGGAGTTTTAGTTATGTTGCTGATGCCCCTGTTCTGTATTTGTCACAAATACTGGACCTGCTGTATGACATGGGGATGGGGCTCCACGTACTAATATGGACCTCAGACACTCATGCCCCCCACTATGCCTTTTACGTAGTAAAACGCCCCTTCGTGCTCACTAAATGTTAAAATTGCCCTCTAGAAATTATTAAAGACCTCCATGAGTGCCCTAGAAAGTAAGTGTTCATATTTTGCTCTTAGAAAGTAAATAATAACCCCAAGTGTCACTATAATGTAATGATGCCTCTTAAGTGCCAATTTAAAATGTAATAATCTCAGCTGAGTGCCCCTAAAAAGTAATAATGTCCCACCAGTACCCGTATATGCATTATGATGTCCCCATAGCTCTGTATACACGGCATGAGGCCCACTATATACAGAAAGATGGCTCCCTATATACAGTATGATGTCTCCTCAGCTCCAAATACATATTATTTGGCCCCAAAATCGCACTATATGCAGTATCCTGTTTCCCACAGTCCCCTATATACAGGGTGATGGCCCCTTATACATAGTATAAGAGCCCTCCCAGCTCCCTATAGACAGTATGGGACCCAACAGTCACTCATATATACAGTATGACTTGTACAGTATAACGATGCCTATATACAGTATAGTGACTTAATGACTATACTTATAATATAATTGTATACTGACATACAATAGAAAACATAAACACAATCAATACGCTTAATATTGAGTCTGATGACACTTTCAGTGTCTAAGTATGGGTTGAGTGGTGGGGTGATGTCATGACCCCACCTGGGCTGGGATACTGATGGTCTATAGATACTCTCACGGTTCAGTAGGCTGCTTTATGTCTGCGGCTTGCAGAATGGTGAACGATAGGGAAGAGAGACCATGTTTCTCTGCTCTATTATCGAGATTAACTGTATTTATGTGCTGTGGACATGGTGTGAGGGGGATCATATGCGAGGGTCGATATGTATCCCCCCAGAATGCCGATGGAGTCTTATTAAACCTGCTGGAGCGCCTTGTGTTCATAGCAGGATGCCTGTGAGTCACAAGGCAAAATAAAAGAAAGCGTGGATTGGGTCCAAGTAGTGACTCAGTCAGATCTTTAGGAAAACCCGTTAAGGGCTTTTATTATTAGAACGATTTGCAGGATTGCTAGTGGGGTGAATCCCTCTCTCCACTCCGGGTTTTGGAAGTGGCTCTATGGCCACAATTCCATTTAAATCTGTCAGTTTTTGTTTTTGGTGTATGAGTGTTGGAGTTTGCAAGCTGCAGAGCAGGTGGCACTGCGCAACCCAGGTCTGTGTTGAGCTAACACAGAGCCAGGGACTTCCAGGCAGCTGACGTACCCAAAAGACCAGATTTTGAGTTCTGGACTGTTTATGGATACCAGCTGCAATCCGGAGGACGTCACTCCTATGTGTGAGTTCTGAAAATAAAGACTCCATTTATGTTGAACTTTTTGTGGTCCCTGCCTATCTGTCGCACTGCATCAACCCTGCTGCCCTACAATAGCTATAGTTATTTATTAGTGGCAGTCTATCCTGGTGGAATAATAGGTAACGGGGTGCTCACTGCTATAACAAAACCTGGTGCTCAGAGGAAAAATGAAGCATATCATAGAAAAAACCTCGGCACACAGTATTGCATGAGTCCAATGTTTGTTCGTCCAGAAAGACGTATATTGTATTGTGTAGGACCGATACAGATATATAATCAACGTTTCGGCTATTCAGCCTTTCTCAAGATTTTATCTAGATCAAGAAAAAATTACAAAAAAACAATAAACAAAAAAGGAAATTTCCCAAAAAATACAATATATAGGTCTCATACAACATCTAGCCCTCCAAAAATGTATACATTTTAAATAGATAACTCTTATGACATCACTTAATAACATCTTTATACATAGAGAAGAGATTATTCCCCACTAGATTCCACCATTGAAAATAAAAAAAATAATTGAAAAAAAATAATAAAATGATTATAAATGTCTATCCTGTATGAAGCACAGGTATATCGCATCCTGATGGAAAAAGAATCTAATACCTGTTTAAGATCCACACATGTTGCAACAAGGAATTCTCATGTGTTCAATTCATATAAACAGCCTGTGAAACATTTTGTACAAAGAAAAAGAACAAATCAACATGCCAAAGTGGTGCAGGAATCACATGTGAAACAAAGAGTTAAATCTCGTTATGACATACCACCCAAGTGACCGTCCGAGGGGCGCATCAGCAGACGCCAAGGAGTGTTACGGTGAACGCTATGCAGGAAGGCGTTCCTTATATATCATGGCAGGTGATTTGTGTCGGCGTCCCAGGTTTGTGTCGGCGTCCCGGACGGCACAATGCGCATGCGTCGCCGAGGTTTGACGGAAAAGGCCGAGTGCCACTCGGATAGGAGAGCACTGTGAACCCGATGATAGTAACATAGTTATTAAGGTTGAAGGGAGACTTTAAGTCCATCTAGTTCAACCCATATCCTGTCCTAACCTACCCTAACATGTTGATCCAGAGGAAGGCAAAAAAACCCCATGTGGCAAACAGTAAGCTTCACATTGGGGAAAAAAATTCCTTCCCGACTCCACATACGGCAATCAGACTAGCTCCCTGGATCAGCGCAATATTAAGGAAACTAGTGTATATACCCTCTAATATTTTACTTTTCAAGAAAGGCATCCAGTCCCTTCTTAAATTTTAGTAGGGAATCGCTCATTACAACATCATATGGCAAAGAGTTCCATAGTCTCACTGCTCTTACAGTAAAAAATTCGCATCTGTGAGTATGCTTAAACCTTCTTTCCTCCAGACATAGAGGATGCCCTGTTGTGAGTTAATTTTCCCCTTCACCATTGAGGTCTGATGAACTCCCTCTTCTGGTGAAGGAAGGTAGTGAGGCTGATTACCAAGCACCTGAGCAGGATGATGATGACTGGGTGACTGGAATTGCTGACTGGATATAAGGCAGCCGACGCCCTTCTGCCTTGCTGGTGATTTCTCAGAGGGATTCTAGGAGACCAGTCTGATTCCTGCTCCTCAAAGGCTAAGTTTTCTGCTCTGCTTTTTGCATTTGTGGTTTGGTTTTGTTTTTCCTTGTTTTTCTGGATTTCTGCCATCCCCTGCTGGGGTGAGCTGAATTCCTTTTTGCTCTGTCTTCAGAAAATACCTGAGTACTGATATAGTCTTTTTGAAGCCTAGCGTCTTCAGGGCTTTTTTCCCTATCAGTCTGTTGGCTCTTGTTTTGATAGGGTTTTGGCGGATTGCAGACAGCAGCTTTTCTGTCCTGTCCTATTTAGTTAACTTGGGCCCCATCATTTGCTCAGCCTATCTTTCTATCTGTGTGAGTGTTTTTTTCGTCTTGCTTCACCGTCGTCATATGTTGGGGGCTGCCTATTGCTTTGGGGTCTGCTCTGGGTTAGATTTCCCTTTCTGTCTTTAGGCTATTTAGTTCTCCGGCTGTGATCGAGGGGTCTAGGGCACCGAAGGAACTCCCCACGGCTACTGCTAGTTGTTGTTGATAGGTTCAGGGGTCTGCAATCCGATAGCTGCCAACTTCTCTGGTTTTCTGGACTTAGCTAGTATTTCTGTTTTTGCCTCCTACGGTGACTTATTCATAACAATGCCCCCTTGTTCGCGTCACAGGTCTAAGAGTAAAATGATCATTAGAAAGGTCTTTGTAATGTCCCCGCATATATTTATACATTGTAATAAGATCACCCCTAAGCCTTCGATTCTCCAAACTAAATAACGCCAAGTGTAATAACCTGTCTTGGTATTGCAGACCCCCTAGTTCCCTAATAACCTTGGTCGCTCTTCTCTGCACCCGCTCCAGTTCAGCTATGTCTTTCTTATACACCGGAGACCAGAACTGTACACAGTATTCTAAGTATGGTCGCACTAATGACTTATATAGAGGTAAAATTATGTTCTCCTCATGAGCATCTATGCCTCTTTTAATGCATCCCATTATTTTATTTGCCTTTGCAGCAGCTGCCTGACACTGGCCACTAAATGTGAGTTTGTCGTCCACCCATACACCCAGGTCCTTTTCAGTGACAGTTTTGCCTAGTGTTTTACAATTAAGCACATAATTATACATCTTATTCGTTCTACCCAAGTGCATGACCTTACATTTATCCCCATTAAAGCTCATTTGCCATTTATCAGCCCAAGCTTCTAGTTTACATAAATCCTCCTGTAATATAAAATTGTCCTCCTCTGTATTGATTACCCTGCAGAGTTTAGTGTCGTCTGCAAATATTGAAATTCTACTCTCTATGCTCCCACAAGGTCATTAATAAATATGTTAAAAGGAAGCATGCCCAATACTGACCCCTGTGGTACCCCACTGCTAACCGTGACCCAGTCCGAGTGTGCTCCATTAATAACCACCCTTTGTTTCCTATCCCTGAGCCAGCTCTTAACCCACCTACACATATTTTCCCCTATCCCCATTGTTCTCATTTTATGTATCAACCTTTTGTGTGGCACCGTATCAAAAGCTTTTGAAAAGTCCATGTACACCACGTCCACTGCATTCCCTTGGTCCAGTCCGGAACTTACCTCTTCATAAAAGCTTATCAGATTAGTCTGACATGAACGGTCCCTTGTAAACCCATGTTGATATTGGGTCATGAGGTTATTCTTCTCCAGATACTCCAGTATAGTATCTCTTAGAAAACCCTCCAGGATTTTACCCACAGTTGAGGTTAAACTTACTGGCCTATAATTTCCAAGTTCAGTTTTTGTCCCCTTTTTGAATATTGGCACCACATTTGCTATACGCAGTCTTGTGGTACAGACCCTGTTATTATGGAATCCTTAAAGATTAAAAATAATGGTCTATCAATGACTGTGCTTAATTCCTGCAGTACTCGGGGGTGTATCCCATCCGGGCCCGGGGATTTGTCAATTTTAGTGATTTTTAGACGCCGCCGTTAAGCAGGTGACATTTAATGGAGAATTTTTATCCCTGATCATGTTATCCGTCATGGGATTTTCTTGTGTAAATACTGTTGTAAAAAGTCATTTAGCATATTGGCTTTTTCCTCATCCTCATCCACCATTTCACCCAGACTATTTTTAAGGGGACCAACACTATCATTTTTTAGTTTCTTACTATTTATGTAGTTAAAGAATATTTTGGGATTATTTTTACTTTCTCTGGCAATGAGTCTCTCTGTCTCAATCTTTGCTGTCTTGATTTGCTTTTTGCAGAATTTATTTAATCTTCTGTATTTAGTTAATGCCTCATCACTACCAACTTGCTTTAATTCTCTAAATGCTTTATTTTTATCTCTTATTGCACCCCTTACAGCTCTATTTAGCCATAGTGATGACCGGAAAGTCCTGAAGCTCAATATAGACGTGGCCGATGTCCAGAAGAATGGAGTGCGCAGGCGTGGACCTCAATGTGGCAATTAAGTGATGGATTTATCACGGGAATTATCAGAAAGTACTGTGACTAAAGAAAAAAAGGAAATATTAGCAAATGTGATGATAATACTAATAAAACTGGCTCAAATATTAATAAATCAATGAAATAAGACACTCGCTTGTTGCGATGTATCGAGTGCACGTGCTCATAGAATATCAGAAAGCTGAAACAGAGAAAACGTATACTTTTTCATTTATCATTTACTTAATTATATAAAAAAGGAAGGCAATATCCATAATTGTTTCTATAAGGGACAAATACCCATTACATATGTACAAAACAAGGTGAAACCAGCTATAGATGCGGTATATCAATGAGCTATAGAAAGAGTCATATATAACGAACCCAAATACAATTAGCTTATTATATCATATTATATTATATTATATTATATTCTCTGTTCAACCCTAACAGTGTTAGGGTCTGAAGTGTATGTATCCAAAATGACTCCCGTTCTTTTAACCTCTTAACCCTATCACCGCCTCTTCTGGCCATTGGTACATGATCTATAACTTGGTATCTTAATTGTGCTATTGAATGTCCACATGCCAAATACCAGTATTCTACACCCTTCCGAAAATCCATAAGGATTTGTGGAAACCACCTGGACGACCTATAGTCGCCTCTACCAATTCAGTGTTATCTCCATTATCTATTGCTTTAGAGAAAATACTAACTCCGTACGTACCCCTTGTGAAATCTTATATAAAAGATACGTCAGATTTTTTAAGCATTATTAGATCTATCGGTCCCATTCCCACTGGAAGCATACTGGTTACACTTGATGTCAACAGTTTATACACGAGTATTGTACATCAGGAAGAGAGAGATTCTATGGTCACACTTTTGTCCAATCATACTACTTTTTCTGGTGATCAGATCGAGTTCTACAAAGACCTACTCACTTTAATTTTGACAAAAAAATTTTTTCTCTTCGAGGATCAATTTTATGTACAAAACAAGGGAACGGCTATGGGTTCAAACGTGGCACCCCCCTATGCCAATATCTTCATGGCACAATTTGAAGACTCCTTTGTATACACTCATCCTTTATTTGCACTACATGCAATATATTGGAAGCGTTATATTGACAATGTCTTTTTGATTTGGATAGGGGGCGAGGAAAGTCTTTTGAGCTTTTTTAATGACCTGAATACATGCACTACTGGGCTTACTTTTTCCCTACACCATGATTGCCGATCAATCAACTTTTTTGACACACTGGTGATCATTAAACCTGATGGTACTATTGAAATGGATTTGTATATTAAACCCACCGACAAAAATAGTTTACTCCATTTTGAGAGTAGTCATCCATTACATGTCAAGCGGGCACTTCCTAGGTCACAACATGTGTGAATTGACCGGATTGTTTCAGACCCGAAAACTAGAGAGCTCAGACATCAAGATATGGACAACCGTCTCCGCAATAGAGGAATAGAGGTTATCCTACACACATATTGAAACCGCGTAGTGATTCTTCAACTCATAGGAACAACACAAATAGAAAGGCATTTGTGAGTACATTCCACCCTTTCAATAATCTTATAAATCGTTGCATATTGAGACATTGGGTTGTTCTCAAAAACTCGTATCCCTCTATTCCTGAATTCCTTTCTAAACCCCTGATGTGTTTTAAGAGATCTAATAATATTAGGAATTTTGTAGTGCGAGCGGACGTTGGCTCCAGTAAAAGGGAACTTAATCAAAAGACATTGACTACATCTCGAAAAGGGACATTTCCCTGTTTGGGGTGCCTACAGTGTTCTAATGTCTCCAAAGGTGACTCTTTTTCCCACCCCCGCACAGGTTGACGGTATCCGATTAACGGATATTTCACTTGCGATTCGTCTTTTGTTGTGTATCTGGTGAAGTGCCCGTGCAGTCTCGGATATGTTGGGGAAACTACCCAGCATGTCCGGGACCGCATTTCACAACATAAATCAACCATTAGGTGTGGACGTACATTATTACCCATTCCAGCTCATTTTTTGGCATCTGGACATTCAATAGCACAATTAAGATACCAAGTTATAGATCATGTACCAATGGCCAGAAGAGGCGGTGATAGGGTTAAGAGGTTAAAAGAGCGGGAGTCATTTTGGATACATACACTTCAGACCCTAACACCATTAGGGTTGAACAGAGAATATAATATGATATAATAAGCTAATTTTATTTGGGTTCGTTATATATGACTCTTTCTATAGCTCATTGATATACCTCATCTATAGCTGGTTTCACCTTGTTTTGCACATATATGTAATGGGTATTTGTCCCTTATAGAAAAAATTATGGATATTGCCTTCCTTTTTTATATAATTAAGTAAATGATAAATGAAAAAGTATACGTTTTCTCTGTTTCGACTTTCTGATATTCTATCAGCACCTGCACTCGATACATCGCAACAAGCGAGTGTCTTATTTAATTGATTTATTAATATTTGAGCCAATTTTATTAGTATTATCAACACCTTTGTTAATATTTCCTTTTTTTTCTTTAGTTAATTTCTGATAATTCCCGTGATAAATCCGTCACTTAATTGCCACATTGATGTCCACGCCTGCGCACTCCATTCTTCTGGACATCGGCCGCGTCTATATTGAGCTTCGGGACTTTCCGGTCATCATCGGGTTCACAGCGCTCTCCTGTCCGAGTGGCACTCGGCCTTTTCCGTCAAACCTCGGCGACGCATGCGCATTGTGCCGCCCGGGACGCCGACACAAACCCGGAACTAGTCACCTGCCATGATATATAAGGAACGCCTTCCTGTATAGCGTTCACCGTAACTCTCCTTGGCGTCTGCCGATGCGCCCCCTCGGACGGTCACTTGGGTGGTATGTCATAACAAGATTTAACTCTTTGTTTCACATGTGATTCCTGCACCACTTTGGCATGTTGATTTGTTCTTTTTCTTTGTAGAAAAAGTTTCACAGGCTGTTTATATGAATTGAACACATGAGAATTCCTTGTTGCAACATGTGTGGATCTTACTTAAACAGGTATTAGATTCTTTTTCCATCAGGATGCGATATACCTGTGCTTTATACAGGATAGACATTTATATCCATTTTATTATTTTTTTTCAATTATTTTTTTTATTTTCAATGGTGGAATCTAGTGGGGAATAATCTCTTCTCTATGTACAAAGATGTTATTAAGTGATGTCATAAGAGTTATCGATTTAAAATGTATACATTTTTGGAGGGCTAGATATTGTATGAGACCTATATATTGTATTTTTATGGAAATTTCCTTTTTAGTTTATTGTTTTTTTGTAATTTTCTTGATCTAGATAAAATCTTGAGAAAGGCTGAATAGCCGAAACGTTGATTATATATCTGTATCGGTCCTACACAATACAATTATACGTCTTTCTGGACGAATAAACATTGGATTCATGCAATACTGTGTGCCGAGGTTTTTTCTATGATAGTCTATCCTGGTGGGCCACTTTGTGTGCAAGGGCCAGGAGAAACTGCCCCTCTGCTCTGCTACTGCCAGGGGCCCCCTTAAAGTGGTTATCCCATGAACAAAAGTATATTTTATTCAATGTATCTTGGAATAATAATAATTTCCACAATTGGATGTGCTTAAAAATGATTTTGTGCTGAGAATCTTATACAGTATGTACCCCTACTGTGTAATGGCTCTGTCTTGCCATGCAGGGACATGGTCTGATCATACCACATCTCCTGGGCAGGGGAGGAAGCAAAATAGTATACAAACAGTACAGCACTGGATCACAGCTGATTCTTTTTATGAGACAAAACATTTCACTGCCTGTTTTTAACAATATTTTACCTCCAAGAAGAATCAGCTGTGATCCCATACTGTAATTTCTGTATGCTCTTTTGCCCAGGAGATGTGGTATGATCAGATCAGACCTTGTTCCTGTATGATCAGACACAGCCATTACACTATACACAGCAGGGGCACATTTATAAGATTATCTCAGCACATGAACATTTTTTTTTTTATACACATCCAACTGTAAAGCTTATTTTTATTCCAAGATCGTTAAAATGTACTTTTTGTTTATGTGTAAACCCTTTAAGGATAGGGGCTCTGGGCAATTGTTCGGTTTTCCTCCCCCACCCACCCCCAATTCTGGCCCTAACAGCACGACCGTAACAGAGACCACCACATAGTAAAGCAGCTTCTATGCATTTTCTAGCTCATTAACAATACCTGGGCCAAGTTGGAAGGCATGCAGGTGCAATGGCAAAAAATAAAACTTCAGGGGACAGATTATGTAAATGCACATTGATTGCCTCAATATGGCCTTAAATTTTTAAATTTACTTGCACACACCAAAAGATAACCCATACTTTATTGCATCATGATATAAAATTAGTTGTAAGGGATATTACAATACAAAGACACAAGCTAAATCAAAGTGGGCCTCATGGTGGAGATTTGCATTATAGTGGGCATATACAGTATGTGACTATACACACTGAATATGGGGGAAAAAACCGGCAAGGTAACAGATGAATGTAAATAAAATGTATGCAACAACACGCAAAAATAATTAAAATACCCTTTATTAAAATATGGGTGTACACATTAAACAATTAAAAAGAAAGGCATCCCAAATGTATACATGGTATAATAATGTGATATACTATAGCGTAGAGCTTAATAGATAACCATGTAAAAACAGGCTCAATAATGAACAGGTAATAGTTGTATATTTGTATAGAAACCCCAAGGAAATAAATAAAGTGATGAAAATAAAAAAAATAAAAAATGAAAAATAATAAAAAATATAAATAAAAAATATTTAATAATGCACAAATGATGTGACCAAAAAATGTCAATGCATGACAAAAATATGTGGAAAAAAAGAGTGCACAAATAATGAAAACCAAAAAATGCCAAAATGTGTCCAACAGAAACCACACTAGATGTGTGGAAACCACAAGGTGAGGATCAGGGGATGAACAACTACCTGATGAGCCGTGAATGGTGCCTGTAACGCGCCCCGACGCGCGTTTCGGAATAGGTTTCCTTCATTGACATTTTTTGGTCACATCATTTGTGCATTTAAATATTTTTTATTTATATTTTTTATTATTTTTCATTTTTTATTTTGTTTTATTTTCATCACTTTATTTCCTTGGGGTTTCTATACAAATATACAACTATTACCTGTTCATTATTGAGCCTGTTTTTACATGGTTATCTATTAAGCTCTACGCTATAGTATATCACATTATTATACCATGTATACATTTGGGATGCCTTTCTTTTTAATTGTTTAATGTGTACACCCATATTTTAATAAAGGGTATTTTAATTATTTTTGCGTGTTGTTGCATACATTTTATTTACATTCATCTGTTACCTTGCCGGTTTTTTCCCCCATATTCAGTGTGTATAGTCACTTTTCCCGGATGGTCTGCCATCCATTGTCTCAGAGGGGTGGTTCCAACTTGTATTTTATTACACTCTATTATATTGCTTTATTAACTATTAAATTCATCTAGGCCATCACCCTCACTGTTTTAATATACAGTATGTGGTAGATCGGTTCACTCGGCTGCACACGGAGTTAGACACGGGTACACTGTGGCTTTAAGAAATTCCTTTGGTTTATTATAGGCAGCGTAAACCAAGGTGTAGTAAAGCAAATACAGCTCTCTGGGCAAAAAAAGAAGACAAAATGGTGGCAGAAAACACAATGGGGTTTCTCTTGCTCACCACTATCAGAACACACGGTTCAGGTTTTAGCATACAACACCTGCATGAACACTTTCCTGGAGTGCTTCTTCTCCAAGCACACTGAACACTGCGGCCTTGGGAAGGCAACTACTTTAGCCCCAGACCATGTGTCTCCTCGATAATTTGACTGATCACATGACTGTGACACCACACAGGTCCTGTCAGCACACAGTGGTGTTGACTCTGCCGGTGGAGATAGGGTGGACACCCTCCCACCCTCTCTTTGAATGTCCACATAAAACTAGCCCATTTATGCAACTTTAGTTTAAGCCTCACAACACTTTAGTGTGCTGGAGGATCATACTCTGGCTTTGTCACTGACACCATTAAGCATAGTGACCCATATCTCCCCTCCAGTACTTTACCAGTGACTTTGTCACAAGTATAATAGGTTTAATTCATACAGTGACCTCTTAAAGGGAATCTGTCACCCTTTTTTGAGATATCATATATTATATCATTCAATTGTGTGTCACATAAGGATTCTCTCTGTACTTTTGCTTCCCCTGCACCTTTCATGCATAAATACTTTTTTTTATATCGGTTCAGATGTATGTAAACTGCCACAGTCTGGTCCGATGGGCGGGGCTTATTCAACTGCTCCCCCCCCCCTCCCTGTCTTGCTCTACACAAGAAGAAATGCATAGCGCAAGACAGGGAGGGGGGGGAACAGTTGAATAAGCCCCGCCCAGCGGACCGGACTGTGGCAGTTTACATACATCTGAACCGATATAAAAAAGGTATTTATGCATGAAAGGTGCGGGGTCAGGGGGAAGCAAAAGTACTAAGAGAATCCTTATGTGACACACAATTGAATGATATCATTATATGATATCTCAAAAAAGGGGTGAAAGATTCCTTTTAATAATCCTAGACATCAGTAACGTGCTAAGTGCATATAAAACGTAAATCCCAGCCATACAAATCGGCTATAGCTAAAGTAAAGCTCTTATCGAAAGTTCAATCTTTCCCCAACCTAGATCTATAAATAATAACTAAGAAGTAATAATATAACTAATAAGTACATAGAGACAAGTGTCTTGTAGAATCATCTGAGCTTCACTCGCCACAATTACTTTCCGCATCCTCTGTCAGTTGCTTTGCTCCAATGAAATGAATATGCATGTGTTATTGTTCAGTGGCACACTGTTTTGTCAAAGGCTTTCATGTCAAGACAACTCCTTTTAAGAATTTTCATAATAGGACTTCAAGGGTTTAGTAAAGACAATCTGTCACCTGGTCAGAAGAAGACCATTTTTGCTTATATTTTATTCCCGCTACTCCCCTGAGTACCTGAGTATTCCATTTTTTTTTTTTTTTTTAAATCCACCATAGGGTATTAATGATAATGACCTTTTTATTTAGTGCAAATTTTTATACTCCTTACCAAGAAATCATGTCTCACACAGTAATTATGCAGATCAGCCTAAAACCATGCCCCCATGTGTCCTGTAAGCAAAAAGAGGCCACTTTTTGACCTAGTGACAGGGCCTTGTTAAATTTTCCTTTTAAGACTTCTCATAGGAAGTCAGGGGCATACAGGCTTCGATCTCAACCGTCCCGCATCCAGAGGGACTTTCCCAATTTGGAAGCGCTGTACTGGGAGGACAGGGCCATGTCTGCTCTCTACATTCTTACAATCATTAAAATACCGTAAGTAATTTTTCTCTCTTCTTGAAGTCTTGCCTCCCTAGCATTCAAACCCCCAACTTACATAATTGGAAGCAGCAGCAAAAGCCATACCACGGGCTGCACTGTCAAGCAAAGGAGAATTTTATGTACTTAACTGTGCAGTGCAATCTTCTTCTTTACAGACACATTGTACTAGTACAGTGGGCAGGAGTTTTCCTAAAATCACATCCACTTAGCTTGGACAGTTAGGCTGTGTTCACATATAGCATAGATGCTGCGTTTTGTTTTTTTAGCACAGAAATCCTCCTGCGTTTTAATTGTCTAACCAAAGTGGATGAGAGTTCTTGAAAATGGCTGCTACAACTATGAATGAATCGGCACAAAAATAAATCCATAGGTCCCAACTATCCCGGATACAGCAGAACAGTTCTGGATTTTGGGCCAACGCCCTGCTTTCCTGGGCGGTCTGCTGAATAACCACCATTGCTCCCTTTGACATGTCCTCCTCCAAAAACTTGTCATGTAATTTGTCCCTCTGTTGGTTCTGTAAAAGTTGGGGGAGGTATATATGTAGGTTTCCATTGAAAACTGACTTCAAGGCTATATTGTCACAGTAGGTTTCAAGGGTATTTAAGGTTTGGGTCTATTCAGGTTTAGTTATAACATTTTACTGGAGATCAAATAGAACTATCTGCTTTTAATGATCAAATTATTAAACTGATCTTTGCTATGTTACTTATGTATTCACTTTCTAGGAGTGTCTAAACATGTGGGTGATGCCTTGAAAGCTCATGCATCCCAGCACTTAAGGAAAATTTGTGCCATTGGGATTCCAACCTGGGGGGTTATTGAGAATCAAAAGGATCTTATTGGAAAAGACGTGAGTACAACAATTCCTTTGATTTTCGTATTGATTGTGGTTATATACCGTACTTACATTTCTCATATCTTTCTTCCAAATTTATTGCCAAATCGATTGAACAGTGGCGACATATTTTATTTTTTTTTTGTATAAATCTGCACCAAGTTTCAGGTTTAGATAAAACTTTGTTTTCATTTTTAGGCAGTTTGCCTTTATCAAACGCTGGTGAATCCACTGAGTAAGCTCACCACCCTAAATAGCATGCATTCTCATTTCATCATGGTGGATGACGGCACGGCTGGAAAGTATGAAAGCGATATGAAACTTAGAAGGAACCTTGAGGAATACATATCTCTGCAGAAAATACATACAAGTAAGTCTCTCTCTACTTTGTCGATATTACTTCAGGAACACTGTAATAAAATAATTTAATAATAATTGTATCATTTCATTTTATTAGCAATGAGTGTACTGGTTTCTACTTGGACCTGTCCTGTGATGGATCTGGCAGAGCATTTAATGGAATGTTGTAGATGGAAACAGAGCTTTAGGATGAAAAATTGCCCATAACAGGCACCGATTATGTGATTGATCTTGTGCATCTTTTTTTTTTTTCACTCCAACAACTGTTGGTGTGATCACATTTTGCTTCTGACAGGCAGATGCCTATTGACATCGAACAAATAATAACTTTTATGTCGGCATTAGAGATGGGCGAACCCGAACGGTAAAGTTTGGGGTCCGTACCGGACAACTAAACCCCAAGCACTGGCTTCTCCCGGAAGTCCATGTTACTGTGTTACTGTTTGGGCTTGGCAGCCCGAACAAAGCTTGCTGAAAGGCCTGCAGCCTTTCAATCAACAAGTTTTACCTGTGTGGGCACTTCTGGCCCATCACAGCCATGTCAAATATTGGTGCACTGTGGCCATTAACAGACAGAACTTAGAATAAAAACAAAATGAGCAAATACCCTGCAGTAAGTAAATAGTAATAGTACATGTAAAAAACATAGGGTATCTAGCTGACACTATTTTGATCATACTTGTATAGCACTGTCAGATTCCACAGCACTTTACAGATACTGTATCATCATAATTCCCTATCATTGGAGTGTGGGAGGAAACCCACACAAACACAGGGAAAACATACAAACCCCTTGCAGATGTTGCGCTTGGTGGGATTTGAACCCAGATCTCTCATGTTGCAAAGCAACCACTGAGGCTCCATGCTACCCTCTTAGGGTAAGAATACATGGGTAGCTAGTGGCATGCGCCATCCGCAGATTTTTTTTTTTTTTTAAACCATATCCTGTTGGCTATTAGCCAGTGTGAGTCAACAAAGATTCAGTCCTATCACAAATCATTTTGCATATACATATACAGTCATGGCCAAAAGTGTTGGAACTTGGCACCCTTGAACTTGTTCCAGAAAATGAAGTATTTCTCCCAGAAAATTATTACAATTATACATATTTTGTTATACACATGTCTATTTCCTTTGTGTGTATTCGAACAATACAAAAAACTGAGGGGAAAATAAACGGCAAATTGGACATAATTTCACACTAAACCCCAAAAATGGGCCGGACAAAATTGCTGCCACCCTCAACTTAATATTTGGTTGCACACTGTCACGATCCAATTCTTGGAGCCGTGTCAGCTTCTGGATTAACGCATGTAAACCTTTTTTTTTTAACCTTCAAGCCTTTGGCTTAAGGTTAATTTTGCCCCCGGTGGCCACGGGTGTCATTGCATCCTAATAATTGCTTTGGTTACCTTTTGCCCCCGGTAGCCACAAGTGTCATTGCACTTGATGTTTTCTTTGCTTTGCCTTTTGCCCCTGGTGGTCACTGGGGTTATAGCAGCTTTTTGGCCCCTGATCATTTGACCAATCCCTTTTCCTATATAGGGTCACATGGTCTATGAGCAGGTGTTGGTGATAGCGTCTTTTTGGGATTCCAACCACGGTGAAGGGAGCAGCTGGCTGAGGTGTGAAGCCACTGCAGAAACCTGGTGAAGTTAGCAGCTGGCTTGAAGGTTGGAGCCACTGCTGAAACTGGTGTTGAACTCTGTCTGCCCGGTGTCCGCAGCAGAGTGAGATGGTGAAGGTGGCAGCTGGCTCTGAGGTGTCGAGCCACTGCGAAAAGTTAATCCGGTGATGCACTCTGCTGCCTGGTGCTGCAGCAGAGCAAGATAAGTGTTTTTGGTGTTTCCCCTGTTTTGTGTTTTTCCCTGGTGTGTATTAGTACAGCGGTGGGGCCAGTGCCTATACCACCCAGCTCCCTAGCAAGGGATAGGTGTAGGGTGTGCTTGGGTGACAGGTATCCGGCTCGGCGACAGATGAGGAGCCTGTATAGGGAACGTTGGGAGTGTGAGGGTCACTGACTCAGGGGAGTGCAGGAGGTCTCCACGTCCCCGTTCCCTATCGCAGGGCCCACCTTTGTAACTGTTTCCCCTCCCGTGTCTTGTTGTTTCTGTTACTGGCCTGCGGGTCGTGTCACACAGGACAGTTACACATGCCAATTTTGTTGTTTTAGTTACCGACCTGCGGGTCATGTCACACAGGACGGGTCCACGTGACACACAACCTTTGTAATAAATAAATGCAATCAATTGCTCCCTATAACCATCAACAAGCTCCTTGCATCTCTCAAATGGATTTTTGGACCACCCTTTCGCAGAAGGATTTTGGCTTACGTACATTTTACGTACACACACATCCACTGCCCTGGCATTAACTCTCTACACTCCATCCATATTGGCCCCTCGCTTCTTTCCTCTCCTATGTATAGCACTCACGCTCTTTTCACGTTGTTAAATTGCACAGATCCAGTCAGTCCCACCATTCAACATCAGAGACGCTCTCACAAATCACTTAACCATCTGCTCACTCTTTCTATCCTCCTTCTCCTAGTCGCAGGAGACATTGCTCCCAACCCTGGTCCCCCATGTTATAGAAAGTCAAACCCCCCGACTGCTACACTTAGAAACCCCTCTAATCTGATTAATATTCCCTGCCTGCCATCTGTCTCTTAATTGTGCACTTTGGAATTCTCGCTCAGTGTGTAACAAACTCTCCTTCATCCATGACTTCTTCCTTTCTAATTCTCTTAACCTCCTGGCACTTACTGAAACCTGGATCCAGCAGTCAGACACTACTGCTGCTGCTGCTCTTTCATACGGGGGGCTACACTTCTCTCATACCCCAAGATCAGACAATAGAGCAGGCGGAGGCGTTGGTCTGCTCCTATCATCAAAATGTACCTTTCAGGTTATCCCTCAAGTACCCTCACTTGTCTTCCCTTCTTTTGAGGTCCATGCCGTCAGACTCTACACCCCCCTCTCCATGCGAGTGGTGGTGGTGTATCGTCCTCCCGGCCCCTCCCATCAGTTCCTGGATCATTTTGCCACTTGGCTTCCACATTTTCTCTCCTGTGACATCCCTACCCTCATCATGGGAGATTTCAACATCCCCATTGCTCTTCCCCTCTCCCCATCTGCTACTCACCTTTTATCTCTAACCTCCTCATTTGGCCTTTCGCAGCTTACTAATTCTCCAACGCATGAAGACGGAAACTCCCTCGACTTGGTCTTCTCTCGGCTTTGTGCAGTGGATGATTTTGCAAACTCCCCTATCCCGCTCTCTGACCACAATCTTCTTTCATTCTCTATCAAGAACTGCCAGGCTGCTCAGGTCACCCCCACTGTCCAGACTTATAGAAACATACAGGCCATTAACACCCAGAAACTTATGAAGAACTTGCAGTCTTCATTGGCTCCTATCTCCTCCCTCTCATGTCCTGATTCTGCATTGAAGCATTACAATGAAACACTTCAAAGTGCCCTGGATGAATTTGCACCCCCTATAAATAGAACACCACAACGCAGACGGCGACAACCCTGGCACACGGTGCAAACACGTTTCCTGCAGCGGTGCTCCAGGTGTGCCGAACGTCTGTGGAGAAAATCCAATCTACACGAAGATTTCATCCATTTTAAGTTTATGCTTAGAACATACAACACTGCCCTTCACCTCTAGAAACAAACCTATTTCAACACCCTCATCACCTCACTGTCAAATAACCCGAAACGTCTCTTTGACACTTTTCATTCTCTACTCAAGCCAAGAGTACAGGCCCCAACCACAGAGCTCAGAGCTGACGATCTGGCCAATTACTTCAAAGAAAAAATTGACCAGATCCGACAGGAAATTATCTCCCAATCACCTCATACCATGCACTGTCCTCCCTCCCCCACTGCATCTAGCTCACTCTCTGATTTTGAACCAGTCACAGAAGAAGAAGTAAGCAGGCTCCTTGCATCTTCTCGCCCAACTACTTGCACCAGTGACCCATTTCCGTCACATCTCCTCCAGTCCCTTTCCCCTGCTGTCACCCCTCATCTAACTAAAATATTTAACCTCTCTCTCTCTTCTGGTATTTTTCCCTCCTCATTTAAGCATGCCATCATACATCCACTACTTAAAAAACCATCCCTCGACCAAAACTGTGCCGCTAACTATAGACCTGTCTCTAATCTTCCCTTCATCTCTAAACTCCTGGAATGCCTGGTCCACTCCCGTCTTATCCGCTATCTCTCAGAAAACTCTGTTCTCGACCCTCTCCAATCCGGTTTCCGCTCTTTACACTCCACTGAAACTGCCCTCACTAAAGTCTCTAATGATCTGCTAACAGCTAAATCAAATGGTCATTACTCCATGCTAATTCTCTTGGATCTCTCGGCAGCATTCGACACTGTGGATCATCAGCTCCTCCTCACTTTGCTCCGTTCCATTGGCCTCAAGGACACCGTTCTCTCCTGGTTCTCCTCCTGTCTCTCTGACCGCTCCTTTACTGTATCTTTTGCCGGTTCCTCCTCCTCTCACCTTCCCCTTACTGTTGGGGTCCCCCAAGGATCGGTTCTAGGCCCCCTCCTCTTCTCCTTGTACACTGCCCCTATTGGTCAAACAATCAGTAGATTTGGGTTCCAGTACCATCTCTATGCTGATGACACCCAATTATACGCTTCTTCTCCTGACATCACGCCAGCCTTTCTAGAAAACACCGGCGATTGTCCAAACGCTGTGTCTAATATCATGTCCTCACTATATCTGAAACTGAACCTGTCAAAAACTGAACTCCTGGTGTTTCCTCCCTCTACTAATGTACCTATACCCGACATTGCTATTTCTGTGGGTGGCTCCACTATTACTCCCCAGCAACAGGCCCGCTGTCTTGGGGTCATACTTGATACCGAGCTTTCGTTTGCCCCCCACATTCGATCACTGGCTCGCTCTTGTCATCTGCACCTCAAAAACATTTCTAGAATTCGACCTTTTCTTACTTTTGACTCTGCAAAAACTCTTACTGTTTCTCTTATTCATTCTCGCCTCGACTATTGTAACTCTCTTCTAATCGGTCTCCCTCTTACCAAACTCTCCCCTCTCCAATCTGTCTTGAATGCTGCAGCCAGGATCATATTCCTCACCAATCGTTACACCGATGCCTCTACCTTGTGCCAGTCATTACACTGGCTACCCATCCACTCCAGAATTCAGTATAAACTTATTACCCTCACCCACAAAGCCCTCCATGGCTCAGCACCACCCTACATCTCCTCCCTTGTTTCAGTATACCACCTTACCCGCGCCCTCCGTTCTGCTGATGACCTGAGGTTAGTATCCTCAATAGTCAGAACCTCCCACTCCTGTCTCCAAGACTTTACACGTGCCGCGCCAATTCTTTGGAATGCACTTCCCAGGTCAATACGATTAGTCCCCAATCCCCACAATTTTAAGCGTGCCCTGAAAACACATTTATTCAGACTGGCCTATCGCCTCAACACATTAACCTAATCTAATCCCTGTGTGGCACAGCCAAAAGTTTTACCATAACCAGATTTCCCGCATCATGTTCCCACATGCTGTATGCATCCATTAGCCCTCTGTGTCTGTACTGTCACACACTTAACATTATGGCTGGTCCATACAATCAGGGCAACTGTTACCACCGACCTTTCGTGTCTACCTCTTTCCTCATAGACTGTAAGCTTGCGAGCAGGGCCCTCATTCCTCTTGGTATTTATTATAATCTACTGTATGTGATTATTGTTATGCTGTAATGTCTATTGTCTGTACAAATCCCCCCTGAAATGTAAAGTGCTGCGGAATATGTCGGCGCTATAAAAATAAAATTTATTATTATTATTATTTTGGCAAACAGCAGTTTAGCTTTTTTTAAGTCTCAGTGTCAGTAGTGGGGTCCTCCTGGGTCTCCTGCCATAGCGTTTCATTCATTCATTCATTCATTCATTCAAATGTTGACGGATAGTTTACTCTGACACTGATGCACCCGGAGCCTGCAGGACTGCTTGTATTTCTTTGGAACTTGATTGGAGCTGCTTATTCACCATCCGGACTATCCTGCACTTCAACCTTTCATTAATTTTTCTCTGCCGTCCACGTTCAGGAAGATTAGCTACAGTGCCATGGGTTATGCTTATCAGAACCCAGAAAAAGACCGGCAACAATAAATGTATCAAACAATAGACAATATTTAATTTGAACATTTACACAGAATAAGAAATAAAAATGGATGCCTCCTGTCAAATGGAAAAGAGACGCAGCAAGCACTGACAACTCTCTTTAGGATTATATATTAAGTTGCATTACAACCAAGAGGATAAGTTAGTCACATACAAGTCTGAACGAGCGATAAATGTTAGGCAAAGTGCTTTTTTCTGAACTCTGATTGGGGCCACATGCACCTCTGGCAAAGTCGAAGGATATTACAAATTGTATTAAAGTAGAGGTGTGTGTGTGTGTGTATGTATGTATGTAATATATATATATATATATATATATATATAATGTGTATCCATATAAACACATCAGATTGGTGAGCTCGTTATAACGTGCCTCCGTGCATATAAATACATAAAGCTATTGCTAATGTTTATACTCGTAAAGTGCAACAACCTCACAATCTCATGTTATCACGTGTAATATACTATCACTAGGCACATAGTACCAATTTTTAACCACATTGAATAAAGTGCTTAATTTATTTTACCTGGGTTGCCAGTTAAGTAAGCACACAGGACTGCTGCGTCTTCCACCCCAATGCGCGTTTCACCTATCCTTCTTCCGCGGGTGTTCTCAAGTGGAGAGGCTCATAATAATTTAAAAAGCCTGCAGACCAATCTGACGCTGCCTATGCTGTCATGTGACGTTAGTGTCAAGTGGCAGCAAATCGCAATTACAATCCCACTCCGTCATGGCCCTGTAAACTAAAATGCTCGGTGCAGGGATTCATCTGTGCATCCGGACCTGACAAAAATAACGAGGAAAAAATAAAATGAATAAAATGCTAACCTGTGAATATTGGCGTATGATATTACTCTATTTGTATGCATTGTTTAAAAAGGGAGAGGAGTGTTATGATTGGGTCACCGAGGAGGAAAGCAAGATCAAGCTAAGCCACAGAAAACCAGAGAGGTTGGTAACTAAGCGGATTGCAGTCCCCTGATCCTATCCACACAACTAGCAGTAGCCGTGGAGCGTACCTACGATGATTCTAGACGCCTCGACACAGTCGGAGAACTAAATAAGCCTAAAGCCAGAAAGGGGAAATCTAAACTGCCCCAGAGCAGACCCCAAAGCAATAGATAGCCCCCCAAACATATATTGTCGGTGAGACAAGATGAAAACACAAACACAGGTAGGAAAATAGGCTGAGCAAACGATGGGGCCCAAACTAACTAGACAGGAAAGGAAAGACACTGTCTGCAATCACGCAAAAAACCCTGCAAAAAATGCCCAACACGTCTGATAGAAAAAACTATATCAGCACTCTGGTATATTCTGAAAACAGAGCAAGGAGAGGCCAATCTAATAAGGGACAAAAACAAACTGGCACAAACAGTAGCATAAGGATGGAAATTCAGCACAGCCCCAGCAGGGGCTGGCTGACCACACAAAACTGAAATAGACAAAACCAAATCAAATGTGATCAATAGCAAAAGAACACTTAGCTTGAGCATGCATGGACTGAGCTAGAAACTAAGACCTCAGGAGGCAGGAAAAAAATCACCAGCAGGGATAGAGGGAGTCGGCTGTTTTAAGTGGCAGACCTCTGTTAATTAGATCAGCTCCATTACCTCCTGTAACCACCAGAGGGAGCCCGGAAAGAGAACTCGCGACCCCTCTGTCAATATAACCAGCTCCACTACCTTCACTAGTAATCAGAGGTAGGCCAGAAAGTGAATTCACAGCAGAGGAGAGACCATATACAAAAGGCTGATTTAATCACAGCTCCCTGTGGTACTCACAAGATGAAGACGCATGACATAAAAATTAAGATCCTTGTTCATTACAAGATGACGAGGTGTATCATAGATACTATAATTGGAATGTTTCCATCCTCAAGTCCATACTGTATATATAATGAATAAAATATAATACTACTTTACACAATCCATTTCTATAGGTGATGGATCCATCTCAAAATGCTCAAAAAAATCCCTCATGTGGAGGGGAATACAATCAAAGGCGACCTCAAAAGGTCACATCTAGTCTGTAGTAGTCCATTGTTAACCCAACTGGGAATGATAGCTTGTTCATCAGATAATCAAAGAGGTGACTTCAGAAAGGCACATCCAGCGTGAAGTAGTCCATTGTTGACCCAACTGGAAATGATAGCTTGTTTATCAGGGTGGACGTCATCCTTGATGGTTCATGAAGACCAATAAAAGTACAGGGCAGCCAAATCACAAGCAGGAAAGCTGGTTTAGTATATGAGGGCATAAATCTAAGCAAAAGGGAAAACCGTGCCATGGGTTGTAAACTTCTTGATTATGTTGCTCATTGTGGGCAAAGAAACCTCAACATCTCTGGATATGAACTTGTAACCTTGAGATTGTTGATATTTTTCAACACTTTTGGTTCTCAAGTCCTCAGACAGTTCTCTTCTCCTCTTTCTGTTCTTGATTCTTAATATGGCACACACATACATACAATGCAAATATCGAGTCAACTTCTCCCCATTTCATCTGGCTTCAGGTGTGATTTTCATATTGACCACACCTGTTACTTGCCTCAGGCGAACTTGAATGAGCATCACATACTTGAAATAAAGTTGTTTACTCAAAATTTTGGCAAGCTACCAACAATTTTGTCCCAACCATTTTTGGGGTTTTGTGTGAAATTTATGTCCAATTTCCCTTTTTTTGTGTTGTTGCAATACACATAAAGGAAATAAACGTGTATAATCTGTGAGAAATACGTAATTTTCTGGAACAATGTCAAGGGTGCCAACACTTTCATCCATGACTGTATAGAAAGCTATCAATATTTCTTTGACAGGAATGGGACAAGGTGTTCCTGTAGTTGGCCTGGTAGTAGAAGGAGGTCCAAATGTTATCTTGATGGTGTGGGAATATGTTCGCAGCACTCCAGCTATTCCTGTGGTGGTTTGTGAAGGGACAGGGAGAGCGGCAGATATCTTGGCTTTCACCTACAAGCACACCGCAGATAAAAGGTAAAATAGTTTTCATACTTCTTTTTATTTGGATATCATATCACTAGCTTTTCCGGTTGAGAAGCTTTTCTTCTTCCTTTTCTATGCGTCCTGAGCAAAACCACCATGTGCGGTTGTCCGACAGTTTTGCTACATTAGTTTTTAGCAAATTTTTGTAATTCTTCTCACAATTCGTATAGAAATTTCTCCCTTAAGGGTGAGAGGGAACAATCATGAAATAAATCAGTAGATGGGATATATGTTGAAATGTACATTAAAACCATACGAGTATTTTCTTATTAATTGTTCATACTGAACTTAATTGTCTTACTGTCTGTCTCCTGCAGAGAGATTTCTACACAACTGAAGGATGAAATTCTGCAAATGATTCAGAAAACCTTTAGTCTTGGCCATAGGCAGGCTAACCACGTATTGCTTATTCTCATGGAGTGTATGGAATGTCGTGATTCTGTGAGTGACACTACTTTTCGGTTGAATTGGCATGGATGTAGATGATACATCTTTGAATCTGAATTAATGTGGTTCTCGTTTGGATTGTAGGTTCTACTACTGTCCAAATGTCGAAAAATATTTTAAAAACTGGCGTTTTATATCGTATTTGTTCTTTTTAAAAAAATCCTATTTTCTATCTAATTCTCTTAGAGTTTTGGTATAGCAGAATTAAATAATTTGATCAAATTTGCAGAGTTCAGAATGAGACCATCACTGAAAGTGGATGGAAAAAAGAGCAGTCTTTCCTCCAATTTAATATTCACTCCTGGGATTAAAGGGAAGTTGTCACCCGGTTTCTGTTACTCCATCTAGAGCAGCATGATGTAGGGGTAGAGACCCGGATTCCAGCGCTGTATCTCTTACTACAATTTTGATCAAACCTGCTCGAGATCTAGCAGTTTTCTTAATGTTGAGCTCTGTACAATCCCGCCCACACCACTGATTAGCTGCTCTCTGTGTACACTGTGCATAGGCAGAATGCTGCCAATCGGTGATGAAAGCAGGGTTATACAGAACTTTTGAATATAAAATTGCTACATGGCAGCAGGTCTGCTAGTCCTCTAAGTGATAATCTTCTGCTGATTTTTATCGAAAACTATGAGTGATGACCCTACTTCCATACATTGTAATAGTTCTAAATCAATGTAGACCATAAACGATATCATTGTTCACATCCAAAATCTTTGAAAAAGAAATTTTTTTCGGTGTTACACTAAATCCTTATTCAAGGGAATCCTGCTGAGCTGCAACACCAGACACAACTCATAGACCTAAACGGTGCTGTTCCTGAGAGGGAAAGATATAATCCTTTTTTTTTCTATAATCCTTTACAATTTTTATAGTCTACTGCATTTCCAAAAATGTATCAAATCTAGGGCAGCATATTAATATTACTTCTAACAATTTCTAAGTTTTGTCTGTATGTGAGATCTATTAATAAACCTATTTCTTTTCTCTTAGATCACAATAATTGATGCAGACTCTGAAGAACAGCAAGATATTGATATTGCAATTCTGACAGCTCTGCTTAAAGGTTCGTTAGTATTTCAGTAAGGCTAGTTTCACACTAGTGTTTATGAGCGCAGTGACGGCCTGCGCACGGCCGCCGCTAAGCCCCGCCCCCTGCCGCGCCTCCACCGGTAGCTCCGCCCACCGGCGCATGACGCTGCATGCGCCCTGCGTCCCCTATCTTTATCACTGGGGGCGCAGGCCATGCAAAGTATGCGTTTGGCGGCGCATGCGTCCTTTTGACGGTGCGTCGACCTGCGCCAAACGCAACCTGCTGCAGTTTGGTTGCGTCGGCGCACCGTCAAAAAGGCGCATGCGCCGCCAAACGCATACTGCGCACGGCCTGCGCCCCCAGTGATAAAGATAGGGGACGCAGGGCGCATGCAGCGTCATGCGCCGGTGGGCGGAGCTACCGGCGGAGGCGCGGCAGGGGGCGGGGCTTAGCGGCGGCCGTGCGCAGGCCGTCTCTGCGCTCATAAACGCTAGTGTGAAACTAGCCTTAATGGTAATTGTCAGGCTGCGCACTGACAAATTCATCTGTTTTAAATATTAAATTGCTCGGCCCTTGTTTTTCAGTAATGTTGAATTATTTCGGAGATTTGATTGTAGGGATCATAGTTTAAACCCATATGTGAGCCATATGCCCAAAATGTATAATTGACGTAATACTTAGTTAATTTGGTGCATACAGAAGATCTACACTCGCTGTATTATAGGCCATGCAAAAACTAAAGGTAGATCATGGCTAAATTAGAAAATCGAATCCATGTCAATTTCAGACATTGTTGACTGTAGAATTTTGTAAAAGGCTATCACAATGTTAATATTGCATATGAGTATGTATTCTAGGTACTAACATGTCTGCGCCTGACCAGCTGAGCCTGGCTTTGACTTGGAACCGAGTGGATATTGCGAAGAAACATATCCTAGTGTATGGCCAGCACTGGAAAGTTAGTATTTTTATACTGTATATATTGTTTAGATAATTTGCTAGAGTTCTAATATCACTTACTGCTTAGGTCCTCACATACCACATCTGTTCTTGTCACCCGTAGCAGCAGGAGTTTAGATTCATGCAATAAATATAGGATTTTATAAAAGGCGCTTTGTTGGTGTGCACCACAAAAATCACAACTTTTCATCTTCCTTCCCAAATTGTACCTGTTTTGCCAATGTTCCACTACAACACACGATTATTCTGAGCCACACATTGTAAAAAATAATGAGCCCATACAGCAAAGCGATTACGCCAGAGTTCTGGTGTAAAAAGCTTTAACAAGTCACAATGTTGGCACAACTCAAGGCTTCAGTTGTGACTTTCGGCATTCTTAGGTGATTTTTTCCCAGCTCCGAAAAAATGGGCAAAACTGGTGAGGGATGAAGACATGGGGAGTGGCGATGTACTCTTCACCAAGAATCTTACTCCAGCAAGGACTGGAATAAGATTTGTGGTGAGGCGCATACAGAGGCTCGTACCTCTTGTCAGACAATCCTGAATGCTTATTAATCAGGAACTTCACACTCCATCCCGTAAAGATTGCTGATCGATGACTCCTGGCCATAATATTTTTGGAATGTCCCTGGGGATCTAGAATGACTTGGCAATTACCGTAATACCTAGTATCTCTGCAGTTCTGAGACTATGACCCAGGTGAAATTGATATTTTTTTTGTCCATGCTTGTGGTCTAGGATCGTTATGGATTATAATATCTCTGCAGGTCTAGTTAGATGTTAAGACTTGAAGAAATATTTTACCAGTCATCTTACATCTTTTAAAATAGAGGGTTTAATGACGATAGTCTAGTGAAGGAATATTTAATCTAAATTGGTTAAAATTCTTATAGTGATCAGTACTGTTTCCCTGGGTTATAGCACGGAGTCCCTCTGTTTCTCTCCATAGTTTAAAACAATCTAATATTGGAGGGAGCTCCCGGCATGGAAGTTTCTACAGTTCCATCTGGCCCACCTTACTTAAACTCCATTTGGCTATTGCCAACAAGATCAATGGATTTCACCAGTATAAGATGGGTTTAAGGCCACATTCACACTTTAAGTATTTGGTCAGTATTTTACCTCAGTATCTGTAAGCCAAAGCCAGGAGAGGAACAATCAGAGGTGAAGTATAATAGAAACACGTCACCACTAATGTATTTATCACCCACTCCTGGTTTTGGCTTACAAACACTGAGGTAAAAAATGGACCTAATGCTGAATGTGTGAACGTGGCCTAAAGCGGAGAAAAATCCAGTTTTAGATATTGTGAATATAGTCTTCTGCTGCCCCCTATGCTCAGATCGGTGTTCCTTTCCTCCTACATCCAAGATGGCTTCCATAGTGACATAAGGGATGCACTGGTAGCTCTAAACAATGCCTATCATCTCTTGCCAATTCCCCAGTACAGGGAAGGCATGGATTAGATTTATCACTGCACTCCCATTGTGTAGGCCATCTTGGAAGTAGACGGAAAACAATGAGGATCTGGGCAGAGGAGGCAACGGGAGCCAAATAGAGGGCGCCAAATATGGTGGCCATATTTATAAAATGTTTATTGGCTTTCCAGCCCCAGGGTGGAGGGTCGCTTTATTTTGATTTATAACAATTGACTATGTCACTTGATTTATGCTGTAGCCTGTTCCTAAGGCTCCACCAATCTAGATACTGTATTGCCAGAGGGGTAGAGTTTACTACAATTGTAATTGTGATCAGTAAATGATGCAATGTTCTTTTTCTATAGATTTATTCTTACCTCTTTTAAACTTGTTTTATCCTGCTATGGTGTACACCTGACCAAATATATGTAAACTGTTTTTCCCCTTGGCTGAACATCCACTGATTTACAGTTTTAGATGCCCAGAGGAGTAGATAAAGTTATAGCTTCCCTTTAAAAACACATTATATGTGGGAACACTACTTTCTAATCAGGCTCCGGATCATACCCTCGGGTATGTGAGTTAATTACTTTTTTCAATGATGCTTGTCCATTACTTATTCTAGTTATAGCCTCGTGCCGCTAAAGTTCTGCCTCCTTGGGAAGGATAGGTTTTTTTGCTTGGCAAAAAGTTCAGAGTATTTATTTTCTTTTATCTGGTAGGATGATGCTAAGCTCTAAGTAGAAATGTTTTCATTTCTGTATATTCATCCGCCTTTGGTTTGGAGACCTAGCCAGGTGTTACGTGTAAAATACTAGCGTTTTGCCCTTTTATCTTTCTGTTAGGGATCTAATCATGTTTTGGTTAGTTGTCCAGTTCACAACATAACAAAATAATCCAGGATCACCAGTTACATGTGAAAAAGGTTCTGAGTTTTCTTTTCATATGCAGCAAGATAAAAGAATACATTCACTTGCATTTCGAAAGGCAATGGCGTTTTGAATACAAGGATTTTCTTTTCGAGCTTGAAAAAGAAGTTTCAATGAAAGTGGGAAGTGGAGCAAGAGGTGCCTGATTCATTAAGAGGTGCACGTCACTTAATGATTTAGGTGCGCGTTACAAGTAACAGACGCTTTGCTAGAAATCTTACTTCAGACGGTGACTGGAGTAAGATTTCTGGCTTAAGGTATGCCACAACTGATTATGAATTAGATAGGCAGGCGTTGCCACGTCCCCATCACTCTCCAGTGGAAGTAAACATAGTAAGCAAAATACAGGTTGCTGTGTACAGATTAATTTCAGGGCTTTCGTGGTTCCTGCTGTTCAGCAGTGAGGTATTACAATATACTAATACTATGTAGAGAAATGTTAGCACAGCCGTGGTGGAGGTGCCAGTCAGTAGGTTCCAAAACCTTAAGAGTATATATCAAGTACTGAGCACACTCATGGGGTTGTGATGCGAAAAATTATATTTAATACATACAGTAGTCACTAGTAACAAACGTTTCGGTCTTGCTAGACCTTCATCAGTGTACTAGGACAAATGTAAGCGTTCATGTGAAAATGTCACATATATTGTGGCAATAGAGGGATAATCTTAATATGTAGGTTTGTTAGAGCTGATTACAGTCAGTGGCTGCTATAGAGGCTTTACAAGCGCAGCTGTGCTGCTGTGTGTCCTGTGACGCGGTTTCTGCCGCCTGTCAGTGAGGAGCAAGAGGTGCCTGATTCATTAAGAGGTGCACGTCACTTAATGAATCAGGTGCGCGTTACAAGTAACAGACGCTTTGCTAGAAATCTTACTTCAGACGGTGACTAGAGTAAGATTTCTGGCTTAAGGTATGCCACAACTGATTATGAATTAGACAGGCAGGCGTTGCCACGTCCCCATCACTCTCCAGTGGAAGGAAACATAGTAAGTAAAATACAGGTTGCTGTGTACAGATTAATTTCAGGGCATTCGTGGTTCCTGCTGTTCTGCAGTGAAGTATCACAATATACTAATACTAGGCATTGCTACTTCAAGAATAAAGAGGACCTTCAGGCTTTCCAGTTAGTTAAGCTTTTTGATGTATGATTCTATCAGAATTTTGCATGCTAGCTGGGATTGTCATTAAAAACACCAAAAGTTGCAAAAACTTTGCGGAACTTCAAGGTGTTTTACTCCAGATTCTGGTGAAAACACGTTGCTCGTTTTGGAATGGAAAAGGACAACTCACCATTTACTGACTTCCTGGGAAGCGGACACAGCAGCCCATCTGAATAACCAGATCTGTAGTGTATATCATAGGGATGCCACTGATGAAGCAGGAGGTGAATTTGTGAGACTCATCGGGCGCTTCATAGATAATTGAACTTAGTTGGGAACATGTAACTAATAATATCTGTACATGTAATAGCAAAGCTGAAAAGTAGTCATAACCATCAACTCAAGAAAATAAATTGGGTACTGGTTGCATTTTAAAGGAAATCCATCTAATCAAACTAGTATGTATTATGGCTGTATAGGTCATGCAACAACAAGAATGACAGTTTTGCAGTAATCTGGTGTGCCAATACTGAGAAATCAAGGTTTGAAGCCATATGCAAATTAGTTAGGGAGTGCACTGTGGGCATGTACAGAGTACAAGATGTACTTCCAGGCTAATTTGTATGTTTCTTCAAAGCTTGATTTATCATCGGTTCACTACAATACCTGTATAATTTTTGTTGTTGTTCTATGACCTATACAGATATAGTATTTGTATAATTAGTAAAATCATCCTGATGGGTCCCATTAAAACCCCAACTGGACAGTCTCTTAAATTCAGATTTATGGCTGATCTCTTATATTTTCTCCTGAAAGGTTGGTTCTTTAGAAAAAGCCATGCAGGATGCCTTAGTGATGGATCGTGTAGACTTTGTGAAGCTATTGATAGAATATGGCGTGAACATGCACCGTTTCCTCACCATATCCAGGCTGGAAGAATTGTACAATACTGTAAGTAACATTATTAGTATTATTATTTATAAAGCCCCATTGGTTCCATGGTACTGTAAATGAGAAGGGGGTTACATACAAATTGCAGATATCACTTACAGTAAACAGCACTTTTCCACTTGCTGGCCCAATCCCCGGTAGGGTTCACAATCTAGATTCCCTATCAGTAGGTTTTGGATTTTTTTCAATTTTGATTGAATCACAGGACTAGACTATGTAAATGTTATAATTCTCAATAACAATCAAAAAACATCATTCAGAAGTGTGAAATAAAGCTACAACCAATCTTGTGGCTTATACTAAGTATTCAATAATTTATTAAGTACATTTTAATAAAAGGGGTCTTATCCAGCTCATTTTGCTGAAACATCAAAGGGAAATTACTGCAAAAAAAAAAAAAAAAAAAAAATTTTTTTGAACAGAAAAGTGCAGTTTTGACATCTCAGTAGATTCTACCTGCATTATCAAAGGTTCTACAAGTAGATTTACAGCTGCAATCAAAATTATTCAACCCCCATTGCAAATTGTTTATTAGCAAAATTTATGTAACTATAAAAGAACAATTTAAAAAAGCTCAACTCAACCAATATAACACGGGTTCTCCAAATATAACATTAAATGCCACTTTTAATGACTGCTGTTATCTCAGAATTATTCAACCCCTTTATCTGCATCTTTACTACTTGGTAAAGCACTATTTGCTATTTATAACCCGATGCTTGGATTCAATCAAATATCAGTAAAATGTCATGTTTTCTGTGAGAAATATGAAGCTTGGGTGTTATTAGATCTATAACAGGATAATGAACTTGCTTAAAGGGGTTGTTCACTTTTAGGACAACCCCTTCTTAACGCCTTAGTGACCACCAATACATCTTTTCCCTGAACTGCGATATAAGAGACTAGCATGCCCATAGAGGTGACAATCCAGCAGCCGTCGGCTGTACACTATATCTAACATCTTGCTGCATCAGCCACAATCATATAGCCATTTAACCCCTTTAAATGCTGCTGTCAATAATGACTAAAGCATCTAGATGGTTAACAAGAGTGTTGGGAATCCCTCTTTAACCCCATCGGCACCCTGAGCTCTTGATAGTGTAGTCCTAATGTTTGCCATGGCAATTCATGGCCAAATAATGCCTGCTATAGTGACCTGTTCAGAAGTTATCAGTATTTAGATGGTAAAAATACATTTCTTCATTATGTTATGTCATTTTGCATTAATTCCTGAAGGGTTAATAAACTACCTGAAATCAATTTTAAATATGTTGAGGGGTGCGGTTTTTAAAATTGTATCACTTTTGGGTAATTCCAATACTTAGGACCCCCAAAGTCACTTAAAACTTAATAGGTCCTGTGGTGTAATGACCACTGTGTCCACTAGGGGGCGATGTGTGGATGTCCCAAGAGAACGGATGAGTGGCAGAATCCTGAAGGATAGTTATGTGATGGAGACTTGTGTATGTGTGATCAGCAATATCATAGCTGAGGTGTTATTTCTAAGTGTAAGGGAGAAGTCTTCAGGTAACTAGAGAGATGGGCGGGTTCTGGTTACCTACAAATCCACCCAGGGGTGTGTCTGAAATCGCCTATAGTAAAAGGCTTTGTAAGTGTGTGATGGACCTGTGATGAGGTCATAGCCATGTGACCCAGTGGGCGTGGCCACGGACCTTATAAGGTGGCCAGGGTAGGTCACAAGGTGTGAACGCTGGGACCTGATTGCTCCAGTTTGGAAGGTCCTGTGAGGAGAAGGATCTCCTGGCTAACAGCCTGTGGAGCGGCTGTGTGTGTAATGGCGGCCAGCGTCTGAGAGTCCCTGAGGAGTGAGTGGATGTCTGCAGCCTGGAGAAACAGCCATATGGGAACCCTGACGTGGGTGAGATAACCCTGGGGCTAAATAGCCTGTTTAATGGACGCTATGCTGTACTGTGAAGCTATATAATGGACGCTGTTGTATATTGCTGCTGTGGTTTATGATGGTGAATAAACCTCACGGACTGATATGGTTTTATGGAAAACCCGTACCAGATGTGATTTATTTGCTGCCAAGCGAGTGTCCCCCAACCTTGAATGACAGCGCTACCTCACAGTCCCTAAAAAAAAAAATAGGTTTTGTAAATTTCCTTGAAAAAATGAAAAATTACTCCTAGAGTTTTAAACCTCCTAAAAGGCTAACAAGATAAAACAACATTTTTACAAATGGTGCTGGTAAAAGCAGACATGAGGGAAATATTAATTATTAATGTGTTTCTGTGGTATGACTATCTGGATTAAAGGAATAATCATTAAAAGTATGAATTTTTTTTTTACGTTTTTGTAAAATGTCTCTCTGATATTTTTATAAATAAATGCAAAACATATCCACCTAAATTTGCCACGATCACAAAGTACAATATGTCATGAAAAAACAGTCTCAAAAACACTGGGATATGTTGAAGCATTCCAGAGTTATTACTATATAAAGTGACACTGGTCAGATTTTAAAAAAATTGGCATGGTCACTAAGGGGTTAAACTAAATGTTCAGCCCAATTAAAATGAACAAACCTATACTCCACTGCCGTGCCAGCTCAGTTCTAGCGGTATTCGCGGCCCGGGGCTGTTGTAAAATGGCACGTGATGCCCAGCAGCCAATCCGCGCTGGCGTCACTGTCTCCGCCTCTTGGCAAAATGAACATGAAGAGGAAGTCCGAGATTAGCTGTAGCCCACACTTCCGCTTCATGTTCAGTTTGTCCGAAGGCAGAAACAGGTACGCCAGCACTGATTGGGCACTTGGCATCACATGTCATTTCACCGCATCGCAGCCCCGGAGAGAGCGACTCTGGAATGGAGCCAGCATGGGAGGAGAGTATAGATTTCTTTTATCGGCTGATCATTTAGTTTAAGAATGGGTTGTTCTATTAGTGCACAATTCCTTTAAAGAAGGTGCAAGTAGTCGCCTCACCCATATGTTGCTGCTAAAAGGGGTTTTCCAAGACCATTTAATTTTTTCCTTATAGACCCAAGAACTTCCAGGGAGGTAGTTGCTAACTTGATGGAAAGCATAACAGATATGTTCTGTCAAGCATTGTGGCAAGAATCCAGGGATGTCTCACCATGTCCTGGATACTTGTTAAGCATGGCTTGGGTAGCCAAAAGTCACCAAAAAGAGGCTCAGTGGTTAATGGGGTAATAAAAACATAATTACCGTATGTAACTGCATAAATGACACGTTTACACTACTTAACCTGTAAAATATCGTAGTGGTTTAAGTTTTATAAACTCCTGTCTATAACACTGTTCCAACATCTTATTATGTTATGTTTGGTGTGTTTTGCAATCCCCATACTAATTCTTTAACCTGGCGTATGTAAACACTTGGCCGTTACCAGTTGGAGTATGTCAAATATTGCACCTGGGAGGTGGAACCGATCCACCCGCTGTTATCTCTGGAGCAAACAGCCTTTTGCAGCCCCCTATCTTCCAGACAATTACTCGATTGACCGGTGATCAACGGAGGAGGCCGCAGGCGTTTCCACTAATAGGCCGGTTATCAAGAAACTAACAGTGAGCGTGTGGTATATAAACCACCAATTGCAACGCATGGAATATATGTATATACTCACATTACAGTCACTGCGAACTCCACGATAACCGAAGACTACTCGCTGCCACGACTAGTTGTGTTTTATGCAGGCTGACTGGAGACCTGGTTCTGGTAGAATATGGCTTCGGGAGTGCGGGTTACAGAACAAAAGGAACAGAACTATTAAAATTTATATTTAATCCAAATGTATTTAATTGAAATAGGCAATGTTTGTAAATCCTTATGTATTTTTTATATAGGGGATAAAACAATACCGCTTATACAATTGCATAAAATCAAACCGGATTAACAAAAGAACTTACTACACTGATCACAGAGAAGATTCAGTTTAGCGAAGGAGAGCATTTCGATTGGAGACGTTCAGTGAATGCACCTGAATTATAACCACTGATTCCAGAGAGAAAAAAACATAGATACTGTTCTTATTGCCCATATTATTTTTATGGTCTATTTGCTTTTAACCTTCCTGGTCGTGCAAACAATGTACCTAACATTGCCCAAACAGCTTTAAATACAATAAACCACATTTGTAGGAATCACAATTGATGAAAGATTCTAGGACATTGAGGTTGAAAGGTTGTGCCAGATTCCTTCTTCGCTCCTCCTCTTTATGGTTGTGCCTCACCAGCAGACGTGACACCCTCCACGTATATCTCCATCCTGGGCATCGATTTACTTTGCAGCGTGATGTGCTCCATCCATTTTCCACCTGTAAAAATTTATACACTGTGACGTATGTTTTTTTTTTTTTTACAATGATATACATTAAAGCTAAAATCATGGGGTAAAACAAAGCCTTACTTTGACCAGGTTTTGAGAATACTTGCTTTCTTTTGTATCTCATAGAAACAAGGACCTACAAATTTGCTCCTACACCATCTGGTTGGAGATGTAAAACAGGTAAGACTCAAGAAATATTATTAAAATACATTGTTAATCTTTAAAGGGGTATTCTCAAGTTGTTTCTTGAGGCGCTCATAGCTTTGCATCCCTCTGCAGAGTCCCTACTTCCTGATTGCTTGGGAGTGGGTACTCCTTGAGTGACCTGCTGGTCAGGAGCTTCATGTTGCTAACACATATTAACAGTCTGACAGTGTTTGTTCTGAGTCTACACTGTTCACTATACTTACATATTTACATAACAGTGCATTTGAACAAGCACATGACTCAGAAAAGTGAGAGCAGTGATTAGGAGTGCTGCTCTGAAAATTGCCAATTGTGGGGGCTGGTGATTTGTACTGGACTATTAAGAGCTCAGGAGCTAATCTGGAAGGGGAGGGAGAGGAGTAGCTAAATACTGTACATAAATCAATGAGCTGGAGAGAGCTGGCAGGTACGTTAAGAATTAACTCCTCTCCTGGAATGTATCTACTGCACATTCGTCCAGGCTTTGGTGGTCACTCCCACTGGTATAAAGCTGTACACTATGCAAGATGAAAGCTCTCTTTGCACGAGAATCCCCACAGTTAAAAAAGCAAGTCAATTACAAACTTGCTTATATTCATGCTGTCTTTCTAACTAAGCAAAAACCTTTTAACAGCAGTTGTACAAGATGCATTCATACCTTTTAATGTATAAAGCTGTCATTATTGTGCTTATTGTGAAGTCAACACATCTTAGGGGGATATTTCAATATAAAACACCTATCCATAAAATACAGTATATCACCCGGTTTACATTCAATATTGCACATACGACTGAAGGAGAACTTCCTTGCATCATGTTCATATTCTGAAACTTTTGCTTATGAATTAAAAATGTACATTTTCACAGTAAACGGAGTGTGATACGTTGCTAATTTGCTTATCCATGTTAAAAATAACATTTGTGTTTTATAATACTTTTTTAATGAATACACCTACTTTGTGCCTGTATTAAGATATTTAGAGATGTATTAAGATATCACCTTAATCTCCTAAGGAATCTCTGGTACATCTTGATAAGGTAAACTGAGTTTAGTTCAACTCTTTTTAAATTTGGAAAATTTAAAGGAGGCTGGAATTATTTTTGACCCATTTAACCTACAGTACACTTTTTTTGAGACTGAAAGCCACCTCTGTGTAGACTGTCATTTTGGTGTGAGGATAAAGGAACTGCTCATCCTATCTCACTAGGTCTTATGAGTGTGACATTGGGAAGGTGGTATATTGGGGTACAGAATTATAACAGATATGGCTAGCCATTTAAGCCATAACTTTTGCTTAACATTGGTAAAACAGATTGCCTCTTATAAACCTACTAGCAGTCTGCATATGAGCCATCCTGCAGTTACGGCCAGGAACATGGCGGGCAAGATTGTAGCACTTCCCTGACACCCTTTAACAAGACCTTCAAGCATTGTCATCTGCACAGTCCCTCTACATTTTTTTTTTTTTTATGCACAAACATGCCATGTTGGGATGGTGCTTAGGAGCATGCTAGGCACTTTTTAATAGGTCAAGGGTACAGATTGGGGATGTCCTTCACAAGGAGTGGTAACAAAGGCTAGGTCTTTAGGGAATGATAGCATCCCAACAGGGTATATCAAAGCCAGGAGCCATTCCCTGGACTACCTGGCCTATTGGACCAGAAAGCTTTACTACTGTATGTGGGCAGAAGTGGTAAGACCTGAACTTTTTGTTTGATTACCACACTGTCATGTTACTGGCAGGAACACTGCACTACACTTGCTCACTGAGCCAGTGCGTGTGTCCTGAGTAAAGAAACAGTGCTAAAAGATACCTGTGGAGCAGGGCAGTTGAGGTGACAATGCGTGCTTCAAACTATCGGTGTCAGGATGCTGTCAGCGCCGGAAAGTAAAGATGCACAGGACCTGAGGACACTGAAGTTAGCAAGCTGGCACAGGACCTATGGTCATGTGACTGCAAGGGGGTGGGGCTTAGCGTCCTGCTTTCAGAGATGACAGGACACCATACAACGACTCAGGCAAAACGGAGGTCACACACAGTACGGGCAAACGAGGCACAGGAGGGACAAACAGACGGGTGGTTAGACAAAGCCAAAGGTCATACACAAGAGGGCGATGTGGTACTAAGGGGACGAGCAGAGAGAAGTCGGGTCACAAGCAGAGAGTCATACACGAGAGGTAATGCAGTACAAGAGGGACAGGCAGAACTTGTAACAAGGACAGAACCGGATCAAAACCAAACAAGCAAGCAAGATATCGGGCACAAGGCACACTAACTCAGCCGAGGGCAGGAGTATAACTGACACTGGACCTAGGTCCAGTGAGCATTAAATAGCCACCCTCTGCCAGAGAGAGGCGGAACAATTAACCTCCAGTCTGATCAGGACGGGCCAAAGCGAAACCCCGTCCTAGATCATGACAGTACCCTCCTCTCAATGGGGGGCCACCGGACCCCCAGGTCTCTCAGGGTACTTGGCGTGAAAGGCCCGGACCATCCGATCCGCTTGGACCGATCGAGCAGGAACCCACGACCGTTCTTCAGGACCGTAGCCTTTCCAATGTACCAGGTATTGAAGAGCACGACGGACCAACCTGGAGTCGACAATTCATTCCACCTCGTACTCCGACTGCCCGTCTACCAAAACCGGAGGTGAGGAAGCTGATGATCCCTCCCCACTGGACCTCACAGGTTTCAAAAGGGCCCTACGGAAAACATTTGGGATCCGCAGAAATGGCGGGAGACGCAACCGAAACGCCACGGGGTTAACTGCTTCGGTAATTTCATAGGGACCTATAAACTTGGGTCCAAGCTTCGCAGACGGGACCTTGAGCCTTATATTCTTGGTGAACAGCCATACCTTATCTACAATCTGAAACACCGGTCCCGTGGATCGTTTTTTGTCTGCAAAAAATTTAAATTTGTCCTGGGCCTTCGTAATGTTACTCTGGACCTCCCGCCATACCTCCCCCAACCACTGGATCGTCTCATCTGACCCAGGACACCCAGAATTCAAATGGGAAAATTCTTCAAAATGAGGATGAAACCCATAATTGCAGAAAAAGGGAGAAGTACCCGTAGACTGGTTAATGCGGTTGTTAAATGCAAACTTGGCCAACGGTAACACAGAACACCAATCATCCTGTCGGGCTGAGGTCAAGCAACGCAGAATTTGATCCAGAGACTGATTGGTCCATTCGGTCTGCCCATTAGTCTCAGGATGATAAGCGGATGAAAAGGACAGCCCAATACCCAACCTCTTACAAAAAGCCCTCCTAAATCTGGAAACAAATTGCACTCCTCTATCAGACACCACATTCAAGGGTAACCCATGCAACCGCACCACATGCTCAACGAACAATCTGGACAATGTTTCCGCATTAGGTAGAGCTGCCATAGGCACAAAATGTGCCTGCTTACTAAACCTATCCACCACAACCCAAACGACGGTATTATCCTTGGAGGGGGGAAGGTTGGTGATGAAATCCATGGACAAATGAGTCCATGGTCTCTCCGGAATTGGCAGTGGTACCAATTCCCCGGCCGGCCGGTTATGGGGGGTTTTTGCATGGGCACAAACATCACAAGCAGACACATATTCCCCAACATCAGAGGCTAAAGCAGACCACCAGAATACTCTAGCAATGGCCTTCCTGGTCGCCGAAATCCCTGGATGTCCACCCAGAACTGAGTCATGGAACTCCCGGAGGACCTTGAGGTGAAACTGAGCTGGCACGAAAAGTTTATCCACCGGCTTAGTTGGAGGTGCAAGAGACTGAGCTTCCCGAATCTCCCGTTCCAACATATTAGAAATATCTGCCACCACCACCCCAGGCTGAAGGATGGAGGTTCCGGGGGGGAGACACCGGATCTAGACTGCGTGACAAGGCATCCGCTCTGACATTTTTAGATCCTGGCCGAAAAGTGATCGAGAAGTTGAATCGGGGAAAAAAAGTGACCATCTAGCCTGTCTGGGAGTCAACCTTTTGGCTGCCTCAATGTAAGCTAGGTTTCTTTGGGGTCCGTAATTACGGTTATAGGATGGACAGCCCCCTCCAAAAAATGCCTCAATTCTTCAAAGGCCAATTTTACTGCCAGAAGTTCTCGATTCCCCACATCATAGTTTCTCTCCGCAGGGGAGAACTTCTTCGAGACAAAGGCGCAAGGTCTCAAATTGGTCAAAGTGGCGGGTCCCTGGGACAATACCGCCCCCACCCCCACCTCTGAGGCGTCTACCTCAACAATAAATGGTTCAGATGGGTCCGGTTGAATAAGAACCGGGGCAGACATGAAACATTTTTTTAAAAACTGAAACGCCGCTGCGGTTGACCAATTCTTGATATCGGCCCCCTTTTGAGTCATGTCTGTGAGGGGTTTAACCACCTGTGAGAACCCCCTTATAAATTTACGGTAGTAATTGGCGAATCCTAGGAAATGCTGCAGAGCCTTCAAATCACAAGGTTGAACCCACTCGACAATGGCCTGCACCTTATTAGGATCCATGCGATACCCTTCAGCAGACACGATGAACCCCAGAAAAGACATTTCTTGGACGAAAAATAAGCATTTTTCTAATTTAGCAAAGAGACAGTTCTCCCGGAGCCTTTGGAGAACTGCCCGAACATGACCAATGTGAGCCTGTTTATCAGGAGAGTAGATCAATATGTCATCCAAATATACCACCATAAAGCGTCCAATGAAATCAGAGAACACATGATTAATGAAATTTTGGAAAACCGCGGGAGCATTGGTCAGGCCGAAAGGCATGACCAAATTTTCAAACAACCCTTCAGTAGTGCGAAAAACGGTTTTCCACTCATCTCCGTCCTAGACTCGGATAAGATTATACGCTCCCCATAGATCTAACTTTGAAAACCACTTAGCTCCGGACGACTGGTTGTATAAATCAGGAATAAGTGGAAGGGGATACGTATTCCTTACAGTTATCTTATTTAACTCACGAAAATCGAGGCATGGGCGTAAACCACCGTCTTTTTTTTCTTTACAAAAAAGAACCCCGCCGCCACGGGAGAAACAGAAGGATGATTGTGTCCCTTACGGAGACTCTCAGAAATATATTCTTTCAACGCGGCCCGCTCTGGACCCGAAAGGTTATACAAGCGGGCTTTGGGCAATTTAGCACCTGGAACCAGGTCAACGGCACAATCAAATGGGCAGTGTGGTGGTAAAACCTCAGCCTCTTTTTCGGAGAAAACGTCCGTATAGTCTTTCAGGCACTCCGGAATACCTTCCAGACCCACGGACGTCATAGACTTCGTAACAAGACATTTTTCAGAACAATAGGGACCCCATTTAACAATGTCCTGAGATTCCCAATTAATCACCGGATTATGCAATTGTAACCAGGGGAACCCCAACACCAGTCCCGCAGGCAGGTTGTCCATCACAAAACATGAAATGTGTTCCTGGTGTAAGGAACTCACTTTAAGGAGAAACTCTTCAGTATGAAACATAACGTTTATTCTTAACCAGTGGTGTTTTGTCAATGGCAGCAATGTGAATAGGAGTCTCCAACCTAACTGTCCCTAACTTACACCTGGACACCAAGTCAGAGTCAATAAAGTTCAATGATGATCCGCAATCCACGAAGTCAGAAGTGGATGTACAGACACTCCCACAAAAAAGTTCCACTTGCAACAACATTTTTGAAAAGGCAGAAAAGGGTACCTGAGAGCCTGGGTGACCTCCACGACAATCACCCGGGCTCAGTCGCTTGTTGGTCAGTGGACGGGAAAGGCAATCCTTTTTCCAATGTCCAGCATCGCCACAGTGAAAACAACATTTTCCCACGCGCCATTGTCTCCTTTCGTTCCCTTTGAGGTCGATGGTTCCCATCTCCATGGTGTAACGTCCGTCTGCTGTTCTGGGCTGCAGCCAGGCAACACCCCGAGAAACACTGATACCCTTTACCCCTATACAGGGATCTGGATTTACAACAGAGCCCAGGAGGTAGCTGTCTGAATATGAGCAGCGGCCAGAGCAGGACGGTCGTCAGAGTGAAGTACAAAAAACGGCAGGCAATAGCAGTGTCAAATTCAGGCCAAGGTCCGAGTCAAAAACCAGGAGGGCGGCAGAGGTACAGAATCGTTAGGAAGTAGCAGAGTCAGAATATCCAGGCCAAGGTCACAAACCAGGAGAGTAGCAGAAGTACAGAATCGTCAGGCAAAAGAGGGGTCACAAATCCAGGCTGAGGTCAGAGTCAAACAGAAATCAATCACTAAGTAACACACAGGGGAACCAAGAATATATCCGGCGGCTTGCAAGACCAGTCCCAAGGTATTTGAGGGATCAGGTCATCCCTCACAGGTTCCTGGACTGGTGATGTCATTAGGGCCGCCCCCAGGACCAGGCCAGACGGTGATGCAGTAACCCCCTGATGACTGACAGAGGGGCGGAGCCTGCGCCCACCAGATGCCTGCGCAGGAGCCACTTCTCTGTCACCACCATAACTCACGGGTGGACCACGGCGCCTCCCAGTGGCCGAGGCAGGAACAGCCGTCCCCGAGTCTGACGGTGAAGTGGCGGTCCAGCGCCTCCTAGTGGCCGTGACTGGAACAGCCGGCCTCGAATCCAACGGTGACGTGACGGACCGGCGCCTCCTAGTGGCTAAAGCTGGGACCATAGGCCCTGAGTCTGACGGCGACATAATAGAACCACGGCGCCTCCCAGTGGCCGAGGCAGGAACAGCCGTCCCCGAGTCTGATGGCGAAGGGGCGGTCCGGCGCCTCCTAGTGGCTGCGACCGGAACAGCAGGCCCCAAATCTGACAGAGACGTGACACGTGGTTTCCAATGTAGGACAGGTTCCCCTTCTTTGGGAGAATAACGGTGTCTCAATTTGCATCACTCCCCTCGCCCGTAGCCTGCGATCCATTCGGACGGCCTGTGTCATAGCCTCTGTAACAACCCTGCTGGTGTCACTGCATGGCCTCCCATCCCCCGCACATCAACTTACTCACTGCTCCGGGTCATGCTGTGAATTCTGTCTGTTGCCAGTCCTGTGCTCTGTGCCTCTGCTCTCCTGTATGTTTCCTGGCTATGTGTGTATAGGGGGGCGGCTCCAGAACTCTCTGGTTCTTATGCAGTCAGGGTGCACCGGTCTAATCTGTCCCTGACCAATCATCTAGAGCCCTTGGCTATTTAGTTCCGCCACACCCACTGAAACATTGCCTGTGCAATGTCTATACTCAGTAACTTGCTGCTGAGGAAGCCAGGCCCTGTTCTGTGTATCTCCTTCTCTGGAGGATTACTCTTGTCTTGCTTTGTACCTTGTCTGCCTGTCAGGAGGCTGAATATCCTGGCCATTGAGTCTTGGTCCCAGTACCTTGTCTGTACTCTGTCCTACACTAGTCTCCCTTTCTCCTTGTCTGTGGCTTCCTTCCCTGCTGTGCCTTTCCTTGTGTCCTCCCTGTCTGTGCATCTGCTCCCTAGCCGCTCTGCCTGCTCGGCTCCCTAGCCGCTCTGCCTGCTCGGCTCCCTAGCCGCTCTGCCTGCTCGGCTCCCTAGCCGCTCTGCCTGCTCGGCTCCCTAGCCGCTCTGCCTGCCCGGCTCCCTAGCCGCTCTGCCTGCCTTGCCCCCTTGCAGCCCAGCTTACTCCGCACTTCTGCGGCTCCGCCTACTCCACACTCCTGCCTATATCCATACCTTCACCCCCGTGTGAACAGGTCCCTAACTGTCCCTTCTCATACCACACCAGTCTGCCCTGTGTCTCCAAGCCGTGCCCGCTTGCCCTGTGTCTCCAAGCCGTGCCCGCTTGCCCTGTGTTTCCAAGCCGTGCCCGCTTGCCCTGTGTCTCCAAGCCGTGCCCGCTTGCCCTGTGTCTCCAAGCCGTGCCAACTTGCCCTGTGTCTCCAAGCCGTGCCCGCTTGCCCTGTGTCTCCAAGCCGTGCCCGCTTGCCCTGTGTCTCCAAGCCGTGCCCGCTTGCCCTGTGTCTCCAAGCCGTGCCCGCTTGCCCTGTGTCTCCAAGCCGTGCCTGCCTGCCAGTGTACCAAGCCGTGCCTGCTTGCCCTGTGTCTTAGTCGTGTCCGCTTGCCCTGTGTCTCAGCCTGCTTGTCACTCGCACCTGTCCAGGTGTCCTGTTCCCGAGTGGGATCAGCAGCCACAGCCAGACACCACCCTGGAGTGGCACCCGGCAGCTACCTGCCGCACAAGCCTGACCTCACCATCAGAGGCTCCAGTGAAGACCAAGGTAGCTGCCGTAGTTACGCCCCTTCCAGGGTAGTCTGGTTTGTGGCACAGTGGGGCCACAACCCCCCGGCTCGTGCCACTCAGCCAAGGCGCGAGCATGACAGTTTGCACAGGCCATGGTCCCCGCTGAGTCCCATGTCCTTTCGCTCTCAGAACAAGATGAGCTTTTTTGCCAGTATGGGCAACCAAATAAATTTACCCGCTCTGAAGCCCAATCCTTCACTGCTTCACCCACCATTGTGGTCTCCAATAGACAGTTTGCTCAACTAGAGGCTGGCATACCGAAAGTTGAACCTCCCTCGGACCCAGCAAGATATGATGGGGACCCTAAGCAGTGTCGTGCCTTTATGGAGCAGTGCCTACGCTATTTTCAATGGCATGCTCCCTACTTCGCCAGCGATCGGGTAAAGGTAGGATTACTAATGTCCTACCTAACAGGAGATGCATTGCAGTGGCTTAAACCCCTTTGGGAAGCGGGGGATCCCATCACCTTGAGCTTACCGGCCTTCTTGGTGGCCTTCTGCAAAGCCTTTGACAAGCCAAGTACAGTGTCTCCTGAAGAGTCTTCCCCCCCCTAAGCTTCCAGGAACGGACTGGATGAAAGAAGCCTGGGGCCAAGTCATCTTCTTAGTCGGTGACCGTCCATGACCCATCTGTTCCTCAACCTGCCAGAGCAGCCCCCCATGCAAGATCAAAGAGGTTTAAAAAAAAAAAAAAGGGGCTGGCTAGGTTGTCACCAGAGGCCAGTCCTGAGAAGGAACAACCTGACGGTCTCTGCCCTGTGAAGCCAAAGCTCCAGAACCTTGGGTCAGTAGGAGAGACTGCCCTTGGTGAGAGTACCTCCTCTCCACTGAAGTCTGTGACTGTTCCGGTGCCTTGTGGGAGTTTCGGCCCTGCAGATGTATGTAAGTTGCAAGCCAGACGGAGTCTGTGCGTGGTTCCTGCTCCTCAGTTCCAGAATCCTTTTGAGGGTGTTTGGTGATGGCCGAGCCCTACTTGTGAGCAGTCTAGTACTGAGGGATCAACTACAACTCCTAATCGGAGCGTTATACATGAAGACATTTGTTTTCCACCTGCTGTCCAGTTTGCCCACCGGTCGTTCGGAGCCGGGTATGTTACTGCCCCTTCCGGTCCAAAGACCCAGTGTGGTGCTGCATTTGGAACTGCCTAGCCAACAGAGGTTCCTAGTTCCACTACTGCAAGGCCAGTTTTCTGTATCGTCACCTTCTCCACCTGATCTGCCAGTTATTAAGTCATGGTGTGCTGACGTCACTGAAGAAAAGAAAGCAGTGGCGCCCTCTCCGCACACCTCCGGTGAACAGTCCCCAGGAACATCCCTGTCGCTTGTTTGTCTTCCCCAGGATAGTGGGCTGAAGATGGATCCTGAGCGGATGCTCTCGGCTCCTCTATGGCCAGTGGGTGAAGGTCCCAGGATTAAGCAGTACTTGTTCGCCAACTTGAAAGAAGTGGCCCAGTCTTTTCCGGTTAACAGGCGGAAGTGGCTCCCCGTAAGTATGCCTCCAACTTCCATGTGGCAGGTGGATGAAGAGGTGAAAACAGTGGCCTATGTATCTCCGTTTTTTACCCATCTGGAGGAGGAGGTCCAATTTTCTTGGGATATCGGGCTGAAGTTGGACTCAGTGAAGGTCTCTTCTGTTTCCAGCTGGCTGGCTTGCCCTGTGTCTCCAAGCCGTGCCCGCTTGCCCTGTGTCTCCATGCCGTGCCGGCTTGCCCTGTGTCTCCAAGCTGTGCCCGCTTGCCCTGTGTCTCCAAGCTGTGCCTGCTTGCCCTGTGTCTCAGCCGTGTCCACAGTACAGAAACAGTGCTAAAAGATACCTGTGGAGCAGGGCAGCAGAGGTGGCAATGCGTGCTTCAAACTATCGGTGTCAGGATCCTGTCAGTGCCGGAAAGTAAAGATGCACAGGACCTGAGGACACTGAAGTTAGCAAGCTGGCACAGGACCTATGGTCATGTGTCTGCAAGGGGGTGGGGCTTAGCGTCCTGCTTTCAGAGATGACAGGACACCATACAACAACTCAGACTCAGGCAAAACGGAGGTCACACACAGTGCGGGCAAACGAGGCACAGGAGGGACAAACGGGTGGTCAGACAAAGCCAAAGGTCATACACAAGAGGGTGACGTGGTACCAAGGGAATGAGCAGAGAGAAGTCAGGTCACAAGCAGAGAGTCATACAAGAGGGACAGGCAGAACTCGTAACAGGGACAGAACTGGATCAAAACCCAACAAGCAAGATATCGGGCACAAGGCACACGTACGCACAAGGTCAACTAACTCAGCCGAGGGCAGGAGTATAACTGACACCGGACCTAGGTCCAGTGAGCATTAAATAGCCACCCTCTGCCAGAGAGAGGTGGAACAATTAACCCCCAGTCTGATCAGGATGGGCCAAAGCGAAACCCTGTCCTGGATCATGGCAATTACCTCTGATAATATACCCACACCGCATTGTTTACAAATCAAAATAGGTTAGGAGCCTTTGTAATTCTGGCCTATTGACAAGATAATCTAACGGGTATAATCCGAAAACTTCTGGACAACTCTGGTTACAGCTGATCTGCAGGGGTTCTGATTGTTTTATCCCCACTGACCAGATATTGAGGGCCCACCCTAAGGATAAGCCATCAGTAATAAAGTAGTGACCAACCTCTTGTGAGGAAAAGTTGAGTTTTAAATGTCTATCTATGTTCCAGCTTACTTTGAACATAGCAGGCTGACTATTTGACAAAAGGAGACTCTAAAAATCATATGTAATTGTTTTTGCCCCCCGAGGAAGCTAAATAGCGAAATGTGCGTTGGGGTCCCGTTTTCCACTAATAGTAAGTCTGGGTCTTGGCTTATTTTAATTTTTGTATAACAATTTTTTTCACTCGTTCTTTTTGGCTTCATTATATCGGGCAGTGTTATCTATCACCATTGACATGTGACTAAACCCTCTATCTCCTTATGTATATATGGCAGATCCGTTTTTTAGGATTGCCTTAACATTATTTATTATAGACCTATGGATATATTTTGACATACGCATCTGTGCACTTTAATATCTAATTGGTGACATAAACCGCTTTGTTTTTCATATATACAGATTTGAAAAAACTTGCAACTATGCAATATACTATATATTTTGCCACGTATGTATGTATTTGTATGTGTGTATATATATATATATATATATATATATATATATATATCTACTATATGAAACCAATTTTTGTGCAATCTATTTTTACTTGCCTATTTAGACACCCTTTCTAATCTATATGTGGATACTAAGTGTCGCTGATTCCTTTATATATTTTGTGATTCTTGATTGACTCATTACTTGTATTTTATTATTCCTTTTTTGGAAGAAAATAATAATAAAAATATATATTTTTTACTTTATTGCTCTTTAATCCATTTTTTCTTTGGGTATTATTACTTTGAACATAGCAGGCTGACTATTTGACAAAAGGACTCTATAAAAATCATATGTAATTGTTTTTATAAAGGTTCTTAGGCTGTGTTCACACGTTGCGTTTTTTTCGCGGTTTTACCAAATAAAACGCTTAAAAGAAGCGTCCCATTCATTTTAATGAATTGCGCACTTTCTGTGCATATTGATGCGTTTTTTTCCGTGAAAAAAACGCATCGTGGAAAAAAACGCAGCATGCTCATTAATTTTGCGGAAAATTCCGCATTTCTTGCTATTTCCTATGTATCTGGGGACGCGTGGAAAAAAACTCGCGTTTTCTGGGAAGGTGTCCTGTTTTCATGCAGAAATTTTCTGCATACGTGTGCACATACTCTTATAATTAGAAATGATTTTTTTTAAATGCCTGAATAAATATGTGGAAGGTCAATAAATAAACGTGAAAATGTAGAAATGATTAGCTGTATTCAGGAAACTGTATAAGGCCTCTTTCACACATCACTATTGCCGTTACTTGCGGTTACAGTTTTCACATGTACCAGAGACACTTGCAGACACATTCAAGTGAATGGGTCTGTTCACATGTCTGTGTGTTTCCATGGACCTTGTGTCTGTGGACAAAACACTCTGACATGTCCATTTTTTTAACACTAAAATGGACCGCAAAACGTCCCGCACATGGGCACACTGATGACACATGGATGACATCCGTGTGTCATCAGTGCGACGTGTACAGCGCTAGCAGGGGACAATGTTGAGAGTTGTATTCAGGTGATAAAGGGAATCTGTCACCCTTTTTTGGCCTATGAGCTGCCAGCATCGACATCAGGGGCTTATCTATCTGTAATGCTGTAGATAAGCCCCCGATGTAACCTGAAAGAAGAGAAAAAAGAGTTAGATTATACTCCCCCGGGGGGCGGTCCGGTCTGATGGGTGTTGCGGTCCGGCGCCTCCCATCTTCATGCAATGCTGCCCTCTTCTTCCCTTCCTGCCGTGTTGAGGGCAGAGCAGAGTCCTGCAGTGCGCAGGCGAGAAAGGTCAGAGAGGTCCGGCGCCTGCGCACTGCAGGATTCTGCTCTGCCCTCAACAGGGCAGAGCAGTGCGCCTGTGCCGGAGCCACGACAAGCAGGGAAGAAGAGGACGGCATCGTATGAAGATGGGAGGCGCCGGACTGAACCGCGACACCTATCGGACCGGACCGCCCCCCCGCCCCAACCGGTGAGTATAATCTAACTCTTTTTTTTCTTATCTTTCAGGTTACATCGGGGGCTTATCTGCAGCATTACAGAATGCTGTAGATAAGCACCTGATGTCGGTGCCGGCAGCTAATAGGCCAAAAAAAGTTTGACAGATTCCCTTTAACAGCGAGAGCAGGCAGTGGCTGATGGAAGTATTCATCAGATGCTGCCTGCGCTATAAATAAATACATTTAAAAAAAAATAACAATGGGTTCCTGTCTATTTTGATAACAAGCCTGTCAAAAACTGATAGCTGTGTGCTGCAACCCTCAACTGTCAGCTTCAGCAAGGCTGGTTATCAAGACTAGAGCGGTTCCCACGCCATATTTTTTAATTGCAATAATCAGCATGGCGTCCCCCCCCATTTTTGACAACAAGCCAAGCTAAAGCAGACAGTTGGGGGCTGGTATTCTCAGGCTGGTAAGAGGCCATTGATATTGCCCCCCCAGCCTAAAAATAGCAGACCGCAGCCACCCAGAAAAGTCACATCTATTAGATGTGCCAATTCTGGCACTTTGCCCAGCTTTTCCCACTTGCCCTGGGGCAGTGGCAAGTGGGGTTGATGTCACCTTTGTATTGTCTGGTGACATCAAGCTCATGACTTAGTAATGGAGAGGCATCTATAATTGAGATCCATTACTAATACCATTGTTGTATTGTAAATAAACGCACAGCAAGAATAAAGTCCTTTATTTGAAATAAAAACAAAACACACTTATTCTTTATTTAAAAATAACAAAGGTGAGTATAATGCCCATTCCATTGAAGCCCTCGTCTCTTGTAACAAAAGAAAAATAAAAAACAAGCATATCCCTCGCCACTCCGTCGTTCTGTTCCACACCATAATCCATGTCTGGGGATATATAGCTTTCATCCTGGACGGTGCGAAGATGTGACTGTTCAGTCTGAGAACCACTGATGAATGAAATTTCTCACGGTGATCTGCGGTGAACTCGCTGACAAAAAAACTCCCAGTGCTGAGGTCACCGCAGTTTATCCTGGCTGGGAACAAAGCCTCAAATACCTGCTGTAACCTCCGTGAGGACACTGCTGCTCACTGAAGCTGCGCTTGTAGCAGCTCATTCATCAGTGATTCTCAGCCTTGATCGCATCTTGGCACCGTCCAGGTTGAAAACTATTTATCCCCAGATATGAATTACAGTTTGGGACAGAACGATGCACAGGTGAGGGACATGGTTATTTTCTACTTTTGTTTTATTACAAGAGATGAGGGCTTCAATGGAATGGGCATTAGGTGAATATAACTGTGTTTTGATACTTTTAAATAAAAAAGGATGTGTGTCTTGTTTTTGTTTCAAATAAAATACTTTATACTTGCTGTGTGTTTATTTACAATACAACTATAGGATTAGTAATGGATAGGTGTCTTATATACACCTCTCCATTACTAAGCCATGGGCTTGATGTCACCAGATATTACAAATGTGACATCAACCCCACAAATATGAATCCCACTTGCCGCCGCTACAGGGTAAGTTGGGACAGCCCAGCAAAGCACCAGAATTGATGCATCTAATAGGTGTCTTTTCTAGGCGTGTCCGGGCTGCTATTTTTAGGCTGGGGGGGCAATATTCATGGCCCCTTACAGCTAACATAGAAAAAAATTAAAAAAAAAACTCATACCACAAGATATGGCCTTCCTACAACCAGTGTGTTGTGTATTATAGTGCTGGAGCAGCCCGCCTGCTAATACTATGGGCTGCTATTGCTTGGCTGGTTGTCAAAAATTGGGGGTTCCCTGCATCCTTTTTTAAAAAAAATATTTAAATTTAAAATACTGTGGGGACACCTCTATTCTTGATAAATAGCCTTGCTAAATCTGACAGCTGATGGTTGCAGCCCCCAGCTGTCCATTTTGCCTTGCCTTGCTATCAAAAATACAGGGGAACTAATGTCATTTATTTATAGTGCTGGCAGTGGCTGATGAATACTCTTATCAGCCACCGCCTGGTGTCACTCTTATCAGCTGAATACAACTCTCAACTTTCTCTTCTACTAGCGCTGATCGCAGCACAAGCAGGTGAGAATGATGAAACCTTTCTTCAGCACCCGGCGCCTGGAAACAGCGAGAACAGTACCGCTTCTTCCCAGGTGCCAGTACATGTGATACTGATGCAGCACATAGCTGCCACACGCATGCCACAAGTATTACACACACAGACACACGGACAATGATATCTCTGGTACTGGTTTTTCCAGTATCGGAAATGTCAGGATGTATGAAAGAGCCCTAAAGTAAAGTTCTAATAATGAATATAAAAGTTAGGCCCAGCTTTACACCTCACAAGATGTATGTGTGCGTTATATAGTTTAATTCTATTTAATCAACAGACCTTTTATGTACGCAGAGTAACCTCTCTCTGGATTACAAAATTACCCTAATTGATGTGGGGTTAGTGATTGAATATTTGATTGGAGGAGCTTATAGAAGTAGCTACACAAGGAAGAGTTTCCGTGCATTATACAACAGTCTCTACAGAAAGCAAAAGGTGATTATTCATCTATTCTTTTCTTTTGGGGTGGGAGTGGAGGTTTGAGACTATACTTTGAAATCTTTCTAAAAAGTAATGAAGACCCTTGAACATTAAAGCTGTGTGCCCACGTAAGCGTTTTTTGTTTTTTTTTGCGTTTTTAGGCGTTTTTAGCGGCAAAAACGCTTAAAAATCGCTTAAGAGAAGCATCTTATTCATTTTAATTCATTTTGCACTTTTTGTGCATATTGATGAGTTTTTTCCGTGAAAAAAACGCATCGCGGTAAAAAACACAGCATGCTCATTAATTTTGTGGAAAAGTCCGCGTTTTTAGCTATTTTCTATGAGAATGGGGACGCTTGGAAAAAACGCATAAAAAACGCGTGGTTTTTGCTAAACGCATGTTTTCAGGGAAGGAGTCCGGTTTTCATGCAGAAATTTTCTGCATACGTGGGCATGTAGCCTAAATGAGCAATCCAGCATTTTTTTGTCCTATATGGTTCTGCATGGAATACCACTTGGGTTGTCTGCCATGTTATTCTTCCTGTCTGATATTGTTTCCCTAACAGTCTACATTTCCACTAATGCCTCCGTTTTTTATAACTGGGTTCACACGTAGCGGAACTCTCGCGGAAATTACCGCGAGAATTCCGGAATTCCATTCCGCGGTAAAATCGCATTTTAAATTCCCGTGATTTTCCCGCGGAAAAACTAGCATTTTGCAAGCGTAATTAGCTTGCAGAATTGCTAGCGTTTTCCAAGTGATATGGAGCATCGCTTGGAGAACTGATTGACAGGTTGGTCACACTCGTCAAACATAGTGTTTGACGAGTGTGACCAACTTTTTACTATTGAGGCTGCCTATGCGGCTTCAATAGTAAAAGATAGAATGTAAAAAATAATTAAAAAAAAAATATTGTTATCCTCACCTTCCGACGTCCCGCACAGTTTTCCCGCCTCTCTCCACGCTCCCGGTCCCAGTAATCCTTTGCAACAATTACCGCGATGACGTCTGTTCTCGCGGGATCGCGACGTCTCGTGGTCATTCGCGATGACGTCGCACGAATGACCTTGAGACTTCGTGATCCCGCGAGAACGGATGTCATCGCTCGCAAGGGACCGGGAGCGTGGAGAGAGGCGGGAAGGCTGCACGGGACGTCGGAAGGTGAGAATAACAATATTTTTTATTTTAAATTCTATTTTTTACAGGGATATGGTACCCAAAGCCCGGAGGACAGTCTCCTCTCCTCCGGACCGTGGGTACCATCCGCAAATGTTCTGCTTACTTTTCGCATGGTGTGCACAGCCACATGCGTAAAGTAATCAGAACAATGCATTCCTATGGGTGCGGGATCGCCGCGATTCCGCGAAATTAATGACCATGCTGCATTTTTTTACCGTGAAGCGATTCAGCTGCGGTAAAAACCGCAGCATTAGTACAGCATTGCGGAATCCCATAGGAATGCAAGAAATGCTTATTTTTCGCGGCAAAATCGCGCGGTTAAATCCACCGCGGAAACGCAAAAAAAAGCCACGTGTGAACTCAGCCTAAGAGGGGAGAATCTCTGCACACCAAATTTGCTTTGTTCTGAGTCCGATCTATGGACAGTAGCAGTAGATGAGTTTCATTGAAATACTATTCCCTAAGGCTTTGATCACACTGCATTTCTGCAGCGTGTTGAGGTTTTTTTCATCAACTCCCCTTTAAAGCAGAATTCAGATGAACAGGGCCATAGAGTGCAATGATACAAAATAGAAAAACAGGAGTTCACTTGAGCTCCATTTGTAAGTGTCTGTCAATTCAGACCAGCAAAGGAACATGGCAGACTACATTTCTGTGCCTATCTGAAAAGACTGACACTCTCGGGAAAAAATACAGAAATGGAGTTCACTCAAACTCACTGTTAATATCATTGCAGTCTATTGCCCTGTTAGGATTTCTCTTGAACTGTTTTTATTTTATAGGGGTTTAGGCGGAACCCCTGAATGCATTGCAGAAATGCCTTGTGAATAGAGTCTAGCTCGCACTGCCGAGTATCAGTGTATTCTATGTGATGCATTTTCAGCCTATCTTACCCTGCCTCATGCTTGTGATAGGTTTCTCCTTGTGCACTGAAGCTGCATCTCATTGTATCCATCTGGCTTCTGCACACAGTACCCGCAAATAGTAAAGACAGACTACCACTTAATCATTGTAAGAACTCGCAATGCTTAAAGAGTAACAATCATTTTAATTTTTATTTAATAAATCTATAATACAGTACACAGGAAAATAAGCAGCTTTGTAATATGTTTTATTATACAAATCTTCTTTCTCTGACAGAATTGATCAGTGATTATCAAAATTCTCAATTCTAAGGTAAAATATGTATTGAGTGAAGACAGACTTTCACTGTAACTTAGGTGGATGTGGATCCACTGCCCCATGGGTCGAGCGTACCCTGGAAGGGCATAATTAAGAGACTATTAAGTATTCACTAGAGCCTCTGATGGTGAGGATAGGCTTTGCTGCTGTTAATCACCAGGTACTTCTTCAGGGCAGCCCCCAGGTCTTCAGCAGCTGACTGGAGGGTCAGACCCACAGGTACAGTTGGACTGAGGCAGAGACGTGGCCAGACAATCGGGTCAGTGAAGGCAGCACAGGTTCGATGTACGTGGCTGAGGTCAGGAGCGGAGAGGTCAGCATAAATATGTAGGCAAGCAGGGTCAGAAACTGGGAGAGACAATACAAGAGAGCATCTTCCAAGAATCTAGACAGAGACTGAACTAGAACTTTAGATCAGGTGAGGAGAAGAGGGAAGAGCTACGTAATATAGTACCTGCTCATTGGTCATTGACTGGGGAATCCAAACCTTGCAGGACACAGCAGAGTTAAATTCCTGCAGGATTTAGCCTACAGGATCCCTGGTTCCTGATTTGTCAGCGCGGTCCATGGTCTGAACGTAATTGAACACTGGTGGGTGTGGACCCACTGCGCCATGAGCCGGGCTTACACTGGAGGGGCGTGACTAAGTGTCTACCGCTTCTTCATTAGGACCTCTGATGGTGAGCATAGGCTGGGCTGCCAGTACACAACAGGTACCACTCCAGGGCAGTTCCTGGGACTGCAGCAGCTGACCATAGAGTCAGAGAAATAGGTACAAAGTACCGAGGGGCAAGAGAGAGATGCACAGTGAGATGTTCCCAGGTCAGGGCAGGCAGCACGAGTTCACAAAACAAATCCGGAGTCAGGATGGAGAAGTTAAACTGAGCAGGTAAACAGGTTGGGTCGATAACGTAAGAAATAAAACTGAGAAATGCATAAACAGGTTTAGCAGAATTGTAAAACCGTTCTGGCAAGGAGTGGTGAGAGAGAGCTGTCCAATATAGCACCCACGGTTGGTGATTGAAAGCAGGACACAGCAGCGTTAAGTTCCTGCAGGATTTGGCCGCCCCCATAGCCATGTTGAGATAACAGGGATATGCAGCAGAGTTGTAAATGTTGCGTGAACTCAGCGCGGCGGCCAGACATGATAAGCAACACGGAGGACACAGAAAGGAGCGCATTTGAGATACCGCCGTGACATTCCCTTTACTGAGATAGGAGATGAGAGCTGCACCTGATAAGATTTTATGTAGATAGGAGGAGGAGGGACTTTCCCTCCTACATAGAATCTTATCAGTAGCAGCTGACATCTATCTCAGTAATGGGGAAATCTGCTTTCACTGAATACAGATTTTACCTGAGAATTTGGGAATTTTGAAAATGAGTAATTCAGGAGGAGAAAAAAGAAGATTCTTCTGATAAGATTGATTGCAACGTTGCTTATTTTTATTTGTACTATTGATTTATTAAATATTAATAATGCTTAATCTTTAATATATCCCTGCTCTGCTATATAAGGCAGAATGATCTCTTCACTTGGCACACAGAGAAGCAGAGTACATGGGGAGGGAATGTATCGGAGCGCTGTCGGGAAGGATTTGATTGAGTCTGGCGGCATCCTGTAGTTCTCTGACAGTCAGAGCCCGACCTCCTGCATTGGAGAACATGTAGTAAACTGGTGGGATATTTTGATGGAACTTAGCTGGAATGAGTGAAGTATATGCCAAGAAAACAAATAGCTTAGGTGCTATTTTAGGTTTCACTTAGATTGATCTGGCCTTACACAGACCCTTATACACTCCCATAGATTTACATAGACTCACACTGTTTTTTTTTTTTGTATGCGAACTATAAATAATAAGACCGTTATTTGCCAAGTAAATCAGTTGTCTTTTTTTTTTCTCCTCCTTTTGATGTTCTGCCAGAGGACCCACAATTCTACTAACAGCTTGGCACGAAGTTTGTCTCATCTTTCCCTAAGCCAGAACAGTCAGATGAACAGCAAGCTTGCTTCACCCGAGAATACCTTGCATTCGCAGTTCCTCCGGACAGCACAGCCTTATAAGCGCAAGGTGATTCATCCAAGTTTTAGATCCAGTTTAATTGAAAACCTTCTGGTAGAATCAAGTTTCTAATCTACCCTATGCGCGTACGGGGCTGGAAATGCTAATTTAGGGTATGATTTACGTCCTTTATCTGTCATTTTATTGTATATGTTTCTGACACGTACAAAGTGTTTTAAATGGAATCAGTCACTGTTTTTTTTCTATGTAATCTGAGAGCAGCATGATATAGGAACAGAGACCCTGATTCTAGTGATTTGTCATTTACTGGGCTGCTTGCTGACATTCTTAAAAAAAAAAAATCTGTGTTTTATAAGCTGGAAATGATCACAATAGCACTAGTTGTCTTGTGTCATGTAGTCCTCCTGCTCTGTGTAATTCCATCCACAAAAATGATTCACAGCTTTCTATCAAAATAGAGTGTACTCAGAGAGTTGCCAATCGGTGGTGTGGGCGGAGTTATAGAGTTCATCATTCAGAGAACTGCTAGAGCTGCAGCAGATAAAACCATGTTTGTGTCAAAATAACAGCAAGTAGCCCAGTAAGTGACACATAGCTGGGATCAGGGTCTCTCCCTCTACATTATGCTGCTCTCCAATTACATAGCAAGAACCTGCTGACAGATTCCCTTTAACTCTAAATTTAATAGTGAAAGTCTCATCTTTGCCTCTCACATTGATTTCACAATACTTTGCATAAATGATTTCACAATATAATTACAGCATAATATATGTTGCCTTCACAAGAAGAAACACATTTCACAATTCCAAGAAGTTCACCCAGACACGAGACTTCTACTATTGGGAGCCATTTTGGCACTAATATTTGGCAACGTATGTTATTGCAACATGTAAAAGAATGCGATTTACTATTTTGTTACTGTGTGTAGATGAAAATACACAACACTCCGTCACATCACCAAACCAAGTTCGTATATTAGTGAAAAAAGTGGTGTCTGGTGTAAACTACAGGCGCTTTTTTGGGGGGGAGGGGGCGGTGGTTCAACATAGCAGTAACTTGTTGCCTAAAAACCTGTATTTATGGAGAACCTGTCATCTTTCCGACATGTTTGTTTTGGCAAATAATTATATTCTCCCTAATTAACTACTCTGCAGCTCCTTTACTGTTCCCATATTAGTCCTACTGAAATATTTGACTAAAATAAATAATATTGAATAAATTGACAACTGAATGTTACCTTTAGAGTGGCGTTCCCACACCCTTTCACTGTCCACTCACTGCAGTCAGTATGGTACTGTTTGGGGACTTGCCCCTTTCATAAGGAAAATGATAACGCCCAGTTGTCTATTCATTTATAAGTGTCTAAGTGGAAATAAATGAATATTTTATTTTTTCATGGGGAATAGAAAACGTACGTAGACAAAAATCAGAAATTCAGTAACGTGGTTCAGAAACTGCTATCTGATGCCCATGGTTTGGTATGGTGACTTTCAGGCTCTAATTTCTCCGATAACTTTTTGTATGCTGTGTGAATTGTCACAGATCACAATTTACATCGATAAGCAGACATACTATAAACACACTCCAATATTGGTGATGGAATCCACATCGCTGTAAGTCATCACACCCTAACAGAAGTGCAGTCTCGGGATTTGGGCCTGCTACTTCCTATGGTCACATCTAATCCTAGAACAAACTGTTTTCTACAGGTTCACTATTTCTTCAGGCAACTCTAGGTGGCTAGTTTTGTAAAAGGGATTCTGTCAGCTGGTTTTTGCCACGTAATCTGAGAGCAGAATAATGTAGAGAATTGTGTGTAAAAGATAAAGGATGGCACTCACCGTTCTATCGTGAAAATTCTTTATTGATTAAAAGGCATTGGCTCGGGAGGAATTCAACGGGACCCGTTGAAGCGCAAGTGCGTGAAACTGCCATCGTCCACCCATATTCCTCCCGAGCCAATGCCTTTTAATCAATAAAGAATTTCCACGATAGAACGGTGAGTGCCATGCTTTCTTATCTTTTTCACACAATTTGATTTTATGTTTTTCATTGGATTGAGCACCCATTCTGATGGTATCATGGCGTTCGGTCCAGGTGTGTGATTTGTGATTTTAATTGCAGTCATGGAACTGCTTTGGGGTTAAGGAGCAGTGCCGAACCCTCTTTCATTTGGAGAATAATGTAGAATCAGAAGCCCTGATTTCAGCGATGTGTGCCTTTTTGGGCTACTTGCTTTAGTTTTGATAAATTTACATTTTTTTCAGTAAGAGATTATCACAAGGGGACGAGTAAACCTGCTGCCATATAGTCCAACATATTCATGAGCTCTGTATAATCTTGTCCTTACTACTGATTGATAGCTTTCTGTGTACACTATGCATAGGCAGAAAGTTGCCAATCAGTGGTTTGGGGGGGAATATACAGAGCTCTGGATTCAGAGAATTGCCGGATAAAATGGTGATTATCAGAACTGCAGCAAGTAGTCCAGTAAGTCATACATTGCTGGAATCCGGTTCTCTGCCCCTGCAGTATACTGCTGTCAGATAAGATATAAAAAAACTTGGTAATAGAATCCTTTTAAGTATTGTGGAATCTTTTATCTTTGAGGAATCTTTTTTTCTTAGGATCAGGACAAATTTCAAAACTCTGAATGTTTCATTAAGTGGCTAAGCACTTGTGGAATCTGGACAGTAGTCAGGTTGACTGTAAAAGGAGTATAAGTATGCAGGAGAGGCCACTTCTTAGTCAAGAGTATTGCTCTGTCATTTTGGCTTTTTAGTAACATACTTTCATGCCTAAAAGTTTTCCCTCTGAAAAAGTGGAAAAGTAACATAAGTATGAAATCTGCACATAGGGCTTGGAAGAGTTTAAATTACCCGTGGGCTTTCATGGTTCCATTCATAATGTAAAAATATAGACAAGACCAGCACTCCTCTAGTACTAAATTAATGCACAGGTGCACGTATGCCATGGTCAATATACAGGACATGTACAGTGGGTGAAATAAGTATTGAACACGTCACTAATTTTCTAAAGGTGCTATTGACATGAAATTCTCACCAGGTGTCAGTAATAACCCATCCAATTCACACAGGAAAGAAATCAAATCATAGGTTTATATAAATTGTTATGTGTAATAATGAAAAATGACACGGGGAAAAAGTATTGAACCCATGAAGAAAGTGAGGTGCAAAATGCCATGGAAAGTCATGACACCAGCTGACATCTAGCAGCTATTGGAAAGCAATCCTGCCATTTAGTGAAAAATTATGTCAAGTTGGTTCAATTGATTGCCTATAAAAAGGTGTTTCATTACCAGGATGCCACGCAAGAAACCCCTCATGATGATGGATAAAACAAGTGAGCTGTCAAGACCTTCACAAAGTTATTGTTGCAAAAAGTACTGATGGCATTGGTTACAGAAGGATTTCTAAACAATTGAAGGTTTCAGTGAACATTCTGGGGCCATAATCTGGAAGTGGAAAGATCATCATTTCACCATAAATCGGTCACAACCAGATGCTCCTTGCAAGACTGTAGGCATTGTAGGGATTCGCTCTGGTAGTTAATGGCAGGGCTGCAGTAACGAGGCAACACACAGGCTTAAAGTCCAATTTCAGTGGTTTAATGTCACGTTGCAAACAGCAGGTTAACAGAAAGTAAGGAAGAACATAAATATACTCCAGCTTGTAGAATCACTGGTCCCAGACTCACCCCTTGCATGGGACGGGCTTAACTTAGCGGCTGCCAGGTCCGCGGCATCCGCCAGGTGCCATTCCCAGGGATGTTGAGAGCCTTGCTGCTGTAGTCCTGCAGCACAGGAATCCTGTATACAAGTTTAGGCTAAGTTCAGCCAAGTTCCTGTAACTTCCAGACACACCCTCACCATGTGCCAAACACCAACCTCCATTACATAGCCCATTACCCCTCCTACAGGTGAGGTAAACCTCACATGGGCTGATCACGTGAAAATGACATCATCGCAAGTCCTGTCTTTAGGGAAAAACCCGGCCAAACATTAACCTGCTGGGAGAAATGTATCTTCCATCCAGTAAAACACCCTTTGCTGTACCACATACCTCCCTCCTATGTTCAACCCTAAGGGGGTGGACACATGACATACCACAACAGAGACAGAGGACCACCTGTGGAGAGCTACAGAAACATGTATGCAGGCACACCATACAAGACTCCATTGCTGAACAAAAAGCATGTTCAAGCGTGTTTAAAGTTTGATCAACAAAATTTAGACAAGCCTGTGAAATACTGAGAGAATATAGTCACGTGAGATGATACCAAAATTGAAGTATTTGGATGCCATAATACCCACCATGTTGGGCATCCAAAAGGCACTGCATATCACCCCAAAACACCATACCAACAGTGAAGTTTGGAGGTGGGAACATCATGTTGTAGGGCTGTTTTTCAGTGTAATGCACTGGCAAACTTCATATAATTCTTGATAAAAATCTGAGGCTATCTGCCAGCTTGATGATGATGAAACGAGTGTGCACATTTCAGCAAGACAATGATCCCAAACACCCAGCCAAGGAAACTCTCCATTAGTTTCAGAGAAAATAAAGCTTCAAGACTGGCCCCTTCCAATCACCTGACCTGTATCCAAGAGAAAATGTATGGAAGGAACTAAAGCTCAGAGTCCATAGAAGAAGCCCACAGACTCTTTAGAATTAGAAGAGTGTTTGTGTGAAAGAAATGGTCAAAATCACACCTGAGGAATGAATGCGACTAGTTTCTCTATACAGGAGGCATCTTGAAGCTGTCATTACCAAAAGGCTTTTGTAAGAAGTATTAAATACATTTCAGTAAGCGTGTCCAATACTTTTCCCCTGTGTCATTTTTCATTATTACACATAACCTAATTTATGGACATCTATGGTTTGATTCTTTGCCTGTGTAGATTGGATGGGTTGTTACTGACATCTGGTTAGAAATTCATGGCAATAGCACTTTTAGAAATGTATTTACTTAGAAAATCGATGACTGTTCAATACTGATTTCACCGCTGTATACTAACAAAATGCATTAGTGCTCTGTGATTAACAAATACTTGAATTCAACTAATGATCTACACAGAAAAATGTTAATTTTTAATTAAAAAAAAAATGTTCAAGCCATCCAACCATGACAAGGTGTACCTGATATGGATCCTAGCCCAACCTGACTCACTGGTTCCAATCTTAGGAAAATTAATGCCATTGGCATGAACACAGCCTAATTTGGAGACTTATCAAAGGCACTCGGGGAACAAGAATGTGCCAGAACCCATATGCCTCTATAATGTAGTCCATTGGCCAGCATTGTTGTTGTGTGTTTTTTTTTTTTTTTTAAACTTTTGTAAATAATTTTGGTGACCAAGAAGTTTAATCCCTTCGCGACCTTAGAAATATAGGTCCATCCAAGGTCGTGTCACTGGCTTTGATGTAGGCTCCGGTGCTTAGCTCGCGTCTTTACTGTACATGACAGCTGATCTGATCAGCTTTCATGTGCCTCTAACAGTCAGACTTGAGATCCACCTGTGGCTCTTAACCAGTTAAATACCGCTGTCAATCAATGACGGCAGCATTTAACACATGCCGGCCGGAAGCGCGTCACAAATCCCGCCCATCGATGCCGCTGTTGCGTGATCGCGTGGCGCCAATGGTTTGTCATGACAGCTGGGACTCTGCAGAAGACCTCGTGGTTGCCCTTGCATATCTCCTGTGAACCCCACAGGTGATCGGATGATCGTAACTTTAAGTCTCCTAAGGGAAGTAAAAAGTAGAAAAATCGCCCCCCTTTTTCCTCATTCAAAATAGAACAAAACAAAAAAATACACATATTTAGCATTGCTGCGATCTGAAACGTCCGATCTATCAACATACAAAAATAATTAATCTGATCAGTAAATGATGTAATGAGAGAAAAAATTGTTTTTTTTTGGCAGCCACAACATTGCAATTACAGGTGACCAAAACATTGTATCTTCCCCAAAATGATATCAATAAAAACATCCGTTCAGTGTGTAAAAAAGAAGTCATCACCCAGCTCCAGATCCCCAAAAATGGAGATGCCTCTGGTCTCAGAAAATGGCGATATAAGCAAATTTTTTTCTCTTACAAATTTAGGATTTTTTTTCTTGACTTATGGTAAATAAAAAATAACCTACACATGTGTGGTATTTATGTACTCGTTCTGACCTGGGGAATCATATTGGCAGGTCAGTTTTAGCATTTAGTGAAGATGGTCAATGAAAAACCCAAAAAACAATTGTGGAATTGCATTTTGTTGCATTTTAACGGACATTTGGAATTTTTCTTTCACCGTTTTCCAGCATGCAATATGGTAAAATCAATGATGTCTTTCAAAAGTACATCTCGTCCCACAAGAAAACAAGCCATTGCAGGAAAAATAAAACCGTTATGGCTTTGAGAAGAAGGGGAGCAAAAACGGAAAATCACAAGGTGGTGTGGGGTTAGAAAGTGTAATCTGTTTTATAGAATAAGGCCGTGGTCACACTTGTGAGAAACTCGAACGAGTCTCGCATCTCAATACCAGGCACTGCCTCCGGCACTCGGACCGAAGCGCTCAGCTGCATAGAAATACATGCAGCCGCACACTCCGGTCCCCAGTACCGGCGGTAGTGCCGGGTATTGAGACGAGAGACTCGCGCAACTTTCTCGCAAGTGTGACCCCGGCCTAAGGCTAGTGTCGCACATCCATTTTTTTGCATGCTATAAAAACTGATCTTTTTTTTATAATTTGTTTTTTAGCCAATTTTTGGTACTTTTATTCATTTTTACCATCAGTCTGTCATACGCAAAAAAAGTATATAAAATTTCCAAGCTTCTCCTACCCAATAATTGTAACATAAAGTCAGTATTTCAATGGAGTGCTTGTGATCTGCAAATCAGACCACAGTTGGACATGTCTGCTTTTTTTTTTTGTTCAGCTGCTCAGTAAAAAAGACATATGAACAGTCCCTTAGGATATAATACGTACCTGTTCTATCCATCACCAATACTGATGGAACACATACAAGAATATCGTATGTGTGGATGGCGGCATGCGGGCGAGGACAACCATATCACAAACACACGTGTTCAGTTGTTACAATATAATGATTGTGAACTTTTCTCCCCTTGGTTTTCCTGAACGGACAGTCTGTACAGAGGACACCCTGCCTAATTTAAGCGTAAAATAGTTTTTACGCAACAGTCGTCAATATGATAACCGTCCTAACTCCTGAAATATCCAGGTCAAGTAGGAGTTTCAGGTTTATTACTGCCTGTAATCTAGTTTATCAGGTCAAGATGAACTTTTAAATATGTTGTATTCAGAGATACTAATCCAAACAAACTCTCTAAAGATATTGATTTATTGGACAATGTGCCAAGGTGCACCATGAGCTTGAACAATCTGATATTTCCCAAATGGGAAATCATTCACTGAGACATTGTAGTAAGATTTTCACATGAGCCACTTCTTGTACACGGGCCCGTTATGTTTTGCGTCAGAAATGTCTGCAGTAAATACCTGTGTTTTGGCAGCAAAAACAATGCATAAAAGAGTGCTTTTTTTGCGTGCGTTTTTACTGCTTTATTTTATGCAGTCTTTTTTTCCCCCTTGAATTAGAATGGGTGAAAAACGTAGCAAAAACACTGAAGGAATTGACATACAAACCTGTACATGAGACAGTAAAATGCTGGATTTTTCCTGGCAGGAACATATACAAAAAAATGGAAAAAAAAGTGTGAAAAATGCAGCGTGTGGACATGCAAAATTACATCAGAAAAATATATAGAAAAAAGTTAATGCAGATTATTTTATTTGCATAACTTGTCAACATGATGCTAAATTGCGGTGTATCATTAGGGAAAATACGTTAAAGATACAGACACGTATTATCATCCTATTTACAAGCACAAGGAAAGGAATTTTCCAGCACCAGCAGTCATAAAATCTTGATTTAACTATATGAAATATCCATATACACAATCCGAACATGCACAATAGCACACCAACTGACGCGTTTCAGATCTCTGGTGATCCTTAGTCGTAGTCTAATATAAGATCTAATGGTATGTATTAATCTTGTGAGATTCTGGTGAAGGATGATTAAACAGTATATTTTATTTAAAGGAAAAAACTACAAACACTTTGAAATCAAAGAAGAAACCCAAGGATGAGATGAGTTCCCCGGAGGACCCTGAGCTAGCTGGTTTTGTTTATCCTTACAATGACCTCTTGGTTTGGGCAGTCCTGATGAAGAGACAGAATATGGCTATGTTTTTCTGGCAGCATGGTGAAGGCGCTATGGTGAAGGCGGTAATCGCCTGTAAACTCTACAGAGCCATGGCACACGAGGCAAAGCAGAGCAACATGGTGGATGACACCTCAGAAGAGCTGAAGAAATACTCAAAGTACGTCCTCTAAAAGGAAGATTTACTGCCTTAGGATAGATGAATTTGTCTTGTGAAGATAACCCCTGTCTATATGCCCTAATGGGGCATATAAATGGCAAGGAGGTGGGTCCCCTGGTAGAGGCTCCTCTTGATGAGCCAAAGCGGAGTGTCACTCTTGAGGACCTGATTTCCCATTGTTTTCTTTGCTGTACTCCGAAGTGTAAGCATGTGTCATCCAACATTTCTGGTTTGACGAGATGCATCATGATCTAAGTACAAGGCATAGGTTGTTTAATAACTAAACAGCTTTCCTAGAAACAGATATAGACAGTTAAGTAATTTTGTTGTTGTTTTTTTTTTTTTTTTTAAATCATTTTGTAGAATCTGTCAGATTTCTATTGACTGCTGATTGTCATGGTTTGAACAGGGTTCTTGCCCTGCACTCACAGGGTTAAGTGTTCGTGGCCTCTTTCTGGATCTGGGAGGGGTATTTATACTCACTCTTTACCAGGATTCTCTGTCAGCTATACTGTTGTTCTGGCGTGTCTGACCCCTGGTGTGCGTGTATTCTGCGTTGCTTGTTTGCTTCCCGTGTATGACCCGGCCTGTTCCCTCACTCTGTACTCCGTCTCTCGCTTTGGTACTATTGTCTTCTCCGGTTCTGACTTCCTGGCTTGGCTATCGTTACTCCGTTACAGTTTGTCCCTATTGTACCGTCTATTGCCCGTTCTGGTTTTCTGACCTATTGCTACGTCCTGACTATCCGTTCTGTCTAACCCTTTGGTACTGTCTTGCTATCTTGTGCTTTGACCCTGGCTTCATCTTGTTTCTGTCTCTGTCTATGCCCCTTGGTAACATTGTCCTGTAGTTACCTTTCTAGGAGTTTCCCTGCAGCTCCTAGATCTGTGGAGCTTAGGCCATGCCCCCAGCAGTCATGTGCTTCAGGTCCTGATACTCCGAAGCACGCATCGTCCACGCTGCTGCCCCGCTCCACAGGTATCTTTGAGCACTGTCTTTGTAGTCAGGACACCCGCACTGGCTCAGTGAGCAAGTGCAGTGCGGGGCTCCTGACACTGATTTTGTTTGAAATATTTAGTTTAAAGAACAATACAGAAAGAATGAAAAAATGCCATTTTGTCTGAAAGGAAGGCGCTCACTTTCATCCTCTAAGTGGTCTATGTCATTGATCCATGAGGTTGTAGAATTATTTCTTAACTAGGTTCCCTGGCAGCTCCTGACAACCACTATAGGGATGGAGTTACTTATATGAATTTCACTCCTAGAGACCATGTAAGTATAAGCTTAGAGGTGGGATGAGTGTCTTCCCTGTGGACAAAAGCCTCATTTCTAAGTGAATCTGTTAGCAGGCTTTTGCTATTAAAACTGAAAGCTGCATGATATAAGACAAGAGCGCCTGTCACAACTCTGTTGTCTGGTGTCCCAGGGCCAGGGATTCCTCCCCTGTCCCTAATGCTAGGGGTGCCCCAGCTTGCCCTGTTCCCCAGATTACTTTTGATGGTGAAGACGCCGGGGCCACGTATCTTGCCTTAGCTCCTGAATTCACTCTGTCTGTACCCTTCCTCTACCCAGGGAAGAGGGAAGTGGTAGTGTACCATAATACACCAACCAGACTAACAAGATAATACAAACAGGGGTAAAGGAAAATACTAATTATACAAATATACTCAAACAACAGAGGTAAACACTGGGGAGTGGAGGATGGGGTAAAACCAAAGTAGGAGAAGAAGGGGAATTAGCGCACAACATGAACCTCACAACAGTCACAGATAAATCCACCAAACTCCTTCTCAAGCAACAACAAACCATTTTCTCCTAACCATGCAGCCTGAAGCTAGCTCTGGCAATGAGTATTAGTAAACGACCATAGGAGATGGGAGTGGCTAACAGTGAACAGCTGAGAGCCTTAATGCAGGAAAGCTTTCAACTGAGCAGATTAACCTCTGCACTGCTAAAAGAAACCTTCACAGTTTAATATGAAGGTGAAGTGCTTCTAAACCGTGCAGGAGTAGGAGAAATCACACTCGGCGGTCTTCTGGCTCCTCTCTGAGGTAAACAAGTGACAGCGCCTGATTCCAATGATGTGTCACTTGTTAAGCTGTATTTTGTAGCTTAAGTAAAGCAGTGTTTTATCAACAGGAGATTGACTACAAGACTAGGTCTTGTGCACAGTAGTTAGAGTGATCTGTGTAACCCTGCCACCACCACTGATTGACAGCTTCCTGTGTACAGTGCACATTGTCAGTAAGCTGCTGATCAGGGGTGTGGGCGGGGTAATACAGAGCTCAGCATTCTGATCACTTCTACATGTACAACAGATAAAACGGATTATTTCAAAACTACACCAAGCAGCCCATTTAGTGATACAATGTTGGAATCGGGCTCACTTGTCCTATTTCTTGGTGCTCTCAGTTTACATAACAAAAACCTGCTGTCAGATTACCTTAGCATTCTAACCTTTCTTCTCAGAGATTTACTTTGCAGATGCGCTATATTATATTCATCAATTTGACCTAAGTCATGAGCACTTAGCCTTTGACTCACCTTTTAGTAAACAAATTATTTTATGTAAATGTTTAAGATGATGGCATTTAAAGTTATACATATATGTGAATGTCTTCAAATTGTAATTTTTTTTTTTTTTTTTTTACTTGTTTGCTCAGAGAATTTGGCCAGCTCGCACTGGACCTCCTTGGAAATGCTTTCAAACTCAATGAGCAAATGGCAATGAAGCTTCTGACATATGAGCTAACGAACTGGAGTAACTCAACGTGTCTAAAACTAGCAGTGTCCTCTTCGCTGCGCTCCTTTCTGTCCCACACGTGCACACAGATGCTGCTGACAGATATGTGGATGGGGTGTTTGAAGATGAGGAGGAACTCTTGGCTCAAGGTGTAGTTTACAGCAATCATATGATTGCATTGTAATATCCATGTATATTTTGAAAGATGGAACTTCAAGTTTCTCTATTATAACATGTCTAACTGGTCATACTGATTGTAGGGGTTCAACTCTCTGTTAGCGGCTTGGATATGCACCGGTACAGAGTTTTTATATCAAAATAGCATAAAGTTTATTTTCCATCATAAACTTTACAGCTCCAAAATGAAAACAGCTTTTCTCCAGTACAAATGGATAACATAAACAGTCCTTTCTTTAGGCACAATGAAGCAAAGTAAATATAGCAGCTTCTCCAATCTCTGTATTCCAGGCAGTATCAGCTCCAGCAGTTTAAACGCATTCACCAAACAAACACACCTCTGTTCAGTTGCAGCCCAAACATAATTCTGCTGAGCTAACCCAGCTGCTGTTGTTATGCCTGTAAAATACGATATTTCCCACCTAGACTCTTTTGGTTGTTTCTACATCCCAGACCTAAAATCCAGTCAAATTAAATATCTCTCAGTAACCTAGTGTTACTGGTACAGCCAATCACCTAGGTGACAAAGTATGAATTTAAAAAGTTTTTTTTTTTTTTTCCAAAAAAGAAATTAAGCATCTGGTGCCGCAATTTTTTTTTTAATTCTTATTTTGAAGTAAATGGTTACACTGAGGAATATTATGAATTGTAATACTTATCTATTTTCTTTAGAAGCTCTACTAATGACTGTTACCACATTCTTTCCTAAAGGTTATTTTGGGAATTATCTTGCCCCCCTGCATCTTGATGTTGGAGTTTAAAACTAAGGCAGAAATGTCACATGTACCTCAGGCTCAGGATTTTCACCAGTTTGCCAGGTTTTATGTAGATAACCCTTCTCCTAATTTGAGGACTGAGCATACAGTGGTGAGTACTGCTTTTTTTTTAGTTACTGTTACATTACTTGAATATATAGTATGCGGTATATGATCTACATCTGTATGTGACTGTAATTAACAGCCCACTAACACCTTGTAGTAATTACACAAATTGTTCTTTATGGGGTGACGTCACCTTTGGGACCCCTACCAATCCATCTGGGCCATTGCGCTGCTTCAGCACTGTGTCCCTTTCATATTTTTTCCTTGTACAGTTGGGTACTTTGAAATCCAACCCAACCCAATCACTTGAAAAGAGCCGCACTGTACTGGATTCCCAAGAATGCCCCATTGCAAGTAAAAACTGTTAAGGGGATGAAAACTGTGGCCCATTATTCTTCAGTATTGGTGGGGTTCCCAGATTTCATTATTAAGTGATGGCATGTTTTAATGACATGCTATCACCCACCCTGGAATGGGACTAATGTTGTGAATTCGCTTTCTGGCCTCCCTCTTGTTATTACTGAAGGTAGTGGAGCTGGTCAGATCGACAGAGGGGTTGCGAGTTCTCTTTCTGGGCTCCCTCTAGTGGTTACTGGAGGTAATGGAGCTGATCTGATTGACAGAGGCTTGCCACCTGATGATGATGATGACGATTGGCGATCTGGGGTTTCAGATTGGGATTTAAGACAGCCGACTCCCTCTATCCCTGCTGGTGATTTGCTTCCTGTTCCTCCTGAGCTCTGATTTCTCCATCTCTGTCCCTGCATGTTCAGCTAAGTGGTTTATTTGCTATTCTGTTTGCATTTGATCTGGTTTTGTCTATCTCTTCTTGGTGCGGGTCAGCCAGCTCCGGCTGGGGCTGTGCTGAATCACCGCCCATATGTTACTGCTTGTGCCAATTTGTTTTATCCCTTATTAAATTGGTCTCTTTTTGCTCTGCTTTCAGAATATACCAGAGTGCTGATATAGTGGGGGGCAAAGTCGTGTGACTTCAGTGTTTTTTGCATCTGATGTGTCTTTTTGAAGGGTTTTTTGCGTGATTGCAGACAGTGTCTTTCCTTTCCTGTCTAGTCAGTGTGGGCCCCATCATTTGCTCAGTCTATTTTCCTGCCTGTGTTTGTGTTTTCATCTTGTCTCACTGACAATATATGTTTGGGGGCTATCTATTCCTTTCGGGTCTGCTCTGGGGCAGTTTAGATTTCCCCTTTCTTGCTTTAGGCTTAGTTAGCTCTCCAGCTGTGCCAAGGTGTCTAGGATCATCGTAGGTACGCTCCACTGCTACTGCTAGTTGTGTGGATAGGATTAGGGGTCTGCAATCCGCTTAGGTACCAACCTCTCTGGTTTTCTGTGGGTTAGCCTGGACCTGCTCTCCTCCTCGGTGACCCATTCATAACAGACTAACTTTTAAAGAATTAATTCACACGAACTTTTGTATCAATTCAGATGAATTAAAATGAATCCCTCACTGCCATTAACAACAAATTCTTAATTGAACAGTACCACAAATTAGCCTCATTGTGTTAAGAGTAACCATCAACCTAGCCATATGGAAATATTGTATATTGATCCATAACCACCAGGAATATTATAATTTCTAAACTACTTGGGATGTTGCATATGATGACTTACCAATTAACACCCCCTCAACCCCTGAGATTAAAAAGTGTGATGTAAGAAGTTGATAAAGTGGCTATAAGGGTGACAAGAGGGCATTTTGATGTCTTTATTATAGTCCTGATAAAAGTGAAAGCAAAATGCCCCAGCCTCCCTTGTAAAGTCACTCTATAAACGTTTTACAACTCCCTTTTAAATGACAGGATGGTTTGGGGGGTTAGTAATGGTGTATTATCTGTGGGGCATGGATAAATCCATGTGAGTTGATTGTGCTGGTGTCTCCATTATGAACAAGAAATAATGTAAAGTAGGTCTCTTACTCCATAAAAGCATGAGACCAGTCAGCACCTATAGTTACATAGGTTGTAAAAAGACTCTGGTCCATCAAGTTTAACATTTCTCCACCAGTTATACATTCTTGGTCCTAATTTTCATTTTTTTTTTTCAGCAAAGCCTCGATGCTGAAAAGGGAGTAAAGAATTCCACCCAAGAAAAGAGCCATGTACAAGGAAGCCTGTCTGTATCTAGAAAGATCTGCGAGTTCTACAGTGCCCCTATTGTCAAGTTTTGGTTTCACACTGTAAGTAGAGTTGTATAGCTCGGGGTCACATGTTGAAATATCTACTGTAGAAATATCTTTTTCAGCCTATATTCTAGTGTTCTACATTGATGCTTTTTCACGGTTATTTCTAGATGGCGTACTTGCTTTTTCTTATGCTATTCACATATGTAGTGTTGGTTAAAATGGAGCCAGTGCCAAGTGTCCAAGAATGGCTGGTCATTACTTACATCTTTACTAATGCTATTGAGAAGGTCAGAGAGGTAAGTGTTTGTAGCACATTCAACTGGAAACCAGGTGCCATTTGGACGATTAATGGTTTTGACCACTTTTGTGTTAGATGAGTCCAGCTGTCAAAACCCTCCGATCAACTTTATTCCAATGGAAAGCTTGGTGTTACGTGTTTAACTCTCCTCTCAGCATTGTCAAAGGAAGAACAAAACCTATTTGGGTTTCCTTCACAAGTGATGGCCTGTACGTCTAATGAATGGACATGTTAAGCTAACAGTTCTCTCTTAAGTGTCCATACCAGACAACATCTATCATGTACATTGCATTGCTTCCCAACTTTTCGGATGTGGTCATTCAAACTTGTGTTTGACATTCTCATGGTTGTTGTCATGTCCTTCAAAATCACAAAGGACATCTTGTGGATGGAATCACACATTCCGTTTTTTTTAGCCAAAGCCAAAAGTAGATTCTTTGCGTGTCTTTCATGCCAAAATGCCCAATCAAATCTGTCCAGTTTTAGTAAATCCCTGATTAGAAAACCCCAAGATTTGTTCTTAAGCTCATCATAAACACTAGATGAAGGTAATGTGTATGTTAAAAGCATCACTCCATTTTTTTTTTATATGTCACGCTAATGTAAGGTCCTTGCCCTTAGTATTAAACTCACAAGTTGCAGTCTTCATCTGTTGGCACCGCTCCGGTCACCTTCTTCAGGTTGTGGCCTCTTGGATCGCTCCAGAGGTCATTACTCAATGTAAGTCTATGAGAGCCAGAAAGAGGCGCTCATGGACTTGCATTGAAAGCTTGTGACCATTACCCCTCACTTCTGGTCAGTCAGAATCTGCGGTCAGAATATGGTGGATTGAGACCAGGGCAGTGCCGGGAAGAGCAGAAGATGGTGACTGGTAAGTATAATACTAAGGTCAGGGATCTAACATTCTCTATACCACTCCAACGGTGAAATTAGAAAATAACGCTGGAGTGGGGCTTTAATGCTTAACATCCTAGACCAGCAGATACCTAAAAGAAGCCTGGCTTTTCCTGGTGTATACTGTGACAGTAGATCACAAACATGATCTGAACAGGCCCTTAGGGTTCCCTGTGCAGTTTAAATTTAAGCCGGCCATAATGTCAGCAGGACTGACTGGCAATCTAATGCATATGCGGGGCTCCCAAGTCTCTATTAAACAGATGATGACAAAGAAATAAAATTCAGGCTTTTTATTTAAGTGCCTGACCATTTTGTTCTCTAGGAGATACGCTGCTGACAGAACTTTCTGGTTATTTTGTTTATTTTTTTCCCCTTTCCCCATTAAAAACACAAACACTCAACTGAGAAAAAGATTTTGCAAGAGCATTATGCATAACTGTTCTCTGTGCATATAAAATATAACAGTTATTCTAGGATATGTATATTTGTAAAGTTGTTTGTTTAGTTTTATTAACCCACTGCACTCCGTGATTGGCTGAGGGGTGATGTGAGCTGTCGACATAATGTCACCTACAGCCAAAATACTAACGTGGAAGCAACAGCGGAGATCCGGCATTGGACCTGAGAAGGTGGAGTACTATAGGGAGTTGTTTTTCCCCTTGAGTCCTATCATCTGTGGACCACTTTCTTAAAAATGGAATACCCCTTTAATTAAAATAATAGCTTTAAAAAAGTTAATAAAATAATTGGTTTTAAAAGGGTGAAAGCCTCTGAAATTATAAGAAAGCAGGTCTACCAAATGGGCTGAATGTACTGTACTGTGTTGGCAAATTAACTTAAAACACGTTACCAGAGGCTTACCTAGGATTAGGGCAAGCAAAAGTAACAAAAGATGAGGCTCGAAAGTTCTACATCTGATACATCAATGATCGGTCTGAAAACATTTCTCCTAGGAATCCAATGTGATCACTCTTGGTGTGCCATAACAGTCATAAAAATGCCTGTTCTATGGGAGTAATGGGGGGAGGTGGCGGCTCTTCTTAATTTTACTCGTGGGCCCCCAAGATTATGATGCAAATCCCTGCAGATTGTAAATTCATTAAAATTCTCATGGACTACAAGGCACTATCAACTTTTTATTAGAAAGTTTTCACGTAAAATAGAGGTAAGATCTAATAAGGTTTGTTTCTAAGAACGGGATCTGCCTATGAGGCGCTGCATGTTGTTGCACACTGGATCTCGTCTTCTGATGCATGATTTATATTTTCCCAAAACTTCTTTGCGTTATTAAACTTTGAACGTGCTTGTAATTGATAGAAAATGTGTGACCTGTGATTATGCAGAGGTGTTCGTGGGTGATCATATCATGTACTTTGTATGGGCTGCTGGTGCACACTAGGAAATTACTCCTTTCTTATCACTGGGATCTCACTAAGGGGAATTGTTGGATTATTATGCACATCATGTTCCAGAACCTTCCAGGTGCCTGGAGTTCAGTGAAGCTGAAATATCCCATTAGGAAATCATCATGTTACTATGTGTGTAGTCATTGGGGTCACACAGTAAATAAATAGTGATACTATGAATGGCTTTATATTAGCAAAAATAGTCTGAATTCAGTGCTAATATGTGCAGATTTAAAGGGGTATTCCAATCTTCAAGATCCTGTCCCAAGATGGAGTAGCATTAGCAAATGTCTCCAATTAGAAATGTAATGTACAGGGTGGGCCATTTATATGGCTACATCTAAATAAAATGTGAATGGTTTGTGGTACATTAGTATATACTGTAGGAGGGGGGAAACTTTTCAACATGGGTGGTGACCATGGCGGCCATTTTGAAGTCGGCTATTTTGGATCCAATTTTATTTTTTCCAATGGGAAGAGGGTCATGTGACATCAAACGTATTGAGAATTTCACAAGAAAAACAATATTGTGCTTGGTTTTAACCTAACTTTATTCCTTCATGAGTTATTTACAAGTTTATGACCACTTATAAAATGTGTTCAAAGTGCTGCCCATTGTGTTGGATTGTCAATGCAACCCTCTTCTCCCACTCTTGACACACTGATAGCAACACCGCAGAAGAAATGCTAGTCTAAGGGGGTCAGATTCCTTATAGGAATGCTCGGACGTGACACCCATAATGTGGTGGTGCACCATCTTGCTGGAAAAAGTCAGGGAACGTGCCATCTTCAGTGCATGAAGAGGGCAACACATCATGTAGCAATTTCAGATATCCAGTGGCATTGAGGTTTCCATTAATGAAGAATGTCCCCACTATCTTTTTCTTCCATATCCCACACCATACCATCAATTATGGGTGTCAGGTCCGAGCATTCCTACATGAACAGTTAACTGGAAAATGAATTTGTCGTCGTGGGCCAGTTGAATGGCCACCAAGGTCTCCCGATCTGACCCCCTTAGACTTTTTTCTTTGGGGTCATTTGAAGGCAATTGTCTATGCTGTGAAGATGCGAGATATGCAGCATCTGAAACAATGGATACTGGAGGCCAGCGCTAGCATTTGTTCTGTAGTGTTGCTATCAGTGTGTCAAAAGTGGGAGAAGAGGGTTGCATTGACAGTCCAACACAGTGGGCAGCACTTTGAACACATTTTATAAGTGGTAATAAACTTGTAAATAACTCATGAAAGAATAAAGTTACATTAAAACCAAGCACACCATTGTTTTTCTTGTGAAATTCTCAATAAGTTTGATGTGTCACATAACCCTCTTCCCGTTGAAAAAAATAAGGCTGGATTCAAAATGGCCGACTTCAAAATGGCTGCCATGGTCACCACCCATCTTGAAAAGTTTCCCCCCTCCCATATACTAATTTGCCACAAACAGGAAGTTGATATCACCAACTATTCCCATTTTATTTAGGTGTATCCATATAAATGGCCCACCCTGTAGTTTTTCTGAATTGCTATGTCTCTTTCCTCATGGCAGGCATAGTTTTTCAACAATATGTGTTTGGAAACATTTTTTTTAAAACCGTGTATTCAGAAATTACACCTCACAATACAGTACATGAATGACACAATCCTCTACTAAGATGAAGATGGTAAAAGTACAAACAAATCCAACAATAACACAAGAAAAAAAAAGTACTTCTACTGTATGACTGTCTGATTCCAGCAAGGATCAGGTGAACCCAAGAAATGAGCTTAAGCTGACACGGAAAGGTAGTCAGGGCTCATCCTCACACCCCTGTTATCCGAAATGCAGAGGCTAGGCAGTCGGGGCTCATCCTCACACCCCTGTTATCCAAAATGCAAAGGCTAGGCAGTCGGGGCTCATCCTCACACCCCTGTTATCTGAATTGCGGAGGCTAGGCAGTCGGGGCTCATCCTTACACCCCTGTTATCCGAAATGCAGAGGCTAGGCAGTCAGGGCTCATCCTCACAACCCTGTTATCCGAAATGCAGAGGCTAAGCAGTCGGGGCCCATCCTCACACCCCTGTTATCCGAAATGCAGAGGCTAGGCAGTCGGGGCTCATCCTCACACCCCTGTTATCCGAAATGCAGATCCTAGGCAGTCGGGGCCCATCCTCACACCCCTGTTATGAACGGGTCGCCTAGGAAAAAAAAACAACACAAGCTAAGTCTCAGAAAACCAGAGAGGTTGGTAACTAGGCAGACTGCAGATCCCTGATTCTAACCACGCAACTAGCAGCAGTCGTGGAGCGTTCCTACGTTGGTCCTAGACGCCTCGTCACAACCGGAGAGCTAAATAAGCCTAAAGCAGGAAAAGAGGAAAACTAACTGCCCCAGAGCAGACCCCAAAGGAAAGACAGCCCCCCACATGTATTGACGGTGAAACAAGATGAAAACACATACAAAGGCAGGAAAATAGGCTGAGGAAACGATGGGGCCAAACTAACTAGAAAGGACAGGAAAGGAAACACACTGTCTGCAATCTGCCAATCACCCTATCAAAAATAATGTCCAACACATCTGATAGCAAAATTAACCGTGAAGTCACTAGACTTCTCCCACTATATCAGCACTCTGAAATATTCTGAGACAGAGCAAAAAGAGGCCAATCTAATAAGGGACCAAAAAAAAGCAAATTGGCAAATACAGATAAATAAGAGTGGAAATTCAGCACAGCCCAGCCGGGCTGGCTGACCACACAAAAAACTGAATTGACCAACAAGAGCAAGTGTGAACATTAGCAAAAACAAACTTAACTTGGGAAGACTGGAACAGAGCTGAGTCCAAGACCTGAGAAGCAGACTTATTCACCAGCACCAGGATAGGGCGTCGGCTGTCTTATATCCAGTCTGATACTCCAGAGATCCAATCGTTATCCTCCTCACCAGGTGGCAGATCACTACCAATTAAACCAACCTCACTACCTCCTGTCACCACCAGAGGGAGAACGGAAGGAGAACTCTCAACTGGTGGAGCAGAAAATGAGCTCGTAACACACCCCTGTTATCCGAATTGCGGAGGCTAGGCAGTCGGGGCTCATCCTCACACCCCTATTATCTGAAATGCAGAGGCTAGGCAGTCGGGGCCCATCCTCACACCCCTGTTATCCGAAATGCAGAGGCTAGGCAGTCGGGGCTCATCCTCACACCCCTGTTATCCGAAATGCAGAGGCTAGGCAGTCGGGGCTCATCCTCACACCCCTGTTATCCGAAATGCAGAGGCTAGGCAGTCGGGGCTCATCCTCACACCCCTGTTATCAGAAAAGCATGAATGTGCCAATAATATTCTCTTTTTTTTTTTTTTTTCTTTTAGGTTTTTATGTCAGAACCTGGAAAATTAACTCAGAAAGTCAAGGTCTGGCTGAATGAATACTGGAATGTGACAGACTCCATAGCAATTATTTTATTTGTGGTTGGTTTTGCTCTGCGCTGGGCTGATCCTCCTCTGCAAACAGCGGGGAGAATTATTTACTGCCTGGACATCATTTTTTGGTATACACGACTGCTGGATTTCTTTGCTGTGAATCAGCAAGCTGGTCCTTATATCACGATGATTGGGAAGATGGTGAGAGTGAAACAAATTCACAAAAGTTAATTTTTCATTACTTAAAATTTGATCCAGTTCTTAATGGGGTTTTCCAGGTCTTATTTTTGCTATGGGGCTAAGAAGTTACTTGCAGGACAACAACATGCCTGTTGTGCCTGGCTATGATCTCTTCCAGGTCAGAGCAGACACTGGCCTCTCCTGCCCACCATTCTGTGGCTTCATATCTTCTGCTTTGCTCCATTGACCAGACATCGCTGCCAGTGTCATACAGATTGACAGCTAGTATACTACTGTGTAATTGCGAGGGCCACCTGTCATACAGCATGACTTTAGCAGTGACGCCCTGTCAACAAGTCAGTAGAAGAGGAATAGCTGCTCTCTTGAAATGAAGTCAAAGAAAGCAGTAGAATTGCAGGTGAGAGTGATCTGTCGTTGCTCGGAGGCACCAGAATTTGGCGTCGGGCAGAACAGGCAGGTAGTTGGCAACTACTTGGCTTAATAGCAAAAAATAAGCAAGCCCTTTAATTCAATCCATTGCTGCCTGTAAAAAATATGCCATGGTGAGCCACTCGCTATGATCTTTTTTTTTCCTACCATCCATAGTGGTGCAAGAAAAGTCATAGCTGGACTAGAAATAGAAATGAAGGGATATTGAAAAAATGTTTTTCTATTGTTGTTATATCACTGTATGGACCTTGTTCACTGTTCTGCTGAATTAGTTATAGAATATTGCCACTATGTAAATGGTACAGTGTTTTGATCAGTCTGTAGCATCAACCCTCACACCACATTATAGGCATGAAGGTCTTAGAAAATACAAAGGTGTCAATTGATTTAGCTTTCAATCTGTTGATGCATTTCTGAGAAATTGGCATTTCATTCATATGCAAAGCAGGCATTAAGGGCTCTGGGTGTCACAGAGCACTTCCTGAGCCTCTGCCTCTTGAGGTTTTTTTCCTACCCGGTACCATCCTCTTTACCATGATATATGCATTTTGACAGATGTCTAAATTGATAAATATTAAAGAAAATCTACCAGTTAATCTATCTTACCATCCTGCTAAACTGTATTTTGCTTTTTCCCCAGACATCAAACATGTTTGGCATTGTAATTATAATGGCTATTGTTCTGCTGGCCTTTGGTGTGGCTCGGAAAGCGATTCTTTCTCCATCAGAGCCGCCTTCCTGGACACTGGCTCGTGATATTGTATTTCAGCCATACTGGATGATGTTTGGTGAAGTCTATGCTGGTGAAATAGATGGTAAGCCAAAATGCTGGTAACATTGATTAATAGTTGTTACCGTAACACGGAGATTATTGCTTTATTCTGTACTGTTGATTTAGGTTGTAATTCTTTCATGTATATATTTTGCACATTTTTGTTGACTTTGTGTTTTAATGTCTCCTTTCAGCATGTGAAGAAGATCCAGATTGCCCCCCTGGCTCATTCATCACCCCATTTTTGCAAGCTGTCTACCTTTTCATTCAGTACATCATAATGGTCAACCTGCTAATTGCTTTTTTTAAGTAGGTATTACTGGGTATATGAAAGTATTGTGCAAAGGTCTGTGCAAGATGGCAAATGGATATAAGTAAGAGGCTCCACTATGGGTGGACACGGACAGCTGGGTGCCCTTGTGCAAGGGCAGTATATGGACCCTTTGCTTTTTAATACTTCATAATGGAGTGCCCCATATACAGTAATATGTCCCTATTAGTGTTGAGCATTCCGATACCGCAAGTATCGGGTATCGGCCGATATTAGCTGTATCAGAATTCCGATACTGACTTCCGATACTTTTTTCATATCGGATACCGGAATCGGAAGTTCCCATAATGCTATGAGCCCGCTCGCTTTGATTCAGCCAATGGGAATCCTCAGAAGTGTGGGCACATCCTGTTAGGCATGTTAACTATTGGCATAGCTGTGATTGGCTGCTGAAATGATGTCATGATGCACTATAAAAGCCGCCGCCGCCATTTCTGGTCACTCTGCTGTGAATTCAGTTAGGGACAGGCTGCTGTTGAAGACTGTGAGGGACAGTTAGAAATAGCGATTCCACAAAACATATTGTGCTTTACCCAGGCTACATAAACCACCACTGTAGCTTTCTTTTCCCTAGCAGCAGTGTTCACAGCTGTCTGCAAGGGCTGTGTGAGTGCAGCTCATGCTGTGGAGTGGGTCCTGCAGCCACATCTGGTTGTAGGCAGCCCAGCGTGCTTCACTGCTGCCTCATATATATTTTTCTTTTTGAGCTGCTTATTTTTCAAAAATTCTATCTAGTGTGCTTCATCCGTATCCATATACGTTGGTTGCAAACACTAGTAGTAGACAGCGGAGCCTTTCAGTGCTAGTGCCCACTTTGCTGCACTGTTCACGACTGTCTGAGAGGTCTCTGACTGTGTGTGAGTGCAGCTCATGCTGAGTAGTGTGTCCTGCAGCTACGTCTGGTTGTAGGCCGCTCAGCGTGCGTCACTGCCTCACACATATTTTTCTTTTATTGCAGCTCATTTTTTCTTCTCTTATTAGTGTGCATCCATCCGTATCCATATACGGTGGTTGCAAACACTCTAGGAGTAGACAGCGGAGCCTTCCTGCAGCCTTTCAGTGCTAGTGCCCCCTTAGCTGCACTGTTCACGGCTGTCTGAGAGGTCTCTGACTGTGTGTGAGAGCAGCTCACGCTGAGTAGTGTGTCCTGCAGCTACGTCTGGTTGTAGGCTGCTCAGGCTGGTTTCACACTTGCGTTTTTTTTGCGCTGTATTTTAGCGCTAAAAAAGCATGCGCTTTTTTTTCCTATATTTTGCATGGGATGCGCTTATGTCCGCATACACATGCGTTTTTACGCGCATGCGTTTTTTTGTGGTGTGCCTGTTGCATTTTTTTGGGCGTCCGACTTGCCTCAAAAAACGCAAGAGCGCACAATGCGTTTTTTTTCAGCAAGACACCCATTGTAAGTCTATGGGTGCGCATATGTGCGCATTGGCATGCTCATGTATGCGTTTTTTTGCGCATGCGTTTTTTTGTTGACCATTGGTTAGACAATGGAAATTAGGGGTTTGGGTTAGAGTTAGGGTTAGTTAAGGGGGGTTAGGGTTAGGGTTTGGGTTAGAGTTTGGGTTAGGGCTAGTAGGGTTTGGTTAAGGGTTAGGGTTTAGGGTTAGTTAGGGTTTAGGGTTAGTAGGGTTTGGTTAAGGGTTAGGGTTAGTATGGTTTGGTTTAGGGTTAGGGTTAGTATGGTTAGGGTTAGTATGGTTTGGTTAAGGGTTAGGGTTAGTAAAGTCATGGTTTGGGTTAGTGTTAATCCTAACCCTATCTTGATTTTTTTTGGTGAGGCCAACTAATGTTGGAAAAAAGCGCAAACGCGGTAAAAACGCACTAAAAACGCATACAAAAGCATAAAAACGCTGCGTTTTTTTCATGCATGAGCATAAAAATGCTTGAAAAAAATGCAGCATTTGTATGCTTATTTTCCATGCGTTTTTTTGCGGGAAAAACGCGCTGCAAAAAAAAGCAAGTGTGAAAGTAGCCTCAGCGTGTGTCACTGCCTCACACATATTTTTCTTTAATTGCAGCTCATTTTTTTCTTCTCCTATTAGTGTGCATCCATCCGTATCCATCTACATTGGTTGGTTGCAAACACTATATATGAGTAAATAGAGGAGCCTTTTTTCTGGCTTGTGCCCTTCAGCTGCAGTCAGATTAGTATTACCCAATTTTTTTGGAGCCTCATCTTTTGCATTGTAGGTTACCTGCCTGCATTGTAATAGCTCCAAAAAGTTGGTGATACTATCACTTTCAAATCTTTGGTCACATCCTTTTAGTTTTTTTTCACAAAAAAAAACAATAAAGTTCACCAAACACTACATTTGAAAGTTGTGTAGGCCACATTACCTCCTATTAAAGTGTAGTCCACACACACACTTCAGAAAATTAGTGTTTCTTCTACCTGTAACCAGCTGTTCAGGAATAAGCACACTAAGCCCCCCCCTTTGTACTTTTCTGCCTATCTTTATCAGTCTAGCAAGATGAAGAAGGCAGGGAGTAAGGCACGTGGGCGTGGAGTTTCAGCAGGGATTGGACGTGGGGATTCTGCAGGGAGAGGACATGGGGATTCTGCAGGGAGAGGACGTGGGGATTGTGTGCCTGCTGCGGGCACCAGTGAGTCAGCATCCCCCAGTTTTAGCAGGCAACAGTCCTTTATGCGCAGCTTTGTAGGACCTCGCCGTACCCCACTGCTGCGGGAGGAACAAATTGAAGCCGTTGTCGGATGGATGGCAGCTAACGCATCGACTTCAATGACTTCCACATCCTTTCAGGGCCAGAGCACCGAAGAGCAACCATCTGTCTCTTCACCACCTGCCAAAGTGCCCAGGCAGTCAGAGAACCCTGGACAGGAGCCATCACAGTCTCTACTTCTGTTCTCTGAATCTGTTGTCTTGGAAAGAGGGGGCCAGCCAAGCAGCATTCCAGAATGTGAAGAAGAGGGAGTATGCAGTGCTGCGCAACTTCTTTGTCCCTCTGAATCTGAAAAGGCGGGTGGGCCAGTGCCTATGGTCAGCACACCTCAGTACGCATCAGATGATGACGAGACACAGGTGCCACTTTCTGGTGCGTACGGTGCTGGCGAGACAACCCAGGAGAAGCAGGTGTTTGAAGAGGGAAGTGTAGATGATGAGGTCCTTGACCCATCATGGCGTGAGGAACAGGAAGGTGGTGGGAGCAGCTCTGAGGAAGAGATTCCCCGAATGGCCAAAACAGGAGGGAGAGGGAGGGGGCAGACTTGGTTGCCTGTAGTCTCCACTTCGGCACCCGTTAGGAGCATTCCTCTTTCAAAAGGCAAAACGGGCGCTCCCAAGACTTGCAGTGCGTGGTCCTTTTTTGACACAGTTGCAGATGACATTTGCTTTGTCAAATGCAAGCTGTGTCATCAGAGAGTCAAAAGAGGGAAAAATGTCAGCAACCTCAATACCTCTAATATGTGGAAATATGTGCGGACCAAGCATGAGGTGGAGTTACACAGACACACTGAAGACGTAGGCCAACGTACAGCACCACCTACCACTTCTTCAGCTCGTGTTGGGACCTCTTTCTCCAGCTCACACACAGCTGGTTCGGCTTCCTCACAGGATCGCCAAGGAAGAACCTCTGGCACTGTTGTCCGGAGACCCTGTGACATTCCACCCACAGCACCACGTTCCCAGTTATCCTCACACTCCCAGGCCACTCGACAGCCATCGGTAGCACAGGCATGGGATAAAAGGCAGCCATACTCGGCAAACCATCCCCAAGCACAGGCTCTGAATGCTGGCATTGCCAAACTACTGTCACTTGAAATGCTCTCATTCAGGCTGGTGGAGACTGACACCTTCCGGGACTTCATGGCATTGGCAGTCCCACAATACACCGTGCCCAGCCGCTTTTATTTCAGCAGGCGAGCCGTCCCTGCCCTGCAGAAACATGTGGAGGGAAAAAGAAAACATGCACTACTAAACGCCGTTAGTAGCAAGGTCCACCTGACCACCGATGCGTGGACCAGTAACCATGGACAGGGACGATACCTTTTCCCTCACTGCCCATTGGGTCAATGTTGTGGAGCCGGGTACAGATCGGGAGAGTGGCGCTGTACGTGTTCTGCCAACTCCACGGATTGCAGGAATCCAGTCTGTACACATAGACTCCTCCTCCTACTCAAGTTCCTCAGAAACCGCGCAGCAGGAGCCTGTTACGACCGATATGAGCACAGCTGTGGCCAAACGTCAACAGGCCGTACTCAAATTAATTTCTTTGGGGAATCGAAGCCACACAGCGCAGGAGCTCTGGAATGCCATCAAGCAGGAGAGCAACGTGTGGTTTGTGCCAGCGAATCTCCAGCCGGGCTTGGTAGTGTGTGACAATGGCCGAAATCTGGTGGGAGCTCTTGGCCTAGTCAACCTCACTCACATCCCATGTCTGGCACATGTGCTGAACTTGGTCATGCAGAGCTTTCTGAGGGACTTTCCGGATCTTGATGCACTGCTGCACAAGGTCCGCATAGAGTGCGCTCACTTGCGGGGTTCCAGCAAGGCAAGATCGCTCCTTGCTGTTCTGCAGTGACGATTACGCCTTCCCGGAACATCGCATCATTTGTGACCTACCCATCAGGTGGAATTCAACGTTGCATATGTTGGAGCGGTTGTGTGAGCAGCAGGCAGCAGTCATGGAGTACCAGCTGCATCAGGTGCAAACAAGTCGCACTGTGCGCCGGTCACACTTCACCACCACTGAGTGGGCCTCTATGAAGGACATCTGCCTCGTTTTGCGTGCCTTCGATGATTCCACGCGGATGGCGAGTGCAGATGATGCACTAGTCAGCATGACTGTCCCCCTTATCTGCCTACTTCAAAAAACACTGCAAGCACTAAGGGATGAGGTTTTGGAAGAGGTGGAGGATGAGGAGTCCCAAATGCCATCTGCTTCTGGACAGTCTGCGCTACGTGGTTCCTCACAAAGGCCTAGGCAGGGGGACACTTTGTGAGGAGGATGAGGAGGAGTCGATGGAGGAGGAAGACATCTCTCCAGAGGAGGGAGGTACACAAATCTCTAGTCAGTATGTACAGCAAGGGTGGGGTGATGCAGAGCAGGCAGAGATCACGCCTCAAGCAGAGGACAGCGGTTCTTTGGCAGTTGGGAGTGTGCAGCACATGGTTGATTTCATGCTGCAGTGCCTGAGAAACGATCGCCGCATCGCCCACATTCTCTACACGGCTGATTATTGGGTGTACACCCTCCTAGATCCTTGCTACCGGGACAACTTACAAAGCCTCATACCAACGTTGAACCGGGAGCGTAAACTGCTGGAATACCAAGACACAGTGGTGCAGTCCATCATGTTTTCTATTCCACCCGACAGCAGTGGTGCTAGTGCTTTACAAAGCAGCTCTGTGCGTCGAGGCAGTGGAGGAAACTCGGCACAAAGAGGGAGCATAGGCAGCGCCTCAGCACAAGGCAAGACCACTATGGCCCAAATGTGGCAAAGTTTTATGTGTCCGCCACAATTGTCTACACCATCACAGACGGCTCCAGTCAGCAGGAGGCAACGTTTCCGTCAGATGGTGACAGACTACATGTCTTGCCCTGTCAGTGTACTCCCAGATGGCTCTTCCCCCTTCAAGTTTTGGGTCTCTAAGCTGGATACATGGCCAGAGCTTAGCCAGTATGCATTGGAGGTGCTGGCTTGCCCTGCTGCCAGTGTATTATCGGAACGCGTCTTTAGTGCCGCAGGTGGTGTACTAACAGACCGTCGCACGCGACTATCTTCTGATAACGTCGACCGGCTTACTTTTCTGAAAATGAACAAGGCCTGGATCTCTCCAGAATTTTCCAGTCCTCTTTCCGACTAAATAATTGATTGGCAACTGTATCCAGTTCTCCTGTTGTGTTCATGTTTCTACCACCTGCTGTGTAGAGGGCAATGTCTCCTGCTGCCTCCACATGCCCAGAACATCAGGCCTCAGCCTGCTCCATGTCTCAACCTGGGCTCCAACAACGCCAGTTGGTGTTCAGAAGTGCTGTCTTCACAGAGAAAAACACACTAGCTCCTGTGTTAGTGGGGTTCAGTAATGCCAGCTGTTTCCCTGCTGTGTAGACGACAATGTCTCCTGCTGCCTCCACATGCCAACAACATCAGCCCTCAGCCTGCTGCATGCCTCAACCTGGGCTCCAACAAAGCCAGTTGGTGTTCAGAAGAGCCGTCTTCACAGAGAAAAACACGCTAGCTCCTGTGTTAGTGGGGTTCAGTAACGCCAGCTGTTCCCCTGCTGTGTAGACGGCAATGTCTCCTGCTGCCTCCACATGCCCAAAACATCAGGCCTCAGCCTGCTCCATGCCTCAACCTGGGCTCCAACAACGCCAGTTGGTGTTCAGAAGTGTCGTCTTCCCAGAGAAAAACACACTAGCTCCTGTGTTAGTGGGGTTCAGAAACGCCAGCTGTTCCCCTGCTGTGTAGACAGCAAAGTCTCCTGCTCCATCCACATTCAAACTACTACTGATTTTTAACCGTACTCCACTTAGGCCTCTGGCTCTACTGTCTCTAGTTTTTCCCCTTGCCTCCAACCCCGCCAGTTGCTGCTCTGAAGTGGCGTCTGCACAAGCCACACTTGTTCCTGAGTTACTGGGGCTCAGTCACGTCAGTTGATCCACTGATGTGTGTCCGGCAATGTCTCCTGCTCTATCCACATTCCCATTACTAGTAGTGTGAATGAGGACTGAGCAGAAGACCTTGCCAGACACACATCAGGGGATCAACTGGCGTGACTGAGCCACAGTAACCCAGGAACAAGTGTGGATTGTGCAGACGACACTTCAGAGCAGCAACTGGCGGGGTTGGAGGCCAGGGGAAATACTAGAGACAGTGGAGCCAGAGGCTGAAGTGGAGCACGGTTACAATCAGTAGTTGTGTACAACCAATATAAAACTCGCTCCAAGTAGGCCTCATCCTGCTGCATGATTGACCCCTGGGCTCTAACATCGCCAGTTGCTGCTCAGAAGTGTTTTTGGCACGGGTACTCCCTCCAGCCCAGCCTGGTTCCAGCACGCCTGCTGTTTCCGGGTAGTGTCAACGTCACTTTGCCACCGATACGATGTCTTGTCGTGTTGCGGTCGGGTTAGCCGAGTCTATGGTGCCTGCAGTTTCGGTGCTTCCTTTGTGGGCTGCGGGTTCTGGTACTAAAGACTGGTTTCGTAGTGCCAATAGGACAAGCACCCCCTGTTGGACTGTGGGATTCGGTAACTGCGTCCTGCTCGCGGCCTTGCAACTTTGTTGATTATGGGTACCTTCTGCTACCCATCCGGGTTCCAGCACCGTCAGCTGGTTCACTGTTGTGCCATTGGCTTTTGTTCCTTCTGCTACCAATCCGGGTTCCAGCACCGTCAGCTGGTTCTCGGCAGTGTCTTTGGCACGGGTACTCCCTCCTGCCCAGCCGGGTTCCAGCACCGTCAGCTGTTTCTCGGCAGAGCCTTTGGCCGAGGTGCCTCCTTCTCGGTGTCCGAGTTCCAGCAACGTCTGCTGGTTCTTGGTAATGTTTTAAAGCACAGGTACCTCCTGCTTAGAAACAGTGTTCCAGCACCGTCAGCTGGTCCACAGTTGTGCCATTGGCTCTTGTTTCTTCTGCTACCCATCCGGGTTCCAGCACCGTCAGCTGGTTCTCAGAAGTGTCTTTGGCACGGGCACTCCCTCCTGCCCAGCCTGGTTCCAGTACGCCTGCTGTTTCTGGGTAGTGTCAACGTCACTTTGCCACCGATACGTTGTCCTGTCGTGTTGCGGTCGGGTTAGCCGAGTCTATGGTGCCTGCAGTTTCGGTGCTTCCTATGTGGGCTGCGGGTTCTGTTACTAAAGGCTGGTTCCGTAGTGCCAATAGGACAAGCACCCCCTGTTAGACTGTGGGATTCGGTAACTGCGTCCTGCTCGCGGCCTTGCAACTTTGTTGATTATGGGTACCTTCTGCTACCCATCCGGGTTCCAGCACCGTCAGCTGGTTCTCGGCAGAGCCTTGGGCCTAGGTGCCTCCTTCTCTGTATCCAAGTTCGAGCAACGTCTGCTGGTCCTTGGTAGTGCTTTGTAGTACCTGTACCTCCTGCTTAGTAACCGAGTTCCAGCACCGTAAGCTGGTCCACGGTTGTTCCATTGGCTCTTCTTCCTTCTGCTGCCCCTCCGGGTTCCAGCACCGTCAGGTGGTCCTCGCTAGTTTCATTTGCTCTTGCAGCTTCTGCTACACATCCTGGTTCCAGCACCGTCATTTGGTTCTCGGCAGAGCCTTTGGCCTAGGTGCCTCCTTCTTGGTATCCGAGTTCCAGCAACGTCTGCTGGTCCTTGGTAGTGCTTTGTAGCACAGGTACCTCCTGCTTAGTAACCGTGTTCCAGCACCGTCAGCTGGTCCACAGTTGTGCCATTGGCTCTTGTTCCTTCTGCTGCCCCTCCGTGTTCCAGCACCGTCAGCTGGTCCTCGCTAGTTCCATTTGCTATTGTTCCTTCTGCTACCCATCCGGGTTCCTGTACTGTCAGCTGGTTCTCTGCAGTTCCTCAGCATTCTTGTACCTTCTGCTACTTTTCCAAGTTCAAGCTTGTGGAAATGGTTTTTGATTCTCACTCTGGATCTCCCTGACAATGACCCTGAAGACGACGACCCTGAAGACCACACAGAAGAATACCTAAAAGATGGCCCTGAAGAAGATGACCAAGAGGACAAAGAACATGAAGACAACCACCAAGATGCAGAACAACAAGAGACAGAAGAACAAAAAGCATAAAAACCAAAAGCAGAAGAACATTAAGCATAAGACTAAAAATCTGAGCAAATGATATTATCTAATTTATAAGCAGAAGAAGACTAAGCAGTGTATGGGGGGGTGAGTCCGTTCCTCCTCGTGGTGCCCCTGGAAAAAGCCTGCTGCTGCAGGCCAAACTGAACGCGGACAAATCCTGTTGTAAATCTTTTGTGACAGGCTGAACGGAAGGTGTAATCTTCAAACTTTTATAGATAACAACTACAGGAATGCCTGTCACAAATAAGAATATGATGAAGAAGAATAGGAAGAAGATGAAGAAGTAGAATATGAAGAAGAATAATAGTTGAATAAGAAGATTATGAAGAATGTAAAAAAAAAAAAAATAGGAAGAAGGTGAAGAAGAAGTTGATGAAAAAGATGCTGCTGAGTATGATGGAGAAAGTGTGGGAGAAGTAAAAAAGAAGGTGAAGAGCATGGAAGTAGTGAAACATACATATCTGACAAAATATTAAAGACTTTAACATAGTCAATATCTTTGTAACTACGAACGTCTTCAAAAACAAAAATACTGCTATTCCATTTGATTGGGCTAAACCTCTATGGCTTTAATGCCTCCTACACCTCCCACAATACATTCTACATTATTATTAGTTGTTTTTCTTCATGTAGAATTAACCTACAGGGAAAAAAAGTTTTTTTTTTTTTAATTCCGATATTTCTGTTCCATTGACTTGAATGGGACTTCCGAGATCGGAATAGGCGATACCCGATACTTTTTTTTAGATCGGCTAATCTATTACGATCCGATATTTTTCAGTATCGGGTGGTATCGCTCAACACTAGTCCCAATATAAATAATTATGCAGTTAATTTATATGTAACCTAACAGATAGTAGGGTGCTGTTGCTTTAAGGGTGGTAGTGATCTGCCTTGCCTATTGGACCTCAGTGCAGCCTAATCGTTTGTGCTCTTCTACCCTGACATTGTCATTACCATGGGCAAAGACGTAGCTTCATCTGACCAATAGCACCTTCTTCCGCATGCCATGTAGGAGACACAGGTAGCATGTGGAAGAAGTTGCACTGGTCAGATGGGACCAAAGTAGAACTTTTTGGGCTAACTGCAAAGTACGTTGTGTGACAGAAAACTAACACTGCACATCATTCTGAAAATACCATTCCTGCCATCAAATGTGGTGGCAGCATCATGCTGTGTGGATGCTTTTCTTTAGCAGGGACAGGGAAACTGGTCAGAGTTGATGGGAATATGGTTCAAGCTAAATACATGGCAATCCTGGAGGAAAACCTGTTTGACTGCAAAAGACTTAAGACTGGGGCACAGGTGCACCTTCCAGCAGGATAATCGCCGTAAACATTCTGCCAGAGCTACAATTGAATAGTTTATATCAAAGCATATTCTTGAGTTATGTGTTTGAATGGTTCACAGTCCAGACATAAATCCCATTGAGAATCTTTGTCAAGACTTCAAAATTGCTGCTCTCTATCCAATGTCACTGAGTCAGAGCTAATTTGCAAAGAAGAATGGGCAAATCTGGTAGAGACATATCACCAAAAAGACTAGCAGCAGTAATTGCAGGGAAAAATTATCCTACAAAGTGTTTTTTTTTTGTTTTTTTTTCTCTTTTTTTTTTTTTTTTGTAGCTTCAACTTGAATGGGCTGAATTTGTGATGATGGGTGTGTGTGTGTGTGTGTGTGTGTGTATATGTATATGTGTATATATATATATATATATATATATATATATATATATATATATATATATATATATATATATATATATATATATATATATATATATATATATATATATATATATTTGGGATTCGCTCCGGTAGGTAGTGGCAGTGCTGCAGTAAAGAGGCAACACACAGGCTCACAGTCTAATTTCAGTGGTTTATTGTCACTTTACAAACAGCAGGTTAACAGAAAATAAGGGAAAAACATAAATATACTCCAGCTTGGAGAACCGCTGGTCCCAGACTCACCCCTTGCACGGGACGGGCTTAACTAAGCGGCTGCCAGGTCCTGGGGCATCCGCCAGGTGCCATTCCCAGGGTTGTTGATAGTCTTGCTGCTATGGTCCTGCAGCACGGGGATCCTGTATACAAGTTCAGGCTAAGTCCAGCCAAGTTCCTGTAACTTCCAGACACACCCTCACCATGTGCTAAACACCAACCTCCATTACATAGCCCATAACCACTCCTACAAGTGAGGTAAACCTCACATGGGCTGATCACGTGACCATGACATCATCGCAGGTCCTGTCTTTAGGGAAAAACCCGGCCAAACATTAACCTGCTGGGAGAAATGTATCTCCCATCTAGTTAAACACCCTTTACTGTACCACAATATATATACATATATGTTTATATGTGTGTGTGTATATACATACACACACACACACATACATACATACATACATACATACACACACACACACACACACACACACACACACACACACACACACACACACACACACACACACATATATATATATATATATACACACACACACACACACCTGGATGATCATGCCAACGCATCGGCGACCCACGGTCATGTGACACAGGAGCCGATGGACAGGAATAGTGACGTGCTTTCGGCGTGAGCATGTTAAATGTTACATGTGCCGGAAACATTGCAAGCTCATCGCCGGAGCCTGAAGCAAACACTGAGGTATAAGTATGTCTAATGTTGGAAAGGGGTTAAGTCATCCCAGGGCAAAGGTATAAATGGAAAAGAATAGGGGTCCCAGGACAGAGCCTTGAGGAACACCGAGAGAAAGCGAGTGTGAGATGAGGATGTAGTATAGGAATGGGAGACTCTAAATGTGAGGTATGAGAATATCTGGGAAAGGGAAAGATCTTTAATGCCAAGGGAAGAGAGGTTTTGTAGTAGGAATGAGTGTTTTTAATGTGTTAAAGGCAGAGAACATTTTTATGTCAAATAATCTCTGGAGGCAGATTCTGATGGAGATCAGTGTCTGGCCCATAGCCCTGAACAGCTAATTTACAATTAAGGAAAACATGGATTTCTCTGAAATAAGACATCAGATCACAGATATCAAGGTATCATTGTATTCAGCTTCCTATGACTGCTTAGGAGGGTTGATCCTACTGACATGTGCCCTTTAATAAACGTTCTGATGCAATATCAGTATACCGTAGTAGAGGTTTGCTTGTAATGCAGTATACATATTAGTCCATCAGACCTTGACCAGGTCACACTCTGTACACAATATAAATACACAAAAACCCAGATCAAGTCTGGGAAAAATGAGTGTTTGCATCCATATATAGAATAGACATACATTTTATTTAATTACAGCACAGAATAATCAGAGAAATATAAAAAAAATAGTTAAAAGATGCCCCCTGTCAACATGGAGACGCAGCGGAAAAAAAGTATATTGGACATAAAATCCTTTCAAGATATTAAATAATCAGATGATAATGGTAAAATAATGCATAACAGACTATCATTTATCCTGTGGAAGGAAAGACAAAATAATTGTTTGTCAGCAGAAGGTGAATGTAAGCAGAACAAAAAATGCACAGTGCTGTAAGTCTGTCTAGCAATGCACCTTTTTGTTGCAGAAATCAGAATTATGTCAAACCACAGGATCATGCATAGTAATTTCTGCCATTGTACATGGATAAGGATAAACTAAAATCACATAGTGGTATAGTGTCTTAGTTTGCTTCACAGACTTCACTCATTAGCAAGGATTGGAATAGTTTTAACCTAGTATCACAAAAAACTGACATGTAAAGACTATAAGAAAGAAATTAATGCATATGACTTTTTTTTTTTTTTACCTGTTAGAGAGCAAATGCTAGATGACCGCTGTGTCTCCCACCCCAACGCGCGTTTTCACCTATTCTTCCGGGGGCATCTTTTAATAATTTTTTTATATTTCTCTGATAATTCGGTGTTGTAATTAAATAAAATTTATGTCTATTCTATGTATGGACACAGACACTCCTTTTTCACATACTTGATCTGGGTTTTTGTAATGCAGCATGTTTTATATATTTGCCTTAAGTTTTAGATCAATAAGAAGTATTGTACACTATATATATTAATCAGCTTTGTGTACTTTGTTGTCCAGTAATGTGTACATGGAGATGAAATCCATTTCTCACAAACTATGGAAGTATAACCGCTACCGATACATCATGATGTACCATGACAAGCCATGGCTGCCTCCTCCATTTATCCTGCTGAGCCATATATATCAACTCATTCACCATCTTTGCCAGCATCACTATCACACTGAGAATGACCAAGATGAAGGGGACGGTGGATTAAGTAAGTAATTACTTCTTAAGTAAAATGGGTCTGTTTTCTCGATTCTTTTTCAGTGAAGAAGGCGGACAAAAAAGGGAACTTGCCTAGCACAAGTTCAAAAGAAATAAAGTATTTACAGCATCGATGATTATCCTGTACTGTGTATCAGCTCGATATTGATATATAGTGCATAGGTTTGACCCTTTGACACAGCTGGGTCTTCAAGCACTGCTGAGGAATTACAGTCTTCTATCACTAGACTATAAGTTGTCGGGTAGTCTTCTGGAGGAATATGCAAAAATGTCTTGCTTTACTTTGATACGCCCATTCAGAAATGAACTGATGTGCCAAGTTACTTGAATGAAGAAGAGAACTGAGTGTCCATATTCCTTTTTAATATTTCTGTGTATTGTGGACCTTAAGTACTATACGGAGTGCTGTCCAAGCCTTATACTATATGGTGGTCTCAGTCAATGTTATGAGGGCACCGTAGCGATTCTTCATTGTTAAGGAGTAGTGATGAGCAAGTATACTCGTTGTTTGGGTCTTCCCGAGCATGCTCAGGTGTTCTCCGAGTATTTTAGCGTGCTCGGACATTTCGTTTTCATCGTCTCAGCTGCATGATTTGTGGCTGCTGGACAGCCTGAATACATATGATGAATGCCTGTTTGTTAGGGAATTCCCACATGTATTCAGCTTGTCTAGCAGCCGCAAATCATGCAGCTGAGAAGATGAAAACTAAATCACCGAGTACACCAAAATACTCGGAGCGCAACCGAGCATGCTCGGGGAAACCAGAGCAACGATGCTACTCGCTCATCACTATTAGGCTGGATTCACACGTAGCGGAACTCTCGCGGAAATTACCGCGAGAGTTCCGGAATGCCATTCCGCGGGAAAATCGCATTTTAAATTCCCGCGATTTTCCCGCGGAAAAACTAGCATTTTGCAATGGGGGCGCTAATCACAACTCCCAATTCATATTATTATTATTATTATTATTATTATTATTATTGTTTTCAGGCTTCTATCTTTATGTTCGTGGTGCACGTTTGACTCTCTGTAAAACCCGTCTGTTAATCTTAGTTTTTTTCCTCTTTCCGACAATGCTTAATGTTATCTATGAAGATCTGTCATATTAAACCGTAGACTGTTCTATAAAATAAAGAAACCCTGAAGGCTTGACGGACGAGAAGCAGCAGTTTAGTCAGTGGGAAAATGTAAATTCACCCCATGCCTTGATGTGTTTAATCAGTAGCTCTATTCTACAGGGCTTTATGGCTTGATTTGACTGTAGCGAGCTGTATAAAAACAGTATTTTCCCTGTGATTAACACACTTGCAACCCACAGTTCAGCTTTGTTTTCATCCTTTTAAACTGCCTAATTAAATCCAGCTCCTTGCTGACATTATTGTACAACGTGGACATTCACAAAATCACTTTTAATGTACCACTGGGAATCTCATTGTTAGGAATATGAATCTGAATCCTGCCTCGCCACCATGAGTGATCTAGATAGAGCAGTACTGCCACCTTGTGGTCCTAGTTCAGAATTGTCTTAGTATTTTATGTAATTCTCTTACTGTGCCTTTTCATATTATTATTATTATTATTCTTAATTTTTCCGGTCAAGTTAAAAAATAATCATATCTACTCATTTATTTTTTTTTAGAACTCTATCTTAGTGATGATGAACTAAGAAAACTTCATGACTTTGAAGAAAAATGTGTGGAAACTTATTTCCATGAAAAAGATGAAAGTTTACATTCAAGTGACAGTGAAAGGATTCGTGCCACAACCCTAAGGTATAGCGACAAAAGGCCAAAATGGAGTGATGATAAAGTCATTCAAAAGTTAATCAATTTTTATTATGCCTAATTTTGATATATTTAGGAAAGATTGAAGATGACATTACAGATAATAGGACACCAATGAACCAAGAAATCGGTAATCAGTTCAGTAATGCTTAGATTGCATACACATCCAGTTTCCGCTCTCTACACTCTACAGAAACTGCCCTCACTAAAGTCTCTAATGATCTACTAACAGCTAAATCAAATGGTCATTACTCCATACTAATTCTCTTGGATCTCTCTGCAGCATTCGACACTGTGGATCATCAGCTCCTCCTCACTATGCTCCGTTCCATTGGCCTCAAGGATACCGTTCTCTCCTGGTTCTCCTCCTATCTCTCTGACCGCCCCTTTACTGTATCTTTTGCCGGTTCCTCCTCTCACCTTCCCCTTACTGTTGGGGTTCCTCAAGGATCGGTTCTAGGCCCCTCCTCTTCTCCTTGTACACTGCCCCTATTGGTCAAACAATCAGTAGATTTGGTTTCCAGTACCATCTCTTTGCTGATGACACCCAATTATACGCTTCTTCTCCTGACATCACGCCAGCCTTTCTAGAAACCACCGGCGATTGTCTAAACGCTGTGTCTAACATCATATCCTCACTATATCTGAAACTGAACCTGTCAAAGACTGAACTCTTTGTGTTTCCTCCCGCTACTAATGTACCTATACCCGACACTGCCATTTCCGTGTGTGGTTCCACGATTACTCCCCAGCAACATGCCCGCTGTCTTGGGGTCATACTTGACTCTGAGCTTTCCTTCGCCCCCCACATCCAATCACTGGCTCGCTCTTGTTATCTGCATCTCAAAAACATTTCTAGAATTCGACCTTTTCTTACCTTTGACTCTGCAAAAACTCTTACTGTTTCTCTTATTCATTCTCGTCTGGACTATTGTAACTCTCTTCTAATCGGTCTCCCTCTTACCAAACTCTCCCCTCTCCAATCTGTCTTAAATGCTGCAGCCAGGATCATATTCCTCGCTAATCGTTACACCGATGCCTCTACCTTGTGCCAGTCATTACACTGGCTACCCATCCACTCTAGAATTCAGTATAAACTTATTGCCCTCACCCACAAAGCACTCCATAGCTCAGCACCACCCTACATCTCCTCCCTTGTTTCAGTCTACCACCCTATCCGTGCCCTCCGTTCTGCTGATGACCTGAGGTTAGCTTCCACAATAATCAGAACCTCCCACTCCCATCTCCAAGACTTGACACGTGCTGCACCAATTCTTTGGAATGCACTTCCCAGGTCAATACGATTAGTCCCCAATCCCTACAATTTTAAGCGTGCCCTGAAAACTCAATTATTCAGACTGGCCTACCGCCTCAACACATTAACCTAACTATCCCTGTGTGGCACAGTCAAACGTTTTACCGTAACCAGGTTTCCCGTATCATGTTCCCACATGCTTTATGCATCTATTAGCCCTCTGTGTCCGTACTGTTACACACTTAACATTATGGCTGGTCCAAACAATCAGGGCAACTGTTACCACCCACCTTTCGTGTCTCCCCTTTTTTCCTCCTAGATTGTAAGCTTGTGAGCAGGGCCCTCATTCCTCTTGGTATTCGTTATAATCTATGTGATTATTGTTATGCTGTAATGTCTATTGTCTGTACAAATCCCCTCCGAAATGTAAAGTGCTGCGGAATATGTCGGCGCTATAGAAATAACATTTATTATTATTATATTATAGACACACCAATAGTAACGTCAGCATTACCCGTAGTAGGACGTACTATACAGTGTTCTTACTATTAAATTGGAAGTGATATATGTGCTAAGAAAATCGCCCATCCTGCATCAATGGACCCAAAAGGATCCCATAAGACTAAGTATATGGGCCTGGCATTGACAATGTGGTTAAAATTTTTTCCTACATATTAAAGGCCCAACAAGGAATCTTTTTTTGTGCAATTTACTGTTGGGGTTTTACTGTAGGTTGTAGAAAAGAAGAGCGAATATTGCATAGAGAATAGTTAGATTAGGGAATGTGATAATCCTGCCTAAAGAAAAGTGTTTTTCGGCCATGCTTAAAACTGACCATTAGGAATTAACAATTTTAAGGTCCGACACCTGCCGATCAGGAAGTTATTGCATATACTAGTGATATGTCCTAATTTCATATAGTCGGAAGAGCTGAAATATGATAATGGCTGATCCTTACAGTGCATATCCCCTAAATTATAACACTAAGTGGTTCTAGTACCAAAGAAAAATGGAAGACTGCTTAAGACCTCCTTCACAGGTCCGTGTTTCCAGCACGTGTGATATCCAGTTATTTCATGGCTACCACATGTAACCACTGTCCGTTCTCAAGTCCGTTTTTTTTCCAGCAGAACAGATGACAAGGGTCAATTCAAGTCTATGGGTCCATGAAAAACTTATACAGCACATGGATGGCATCTGTGTGTCATCCATGTGCTGTACGTGTTTAACATTGCAAAGTATAGGAGGAGCTTTATAATTTTAATTTTTTCTTTAATAACCATACCGGGAAAAACCACAGATGACACAGTGATGACACTAGTACCATTTCTTCTCATATGTGTTTAAATGTGGACGTCGGAAGGAGGTCTAAGAAGATAGATATAGAGATATACAGTCATATGTAAAAGTTTGGGCACCCCTATTAATGTTAACCTTTTTTCTTAATAGCAATTTTGGTTTTTGCAACAGGTATTTCAGTTTCATATATCTAATAACTGATGGACTCAGTTATATTTCTGGATTCAAATGAGGTTTATTGTACTAACAGAAAATGTGCAATCTGCATTTAAACAAAATTTGACCGGTGCAAAAGTATGGGCACCCTTATCATTTTCTTGATTTGAACACTCCTAACTACTTTTTACTGACTTCCTGAAGCACTAAATTGGTTTTGTAACCTCATTGAGCTTTGAACTTCATAGCCAGGTGTATCAAATCATGAGAAAAGGTATTTAAAGTGGCCACTTGCAAGTAGTTCTCCTATTTGATTCTCCTATGAAGAGTGGCATCCTCAAAACAACTCTCAAATGATCTGAAAACAAAGATTATTCAACATAGCTTTTCAGGGGAAGGATACAAAAAGTTGTCTCAGAGACTTAACCTGTCAGTTTCCACTGTGACGAACATAGTAAGGAAATGGAAGAACACAGGTACAGTTCTTGTTAAGCCCAGAAGTGGCAGGCCAAGAAAAATATCAGAAAGGCAGAGAAGAAGAATGATGAGAACAGTCAAGGACAATCCACAGACCACCTCCAAAGACCTGCAGCATCATCTTGCTGCAGATGGTGTCACTGTGCATCGGTCAACAATACAGCGCACTTTGCAGAAGGAGAAGCTGTATGGGAGAGTGATGCGAAAGAAGCCGTTTCTGCAAGCACGCCACAAACAGAGTCGCCTGAGGTATGCAAAAGCACATTTGGACAAGCCAGATACATTTTGGAAGAAGGTCCTGTGGACTGATGAAACAAAGATTGAGTTGTTTGGTCATACAAAAAGGCGTTATGCATGCGCTGTATTGTTGACCGATGCACAGTGACACCATCTGCAGCAAGATGATGCTGCAGGTCTTTGGAGGTGGTCTGTGGATTGTCCTTGACTGTTCTGACCATTCTTCTTCTCTGCCTTTCTGATATTTTTCTTGGCCTGCCACTTCTGGGCTTAACAAGAACTGTACCTGTGTTCTTCCATTTCCTTACTATGTTCCTCACAGTGGAAACTGACAGGTTAAATCTCTGAGACAACTTTTTGTATCCTTCCCCTGAAAAGCTATGTTGAATAATCTTTGTTTTCAGATCATTTGAGAGTTGTTTTGAGGAGCCCATGATGCCACTCTTCATAGGAGAATCAAATAGGAGAACTACTTGCAAGTGGCCACTTTAAATACCTTTTCTCATGATTTGATACACCTGGCTATGAAGTTCAAAGCTCAATGAGGTTACAAAACCAATTTAGTGCTTCAGGAAGTCAGTAAAAAGTAGTTAGGAGTGTTCAAATCAAGAAAATGATAAGGGTGCCCATACTTTTACACCGGTTAAATTTTGTTTAAATGCAGATTGCACATTTTCTGTTAGTACAATAAACCTCATTTGAATCCAGAAATATAACTGAGTCCATCAGTTATTAGATATATGAAACTGAAATAGCTGTTGCAAAAAACAAAATTGTTATAAAGAAAAAAGGTTAACATTAATAGGGGTGCCCAAACTTTTACATATGACTGTGTGTGTGTATATATATATATATATATATATATATATATATATATATATATATATATATATATATATATATATATTATTCATAAAGGAAACGTGTTGTGGCTTGATTCTAAGTCTTGTGTAACTGATGGGGACTGCCAGGCAAAGCATAGGGATGCCCTTCTTCAGGCTTGGTGTTGAGTTCAATAACTTGCCATGTTACATTACTGAATACTATTTTCTTCTTTTCATGTAGAACTGAAGAAATGTTCTTGCATCTTAAGGAGGTGAATGAGAAAGTGTTCTACATAAAAGACTCCCTGATATCTCTGGACAGCCAGCTGGGACACTTACAAGACCTCTCAGCCCTAACAGTGGACACACTGAAAGTGATCTCAGCAGTGGATACATTACAAGTAGAAGAGGCCCTTATACAAGACCAAAAAACATTGTCATGTAAGAAGATGCCCCATAGTTGGAGTAATATGACATGTTCTGAGAACAACAAACAATATAATTATTATAGTATGCCACCGTCACTGCTGAGGACTTTAGCCAGGAGCCAGTGGCCTTCAGAGTGCCATGATCCCTCTAAGAAAACATGCTCTCTCCCTTTAGAAAATTGTAACGCAAAAGAATCTGAGACTGAAAGTGACACTGTCACTTCTGGGATATCATCAGAGAGCAAGTCTACTCCAATATATGGGAATTTTCTGCTTGTTCCTTCAAGTCCTGTTGGGATATCTTATTCTCATGAACCTGTTTTGGACTTCTCCGTTCCTGATGTTTTTAACAGTGATGAAATCGATTACAGAGTTGGCAAAATGAAAAATAGTATTTGTATATCTCCAATTGACCTAAACACCCATGGTCAAGAGGGTTCAGACAATGGTAATACAACAGTGACTCCCAAGGATGAGCTCAGGCTTCCAGACATTGGCCAAAATAATGTGGACAATGTTGGAGAAAAATCACTTGTATCCTCTGCTGCTACAGGAGGTTTTGTAAATTGGGCCTTTTCAGAAGAAGGTGAAGTTGGAGTTTTTAATGGTGGCAAGAACCAAAAGCTGTGCATTCACCCTAATCACTGTGAAGACTGCCAGTGTTTAAATAGTTTTAATAATGGTATCCATGTAAAGGACACAAATCTCCATTCTCAAAACTCTCATAGGAATATATCAACTGATGACCAGCAGCAAAACAACTCATTTTGGGTCAGCCCTCTTCATATGAACTGGAATTTCCGAAAATCCAGTTTTAAAGGTCAAAAAGATAAGAAAGATGGGAAGACAAGTACAATAAAAGGTATACACTACAGATGCATTCCTAAAACTAACCCCAAAATAAATCAAAGGCCTCCTCGATCCTTAATTACGGTACCTTACTGTCGTCCTATTAAAACTTTCTGGTTTTCTATATTTCTTTCTCAAATTTTACTTCAGAGTTTGCTAAATGTTCTGAATTTAGTCAAGTTGCAAGGGCTAAAGAGAAAATCCGGAACACTTTCAGAAGATCAAACAAAGAGAAGAAAAAACAAACTCAGCTTCAAGTGCCAGTAAGTCCAATCAAGGGATTGTAACCCTTACCATACTTTACCATATCTCCCAGTATTGCATTGGCCATTGGCTATGAGTCCATGTAATAGACCACCTACATATGATTCACTGATTTTGATACTAAGGGTCTGTTAAAATATAACTTTTACTAAATATCCTTAAATAAGATCTTAATAGTGTTCTTCAACCTATAAAGTTTTTTTTTTTTCTTACAAACCACTGCCAACAGTCTAAAATAATAAAGGAAATGATATTCACCCTACTACTCATTCCTAGTTTCCAACTGCTCGGTTTTTACTGGGCTCCTATGATGATGTGGTATGTTGTCTTGTGACATGTGCAGCCATTTACCGACTGTAGCCATGATTTATCAACCCCACTATGGTCACTACTGTGGCCAGTATTTAACTATGGTCATATGTCAACAGAGACTGGCAGGGGTACCAAGGAAGCATTAGCACAGGATCATCAGCATAGTAAAATCAGTATTGGCCTTTTGTTAGTTTAGACTGTTGACATCTGCATATAAAAATAAATAAAATAAGGATGGGGATGGACAATCCCTTTAAAGATAACCCCTTTCCTTATAACTAATTGCGGCATATACAGTATATTTCATAAAAGGGGGATCACCTGCTCAGTTTCTTCTCCCCAAAAGCCAGAGAACACTCTACAGAGGACAGTTCAGGTTGGCCATGGTTTACCACAACAAAATCGGCTCCATTATCAAAGTGTTCTGATGAGAGAATGTCAATAAGACATCTGGGTTCACCCTAGAGAGCATTTTCAATAATTCTCTAACAGTTGCTCATTAATGAATTAATATGATCAACATACAGTGGAGGAAATAATTATTTGATACCTTGCTGATTTTGTAAGTTTGCTCACTGACAAAGACATGAACAGTCTATAATTTTAAGGGTAGGTTAATTTTACCATTGAGAGATAGAATATCAAAACTAAAATCCAGAAAATCATATTGTATAAATTATATAAATTTATTTGCATTTTGCAGGGAGAAATAAGTATTTGATCCCCTACCAATCATTAAGAGTTCTGACTCCTACAGACCAGTTAGATGCTCCTAATCAACTAGTTACCTGCATTGACCCCTTAATGACCAGGGGTATTTTTGGTTTTTGCATTTTCATTTTTCCCTCCCCTTCTTTCCAGAGCCATAACTTTTTATTTTTCTGTCTATATGGCCATGTGAGGGCTTATTTTTTGTGGGACGAGTTGTACTTTTAAATGACACCATTGGTTTTACCATGTCGTGTACTCGAAAACGGGAAAAAAATTCCAAGTGCGGTGAAATTGCAAAAAAAGTGCAATCCCACACTTGTTTTTTGTTTGGCTTTTTTGCTAGGTTCACTAGATGCTAAATCTGACCTACCATTATGATTCTCCAGGTCATTACGAGTTCATAGACACCAAACATGTCTGTGTCCTCTTTTATCTAAGTGGTGAAAAAAAATTCCAAAGTTTGCTAAAAAAAAAAAAAAAAATTTGCGCAATTTTCCGAGACTTGTAGCGTCTCTATTTTTCATGATCTGGGGTTGGGTGGGGGCTTATTTTTTCCGCGCCGGGCTGACGTTTTTAATGATACCAGTTTTGTGCAGATACGTTCTTTATTCGGACTCCCATGACAGCACCACGAGAGAGGGGCTCCGCCCTTTAGGAACAGGAAACCTACAGATACAAAAGGGCGGGACCTCTCCCACGCATCAGTTGGTTTCCTGTTCCTGAGGGGACGGGATCCTACAGAGAAACCGGATCCCAGGCCGGCCGGCCGATACAGGTAGCGAGGGGGTCTCCTACCTCGGCTTGGTGCGGAACTCCTGGAGGACGACACGGTGGCCCAGGATGGGTGGCACAGCGGTGGCGTATGCAGCAGGGAGCGGCGTCCGGAAGAGGTCCGTCTCCAGGGTAAGGCCGCCGCCGGTGAGTATGCCCCCCCGGGGGGCTCCCGGCTCCGGCGGCGCAAGTGCGGTGGTATCGGGGGGCCGGCGTGGCTGCGGGGTGCTGAGGCCGGGGAGCGCTACATTCCGGAGCGCCCGGGCGTCCCGCGTGACTTCCGGTCACGTCGGGGTCGCGGTGACGTCAGGGGGCGGGCGGAGGATGCGCTTCCGGGTCAGCGGCGCCACTGCGCAGGCGCGAGGAAACCAAGATGGCGGCGCCCATCGAAAACGCCGGTAAGCGTCGGCTCTCCGGCCAGGTGCGGCGCCAGCTGGGGAAGGGAGCCCTATTAAGGGGGGAGGGGCGCGGCAGGAATACTGCTGTCCGGAGGAGGGGTATATAGGCAGGACCCTGGCAGGGTGCCTTGCCTTGGCCTCATTATTGCGAGCAGTAATGGAGAGCGATCAGCAGCAGCAGCAGCGGCAGCAGCAACGTCGGCAGCAGCGACAAGCATCTCTGCCGCCCCTGGATGACCTTCGGCAGGTCAAGCAGAAAAAGAAAGAGTCCCGTGACAGTAAGGAACGTGCGGGACGAAGTGACCAATCCAGTCAGAAAAGCTCCTCTAGGCAGACAGGAGCATCGACTGAGAAGAATCCCCCTCATTCTCCGGTACTTGATTGTGGCACTGGTAAGTGATCTTCGTGAAAGTTCACTCAGTGATGGGACCCCCCTTCTGTGTTTTATTATAGGGGAAGAAGGCTACAAGTAAAACTAAACACAGGGAATGCGCACTCTGTGCATGCCCATTACCTGACTCATGCCCCAAAAAATTGTGCCCCCCCTGTATTCAGCAGACAGTGGCGGAAGAGTCGCCCGTGGTAGCGGCGAGTTTAAGGGACATAGTCAGGGCAGAAATGAAGGAAACCCTAAAGTCTTTGTCCCAGCCGGAAAGTCTAAGGGGCGAGGTCCCGGTGGAGTCCGATTCCTCGGCAGAATGGAGGAGAAGTAGAGACTCCCAGGCTTCATCTCCCTCGTCCTCCTCAGGAGAAGAGGGATCGGGGTGGTTTTGTCTGCCACTTGACCGAGTAGACAAGCTGGTCAAAGCAGTCAGAGGGACAATGGAAGTAGAGGAGCCTAAGCCCCAGTTATCCATGCAGGATGTCATGTTCGGGGGCCTGGAACAGAGGAAGCGTAGAGTCTTCCCATTAAATCAGAAAATCCAGGATCTGATCCACAGAAAGTGGAAAAAAACGGATAAGAGAGGGTCGCTACCACCAGCCCTCAAACGCAGATATCCCTACGACGATCCGGCAGTGAATACTTGGGACAAGGCCCCCAAATTAGATGCAGCCATTGCGAAGGCATCGAAAAGATCCTCGCTACCCTTTGAGGACATGGGATCCCTTAAAGATCCCCTAGACAGGAGGGCAGATACCTTCCTTAAGAATACCTGGGAAATGGCTGCTGGGTCCTTAAGACCAGCAGTGGCATCAACATGCACGGCCAGGTCCATGATGGTCTGGTTGGACCAGTTGGAGTCACAATTAAAACAGGGTACATCGAGGCAAACAATTCTTGGGGCCCTACCAACAATCCAAGAGGGAGCAGCATTCTTAGCAGATGCCTCAGCGGATGCAGTAAGAATGGCCGCCAGGGCAGCAGGTCTTTCTAATGCGGCTCGTAGAGCCCTGTGGCTGAAGTGCTGGCAAGGGGACATTCAGTCCAGGGCGAAGCTCTGTTCTATTCTGTGTGAGGGTGAATATTTGTTCGGCGCAGCCCTGGACGAACTGCTTGAGAAAGCTGGGGACGACAAGAAAAAATTCCCAAATCTCTGGTCTGCGTCCTACCGACGTCCATTTGGTAGAAGGAGATTCGGTTAGGGGAGAAGGCGCAATTCTTCGCCTATTAGAGACCGTCCCAGATGGGAAGATAGAAGGAGAAGAGGTACGGGCTACATGTTCAGACGCTCGTCGAGAGATCAAAAGAGACCGAATCAATGACTAGTAATTCCCGTGGGGGGTAGACTGTCATCCTTCCTCCCGGCATGGTTACAGATTACAAATAGTGACTGGGTGCGCAAGGTAATATCCACCGGGCTTAGATTGGAGTTTACCCAGGTCCCGCGGGATACCTTTAAAGCAACTCCTTTAAGATCTTCACCCCTTGAACAAGCAGCCTTAGAAGCGGAGGTCTTAAGCCTTTGCCAGAAAAACGTCCTGATAGAGGTTCCAGATTCTGAGAGAGGAAGAGGGTTCTACTCTCCCTTATTCCTGATCCAAAAACCTGATAAGACATTTAGGACGATTATTAATCTACGTTTCCTTAATAAGTTTTTGGTTAATCGTACTTTTAAGATGGAGTCCATCAATACAACAATAAAAATATTGTTTAAAGGGTGTTTTATGGCAGTCATAGATTTGAAAGATGCGTACTATCATGTACCTATCCATGCAGATTTCCAGCAGTACCTGAGAGTGGCAGTTTCAGTAGACGGCACAGTCCGTCATTATCAGTATAGAGCCCTTCCCTTTGGTCTCTCAGCAGCGCCCCGGGTATTTACAAAAATAGTGGCCGAGGTTATGGCTCATTTACGGGAAGTGGACATCTTAATTGTTCCATAGTTAGATGATTTTTTGATTGTGGGGAAATCAGTGGGCCATTGTATATCCCAGATAGAAAGAGCTAAATCAAGGTTAGAAAACCTCGGGTGGATATTAAACTATGAAAAATCCCGACTCCAGCCCTTAAAGATACAGAAGTTTCTAGGCTTACTATTAAATTCATAAACTCAGCAGTGTCTATTACCATTGGATTAATTGCAAAAGATACAGCAGCAGGTTCTTCGGGCGATTGATAATCCTTCTATGACCCTCAGACAGGCCATGTCCCTGTTAGGCTCTCTAACCTCATGCATCCCAGCAGTCAGGTGGGCACAATTCCATACTAGAGCCCTTCAGAAGGACGTCCTGGTTTATAGCAGGGCCTTGGAAGGCTCCTTACAGGGTCGAGTGTTGCTAAGCCCCTCAGCTGTTACGTCGCTTAGATGGTGGCTCGATGACAAGAACCTAGCCTCAGGGGTGCCCTGGGTAACGCAGATAACCCGTATTATAACCACAGACGCTAGTCCCTTCGGTGGGGGGGCCCATATGGGGAACATAGTGGTACAGGGACATTGGGATTCTGATGCTGAGATCTCATCCAACCAGAGAGAGCTATTGGCGATAGAGCGGGCAGTCAAAAAACTCATTATGTACCTACAGGGCCATCACGTGAGGATACTCTCGGACAACCAGGTAGCGGTAGCATATGTCAACCACCAAGGTGGAACCCGCTCCGACGCCCTGATGCGGATAACAGAACGTCTCCTTCAGATAGCAGAGGAAAGTTTTCTATCTTTAACAGCCCTCCACATCAAAGGAAAAGACAACGTGAAGGCAGACTTTCTAAGCCGCAAGGCTCTAAAGCAAGGAGAATGGGCTTTGAACAGGGATATTTACCACCAGATTGTCAGCAGATGGGGTCAGCCAGAGGTAGACCTCTTTGCCACCAGAGAAAACAGAAAAGAAAAATCGTTCTTCTCTCTGAATCCCAGGGAAAATCCACTGGCAGTGGATGCCCTCCTGATAAGATGGAACTTTTCTCTGGCATACGCCTTCCCACCATTAAATCTTCTACCTCTGGTAGTGAGGAAGATCAGGGAAGATCGGGCAAGAGTCATATTAATTGCCCCCTTTTGGCCCAGGAGGACCTGGTTCGCATGGTTGAGGACCATGTCGGTATGCGATCCCTGGGTACTGCCAAACCTTCCGGATCTCCTCTACCAGGGGCCAGTCAGCCACCCGCAAGTAGCGGGACTCCATTTGACGGCGTGGTGTTTGAGAGGACACTATTAAAGGATAGAGGGTTCTCCAAGAATTTAATTGATACCCTCCTAAAAAGCAGAAAACTGACTACCACTAACATTTATGCTAGGACCTGGAAGCGATTCCTGTCCACCTTTCAGTTTGATGTCAGAGACGGAATTCCCACGAAACATATTCTGGAGTTTCTCCAGAGGGGTCTCGAATTGGGTCTCGCCACAAGTACATTAAAAGTACAGGTTTCAGCCTTAGGAGCCTTGTTTGCATGTGATATTGCCAATAACTATTGGGTAGCAAGGTTCATCAAAGCAGCGGCTAGATCGAGACCCATACACAAAGACAGATGTGTGCCTTGGGACTTAAACTTAGTCCTTACAGCCATGACAGAGAGTCCGTTTGAACCTTTGGATTCTGCCTCATTAAAGATTATATCTCTTAAGGCAGCATTTCTAGTAGCGATAACATCCGCACGTAGAGTGAGCGACATACAGGCACTTTCCAGATTGCCCCCTTACACAGAGTTCTTACAGGATAGAGTAATCCTGAGGCCAGATCCAGCATACCTTCCCAAGGTAGCATCACAATTTCACAGGACACAAGAGATAGTTCTGCCTTCCTTCCTCCCTAATCCGACCAACCCTAAGGAGCAAAAACTTCAGGCATTAGATATTAGGAGATGCTTACTTAAATATTTAGCAGCCACGGATCCTTGGAAGAAGGAGAATGCATTATTCCTATCCTTCCAAGGTCCCAGGAAAGGTTGTAGGGTATCGAAACGCACATTAGCAAGGTGGATTAGGGAGGCTATCTCTCTTGCCTACACAGCAGGTGGAGGTCCGGCTCCGCAGAACCTGAGGGCGCATTCCACTCGTGCCATGGCATCATCTTGGGCAGAAAGATCTGGAGTGTCAATTTTTCAGATATGTAAGGCGGCCACCTGGTCATCTCCTTCCACCTTTTTTAACCACTGCCGGTTAGACATAGGTGCCTCCTCAGATCTCACCTTTGGGCTAAGGGTGCTGCAGGCTGTAGTCCCTCCCTAAGTTAGTTTACATCTCTGTAATTCTCTCGTGGTGCTGTCATGGGAGTCCGAATAAAGTATTAAGTTACTTACCGGTAACGGTATTTTTCGGAAGCCCATGACAGCACCCTTAGTTCCCTCCCTTGTTCACATATAGGGGTGCACTCCTTTAGAAGATTGTCCACAGTTTACTGTATGTGGGAGATGGTATAAAATATTTCTGGTAAATAGGGTAGATAGGTTGTATATATTATATGTTGTTTACTAACCATGGTAGCCTCTCAAGCTCTGTAATCCAACTGATGCGTGGGAGAGGTGCCGCCCTTTTGTATCTGTAGATTTCCTGTTCCTAAAGGGCGGATCCCCTCTCTCGTGGTGCTGTCATGGGCTTCCGAAAAATACCGTTACCGGTACGTAACTTAATACTTTTGATCGCCCGTTATTGCATTTTAATGCAATGTCTTGGCGACCAAAAAAACTTAATTCTGGCGTTTTTAATTTTTTTTCTTGCTCCGCCGTTTAGCGATCGGGTTAATGCTTTATTTTTATTGATAGATCGTTCGATTCTGAACGCAGCGATACCTAATATGTGTATGTTGGATTTTTTTTTACTGTTTTATTTTGATTGGGGCGAAAGGGGGGTGATTTGAACTTTAAGGTTTTTTTTAATTTCTTTTTATTTTTAAACTTTTTTTTCTTTTACTTTTGGCATGCTTCAATAGCTTCCATAGGAGGCTAGAAGTATGTGCAACCCGATCGGCTCTGCTACATATGGGCGATGAGCAGATTGCCCATTTGTAGCAGATTTACTGCTGTGCTTTCAGCGCCGACCACTGGGTGGCGCTGAAAGCCATATGCCTGGAACAACCATAGAGGTCTCATAGAGACCTCTGGTTGTCCAGGCAACATGACGCCGACCCCCGATCACGTGACGGGGGTCATCGATGAGGTCATTTCCAGCCCGGCGGCCGGAAATGCTATTTAAATGCCTGCTGTCAGCTTTGACAGCGGGATTTAACTAGTTAATAGGCGCGGGCGAACGGCGATTCCGCTCGCGCCTATTGCGGGCACATGTCAGCTGTTCATAACATGTCCCGGCTTTGATGCGGGCTCAGCGCCGGAGCCCTCATCAAAGCAGGGGAGATGTCTGATGACATACTGTGCACGCCATTGGACATTAAGGGGTTAAAGACAGCTGTCTTACATAGTCACCTTTTATAAAAGACTTCTGTCCACAGACTCAGTCAGTCAGACTCTAACCTCAACAACATGGGCAAGACCAAAGAGCTTTATAAGGATGTAAGGAACAAGAGCATAGACCTGCACAAGGCTGGATGGGGCTACGAAATCATACGTAGGGCGCTGGGTGAGAAGGAGATAACTGTTGGTGCAATAGTAAGAAAATGGAAGAAATACAAAATGACTGTCAATCGACATCGATCTGGGTTACCATGCAAAATCTCACCTCGTGGGGTATCCTTGATTATGAGTAAGGTGAGAGATCAGCCTAAAACTACACGGAGGGGGAAATTGTTAATGATCTCAAGGCATCTAGGACCACAGTCACCAAGAAAACCGTTGGTAACAAATTACATCGTAAAGGTTTAAAATCCTGCAGTGTCCGCAAGGTCCCCCTGCTCAAGAAGGCACATGTGCAGGCCTGTCTGAAGTTTGCCAATGATCATCTGGATGATTCTGTGAGTGATTGGGAGAAGGTGCTGTTATCAGATTGGCAAAAATTGCGCTCTTTGGCATTAACTCAACTCACCGTGTTTGGAGGAAGAGCAATGCTGCCTATGACCCAAAGAACACCATCCCCACTGTCAAGCTTGGAGGTGGAAACATTATGTTTTGGGAGTGTTTCTCTGCTAAGGGCACAGGACTACTTCACCGCATCAATGGGAGAATGGATGGAGCCAAGTACCGTAAAATCCTGAGTGACAATCTCCTTCCCTCCACCAGGACATTAAAAATAGGTCATGGCTGGGTCTTCCAGCAAGACAATGACCCAAAACATACAGTCAAGGCAACAAATGAGTGGCTCAAAAAGAAGCACATTAAGGTCATGGAGCGGCCTAGCCTGTCTCCAGACCTTAATCCCATAGAAAACTTATAGTTGAAGCTCCGAGTTGCCAAGTGACAGCCTCAAAATCTTAATGATTTAGAGATGATCTGCAAAGAGGAGAGGCCCAAAATTCCTCCTGACATGTGCGAAAACCTCACCATCAACCGCGAAAATGTCTGACTGCTGTGCTTGCCAAAAAGGTTTTTGCTACCAAGTATGAAGTCTTGATTGCAGAGGGATTAAAAATGTATTTCTTACTGCACAATGCAAATAAATGTATATAATTTATACAATGTGATTTTCTTGATTTTATTTTTGATATTCTATCTCTCAATGTTAGAATTAACCTACCCATAAAATTATAGACTGTTCATGTCTTTGTCAGTGGGCAAACTTACAAAATCAGCAAGGGATCAAATACTTATTTCCCCCTCTTCTGTAGTTCCTACTACTGCATTTTCATGGTCGTTGACCTTTAAATGCTAAATTTGCTTGAAACAAATAAAAAAAAAAAAAATACAAATTAATGTATTTTGGCTTTTTAATTTGTACTTCGGCGTTTGTAACAACCTTTTACCAAATCGAGTGCCTGAGAAATCTTATACTGCACGCTTGTTTAGTGCGATTTTCTGCTTATATTACCTAAGTGACTGTTTACATTGTATGTTAGACAATCTGCAGGATTAGGAGACCCATATTGTAATCTGTACATTTGTAGAAATGGATAGTTACATCACTCTTGCATTTGCCAGATTTAAACTGACCTGATGACCTGATGCCAGTGGTAGATAAACTGTTCTTCTGCACAAATAAGATATCCTATGTCTGGCCTTATTTCTGCCTCTTCGCTTCTGCAGGTGATTACAGTTGATGGTTGTTCCCAGAGCACCAAGATGAGCTCAGAACCGGCAGAGTGCAGCAGCCTGGAGAAAGAAGACGAGGAACCGAGCAAGAACAGGCTCTCAGTATCCAGTTTTAATCAGCTAAGTATGTGACCACCTGCTGCTGACAAAACAATAAGATCCTGTCCTAATATACATTAATCTCCCCAAGTAAGAAGCAGAGATACGAAGGCTCCTTACTTGTTCTCCATGTACTTGGGCAAAATCAATTTCTTCAAAACAACAAGATTAAAGTCTTTGGACTTTGAAGTGGGGGCAAAATGCACAAAGTACTTTAATACCACAACCTACATTTTACTGAACAGACCAATCACCATTAGGAAAGAAAATGACTATCTAATATTGATAAAAAGTGCAATTTTTTCCAGCAATAGACTAACTTACTTACCGGCTGTGCCTAGGACTGCACTCATGAGCATGTCTGATATCGCAGCTCCGCTGCAATGCCGGACGCAACAGTAGTTAACCATGGTGCTGTTTCTAGAAGACAGAAGTCATGTTTTCTAATCCCATACAACCACCTTACCATCACAAGGCAGTTGTCGTTCAATGCAGCACCCATAGCACCCGGTGCATGTGCAGTGCATAGATGAATCAGAGGTTACTGCACCTCCTTACACGACACATGGTCACCTTCATCTGCTCACTGCACAAGCACAGACGATTCCTCACTGCTTGTGAATACAGGACCACCTGTGGGACCTATCACAGGTAGACTACTTTTTATGACTTTTTTTTTTATGCTGCCAGAGAATTTTTGGAAAGGGTCCTGTAAAACATTAATGGTCTTATTGAGACATCAGTATTTTTCACATATACATAAAAAATGCCACCGGTATCATCAATGTTTTGGAACCGTGGGTCATCAGTGCTTGGTCCATGTGTCATCAGTATTTTCTCCTTCGTCTCATTGGGGGACACAGAGACTGTGGGTGTGTGCTTCTGCCGTCTGGAGGCTGACACTAAGTATACAAAAAAAGAGTTAGCTCCTCCTCCGCCGCATACACCCTCGCCCCCAGACCGGGCGTAACTCAGTTTTTTGCTTAGTGTCTGATGGAGGCACACGCAGTCTGGAGCTCCAGACTGATTTTTTTTTTTTTTTTTTCTTCTTTTCTATGAAGATAAGACAGGGGCGACGGATCCTATAGAGAGGGTCCGATCTCCCCAAATCATCAACGGGCGACCACGTGTGAGTAACCCTCCACGTGTTTCTCTCCCGCACCGAGGGACACATCTGGGACTTTTCCCCAGACAACCATTTTTCTTTTTTATTTTGTAAAGAGGCGGCAACGCATCCTGATAAGAGGATTTGGTTTCCCCATAACCTCAACGGGCGAGCACGTGTGAGCGACCCTCCACGTTGTTCCTCTCCTGCAACGCGATTCATTGAGGCCCCTTCCACCCCTAGGTAGTGAGACCAGGGGTTGAGTTGGAGGCGCAGGTGAGCCGAGGGATCGATGATTCGTCCCGATACCAGAAGCCTCCCCCTCCCTGCCCGGGGATGGAGTTGAGAGCACCCCAAGAGAGCCCCCACGGCGGAAGGCCCTGCTCACCTTTGATAAATGGGGAGGTCCGCCTCTCTCCCGGAGCGCACCGCAAGTACCCAGTGCTGCCCCCGGCGAGTAACGCCGCATGCCCCTTCTACCGGAGTGCGGCCGGAAGCCCCACCGGCGGCCGCGGCCCCCGCTGCATGAGGAAGTCCGTGGGTATCGCGCGAGGCTCCGCCCGCCGACTTCCGGTGGTAGCCGGAAGACCCGCCCACTGACTTCCGGTACGGCTCAGCCCAGGGGGTGGAGAGCGGCGGGCGCACACAGTACCGGAGCGGAAACTCCCGACCCCCCTCCCCCCTCGCATTTCCGCGGTCGTTCAACAGGAGTGGAACGTTACCTGTGGGTGAGTGCAACCCCGTTTCGAGAGCCGCACTGGTACTCAGGGAAGGGGTTACCCTCCGCCTCCTTCTACCCTACCTTCAAGCTTGGGCAATATGTCTGGCAAAGGGAAAGCTCACTCTTTCCTATACGCTGTTTGCGTTTCCTGTGGGGTCAGGCTGCCAAAGGCGCAGGCGGGTAAATTTTGTGAAGCCTGCGAGTCGGAGCGCGCCCAGGAGCCCCCCACTGTTTCAGAGCCCAGGGGTCAGGACCCCCCGGAATGGGCGGTATCTTTATCGCATTCTATGTTGTCCCTTACAAGGGCAATTGAATCCCTTCGAGGCCCGGGCAGGGACAAGGATGGTGGTCTGCCAGCGGAAGACAGCTCGTCCACGTCTCAGGACCCTCCGACCGTTAGAGGCCGCTCCAGTTCCAGACAAGCTCATGGCAAAAGAGCTCGTTCCCCGTCGGCCGGGCCCTCCGGGGCTTCGGCGGCGGGTATTAGGGCATCTCGTTCCCCGTCGCTGAGCTCAGGGAGCGATCAGGATGAGGGCGAGGAGGAGGAGGCCTGGAATCTAGAAAGCCTGGGGTACCAAGACTCGGTGGACAGCCTCATTGAGGCAGTCAACCAGACATTAGAGATCGAGGACGATGTGTCCACGGCCTCAGGTCACAAGGTCTCCTTCAAGAAAACCAGGCGACCGCATAGAAGGTTTGCCACGCATCCGGAGTTCGAGGATCTAGTCCAGAAACATAGAGAACACCCGGATAAGCGTTTTGCAATGCAAAAAGCGCTGCAAGCAAAGTATCCGTTTCCTCCTGAGCTCCATAAAGGATGGGTGGAGTCGCCAGTAGTGGACCCACCGGTATCACGTTTAGCATCAAGGTCGCTATTGTCGATACCCAGTGTTTCTTCCATCAAGGACCCAACTGATCGCCTCATAGAGGGGCTTGCCCGCTCAGTGTATGAGGCAGCAGGGTCGGCTCTGGCCCCCTCCTTTGCGGCAACTTGGGTGGCTAAGGCCATGGTTTCATGGGCGGACGCTCTGCATAAGGCCCTCCAAGACAGGGATCTGCCCGCGGAGGTCTTGGAAGTTGCAAATCAGAAATCAGGAGCGAGTGATTATCTCATCAGCGCCTCACTGGACGCGGCCGAGTGTTCGGCTGCGGCAGCAGCAAATGCGATCGCCATTAGGCGAGCATTATGGCTGAGGTTGTGGAAAGCGGATTCTATCTCTAAAAAATCCTTAACCTCATTGCCTTTTCAGGGCAATCGGTTGTTCGGTGAGAAACTTGATAAGCTTATCTCAGAAGCCACAGGGGGGAGAAGTAGTTTCCTCCCGCAGCAGAGGAGTTGCCCGGCATTCAGGCAAGCGCAGAGGCGTTTTCGGCCTTTTCGTAGCCCCTGGGGGGGGACTTCGGCCAGGGCATCCTCCTCCGCAAACGATGGCCAGAGTAGGGAAAGGCAAACCTCTTACAGGGCCAATCCGCTGGGTAGAGGCCGAGGCCGTTTGCCCAGAGCGAGGGGGGCCAGATCCCAAAAGCCTCCAGCAAAATGACTCGAGGCGCTTCGTACCTACGGACGACAGAGTGGGCGGACGCCTACTAGGGTTCAGCCACGTTTGGGTCGCAGTGGCACGCGACGCTTGGGTGGCGGAATTGATATCGTCCGGGTACAAGATAGAGTTTGTCGGACTCCCGCCACAGCGATTCTTCCGTTCCCGACTTTCCGGGACAGAATCGCAGGCGGAAGATTTGTTACAGGCCATAATGATGCTACAGCGCAAAGGGGTCATTGTCCCAGTGCCGCAATGCGAAGAGACGCAGGGTTTTTACTCCAACCTGTTTTCGGTCCCCAAAAAAGACGGGACTGTGAGGCCGGTACTGGATCTAAAGATCCTGAACAAATTCATCAGGGTCAGGCGGTTCCGGATGGAGTCCCTCCGCTCGGTCATTGCAGCCATGGATCCAGGGGAATTCCTGGCCTCGATCGATGTGCAGGATGCATATCTACACATTCCGATATTTCCTCCACACCAGAGGTTCCTGCGTTTTGCGATCGGAGGGCGACATTTCCAATTTGTGGCTCTGCCCTTCGGTTTGGCCACTGCCCCCAGAGTCTTTACAAAGATAATGGCGGTGGTTATGGCCATCCTGCATGCACGGGGCATAACGGTACTACCGTACCTGGACGACCTTTTGGTAAAGGGACCGTCGTTTCAGGCGTGCCAGGGGAATGTCAGTATCACACTGGATACCCTGGCCCGTCTAGGCTGGTTGATCAATCGAAACAAGTCGTCCTTGGTTCCAGCCCAGAGAATCGTATTCCTAGGCATGGTTTTCGACACCTCCCGGGGGCTGGTGATCCTCCCTCAGGACAAGGCGCGAAGGATCAAGCAGGGGGTACGGAACCTTCTACAGCCGGGCACCAGATCCATCCGGTACGGCATGAGTGTGTTGGGCAGAATGGTGGCGGCGATGGAGGCAATCCCGTTTGCCCAGTTCCATCTCCGTCCGCTTCAGCATGCGCTCTTGTCAGCATGGGACCGGGGGCTGCTGTCTCTCAGTCATCAGTGCAAGTTGCCTCCGCCGATCCGGCGATCACTCCGATGGTGGACTCGCGACTCGTCTCTGGTCCAGGGGAAACCTTTTCCCCCGGAACAGTGGTTGGTGGTGACGACCGATGCAAGCCTGCATGGTTGGGGAGCAGTTTTCCAGAGTCACACAGCCCAGGGGCGGTGGTCCATTCGGGAGATAATTCTCCCGATCAACATTCTGGAGATACGGGCAATACGATTGGCCCTGCAACATTTTCAGCGGTTGCTGAGACACCGGCCGGTGCGCATTCAGTCGGACAATGCTACAGCAGTAGCATATGTCAACCATCAAGGGGGCACGCGCAGCCAGGCAGCCATGCGCGAGGTTGGGCTGGTACTGCGTTGGGCAGAGAAGAACCACGTGGTAATTTCAGCGGTGCACATTCCGGGAGTCGAAAACTGGGCGGCAGATTTTCTCAGCCGACAGGGGGTCACGGCAGGGGAATGGTCCCTGCATCCCGAGGTTTTTCAACAGATCTGCCAACGGTGGGGGACACCAGACGTGGACCTTATGGCATCCAGAGAGAACGCCAAAGTACAAAGGTTTGTCGCTCGATCCCTCGACCCGCAGGCAATCGCAGCAGACGCTCTGGTGCTTCCGTGGAGCCAGTTTCGTCTCCCGTACTTGTTTCCCCCGCTGCCTCTGCTTCCAAGGGTCATCAGAAAAATAAGGAGAGAGAAGGTTCCAGCAATTCTGGTGGCCCCAGACTGGCCCCGGCGGGCCTGGTATGCAGATCTGGTTCAACTAGTGGTGGACGTACCTTGGCGTCTCCCAGATCGGCCGGACTTACTGTCCCAGGGGCCGATCTGCCATCCGAACTTAGGGGCCCTGTGTTTGACGGTGTAGCCATTGAATCTTGGCTGTTAACACAGGCAGGATTCAGGCGCGATGTGGCGGCCACGATGGTGAGTGCCCGAAAGCCTTCCTCGGCGAGAGTATATCACCGGACTTGGGAAGTTTTTTTCCGTTGGTGTAGGGATCGCGGAGTGGCTCCTCTGGTTTTTTCGATCCCCAACATACTGGCTTTTCTGCAGGCAGGGCTGGACGCAGGATTGGCTCCGAGTTCGCTCAGAACACAAATCTCGGCCCTGTCAGTGCTTTTCCAACGAAAGGTCGCTTCCGTCTGGCAGGTTAGGACGTTTATGCAGGGGGTCGCACATTTAGTACCCCCCTATAAGGCGCCGACGGAATCATGGGACCTGAACTTGGTGCTCAGGGCCCTTCAGGAGGCTCCTTTCGAACCATTGCAAGAAGTCTCCTTACCTTACCTGTCCAGAAAGGTCGTTTTTCTGGTTGCTATAACGTCTATTAGGCGGGTTTCGGAATTGGCGGCCTTATCTTGTAAACCGCCGTTCCTAACCTTTTAAAAAGATAAGGTAGTTTTAAGGCCAGCTCCTCCCTTCTTGCCGAAGGTTGTGTCTGCGTTCCATATCAACGAAGACATTGTCTTACCCTCGTTTTGCCCGGCACCGGTGCACAGGGTAGAAAAGGCATTGCACACCCTGGATCTGGTAAGAGCCCTTAGGAGGTATGTGACAAGGACAGCACCATTCCGCCAGACAGAATCTCTATTCGTGGTTCCAGAAGGGCGGCGGAAGGGGCTCGCTGCGTCCAAAGCGACTTTGGCCAGATGGGTTCGCCTGACGGTCCAAGAATCTTATCAAATCAGTGGCACGCCGGTTCCGGCAGGGATCAAGGCACACTCGGCTCGAGCAGTGGGTGCCTCATGGGCACTGCGACACCAGGCTTCAGCGGAGCAGGTGTGCAAAGCAGCTACCTGGTCCAGTTTGCATACGTTTGTCAAACATTATAACGTACATACCCAGGCATCCTCGGATGCAAGCCTGGGAAGAAAGATTCTCCAGGCAGCAGTTGCGCACCTCTAATCAGGGGCGCAAATTAGCATGGATTGGGTGAGCTAAGATCCCGCCCAGAGGACTGCTTTACAACGTCTCACAGTCTCTGTGTCCCCCAATGAGACGAAGGAGAAACATGAATTTTTGTGAGTACTCACCGTAAAATCCTTTTCTCCGAGACGCTCATTGGGGGACACAGCACCCACCCTATTAGCCAGTTGGCATTTACTTATTTTGAGTTATACAAATCCTTGTGTAAGGTTTAGGGTGGCCCCTTTTTCAGACGTATAATTTCTTGCCTGAGTTTAAGGCGCGTTCTCCTACTGCTTATGCACTAAACTGAGTTACGCCCGGTCTGGGGGCGAGGGTGTATGCGGCGGAGGAGGAGCTAACTCTTTTTTTGTATACTTAGTGTCAGCCTCCAGATGGCAGAAGCACACACCCACAGTCTCTGTGTCCCCCAATGAGCGTCTCGGAGAAAAGGATTTTACGGTGAGTACTTACAAAAATCCATGTTTTTTCATCATACATCAGTGTATTGGATCCACGGGTTATCAGTGGTTGGTCCGTGTGTCATCTGTGTTTTTTCCCTTTATACATCAGTGTATAGATAAAAAAATGGCAAAGCTTCTCCTAGCCTTTCCAACGTTAAGCATGGTCAAAACACTGATGTTATCCATGCTCTGTACATGTTTTTGATGGACCCATAAAATTGTATTGTCACTTTTCATCTGTGCTGCTGAAAAAAATGGACGTCTCCATGAGTTTTTCATGGATATACAGTCCGTGAAAAAATATGGACATGTGAATAGCCCCATAGATTATAACAGATATAGTGTTGTATCTGTGAAAAACATGGATACAATACTCATGTGCAACATGGACATCTGAATAAAGCCTAAAGAAAAGATTGGACAAAACTGATACTGTTATGTCTAGTGCATAGAGAGACCCCCCTGTACCATGCACCACTCCCACAGACTCTACTGAACATTGGGTATCAATTTTACGTGGAGTGTCTGAGTGACCGACATCCTGATTATATGGTGACCCCAAACCTCATTACTGGCCATCCAAATTTAGTAGACCCAGTATGAATACTTTGTTCATCTAGTGTTTTTTATGTCTAGTGGATTCAAATACAATATCTGTAGCGTCTAGTCGTGTTCCATATATTATTGTGGTGTATATACTTTTAGCCAATTAATCTATGGTATCTATTGGTCACTTATCTATCCAGCTTCTCATCACTGGAACCTGAAAAAATCCAACCATAGCACAAAAGTATACGTTGTACATCATGTACCTGCTAAAAAGATAACTCTACTCTAATATCCCCTTCCTTATATCTTGTACCATTTCTTAGTTGGGAAAGCAGGGCCAACGTATCATTTTAATTTCCTGTCTCGTGTGGACATTTATGTGAATGTAGATGGAGACACACAGCTGGTTCTTACTTTACTTTTTGACCAGGATTGGAACACATGACTTACGTTCGGCAGCAACTAAAGGCTCAAGAAATTGGAAGAAATCTACTACAGACCAATGAATACTTAAGGCATTCCCGAGAGGTGAGTGCAGAAGAGGAAATGCTTGTAGAGTTACATTCACACATCCGTGCCTATTTTTACATCCATGTAAAACTACTGTTTTTCTCTCATGTGTCATCCATGTTCTATCCATTGTCAGGTAGCGCTCTCATTCGGGTAGTGGATTCTCGCTTGGCAGGCCAATAATCACATCCGGCACAGATTTTCCATAAAACCATATCAGTCCCTGCGGTTTATTATGCAGCATAAACCGTGGCCAATAACATACAGTTCATATCACCAGCATAGCGTCCATTACAGAGTTTCCCTCTGTTAAGCCTGTGGTCACACAGGGTCTCAATGTCCAGTACTCAGGCTCTTCAGCCTCACAGACTTCTCACCCCGTCAGGGTTTACCTCATGGCTGCTACAGCTCACTGCAGACGTTCCTTTCCTTCTTCTGGGAACTCTCAGATGCTGGCAGACATTCCACACAGCCACTTCTCATGCTGTGTGCCAGGAGTCACATCTCCTAGCGGGACCTTCCACACTGGACCAACCAGGTCCCTACATTCACCCCATGTGACCTACCCTGGCCACCATATATGGTCCTTAGCCACGCCCACTGGGTCACATGGCTATGACCTCATAACAGGTCTTTCACACACTCAGTCTTTTACTATAGTGTACTAAACACACCCCCTGGGTGGGTTTGTAGGTAACTAGGTCCACCCGTCTCCCTAGTTACCTGTAGACTTCTCCCTGACACATTGACACAGCACCTCGCAGTATCACTGCTGCACAACACACGCATCAGTCTCCATCTCAAGGCCACCCACCTTGAGATACATAACGGTCCTTCCATATTCTGCCACTCATCCTCATCCTCTTTTGGGACATCCACGCAGCGCCCCCTAGTGGACACAGTGGTCATTACACCACACCATATTTTTCTCATCTGTTTTTGTTCACTGAAGCATTTAGACTTTCTGAAATTTCTTTTATCTATTGACTCTTAACCATTGTTCTAAGTCAATTGTTAAAAATGAATAAAAAGCGGATGGAACTGCGAAGTACAAAGTACGTCTTTATTGTGTCATCCGTTTTACACAAGTCCTTATAGACTTTAACCTCTTCACCTTGAAACCTGTTTTCACCTTCCTGACCAGGCCAGTTTTTACAGTTTTGACCACTGTCACTTTATGATGTCATAACTCTAGATATTGATCAGAGCGCTGCGGACACAGGAAGAGCACGAATGCTCTGTGCAGGACGCTGCGCACACTAAAAATCGCAAAAAAGTGCGCTAAAAATTCCATTGGGAGGGGAGGTGGTGGGGTGTACTGGAACAGGGATGGGGGGAACTGGGACAGGGATAGGGGAGTTGCTGCTGCCACTGCTTTGATCACTGATGAGTCACACAACAGACAGCACACAGCAGAGCACAGATCACAGGAGGATCTCAACAGAGAAGGACACTGACGTTGCGAGGAATCTCTAAAGTGTGGAGCCTGCTAGCGATGCAACCTACTTACCTTACTACGATAGTAGAGGTATTGATCATCACCTGGGAAACATGCGGGCTGTTTTTCAGCCATCATCAGCCTCTAACAGTTGCAAGTGAAGTAGAGCTGCGTCTGTGCCTGTTAACCTGTCAAAGGCTACTATCAGTATAAGGGGTGATCATATTGGTGTAACCTGTGCAACCGCATGGGGCCCATTTCTGCCTCCATAACATGTGCATTGTGAGGTGGTATAGTATTGGACTGCAAAAAGACCATATGTCGTTCCTGTTCTTTGTGTGTCCACCAGTGGTCAGACGTATGTACCAGCATTATTTCCATCCTGGCCGGGAACATGCTGTCCTAATTTCTCATTGCCCCCACGACTCTCCGACAGGTTGCCATGAAAGACAGGGTTCTACTGAAGAGCCCCAAGTCTGTTATGACAGTGTTCTGTTGAAATCCTCTGGATGGATTTAAAAAAAGGCTGTGGTTTTTGCTATACACTGCAATAGCATATACTATAAGCCGTGGGTTGATCTTGGGTTCAAGTCCCTAACTTGTGACATACGCAAGTCTTCGTTTTTGTCAATTTATTTAAAAAAAACAAAACAGTTTTCTACAAGTATATCCACTATTGTACTGACCTGGAAAATCATATTGCCAGGTTATTTTTTTTTACGGCATAAGGAAGTGTGAAATTGTATTTTTTTTTCCCCAATTTCACTGCAGTTGGAATTTTTTCTGTTTTTTTTTTTTTTAGTACATCACATGGTAAACAGGATCATAACATTCAAAATTACAGTCTGTCCTTCTACAAGAAGAAGACACCCCTAATAAGGTTTTTTTTCGACTGAAAAATAAAGTTCTGGCTTTTGTAAGAAGGGGAGGAAAAGCAAAAAATAACACATATTAAAAAAAAAAAAAATCGAACATAAGAGGATAGATTTGTTGATGAGTTTATGTGCGACTTTTTATGCACCTTCCATAATAATTGATAACTATTCAGAGCATTATATAATTTGTAGAAAGCTGAAAGTGTTTTCTACTGGTTAATGGAGCATTGGATATTTTTCGCCAGCCTGCATAACAACTTCTGATCTTTTTTAGGAGCTACACAATAGCACCGCTCAGCTGAAAAGGAGTTCGTTGTAAGTACATGAATCCAGATAAATGAGTGACTGTGATTCTTTAGATTTCCCTTCTGTTTTACTAGAGCGGTAGTATTTGGATTAGCCACTTGAAGAACATTATGAGGACGCAGCCTCCACACTTTGACAATGTACGAAGCCTCTTATACAATCATCCATCGCCCAATGCACTAAACACGTTCATTCATTGACCAATGCAGGAGATCAGTGTTTAAAATGATGTAATAAGCCTGAATGTGGCAGAGATTAACAGGGGGTTGTTATGTAAGGAAATGACGTGACCAAGAGGAGTCATTAATTGATTTTTTAAATCTAACTCGAGAAAATGAACCGGCAATATATTTGAGTCTTTTAGTTTTTATGAAATACAGGTGGTAGAGTGATAGGGGCTCTTTTAGATTTAACTGGTTAAATTGTCAAAACATGTATATTTAGATATTATTTTTTCTTTTTTAGTAATATTTTAAGAGTAACCGCCATTTTCTAAATCCATAATGGACTTGAAAATAAGCAACTTTGTAATATATCTTATAAGAGAAATCTGCTTCTTTCTCCTCCTGGATTGATCTATTTATGAGTAAAATCTGTGTTCAAGGTATACACATTTTCCAGTTACTGAGATTGGAGATGACAACTGGTGCTCTTAAAATTCTTTGGAGAGGAGGAGCTAAAGACAGTCACAGACACTCTACTGCAAGTTCCATAGATATTTATAAGCACCAACTGTCATAATACTAATTAATAATCTTTCTCCTATCGCTGTAATCAGAAAATCTGTATTCATTGAAGACAGATTTTACCCATTAATTGAGAATTTTGAACATGAATGATCAGTCCAGGGGGAGAAAGAAGCTGATTTCTCTGATGAGATATACTACAATTTTTATTTTTTTCACCTTTAGTTGTAGTTGTATTAGTTCCAGGTGGGAAAATGATATATAGGCCTCGATTTATCAAGACTGGTGATTTTTCTTGCTGGTCTTGAGGAGACGTAGTGGATTCAGATGCTCCTGATTCATGAAGAGGTGCACCACGCCCCGTCAGATTTCTGGCATAGGAAATGCCACAGCTTGTCATGAAGTGGACAAGCTGTGGCATAATTTCCCTGTCCCACCCCAGCTCTGCCAATTTTGGCGGAGTTAGAAGAAACTGGTGTGCATCAAAATGTTTTGACTTTTCAAAGCTTTTGCGCCACATTGTGGAATAAAAGCTTTAATGAATTGACTTCTGTCAAAAGGCTTCATTCTAGTTTCCCAATTCCCATGCAAAATTAAATTGAATTAACGGACTTTAAAAAAAGTTAAAACAAGGGATCTTTGATGTCGGACAGACCTGTATTTGTAAAATGTTTTCTTTTGTATGGCTAGATAATGTATATTTTATGAAGTTTTATGTTCAGGAAGACAAGAAGAAAGTATAATTTGTGGAGTAGTTCAACACCAAACTTTCTAAATTGCATGTACAAACTATTGTAAGATCTGTGGGATTTTAAGTGTGTAAAACTCTCCAAGTGCCGAGTGCTAGGATCTACATGATATTTCCTAAGTTTACTCTAGACCATATTCATTGGACCTTAAATTCTACACCCTGAAGGGGTCTGCAGGCGCTTCTTGGTTGCTTATTCCTTGTTTATGGGAAGAAAACTGTTCCTGAAATAGAAGCTTGTAATGACATGGGTCTTGAGTTTTCATAAACTGACAAACACCTAGAGGGCATTTTTATGGGGAAGTAAATCATTTTTACATCCAGGAATTTTGTTGTTTTTTTTATCGCTAAATTTTATTTGTCACATTTTTCAGGTTTAACTCTTAAAATCATATACTCTATCTGCAAACTGTTTGTCAGTGAGATATCACATTATCCATTATCTTGTATAGTGAGAGTGTTCAAGTCATAAGGTAAAACTAAGATGGAACATTGGGCATCCAGTTAGTTAGATTAAAGGGATTGTCCACTAATTAGTTATTGATGTTGTTTTCTTAAAGTGGTATTGTCAAGTTTGAAAGTTAAACCAGTATCTTGTTGATGGGGATTAACTTCTCAATCTCAGGGTGTTTAACCTCTGGGACCTCCACCAATTTTGAAAACTGGGGCATTGAAGAGCCCCATGTGAATGGAGAAGTGGTCGAACATACACAGTGCCGTTCCAGTTGTTGTTAATCGGACCACGGCGATAGCTGGATTCTGTTCTTGGCTGGTCTTCAGCACATCAATAAGCTTAAATGTAACATCAGTGTGCATGATTGATCACCATTCCATAACATGGGGTTCTTCAGATCCCTGGTTCTTGGGATTTGGAGGGTTCCAGCGGTCATACTCCTAAGTAATCGGGAAGTTATCGCATAGGGGATAACTGTCAATCTTTAAAATACTGTCACGGGGCAGTAGCAGGTAAACACGGGGCAAGGAACCAGTGCCCCTGAACTGCCCCTCAGGCTAAGAGGGTGCCCTGACTTTCCTTAACTTGGGGGTACACTTGATGGTAGTGAGGCCCAAGTCCCCGACCTGTCCCTATCTCCTGTTTAGCCCTGAGCTAAACCCCCAACCCCCTCCCCAGGAGATGAGACCGGGAAAACAGTGAACTGCACCACAAACCAAAGGAAAGATAAAACAGACACCACGGGGTTATATCAACTGATAAACAAAACTTAGCTTTATCTGCTGCTAAGCACCTAACAGCAGAGTAGGCACCAGAACAAGGAAATAGCTGGAGCTCCACTGCAACACAGCCACAGCTTGAGTAGACTCAGAGAGAAACACCAATGTCCTCCAAACTCCAAAGAAGCTCCAAGCCTCAACAGGAAAGTGCAAATAGAAAATATCACCCGCAACTCCCAATCGCAAGTTGGCAGTTATAAACACCCAGATCCAGGTGTGACCATTAGAGCCAGGAGAGGTGGCCACTGGGTCCTAGCATCAAAAGGACCATGCAGAAGTCTGCAAAGCAAACTGCTGAGACCTTCTGCAGACAGATGCAGTGCAACGGTCTGCAGCCTCTGACACATCCGTGACAGCTACTTTCTGAGGTAACACAGGTTCCTGCCTGAAGTATCACACTTCTCTGCTTGAAGTAAAACATTTCACTGGCCATTTTATCACAGGAATGAGTGTTTCTGCCTAGTCTCCAGCCCCCTGAACTCCTCATAAATCAAGTCAGTATCGTAGGAATTACAGCCGCTGAGCTTTTATGTCACTGACTTGATTTACTGGACTGGTGACATGGCAGAAATACTCATTCCTGTGATCAGACACCGAAATGTGTTACCTCAGAAAGTAACAGCTGCAAGTCCCTGCTGTTTTGCCTATATATTCACTTATCATTAGTGACGTATGCTTCATCCCCTGTCCCCTGGCTGTAGTATGTGCCGAGCAGGAACTGGAGCCACTGGGCATGGTTGGACATAGACATTACCCAGCACATAGCAGGGACACATTTATAAGATTATCTCAGCACAGGAACACATCCAGTTGTGGAAGCTATTATTCCAAGAGCTATTGATTAAAATGAACATTGTTTGTGGGACAACCCCATTAAAGGTGCCTTGATTGGCTGAAATCATGTCTAAATGCAGCAATAGTTGTTTATTTTCTGGTCATTTTATAGAACCATTTCAAGATCAATAGGGTAAACCAGCTGCATTCATCCTTAACCCAATAGAGCTCTTTTTAACTCATTTTGAATATTTTTTATTTTTAGAGTTTTTTTTTTAATATTGACATTTATTAGTTTGCCCATTAAAATGTACTTTTTGTTTGTACTGTAGATTTAGAAGTTCAGACTCTGTCAAAAGTAAGTAAATAGTATTGTGATTATTAAGAAAAAGTGTACGGTATCTGAGCTTATCTTTTGTGATTTTTGTAGGTTTTCTTTTTTACCTACTATAATATGATCTAAAAGAGGGGGATTTAAACATGCAAAATTTTTACTATGGAGGGCTCTATTGTTACTGGGTCAACTATATTGCACAGTACCAAGGCAAAACCGCTTTGTATTGTTACTGCTTTTCTTGGTTTGCATTCAGAGGACATCCATCAGTCATCCAATTATATATAATTAAAGGGAATCAGTCACCAGGTTTTACCACCTTTTCTGAGATCAACAAAATGTACAGACAAACACAATGATTCCAGAGATGTGTCACTTACTGGGCTGCTTGTTGAAGTTTTGATAACATTTCTTTTATCAGTAGGAGATTATCACTAGAGAATTACGAAACCTGCTGCCAGGTAGTCCTCCATATTCATGAGCTCTGCATAATCCCACCCCAACCACTGATTTAATGTTGACCGCTTCCTATGTATACTATGCATAGGTAGAAAGCTGTCAGAGAGCTGGTAGATGTGTAGCAGATAAAGCAATGCTTTCATCAAAACTGCTCACTAAGTGATCTAAAACTCGAATCCGGGTCTCTGCCCCTACATCTTGCTGCTCTTTGATGGTGTAGCAAAGACTTGGCGACAGATTTTCTTTAAAACTTATGCATCATGATGACATAAGATGCAGTAGTGATAAAGTAGTACACTTTTGAGATAGTGTATTCAGCAAAATGTAAGTAAAATGTAAATATAGTTAAGTATATGGTAAAATACCACTGTTTTGCATAGAATAATTTAGCTAAGAGCTTATGCATATGATCATGTAATGGCTACATACAACCTCAATATTTTATGGACATGATTTATAGCACTCATAATCATCTGTATTAAATTAGAACTTCCAGTTATACTTTAGTCTCATCTGAAAAGAGCACTGTCATACTAGCTGAGTCCCGTACATGTCATGTGGAAGAAGGTGCTCTAGTCAGAAGGCAAAGTAGGACTTTTTGGGCTAAATGCAAAGCACTATATGTGCAGGAAAACTAATACTGCACATCACTCTCAAAACAACATCCCCACCATCAAGCATGGTGGTGACATCATCATGCTGTTTGGATGCTTTTCTTCAGTTTGGACAGGGAAGCTGGTCAGTGTTAATGTGAAGATGGATGGAGCTAAATACAGGGAAATCCTGGAGGAAAACCTGATGGAGGCTGCCAAAGACTTGAGACTGGAGAGTAGTACCACCTACCCAGGAGGACAACGACCCTAAACATACCGCCAGAGCTACAATGGAATGGTTTAGATCAAAGCATATTCATGTGATTTGACTGGTCCAGTCACAGTCCAGATCTAAATCCCATTGAGAATCTATGGCAAGACTTGAAATTTGCTGTTCACAGAAACTCACCATCCAGTGTCACTGAGCTGGAGCTAGTATGCACAGAAGGATAAGCAAAAAATTCAGCCCTTAGATAAGCAAAGCTGGAAGAGACATACCCAAAAGACTTGCAGCAGTAATTGGTCCCACAGCACCTCACAATTTTCAGATTTATATTTTTAAAATAATTAGAAAATCATGTATCATTTCCTTTACACTTCTCAAATACTCGCTACTTTGTGTTGGTATATCACATAAAATCCAAATAAAATAAATTTGTTTGTGGGCGTAATATAAAGAAAATGTGGAATAGTTCACAGACTCTGAATACTTTTACAAAGCGCTGTATATGGTTTGGTTGGAAAAATCTAAGTAGCTTGTCTTTTTTCATTGAGATCTATGCTCTTTTTGAGCTTAGCAGTCAAGGGGACGGTCCTAATCAATTAATTAAAGCTATATCGGTATGCACATTTTTACGGTAATGGCTGTCGTTCATTGATTAGGACCGTCCACTAGACTCCTCAACCCAGATTAAGCACGGATGTTAATAGTAAAATACAAGGCATATGGAATCTTTTTCCACAAACCTAAGTACAGTATCAGTCTTTTCAGCTCCTCTTGCTTTATATCATTCTGTAGAGGGGTAGATATATCATTGGTGCAACCCATGCAGCCACATTGGGGCCAAAGGTAAAAGGAGCCCAATTCCACCTGCAAAGCAGCAAGAAGTTTCTGTCATTGACACATGATCATTATGAGGAGCTATTGGACTACAAAGGGCCCACATACTGTTCTTGCACAGGGGCCCTATTCTGTCTGTGTCTGCTCCTAATATCCATAAATTGCACAGGATTTTTAAGGTGATAGGTTCTATTTAATGTTTCTGTATAGACTGCCTACTTTTTAAAAATATGTAGTCATGGGAATACAAGAACTGCTAAATGAATAAATAGAAACCAATTAATACATGAATCAATAAATACTCAACACCCGGTTGGATAAATAAGGCCGCAGTGCTTTATCAAGGATAGAATCCCAACCGTAAAATAAATATAACTTTAAAAATCCATAAAACCTTACCAACTTGTGGCGCCTTGCGACTTTATCGCCACAAAAGGGTTAAATATGTACTGTTTTGTATGTGGTTTGTGAGCAATGGGAGTTATGCTTTCTCTGCTAGAGACCACAACACACACACAATCTACCTCTCTCCCTCTAGTGATGTGTCGTTCGTGAACGAACCGAGACAAAGAGCAGACTCTTTCATGTGACCGACGGGAGTCGGCTCACCACTGGGAGCTGAGCCAAACTTTTTTTTTTTCCCCTGCTGTTTGCATAGCTTCTTCCTGCCTGGCTGGGGGCTGGGAGGAGCTGAGGAGGAGACTTAGAGCAGTGAGCACAAGTGGGAAGTGACTGGCAAGGCTTTGACTTGCAACTGGGCTCCTCCCACATGAACACATAGCTGTACTGTGATTGGCTGCTCAGTGCAGTGAGTGCACACATGATCTGTGATAGAACACAATGTGCAGTCACAGAGACTGTCAGCACTGACTAATGTAGAACACATGGACAAATATCAGATATTAGAGGATAACACAAAACAGCAATACGGACAGGAGTGAGGGCCTGATCCCAGGAGCTTACACTCTGAGAAAATGGCTAAAAACTCTTCACTAGACCCCTGTACAGCTGTATAATGAGGCCCAGGCTTAAGGGTATGTGCACACGCTGTGGATTCTGCTGCGGATCCGCAGCAGATTTGGCCCTGCGGATCCACAGTGTCATGATCCATGCTGGATCATGTCAGATAAGAGCACTGGTAACCTTTTTTTTTTCCTCTCTCTAAGCTTTGTGCTTAGTTTTGCCCCCGGTGGCCAGTATGGTCATTGCACTGTGTGCTTAGAGATCGTTTTGCCCCGGTGGCCAGTATGGTCATTGCACTGGTGTTTATAGAGATAGTTTTCCCCCGGTGGTGGTTAGTGTAATTGCACGGGAATCACTAACAGGTGTGTTTACTCAATAAAGGTGTGTCAGTTGTTCTGACTCACGGTGACATTGTTGGGCTTTTCCAACCATGCTGGGTGAGGGAAGGAGCTGAGGAGAGTCCAGGACAGTTCAGTCAGAGTCCTGGAGTGGCAGCTATGGTGTCAGCTAGGAGTTCGTGTAAAGCATGGTGGAGTGGCAGCTATGGTGTCAGTGAAGAATTCTTGCAAAGCTTGGTGGAGTGGCAGCTATGGTGTAGAGCTGCACTCAGTTGCTGGACTCTTTTTGCTGGAAGCTGCACTCAGTTGCTGGACAGCTACACTCAGGTGCTGGACTCCGTTGCTTGACAGCTGCACCCAGGTGTTGAACACGGTGGGAGGAAGATGCACTCAGGTGTTGGACTCTGTTGCCTGGAGCAAGTGCATCAGAGCAAAGCTAAGTGTTTCCCTGTTTGTCACTTTTCCTTATGTTGGTGTTAGTACAGCAGTGGGGCCAGTGCCTGCGCCACCCAGCTCCCTAGCAAGGGATAGGTGTAGGGTGTGCTAGGGTGCGGAACCGGCATAGGGAACGTTAGGAGCGTTAGGAACACTGACTCAGGGGAGTTCAGGAGGTCTCCATGTCCCCTGTCCCTATCGCAGGGCCCAATGTTTCCCTATCCCCTGTGTCTTGTTGTATTAGTTACCGGCCTGCTGGCCGTGTCACACAGGACGGGGCAAATGACATGCAGCAGTTACTGCTGCGGTGTACAGTACCATTATTCCCTATGAGAAATGGAAACCGCAGAAAGAATTGACATGTCAATTCTTTCTGCGGATTCCGCAGTGGTTTTCCATCTCCTCCATTGTGGAGATGGTAAAACCGCAGGATAATCTGCAGATAAACCGCAGGTCTTTTGACCTGCGGATTTTGAAAATCCGCTCGGATCAATCCGCAGCAGATTCCGCAGCGTGTGCACACAGCCTTATAGTGAAGGGACAAGAGTGAGGGCCTGTGCCCTGGAGCTACAGTCTGAGAAAATGGCTAAAAAGCGTTCACTAGACCCCTGTACAGCTGTATAATGAGGCCCAGGCTTTATAGTTAAGAGACTGGAGTGATAAAAGTGGGGAAAGTAGCACTTTTTGCCAGAAGAGCCGCTTTTTGAGCCAAAAAGAGCCGGCTCTTTTTGGTGAGCGGAGCCGAGTGAGCCAGATCACCAAAAAGAGCCGGACTGCCCATCACTAACTCCCTCACTTGTCTGAAGTTTAAAGCTTTGCAGACATACCCTAACTGGGAGGGGGAGGAGTCGTGAGTTGTTGTTTCAGTGAAGAAGAACCAGGAAGGACACTCTGGGAAGCCATGTTAAGACATGTGCTCTGCCTAGGAGTACAGCTAATAAGAAGCACCAGGGAACCAGCCCCTAGACCATCCATGCTTTCAGAGCAGGGTGGTAAGCTGAGAGACTGCATGGGATTATACAGCCAGCAGAAAATGTGTTTTCCCTCAGAAATACTGCAATAACCTAGGATCAGTGAAGGATAGTGCAAGTGGGAACTTAAGCTGCTTCACACAGGATTCGAGCTGCAAGTTGCTGAAGGAGAAATACACAGTGAGTAGAGGTAATACTGGGAAGTTCTAAACTCCGGGAAGCCTTGGTCCCAGAAGGGATTAGAATAGCAGGAAGCTTACATTGAGTCACAAACAGATTGAAGGATAACTCCCATTCTCCAGAGCAGACTGTAACCTAGTGAGAGTTGTAATATCTCCTCTGAACTGCACCTGAACTACAGTAAATGATAAAGTGACTTTCCTTGTCTCCTGCCTGATTACTCCGTGCCTTCTACTTCCATCACAAACTCTGAGGGTTAGCCCTGGTTGTAGAGGGTTAAACATCTGCACTGCCATCACCATCTACTCCCCCAGGGATCATCTGCAGTGTTGGCTGTACTACAGTTGAACAAAAACCTTACCGACTCAGTTCTTACTTGACTGCAGTCCGACAAGCAATTTCATTATAAATCATTAGTAAAGATCACACAGCCGGATAGCTTAGTGTTACCTCCCTTCAATAAAGCAATGAGACAAGATGATTAATGAAAAAACAAAGGGGAGTGGAGGGGAAAAATCTTCTGTATCATTGTTCCTTGTCAGAATGCCAGCACAGGCATCCAGTCAGCCTTAAATACTGGTCAGAAAACCGCCTCCCTGTAGTGTCCATCATCTAATTGGTCCATATTTTTGGAGGGAAAAACAGTATCCGGGTCTCTGAATTCTGCCCAGTAACCTGCACAGATAACGCCCGCCGTTTTCATTAACCCTTGCACTTCTCACACAAAAGAAACAGAAGTTAGTATTAATTGTATGGATTGTTTAAAGAGCCTGTAATCCCATGAGCTCCCTTTATCTTACTGATCAGGGGCTAACATTCATAACTACAAAAAAAGAAAATTATACATAAATGTTGTAGACCTTTTAAAAAAATATTAGATATTCATTTAGTGGTGTCAACAGGACTCTAAATTTACTTTCATCCAATTTGTTACAGAAATGTCGGCTTCTTTAAAAGCATCTCAAGAATTAAACAATCATTACTCAGGTGAGTCCAAGGAGTAAAAATGTTCTGACTGTAATGAAGTGATTACAGTTCCAAGTAGATGACATATACTGTATGTGCTAATTCTGTAGTTATGTCACATCTATAGGTATGCCAAATCTATAGGTATGGCACATCTATAGGTGTGCCAGCTCTTTTGTTATATAGATGTGGCATCCCTATAGATGTGGCATTCCTATAGATGTGGCATCCCTATAGATGTGGCATCCCTATAGATGTGGCATACCAATAATTGTTGCATGCCACATCTGTAGGCATGCCACATCTGTAGGTATGCCAGTTCTATGCCACATTTATAGGTATGCCAGTTTTATAGTTATGTCGCATCTATTGGTATGCCACTTCTGTAGGTATGCCACTTCTGTAGGTATGCCTCTTCTATAGGTATGCCACATCTATAGGGATGCCACATCTATAGGAATGCCACATCTATGGGATAACATTCAAATGCATCTCTGCTTCTACATATTAATAAACTGTATTTTTTATATGAATGATGAGATGCTTTAATCTGTAGATAGAAAATCCAAATGTACTGGGTCAACTAATGCTCATATTGGGGGGGGGGGGTAAGTGGCTTACCTCTGCACAGGTTCCCATCGGAGGATTCACCTGCTCACCTGCAGGCCAGTCCGAGCCTGCATTGGTCCAAATGTTAATTGGTTATTTTACTCTTCGCCACGACAGCACCCACTTGGAGGTATCGGATCCGCCCATTTGGAACAGGAAACCCTACAGGAAAGATAAAAGGGGCGGTCCGCCTTTCCTCCTCAGTTTTGGTTTCCTGTTCCAAATGGAGCAGGATCCTGCAGGATCTTACCTGGGCCATGCATCCGCCTGTGCGGTCTCCTCGGGAACGGCAGGGGCTGCGGTCCGGAAGCAGCGTCGGGGGAGACTCCGTTTGATGGTTCCCCCCTCGTCTGGCGGCAAAATGGTGATGACCGGGTCCGGGTATGGCCGCCCGGTCTTACCAGGGAGCGGACCGGTCTGGCATCCGGAGGGCCCCCCCCCTTCGGTGGTGACACAGTGTGGGAGGTGAGGCCATGAGCGCGCGAACTGCGCGTGTGAGTAGCGGGGGCACAGGAGCCGGCCGGCGCCCGACGCTCCTATACCCCGGAAGTAATGGTTGAACTTCCGGGGTAGGATGGCGATGACGCGGCGCATGCGCCCTGACACAGGGCGACTTCCGGGGGCACGACAGGAGAAGATAAAACAGCGCTGCAACGATGGAACCATGTCGTCCCCCACGGAGTCGCAGGCCCCAGCAGGGGATTCAGCTGGGGGCAATTCCACCAGGGACCGCAGCGCCAGGACAGAGACTGCCCGCAGGAGCGAGGCAGCAGAAACCCGATCCAGACCGTCTCAGCCATCCGACCCGGTATTAAGCTTCACTGGGTGAGTGTGCAAAGTATATACTCTACCTATTAAGCTAAAACCTTCCCCCCCCCTCTCTCCTTTCCTTTGACCTCCTACTTCAGTCAAAGAAAAAAGAAAAAATTAAACATAAAGAATGCGCATTATGTTCAGAGCCTCTCCCTGACTCCTACCCCAAAAAACTCTGCAAACAATGCATGAAAGAGACCAGGCAGGGGTCGACGATATCTTCTAAAGATATCCGAGCCATAATTAGGGAGGAGATACAAGCCATCAACCGCGCCAGCACTCCCTCAGAGTCCAGTCATAAGAGACAGGCCGTTGTTAGTTCAGAGTCAGAGGAAGAACAGGAGTTAAACTCAGGCTCCGCATCCACGTCCTCATCGTCATCCTCGGAGATGGAAGGACGCGCATGTTTTCCACTGGACAGCGTAGATAATCTAGTAAAAGCGGTCAGAAATACCATGGGGTGTGAAGAGGAAAGGGGCGCCCAAACCGCGCAGGACATTATGTTTGCGGGATTGGCAGAAAAAAAGAGGAGATCATTTCCGGTGATACCGGCAATTAAGGACCTCATCAAAAGAGAGTGGGAAAAGCACGACCAGAGAGGTTTTCTCCCATCAGTCTCAAAACGGAAGTATCCGTTCACTGATGAAGACCTATTGAAATGGACTAAAATACCAAAAGTGGATGCCGTCATAGCCTCCACTTCCAAACAGACCTCGATCCCGGTCAAGGAAGCAGGATTGTTAGCAGACCCATTAGACCGAAAGGCAGAATCTTCGCTCAAAAGGTCCTGGGAGTCCACCACCGGGGTATTCAAACCTGCAATAGCCAGCACATGTACTGCTAGATCAATGCTGGTATGGCTAGATCAGTTAGATCAGCAAATCGAACATAGATTGTCAAGGGAGAAACTGCGTGCAGCCATCCCGTTGATAAGAGGTGCAGCTGCCTTTATGGCAGATGCTTCAGCGGACACCCTAAGACTGGCAGCGAGGTCGGCAGCCCTGGTGAATAACGCCAGACGCGCGCTGTGGATAAAAAGCTGGAAAGGGGATGCACAATCAAAATCCAAAATTAGTGCAACCCCATGCGAGGGTGAGTTCCTCTTCGGAAAAGCCTTAGACGAAATTCTCGCCAAGGCAAAAGAGAGGAAAAAGGCCTTCAGTGATTCTCCCATTCCGTTTTATAGGAAAACCTTTAAGAGACGGCCATTCGGGAGAAGAAGACAGTCGGACAGAACGAATAGATGGGCCACGAAAGACGAAAAACAGAAGGGTACCATCTTCAGAGGGCCAACATATAGGAGAGATAAAAATTAAAAGTTTAGACCCACCAGTTGGGGGTAGATTAAAATTTTTTGTTACCAAATGGGAACAAATTACGTTAAGCCCATGGATTTTGAACATAATCAGGGAAGGAATAAAGATTGAATTCCTTCAGATCCCTTATGAATTCTTTGTTATAACTCGCCTTAATTCCTCAGTTCAGCAAAAGGCTCTCGAAGACGAGATTCGAGTGCTTCTAGCTAAAAAAGTTTTAGTTGATGTCCCTGAGGGACAAGAGGGTAGAGGCTTTTATTCTCCCCTGTTTTTGGTTTCTAAACCAGACGGTACATTTAGAACCATTATTAATTTAAAGAAGCTTAATTCATTTATAAAAAATTATAACTTCAAAATGGAATCAATTAGATCCACTATAAAGCTTCTGTTCCCAAATTGCGTAATGGCAGGGATTGATTTAAAAGATGCTTATTATCATCTCCCTATTCACAATAGATTCCAGAAATACCTAAGAGTCGCAGTGGAAGTCGAGGGCAGGATTCGTCATTTCCAATACGCGGCCATGCCCTTCGGGCTTTCCACGGCACCAAGAATATTTACCAAGGTGATGGCAGAAGTGATGGCCTACCTTCGCCAAAAGGATACACTGATCGTGCCATATTTAGACGACTTCCTAATAATTGGGAATTCAGTCAAACAATGTGCCGAACGCGTGACTGACGCAATCTCGTCTTTTCAGAGCCTTGGCTGGATCATCAATATCCAAAAGTCCAGACTCGATCCACAATCTCTCCAGACATTTCTAGGATTTCAACTAGATTCCTTGACCCAGAGATGTCTACTACCTCAGGTAAAAATCACCCTCACGAAACAAAAAATACGAGCAGCTATAGATAAACCACGGGTATCCTTGAGAGGAGCAATGTCACTATTAGGATCACTAAATTCTTGCACCCCGGCAGTCCGGTGGGCCCAGTACCATGTCCGTACACTACAACACCAGATCCTCCAGGAGGATAAGCGACATAGTGGGCATTTACAGAGCAAAATAACCCTGTCACAAGAAGTCTTGACTTCTCTAGAGTGGTGGTTAGATGATGACCATTTATGTTCAGGAGTTCCATGGCTTATAGTTCCATCCTGTATCGTAACCACCGATGCCAGTCCCCGGGGCTGGGGAGCCCACATGGAGAATGAGTTTCATCAGGGAAAGTGGAATAGAGAGGAATGTGAATACTCATCCAATTTAAAAGAACTGACTGCAGTGTTCTATGCTCTATACAACTTCCTTCCGCAGCTCCAACAGAAGCATGTCAGGATACTATCGGACAATACCACCACCGTGGCCTATATAAACAAACAAGGAGGAACTCGATCAGAGACTCTGATGTCTTCAGCGGCAAGAATTTTAAACTTAGCAGAAAACTATTTTTTGTCCCTCTCGGCCCTTCATATCAGAGGCGAGAGCAATCAAAAGGCAGACTTCCTAAGCCGACACACTCTGCGGCAAGGAGAGTGGTGCCTCAATCAGAAGGTCTTCAGGGACATAGCCCTATGGGGACAACCCGAGGTGGACCTTTTCGCCACAAAGGAGAACAGGCAGATAAAAACATTTGCCTCCCTATCTCCATCAGACCACCCAGACATACTAGACGCCCTTCTAGCTCCATGGAATTTCAACCTGGCGTATGCATTCCCTCCATTGATCCTCCTACCTCAAGTAATTCGGAAGATCAGAGACGACAAAGCAAGGGTAATCTTAATAGCACCGTTCTGGCCAAAAAGACCGTGGTTTTCGTGGCTGCAGACTATGTCAATAACAGATCCTTGGGTCCTTCCTTCAACTCCCAACCTACTCTCCCAAGGCCCCTTTTTCCACCCTCAAGTGGTCAGCTTGCACTTGACGGCGTGGAATTTGAGAGGCAGTTATTGAGGACAAGAGGATTCTCTGAGTCTTTAATTACTACACTACTACAAAGTAGAAAACAGTCCACAACCCAAATTTACACTAGAATATGGAAAAAATTTCTTCAATTCCATACAGTACCTCATACAGCAGAAGTTCCGATAATCCCAATCTTAGAATTTCTGCAGAAAGGGAAAGACTTAGGCTTAGCAGTAAATACGCTAAGAGTACAAATATCGGCATTAGGAGCACTATATGGCCATAATATAGCAGGCAACAAGTGGATAACTCGATTCATTACAGCATGTGAACGAATAGCTCCAATCCACATACCCTCCGTCCCTACATGGGATCTAAATCTGGTCTTAGACGCACTAACGGTAGACCCCTTTGAGCCGATCGACACAATACCCTTCAAACACTTAGCACTTAAAATGGCCCTCATGGTAGCACTGACCTCAGCTAGAAGAGTGGGTGATATCCAGGCCTTGTCAATAGATCCACCTTTTTTTCAAGAATACCAAGACAGATTGGTATTAAAACCAGACCCTGCCTACCTGCCAAAAGTGGCAACAAAATACCATAGATCTCAGAAGATACTCCTCCCAACCTTCTATATAAATCCCTCTACTCCGGAAGAGCAGAAGTTCCATACTCTGGACGTCAAAAGAACTGTCCTAAAATATATTGAGAGGTCCAACAGTTGGAGGCAGAGTAGGGCCCTATTTGTTTCATTTCAGGGCTGTAAGAAGGGGTATGGAGTCACGAAGGGCACCATTTCCCGGTGGATCAGAGAAGCCATTCGTTTAGCCTACTCCGCAAAAAACGAAGATCCTCCAGGGAACATCAGGGCGCATTCCACCAGGGCAATGGCAACTTCTTGGGCAGAAAAGGGAGATGTTCCGATTGAAACTATATGTAAAGCGGCAGTTTGGTCATCCCCTTCTACCTTCTATAACCACTATAGACTTGACCTTTCATCAGCCTCTGACTTAAGCTTTGGCCGGACTGTCCTTGACACAGTGGTCCCACCCAGGTGATGGTCTCTGGAATCTCTCCAAGTGGGTGCTGTCGTGGCGAAGAGTAAAAAGCCGGATTACTTACCGGTAATGCTCTTTTAATGAGTCCACGACAGCACCCGCTCACTTCCCTCCCTAAAGATATTAATAGTTAAAGTATATCAACCAAATAATGGATAAGAAAGATGTTAAAATAAGAGAACATTGCCTAATCCTTGGCGGTCCTTCTGGTACTCTGAAACATAAAACTGAGGAGGAAAGGCGGACCGCCCCTTTTATCTTTCCTGTAGGGTTTCCTGGGCTGATCCGATACCTCCAAATGGGTGCTGTCGTGGACTCATTAAAAGAGCATTACCGGTAAGTAATCCGGCTTTTTCTAAAAAGTGAACAGTTCTGTTTCACTGTTAGACCTGCCGGTCTTAATGTGTTTAGTGTGAATATGCAATTGCTTTCCATCCTTGATATTTCATGTATATAATCTCCTTCCCTCCAATGTTTGTTTTTTTACATTTTCTGTACCCCAAAAAGAGCTTCTCACTAATTTGCATTTGTGTGCCACCTTGTAGTGATGTGATAATGGATGTCCTGTGAACTGTCGTTTTATATTATATACAGTGTATATATATATTTGTTCTTTGGTTCTAACTCGTAGTTCACGTTTTGTTCTGCCTGTGTATAGCTTTTGGCATGGACACATTATGCAATGCATCACTCCTTTGGTATGGCACGTTATGTGTTTTTATTGTAAATGTGTCTACTTGGGTTTCAAATGCATGCAATGGGTTGTGATTATCCACTGCTTTGCACATTGCATTTACAGGGGGAAAAAAGTTATTCTGCCCTTGGTTTTTGCTGTCCATATATTTCTGATCACTGTAGGGACTATTTTACTGGCTAAATTCCCTACTTTTCTGAATACAAAACTTGCTTGCTATGGGATAAGTTCCCCATGATTTTGTCGTCTTGTAGTAATGACCAATGTCTTTTTGCAATTCGTTTTAATAACCTTCATTCATGATTATATTGTTATTATTGGTATTTAAAAAATTATTCTCTTTTTCTACGTTGTTTGCCATGTTGGTAGCTAATAGGGATTCCATCTTTATTTTTTCTACTTTCATTGACTTCCTTCAGCCTGGCTTGATTATCCTTTAGACAATTATTTATTACCTTTTGTGATTCTTCACAGTAATCGTCCTTTTTAGTACAATTTATCCTAATTTGCATGAACTGCCCTCTCTGGATATTTTCAAGCCATATGGGCAAATGGGAACTGTCCATCCGGATATAACTATTGTTGTCTGTTGGTTTACTATATGTCTTGGTGGCTATGTTATTGCCATCTATGTAGCCACTTGGAAGTGTAAAGATTGTAAAAATGCACCCTTATCCGTGTTGGACTGGAATGCCAAGGGCCCACAAATAACATGGATTCTGGGGGGCCCACTGTTCAGCTTCATGGAAATATTACCTTACCCTCATTCACAAATTTACCTGTGCTTTTACATATTAATAAACTGGGTAGTGTGTTAAATAATTGATGAAATACTGCAATTGTCTGTACATAGCAAATCAAGTGTATGGAGACATCATGTATAGGGGTTGAGTGGCCAACTCTTGCACATTGTCCCATTCGGGGATCCACTTGTTCTCTGAATTAGCCCCAGGCCTGACCAGAGCTATCATACTGCATTATCTTGGACATAGTATGCCCAAATTTTTGTTTTGCATCATCAATTTGTCTGGCAGGCAAGATGTCATCTGTGCGACACATAGATGATATCGTGTCAGGCTTGGCTAATCAAAAGCTGTGTCGGGGACGTTGGAAGATAAGAGATTTGTGGACCTCCCATTTAGCTGACAATTATCACTGACCTGAATGTTGATTCAGTGGTTTTATAATAGAATTGAATACTGAGAGTCTTTCAAGCAATTTTGAGGAATTTTTTTTTCTTGTGTTCTTTGGAGACCCAAAAGACTCTGTGTGCACATCCAATGTGAGACTTCCATCTCTACAGTCTGTGCAGCTGCAGAGGGAGCCTGCAAAAACATGCAATTCTGTCTCACAGATTGAGTGTTATAGACAAAGTTAATACTTCTCATGACTTAATTATTTGTGGACAGAATCCATTAGAAAAATGGTCCTCTTTTGTATACTACATGATCACCACTAGCTTTATTCAAACTGTGATAGCCATTACTACTTAGATATTTTAATTACACTGCTCAAGAAAAATAAAGGGAACACTTAAACAACACAATGTAACTCCAAATCAGTCACACTTCTGTGAAATCAACATGTTCAGTTATGAAACAACACCGATTGTGAATCAATTTCTCCTGCTGTTGTGCAAATGGCACAGACAACAGGTAGAAATGCAGTTAGCAAGACACCCCATATATAGAAGTGGTTCTGCAGGGGGTAGACCAGTTCTGTTTTCATCCTTTTTGGCTGTTGTTTTGGTTTCTTTTTTGCATTTTGTCATTACTCTCACCCCCCCCCTGGAGGTACAGTAGCATGAGGTGGTGTCTATCACCCACAGAAGTTCCTTTGTGCATGGAGAACAGGAGGAGCAGTGCCAGAGCCTTGCAAAATTACCTCCAGCATGCCACGAATATCCATGTGTCTGCTAAAACTGTCAGAAACAGACAGCATGATGGTGGTATGAGGGCCTGACGCCCACAAGTGGGTGTTGTGCTTATAGCACAACACCGCACATGGTGATTTCGCATTTGCCACAGAACACCAAGATTGGCAGATTCAACATTGGCGCCCCAGGCTTTTCACGGATGAGAGCACGTTCACACTGAGCACATGTGACAGAGTCAGGAGATGCCATGAAGAACTTTCTGGCAGGAAGGCAAGTAGGATTTTTTTTTTTTTAATGCTTTTCTCATGGGGGCCAAGCATACAAGGATAGGAATGAGGAACCATGCATACAAGGATGGGGATAAGGAGCCATGCAGACAAGGCTGGGAAAAAGCCATGCAGACAAGGCTGGGAAAAAGGAGCCATGCAGACAAGGCTGGGGATAAGGAGCCATGCAGACAAGGATGGGGATAAGGAGCCATGCAGACAAGGATGGGGATAAGGAGCCATGCAGACAAGGATGGGGATAAGGAGCCATGCAGACAAGGATGGGGATAAGGAGCCATGCAGACAAGGATGGGGATAAGGAGCCATGCAGACAAGGATGGGGATAAGGAGCCATGCAGACAAGGATGGGGATAAGGAGCCATGCAGACAAGGGTGGGGATAAGGAGCCATGCAGACAAGGATGGGGATAAGGAGCCATGCAGACAAGGATGGGGATAAGGAGCCATGCAGACAAGGATGGGGATAAGGAGCCATGCATACCAGGATGGGGATAAGGAGCCATGCATACCAGGATGGGCATGAGGAACCATGCATACCAGGATGGGGATGAGGAATCATGCAGACAAGGATGGGGATGAGGAATCATGCATGCAAGGATGGGGATGAGGATCCAGGCATACAAGGATGGGGATGAGGAGCCAAGCATACCAGGATGGGGATGAGGAGCCATGCAGACAAAGAATAAGGAGCAATGCAGAAACGGATAGGGATGAGGAACCATGCATACCAGGATAGGGATGAGGGGCAATGCATACCCAGCTTATACTCGAGTAAATATGTTTTCCCAGTTTTTCATGGCAAAATTAGGTGCCTTGTCTTATACACGAGTATATGTAATCGGTATAAATATGAACACAACAATGACATTCACGTACACAAGAACGTTACATATAAAAAAGTTTACATTCTGGATATAATTCTTAATGTGAATAGTGAAAAAATATTTTTTCCTTCTTGGATATAAAATGCTCGCTTCTAGCAGTTTTCTTTCTTTTTTTTTTTTTTTCCAGCGGTGGAAAGAAATAACTTAATGAGGCTTGCACAGACTATACCTTTTACCCCGGTGCATCTCTTTGGTGAGCTCTAATTTTAACCTATTACATTGTTTAGGATTTATATTGAATGATTCACGGATGTAATTTTTCTTTACATAATCTATGCTTTGACCACTGATCTTTTGTATCAACTGGTTTGCTAATGTGTCTGTTTGTTTTAAATCAATAAATAATAAAAATAATAATATTTTTGGAGATTTCCCCCCGAAAATATTTTTATGTGCATGTAGCTCTTTCAAGGACCAGCAATTCCATTATTTGGCTAGTCCGGTCCCCCATTACTGAGAAATCCTCATTGAAATTGATATGCAAATGAGGCTGAAGAGCTATTGTAGATTTGAAGCCACTTGTCACTCCAGCTTTATTTCTCGTCCAGCTCTGCCTCGTCCTACTTGACTGACAGCCTGTATGGTATGTGACTTCAGGGAAAGGAGTTCAGTTAAACAGGAGGAGACATGGTGAATAGAGCTGGAGTTATGGAGACTTAAAGGGATTGTCCACTGCTAGGACAATCCCTTCTTGATCAAAATGTTTGACCCATAAAATAATAAATCTTATATTCGCCTCTAGTGGCTACGCTGTTCCCTCGGTGTCGGCACTCGCTGTCCCAGAGCTCGCGTGCATTTGTTGTGACACATGACGCTGGCGCCCAATCAGTGCTGACGTCACTGTCATCGCCTTTGCACAAATCGAACTTGAAGAGGAAGTTCTGGGTGCAGCTGATCTCGGAATTCCTCTTCCTACGTCAATCTATTGGAGGTAGGGACAATGATACCAGTGCTGATTGGGCGCTGGCGTCACTTATCACAATAGCAGTGCAGACACCGCGGGAATGGCATCGGTACTGGAGGTGAGTATAAGCTTTATTATTTTATGAGGCCAAGCAAGGGGTATGAGAAGAAATTGTCCAAGTAGTGGACAACTTCTTTCAGATCTATAGCCTCATTTGCATTTCAATTTCAACGCTGCTCTCAATAATGGAGGAATGGACTGGCGATGTAAAGGTATTGCTGGACTTGTCTTTGAAAGAGTTACATACACATATAAATAGTTTGGGGTGGGAAATCATAACAGATTTCCTTTAAGGAAATGAGGAGGGGTATATTCTTCTATGTGTGGAGAATCAGGAGAGAGAGAGCAATGTTATGTCTAATGAAAACTTTATTTGTCCTACTAGAGTATTGCATTATAGAATTAAGCCAAAATCATTCAAACTACTATTAAAATGTATACAAATTTCATCCGACTTTAAATTAATACAATGTTGGGCTTCCTACTTTGTCCATGCAGTGAATAAATTAACATGCATTACAGTAACTTCTAGAATTTTGGTTTTACAGCTGGGGAGGAGGTTACGGTATATAGGCTTGAAGAGAGTTCACCAACCAGTCTGGATAAAAGCATGTCCTCCTGGTCTCAAAGAGGAATGGCAGCAATGCTTCAAGTCCTCTCCCCTGAAAAAATGGATGGAGGTCTGCGCAGAGCTCTTAAAGTGGTTTGCACATGGTCAGAACATGATGTCCTGGATCCTGGAGAAATCTTCATTGTCAAATCATTTCTTCCTGAAGTGGTGCAAACATGGCAGAAGGTTTTCCGTGGGGACACTGTATTACAGCTTTGTCTAAGGGTAATATCATAGTAATATATGGCTACATTAGGAAAGAAAGCATGCTTGGCTATTCCTCTGACTTCCCATTTACTCTTTCTACCTTTTAGGTAGATATCCACTTTACACTACTCTCAAGAAATGAGAGCTGCTTTGTGGTTGCCATGGAAAGCAAGGCCAGCTTAGAAAAAGAAGATTCACAATTCGCTCTTTGTAGAAACACTAAATCACCTTGTAGACTGATTTTGTAAAAACACAAAGGGTCTGATTCACAAAGATTGGCATTGTTCACGTTGGTCATAATGAAGGGGCTTGGTGGAGTAATATGTGTCTATTTCATTAGGAGACACACGCCACTTAATGAATTGGGTACATCTTATCACTGGCGTGTGTTTCTGTGTTCCTCACCAGAAATGCTACTCTAATCAGAGACTAGATTACATTTCTGGACTATGGTATGCCATTAAAGTTGTTAGGAACGGCGGAATGCACTAAATAAATAAATACAGTAATAATAAGTGCGTTCGCCGCTCGGGGTCTACCGTGCAGAAGGTGTTAAACCGCTGCTAGAAAATGGCAGACGCGCTATATGGCGGTATATCGCACGCGGGTTGAACGTCACCTGGTGTGCGCTGGACGTGCTCTGTTGGTTCACAGAGGCGCCAAAGTAATAAACATAAATACCGAGCCTGTTGGACTCACAGGTCTCAGCAGAATGCACGCACGGTATATGGTCACAGTACCAGGACCCAATACGCAGGGTCATTGTCCATCTAGACCTACCGTGTGTGCGGCGTCACTACCGCGGACGCCGACAAGTGCTGCTGACTGCAGCGCGGCGACTGACACAGCCGCTATACGACAATGCCCAGGAGGGGGTGCACTGTTGGACGCTAGTCCTGTGGAGATATGCACTATGGCCTGCAGAGTGCCACTGACTGGCGCTGACTCTATGACTAAGTCCCTATCCACACACGTAATATCAGTGGTGTAGCATTTGAAGACTTTGTTGGACTGGCATTGTCATGCCTTGTCTTGCCCGTGTTCAACCCATTTTGGTGGATCTGTTATGTGACTTTTAGGGTATGTGCACACGGTGCAGATTCTGCTGCGGTTCCGCAGCGTTTCTGCAGCTGCGGGTCCGCAGCAGATACTGCTGCGTTGTACAGTACCTTTATTTCCTATGGAAATTAAAAAACCGCTGTGCACATGCTGTGGATTTTTCTGCGCAGTTTTGCTGCGGTTTACAATCCGCAGCATGTCAATTGTTTGGTGCAGAAGCGCTGCAGTTTTACACCTCTACCATTGAGGTGTAAAACCGCAGGGCAAAACCGCAGGACTTTTGTCCTGCGGATTAACCTGCGGTTTTCTCGCCAAAATCCGCACACCAAAAAAACTACGTGTGCACATAGCCTTAGCATTGTTACACCAGCCCAAACATTGGCGCAACTTTGAATTGTTGTCAGGAAATATGACATATTTTTTATTGTTCTAGTCACACATACAAAGCTATCGGCTGCAGCTCCTTGGCTTTTGAATGACATGTTGGCCCCTTCCCCCATTACATTTGTGTTGCCCAGGCACATAGCTGCAGTTTTCTCTTCCTATGTGTGATTCCAGCCCCCTCCCTCCAGCTACACACGCTGGTGTAATGTGAGCTGCTGACCAGCCAAAACCAGCCATTGTTAAAAAGCACATGGCACCTTTGTGCCTTCAAACTGGTATATAATATCGCAAACTAGGCATAGAAGTAGGAAACCTATATTTTTGGAATCTACAGTATATCATAAAAGCTATCCACAGGTGGGTTTTGAAACGTCTGCAATAGCCAGAATCCGAGAAACTGACTTCTACCCGAACGAGCCACACAGCTGTTTAGACTTAGATGAAAGGTAATTTCTTAATAAGAAAACTGATAGTCCTGCCATCACTCTGCGAGCCTCGTGGCTAGAGTTACGGCTCTCATAATTTTGTTAGTAACTTTCAAAAGGGAGTGCATTCCATAGCTCCGCCCACCCAGTGAGGTCGCCAGGGGAAGGCATAAGACTAGGGGACTCAAGTAGAAAGTAGTCTTTTTGCCTGGGGACCAGCTGTGGCAAGCTGTGCATTTTGATCTGCCGCTCTAGGAAGGTCCCCTCGCCCTACACCACATGGCGTGCCATTGACTGATAAGTGTCAGTTAAGATAAGTTCTCATTTTAATCCGTTATTATTTTGTAGTTGTCTGTATATACTGTAGTGTCTCTCTTTGTAACATCTTTTGTACTTTTGTAAACACTGCCTATTCTTTTTGGAGTGTTTTCCTTGCTCTATAAACATATTGCCTGGCCCTCTGAGCTCAAATCTAGTGGGTTGGCTCCTGACCCAATATTGATATTAATATAGGAAACTAGGAGCTGGTGGCAGCGAGTGTTCTGGCGTATCTGGGAGATTCTGGCAGTGACGGAACAGAGGTTTTATGTGTGTATTTCCTGCCTGAGACTGGTGACATGCATACCGCCCTCCCTGCACAGTGCGCAATAGCCAGTACACGACCAGGCAGCCTTTTTGGCAACTACTTATGATAGGTGTAGTTCCCTGTCTGACCAGAGGGTAAGGGGGGGTGCCAGAGAGCTGCAAGTTTCAAACCGGAACTGGAAATGTTACAAGCAACTGAAGTATTGTATGGAAAATCGGTTGCTAAGGATAAGTCCATTCTGAGTGCAGTAGCCACTGCTGGGTGCTGCAGCAAGTCACTTCACTTCCGTCTGGAACTCCCCTTTAGGTGTACATTAAAATCTTTCTTCTGGTACTCTATAAATTCTCTATGTTCCTACGATGAGCTTTTGTTGAGTTTTTATTTTTTAAAATAGGTTACTTGCTGTTTTTTAGTGCATTTTTATGTGTCTTTTTACATGCATCTTTTACATTTTTTATGCTGTATTTTTTGTCTCTTTTTGGTGTGGCATGCCAATAAAGCGGCTTTGTTTTTGGTACTTCCTGGCATTTGGCTTTGACAAAACTTTGATATATTTACGTGTTTATCATGTATTTTCTGTGCGTTTCTGCCATGGAAATGCGCTAAACATATTTGTGCATTTTTTACTTGTGGATTTTCTGCAACCAATGTAAGTCTATGGGGAAAATCTGCACAGAAAACTCATCGTACCTGTAAGAAAAATTGACATGTTGGTGATGTGAAACACATACACAGGACAGTTTACTCTGCATTAAAAAGAAGCAAAGTGGGTATGAAATCTCTATAAATCCCATCCACTTTACTGGAATTGTTAAGACGCTGCCTTTTTGCTACAAAGCCAGAATATTTATGATGGGAAATTGTGACATTATATCGGATACTCTATGGGAGCTGTATGGGTGTATTTTTTCTTATGCAAGTTTGGAGAATGAAATATGTCATGGCACATTCATAAAAGTATCTTTTTACCCCTAAACTCCTGCATAGAAGTACTTATTGAATAGTTTAAAACTAGTTTTGGAATTGATATGTCATCAAATCAAAGCATAATATGTCATAGATTTTATCTTGAACTTCGGATTCATTGTGGTGGATAAGTGCAAGTGTAGGGAAGTGGACTGACCTATGGACCTGTCTGCAGCAGGGAGGTGAATGCAAAATGTGCAGTAAAAGTACTTGACGTGAACTGCTGTATATGAATGTGGGGAGACATCTAGAGACAGTGGAAGATGGTAAAGTACTGGTTTGACCACTAGGGGGAGACCAAGAACAGCAGGAAAAGGAGACTGAAGTTTGGCCACAAGATGGAGGTGGAGAGCAGTGAGGAAAGGGCATAACAGCAGCTTAAGGCTAGGAAACCGCATAGTCATGGTGGGAGGAGTTACAGGAGCTCTAGAGGGGAATTCCTGGGGAGGGGAATAGGCAGGCAGAAAGAGTTCCAGTCCAGGAGGAGGAGTTCAGCAGAGCAGGAGACTGAAGGAGGAAGAGACAGAGAGGAAGAACTCTGGGAGGGACTGGAAGGAGAAACAGTCAGGGGGTGGCCATAACAGGAGAGCCGCAGGACAGAGGAAGCCCGGGGGTACCAGACGGACGGACTCGGACAGGTGAAGCGCTGTGGTGGTGGGCCTAAGGCAGCCACAGTGAAATATCCACGAGGGACGTCACTGTAAAGGACAGAGAAGATGGTGAAAGGTACCCAGGCCTGTGCATAGAAGCTGTCGTGCTGCTGTTGTGTTGCTGTGGTCGTTGGGAGGACTGCCAATAAAGAGGACATGTTGAATACACATCGGTTTCTGTCTCCAGTCTGTTCACGGCGAAAAAAGGACCACTCCCTAGTCGGCACACGTACCTACACAGGCACCACTATGTACAGTAATACTATACTATAAGGACAAAAGCATTGGAACACATCTCCTAAAGGGAATCTTTCAGCAGGTTTTTGCTATGTAATCTGAGGACAGCATAAGGTAGGGGTGGAGACCCAGATTTCAGGGATTGGTCACTTATTGGGCTGTGTGCTGTTGTTTCCATACAATGAATGTTTTATCATCAGGAGATTACTGCTCAGACTAGAACCTTCCTGCCAAGTGGTCTAACTACACCCTCTCCACTGATAAGCAGCTGTCAATAGACAATTGACAATGTACTGTACATCAAGAGCCTGATGTGGGTGGGGTTAAGTTTCTGAGCTCTGCTACATCTAAAAACTCTGTGTCACAACTGCTGCACCCAGAAAACTAAATGATACATAGTTGAATCAGGATCTCTTTTCCTATAATATGCTGCTCTCAGATGAGGTAGCAATAAAAATGATGACCGATTCCCTTTAACCACCAAATTCAGGTTTTCCATTCAGTTCTGTTGCCACCAGTTTGTAAATTACAGCCCATAGCCATGCAGTCTGCATTTATAAACATTTGCGAAAGAATGGCTTAATTCTTATTTCTTCTTTTGAAATTTATTCCCTTCTAAATATTCCGCAATCAATTGTGAGTGATATGACTGAAAACAAATTGTCTGGAAACCAAAGTAACTCGACTACAAAGTGGCAGACCAATTAAAGTCACAAAGTGGGGTCACCAAATGCTGAGGCACATGGTGCATAAAGGTCACCAATGCTCAGCTGACTAATTGTAAATTCTAAACCTCCTCTGGCTATAGCATACTCACATGTGTATCGGGAGCTTTATGGCACGAGTTTCTGTGACCAAGCAACTGCGTACAAGCCTTACATCACTCAGCACAATGTCGAGAGTGGTATGGCGTAATGTAAAGTTCACTCCCATTGGAGCAGTGGAACCGTTCTATGGAATGATGAATCACACTTCTTCATCTGGCAGTCTTATGGATTGAGTTTTTACAATGCCAGGAGAATGTAACCTGACTGATGACTGATTGAAGCATAGTGGCTTGTGAAAATATTCACGTCCCCTTGGCATTTTTCGTATTTTGCTACCTCACAACCTGAAATGTCACTTTTTTTTTAAAGTTTGTATTAGTTCATGTAAAGAACTTTCCTACAACTGTACATATTTGTATTTTTATTTTCTTGTGAAACAAACAAAAAATAGGACAAAATAACGAAAAACTTCAGTGTGCATTACTATTCACTCCCCCTAAAGTCAGTAGTATGTAGCGCTTCCTTTTGCAGCAATTACAGCTGCAAGTCCCCTTTGAATAAATCTCTATGAGCTTTCCACATCTTGCCACTGGGATTTTTACCCTGCTCCAGCTCCTTCAAGTTACATAGATGGTTTCCTCTGGTGACCAACAATCTTTAAGTCTGACCACATATTCGCAATTGAATTAAGGTTTTGGCTTTGACTAGGCCACTCCAAATCATTTAAACTCAAGTGTTGCTTTACCAGTATGCTTTGGATCATTGCCTTGTTGGAAGGTGAACCTCCATCCCAATCTCAAATCACTGACAGACGGAAACAGGTTTTGCTCAAGAATAGCCCTGTATTTTGCAGCATCCCCTCGACTCAATCATTTTCCCTGTCCCTGCTACTGAAAAACATTCCCACAGCATGATGCTGCCACCACTATGTTTCACTGTGGGGATGGTGTACTTGGGGTGATGAGCTGTTTTAGCTTGGCATCAGACATAGACATTTACCTTGGTGGCCAAAAAGATCAATTTTGGTCTCGTCTGACCACAGCATCTTCCTCCATAGATTTGGGGAGTCTTCCACATGTCTTTGGCAAACAAAGAATGAGCCTTACAATTTTTGTGTGTAAGCAAGACTTTTTCTGCTCAGTCTTCCATAAAGACCACCTCAATGGAGTGTATGGCTTATTTTGGTCGTATGGACGGACAATCCAGTCTCTGATTGTGAACTCTGCAGCTCCTTAAGGGTGACATTTGATTTCTGTGCTGCCTCTCTAATGAATGCCTTCCTTGCCCGGGCTGAGAGTTTTGATGGGTGGCCCTCTCTTGACAGGTTTGTTGTGGTAGATGCTTCAAAATCTTGTAGAGAGTCTTCCCAGAAGAATGGGAGCTGTTATAGCTGGAAAGTGGAGGCCAACTGCATATTAATACCTGTAGATTTAGATTGAGAGCTCATTAAAGATCATTTGAGTGACAAAATACTTTTGAACATATACTGTGTTTTTCTACATTTTAGCACATTTTGCTTTGCAATAAACCGATATCATAGAAATGTTGGCCTTTTTTAATAAGCAGTTTACAAAAGTTTCCCCCTGTAGAGACTTGCAACGATAAGCTGAAATATATGGGTAAACCTGACAGAGCCTGTTTAGTTCTGCAGTGCCACCACAGGGGAAAAAAGCATTACATAGTGCTCATGCATGTCAATGGGTTGTCTTGCTATTGCAAGAAGAGACATGTCCTTGTAGCCACCCCCCACTCTGGCCAAGAGATGAGAGTCCTTAAAGAGATTGTCCTTACTCAGACAGCCCCTTCTCAATCACTATGTAAAGTAATAGCGCTTATACTCACATTCAAGGCTGATGCCTTTCCAGCGGTGATGGCACTGGATCTGCTGATTGCTTGACATTATGTCACATGATCCTTGTGGCCAATCAACTTTGGCTTCTCTCTCCTCGCCTTCAGACAAATCACATACATCCAGATGAAGTGAGAGCTTCTGCTCTCTCACTTCATCCAGATGTACGTGATATACCAGAAGGTGGAGAGAGTGAAGCCAGTGCTGATTGGCCCCAGGGATCCCGTGACATAACAATGTTACGCAAACCCTGGGAGAGGCAGTGCTGACACTGCTGGATTTGCGCCGGCATTGGAGGTGAGTATAAGTGTTATTTTTTTACAAAGGGAAAATATAATGATTCAGAAGGGGTTGTCTTAGTAGTGGACAACCCCTTCAACACAGCACCTAGACCATGAGCTCACTTTTATATAAGCAAAAAAAAACTACTTCAAGTACTGTATACAGAAATAAACAATATTACTCAACAAATTCATAATTTTATTAAAGACACCAAAATGACAAGACTAATTTAAAAAAAACATAATTACAAGACATAATAAAAATACAAAAAATATATTAAAAGAGGTGGCGGAACAGCATGACCCATATGAAACAATACAGGAAGGCAGATCCAGATATAAGTTGCATGTGCACAAAGAGGATTAATCGGACGCTCATACCATTAAGATATATGTATAAAAAGTACAGTGCACACAGAGGTTACATACCATAAACGTAAACGCACATCTTTATAGGAATCTCCCGAAAGTACAAAGAGATTAGTGTCAGATTTGCACAAAAAACAATAATGATTAGATCTAAGAAGGTTGTGGTGTGAGAACACACAGAATTTTCAGATCAAATCGCCAACCCAGGTTCATGTTGTGGATATCGCTGCTGCCACCCCTCACTCCAACGCGCTTTTCATACGAGCTTCCTCAGGGAGTCATGGGGTGAGGAGGTTGCAGGAGGTTTAAATATGAAGGTCCTGAACAAATGAGTTCACTATTACCCAGTAGCGTTGGTAATTTGGATTGTAAGCCAGGCAACCCGTTTTTGATCACTTTTGATCTCAAATGCAATAGTAATTTAAATATCTTTATCTTCTTGGTTTGCATGGTCTGATCTCTCCTAGGGTTCTTTTTTATGCTGGATTAACGAAGAATGATTAATTTCCATCTTCTTCCGCCTCTGAATGAATTGTGTGCGCTACAAATAGACATCTATAAATACTTGGTACACAAGATAAAGTAGCGGTGTAATTTCTAGAGGGATAATATTTCATGTCATATGGGTGCCCTGGATTTCAGCTGCAACAAGTGGGAGTCCTAATTATGCTACTAATTGCTGTCATTCTATAGGGTGTTGCTAGCTGCTTTACATACATTCCCTTTTCCTATGTTGAATCATGCTGCTACTCCATCCAGCACTGTGCAAAACAGGTGCAATCCCTAGCTCTATATCCAGGCAAGAAGGTATACAGAAATAGCAAAGGGTCTCATCTAGACAAAGAGACTAATGAAAACCATTAAAGTTAATATGCATGCCTTACATCATGTAGGAAATTCAGCAACAGAGGGCTGCACAGAAGTTGATTTTCACCTTCAATCAAATGAAACCGCACAGTATTCCCTACACACTAAGGTAAAAATGCAATGCTTAATTATTCAGTTTGTAGGTAATAAATTTGCTTCTTTGTGATATTAGGACATGGTGTGTTTTTGAATGTTGAAATACTTGCCAACATTAAGCATGGGACATTTAAACCCTTTCCCCAGAATTATCCGAGAATGCTCCCAAATGGGCAGGAACAATCACTAAACGTCTACTTTTATGTGTGGTTTTGTAAGTCAATATCTTTTTGTGGTCCTGTCAATAGGACTCGTTTGGCAAAATCCAACTGTGGCAAATATACTCTAACACAATATCAAAAGGTAAAGTAGAGCGCATGACTTTGTCAAAAAGAGTTTAAAGGGTTATTCCCAAAATCACAAGTTATTCCCTAGTGGAGAACTTGTTTATCGCTGGTCCAAATGGTAGGATTCCCAATGATGGCAAGACCGGGGCTGTAAGTCCCCGGGAATGGGGCTCCTCAGCCTCTTGTTGATTGGAGGGAGATGCACATGCTTGACCTCCACTCCATTTATTGCTTACTCCGGCACTCCGACAGACAGTGCTGTGCTTGGCTATTGAGTCGACCTATTGACAGCGATTGGAGCAGAGACCGAGCATGCACACCTATGGGCCACTTTAGGCTACTTTCACACATCAGTTTTTTGCCGTCAGGCAGGATCCGGCTTTTTTTAGAAAAAACGGATCCGGCATAAATTTTGGAGAACTGTAGAAACGGATCCGTTTTTTTGCTGGATCCGTCTCTGTTCCTGGAGGCTGGCCAATTGGATCTGAGCATGCGCAGACTTAAAAAAACCGGATCCGGTGGCTGGATCCGTCTTTTTCTGGTTCCGGCGCATTCCGGCGCCCATAGACTTTCATTGTAGCAAAAAGCTGGAAGCGCCTGATCCGGCGCTTCCGGCTTTTTCGCCGGAGACAAAAAACGTTACAGTAGCCGTTTTTTCCAGACGCCGGAATGAGACAAGTTGCCGGATCCGGCAAAAAACGGATGAAACGCAATGCCATCCGGCACGATCCGGCGCTAATGCAAGTCAATGGGGAAAAACCGGATCCGGCATTGCATTTTGCCAGGATCCGGTTTTACAAAAAAAAGCCGGATCGCGCCTGAAGGCAAAAAACTGATGTGTGAAAGAGGTCTAAGATGGGGCTGCAGAACCCTGTTCTCGGGATTCCAGACCCCCAACCTCAAGATCACTAGGGTTCCCAGTGGTCAAATACCATATGAAGAGCAATTTTTCCTCATTCCTACTTGAGAATTTGGGAGCAACCCTTAACACTGTATTGTCATTATACTTACAGTCAAATGATGCAATTCTGGGTAGGGAGACCCTAGTAGCTTACATATGGATGTGAAATGCTAGTGGAAACTGTAAGACACCAACAATATGCCATTTAAAGCGCTTATGGCATGAGAAGAGCAAACAATTGGAAATCAAATTTAATAAACAAGTTATATTCTGTATTGAATGCAATTGGCCAAGTTAATGCACTTAATTATTTGTACTACTTGTTTGTGCTTCAAAGAAGAGTGTTTAAAACAGGTATGAAATTATCAGTTCTCACGCATTTTGGATTGGCTAGTGTTAGTTGTGGTAGTATTTATGGTGCAGTCTACTGTAGGTTCACTCCATGACCCTACTGTACCTATAGACAGAAAAGCCCCACTCTTGGTTATATCATCACTGATGGATTACTATTATGCATTTTCTATGTGTACTTTTTGCATATATTTTTGTGGATTTGCTACCATATCACGTATAATGTATTACAAAGGCATATATATTATTCCTTTTATAGAAATGGACTTCAATGACTTTGTATTTGTTTTTGCTTTCAGGTTCCTAGAAGTTTTCTTGATCTATTGTCATTCTGCTAATCAATGGTTGACAATAGAAAAATACATGACGGGAGAATTCCGAAAGTACAATAACAACAATGGAGATGAAATCACCCCCACCACTTTACTGGAGGAGGCACTTTTATCGTTTTCTCACTGGACCTATGAATATACCAGGGGAGAACTACTTGTTCTTGACCTGCAAGGTGAGGTTAGCATATGAATAGAAGATAAAGCGAGCACATGAAAGGTAGTGAGAATCATGTCTTAGAAAAAAAAAAAAGAAATTATTGTATTTTACTGGAACATAGAATTTTTACAAAAAGAAAAATTTTGCTTTCAATGCTCACAATTAAAATATTACAAATAAATCTACAAACCAAGGAATATTTCTAACTATATTTTTTAGAACATAGACAGTTGTTACCACCAACCATAGACTGTACTTGCTTAGGATCACACCTGGTATTTCTTGGAAATTAGATGTATGTTCCATCTACAGTGACTTAAAATAGTATTCATACCACGCAAGCTTTTCCACATTTTTTCACATTACACTCACAAAGTGAATTTTATGTGATATAACAACACAATGTAGCAAATATTTGGGAAGTGGAAAAGAAATGATAAATGATTTTCTAAAATATTTTACAAATTTGAAAATTGTGATGTGCATTTGTATTCAGACCGCATGATTACTGCTGTAAGTCTTTTCGGGTATGTCTCTTCCAGCTTTGAACATCTAGAAGCTGAATTTTTTGCTTATTATCCTTTACAAACCAGCTGTAGTTTGGTGAGATTGGATGGTGAGCATCTGTGAACAGCAATTTTCAAGCCTTGTCACAGATTCTCAACAAGATTTGCGTCTGGACTGTAACTGGACCTTTTACACACCTGAATATGCTTTGATCTAAACCATCCCATCTTAACTATGGCAGTATGTTTAGGATTGTGTCACTGCTGGAATGTGAACTTATGCCGCAGTCTCAAGTCTTTTGCAGCCTTTAACAGGTTTTCCTCCTTGGTTTCCTTGCATTTAGCTCGATCCATCCTCTTTTCAACTGTGACCAGCTTACCTGTTCCTGCTGAAGAAAAGCATCCACACAGCATGATGATGCTACCACCACGTTTGGCTATGGGGAGGTTGTTTTCAGGGGGATGTGCCATGTTAGTTTTGCATTTACCTCTAAAAAAAAAGTTCTACTTTTGGTTATATCTGCAAAAAACACCTTGTTCTGCCCTCTGATATAGGGCAGTCTGTTTGTGTTATGTGCTCGGAATAAAGCAATATGTTTGTATTATGTGCTGGGTTAATTATAGCACCATCTAGTGGTGGCTGAATTTATAGCAGTGTCTTTGATAGCATTATATAGTCTGTGCCTTTAACAGAAGCAATGCACTATGGGATTGAAGCAGTGCTTTGTGGGAAGGAAGCAATGTATTCTGGGTTGAAGAAGGGCCATTTTGCTTCTGTGTATATCATAGGATGCATGTGTTTACCTGTTCTCCTTCTTAATTCTCTAACTTGAATTCATTATCCGCTTAAAGCATATCTGGTAAGCTTAATCTTTCTTGCAATGCAGTGATTCAGAGAGGTGTTATTTACTGTCTAGCAGCCTGAAGGCACAATAGTAAAACAGATTGCCATACGCCTGCGACAGTGAGTTCAGGCTGTAAGGGACCGCTATCACCCAGACTGCTCCGCACACGGGTACTACAGAAGCCGCTGCCGAAGCAGCCAAAGCGAGATCCTCCTTCGCTGAAAGAGAGATGCATCTAAAGCTGAGACAAGCAGATCAAGATACAGAAACCGCACGCCTGCAAGCCGAAACCGTATGTTTGCAAGCAGAGAGAGAAGCGGAAGCTGCACATTTGCAAGCAGAGCTAGAAAGACTTGCGGCAGACAGAGACAGCAGCTGCAATAGCTAAATCAGAGTGCTTGGAAGCTATGAAGAATCTTGATTCTGAGAGACACAGCAGCATTCTCGGACCAGATCTAGAGCAGCAAGATCCAGCGCAACGCGTCGCAGAGTTTGTCCGTCAACATTCCGGCGTAGATGACAGCCCTGGCGCATCATATCGATCAGCCTATGCCGATTACCAGCGATCCCACCCGGAGCTTCACTACCATAGACGAGGAGACGCCCAGCACAGAGATGTCGACTACAGTTACCGTTCCACTGAAAAGACGGTACAGCTCCCATCCCGCCTTAAAGAGACACCTTCACCAACAAGGTACCGCACAGACTATCTGGAGTCACAAGCGTCTTACAGGTATGGTGGTGCACCACACACTAGACATGACTATCACACACCAGCTCATGCCAGCACTGACTGAGCCATCAAGGACCTTGCAAAGTTCCTTGCCTGCCAAGAACTGGTTACAAAGGGACTTGTAAAGTTCACTGACAAACCCGAGAACTATCGGTCATGGCGAGCCTCGTTCCGGAACGCCATTCATGGTCTGGACCTTTCTTGTGGTGAGGAGTTAGATCTCCTGGTAAAGTGGCTCGGAAGTAAGTCAGTCGAGCATGCCAAAAGACTGAGAGACATTAATGTAAAGCATCCTCACACAGCCCTACATAAGGTGTGGGAAAGACTCGATGAATGTTATGGGGCAGTAGAAGTCATAGAGAATGCTTTATATAAAAGAATTGAGGATTTTCCTAAGATAGGACCTAAAGGTTATCTAAAGCTTAGAGAACTGAGAGATTTGTTGAATGAGTTGCAGGTTGCTCAGCAGGAAGGAGACTTGCCCGGATTTGCATTCTTAGATACCGCTAGGGGTGTCAATCTGATAGTACAGAAACTTCCTTACAACCTACAAGAAAAATGGATTACATGTGGTTCAGAGTATAAACACAATCATAATGTATCATTTCCTCCTTTCAATGTATTTGTTGATTTTGTCACCAAACAATCTAGGATTAGAAATGACCCTACTTTTGATTTTACTCTGTCGTGTTCCACTGCCACTGGTGTCAAACCCGGTAAGACACCCGTGGCAGTCCACAAAACTAACATTGATTCCACAGACCCTCCTCACAAGGTGAATAAAACCCCTCCAGTCGAGAGCAAACCTCAGGATGTCAGTAAATATTGTCCTCTACACAAGAAACCACATCCTATACTAAAATGCAGAGCCTTCAGGGAGAAGTCTTTAGAGGATCGTAAAGGTTTCTTCAAGGAGAACAACATCTGCTTCAAATGTTGTGCTGCAACCTCTCACTTCGCCAGGAACTGTGAAGCTAGCGTGAAATGTGCAGAATGCAGCAGCACGGATCACAATACAGCCTTGCACCCTGAATCACCTCCACGAGTTTTGTCGCAAGCAGAGGAGCACGATGGAAAGCAGAAAGACACTGCCGAAGACACCCCCGGATGTCAGCTCTAAATGTACTGAGATCTGTAGAGGACTCACAGGAGGAAGGTCCTGTTCAAAAATCTGTCTTGTCCGAGTTTATCCCGCAGGCCGCAAGGACAAAGCCTTCAAGATTTATGCAATCCTGGATGACCAAAGTAACAGGTCTCTAGCCAGGTCCATCTTCTTTGACAACTTCAGCATTGTAGGCCCTGGTTCTCCCTACACCCTGAGAACATGTTCAGGTACCGTTGGGACGGTGGGAAGAAAAGCAACCGATACAAAGTGGAGTCCATAGATGGCCAGACCTGCCTATCACTACCAACCATCCTGGACTGCAACCAGATTCCTGACAACAGGTCAGAAATACCTTCATGGGAGGTGGCGACACATCACCCCCATCCAAAGCGTATAGCCCACCTGATACCTGAACTAGATCCAGGAACCCCAATAGCGCTACTTATGGAAAGATATATACTACAAGTCCACAAGGCTAGAGAATGTATAAACGGCTCCAGGAATGCTCCGTACGCACAGAGGCACGACCTTGGATGGGTCATCATAGGGGACGTCTGCCTAGGAGGAGCAAACAAGCCGGCCTTAGTTGACAGCATGCTTACCAATACTCTTGAAAATGGACGTCCGTCTCTCTTCCAGCCATGTAAGAGTAGCTTCCTGGTAAGAGTTGCCACACAATGCTCCTCTGCCTTGTACATTAGCTGATCCTTCTGTGAAGACCACTCATGTGACGGCGACCAAGATCACATAGGGTGCACAGTTTTCCACAGAACAAGAGAGGACAACAAGGTAGCAATGTCCATAGAAGACAGACGGTTTTTGGACATCATGGATCGGGAGATGGTAAGAGATGAGTCAAAGAGTTGGATGGCCCCTCTACCATTTAAACCCCAGAGGCAACGCTTACCCACCAGTCAGAAGTCTTGTAAAGGTTGGCACCATTGCAAACACGCATTTACCGCTCCGAACCTGGAAAATGCCAAAAACACAATAATTCGTACCATACAATGCGAGTGTTTCGCCAAAGAAATAGACAACCTCAACAAAGGTCAACCCATTTCTAGAGACAGCGTCTTGAAAAAGCTTGATCCAACGCTTGACCTATATGAGCTGATGTGAATTGGAGGTCGTCTTCAGGAAGCCAAGGTGGAATTCCTGGAAAAACACCCTGTGATAATTCCTGGCCATCTTCATGTGACTACTCTGCTCGTACAGCACCATCATGTTTTGGTGAAACATCAGGGCCGATTGTTTACCGAAGGGAAACTATGAACTGCTGGACTATGGATAGTTGGAGCAAAGAGATGTGTGAGTAAACTGATCTTCAACTGTGTGACTTGTCGCAAACTCCGCAGCGCAACTCAAAGCCCAAAGATGGCCAGTGTCCCATCAGACAGACTTAGTATGGATCCTCCCTTTACCAACGTTGGACTGGATGTATTTGGGCCGTGGTCTGTGGTTGCACGGCATACTGGAAGAGAACAAACCAAAGCAAAACGCTGGGCAGTTATGTTTACCTGCATGTCCATCAGAGCGATCCACATCGAAGTGATTGAATCCATGGACACATCAAGTTTCATAAATGCAATCAGACGCTTCATTGCCATCAGAGGCACCGTGAAACACATTCGCTCTGACAGAGACACAAATTTCATAGGAGCAGTGAAAGAACTCCAAATTCCCTCCAACCTAGACATTACCAGTGTGGAAAAATACCTGAGTGAACAGGGATGTACCTGGACCTTCAATTTACCACACTCTTCTCACATGGGAGGTGCTTGGGAGAGGATGATGGGAATAGCACGCAGATTCTTAGACTCTATCTTCTTGCAAGAAGGTAGCACATGACTCACACATGAAGGTTTGACTACATTCTTGGCAGAAGTTTCGGCCATCATAAATGCCAGACCATTGACTGCACTCTCCAGTGATGCTGAAGATCCAACCATTCTCACTGCCGCCATGTTAGTCACTCAGAAAACCGACACTCCTAGCGCTTCACTGGGAGAATTCAGCAGCTAGGACCTCTACAGACATCAATGGAGATAAGTTCAAAGTCTCCAATACTTTCTGGGACAGATGGAGAAAGCAATACCTCTCCACCTTACAGCCTAGGAAGAAGTGGCAGATCGACAAGCTGAACATCAAACCCGGTGATATTCTGCTCGTGAGGGACAGTCAGTCACATCGAAATGAGTGGCCTCTGGGCCTCATCACCAAGGTGTTCCCAAGCAAAGATGAGAAGGTGTGCAAGGTCGAGGTCAAAGTGTGGAAGGCTGGGGAGAGTAAACTATTCCTTAGACCAGTTGCAGAGCTAATTCTATTGCTTTCGCCTCAAGAGCCTGTAAGTGGCATCAGTTGATGCCAAGCGGGGAGTGTTCTGCCCTGTGATATAGGGCAGTCTGTTTGTGTTATGTGCTCTGAATAAAGCAATATGTTTGTATTATGTGCTGGGTTAATTATAGCACCATCTAGTGGTGGCTGAATTTATAGCAGTGTCTTTGATAGCATTATATAGTCTGTGCCTTTACCAGACGCAATACACTATGGGATTGAAGCAGTGCTTTGTGGGAAGGAAGCATTGTATTCTGGGATGAAGGGCCATTTTACTTCTGTGTATATCATAGGATGCACGTGGATGCACGTGTTTACCTGTCCTCCATCTTAATTCTCCAAATTGGATTCGTTATCCGCTTAAAGCATATCTGGTAAGCTTAATCTTTCTTGCAATGCAGTGATTCAGAGAGGTGTTATTTACTGTCTAGCAGCCAAGAGATGTCATTAACCCTTTAGTTGCCAGTTCTCAGTAAATGTAATCATAAACTAATGTATTCCTATGTAATGTTTGCATCACAATGTACACTTCTGTGATTGTGTTAACTGTGATCATCTGCCCAATACTTATGCATGTTATTTGTATTCCTTGTAGTTTTCCCGCGCATGTTCTATACTCTTCACAAATAAACAAGTTAGACTACAGAGAACAGTCTGCTTAGTTTGGAAGACCGAGCTGTGGTTTATGCTGTATGCTGGATTGCACATCGTGTCAGCGTGCCTGAAGGCAGAATACACCATCTTCCACATGCTAGCTGTGACCCCTACATGTCTTTTTGCAAATGGGACTTGTTATGGCTTGCTTTTAAAAATGACTTTCTTCTTGCCACTCTTCCTTAAAGGCCAGATTTGTGGAGAACATGACTAAGGCCGGCGTCACACTAAACGTCTGGAAACTCGGTCTAAGTCTCCCTGCTGAGTGGCACAAGTGTTCTCCTTATGGTGATCTGTGTATAATGCGTTTGCAATGCGATGATGCGATTTTCTCGCATCCATGTATCCGCATGACATCCTTATGACATGTGTATGGCTTTACATTTTTCACTGATTTTCCCCATTGATTTAAATGGCTTAATGGCCTGAAATGAGGAAAATGTGTGCCTATTTGTTGCAAGCTACACGGATGATCCGTGTGGCGTCCGAGTTTTTCCCGCACCCATAGGCTTCCATTGGCGAGTCTCGGACGATTTTACACGCACGTTGAATACGCCTGAGAAAACATACGGTGATGTGGGCTGCCCCATAGATTAACACTGGTCCGAGTGCTATGCGATGTTTTCTTGCATAGCACTAGTCCATATTCTACGGTAGTGTGACTCTGGCCTAAGGCTTGAATCACACCAGTGTATAGCTTCCAATGCAAAAGCATTGGATGCAATATGCCAATGACCCTCAGCTCCTGATCTGCTGCAAGTGTGAGTCAAATGTCATGCTACTGTGCTTTGTTCCCCTTGCATGACAGGATCATATCACAGCTGTGGAGGAGATGGAGAAAGTAATTTGTCCATCTCCTCTGCTGTTGGCATATATCACACTACATTCGGGTGATATCCGCGTGCAGTCCAATGTTTCACTGGCACCCCATACAAGTCTGAGTGTGAGTGAGCCGAGTCTTGCTGCCAATTGCAGCATTTGAGCTGCCCCATAGTATAACAGTGAATAGAGTGCTATGCAATGTTTTATCACATAGCCATTTTATACGGTAGTGTGACATCGGTCCAATAGTTGTCCTGTGGGGTCTGAATACAAATGCAATCACAATTTTTAGGTTTATATTTTTAAAATAATTAGAAAACCATGTATCATTTTGAACACAAATACTTGCTATTTTGTGTTTGGTATATTACATAAAATGCAAATAAAATACATTTAAGTGTGGTTGTCATGTGAAAAATGTGGAAAAGTTCACGGAGTATGAATACTTTTTCAAGGCATTGTGTATGTCAATCACTTGTCAGAAACATTGATTTCCACTTTAATGTAGGAAACCAGACAGAAGTCTTTTTTAAACTTCAGACACATGTGGCAGATCCACAGGATATGCACCGTTGGGTCCTCTATTTATCCAGAAAATACGGGTCCCCTAACCCTTAAGGTACAGTTAGGTCCTTATATATTTGGACAGAGACAACATTTTTCTAATTTTGGTTCTAGACATTATCACAATGAATTATAAACAAAACAATTCAGATGCAGTTGAAGTTCAGGCTTTCAGCTTTCATTTGAGGGTATCCACATTAAAATTGGATAAAGGGTTTAGGAGTTTCAGCTCCTTAACATGTGCCACCCTGTTTTTAAGGGGACCAAAAGTAATTGGACAATTGATTCCAAGGCTATTCATGGACAGGTGTGGGCAATCCCTTCGTTATGTCATTCTCAATTAAACAGATAAAAGACCTGGAGTTGATTTGAGGTGTGGTGCTTGCATTTGGAAGGTTTTGCTGTGAAGGGAACAAGCTGTCAAAGGAGCTCTCCATGCAGGTGAAACAAGCCATCCTTAAGCTGCAAAAACAGAAAAAACCCATCCGAAAAATTGCTACAACATTAGGAGTGGCAAAATCCACAGTTTGGTACATCCTGAGAAAGAAAGAAAGCACTGGTGAACACATCAGTGCAGAAAGACCAAAGACCTGGGCACCCATGGAAGACAACAGTGGTGGATGATCGCAGAATAATCTCCATGGTGAAGAGAAACCCCTTCACAACAGCCAACCAAGTGAACAACACTCTCCAGGAGGTAGGCGTATCAATATCCAAATCTACCATAAAGAGAAGACTGCATGAAAGTAAATACAGAGGGTTCACTGCATGGTGCAAGCCACTCATAAGCATCAAGAATAAAAAGGCTAGACTGGACTTTGCTAAAAAAAATCTAAAAAAGCCAGCACAGTTCTGGAAGAACATTCTTTGGACAGATGAAACCTAGATCAACCTCTACCAGAATGATGGAAAGAGAAAAGTATGGCGAAGGCGTGGTACAGCTCATGATCCAAAGCATACCACATCATCTGTAAAACACGGCAGAGGCAGTGTGATGGCTTGGGCATGCATGGCTGCCAGTGGCACTGGGTCACTTGTGTTTATTGATGATGTGACACAGGACAGAAGCAGCCGAATGAATTCTGAGGTATTCAGAGCCATACTGTGTGCTCAGATCCAGCCAAATGCAGCCAAACTGATTGGTCGTCGTTTCATACTACAGATGGACAATGACCCAAAACATAAAGCCAAAGCAACCCAGGAGTTTATTAAAGCAAAGAAGTGGAATATTCTTTAATGGCCAAGTCAGTCACCTGATCTCAACCCAATTAAGCATGCATTTCACTTGTTAAAGACTAAACTTCAGACAAAAAGGCCCACAAATAAACAGCAACTGAAAACCACCGCAGTGAAGGCCTGGCTGAACATCAAAAAGGAGGAAACACAGCGTCTGGTGATGTCCATGAGTTCAAGACTTCAGGCAGTCATTGCCAACAAAGGGTTTTCAACCAAGTACTAGAAATGAACATTTGATTTACAATTATTTAATCTGTCCAATTACTTTTGGTCCCTTTAAAAACAGGGTGGCACATGTTAAGGAGCTGAAACTCCTAAACCCTTCATCCAATTTTAATGTGGATACTCTCAAATGAAAGCTGAAAGTCTGAACTTCAACTGCATCTGAATTATTTTGTTTAAAATTCATTGTGGTTATGTCTAGAACCAAAATTAGAAAAATGTTGTCTCTGTCCAAATATATATGGACCTAACTGTAGCTGCACCTAGAGACTCTATTAAAGCACACTGCTCAAAAAATAAAGGGAACACTCAAATAACACATCCTTGATCTGAATGAATGAAATATTCTCATTGAATAAATACTTTGTTCTGTACAAAGTTGAATTTGCTGACAACAAAATCACACAAAAATCGTCAATGGAAATCCAATTTATTAACCAATGGAGGCCTGGATTTGGAGTCACACACAAAATTAAAGTGGAATGTAATGTCTTTAAAACAAGTCAAAATGAGGCTCAGTATTGTGTGTGGCCTTCGCGTGCTTGTATGACCTCCCTACTGTACAACGCTTGGGCATGCTCCTGATGAGGTAGTGGATGGTCTCCTTAGGCATCTCCTCCCAGACCTGGACTAAAGCATCCGTCAACTCCGGGACAGTCTGTGGTGTAACGTGACGTTGGTGGATGGAGCAAGACATGATGTCCCAGATGTGCTCAATCAGATTCAGGTCTGGAGAACAGGCGGGCCAGTCCATAGCTTCAATGCCTTCATCTTGCAGGAACTGCTGACACACTCAAGCCATATGATGTCTGGCATTGTCCTGCATTAGGAGGAACCCAAGGCTAACCACACCAGCATATGGTCTCACAAGGGGTCTGAGGATCTCATCTAGGTACCTAAAGGCAGTCAGGCTACCTCTGGAGAGGAAATGGAGGGCTGTGCGTCCCTCCAAAGAAATGCCACCCCCACACCATTACTGACCCACTGCCAAACCGGTCATGCTGAAGGATGTTGGAGGCAACAGATCGCTCCAGACTCTGTCACGTCTGTCACATGTGCTCAGTGTGATCCTGATTTCATCTGTGAAGAGCACAGGGCGCCAGTGGCGAATTTGCCAATCCTGGTGTTCTGTGGCAAATGCCAAGCATCCTGCACGGTGTTGGGCTGTGAGCACAACCTCCATCTGTGGACATCGGGCCCTCAGACCATCCTCATGGAGTCGGTTTCCAAACATTTGTGCAGACACATGAACATTTGTGGCCTGCTGGAGGCCATTTTGCAGGGCTCTGGCAGTGCTCCTCCTGTTCCTCCTTGCACAAAGGCGGAGGTAACGATCCTGCTGCTGGGTTGTTGCCCTCCTGTGGCCCCCTCCACATCTCCTGTTGTACTGGCCTGTCTTCCGGTAGCGCCTCTGGACACTATGCTGACAGACAGAGCAAACCTTCTTGCCACAGCTCGCATTGATGTGCCATCCTGGATTAGCTGCACTACCTGAGCCACTTGTGTGGATTGTAGAGTCTGTCTCATGCTACAACGAGTGTGAAAGCACAACCAACATTCAAAAGTGACCAAAACATCAGCCAGAAAGCATTGGTACTGAGATGTGGTCTGTGGTCCCTACCTGCAGAACCACTCCTTTATTGAGAGTGTCTTGATAATTGCCAATAATTTCCATCAGTTGTCTATTCCATTTGCACAACAGCATGTGAAATTGATTATCAATCAGTGTTGCTTCCTAAGTGGACAGTTTGATTTCACAGAAGTTTGATTTACTTGGAGTTATATTCTGTTGTTTAAGTGTTCCCTTTATTTTTTTGAGCAGTGTATAAACTTTAAAAAGTTGGACGTGGAAATGGGGTACATATCCTTTAACTCTATGGTTCTTGGAAGGAAAGCAAGAAATGGATTATAATCTGCAATTGTTGAGCTCCATGGGAGACAAACCTTCTTTACAATGAGTATTATTATCCTGTGGAACAACCTACCTCAGGTGCTAATCATTGCGGGAACAGTTGATGGTTTCAGAAAAAGTTTAGATTATTTCTTAGAAGAAAATAACAACAGTAATTATGTAAATTCAAACTTGGGAACAGAAGGGATAATTTGCTATATTAGGGCACATTGGTTCGTATATTAGGGCTGTACTTATAGTCCTTCCCTTCATTCAACATCCCCACTAATTTCTTGATTTGACTTGATGGACATGTGTTTTCTTAAATTAGGTAAGTATGTAAGTGGTTTTATTTTTTAAAAAGTGCCAATGTATATATTACTGAAACTGAGCTGCTGGGCATGTGTGACAACCAACTTTGATACATTAGGTGGACTTTCTGAATACCACGAGCACTATAGCTTGTGTGCAGCAGTAATATCTAAGCTCAGTCACATATATTTTATATAAAATATTCTGCTTGAAAAATTGTTGCATTTTAAATTTTGCTTAAGAATAAGGTAAGATTTTTTTGTGGGGAACACTTTAGGATATAAAATAGTAGCTTTCTGCTTTCACACTGTGGCCAAGCCTTGGAGCTTACTGTACATAATTTATACATTGAACTTAAAAACAAACCTCTTGAGTTTGGGGATAAATAAAATTCTCTTGTGGTTTTCTGGCTTTTGATTAAAATTGTAGAGATCACACACTTAATAAATTCACTCTGTATAAAGTTTCTCTCTGGGAAGATGCCCATTTTGCTCAAGGTATATTTACATTGTCGTCAACTTTTTGGATGAGTGATGGTTGTGCAGCTCCCTTAGTGTTCTGTTGTGTATTTTCTAGTCACACAGACAGATATATACAGTGGTCATCATAAATGAGTACACCCCTTTTTGAAAGTAAGATTTTAATCAGTATGTACAGTGAAATGTAAATGTTTTGGCACCCCTAGTCAAAATTACTGTTATTCTGAACAGGTAAGCAAGTTGAAGTTGAAATGATCTCTAAAAGAGCTAAAGTTAAAGATGACACATTTTGCTTGTATCTTAGGCACAATAAATATATATATTCAACTTTTACATTTTAAAAATTACTAAAAGGAAACTGGACCGAAGCAAAAGTTTGGGCACTCTGCATGGCTAGTGCCCAGTAGCATCCCATTTTTAAAGTATCACCGCTTGTAAATCTTTTTATTTTTTAGCCAGCCAAGAGTCTTTCAATTCTTGTTTGAGGGATTGTCATCCATTCTTCTTTAGAACATTTTTCCAGTTCTGTGAGATTCCTAGGTCATCTTGCATGCACTGCTTTTTTGAAGTCTTGCCACAGATTTTCAATGATGTTCAGATCAGGGGGACTGTGAGGGCCATTGTAAAACCTACAGCTTGCACCTTTTGAGGTAGTCTATTGTGGATTTTGACATGTTTTTAAGATTATTATCCAATTGTAGAAGCCATCCTCTTTTCAAAGTCAGCTTTTTTACAGATTTGTTTTGGATCATGATGTTAGGAAACGTCCACCTTCTCTTTCCAAATAGAGCACTACATTTGTGAATTAATGATGCCATCAATGAAATGTATCACCCCAACACCAGAACCACCCATACAGCATGACATAAGGGCGCTGCTACAACTATGTTTCAATGCAGGCACCATGCATTTTTTTGTATTCTTCACATTTGCAAAGCCTTACTGTTTTGAAGCCGCCATTTCTTCAATCTTTTTCATCAGAAGACGCTCCTGTTTAAGTGCTAACTTTGTTGGTCCGCTTGGACTTCTCTGTGAGATGGTTGCTGTTCCACCATTGTTACATTTTTTTGTATTACTTTTGCTTCAGTATTCTGACTGATAAGTGAAGCTTTACTGATCCTTTTATAACCTTAATCTTTTTTTGTGTAAAAAAAAAATATCTTCTTTCTCAGGTCTTGTGACATTTCTTTTCCATATGGTGCCATTGCTGACAGCATGAAATGGGAAGAGGTTTTCTTTAAGTAACTCTCTTTTATGGTCAACCGTCTGCTGGCCACCTGTTTAATGGATTTAACTTACTTGTAGTTGAATTGTTGTTAATTAGAATTTTGCAGTTTAAATGTAGGTTAGCTCCTAAAACTTTCAATGGCATGTACTCCTTTGTGCATCATGGTCTTGAAGAAATTTTGTAAGAAAATTTACCTTTTTGGTTGTGCAAAATAACAAATCTTGTTTGCAATCAATGACCCACATCTGTGGGAGTATTTTTTAGTGTGGTATCCCATAGTCCCATAGAAAATGTTGATTCCGAAAGGAAACTCAGCAGTGTAAATGGATTAACAGATTCATATTGTGTACACAGAGAGTTAGTTCCTGTACAAATTCCTGACAATCGCTGGTTGATAATTATACAGACCTAATTTAGTCCTGTCCTCTAAATGCTGATCTGAAATCTCAGGATCAAAGACAATTGTTAAGTGATGATCATCAGTGCCCATCAGCATCAGGATCCTATATGATTGGCAATTTTCGATCAACATTTTTATCTGAAAAAGGGTTTTACAAAAAGTTGATCACCTTCAGAATTAGGGAAAGTTCACACATTGTGGTTCATGCCGATCCCCCTATGGATTAGCAGTGTATTTGAAAAAAAAATAAAAAAAGCAGCATGGTGGTGGCCTAGTGGTTAGTACTGTTGCTTTGCCATGCTGATGTCCTTGGTTCGAATCCCACCAAGGACAATATTTGCAAGGAAATGTGTCTTCTCCCTATGTTTCTGTGGGTTTCCTCCCAAGTACACCTGTTTCCTCCCACACTTAATAGACATACTTATAGGTAATTTAGATTGTGAGCCCCAGTGGAGATAGTGATAAAAATGTCTGTAAAGTGCTCTGGAATTAATGGCTCTATATAAGAAAAACATAAATAATATAATAAAATAAAAAAGGTGCCTTACCTCTGCAAGTGTTTCACCGGTCCAATTGTATCCTGTCCTCCTGTGCCAGGGTTCTGTCCAATGTGACTGGTACAGACTGTAATTGTCACATGAGACAGAGCCTGTGCACAGGGGATCGAGGTCCGCAGAAATTTGGTATAGAAGCCCTACTGTGACAAGAGAAATTACTGGTGAAGGATATTCTTCTTTTTTTGTTTTAATTTACCCTTTTTAACCCCTTCACCCCCAAGGGTGGTTTGCACGTTCATGACCGAGCCAATTTTTACAATTCTGACCACTGTCCCTTTATGAGGTTATAACTCTGGAACGCTTCAACGGATCTAGGCGATTCTGAGATTGTTTTCTTGTGACATATTGTACTTCACTTTAGTGGTAAAAAATTTTCGCTATAACTTGCGTTTATTTATGAAAAAAACAGAAATATGGCAAAAATTTTGCAATTTTCAAACTTTGAATTTGTATGCCCTTAAAACAGAGAAATATGTGACACAAAATAGTTACTAAATAACATTTCCCACATGTCTACTTTACATCAGCACAATTTGGGAAACAACATTTTTTTTTGTTAGGAAGTTATAAGGGTTAAAATTTGACAAGCGATTTTCTAATTTTTACAACAAAACTTACAAAACCATTTTTTTTTAGGGACCACCTCACATTTGAAGTCAATTTGAGGGGTCTATATGGCAGAAAATACCCAAAAGTGACACCATTCTAAAAACTGCACCCCTGAAGCTACTCAAAACTACATTCAAGAAGATTATTAACCCTTCAGGTGCTTCACAGGAGCAGAAGCAACGTGGAAGGAAAAAATGAACATTTAACTTTTTAGTCACAAAAATAATATTTTAGCAACAATTTTTTTATTTTCCCAAGGGTAACAGGAGAAATTGGACCCCAAAAGTTGTTGTCAAATTTGTCCTGAGTACGCTGATGCCCAATATATGGGGGGGAACCACTGTTTGGGCACATGGCAGGGCTCAGAAGGGAAGGAGCCCCGTTTGACTTTTTCAACCTAAGATTGGCTGGAATTGAGATTGGACGTCATGTCGCGTTTGACGAGCGTCTGATGTGCCTAAACAGTGGAAACCCCCCACAAGTGACCCCATTTTGGAAACTAGACCCCCTAAGGAACTTATCTAGATGTGTGGTGACCACTTTGAACTCCCAAGGGCTTCACAGAAGTTTATAACACCCGGGCGTGAAAATAAAAAATCATATTTTTTTCCACAAACATGATCATTTAGTCCCCAATATTTTGTTTTCCCAAGGGTAACAGGAGAAATTGGACCCCAAAAGTTGTTGTCCAATTTGTCCTGAGTCCCCTGATACCCCACATGTGGGAGAAAACTACTGTTTGGGCACACGTCAGGGCTCGAAAGGGAAGTAATGACGTTTTGGAAAGCAGACTTTGATGGAATGGTCTGCGGGCGTCATGTTCCATTTGCAGAGCCCTTGATGTTCCTAAACAGTAGAAACCCCCCATAAGTGACCCCATTTTGGAAACTAGACCCCCTAAGGAACTTATCTAGATGTATGGTGACCACTTTGAACCCCCAAGTGTTTCACTAAAGATTATAATGCCCAGGGGTGAAAATATAAAATCCTGTTTTATTCCCACATAAATGATCATTTAGTCCCCAATTTTTAATTTTCCCAAGAGTAACAGGAGAAATTGGACCCCAAAAGTCGTCCAATTTGTCCTGGGTACTCTGGTACCCCACATGTGGGAAAAAACTGTTTAGGCACACGTTGGGGCTCAAAAGGGAAGTAGTGTTGTTTTGCAATGCAGACTTTGATGGTCTGCTGGCGTCATGTTCCATTTGCAGAGTCCCTGATGTGCCTAAACAGGAAAAAACCCCACATATGACATCATTTTGGATACTAGACCCCCAATGAACAAATCTAGATGTGCCCCCAACTAATCTAATGTAAATTAGTAGTGCATGGAGGTGTGGTACAATTTGAAGCAATCCTTCATGCACAGGCCAGGTTTTTCGGGGCAGGTGTCGCACTGGTAAATGGTGTCCCTGCGTATTCCTTTTTTGTAACACACTCGACACCTTTTTTGCGGCTTACCTTTTCTTGGGGTTGGCGGGACCACCCCCGGAAAATGCTGACCTGGGACAATACAAGCACCTTCAGTTCCTGAAGTACTGGGGCCCGCTCCTTCCTGAGCGCCAAACATCATGGCCTTAACCACTACCTCCTGGAACTGAAGGTACGTCGTATCGCTGGGGCATGCACATTGTGACAGCAGGAATGCGTTGAGCATTGCCATTTGGACGATGTGCACGGCCAGCTTTTTGTACCACACCTTGGCCTTCCTCAATGCATTGTACGGTTGGAGGAGTTGATCGGAGAGATCAACTCCCCCCATTTTTTTGTTGTACCCCACTACACATGTCGGTTTGAGGACCTGTGTAGAGGTACCCCGTAGAGTGCAGAGGGTACTGCCATCACTGTGTATGGTGGTCAAGAGATGGACATCTCTCTTGTCCTTGTACTTGACCACCAGCAGGTGGTTGCTACATTGGGCTCTGCTCTCACCTTTTCGGAGCATCTGCCCAAGTAGCGTCTTCGGGAGACCTCTCTGATTTTTGCGCACCGTACCGCAGGTTGCGGTACGTCGCTCAGAGAGGGATTTGTAGAGTGGGATGCTGGTATAAAAGTTATCAGTGTAGAGGTAATAACCTTTATCCAGCTGTGGGTGCACCAAATCCCACACAATTTTCCCACTCACTCCCAGGAAAGGAGGACACTCAGGGGGTTCAATCCGGGTGTCCTTCCCTTCGTAAACTCTAAACTTGTGGGTGTACCCTGAGGTACTCTCACACAACTTATAGAGTTTGATTCCGTACCTGGCCCTCTTACTGGGCAGGTATAGACGGAATCGCAGCCTTCCCTTGAAGTGAACCAAGGACTCATCCACGCAGATGTCCCTTTGGGGCACGTACACTTCAGCAAACTTTTAGTTGAAGTGTTCGATGACCGGCCGAACTTTGAACAGATGGTCAAAGTTGGGGTCATCTTGTGCGGGACACTCTGCATTATCAGTATAATGCAGAAACTTGTGGATGGCCTCAAAACGCGTCTGGGCCATGACCATTCGGAACACTGGAGTGTTGTATAAAATATCAACACTCCAATATTGCCGAATTTCCGGCTTCTTCAGTATCCCCATATGGAGGACCAGGCCCCAAAACTGCGTCATTTCAACTGCGTCTACAGGAGACCAGTTTGAAAATGTTGAACGCGGGTTTTTCTCCAAAAATTGACGAGCGTACAAATTAGTTTGCTCCACCATGAGGTTAACAAAATCCTCAGAGAAAAAGACTTTGAAAAAGTCAATTTCTGTGAGGCCGGTGGTGTCAAACTTGATTCCTGATTCTGCCACAAAATCAGGAATCAGTGGCTCGTAATTTTCGGGGGGCGAGGTCCATACGGGGAGCACTGGGTCAGCTGCGGGCATGGTGGGCGCTGCTTCATCTTCTGTCCTGGAGCGTCTGCGTGGCGGTTCCGCAGGACCCGAGGAGGAAGATGAGGAGGGGGAAGAGGAAGAAGAAGAGGATGAAGAATCCGAAAAATAAAGAAAAGTCGGATCGTCATCCAAATCGCTATCAGTGTCGGAGGCAAGTATAGCATATGCCTCCTCCATTGTATAGCGCTATTGGGATGAATTTGATGACATTTTTGTGTAAATATGGTGCTGGGTGTACACTTTATTGAAAACTGTATGTGTACGTGAGGGGGGGAGTGATTGGTGTAAACTTTCTGTAAAGAAAAAGCTGTGGAAAAAAGTCTAAAACAGCAGGCCCTAGCTGATAAGTGTCACTTATCAAAACTAGGCTGCTGGATGTGCGCACGGGGTGGCGCAAGGGGGGGTGGTGGAAAAAAGGAAAACGGCAAACTCTGATAAGTGAACTGTGTCACTTATCCAAGTTTCGCAGCTGCGGGATGTGTGTACGGAGGGGCTAAGGATAAAAAAGCAAGCTCAAGTGTTGATCGGTGAACTGCGTCACCAACCAACGCTCGGCGGCTGCGCACGGAGGTGGCGCAAAAGTGGGGTGGAGGGGGGTAAAAATAGGGGGAAGGGGGATGGGGGATTGGGGTGGATGAAGAGAGATTGGGCAGGGATCAACAGTTAGGGTTGTAGTTAGGTGGCACAAAGGGGGGTGAAAAAAATGAAAAACGGCAGGCACAAGCTTGGATAAGTGACATGTGTCACTTATCCAACTTTTGCGGCTGCGGGATGGGTGTACAGAAGTGGCGCAAAGGGGGCTAAGGAAAAAAAGCGAGCTCGAGTGTTGATCAGTGAACTGCGTCACCAATTAACGCTCGGCGGCTGCGCACGGAGGTGGCGCAAAAGTGGGGTGGAGGGGGGTGAAGGGGGTAAGAGGGGGGGTGGAGGGGGGATGAAGATAGATTGGGGGGGTGAAGATAGATTGGGCAGGGGATCAGGGATCAATTAACACTTACAATTGTAGTTTTCTTTCTTCTTCTTTCTTCTGCAGGGATTGTGATGCTACAAGCTGTGGCACCACAATACCCAGCACAGGAGCTCTTGCTGCGTCCGACCTCTCTGCAGGAATACTCAGCTAGAGTGAGGACCCCTGCAGACAGGTCAGAGGCAGGTCAGGGGGCAGGTCACAGAGCGGTCACATCGCTGCTGTGACCTGTCATTGGTGGGATCGAATGATTACATCGATCCCACCAATCCCTGATCTGCCTGTTGACCATGGCAACTGCCTAGAATCGGAGCTCACAGCTCCGATTACTAGGCAGGTCATGCCCAGGTCACCAGCAGGGCACAGAGCTGTCACATGGTGACCGCAGCTGTGCCCTGTGGTTGGCGCGATCGCCGATCTAAACGATCGCGCCAATATATAATAATGCTAATATAGCACCAATCCTGGCCGGTACTGGCAGGGCACAGCGGCGATATAGCGCCGTTGTGCACTGCGATTGGCGCGATCGATCAGATCGGCGATCGCGCCAATCCGGGTGATTTTTGCCAGTGCCTGGCGTTGCCAGGCACCAGCTCTAGGATCGAGTACATCGGTACTCGATCCCAGCCTAGGACATCATTGTTTCAGCCAAGCTGATTGGCTGAAACAATGAGAAACGCTGCGATTGGCTGTTCAGAATTGAACAGCCAATCACAGCGCTCTGGATGCCGGTGGGGCGGGATCGCAGCCCGGGATGCCGACGCCATCTTTTCTAAGGTGAGATGGGGTCGGAATTTTAATGCGATCACCGCGACTTTAGTCGCGGTATCGCATTAAAGGGCCCGACGTACTATCCCGTCCGCGGTCATACGGGCCCGGGTACCGTGGACGTGATAGTACGTCGGATATCAGGAAATCTCTTTAACTCTACGTACTGTTCATTACTATTTTATATTGTTTACTCATTGTGTTTTGCGTACTAAGTATTGAATATTCATTGTGGATTTTAGCCACCCATTCTTGTGTATGAGGAAAATAAATCCACATTACTTATGTCGTCTAAATTAACATGCTGCGTATTGAAAAATCCACAAAAAAAGATAATTTTCTGACCTGAACTTAAAAGCATCCTCCATCCTCATCAACCTCCTTCCTAGGACTGTACTTCATTGCAGATTTTCCTCCTGAAAAGCCAGGTGTAAAATCTGCAGAAAAATGTTAAGTCTTGACCTAGCATTATAGAACATTTGACTATATATTTCCTTGAAAAAATAGAACAATATTATTGCAATTTCTAGTCTACGTGACATTTATTATAATGAATCACTATTGGAATAACTAGTCTACGATATTATGCATAAAACTACATTATCCTTGCTCGAGTCAAAGTTTTAAATTCATTGACTTTCACACATAAAATTCCATACTGGATTTTCCTCAAATATACAGTAGATGTCCCTGTCTCTCTTTAAAGGATTTTTTTTTTTCTATGGCAGCTTTATCAGGCTTTCCATATTTAAACCCAGTGTGGCTTTCTACAGTGTTTCACTGTTCGCGATCTCTCTGGCAAGCCATCTATTGTCTGAGGCTTTGTATCAGAACGTCACATTGAAGTGGCTGAAGACCAGTGAAATGTATTGTGTGTGATTTACAACCTGTACGTAGAATATAGTAAAATATAACATTTTTTTTTATTTATTTTTTATTATTTCAATTCACAAAATGGAAATTAATTTCTAGTTTGCACGAATAATTTAGTGAACCTTAAAACAGTAAAGTGCCTAATTTTTGGCATGGGTGGCTGCAATAATAATCTAAGTATTCACTGTACAACCCAAGCTCAATCCAGGACTGACACATCTACAGTATATGAGTACCTATTGAATGGCCTCAATATATGAGGAGGAGATGGATGGATGGATGGTTATGAAGATACTCATTTATTTATTTCTTTATCTACAGGTGTTGGAGAAAATCTTACAGACCCATCTGTTATAAAACCGGAAGACAAGCAGTAAGTTTAATCTCATTTTGCAAACTGCCACTCAGAAAACCCAAAAGCTGATGTGACATTCAATAGAGATTGTCTGTCCATCTGTGCCCATCATAAGGGGGTTTCTCTGCTGATTGCTACATTTCACATGAGAGACGGTTTGTCTTAATCCACAGTTAAATGAGTTTGCGTGATATAAGGGGGTCTTCGAGTTTGAGTAACTGTGTGTCTAATCACATTGCATATCTCTACTATATTTCCCTGTTATCTGATAATTGAATAACACCACCGCATACATTAAAGCAGCAGATGTGTAATTATTAGCGATTATTTTTCCTCTTCATTGCTACAGTCGGCGTCCCCTCTTTTATCTTGAGCTTTTTATTTCGAACATTCTTTTATTTGCCGGGAAAACAAGTTCTATACAGCGAGGAGAAATCCACAGCCTCGTGGGAACTCTCGTCTGGCGTCTGAGGTATAGATGTGTCTGTTCCCCAGGACCTCTTTGAGCTGGAGAGGAGCTGTTGCTGTGTACATCACTTTATTATTGCACTAATTAAGTAGTTTCCACTTGTGTTGCATGAAATCACAATGTTCCCAGGGAGTCTGCACTTTGGAGCTAAAGACAATGCTCATGTCAGGAATGAGAATGCTGGCTTTATGTGCAATAAGCCATTCTGGAGATCAATCGGTTTGTAGGACCTTGTGGGCCACTTAAAATACATCAATATTGTTTCTAGTGTGACTATTCAATGTGGATTTCGTAATGTGTTCACTGATGTCAAAGGGATCCGACATTTTATAAGGTTATCCAGGAGTTATAAAAATATAACCAATAGTGATGAATGGGTTAAATAATAATGAAAAATAATCTATGCTCACCTCTCAACTCCTTCCGCTCTCTGCTTACTTCCTGCAGTGGTTACATGTTGAAAATCACTGGTCTCAGTGGTAATGGCGGTTTATAGGACATGTGATTGCTGACGCCAGTAATTGACTCTTGTGGTCACCTTTTTTAACCTGTGGTCAAATCCGTATTAAAAAAACACATCTATAGTATTTTCTGAAGAGATCTCTATAGCAAATCTGCCCTGTGTGACTATAGCCTAAAGAAGCCCTCCCATTAATATATTTTTTTCATTAAATGTGTGTATATGTGCATGTAGTGTGATAATTTACTTACCTACCTCTCTCCGGTGTCCAGTGCCATTCTGGTCCTCTTCTCAGTGATGTCACTGCAATTCTGACTGAACGGCTCGCTCTGTGTGAGTCGGAAGTCTCGTTTACAATGATAGCCTATGGGGCCTCATTCTGACGTTCCACAGACTTGTATTGTAAAAGCCATTTCTGGGTCACACGCAGCGAAGTGTTACCCGGAGAAGCTGCAGAGCCATGACCTCAATGAGAAGAGGAGCAGATCAGTGCTCGATCCCGGAGAAGACTGTATGGTAGGTGAGTATATTAATACACTCATGCTACACTCCATGCACATATATTTAAAGAGAGCAGGTCATGTCCTAAAACGCTATTAACTTGCAGATATAGGGTTAATCTGTAGGCTTACAGTGTTCTAAAGCCTTGTGGCTGCCACACTGATAGCTCGATTGCCTGGAGGAAATTGATTTCTCCTGGTAGCCACTGACTTTAAGTCATGGAGGTGCACCTTCAGTCACTGATCAGTATACAAGCCGCGGCTTTACCCATGTCCCCCGCACAGACTGAAAGCCAGATTTGTACTGATTCGTTGCTGAGTCGGCTATCAGTCAGTGCCAAGTTGTGGTTACAGTCACCAAGCACTATGTACTGAGCAGTGACTGAAGCCACGCTGTCCGTGCCTCTATGACTGAAAGCTGGATGCTGCCAGGTGGAATAAAGTTAATTTTCTCAAGGTAGCCGAGCTTTCAGTGCAGCAGCTGCACAGCGTCAGAAATCTAATAATTTGCAGATTAACCTCATATCAGCAGGTTAATAGCATTTTTTGACATGACCGGTTCCCTGTCATGAAATAAAATATTCATAAGACTGCTTCTTTAATAATGACTTGTCAACTATGTTTGTGTGAATGAGAACAGTGCAATAAATACGGTAAATGGTTGAAGAAGACTATATTGAGAACAAATACATTAAGGGTAGTTTCACATTTGCGTTAAGGCCGCAGCGCTGGCCTGCGCACGGCCGCCGCTAAGCCCCACCCCCTGTCACGCCTCCGGTAGCTCCGCCTACGGGCGCATGACGCTGCATGCGTCCTGCTTCCCCTATCTTTAGCACTGGGGACGCAGGCTGTGCGCAGGTATGTGTTTGGCGGCGCATGCGTCCTTTTGACGCTGCACTGACCAGCACCAAACGCAACCTGTTGCAATTTGGTGCGGTCGGCGCTGTGTCAAAAGGACGCATGCGCCGCCAAACGCATACCTGCGCACGGCCTGCGTCCCCAGTGCTAAAGATAGGGGACGCATGCAGCGTCATGCGCCCGTAGGCGGAGCTACTGGATAAGGCGGGGCTTAGAGGCGGCCATGCGCAGGCCGTCGCTGCGACCTTAAACACAAATGTGAAACCCACCCTAAGAAGCTCTTGTGAATTCTTGATCAGTAGCGATGAGCAAAATGTCTGGCATAGCTGTAGGGATGGGAAGGCCAAGCTGGGATAGGGAATATTCCAATGAGCCCATGGAAAGAAAAATATGTACATTAGCTTTTCAGAAGGAAGTCAACTTTTAGTGCTACTTAGAGATGTAAGTCATTGTTAGACCTATAAAGGAGCCTTAAAAATGACTGGAATATCAGCCAAACTAAAAACACTTCTGTAGTCCTCTGTTTCTAGAATTCTTGCCCCTTGTTAGTATAAAGTAGTGGACTAGATGAGAAGCTTTGGGCTGCAGTCATACATCTGTGTGTCATGGCCAGTGATACATGGAGCAGTCGGAGGTTTCCCGACCCAAATTCAACATCCTAATAGGCATATATGAGACTGTCAGCTACAGGAGAGGAGACCTTAACTTTACCCAAACTTGAACTAGTCTGTCTGATGGAGTTTAATGTGTTTCTTTAGTTTTATTGTATGATGGGTTAACCCCTTCAATTTATACCAGAAAGGACGGCACTAAAGACAGTTTTACAAACCACACATTTAGAAAAATGCCATTGCATATTTTTATCCAGGTTTTTGGAGCCAAAACAAGAAGTAGATTTGTTTTATATGGTGCGACTACAGCATGCATCACCCCTTCAACTTATCATTGAGCTCAGCGGCTCCCCGATAAAAAGCTTCTAAGCGCAGGGATTGGCTGCAGCGGTGATATGCACTATAGTTGTGTCTTCACTGTTAAAGCCAGTAAAACACACCAGAGCTGCTGTATGGAGGCAATGCTACAACCAGATTTGGTACACACATGGTCAAAATTGTTGGTACCCCTCGTTTAATGACAGAAAAACCCACAATGGTGACAGAAATAACTTGAATCTGACAAAAGTAATAATAAATAAAAAATCTATGAAAATGAACAAATGAAAGTCAGACATTGCTTTTCAACCATGTTTCCACAGAATTTAAAAAAAAATAAAACTCATGAAATAGGCCTGGACAGAAATGATGGCACCCCTGAAAATAATGTGACAAAAGGGATATGTTAAATCAAGGTGTGTCCACTAATTAGGTCACAGATGTCTACAGTCTTGGTATCAGTGAGTAGGCCTGTATAGGGGGCTACAGGTTCTCACTGTGCTGTTTGGTGACATGGTGTTAGGAATGGCGGAATGCACTAAATAAAAATAATAAAGTGCGTTCCCCGCTTGGGATCCACCATGCAGTAGGTGATATAACCGTTGCTAAGTGGTGGCAGGAGCAATATGGCGGAAATGCGCACAGGGTTAAACTTCACCCAGGTGCGCAGAGCAATCTCCGTTAATTCACAGAGATGCCAAATAAGTACAAACACAAAAGACTGAGCCTGTTGAGGTCACAGTACTCAGTAAAAATGCACACACAGTATCAGGTCACAGGAGTAGCCCAAGACGGCGGCACTACGTCCGACTAGACCTACCGTGTGAGGAGCGTCGCAAATGCGGACGCAAAGGGGCTGCTACTGCAGCGCGGCGTGGACACTGCCCCCAAACGACAAGGCTAAGGCGCAATGTCGGACGCTAGCAGCTGTGGATGTTGCAGCAGAGGAGCGCTGGCGCTGATTCTAACTCTGTCCCTAACCACATACGTAATATCAGAGGGAAGGGTTTTTTTTAATGAGTCATTCACCAGAATCATACATCCGTCCTCATACACACAGCAGCAAGTCTATACTAGCGCATGGCGGAACAGCCATGCGCGCCTTTTATAGCAGCCGGGACCTTCGGCAAGCTTCCAGATCTGCTTCTGAGATGGACCAATGAGATCTGGAGCGGGACCTGAGCACATGACTCCCGATCTCCAATGGGAGATCGTCCCATGAGCATGCTCAGTAGGAGGACAGAAGGACTTAGCCTCAGGAGAGATTTGCTGCAAGGCAATCTCTGCAATCTCCTCTGCATCAGATAAACAGCAGGAGACTGCAGAATGTGAGGGTCTGGATCCCTGCGGAGTAGACGTAGAAATCCGACGCCTAACATTACCCCCTCTCCTAGGGCCCCCTCCTCCCTGAGCTTTCTGATCCACCAACTTGTGCCCAGCAGAGATATAGGCCTCAGACTCGTCCAAAGGCAAGTCTGATGTCCCGGTAGGTGACAGGGAGACCCGGGACAAATGGAAGGCATGAGGGGCGGCAAGATCTCCAGGTTTGAGAAGGGACCCGTGGGAGACTGGGAGCAGAAGTTAAAGTGGAACGCCACCATGTGTCGGCAGGCGTCTCCACCCTTCGTTTAAGGAGGCTATTCCGAGCACAAAAGGCGCAGGCCCGAATATATTTTTTAGCATCCTGAGCCCTGTGCGGCCACCAGTAAGACCCGGTCAGGAGTTTTGTGGTCTGCATATAGCCACAGTGACCACCCCTCCTGGACGCGTGTGCCCACACGAGAACCTTCGGCCGAAGGCGGGGAGGAACAAGGGTCTTGCCCGACGGCACAGAATTTGGCCATTGCGGGGCACTGTTGTTCTGAGAAACAGCGTGTTGACAAATATAACCGCAACTGGAGTCTTGTGCCAGACGCGCCTGGAGAATGGCGCGAGACACCTCCATGGGCTCTGGGGGTGGAACCTCTGGCTCGGATAGTTCCAGAGGCTCAAAAAAATTGGGAGCCGAGGTAACCTTCCGTTTGGATTGAGCACGCTCCATACCGCGCTCTGAAAAATGGAGGTCAGTACGGGTGGAAATGGCAATCAGCTCTTCCAAACTTGCAGGAACCTCTCTGGTAGAGAGAGCATCTTTAACATGCTCCGCCAAACCTCTCCAAAACACAGGGATGAGGGCTTTATCGGACCACTCCAGCTCTGAAGCCAGTGTCCGAAAACGGGCGGCATACTGACTAACCGAGAGAGAACCCTGAGTCAAAGCAAGAAGCTGAAGAGAGGTGTCGTGCGTGACCTGTGGACCGAGGAAGACCTGCTTAATAGCTGTTAGAAACTGAGCAGCAGTCCGAACCTCTGGGTGACCACACTCCCATAATGGCGTAGCCCACTCCAACGCCTTGCCCGACAGAAGTGAAACAAACCCCACCTTGGCCCGCTCCATAGGGAATCGCTCAGCCAGTAGCTCCAGCTGAATAGAGCACTGGCTGATGAAACCCCTACAGGAGGCGCCATCGCCAGAAAATTTATCGGGCAACGGGAGGCGGGTAACTGTCGGCGCGAGGGAGGACGTGGACATACGGGAAACCGCGTCTGTGATTGCCTTTACAGCAGCTTCGGTGGATTGTGCAGCGGAGAGAGCCCTCTCAAGAGTGGCCAACCGGCCCTCAAGCTGCCGAATACACTGTAACAGTTGCTGCTGTTCTGCCATCACTAGCCAGACCTTGGCGCTAGAATAATGTTAGGAACGGCGTAACGCACTAAATAAAAATAATAATAAAGTGCGTTCGCCTCTCGGGGTCCACCATGCAGTAGGTGATATAACCGCTGCTAAGTGGTGGCAAGAGCAATATGGCGGAAATGCGCACAGGTTTAAACTTCACCCAGGTGCGCAGAGCAATCTCAGTTAATTCACAGAGATGCCAAATAAGTACAAACACAAAAGACTGAGCCTGTTGAGGTCACAGTACTCAGTAAAAATGCACACACAGTATCAGGTCACAGGAGTAGCCCAAGACGGCGGCACTACGTCCGACTAGACCTACCATGTGCGGAGCATCGCAAATGTGGACGCAAAGGGGCTGCTACTGCAGCATAGCATGAACACTGCCGCTAAACGACAAGGCTAAGGCGCAAGCGCAATGTCGGACGCTAGCAGCTGTGCATGTTGCAGCAGAGGAGCGCTGGTGCTGATTCTAACTCATTCCCTGACCACACGCAATATCAGAGGGAAGGGGTTTTTTAATGAGTCATTCACCAGAATCATACATCCGTCCTCATACACACAGCAGCAAGTAAGTCTATACTAGCACATGGCGGAACAGCCATGTGTGCCTTTTATAGCAGCCGGGACCTTCCGCAAGCTTCCAGATCTCTGAGATGGACCAGTGAGATCTGGAGCGGGACCTGAGCATGTGACTCCCGATCTCCAATGGGAGATCGTCCCATGAGCATGCTCAGTAGGACAGAAGGACTTTGCCTCAGGAGAGATTTGCTGCAAGGCAATCTCTGCAATCTCCTCTGCAGTAGATAAACAGCAGGAGACTGCAGAATGTGAGGGTCTGGATCCCTGCGGAGTAAACGCAGAAATCCGACGCTTAACACATGGTGTGTATCGCACTCAACATGTACCAGAAAAAGCGAAGGAAAGAGTGGTCTCAGGAGATTACAAAGAAAATTATAGACAAACATGTTAAAGGTAAAAGTTATAAGACCATCTCCAAGTAGCTTGATGTTCCTGTGACTACAGTTGCACATATTATTCTGAAATGTAAGCTTCATAGGACTGTAGCCAACCTCCCTTGACATGGCCGTAGGAGGAAAATTGATGACAAAACAAAGAGACAGATGATAAGAATGATAACAAAAAAGCCCAGAATAACTTCTAAACAGATTAATGGTGAACTTCATGCTCAAGGAGCAACAGTGTCAGATCGCACCATCTGTCGTTGTATGAGCCAAAGTGGACTTCATGGGAGATGTCCAATGAGGACACCATTGTTGGAAAAAAAAAATCATAAAAAGGCCAGGCTGGAATATGAAAAACTACATGTTGACAAGCCACAAAGCTTCAGGGAGAATGTCCTATGGACAGATAAGTAAAAAATGGAACTTTTTGGCAAGGCACATCAGCTCTATATTCACATACGGAAAACTGAAGCATATCAAGAAAAGAACACTATTCCTACTATGAAACATGGAGGAGGCTCTGTTATGTTCTGGGGCTACAGGGTGTCTAGAATTTCTTCAAGGTGCAATGAAATCTCAAGACTATCAAAGGATTATAGAAAGAAATGTGCTGCCCAGTGTCAGAAAGCTTGGTCTCAGTCTCAGGTCATGGGTCTTGCAACAGGATAATGACCCAAAACACACAGCTAAAAATGCCCAAGAATGGCTAAGAGGAAAATATTGGACAATTCTGAACTGGCTTATGAGCCCTGACCTTAATCCTATTGGGCATCTTTGGAAAGAGCTGAAACATGCCGTCTAGAAAAGGCAACCTTCAAACACGAGACTACTAGAGCAGATTGCTCTTCAGGAGTGGGCCAAAATACCTGTCGAGAGGTGCAGAAGTCTCATTGACAGTTACAGGAATTGTTGGATTGCAGTGATTGCCTCAAAAGGTTGTGCAACTAAATATTAAATTAAGGGTACCATCATTTCTGTCCAGGCCTATTTCATGAGTTTTATTTTTTTTTCAAATTCTGTGAAAGCATGGTTGGAAAGCAAAGTCTGATTTTAATTTGTTCATGTTCATAGATTTTTTATTTATTATTACTTTTGTCAGATTCAAGATATTTCTGTCACCATTGTGGGTTTTTCTGTCATTAATCGAGGGGTACCAACAATTTTGACCACATGTGTAATTACCAAATCTGTAATTTTTAACATTGCCGAAAATAAGTTGTCATGGAAAACCTTTTTAGCCGACATCTTTTTAGGAAAAAAATCACCATGCTTTGCATCATCCCTCCCTGTAAAAAATGCTACCACTACCAGATGTTGGCAGTAAAACTGTGCAAAATGAAACTCAATATCAACAGTGCATTTTTCTCTCTCTAATCTTTCTTTTTTCTTTCTCTCTCTCTCTGTTCTTTCTTTCTTTTTCTTTCCTCTTTCTTTCTTTTCTTTACTTCTTTCTCTCTCTTCTTTCTCTTTCTCTCTGTTCTTTCTTCCTTTCCCCTCTTTGTCTCTCTGTTCTTTCTTCTTTCTCGCTCTGTTCTTTCTTTCTCTCGCACTCTCCTTTCTTTCTCTGTCTGTTTTCTTTTTTCTCTCTCTGTGTTTTCTCTCTTCCTTAGTGCCAGTCAGTGTGCCCATAATGCCAGCCACTGTGCCCTCAGTACCAGTCAGTGTGATCAGCAGTGCTAAATGGGTGCGGTTGGGCGTGGACATGGGTGTGACTAGTTGCGAAATGGATGTGGCCGGGGCGTGGCCTAAACACGCGCCGCTGTCTTTCTCCCTCTTTCCCTTCTTCAAAAGTTGGGAGGTATAATAGGGGTGGCTGTGACCAGGGGGTCTTGTTGACCAATGGATAGCAGTTTTGCGAGGAATTCTGTCACCGTGCGTACAAAAGGGGACAGTGCTTTGGGAGGAGTACTGTACCTAAAAGCAATAAATAGGACTGAGCTGAAATACTGGGCACAGCTGTGACTACATGTTATATAGTCGTGTTAATCTCATTTCACTTCTTGCAACCTACAAGTGTACAAAGATATTATATAGTCACCATGTGACTAGTGGGCCTGTGTAACTGCAAATGCCAGGGCTGAATTTTAGTCCCACTCCGGCCCTGTGCAACATGCTTTATGCAGGCATTTTATTAGGCATTCTCTCTTAGGGTATGTGCACATGACCTCTTTTAAACATGTGTGGATCAGGTGAATTTTTCAGGAAAAAGACCCTTCAGGATTTGCAGACGTTCTTTGTCCTGATACATCCTTTTTTTTTCTAATTTTTATGTGCTTTTTTTACACTTTGTATTTGTATTGTGTTTTCACAACAGAATTTTGTCAAACGGTGGAATTCACGCATTTTCTATTTTTTTTTTTTTTTTTTTAATATGGATACTTGGATGAATCTGTTATATGTAACTATTCCACCACTCATGGTGTCCTATTCCACCACTCACGGTGTCCTAAAGATACAGTTAATGGCGGCCCAACCACCCTATAGATTCAGTGGCATGCTGGCCTGTCAACATTATGAGTGACAGCCCAGCCACCCAATCTAATCTGGCTGGATTTCCTCAAGGTGCTATCTGTTCTGGGTAATTACCTGGCTGACATTGGTCAGACCATTGCCAGTTGTAGCTTTGCTCACTGGTGTATATGCCTTGTGTTCAGCTATTCATATCTTTATTGCCTGAATTCAGACTTTGCCTTTAAATCATTCTTTTGTATTGCCCCTTTGCCTTTGACATACTCTGTCCTTTGCCACTTGACCTTGAACCTTCTAACCATTCTTCTGCCTTACCCTTTTGCCTTTGACGTGCTCTTCTGGCATTTGACCCCGGACTCCTAGACTTCTTGTCTTATAGCTTGTCTGTGACAAGTGACTCAGTGACACATTATGATTGGCTGTAAACAATTTTTTTTTTTTTTTTGCCAGTATGGATTCTATTCACACTGTTGTGTCTTCTCTCTCTGACTTCCCTCTGGTGATTACTGAAGAAAGTGGAGCTGGTCAGTTTGAGAGTTCTCTTTCTGGGCTCCCTCTGGTGGTTACTGGAGGTAGTGGAGCTGATCTGATTGACAGAGGCTTGCCACCTGATAATGAGGAAGACGATTGGAGATCTGGGGTTTCTGATTGGGATTTAAGACAGCTGACTCCCTATATCCCTGCTGGTGATTTTCTACCTGTGCCTTCTGAGGTCTGATATCTCCTGCTCTTTCCCTGCATGGTTCAGCTATGTGGTTCATTTGCTATTCTGTTTGCATTTGATCTGGTTTTGTTTATCTCTGCTTTGTGCAGATCAGCTAGCTCCGGCTGGGGCTATGCTGAATCACTGCCCATATGTTACTGCATGTGCCAGTTTGTTTTGTCCCCTTTTATATTGGTCTCTTTTTGCTTTGCCTTCAGAATATACCAGAATGCTGATTTAGTGGGGGGCGAAGTCGTGGGACTTCAGTGTTTTTGTGCATCAGACGTGCTGGACTTTTTTGCAGGGTTTTTTGTGTGATTGCAGACAGTGTCTTTCCTTTCCTGTCCTGTCTAGTCAATGTGGGCACCATCGTTTGCTCAGTCTATTTTTCTGCCTGTGTTTGTGTTTTCATCTTGTCTCACCGACAATATATGTTTGGGGGCTATCTATGCCTTTGGGGTCTGCTCCGGGGCAGTTTAGATTTCCCCTTTCTTATTTTAGGCTTAGTTAGCTCTCCAGCTGTGCCGAGGCGTCTAGGATCATCGTAGGTACGCTCCACAGCTACTGCTAGTTGTGTGGACAGGATCAGGGGTCTGCATCCCCTTAGTTACCAACCTCTCTCTGGTTTTCTGTGGCTTAGCCTGGGCCTGCTATCCTCCTCGGTGACCCATTCATAACATCACACCCTTGGTGACCAGGTGGCAGTTCTGACCCTAATGATTCAGGATCTGGCTAAAGAGCACCAGAAGCTTGAATGGCCCTTCCTGATACATTTTCCGGAGAGAAGAATTAGTTTAGAGTATTCAGGGACAGCTGTAAGTTATCTTTTAGCCTGCAACCTCAATCCTTAGGGCAGGGGTCCCCAACCTGTTGCTCGGGAGCCACATGTGGCTCGCGGGTCCATGAATTGTGGCTTGCAACTGTCTGCCAGTTTGGTGCATTAGCGCCAAGTCTAGCAAACAGGTATAAAGAGTACATCTCAAAATGGTGAATTTTGTGAGTAACCCTGCACAGAAATGCAGATCCGGATGCACATTTACTGGTCTTAGGGGTTTAGAGATGTTTTCGGTATTGTACGTTGTAGGATGGTACTACTTGTTAGAGAAGGTGCTCAAAGCTGGATATGACAGTGTGTTGGGAGTCCTTGATGGGAGAATACTGAATGGGGGTATTGTGGGAACCCCTGGATATCGGTATAGCTTTGGTTATCATTATACCTGTGATAGGGGCTTTGGTTGACACTACTTTGAAGGGGGTGGAAGCTGAATGTGGCTCGTGACCCTCCTCTAAGCTGAATGTGGCTCTCAAGGTCAGAAAGGTTGGGGACCACTGCCTTAGGGAATGAGCCCCAGTGGGTAGGAATAATTAGGTCCCTCCTGCGAGGGGGTCCTCAGATTTGCCCATTTTCATTGTCCCTACAAGCCCCAAAATGGATTTTTGTTGATGTCTTTTTTGACACTTTAGGTTTCATTCATGAAGAACCTGACAGATTCCAGGTCACTGAAGCTAAGATCACACCTCTAAGAACTATACTACCGAATTCTGGCAACAGTCTACCAAAGTTCAGTGGATGAGTCCTTCAGGTGCCAATTGTATAGCGGCCTTCCTGATGCTATTAAGGACACTCTGGCTCTTAATGCTCCCCTTGTTCTTTGATGGAGGCCATGACCCAGGCCACATTGATGGACCACAGAATTCATGAGACACGTGGGGAGCAGCAGGGTGCCTTTTATTCTCCCCCGAAGCATGTCCGTTTACCTAAGGTGGAGCCTATTTAGGTTGGAGTTGCCTTTTCTCATGCTGTGGAGAGATAATGTAGACACAATCTTGGTCTCTGTCTATACTGTGGTTTCGTTGAACATGGACTGTTCATCTCTCCCTCAAGCAAGCAAGTTATCAGGAAATGTCTAACGCTGGGTGATTGTCAAAGGGGTTACCCAGATTTCCAGGTACCCTTTTTCTCCTCCAATGAAGTAAAGCTAAATACACTTTTGTCCTTCAAGAACCAGGTATTATCAGCGTTGGCCTTTATTGATGGTGGGTCTGCAGCTAACTTTGATTCCAGACTGATTCTGAAATTAGGACTAGTGACAGTTAGTTTGGATAAACCCATTCAAAATTTTGCTGTTGAAAAGACTCCGCTACTTCCTTCAGAATTTTGACAGACGAGTATCTGTGGAATTCACTCATTTCCTGTTTTGCTTTTTGGACAATTTACCTGCTGTGGTGATACTGTAGTTTCCATGGTTGCTTATTGCTTATTCTCAATCCTGTTATTGATTGGTGTCAGAAGGAAAATAAGCGGAAACCCAATTGTTATAAGAAATGTCTAGGTTTGGTACAAATATGCTCCGCTAGTCTGGAGGGTCTGCCGGAATGCCTGAAAGACTTTGAAGATGTGTTTTCAGAAAAAGCGGCAGAGATACTTGCTCCCTATTTTCCCTGATGATCGTGCTATTAATCTTGTCCCTAATGCCGAATTACCTAAAGCTCGTCTCTACAATTTGTCTAGGCCTGAATGTACCACATAAAAAATTCTGTGAATGAAAGTTTACATAAGGGTCATATCTGTCCTTCCTCCTCCCCAGTAGCTGCTGGATTTTTCTTTGTTAAAAAGAAAGATGGTGGCCAAGTCTTTGCCTTTACCCGAGAACTGAACAAAGTCACATAACCACTTCCACTCAACCCTCACCTATATAACAAGCTTATGGGGGCAAAGTAGTTTCCAAATCTTTATCTTAGAGTGGGCTTATAACTTGCTAAGCATCCGGAAGAGTGATGAGTGGAAAACATCTGATAGTTTATTTGAAAACCTTGTCATGCCATTTTAGTTAAGCAAAGTGCCAGCAGTATTTTAAAACTTTAGAAATTATATTTTTTCTGACTCCATTGGGAGATTTATTGTGATTTATGCTGGTTTCACATTTACATTGGGCAGAGCTGTGGAGGGCTGCGTACTTCCTCTATTAAGCCCTGCCCACTGCCACACCTCTTCCATTCAGCTCCGCCTGCGTCTGCATGCATCATGCGTACCTATCTTTTAACATTGGGTACGCAGGCCATGTGGATGTATGCGGATGCATGTTGCATTTTGTTGCAGTTGGCGGGCACGTCAAAACAACGCATGCGGACGCATCCGCATACATCCGCATGGCCTGCGTACCAAATGTTAAAGATAGGGACGCATGCAGACGTAGGGGGAGCTGAATGGAAGAGGTGTGGCAGTGGGCGGGGCTTAACAGAGGAAGTACGCAGCCCTCTGCAGCTTTGCCCAACACAAATGTGAAATGTGAAACCAGCCTCACCTTGATGATGATTTTTTTTTTTTTGGCCTGATTTGAACTTTCACCAGGAACATGTCCATGTAGTATTACAAAGTTTGCGGTAAAATTCTTGGTTTACTAAATTTGAAAAATGTATTTTTTCTGTTCTTGAAATTTCGTTGCTGGGCTACATCTGATCAGCTGAGGGATTTAAGATGGATCCTGGGGAGGTGCAAGCCATAATAGACTGGGCCATACCTAGGGACTTTAAAGCATTGCAATGTTTTCCAGGATTCGCCAACTATTATGGAAAATTAATTAGGATTTTTTTTATCAGATTTCTAAACCTCTTACTTACCTCACACATAAGGGGGCATATCTCAAGGTTTGGTTACAGGACGCTATCTGGGCTTTTGAAAAACTGAAAGAATGCTTTATTTCTACTCATGTTCTAATCCATCCCGATCGTCAGGAATCATTCATTGTGGTGTTGGATGCTTCAGAGATTGGGGTAGGGCCGTTTCATGCTACAGTTCCAAAACTCTGACTAGTGTGCGGTCATGTGCATTTTCTTAAGAAAATTTTCGACAGCTGAATGAAATTATGATGTTGGGAATCGTGAATTACTCACTATTTAAATTAGCCTTTGAGAAATAAAGGCATTTTTGGAAGGGGGGTTTCATCAAATCACTGTGGTCACTGACCATAAGAATTTAGCTTACATTGAATCAGCTAAATGGCTAACACATAAACAGTCCAGATCGCCCTTATTTTTCTCTAGATTCAATTTCGCTATCTCATTCATGTCGAGGTCCCAGAGTGTGAAGTCTGGCGCATTATCACAAAGACTTAATTAAGTTTCTCCTCCAGAAACTGAAATCTGAAAAACTGAAATCCTTCATTTTCTTTCAGGGCATTGTGGTGTCTGTGGTACCCTAGGAGTTAGAAGCAGAGATTCATAAAGACCAGTCATTTTCTCCTTCCATTATTTCAGGATTCAAATTAATTGCACCTGTGTACCTTAGATTGCATCTGTTGCAGAAGTTTCATGACTCTATCTTGAGTGATCATCCTTAGGCCTCAGCTATGCAAAAAGCTATTGCTAGGCTCTTTTGGTGACTGTCCGTGAATAATGATATTAAAGATTTTGTATCCGCTTGTGAAATTTGCGCACGCGCTAAAGACTGTCTCAACTAGATTGACAGGGAATTGGCTCCATTGCCAATTTCAGAAAGACCATGGACTTAACTACCCATGGATTACATCACTGATTTGCCACGGTCGAGTGAGAAAACTGTTATTTGCGCTCATTTTATTCCTTTGTCAGGGTTACTGAATGCAGAGACACCCTCTAGGTTAATTATTTGTGATGTTGTGAGATTGCATGGAATTCCTCTTAACATTGTGTCCGATAGAGGAATCTGCAAATTCTGTAGAGCTTTTTGTAAGAAACTGGGGATTGACTTGTCGTCATTTTCATCTGGCTATCACCCTGAACCCAATGGTCAGACACAAAGGACAGGTCACTCTTTGGAACAAATTTTAAGGTGTTTTGTTACAGCTCAGCAGGAGCACTGGTCCTCATTCCTTCCTCTGACCCAACTGTGAAAGGTGAATTCAGCCAATCAGTCCATTGGATCCTTCCCTTTTCTTTGTAATTATGGTTTTCATCCCCATTTGGGTGATTTCTCTAGGATAAGTTCTGAATATCCTGGGGTGGGTGGGGTGGAGGGTACCATACAGAAAGTCTGGGAAGTCTGGAGGGAGGTTAAAAAGAATATTGGCTGCTCAGGTTCACTAAAAACGGAAGTCCAATAGAAAACATTCAGTGGATCCTTTCCTTAAAGTTGGTGATTAAGGTTTGATTGTCATCCAAAAATATTGAACTTAAGGCACTGTCAGCAAAGTTGGATCCTAAACTCATTTATCATCTGTCTCATCACCACCTTCTCCAGTTTCTGTTGATGGAGATTTGCAGTACGAGGTGCAGAGGATTGTGGATTCTCGGGGGTCTGAAATTCCCTCCAATATCTTAACCATTGGAAAGCATGCAGACCCGAGGAGAAATCCTGGATATTGGCTTGATCTCTGAAGGCGGATCGTTTGGTCAGAGCCTTCAATTTTAGATTTCCTGGGAAACTTGAGGACCAGTGGTCCCCCTAGAAGAGGGGGTAATGTCACTATTCCACCACTCGGTGTCCTAGGGACACAATGAGTGACCGCTCAGCCAACCTATGGGATCAGGGACATGCTGGGCATTGATGGGCGAACCCAAACAGTAAAATTCGGGGTCCATACCGAACACTTAGTGTCTGTGCAGAGACACTGAGCACTGACTTCTCCAGGATGTCCGTGTTACTTTTCGGGTTCGGCAGCCTGAACATCAGCTTTTTCCCATGCTGACATTTGTGTGACAGCGCGAGAAACACCCGCAGCTCTGATCGGCGCTAAGTTTACTGCCTGTCAGAGCGCTGCAGTTGCTATGATGTTGGGTCGCCCTCCCAGGGCTGTGGGGTACTCGGTACCGGGCCGGTCTCTCAGAAGGGAATGTCACAGCAGTGGTGACCCGGTCCGTGGCCCTGGGCGCCCAATGTAAAAAAGGGGGTTGAATGGTGGAATCTAGTCGATTAAATGAATAGTTCGTGACGCCACCTGTGGTGTTCGGCAAGGGAGATGTTAATCCGACGCTGCATGCAGATCCTCTGGGACTGATGGTATGGCGCAGCAAGGATGTTATAGCTCCCCACAGGTGGAGCTGTAGTCCCAGGTCAGTGTGGATGAATATTGTGGGAAGGGTGCAGTGGTAAGCACAGGGATGTAGTGGTGCCGGAAAGGTAGCAGGAAGGAGGCAAGGACACAACAGGGTGCAGTTTCTTTACCTTTACTTGGCAAACGCAGTCCAGGGTCCTGATTACAGATGGTACAAGGGCAGGCTAGCCTGGAAGCAATTCAGGGATCTCTCTCTCTCAGCAGATGAGTTGTGTAGTCTCCTTCCTAGTGCTCACTTGAGGGACATCCAGTACTGAGTTACACTGACGTTCCTCCTTATTATCGTTTCTCGGAATACCTCGTATGGCAGACAGCTGTAGCCGCTATTTCTCTCTTGGCTCACACCGTGCTGTTGTGCCTCCGAGTCTTAGGTGGGAGTCGAGTATTTACAACTTCCTACTCCTCTGGTGTCTGCTGCAGGACCATTAGTATCCATACAACCATGGAGACCAGGCTCCAGTTCATGCGCTGTCACTGGAGATGAGCCTTTACTCTCTGCTCGATCTCCCAGCTCCTCCATTTCTGCACACTTCACCCTCCTCACACTAACTAACTGTTCCCTTCCTGGCCCTCAGAGAGCACTCCTCCCCCAATCCTGGTTCAGAGCTCCCTCTGTTGGCCTGGAGTGGGTACTGTGTTGCATGTATAGATAAACTGCTGGAGAAACCCTTCTTGCTTCCAAGCATGACATCACCCTCCCTGGAGGAAGGCAATGCCATTGTGGCAACCATACCCCTGGGGGCGCCACAATGTCAAATGACAGCATGTGAGCCAGCAGCTCTGACTGGCGTTAAAAAGGTTACTGCCGGTCACAGGTGTCAGGTGATGAGCGCCCTACTGTCATTATCCTACACCTGTTCTCGCCCCCATTACTAACCCCATAGTCATATTGTAAAAAGTACACAGTCAGAATAAAGTCCTTTAATTTAAGTGTCTGCAAATGGAGATTCTGGCTTGGCTTTTATCCTAAGTCATGTAACTAGGCTCGTTAAAGGGTCAACATTGACTTTTAGGATTGCTACCTCCAATAGGTGGCACTAGAGTTCTAGTCCTCTTCCTCTCTGAAGAGACAATTTGCATAATTAGCATATTTCCCAGAGGAGCATTGCGGCTTTAAGTCTCCTCACCTCGACATGCTTAGCATGTTATTCTCTGCAAGGAGAAATGATACTTCTTGGATATCGGTCAGACGCCTCTCTCACAGCCAAACCAGATCTTCTCCCACTTTGCACTGATGAGGGGCAGTACCCCGAAACACAGTGTCTGCAAATGGAGATTCTGGCTTGGCTTTTATCCTAAGTCATGTAACTAGGCTCGTTAAAGGGTCAACATTGACTTTTAGGATTGCTATCTCCAATAGGTGGCACTAGAGTTCTAGTCCTCTTCCTCTCTGAAGAGACAATTTGCATAATTAGCATATTTCCCAGAGGAGCATTGCGGCTTTAAGTCTCCTCACCTCGACATGCTTAGCATGTTATTCTCCGCAAGGAGAAATGATACTTCTTGGATATCGGTCAGACGCCTCTCTCACAGCCAAACCAGACCTTCTCCCACTTTGCACTGATGAGGGACACAGTGTCTGCAAATGGAGATTCTGGCTTGGCTTTTATCCTAAGTCATGTAACTAGGCTCGTTAAAGGGTCAACATTGACTTTTAGGATTGCTACCTCCAATAGGTGGCACTAGAGTTCTAGTCCTCTTCCTCTCTGAAGAGACAATTTGCATAATTAGTTTAATTTAAAGAAAAACAGAGACTCCTTTTATCTAATACTAGATTATGGCCCGATGCTACCGCATCGGGAGGATGCGATAGCATCACACCTCTTGCCATGTTAACCCTCAACACACACACTCCTCTCACGTTTCACCATCTCCACTCACTCTTTCACTCCACATACGACCCCTTCTCTCACTCCATCTCTCATACTCACGCCGTCATCGCCGCTGCTCCACGATCCCCGACATTTTCTTCCGCCGGCGCCATCCTGGATCCAGAAGTTGTCCACGCCGGCGACATGTTCTTGCGGCGACGCCATCTTGAGTATCGCGAAATCCCGCGATAGTCAAGATGGCGTCACCGCAAGAACATGTTGCCGGCGTGGAGGACGTCGGGATCCAAAATGGCGTCGGCGAAATCTCGCGAGTTTTCGCCGACGCCATTTTGGATCCCGACGTCGTCCTCGCCGGAGACATATTGTTGCGGCGACGCCATCTTGAATATCGCGAGATTTCGCCGATCCAAAATAGCGTCGCCGCAGGAACATGTCGCTGGCGTGGATGCCGTCGGGATCCAAAATGGCGTCGGCGAAATCTCGCGAGATTTCGCCGACGTCATTTTGGATCCCAACGTCCTCCACGCCGGCGACATATTCTTGCGGCGACGCCATCTTGACTATCGCGGGATTTCGCCGATCCAAAATGGCGTCGCCGCAAGAACATGTCGCTGGCGTGGAGGACGTCTGGATCCAGGATGGCGCCGGCGGAAGAAGATGTCGGGGATCGTGGATCAGCAGCGATGACGGCGTGAGTATGAGAGACGGAGTGAGAGAAAGGGTCGTATGTGGAGTGAAAGAGTGAGTGGAGATGGTGAAAGGTTAGAGGAGTGTGTGTGTTGAGGGTTAACATGGAAAGAGGTGTGCGGTGACGTCACCGGTTACAACTGGACGGAAGTTGTTACAACCGGAAGCTGCTTAGGGCAATTATTATTATAGATATATAAAGCTCAAGTGTGTGTATGTATGTATGTATGTCCGGGATTGGCATCCGCACCGTCGCAGCTACAGCCACAAAATTTGGCACAGTCACACGTTTGGACCCCGAGAGTGTCCTAGGCTATGTTGTGAGGCGAAATTTTAACCCTGCGTGTTCCAATTCACCAAACAATTTTGCCCCTATCTACATAATGGGGAAAAAGTGTGTGTGTATCAAGCCCCGACCCTCATTATGATGTCATAATGGTTGCCATGGCGACGCTGGTGTCATCATAGGTTGCAAGCCCCGCCGCTCATTATGATGTCATAATGGTTGACTATGGGATGGAGGATGTGTGTTGGGTATATGCGCACTGGACTATGGGATGGAGGATATGTATGACGGGTATATGGGCACGGGACTATGGTATGGAGGATGTGTGATGGGTATATGGGCACTGGACTATGGGATGGAGGATATGTATGATGGGTATATGGGCAAGGGACTATGGGATGGCGAATATGTATGATGGGTATATGGGCATGGGACTATGGGATGGAGGATGTGTGATGGGTATATGGGCATGGGACTATGGGATGGAGGATGTGTGATGGGTATATGGGCACTCGACTATGGGATGGAGGATATGTATGATGGGTATATGGGCACGGGCCTATGGGATCGTGGATATGTATGATGGGTATATGGGCACGGGACTAAGGGATGGAGGATAATTATAATTTGCTATAACTAACCACAGTTAATTACTATGCCCGGGCAGCACCGGGCTTTTCAGCTAGTTTTAAATAAAAACTCCTCACTCACTTTTACCCATTTATTCACAAAAAATAAAGCAAAGCTATACACACCTTTGCACTGATAATCCATTAATGCCTATGTCCCACTGTAAAAGACAAAAAATAATAAAAACACCATATTCCTTACCTGTCCGACAATAATCCTCTAATGGCCATGTCCCACGATGATCCGGATGGTTTGTAGAGCAGTCACATCAGTGATGCAACCGCTCTCTACGCTAGCCGGAACACAATAAGCAGAGCGCTAGAAGCTCTGCCTGTGACTGATGGTAATCTCATTGACGTCACCACCAATCACAGGTAGGCTGTGCTCCCGCTCTGCTCAGCATGTTCCAGCTGGAGTGAAGAGTGGTTGCATCACTGATGTGACTGCTCTCCAAACCATTCAGATTGTCATGGAACAGATATGGATAATCTTCTAATAGGAAAAATAAAGATGTGGTATTTTTATTAATTTTAATTATTTAAACTAAATGGGTAAAAGAGGGTGGGGCGTATTATTTCAAACAAAGGACTTTATTCTTGCTGTGTCTTTATTAGAATCTTACTATGGGGTAAGCAATGGGGGGCGTCTTATAGACGCCTTTCCATTACTAACCTGTGGGTTTGTTGTCAGCTTACTTACAAAGCTTACATCAACTCCACAAATATCACCTCACTTTCCACTGCACCAGAGGGAGTGGGAAGAGCTGGGCAAAGTGCCAGAATTAGTGCATCTAATAGATGCACCTTGTCAGGGGTGACTGGAGGCTGCTATTTTTATGCTGGAGGTAGCCAATATCCATGGCCTCTTACCAGTCTGAGAATACCAGCCTCCAGCTGTCTGCCTTAGCTTGGCTGGTTTTCAAAAATGGGGGGGTAAGCTACACCATTTTGTTTAGTTATTTATTTAAATAATTTAACAAAACAGCGTGGGACAACTCTATTTTTGAAAGCCAGCGAAGATAAAGCTGACAGCCCACAACTGTTGGTTTTGTCTGCGCTGGTTTCAAGAATAGAGGGGACTGAAAGTAATTTTTTAAATAATTATTATTTATTGCACAGGCGCCGGTGAATACTTCCATCATCCACCTGCTCTCACTGCTATCAGCGAGACCAGGCGTAGGAAGATGAGTAGTACCCTCATCAGACTCCTGTGACTGACCTTTGTACTGCCGTTCAAAGCTGCTGGCTCTTGCACACTGTCCTCTGTATGACAGCGGGAGAATCGCAGCACTATGAGCAGCGGTAAAGAACTTACCACCAATCAGAGCAAATGTTTTTTCGTGCTGTCAGACAGATGACAGCATGGGAAAACACCCAATGTCTGGGCCCTCCTTTCATTTGAATGGGTTCGGGTACCGTTCTGGTAGCCGAATCAAACTTTTTTTAATATGTTTTGGATGAACCCGCCTGACTCAAACATCCACAGGTTCGCCCATCTCTAATGCTGCGCTGTCAGTATTGTGAGTGACAACCCATCCACCCAATCTGGCTGGGTTTGCTGGGTTTCCTTCATACAGTTGTGTTGAAAAGTTTACATACATTTCTTTCTTGGCCTTTTTTCAGAGAATATGAATGATAACACCAAAAATTTTTCTCCACTCATGGTTAGTGGTTGGGTGAAGCCATTTATTGTCAAACTACTGTGTTTTCTCTTTTTAAATCATAATGACAGCCCAAAACATCCAAATGACCCTGATCAGAAGTTCACATACCCTGGTGATTTTGACCTGATAACATGCATAGAAGTTGACACAAATGGGTTTGAATGGCTACAAAAGGTAACATCCTCATCTGTAACCTGTTTGCTTGTAATCAGTGTGTGTCCACAAAAGCTGAGAGATATTCTGGAGTGAGACAGACTCTTGCATCTTTCATCTAGCCACTGACGTTTATGGATTGTGAGTCATGGGGAATGCAAAAGAATTGTCAACGGATCTACGGGAAAAGGTAGTTGAACTATATAAAATAGGATAGGGATACAAAAAGATATCCAAGGAATTGATAATGCCAGTCAACATCGTTCAACCTGCGAGTAACAAATGGGAAATCAGGGGCTCTGTTAAAACAAAACCACGGTCAGGTAAACCAACAAAAATTTTGTCCACAACTGCCAAGAAAATTGTTTGGGATGCAAAGAAAGACCCACAAATAACATCAGCTGAAGTACAGGACTCTCTGAAAACTAGCGGTGTGGCTGTTTCAAGATGCACAATAAGGAGGCTCTTGAAGAAAAATGGGCTATATGGTCAAGTCGCCAGAAGAAAGCCATTACTGCCTACAATACACAAAATGGCACAGAGAAAAGCCTCAAAAGTTCTGGAGCAAGGTAAATTGGGGTGATGAGACCAAAATTGAAGTTTTTAGGTACAACCATAAACGTTATGATTGGAGAGAGGTCAAAAAGGCCTATGATGAAAGGAACACCATTCTTACTGTAAAGCATGGAGGTGGATCGCTGATGTTTAGGGCATGTGTGAGTTACAAAGGAACAGGAAACTTGGTCAAAGTTGAAAGAAAGATGAATGCAGCACATTATCAGCAAATACTGGAGGCAAATTTGCACTAATCATTCCGGAAGCTGCACATGGGACGTACTTGGATGTTCCAACATGACGACAATCCAAAACACAAGGCCAAGCCGACCTATCATTTGCTATAGCAGAATAAAAATGTTCCGGAGTGGCTATCTCAGTCTCCTGACCTCAATATCATTGAGCCACTCTGGGGAGATCTCAAGCACACAGTTCATGCTAGACAACCCAGGAATTTACAGGAACTGGAGGCTTTTTGCCAAGAAGAGTGGGCAGCTTTACCATTTGAGAAAATGAAGAACCTCATCCACAACTACCACAAAAGACTTCAAGCTGTCATTGATGTTAGAGGGGACAATACACGGTATTAAGAAATGGGGTATGTGAATTTTTGATCAGGGTCATTTGGATGTTTTGGGTTGTTATGATTTGAAAAGAGAAAACACAGTAGTTTGACAATTAATGGCTTCACCCAACCACTAACCATGAGTGGCGAAAAAGTTTTGGTGTTATCATTCAGATTGTCTGAAAAAAGGCCAAGAAAGCAAAAATTCTGCAGGGGTATGTAAACTAAATTCTGCAGGGGTATGTAAACTTTTAAGCACAACTGTATGTCATCCGTTCTGGCTGATTGTCAGCCAGCCAAATAGCGAGGTATTGGTCAGACTAGCTAAGCTCTGTGAATTGCGTGCCTTGTGCTCTGTGTTCAGTTATTCAGATCTTTGTTGCCTGACCTCATAAATTGCCTTTTGACCATTTGTTAATATTGCCCCTTTGATTTTGATGTACTCTGAACTCCTTTGCTGTCTGACTTCAGACTTTGCCTTTTGACCATTGTTTTGCCTTTCCCTTTTGCCGTTGACGTGCTCTCCTGGTATCTGACCCTGGCTACTTGACGTCTTTGTGTCACGGCTTGTCTGTGAGTAGTAACTCAGCATCACATTAGCACAGAAAAATGGAAAACTGATGTAAAATGTATGTCTTCCATTATTAATCCATTCTTTATAGATCCCCCACAGACTTGAATTAGCTGCATCTGATCTGCAAAAACAGATGAGAATAGTACATTCTGTGAGTTTAAGGGAACGGACACATAGTTCATTTAACAAATATGTATGTTTGAATAGTTTCATTAAATACTTACTAGTCCAGCCTTAAATAAAAGAGCCACCTTTACAGAATGCAGCATTCGTGTTGCACAAGGTGGCTCTTATACTTAAAAACGCCTGGGGGGGTGACAGGTTCCCTTTAAATGACTGCCAATCAGCTTTCATTTTATGACCTGTTTAAAAAGGCTCACCACACTTCCATGCATAGGACTTGCTATTATCGGCAGCAGATCACCTAGTTACACTGGATGATGTGCTACCAAGATTAGTGATTTTTCAGTAAGCTTAATGGGTTTTGTCAACTCTGGGAAAAGAAGTCTGCAGGCGTTTCATGTGACTACACACCGTCACAGTTTGGCAGTCTGCAATATACACACTGTCATGATTCCTCTATGTTCCCCTTGCAGGTAGGAGCTCACATGTCGGCATATGAGATTTGTAGATCTATGGTCACATGCCGACTAGTCTCATACAGCTTCACTCGTTTGTTTCTAGTGAAAGAACTGGATGAGACTAGTCGGGACGTGTTCATAAGTATGCAAAGCTCACATGCCGACCTGTGACTTACCACTTGCATGGGAAATTTAAGGGAATCGTGACAGCATGCACATTGGACATTGTCTTGACTTAACTTCTGAGACTGGGCAAAATCATTTTACCTGACAAATGAAAGTTATTGCTAACCTGTTTAGACGGACAAAAAGGAGGCGTCCTTGGAAACACATTCTTAATTATCTGCCAGTGTAAATGGGACTTAAAAACTATCAGTACCATGGTACATATATGGCCCACAGTCTAATGATGGCTAGTAACAACAACCAGCATCTCCTTACCATTGCTAAGGATGTACTGGGAGTTGTAGATTCATGCAAAACAATTGTTTATGGGGCTGATCTGACATTGCATTTGATCTTTGTACTAAGGCTGGTTTCACACTTGCGTTTTTTTGCGCTGTTTTTTAGCGCAAAAAACCGCATGCATTTTTTCCCCTATACTTTAACATGGGTGCGCATACACATGCGCTTGTACGCGTTAGTATGCGCATGCTTTTTTTATAGTGTGCGCTCGGGCGCACAAAATGCATCCTGTTGCATTTTTTGTGCGTCCGACTTGCCCCCCAAAAACGCATTTTTTTTCAGCAAAACACCCATTATAGTCTATGGGTGCGCATTGTAATGCGTACGTATGCGCAAAAAACATGCGTTTTTTTAAACAAACGCACCAAAACCCGCAAAAAAACGCACACTTGATGCGTTTTTTCATGCGTTTGTGTGCGCAAAAAACGTGCAGCAAAAAAACGCAAGTGTAAAAGTAGCCTAAGCTTGGTGATATAGTCATGTGCTGATGGTGGTTCTGGTGATGTGTTTATGTACTGATGGTGGTTCTGGTGATGTATTCATGTAATGATGGTGGTACTGGTGATGTATTTTCTGATGGTGGTTTTGTTGATCTGTTCATGTACTGATGGTGAATCTGGTGATGAATTCATGTACTGATGGTAGTTTTAGTTATGTATTCATGTACTGATAGTGGTTCTGGTGATGCATTTATCTACTGATGGTGCTAATGGTGATATATTCATCTACTGGTGGTGCTTCTGTTGATGTATTCATGTACTGATGTTCGGTCTGGTGATGCATTGATGTGGTGATGATGGTATTGGTGATGAATACAGCACCTTAAGCATCACTTCATGAATACATCAACAGAGTCATCAGTAGTGCATGCATACAGCACCTGAACAACCATCACTACATGAATATAATTTCAGAGTCCTACAATCCTTTAGTCTCTGACCAAAACCTTTTCCTTGCCCTCTGTGCTTTTTTTTACTTAGTGTAAGGGAACCTGAAGTGCGGGTTTCAAATCTGCAATCTGTAAATTTCTCTTGCAGGTACGCTGAGTTTTATGTGCAGGCTTTTCCCGCAGACTTAAATTAACATGTGGAAAGTTAAAAAATGCACATGCAGTTCTACTGCATTTCTGCAGCAGAAACACACCAAAACTACGTATTTAATGTGCATCTGACTGTATCAATATACAGTTAGGTCCATATATATTTGGACAGAGACAACATTTTTCTAATTTTGGTTCTAGACATTACCACAATGAATTTTAAACAAAACAATTCAGATGCAGTTGAAGTTCAGACTTTCAGCTTTCATTTGAGGGTATCCACATTAAAATTGGATGAATGGTTTAGGAGTTTCAGCTCCTTAACATGTGCCACCCTGTTTTTAAAGGTACCAAAAGTAATTGGACAGATTAAATAATTGTTAAAAAAAAAAGGTTCATTTCTAGTACTTGGTTGAAAACCCTTTGTTGGCAATGACTGCCTGAAGTCTTGAACTCATGGGCATCACCAGACGCTGTGTTTCCTCCTTTTTGATGCTCTGCCAGGCCTTCACTGCGGTGATTTTCAGTTGCTGTTTGTTTGTGGGCCTTTCTGTCTGAAGTTTAGTCTTTAACAAGTGAAATGCATGCTCAATTGGGTTGAGATCAGGTGACTGACTTGGCCATTCAAGAATATTCCACTTCTTTGCTTTAATAAACTCCTGGGTTGCTTTGGCTTCATGTTTTGGGTCATTGTCCATCTGTAGTATGAAACGACGACCAATCAGTTTGGCTGGATCTGAGCACACAGTATGGCTCTGAATACCTCAGAATTCATTAGGCTACTTCTGTTCTGTGTCACATCATCAATAAACACTAGTGACCCAGTGCCACTGGCAGCCATGCATGCCCAAGCCATCACACTGCCTCCGCCGTGTTTTACAGATGATGTGGTATGCTTTGGATCATGAGCTGTACCACGCCTTCGCCATACTTTTCTCTTTCCATCAATCTGATAGAGGTTGATCTTGGTTTCATCTGTCCAAACAATGTTCTTCCAGAACTGTGCTGGCTTTTTTAGATGTTTTTTTTAGCAAAGTCCAGTCTAGCCTTTTTATTCTTGATGCTTATGAGTGACTTGCACTGTGCAGTGAACCCTCTGTATTTACTTTCATGCAGTCTTCTCTTTATGGTAGATTTGGATATTGTTACGCCTACCTCCTGGAGAGTGTTGTTCACTTGGTTGGCTGTTGTGAAGGGGTTTCTCTTCACCATGGAGACTATTCTGCGATCATCCACCACTGTTGTCTTCCGTGGGCGCCCAAGTCTTTTTGCATTGATGAGTTCACCAGTGCTAGCTTTCTTTCTCAGGATGTACCAAACTGTAGATTTTGCCACTCCTAATGTTGTAGCAATTTCTCGGATGGGTTTTTCTGTTTTTGCAGCTTAATGATGGCTTGTTTCACCTGCATGGAGAGCTCCTTTGACCGCATGTTTCCTTCACAGCAAAACCTTCCAAATGCAAGCACCACACCTCAAATCAACTCCAGGCCTTTTATCTGCTTAATTGAGAATGACATAACGAAGGTATTGCCCACACCTGTCCATGAAATAGCCTTGGAGTCAATTGTCCATTCACTTTTGGTGGCACATGTTAAGGAGCTGAAACTCCTAAACCCTTCATCCAATTTTAATGTGGATACCCTCAAATGAAAGCTGAATGTCTGAACTTCAACTGCATCTGAATTGTTTTGTTTAAAATTCATTGTGGTAATGTCTAGAACCAAAATTAGAAAAATGTTGTCTCTGTTCAAATATATATGGACATAACTGTATTTTCGTCAAAGCCAAATGCCATGAATTAATGAAAACAAAGCCGCTTTATTTAAAACATTACATACCAAAAAGAGACAGGAAATGCAGCTTCAAAAAAGATGCATGTAAAAAAATGCTCTCAAACACGAGTAACCTAATTTAGATAATAAGTGCAGAAAATCTGGAACGTCAAAAACTCGCCAAAAGCTCATTATGGGAATATAAGCTAAAAAGGCATAAAAGATGAACAATAAATTATATGTAGCCCAAAATACTGCGGAAAAACCTACAAAATGGCCATCTTAGTGTGCGTTTTGGCTTTTGAAACACATACAGCTCTAGCAAAAATTAAGAGACCACTTCCAAATGTTCACTTTGTCTGATTTTTCTCTTTATAGGTATATTTTTGAGTGAAATGTAAATTGATCTTTCAGTCTACAAACTTCTGACAACATGTCTCCGAATTTCCAATCAATAAATTTTGTATTTTTTTTTGACAAAGAAAAATAGTCAAAATTAAAAAATAACCGTGCTTTCAGATCTTTAATAATGCAAAGAAAACAAGTTCATAATCATTTAGAAACAACAATACTAATGTTTTAACTCGGGAAGAGTTTTGAAATCAATATTTTGTGGAATAACCATGATTTTTAGTCACAGCTTTCATGTGTCTTGGCATGCTTGCCCCCAGTCTTTCACACTGCTTCTGGCGCAAACATTTAAGCAGTTTTTCTTTGTTTGATGGCTTGTGACTATCCATCATCCTCTTGATTACATTCCAGAGGTTTTCAGTGGGGTTCAGGTCTGGAGAATTGGCTGCCCATGACAGGGTTTTTGATCTGGTGGTCTCTTAGTTTTTTCCAGAGCTGTATATAAAACTTAAAAAAAAAAATTATTTATTATATTTAGCCAGCCCCATCAATGCTCAAAGTATAGTGGTCTTTTAGGGGTTAAGATGGCAAGCATAGTATGTGTAAATCATAAAGGATAGATATCCCAATAAACTGAATATCTTAAACATTTGTGATCACTTACACTGTAGATGGCTACATTTTATGTCAATGTTATTTGTGCATCATAGTTGCCATAATTTCCACCTGATCAGAAATAATCATTTTACACCATAACCATCAGTAAGTGTATATTTTGTATCCCTTAAACTTCTTGGAATGACATTTCAGAGAAAATCCCCCCTTCCCCATAGCTGGGATTTTCAGCTTTCCTGTAAGTTTCAGAACTTAAACAGAATCCACAATGTAATTACACAAAGTTCCACTCTTCTTTCCAGAGGGATTTGCTGATCACTATAACATTTGACACTTTTTTTTTTCCTATAGGTCAAGAGGTATGGTGTTCGGACCAGCCAATTTAGGAGAAGATGCTCTTACAAACTATGTTTCCAAACACTGCTGCAACTCTTGCTGTCGGAAACTCAAACTTCCTGGTGTGTATTATCCATGCTTGACAATATCGTCAGTCATCCCTTTTTTTTTCTTTATTATTATTATGTTGTTTAAATGTAGAACTTGTGTCTAATTTCCAATGCAGTGCTGACGTTCTGCTTTTAAGATTATAAAAAATATTCCGAGAGGAGTTTAGGAAAGGATTTACTTAAGAGCTGCTCAGAGAAGAGATTAAACAGCATTGACACTTTTACATTAAATGAGGCACATGATGAGACAGTCTTTCATTGCTGCTGAGTCTATTAAGTACAGCTGCTGCGCGCCTACCTCTCTGCCCTTGGCTTGTCAATCATTTCAAAGGAGAGGAACAGCACCGGTACTGCCATAAGCAGCCATGCAACGCAAAATTATATTAAAGTGACCCCTACCGTGTCAGAAGGGTGCACACGGTGTTAACAATTCTGTAATTAAACTCTTTATCCCCGACTCTTATTTTAAGTCTTTGCTTTCCTCCAGATTTTGCAAGGATCATGTGGATCTTGTATTCAGTTTATCTATGGAGAGACAGAGTCATGCAGTCCCACCTTTTCATTAGGAATGCTTGTTAACCTCAAGGGCATTTGAAGTATGTTTTCAGTGTTGTAATTGCAGACTGTTTGAAGGGCGGCCAAAAAAAAAATCTATTTTTTTTTTTTTTTGTTATGCTTTATCTTTTGTAGTATACTCTTCTGAAGTGATGCTACCGATGGCAACATTCATAATACCCCATTCATTTCTTGTACATTTGGATAAATCCAACCGTTCCGGTATTTAATAACAATAAATCTATCCATTCACAGGAGAACAAATTTAGTCATTAGAATATCTCCTGTTGTATGTTGTCATTAATGCATACACTAAGTACGAATTAAATGGGATTTCTGTTTACAGTAATTGTATACAGGCCGATCAGCAATTGTCTGAAATTCAGTAGTTCCATTTAGTGTTATTATATCCCCCCACCCCTCCAAAAAAGTGTATTTTGAATTGGATTGGAAAGAATGGTACAAAAGAGAGTCACGTAATTTTTAGTTTCCCTATCCGTTTGTCTGCTAGCACAAAATAGGACTAGTGTATTTAACAATTTAAAGTAGGCATATAGGAAATGTTTCATGTAGCGATGAATAGGCAAAAAAGAGTAGAAAGCTTTCATAAATAATGTTGGATGTTAATTGTACTGGACAAACATTCACTTAGCTCTAAAGACAAGATAGCTGAGGAAGAGGCATTTTAATGCGTGGCCTCTGCAGTGTAGTATGCCCTTGAGCAGTGGTCCCCAACCTTTCTTAACTTGAGAGCCACATTAAGCTCTAAGAAAGGGTCGTGTGCCAGATCCTAAGCCCTCAGAGAAGTGATATCCAACTATTGCACCCTTTCCCTTCAGTAATAACACCCAAAGTTCCAATTACTAGTATAATGATAGCTAGCCCAGGTTGTATGTTTACAACCAGGGGTGCCTACCTTACCCTCATTTAGTATTCTGTCATCAAGCACTCCCACCTCCCTATTACATCCAAGAAGGCTAGAGACTGAACGATACTGGTGGTAACCATCCAGATCTGCTCTTCTGTGTGGGGTTGTTCACAAAGATCACCATCTGAAGACCTGCTCCTCATAGCTGTTAGCCAGACCTAGTGCTAATGCATCAAACTGGCAGAAAGGCACAAGCCACATATCACAGGCCCTCAAGCTACATATGTCTCCCAAGGCCGCAGGTTGGAGACCTCTGCGCTTCAGGATAAGACTAGTGCCAATATATTCTATTGTCCACCTCCAGAACCGTAATTTAGTGCTTGGCAATGAATGTATGTGCACATTCTGGAAACCCCCTGAAAAGGCGCTGCAAAACTGCCGCAAAAATTATCAAAAGTGAAAACAACATTGTTGTGTACATCTTCAGTCTTTTGTCACTTCTATTAACTGCTTCAGGGTTCAGAAGCTGTCAAATGGTTAAAAGTAGCAAGATCATTCTTTGGGCATCTTCCGCTAAGGAGTTACTTCCTAGTTATAGTTGAAGTGTCGAAAAAAGACACTTGTTGCAGAGCCGCCGCAAAAGCGGTCGCAGAGCCGCCAATGAGGCCACTTTAGGAAAAAGATCTGTCTTTTTCCTGAAGTGACTTTCCCTAGGAAAACTTTGATGGTCCACAAAGATGTCATACGCACAAGACATATTTTTGGCAAATGCTCTCTGCTGAGAATTTTACCTTCAATGCGGAATAGCTGGGACCCAATGAACAATGGATTGGACCACACAAAACTCAAAGATGTGTTTTTGGCTGGGCGTCAGTCAGTGTATACAGTCCAACAAACTTTGCGTCTCAGTAATTACAGTATAAGCTTTTAGTACACAATATTTTAACCTTTTATGGCATAGAAGGTACAAGGTAGAAGCCTGCAATGATGCCACATATAAGAAGGAATGACTTACCAAGCGAGTTGGAGAGTGATTAATGCATATTATTATAGAAACTCCGAATTCAAAAGAATAAAGACTTAAAATATATTATTTTTTTCTTAAATGTGCTGGACCTGTTAGTGGCTTTATTTGAGAAGTAACTTTAGAAGAAAATGCATTTTGTGTTTAAACTGTGAAGTAATTGTCAAAACTGAATTGTTATACCACCATTATTCTGTGCATAGTTTCCTGATTACTGTAAAATAATGTGGGAACTGTTCTTTTAATAAATTGGACACATTGCAGACTTGTAGATTCAGTCGTTTTACAGATGAGGTCTCAAATGCGGAGTATATAGGTCGCACATTGAAAAAATTTGAATTTGAATGGCCTCATTCTCTGCATGATTAAATTACATTTTTAGTGATAACAACATAAATATTTTTTCAGTGCACATTTTGATCATTTTTGCAAAATTTTGGCGTTTTTATTTTGTTCTTTAAATGGCATTCATCATATGGGTTATGGTACAGTTTTCTAACTTGGGTCATTATGGATACGTTGATAACAAATGTGCACTTTTTTTTTTTTTTTTTTTTTTTTAGTTTATACATAAAACCACATTGTTAGTGCCAATTATTTTTTCATACTTTATTTAGTTTTTTGTTATTTTTTTTAGATTTTTACAATTTCTTTTCTCCTTTCTTGTCCCCCAGTTGGCCCCAAACAGCAATATTGTCTTACAATTTGTACCATTTAATAATTTTGACCAACATCTTATATTAATGACCCCATCTTGGCCCTTGTCTTGCAGTAATTTCCCCCATCCTGGTCCTCATCTTGCAGTAATGTCCCCTTCCCATCCTGGCACCCGCTCTCAAACCCCAAAAAAGATCCTTCTCGACTCGCCTGACCTCGCTCCCTAGGCTAACAGCATCCTCTTTTCCAGAGCATTGACGTCATACACTGCCAGCGCCGAGACGCTAATATCAGCTGCAGCCTCTGATTGGCTGTTATTGGTACTGTGGCGCAGAGATGGTATCTGTGCCACGATACATTTCAATTGAATGTGTGTCCAAGAATACACACTCAACTGAAAACTAGCACTGACATCAGTGGACCCCTGGACCATGCCACATTGCCATGGGGTGCTTCGGTGCCTGTAGGTCGCATGAAGCAGCCTCAGGGGCCGCATGTAGACCTCGTATTTGAGACCCCTCTATTATAGTATATGGGCAGACAATAAATGACATTTGCTTGCATGATAAGTTTATAAACATATAAGGTAATACTTTGTTCAGGCTATAATATATATTATCTACTTGTTTCTATTTAAAGAATACCATTATCCCTTTCATGAAAAGCAAGAAAGCTTTCATCCCTGCTTCCAGTATCTTAGTCAATAATAAGCAGTCTTCTGCAGATAATGAAGTGATGCATAGATGAAATGGCTACTTAAGCTTATTTTGGATCACGCTATTGAAATAAGCTTTATCAAGAGACAGAAGCAATTAAGACATGTGCCCATAATGGGCTAAAATAGTAGGCACCAAAGACCCGCATTTCACCTTTCATGGAACCAAACTGTTTTTACTTTAATCAGTGGAACCTGTGAGCAAAAGAAACTTTAGAAAACATCTTATTATATTAAATTGGCATCACTTCACTGAATGATCAAGAGCCTTCACAGATGCCAAAAAATTCACCTTGTGTAAAACAGTAAATGAAGAAAGGAAGGAGGGAGGGAGATGCAGCTGCAGATTCAGTGATGCACCATAAGGGTGTAGCTGCTCTAGAGGAGATCTGCATGGAGGAGTGGGCCAACATACCACCAACAGTGTGTGGCAACCTTGTGAAGACTTACAGAAACTGTTTGACCTCTGTCATTGCCAACAAAGGATATATCACAAAGTATTGAGATGAATTTTTGTTAATGACCAAATATTTATTTTCCACCATAATTTGAAAAACAAATGTTGCCAAATCAGACAAGGTGATTTTCTGGATTTGTTTTCTAATTTTGACTCTCATAGTTGAGGTCTACCTATGATGTCAATTACAGGCCTCTCTCATGTTTTTAAGTGGGAGAACTTGCACAATTGGTGCCTGACTAAAAATACTTTTTTCCCCACTGTATCTCTTCATAGGATGATGATTATGCTTAAGGTTTTGTGAAATATTGACTGTTTTTATACCCTGTCCATGGCATTGCAAAATATGAGCCTTTTTCTTTTCCATATTTCTTGAAACCTGTGGCCTGCTTTATGATGTGGAACCTCCTCTTAAGTAGTTTTCTTTTAATTGGACTTACCTGGCAAACTAATTATCACAAGTGTTTGAGATTGATTTCAGTGATCCAAAGAGCCCTGAGACCGTCCGTGAGTTTATTTGAAAATAAAAATTCTTTATGACACTTAAATCAAATTTGCATAATAATTTGGAACACGGTGTATTGGTGTAAGATTTGGTGTGTAGAGAAGTGATCTAAATAAAATATGAAGATGCAAAGAACTAATTTTTGGCTTCAGGAAGAAGACACTGGAGATTTCCCAGATAAGGATAGGTCGAAATCATGTGGGGTTAGTGAAGGAATTGGAGTTCCACAACTCTTATGTTCTGACATGGCCTGAAATTATCTGTCAGTGTATTTTTTTTTCAATGTGGGTTTTAACCCCTTTCTGCCATGAGACGTACTTTCCCGTCCATGTACCCTGGGACTTAATTCCCAGGGACGGGATAGTACGTCATAGCGATCAGAGGCGCTCACGTGGTGAGGGCCGCTGATCGCGGCCGGGTGTCAGCTGATTATCACAGCTGACACCCGGCACAATGTGTCAGGGGCAGTCACGGACCGCCCCCGACACGTTAACCCCTTGTACACCGCGATCAAACACGATCGCGGTGTACCGGGGGTTAAAGGGAAGCATCGGCAGGGAGGGGGCTCCCTCTGTGCTTCCCTGAGCCCCCCCACGGCAGCACAATGTGCAGCGCTGCTGCGGGGGGCTCTTTCCCTACAGGACCCCGGATCCAAGATGGCAACGGGGACCTTCGGGGGCCTGTAGGGAGCTGACTTCCTCACTGCCTGCAAAGCGCAGGCATGAGGAAGTCTGCGTCTATGCCTGTGACAGTGATGTCCCACAATGTAATAAAGTTAAAAAAAAAAAAAAAAAGTGTAAAAATAATTAGAAAAAAAAATCTCTAAATTAGTAAAAAAAAAAAAAAAAATATTCCCCAATAAATTCATTTTTTGAAAATAAAAAAACCCAAAACAATAGAAGTACACATATTTGGTATCGCCGCGTCCATAATGACCCGCCCTATAAAACTGTCCCATTAGTTAACCTCTTTAGCGAATCCCTTAAAAAATAAAAATAAAAAACGAAGCAAAAAATGATTTATCATACCACCGAACAAAAAGTGCAATAACGCGCGATCAAAAAGACGCATATAAATATCCATGGTACCGCTGAAAACGTCAGCTTGTCCTGCAAAAAACGAGCTGCCAAACAGCGTCATCTGCAAAAAAATAAAAAGTTATAGCTCGCAGAATAAAGAGATGCAAAAATGATTATTTTTTATATAAAATAGTTTTCATTGCATAAAACCGACAAAACATAAAAAAAGACCTAAATGAGGTATCGCTGTAACCGTACTGACCCGAAGAATAAAACCGCTTTATCAATTTTACTGCACGCGTACGGTGTAAACGCACCCCCCAAAAGAAATTCATGAAACGCTGGTTTTTGTTCATTCTGCGTCCCAAAAATCGGAATAAAAAGCGATCAAAACATGTCACGTGCCCGAAAATGGTACCAATAAAAACATCAACTCGTCCCTCAAAGAATAAGACCTCACATGACTCGGTGGGTCAAAATACGGAAAAATTAAAGCTCTCAATATGTGGTGATGCAAAACCTATTTTTACAATAAAATGCGTCTTTTAGCGTGCGACAGCTGCCAAACATAAAAACCGCCATAAATAGTAAATCAAACCCCCCGTTATCACCCCCTTAGTTAGGGAAAAATAATAAAATTAAAAGAAAATGTATTTATTTCCATTTTCCCATTAGGGTTAGGGCTGAGATTAGGGTTAGGAGTGTGTTGGGGTTAGGGTTGGAGTTATAATTGGGGGGTTTCCACTGTTTGGGCACATCAGGTGCTCTCCAAATGCAACATGGCATCTGATCTCAATTCCAGCAAATTCTGCATTGAAAAAGTCAAATGGTGCTCCTTCACTTCCAAGCTCTGCCATGCACCCAAACAGTGTTTTACCCCCACATATAGGGTATCAGCATACGCAGGACAAATTGCAAAACAACTTTTGGGGTCTAATTTCTCCTGTTACCCTTAGGAAAATAAAAAATTGGGGGCAAAAATATCATTTTTGTGGAAAAAAATGATTTTTTTATTTTCATGCCTGGGCATTATAAACTTCTGTGAAGCCCTTGGGGGTTCAAAGTGCTCACACACATCTAGATAAGTTCCTTAGGGGGTCTAGTTTCCAAAATGGGGTTATTTCTGGGGGGTTTCCACTGTTTAGGTACATTAGGGGCTCTCCAAAGGCAACATGACACCTGCAGACCATTCCATCAAAGTCTGCATTCCAAAACGTCACTACTTCCCTTCCGAGCCCCGACGTGTGCCCATACAGTAGTTTTCTCCCACATATGAGGTATCACCGTACTCAGGACAAATTGGACAATAACTTTTGGGGTCCAATTTCTCCTTGTACCCTTGGGAAAATAAAAAAAAATGTGGACTAAATACGATTTTTTTATTTTCACGCCCGGGCGTTATAAACTTCTGTGAAGCACTGGGGGGTTCAAAGTGCTTACCACACATCTAGATAAGTTCCTTAGGGCGTCTAGTTTCCAAAATGGTGTCATTTGTGGGGGGTTTCCACTGTTTTGGTACATCAGGGGTTTTCCAATTGCGACATGGTGTCCGATCTCAATTCCAGCCAAAAACGTCAAATGGCGCTGCTTCCCTTCCAAGCTCTGCCATGCGCCCAAATAGTCATTTACACCCACATATGGGGTATCAGCGTACTCAGGACAAATTGCACAATAACTTTTAGGGTCCTGTTACCCTTGGGAAAATAAAAAATCATATTTTTTCCACAAAAATGATCTTTTCACCCCCAATTTTTAATTGTACCGCTGTACGTTATAAACTTCTTTGATGCCCATCTGGGTTCAAAGATCTCACCACGTATCTAGATAAGTTCCTTGGGGGGTCTAGTTTCCAAAATGGGGTCACTTGTGGGGGTTTTCCACTGTTTAGGTACATCAGGGGCTCTCCAAACGCGACATGGCGTCCGATCTGAATTACAGCCAATTTTGCATTGAAAAAGTCAAACGGCGCTCCTTCCCTTCTGAGGTCTGCCATGCACCGAAACAGTGGTTCCCCCTCACATATCAGGTATCAGCGTACTCAGGACAAATTGCACAATAACTTTTGCAGTCCAATTTCTCCTGTTACCCTTGGTAAAATAAAAAAAATTGAACCTGATGTATTTTTTTTGTGAAAAAAAAGTTAAATGTTCATTTTTTTTTAAATATTCAAAAAATTCCTGTGATGCACCTAAAGGGTTAATAAACTTCCTGAATGTGGTTTTGAGCACCTTAAGGGGTGCAGTTTTTAGATTGGTGTCACTTTTGGGTATTTTCTATCATATAGACCCCTCAAAGTGGCTTTAAATGTGATGTGGTCCGTAAAAATAAAATGGTGTTGCAAAAATGAGAAATCGCTGGTCAATTTTTAACCCTTATAACTTCCTAACAAAAAAAAATGTTGGTTCCAAAATTGTGCTGATGTAAAGTAAACATGTGGGAAATGTTACTTGTTAAGTTTTTTGTGTGCCACATCTCTGTGATTTACGGGCATAAAAATTCAAATTTGGAAAATTTCGAAATTTTCAAAATTTTCGCCAAATTTCCGTTTTTTTCACATAAATACAAGTTATATGAATGAAATTTTACCACTAACATGAAGTACAATATGTCACGAGAAAACATTGTCAGAATCACCGGGATCCATGGAAGCATTTCAGAGTTATTACCTCATAAAGGGACAGTGGTCAGAATTATAAAAATTGGCCCAGTCATGAACGTGCAAACCACCCTTGGGGCTTAAGGGGTTAATGTTGAAACCCTCCTGAGTTTTTCTCAGGCTACTAATAAAAGCTAGTTGCTTGATGAGATCATTGTATTTTTTGTATAGCAATTATGAGAAAAACATTTGGTTATGTAAGGCGCTGTAATTGGCCCTAATATGTTAGAAATGTATAGATTGGGGCGTGGCCTGGCAGGCAATGTGAAAGGACTCTGGGTCTGTTTCTCCCTCTGGTGCCTGGAGTAATCCGCAGCCCCGCTGACACCACTGATATCCTCGGCCAAACGATCAGATAGATAAGGGGGGAGACTACCTGCAGCTGCATTCTGAAGCCCTGGTGAGGAGCCATGACCCGCCGGAGACAGAAAGATGCAGGAAGGGGAGATGTACTCCGCTCACAAGATGGAGCTGAGGCAAGGAAGGAGGCGGAGAGAGCCAATGCTGAATGTCAGAGATGTATGGAGGCTGCAGCTAAGCTGAAGAAGTTTGCTAGGACTGAGGAGGATTCCCTGCGATCTGGAGGTAAACATGGGGAGGAGGAGGAGCATGATTCAGATGATTCCCTGGGAGAGATGGGGGAGGAAGAGGAGCAGCCGCAAAATGGAGGAGCTGTGGTGGGGGCAGGTGAGACCCAGAAGGCAGGGGAGGATCATGAGAATCCCACACTGAAGGACATATTTGCCGCGGTCTTCTTCTGTAAGAATGCCTTAACCACACTGACACAGCAGGTTCTGGGAATTCAATCTGAAGTGGCTGGTTTAAAAATGATATGAAAAAAGCTGATACCAGAACAGAAGAGGTAGAAAAGAGAGTGGGGCAAGCAGAGGACCACATCACTAAACTCCAGAAAGCAGAAAAAAAATTCGCTCAGCAAATCTCTGAAATAGTGGGCAAAAATGATGATCTAGAGAATCGCTTTAGACGTAATAATATAAGGATTGTTGGCCTCCCGGAAAAATCCAAAGGGAGAAACCCCACAGAATTTATGGAAGAGTGGCTCAGGGAGAAATTTGGCACAGATACTCTGATCAAGTTTTTTGCTGTGGAGCGCGCACACAGAGTTCCCATGCAGCCACAACCACTGGGTAGAGGACCACGCACTATGCTTGCTAAGCTTCTCCATTATAGGGATAGAGACATAATTCTAAGGAGGGCGAGAGAGATGGGGGATCTTGCCATGAATGGTGAAAAAATAGCTATCTACCCAGACTTTTCTATTGCAGTCCAAAAACAGCATATGCAATTTGGAGGAGTGAAGAAGCGTCTTAGAGAGCTGGGATTGCAGTACTCCATGATTTTCCCAGCTAAACTAAGGGTGGTGGCGCTTGATAAAGTGCAATTTTTCATCCATCCAATAGAAGCTAACCAATGGATTGACATTAATGCGCATAAATTCCAGGGGAAGACATGAGCTGGAATTGATTGATTAGTCAAGAGGACTATGCCTGAGATTGTCGGCTGAGGACATATTATATATTTCAGTGTCTCGCAAGGAATTCTTAACTGATTTTTGGTAGGCTTCGGCCTTGTTCCTGGTTTTCCTATTATTTTTTTTTTTTTTTCTTTGCCATCGGTTCTTTGGCCCTTTTATTATACGCCTCTTGATCTCCTGAATATGATCTTCTTTAGATCCACTGGCATATGGTTGAGATTGATGCTTTGGCGGGGCGAGATGATTGAGATTTGGTGGTTGCCCAATGTTGGGCACAGCGGGGGTGTCTATTGTTATAATTTCCAAAATTTGAATTGTATATGTGTTTTATTATATTATTGATGATGTTTTACAATGGGATCTTCTATCCTGCTCAACAGGACTGGGGGGGGGAGCTGGGAAGATAGTTGCTCTACGTATGCAATTAGATGAATGTAGAAGCATGGTGGTGGGGGAGGTGGGAGGGGAGGGGGGCCAGGGACCAGATTACCCAGCTCTCTTTGAGAGTATATGCACTAGGAAGGGGGAGAAGAGGAGGGGACAGGAGGGGGGGGATGGGTGAAGGGGAGGGTGAGGGAGGAGGGATGGGTTCAGACAGCAAGGGGGAAAACTACACCGATTAATAATTCCAGTTATCAACACTATGGAAGAGGGGGAAATTAAGGTACCAAGTTGGAATGTTAGGGGTTTATCCTGCAAAACTAAGAGGGCAGCTATATTCAAATATATACAAGACCAGGGCCCATCGGTGGTATGCCTCCTGGAGACTCATCTTTTACCGGACACAACGAGACTCTTGAATAGGCGATGGATACAGAGGGACTATCACTCTACTTTTTCTAGCTACGCAAGGGGGGTCTCTGTGCTAATTCATACTTCAATACAATATGAGGAAATAGAGGTGCATATTGACCTGGATGGGCAGTGTGTAGTCATCAAATGTAAATTATTTGGCCACCTTATGTGCATTGCCGCTATTTATATTCCACCCCCCTACTCGAGTACTAAGCTGAGGGAGACTTGGGAATTCTCAGGAAGAGGGGGAGAATTGCCTCTTTTGATAGTGGGTGACTATAATAATGTAATAGACTCTTATTGGGACAGGAGGCCGTTGGGAGTATTGAGTGACAGTATAACCCCATTTGGCAATTTAGTTCGGGAAATGTGTTTGATGGACATTTGGAGGGTAAGAAATGACAGGAAACAGTGCTTCTCCTGCTATTCAGCTTCTTATAATACCCTATCTTGCATCGACATGGCATTAGCTAATGAGTTGATGAATGCAGTGGTGGGGGATGTGCAATACTTACCGAGAGTGAACTCGGACCACAGTCCCATCCTTGTGTCCATTAAACGGGAGCGTTTGAGAGGGGGGATAAGGGGAGAGTGGAAGTTACATCCTGCCTGGATACAACATATAAATATGCAGGGCATCATGCGGGATATTGGGGAATTCTTTGTCCATAATGATGATAGTGCTCACCCTCTGGTGGCATGGGACGCCATGAAGGCATATCTCCGGGGAATTCTATACAGGGATATATGTAGGAGAAAGACACAAACTAAGCGAGATGAGGTGGATAGTCTGGAAGCCCTAACTAGGGCAGAAATAGAAATGGCACAGCACGCTACACCCGACACTCAACTGACACTTAGGCAGGCACATGAAAGGGCCAATAGGTTACTACTAGATAAAGCAACTAAGAAGCAGGCTTTTCAGAAGATTAGATTCTAGGAAGAAGGGGAAAAAGTTGGTCATCTATTGTCGATTATAGCTGCAGCCCAGAGAGGCAGCTCATTTATACATAGTATGGATACTGCAAAGGGGACAAGGGTTACTGAGACGCCAGACATTCTGGAGGTCTTCGCAGGTTTTTACCAGAACCTCTATTCATCGAGTAGAAGGGGAGGGGAGGGGGGGGTGGAGGCATTTCTAGGAGCGGGACTGCTTCCGACACTATCTATGGAAGATAGGGATAAGTTGGAGTCTCCTATCACAGTAGAAGAGTTGGAGATGGCTCTGCATGGCATGACTAATGAGAGGGCCCCGGGAGCAGACGGTCTTCCTGCGGAAATATACAAACACCTAGAAGAAATTGTGCTACCCAAGCTATTAATAGTATTTGAGGAGGCTATGAAAGAAGGGATTTTGCCTGCGTCTATGCGGGAGGCAGTGATAGTGGTGATTCCTAAGGACGGTAAGAATCCAGGAATTCCAGATTCATACAGGCCAATATCCTTGCTGACAGCTGATGTGAAAATACTGGCTAAAGTGCTGGCGAACCGACTAACTGGTGTTATTGATACATTGATCCGTATGGATCAATTGGGGTTTATGCCCAACAAATCAACAGCAGCCAATATACGGAGACTATATCTCAATCTGCAGTTGCCAGTCGATAACCCAGGTGGGAGAGTGATAGCCTCACTTGATGCCCATAAAGCCTTTGACTCTGTAGAATGGTCATACCTGTGGAGAGTGCTGCATAGTATGGGCTTTGGTCCTCAATTTACAGCGTGGATTCAGCTATTGTATACTCAACCCACAGCTAGAGTTAAGATTAATGGGGTAATGTCTGCGGGAATACAGCTGCATAGAGGAATGAGGCAAGGCTGTCCATTGTCACTGCACCTGTTCGCTATTGCGATAGAGCCATTGGCGGCTGCTATTAGACGCAACAAGGCAATAAAGGGGTTTCAATATGGCGATTTGGAGGAAAAGGTGGCCCTGTATGCGGATGACCTTTGTTATTCCTAGGGGACCCCTCGGCTTCATTGGATCATGCTGTGCAGACCATTGAGGGGTTCAGTGAGATCTCAGGACTGACCATAAATTGGTCTAAATCAAGCCTATTTAAAGTGGACAAGGAGGTGGTATGGACTCGGGAAGACATAGGGGCCAATAAACTACAATGTGTGGAAATGTTTAAATATTTGGGGATACAGGTTTCCCTACCGATGACTGAGTACCTTAATACTAATCTAGTACCCCTAATGGCAATTCTAAGAACGAAGGTGGACACTTGGAACAAATTACACTTGTCGGTGGTGGGAAGGATTAATCTACTTAAAATGGTTTTAATGCCCAAACTTTTATATATATTACACAACTCCCCAATCTGGATACCGCAGAAAAGGTTCGGAGTGGTGAGTTCACTGTTTAGGGCCTTGGTATGGGATAAGAAACAACCTAGAATAAGGCTAGAAACCTTGCAAAGACCAAAGGACTGGCACTACCAAATCCGGAACTGTATTTTTTAGCTGCCCAAAGTCAATATCTCAGAGGGTGGTCTAATCAAGAGAAGGCAGGTGTCATCAGAGGAGTGCTGGAATATGTACTAAATATATGTCCGTTGATACTTGGCCTAGAGAATGGGAAGATGGGTGTAATGGGAGATGGGTGCCCCACTCTGCGATTCTTACAAGACCTGTGGAACAGACTAAAGAGGGTGAGAGGGGTGACCGGGTTGAGTAGATTCACAGTTATATGGGATAATAATAACCTCCCAGAGATTCGGAAACTTGGGAGACTGGAATGCTGGAAACATAGGGGGCTGACATTAATGTCTCAAATTATGGGTAACGGGGAGCTGAGACCGTTTGTGCAATTACAGAGTGAGTTTCAGTTGCCGGATTCTGAATGGTACCGCTACTGTCAGGTACGGCATGCCATTACGGCTCAAAAACTTTCCAGAAACCTGCAGATACAATCTGACATAGTGTTGGACTATATATGTGGTGGTGCTGGACTTACGAAAGGGGTAATTTCTAACACCTACAAAGATAGATTGCATACACATTTAATGGGGTTCCCACTTAAAGCAAGATCCAAATGGGAGGGAGAGATTGGGGTGATGACTGACGAGGTATGGGGCAGGGTCCTAGAATATGTCCCTAAACTCACTATGAGTGAACCAGCTAGGTTGTCCCATCTTTATGTGATCCATCGTGTGTACCGTACCCCCCTTCTGATGTTTAAAATGGGGCTGAGGGACAACTCTGACTGTCTAAGATGTGGGGGTTCTGATGCCTGAATCCTTCATATGATGTGGACTTGTCCCAGGCTATCTGCGTTCTGGTTTAATGTCATTGACAGAATAGAAGGGGCTTACGGAAGTGTTATACCCAAAAACCCACTTGTCTGCATACTGGGATATGTGGAGGAAATTGAAATAGTTAATAGTGCAAAGCTTGCTATAGCCAGACTACTATATGTAGCAAGGAAGCTGATTGCGAGGAACTGGATCAAGAAAGAACCACCTTCTGGGAAAGAGTTTGTGAAACAGGTGTCTTGTATCATCCAGCTGGAGGAAAGGATATATGCTAAAAGAGGCAATTCTAAAACCTATGAGAGGTTGTGGAATCCTTGGTTACAATACGGTACAGTTAACTGATGGGAATGTGCTATATTTTACAATGCTGGTGTTGTGGATAGACCATTAATACCCGGACATAGGAACATTTTTGTTTTGTATGGTTTGATTGACAATATGGGTAAAGAGGATGACTAATTGTAAATTACGGTGTAAGAGGAATCTTATGGAGAAAAGAGTTATATATGCTGTCTACATGGGGGGGGGGCATGAGAGGGGGGGAATAGGGTTGTTCAATTTGTAAATCTATTGTTTGTGGAAGATTTACTGTATATTCTGTATTTTGAATTCTTATTAATAAAAATCTATTTGATTAAAAAAAAAAAAAAATGTATAGATTAAAGGCATATGATGTAGAATAAGGCATCGAGTGAAAAAACTATACAGATATATCAATATGAAGGAAAAAAGCCTGCTCAAAATGTCATTAAATGAAAGAACACTTTAATAATCAATGCCCTATTATACTAAAACAAAAATGGATACTCAAGGATTGCTAAAACAAAATGATATATAAAAGACACAATAAAACAAAGTAAAAATATATTACATAGGATGAGATGCATACTGTAATGATAACTTTATCATTATTAAAGGGAATTTGTCCACCCCCTGGGACGTATATGACCTGTTAATATGGGCATTAGTGATAGAAATGTTAAACTACTCCTACCTGTATGCCTCATATTTGCGGTCTTGTTGAGAAATCGTATTTTATTTCTGTACGATAATGATTTTTTCCTGGCTCCAGATGTGCGATACCTGGAAGAAATCTCTGCCTCCTGTCTTCATTTATCATACCACTCCCTTCGCATCAGCCTCACACTGCCCTGTGATGTGCAATGTTGGCCCCAGAATCCTGCGCCAATAGCGCGATTATACAGTACCTATTCCGCCCTTCTATGGACATTGGCTTCAGCGTTCTTCTGCGCAGGCGAGTCACTGCTACTACCGTTGCAGTGACCACGGGTGTGCACAGTGATAAGGTTCTCTCCCCACCATGCATACATGGGTGACAAGGGCATCAGAAATTGTCTGGTTCCAGTAGCAAAGCTACTGAGGGGGCAGAGGGAGCCATTGCCCTGGGCCCATAACATGCAGGGGCCCACTGGGAGACATGGCCACCTTTGTCATTTGGCCGTATCTGAGGTGTCAGGGAGAGAGCAGCACAATGCCAGCTCCCCATCTGACAGACTCTGTACAGTGGCAGGTTGCACAGCCTCAGTCTGTGTGTGCAGTGTACAGTGCTGCTGACTCTCCAGAGGAGCTGCTTCCTGGCTGGCAGCAGCTGCAGTTAGTTTCTGCCGTGCAGGCTCTGATTGTCTCAGGCACACTGGGTCCTTTTGCCCTCTGTGCATTAAACTGGACACTTCCTGGTCCTGCCTCACTGCCTGCGAACCTCATCAGTAAGTGGGAATGGAATTTATTAAATTCATTCAGTTTTGGCATGTCATGGTCACTGTGGGATGAATGTGAGAGGATGGGGGTATTGTGGGGGTAGAGGGAACAGGGCACGGGGGGGTGAATGTGAGATGATGTGGGTATTGTGAGGCAGGGCGACAGGGCACAGGGCAAAGGTGAGAGGATGGGGGTATTGGGGAGAGGGGACAGCACTGGGGGTGAATGTGAGAGGATAGGGTATTGAGAGGCAGGAGGGACAAAGCACTGGGGGTGAATGTGAGAAGATGGGGTATTGGGGGGGAGGAGGGACAGAGCACTGGGGCGTGCATGAGAGAGTATGAGGGTATTGTGGGGGAGGGGGACAGAGCTCTTGGGGTGAATGTGAGGATGGGGTATTATTTGGGAGGGGGACAGCACCGGAGGTTAATGTGAGAGGATGGGGGTATTGTGGGGGAGGGGGACAGAGCACTGGGGTGAATGTGACAGGATGGGGGTATTGTAGGGGAGGGGGGACAGAGCACTGGAGTGAATGTGATATGATGGGGGGTATTGTAGGGGAGGGGGACAGAGCACTGGGGGGTGCATGTGAGAGGATGGGCTGTTGGGGTGTGGGAGTGGGATGTGGGGAGGTAGGGGGCTTCTTATACTTGTGAGCTCAATCTTTTATAAGTATTAGTATAACAAGCATAGCAATACAGGTTAGTAGTGCTAATACTTTAATAATAGATTAATATTTAAGTATTATTAGACTTGTTATAAGTATTAGCATAAGGGGACAGACAGATGGCCGTATCACTCATGCGAGAATCGCATCGCAACCCTCGGACAGGCTAGTATTGCTCCTGACATGAGCGTGACAGCGTGATGTATTACTATGCAGCTGTCACTATCAGGTGTGGCAAGCCGACTGTCAGTCCGAGGATTGCGATGCGATCCCCCGCACGAGTTATACGTCCGTCTGTCTGCCCCTAACAAGTATAACAATACAGTAACCACGAGCTGCATTCTATTTAATAATAAGCAATTTATTATTATTGTAAAGTTATTAGAGGCTTGGGATAATTGTCTGCAGTCACTATGAGACTACAGACTGCAAAATCATGATGGGGAGCGACTGCTGTCAAGAGACCTCAAGACCACTGGTGCGATCAGGCAGTCATGCGACTGCGTTTGCTATTTGCATGTGTCGACTAGATAAGTTTGACTTCACTCAATAGAAGACAATTGTAAGAAACCAAAAGAGTCATCACATGACCCGCTGCTCACATCAGCGATGCTGGGGCCATTACTAATGTACATAGGTGGACTCAGTTAAACATTAAGTGGGCACCTAAGAAGCATTATTATTTATAGGGGCACCAGTAGGTTAACTCCTGGTGGCAGACGGTGCTGAGGCAGCTGTCAGTCAGTGCCGGGGTGCGGTTACAGCCACCACTCTCTCTATACACAGAGCGGTGAATGAAACCGTGCAAGCGCAACTCATGCCTGGAAGAGCAAGGCTGCCGGGAGCAATAAAGTTAATTTCCTCCCTGCAGAGGGGTTCTCAGTGCATGCACCACATGGTGTCAGAAAGCTATTATCTATTATACTGTGTATTGGAGGAGTAGTGGAGTCAGCATTCTATGTATAGGGGAACTCTGGAGGACATCATGCTGTATGTACGGGAGCATTTCCTGAGGTTCCCCTATACCACCATAGTTATGATCATGATTACCTGGTCAGGGGCCACAGGCGGACACAGACAGAAAAGGGCACATGTGCAAGAACAATATATGGGCCCTTTGCAGCCCAAGAGCTCCTTAAAATGCAAAACTGCACCTTTTTTGGAGGTAGAAATGGGCCCCCTTACCTCTTGCACCCATGTGCGGCCGCGCAGGTAAGTTGCACCAGTGGTATGTCCGAATGTTAGGGGCCCACTCATGTTTCGCCCCCCGAGCTGAAACCCTAGCTACACCTCAGTCTGGTTCTTAACTATTCAAGGAAGAAGGACGCGGGGAGAGCACCTTATCGCCGTGCACGCTGACGCCTATGCAGAATAATGCTGAAGCCAATGCCCATAGAAGGGCAGAATAGGTACTGTATAATCGCGCCATTGCGGGGCGCAGGTGTGAGATTCCGGGGCCATCATTATACATCACAGGGCATTGTGACACTGATGAGAGAGGGGTGGTATGATAATGAAGACAGGAGGCAGAGATTTCTTTCAGGCACCTCACACCTCGGAGCCTGGAAGAAATCATTAGCATACAGAAAATACGATTTCTTAATAATGAGACTGCAAATATGAGGCAGACAGGTAGGACTAGTTTAACATTTCTATTACCTGTATGCCCATATTAACACTTTTACCCCCAAGGGTGGTTTGCTTGTTAATGACCAGGCCAATTTTTACAATTCTGACCACTGTCCATTTATGAGGAAATAACTCTGGAACGCTTCCATGGATCCCAGTGATTCTGATGTTATTTTCTTGTGACATATTGTACTTCATGATAATTGTAAAATTTCTTTGATGTGACTTGCGTTTATTTGTGAAAAAAATGGAAATTTGGCGAAAATTTCGCAATTTTCCAATTTGAATTTTCATGCCCTTAAATCACAGAGATATGTCACATAAAATACTTAATGAATAACATTTCCCACAGGTTAGCTTTACATCAGCAGAGTTTTGGAACCAAATTTTTTTTGTGTTAGGAAGTTATAAGGGTTAAAAGTTGACCAGCGATTTCTCATTTTTACAACACCATTTTCTTTTTAGGGACCACATCATATTTGAAGTCACTTTGAGGAGTCTATTTGATAGAATGGTGTCACGTTTGGGTATTATCTAACATCTGCACCCCTGAAGGTGCTCAAAACCACATTCAAGAAGTTTATTAACCCTTCAAGAGCTTCACATGAATTTTTGGAATGTTTTAAAAAAAATGAACATTTAACTTTTTTCACAAAAAATTTACTTAAGGTCCATTTTCTTTATTTTACCAAGGGTACCGGAGAAATTGGACCCCAAAATATGTTGTCCAATTTGTCCTGAGTACACTTATACCAAATATATGAGGGGGAACCACTGTTTTGGCACACGGCAGAGCCAAGAAGGGAATAAGCGCCGTTTAACTTTTTCAAACCAAACTTAGCTGGAATTGAGATCGGACGCCATGTTGCATTTGGAGCGCCCCTGTTTTGTCTAAACAGTGGAAACCTCCCACAAGTGACCCCATTTTGGAAACGAGAGAAAGAAAATCATATTTTTGTCACAAAAATGATTTTTTGCGCCTAATTTTTTATTTTCACAAGGGTAACAGGAGAAATTGGACCCCAAAAGTTGTAGTCCAATTTGTCATTTGTAAAAAATGAACATTTAGCTTTTTTCACAAAACATTTACTTCAGATCCAATTTGTTTTATTTTACCAAGGGTAACTGGAGAAATTGGACCCCAAAAGTTGTTGTCCAATTTGTCCTGAGTACGCTGATACCCCATATGTAGGGGTAGATCACTGTTTGGGCACACAGCAGAGCTCAGAAGGGAAGGAGCACCGTTTGACTTTTTCAACGCAGAATTGGCTGGAATTGAGATTGGACGCCATGTCGCATTTGGGGAGCCCCTGATGTGGCTAAACCCCCCCCCAATTCTAAATCCAACCCTAACCCCAACACACCCCTAACCCTAATCTTAATCCTATCCCAAATCCTAACCCTAACTTTAACCCCAACCCTAACTTTAACCCAATTCACTTTAGCCCAACTCTAATCCTAGCGGGAAAATGGAAATAAATACATTTTTCTTATTTTATTATTTTTCCCTAACTAAGGGGGGTGATAAAGGGAGGTTTGATTTACTATTTTTTTATTTTGATCACCGTAATAAGGTCTATCACAGTGATCAAAATGAACCAATAGGAAAAATTCTCCTATTGTTGCCGGGTGCCAGCCGGCAGATCTCGGAGGGTGCCAGCCGGCAGATCTCGGAGGGTGCACTTTTTCTCCCAGGAGAAGAAGCTGGCGGCCCAGGGGACTTCAGAGGGGCCTGCGAGGACAACAGAGGTACTGTGGGGGTGATCGGGGGTCCCTATTTCTCTCTCCTCTGATGTGCAATCACATCAGAGGAGAGAGAAATTAAAGGGAACCTGTCACCCCCCCAGGGCTTTTTTAACTAAAAGAGCCACCTTCAGCAGCACTAAGGCTGCATTCTGTGAAAGTGGCTCTTTTGCTTCTGGCAAAATACTGACTTTTATAACTAGGTCCTCATACCTGGAATCAGTCACAGAGGTATTGTGTGTCCCTCTGTTTAAGCCACCTCCCAGCTGTCCATCCCCCCTGTAGCGTCCCGGCACCGCCTCCTCCTGTCTTGTTGCCGTTAAATGCCGGAGGGCACCTGCACTGTGACAACAGTTCTTGGGCATGCGCAGTGCGCACTGCCCGGGACCTGACAGGCTATCGCGCCTGCGTGTTTTGGAGTCCCCTGATCCCTCCCCGCAGTGTGTTATGAAGTAACCTGGAGTATCCGTGGTCAAATTGGCCCAGGGCACATGGACGGGATAGTACATCCGACGTCAAAGAGGGGTTAATTGGTTACATATGTCCTAGGGGGTGACAGATTCCCTTTAATCATATTTTGGTGTACCACTTATAGCTACAAAGGTTGTGCAGAGTTCTTCTCGTCAATCTACAGAATTGAAATTCACGGGAGTGAAAACAAGGTATCAACTATCCATAGGATTGTGCATAACTTATTGATCGGTGGTGGTCTGACCACAGAGACCTACACCGATCGGCAGAACAGGGCACTTTATCCCCTTTATATTGGATCGGCAGTGGACATTCTTTACCACTGGTCTATTCATTCTCTTTTGGAACGCTGAGCCTACACTCCGCTTTTTCCGGCAGCTACATAGAGAATGAATGGAACATCTGTCGGTATGCATGGTGCAGCTCCATCCTAATGGGGATAAAAGCGCATCATTGGGAAAAAAATTCCCCTTTCTGCTGATGGGTGCCAATCCCAGTGTTTGGACCACCACTGATCAATAGGTTATCACCCATCTTAAGGATAGGTTATAACTTGTTTTCCTGAAAAAATCCCTTTAATCTCAATCGCAATACCTCTTGACACAAGGCCTTTTTGACTATCTCTGGACAATTGCAAGGAAATCCAAGTTAGAGTGAGAGTATAATCCTGTTTGAATGTTTAAACTCGGTGAAAGCCCACCTAGTCTAACAGCTTCTCAATGTCCCTCCTCCCTGCTGCTGAAATCTGACACTGGTCTGTACAAGCTGCAGCTTTTAGTTAGGCTGGGTGGTTACAGATTGAATACACAAGAACTAGTGAGCTTTCTCACTTCTTAGTTGATCTCATAAAATCCTCATTTTAATATCAAGATTAAACAGCCATTCTAACATGATTTTTCAAAGCAAGTACACCATCCTCATCAGGTCTAATAGATGTATATAGCAATGAATGCAATTTGTATTGCAACATCTGGTGATGGATCCATTTAAAAAACACATAGAAGAATATAATCCGTCACGCAATTGAATAGCTCCACACAGGAACTAATAGGGACATTTCACCATTTCATACACTATTTAAGAAGGTTTTGACTTAATTTGGCGAACTTTACCATTATGGACACATTCATTTATTTTTATCTCTGATGACTGAGTGTCTGTATGTAGTCATTGCTTTATGTACAATATGCAGCTTTCTTTTATGTTCTTGTTATATATATTTGTTACTTTCCTTTTGTATTCTAGAGATTTTTTTTTTTTTTTTTTAGACATGTTGATGTATTTTATTTGGAGTAAGTGTATCTGGTGCAGCTAGGTTTCCCTCTATGCTCATATGTCTCTAGAATCCAAGAGAAACAAATGTAAAAGGAGCAGAGTTAGCTGTTCCTTAATGTCCTCTCCTATCCTTTGTATGATATGTCATTATTTTCTCTGCTCTCTCAAACATTTGATCTTTTTCACCTACAGATTTGAAAAGAAATGACTACTCACCTGGGAGGATCAATCTAGGGTTTGAAATTGGAGAAGCAGACACAGATGAAGACATTTTGGAATATAATACAAAACTGTAGAACAACATTCCACATAAAGTGATCTTTATACTGGATATTGTAGTGTGATATTGATAGACATCATAAGACTATGTTTTTCGATCATGGATCAAACAATCATGTCCTCCCCATGGACCCTAGATCTGTATGAAAAGTATAATTTTTGCTGATGTAATATGTTTTATACATTTTTGAAAATTGCACTTCACTGTACAATTGTGTATTCAATCTAGTCTAAATGGTAACTCTTTGGTAGCATGTGTAGCTTGTACTTCTTAGGTGTCTCTTATACCATGTTTGTGTGCTTTATCAGAGGAATAAACTGCCTTTGCACATGGACCTGCTACCATGTGTTTCCAATGCTGAACAGTTATATAAGATAGAGGCCTATTAGTTGCTAGAATAAAGTGCAAACAATATGTAGAATACGATGGCGCCTTCTGAATTTTCCGTGTACAGCGCTACTCCTATCTACGTGCTATGCAAGTTTGGAAACCCTGCCCAACTCACTTGAATGGGACTGAGTTGCAGTTCTCTGCACATATGCTACTAAAGTTCCGTCACTTGCCAAATCATTAGTATATAGGGGGATTCTATCCTGTCTACACTACCATGATCATGCCTTCCTCTTCACTGAGAATAAACAGAAGTTTGGAAATGTTAGACTACAACATTCCTGAGCAATCATTGGAAACAGACAAGGTGCCCAACATACATTACATTGCACAGAATTGATACTGGTTGGATCTGTTAATGCCTATCTAGTGTTTGTTTCGGCAAACATCTGACACTGATAATGAGGAGAAGCCCATCCTCAGTTATGCCTTTAGGGCCTCCATCAAACTAAATCCAGCCTACTGGATGGATGTCTGCAGCTTTTTGGTTCATGTAATAGAAGGTTTTGGAAATTGTTTGGTTTACTGTTCTCCATATGTTAAAGGGAACCTAATAGGTGATTCATGCTCAAACCACAGGCAGCATGAATCGTAGGCAAAAAATAAATTGGAATTTTGGAAGCTGGATTTTTTCTCTTTTTTGCCTACTACTACACGTGATGACTACACAATATCTGTGCTTCCTCACAACACATGCCTAACAGGTGATCTGGTTTTTCATTTTTTCCTTAGCATGAATCGTAGGCTGGCTGCACAATTGCAACCAGACATAATATTCTCTGAACCACTCTGGCGTTTTATTGATAATATACTTTGAATAGAAGGTCGGGGACCATAGCTGGAGACGAGACGAGTACAACTCCACCGCTGGCTCTTACTATAGCCACAGCTGCTGATTGACAGGTCTCGCCCTCACGCGTACGTAATGAGATCACCTGCAGGCGGTCCTGGGGAGAGCAAATACCAGAGTAGTGTAGGCTTTTCATAGTACTGTATATAATCTCTGAAACGTTACAGTTTGATAATAATATTCCTGGCTGCAATCGTACAGCCATCTCTAATTCATGCTGCCCATGATTCGGCTAGTGTGAATCAAGTGACAGGTTCCTTTTGACAGTGTGACCCAATAATAGATAAGCACAAAAAACTGCCTATGTTTCCAAAATGCTCCTTTTTCAATAGACTTGTTTGCCTAAATGCCTGTAAATGTAATATAAATCTCTTAGTTGTTCTCTCTCTTAGTTGTATCTAGTTTTGAAAAAGCTGTGTAGCAACAGGTGTCTACTAGACAACTCCAGTTTTGGGTGTTGCAGTATGAGCTTTGTATTTTCCACTATTTTATGTGTGAAAAATGCCCAAAATAGTGCTGATATAGCTTTGATTAAAAAGGTCACATTTACTAATGCAAAGAACTATGTATATCAATGCAAGATATTTTATTTCATTAAATTTTAGTTTTTCGTTTTAAAGAATATCATTATGCCAATTCTGTATTTTACGTTTGGATGTTTAATGTACAGTATATATTCCAAAAATGTTCATTGATTATTTATTTTTATTGTAATAAAATTTGATCTTTCAATTTTTATATTTACGTAATTATAATTACTCATATTATTTGATGGTGATATGTAGTGTGTTTAAGCTTATTATGCCCCTGGTTTATAAAATAATTTTTTTTGTAAAAAAAAAAAAAAAATATATATACACACACACACAGTGGGGCAAAAAAGTATTTAGTCAGTCAGCAATAGTGCAAGTTCCACCACTTAAAAAGATGAGAGGCGTCTGTAATTTACATCATAGGTAGACCTCAACTATGGGAGACAAACTGAGAAAAAAAAATCCAGAAAATCACATTGTCTGTTTTTTTTTCATTTTATTTGCATATTATGGTGGAAAATAAGTATTTGGTCAGAAACAAGCAATCAATATTTCTGGCTCTCACAGACCTTAACTTCTTCTTTAAGAGTCTCCTCTTTCCTCCACTCATTACCTGTAGTAATGGCACCTGTTTAAACTTGTTATCAGTATAAAAAGACACCTGTGCACACCCTCAAACAGTCTGACTCCAAACTCCACTATGGTGAAGACCAAAGAGCTGTCAAAGGACACCAGAAACAAAATTGTAGCCCTGCACCAGGCTGGGAAGACTGAATCTGCAATAGCCAACCAGCTTGGAGTGAAGAAATCAACTGTGGGAGCAATAATTAGAAAATGGAAGACATACAAGACCACTGATAATCTCCCTCGATCTGGTGCTCCACGCAAAATCCCACCCCGTGGGGTCAGAGTGATCACAAGAACGGTGAGCAAAAATCCCAGAACCACACGGGGGGACCTAATGAATGAACTGCAGAGAGCTGGGACCAATGTAACAAGGCCTACCATAAGTAACACACTACGCCACCATGGACTCAGATCCTGCAGTGCCAGACGTGTCCCACTGCTTAAGCCTGTACATGTCCGGGCCCGTCTGAAGTTTGCTAGAGAGCATTTGGATGATCCAGAGGAGTTTTGGGAGAATGTCCTATGGTCTGATGAAACCAAACTGTGCAAGCTGAAGATATGGATGAACTCTTTATGCATCAAATGGCCAAGTTCTCCAAAAAATATGACATAGTTGTCATGGGAGATTTCAACTATCCAGACATTTGTTGGGAATCTCTCTCAGGCAAAACTAACAGGTCAAGGAAATTCTTATCCTCTCTTGCTGACAACTTTATCTTCCAAAAGGTAAAGGAGAAAACAAGGGGAACTGCTACCTTGGATCTAATCCTTATAAACAGGGAGGAAATGGTTGAGGAGGTAAAAGTGGCTGGGACCCTAGGAGGTAGCGACCATGCTATTTTAGAATTTTGGATAACTAGAGGCGGAAGACCTGTGAAGACTCAGACGTCAAGGTTAGATTTCAGAAAGGCAGATTTTAAGGGATTCAGAAAGAGAATTGGAGGGATCCAATGGCTGGATATCCTTAAAGACAAAAATGTCCAGGAAGGATGGGAAATCTTGAAAAATGAAATTCTCAAAGCACAGTTGTTAACAATTCCGAAAAGAGGGAAGAATAGGAAGCATTTAAGGAAACCAGGATGGATGAACACAGAACTTAAGCACATGCTAAAAAGGAAGCAAAAAATGTTTATAAAATGGAAAGAAGGAGGCATATCTAAAGAAGAATATAATGCTGTCTGCAGAACCTGCAAGGCACAAATCAGATTATCTAAAGCTGAAAATGAATTGAGGCTTGCAAGAGATGTCAAAAGCAATAATAAAGGATTTTGGGGATATGTCAAAAGTAAAAGAAAAGTCAAAGATGCTATAGGATTTTTACAGGATGAAAATGATGAAATGGTAAGACAGGATGTTGAGAAGGCTGAACTTTTAAATTCCTATTTTGCATCTGTTTTCTCTCAGAAAGGAAATGTAACATCAACTGTTATTCACTGTCCTATTAAGGGAATAGAAGAATCCAGGATATCTATAAACAGAAAGATAGTGAGGAAACACTTAGCTAACCTAAATGTATTCAAGTCTCCAGGTCCAGATGAATTACACCCCAGAGTACTGAAGGAGATAGCAGAAGAAATTTTTGAACCCCTCTCCATAATCTTTGAAAATTCTTGGAGAACAGGAGAAGTGCCAGAAGACTGGAGAAGAGCAAATGTTGTTCCTATCTTCAAAAAGGGGAAGAAGGTGGACCCAGGCAACTATAGGCCGGTGAGTCTGACTTCTATACCAGGAAAGATCTTTGAACAAATTATTAAACAACATGTATGTCAATACCTGGATAAGAATGAAGTGATTAAACAGAGTCAGCATGGGTTTGTAACTAATAAGTCATGTCAGACTAATTTAATTTCCTTCTATGATGGTATTACTGATTGGGTGGATCAAGGAAATGCTGTAGATATAGTATATCTTGACTTCAGCAAAGCATTTGACAAAGTCTCTCATACAATCCTTATTGAAAAAATGACTAAGTATGGAATGGACAAGGCAACTGTTAGGTGGATTCATAACTGGCTTAGTGATCGGACCCAAAGAGTGGTCGTAAATGGCTGCATATCCAGTTGGAAGAATGTCTCAAGTGGGGTACCACAGGGCTCTGTCCTGGGCCCTGTATTGTTCAACATCTTTATCAACGATTTAGATGAAGGAATTGAGGGTAAACTGATTAAATTTGCTGATGACACAAAGCTAGGAGGGATAGCTAATACTAGAGAAGAGAGAGAGAGGATTCAAAAAGATTTAAATAAACTGGAGAAGTGGGCAGCAACTAACAGAATGGTTTTTAACAGGGAGAAATGCAAAGTACTACATCTGGGCAATAAAAATGAAAAAAGCATATATAGAATGGGAGGAATAGGGCTAAGTGACAGCACATGTGAAAAAGACTTGGGTATACTAATAGATCACAGACTGAATATGAGTCAACAGTGTGATGCAGCAGCAAAAAAGGCAAATGCAATTCTAGGATGTATTAACAGAAGCATACAGTCTAGATCACGTGAAGTCATTATTTCCCTCTACTCCTCTTTGGTCAGACCTCATCTGGAATATTGTGTCCAGTTTTGGGCACCACATTTTAAAAAAGACATCAACAAACTGGAGCAAGTTCAGAAAAGACCGACCAGAATGGTGACCGGTCTGCAAACCCTGTCTTATGAGGAAAGGTTGCAGGATTTGGGAATGTTTAGTTTGCAAAAGAGAAGACTGAGAGGAGACTTAATAGCTGTCTACAAATATCTAAAGGGCTGTCACATTGTAGAAGGATCAACTTTATTCTCATTTGCACAAGGAAAGACTAGAAACAATGGGATGAAGCTGAATGGGAGGAGACACAGATTAGATATTAGAAAAAACTTTTTGACAGAGTGATCAATGAGTGGAACAGGCTGCCACGAGAAGTGGTGAGTTCTCCTTCAATGGAAGTCTTCAAACAGAGGCTGGACAGACATCTAACTGGGATGATTTAGCGAATCCTGCTTTGAGCAGGGGGTTGGACCAGATGGCCCAGGAGGTCCCTTCCAACTCTACGATTCTATGATTCTATGATTCAAACTGGAACTGTTTGGTAGAAACACAACTTGTCGTGTTTGGAGGAAAAAGAATACTGAGTTGCATCCATCAAACACCATACCTACTGTAAAGCATGGTGGTGGAAACATCATGCTTTGGGGCTGTTTCTCTGCAAAGGGGCCAGGACGACTGATCCGGGTACATGAAAGAATGAATGGGGCCATGTATCGTGAGATTTTGAGGGCAAACCTCCTTCCATCAGCAAGGGCATTGAAGATGAAACGTGGCTGGGTCTTTCAACATGACAATGATCCAAAGCACACCACCAGGGCAACGAAGGAGTGGCTTCGTAAGAAGCATTTCAAGGTCCTGGAGTGGCCTAGCCAGTCTCCAGATCTCAACCCTATAGAAAACCTTTGGAGGGAGTTGAAAGTCCGTGTTGCCAAGCGAAAAGCCAAAAACATCACTGCTCTAGAGGAGATCTGCATGGAGGAATGGGCCAACATACCAACAACAGTGTGTGGCAACCTTGTGAAGACTTACAGAAAACGTTTGACCTCTGTCATTGCCAACAAAGGATATATCACAAAGTATTGAGATGAAATTTTGTTTCTGACCAAATACTTATTTTCCACCATAATATGCAAATAAAATGAAAAAAAAACAGACTGTGATTTTCTGGATTTTTTTTTTCTCAGTTTGTCTCCCATAGTTGAGGTCTACCTATGATGTAAATTACAGACGCCTCTCATCTTTTTAAGTGGTGGAACTTGCACTATTGCTGACTGACTAAATACTTTTTTGCCCCACTGTGGATATGTATATATATATATATATATTTGCCCACTGTGTATATGTATATATATATATATATTTTTTTTTTGTATACATAAGGCGAATGCAGGTGTAGCTGACTGATAAGGCGCTGTGAGATATTCTTACCTCCGTATCCAAGATGAGGGGCAGACAGGGCATGCACAGAATCAGCGTCCATAGTCAAGAATGTAGAACTACAGCGGGTGGGTACAGTTCAAGACTTGATTTATTAAAACCCGGATATGGAAGTAATACTTGTCGGTAGTGTTGAGCGACTTTTGGTTTTTTAGGGTCGAGTTTCGTTTAATGAAACCCGACTTTTCCAAAAGTCGGGTCGAGCAAAAAACTGCCGACTATAGGGAAAAGTCGGGATCGTCCCGAAACACGAAACCCAATGTAAGTCAATGGAGAATTAAAGTCGGCAGTGAGAGGAGGACAGGAAACACGCCAACAGTGCCCATTTGAATGCCAAAAGCATAAATTCTTGTTAAAGAAGCTTGTCAACCTTAATTAACTTCATAATACTACTTACGCACTGAAAAATGGGGGTTATTTGGCTACAGTTGTGGGGGGGGGAGGGCTGGCTCCAGGTTTTCGTGGGCCCAGGGCCAAAGAGCGCCCCTTTAACACATACCACAACTCATGATGCTCCGATACGGCAGAGAAATAGCAGTATAGTACAATGAAAAATACTTCACTTCTTACATCTCATGACTGACATCCATTTTAAATTCTCCAATACCTCCAAAAACGGACAGTATATAACTCCATACAATATTATGGCCAGCGCTTAGTGCGCTATACAGAGTAATGAGGACCATATATTTCTCCATACGAAATCATTATTCCCATATAATGCTTCAAACCGTATATGATGAGCTCCACATAATGCTACAGTATATGTTGGTCCCAATGGATGAAGCTCCACTGTCTTATGGGCCCAAATAATGCTCCATATATAGTGGGCCCCATTTCTACTGCTCTAGTGTATAATGGGCCCTGTAAATGCTGCTCGAGTGTCTGATGTCCACCTTTGGAATGCTCCAGTGTATGGTGGGCCCCATATATCATTCACCAGAGTATAGTGCTCCCCAAAAATTGCTGTCCCAACATTGAAAACAATTACATAAGTCTCCTTGCTAGGGAATCCCTGCACTACTCTGAACTCCTTGTCCCCATCTTCCATCTCACTGCACTTGGCTGTTTAGGCCCTCCCACCGGCAGAGACACTTTTGCGTACTATGCGGTGCCCTGTGCCAGTGCCATCGCCCATGAGTATGCCCCCCCACCTGCTCAAGGAACCTGCACTTTCATCTGCACCTTCCTCTTTGTCACCGTGTAAGGTGGTATAGTATGCAGGAAAGGGAACCTGAGTTTCCTCTGGGTCAGATTCTGGCTGTGTAGAGTGCGAGGGGAATGTAGTGGTCTGGGTCAATGTACCAGCAGCATCATCCAGAAGTGGCTGGGCCTCAGTGCACTTGTGGCATCCCCAAGAGTACGGTCGCCACTGTCGCATTGCCTTCCTCCTAGGGAGTGTGTTGTCAAGCTTGGGAGCAACGAAGGATCTCTCTAGCAGTGAAACCAACACACTACACATTTCCCACTCCAAGCCAGCAGGGAGACCTCTGAACCTGATTGCTGAGGAGCTGCTCTCTGTGGTTGGGAGGAGGTAAGTTAGGGCACTCTGTGCAGGGAAGGGGAAGTGTGTGGACGTGAGAAGGGGAGCTGGAGGATGAGCAGAGTTAAGGCTCACTCCTAGCTGGAGCGCATGGTCCGGATTCCGGTCTCCGAGTTTGTAGGAACACTGACGTTCCTGCAGCAGAAACCGGGGGAAGTAGCAGCTATAAATGCTCTGTACCCAACTAAGGCTCGGAGGCCCCAGCATCGACGTGTGCGAGGCAGAAGGAAAAGGCTACAGCTGTCTGCCATACAAGTAAAGTCTGAGGAACATCTGTTAGACAGGAGGCGTTTCAGTGAACCACGGTCCTGTGAGTGCTTCCCCCACAAGCGCTAGAAAGGAGACGTTCAGGAAGGTACATGTTGGCGGAGTGTTGGAAGGGAGCTTTCCATTCTGGTCACAGAAGTTGGCAGAGGTCCTGACCCGGAGGACACAGCATGGAGGCAGGCATCTGTGTAACCTGCAGACTGTGAGTAAAGCTTTGGAACTGCACGCTCTGGTGTCCTAGAGTTATTCCAGCACCGCTACATCTGGGTACCAGCACCTACACCGCCTGTGCCTTTCCCCCATCACTACATCTACACTTCCCTGGGACTCCAGCTCCACCTGTGGGGAGCTTCACCATCTTTGCTGCACAACACCATCAGTCCCAGAGGATCTGCATGCAGCGTCGGCCTAACATCTATGTTGCCGAACACCACACGTGGCGTCAAACTATCTATATAAACTCTTTACCATTATACCACGCCATTTACATGGGCGCCCAGGGCCACCGTCCGGGTCACCGCTGCTGTGACACATCCCACTGACACCGGCCCGGTACAGAGTACCCCACAGCCCTGGGAGGGCGACCCATATGCCGACTGCTGATCGGGCGGCCTTATTCCCACGAACCTCCAAACAGCGTCCCTGAAGGCAAAGTTTTTGGTTTCCGGGGGCAGTATGATTGCAAAGCTGAACCTTAAAGGAATGTCCAAAAGGGCACCACCAGGAGTGGAGCCTGTGGCTTAATTGGACTGCACCCGGGAAACCACTACCATACAAGCTACAGAAAAGATGGACAGATTGCAAGCTTTGTCGATTCTGTGTGTGGTGTGGTATGTCCGTTTGTAGTTGTGCTAGCGATTTCTCAGCTTTATTCTGTTAACGACCGAGACTCCGGCATGGCCCCGCGGTACACGTCAAGCTTACTAGAGGGATACGCGAGGCTGTGGCACGTGGGATCGAGCAATGACAGGTCTAGCATTCCAGTACATGTCCAGGGCTGCATGCACGCTACACTGAAAGGACCAGCTTTTGTCGCTTACAGGTGCAGATAACCTGCTGAACTCCATTAGTGATGGGGATCTGGGATTCAGATTATTCCCCGCGAACGATGATTTCCCAGTAAGTTCAGGTCAACCGCAATTCCGGAGTTAGGCCTAACCGTCATTCCTGAAAAAATTACGTGTCCAAACCACAGGTGCTGTAGCTTGCTTAACAGCTCGGCAGCCGTTCTCAGGCCCAGTATGGATTCAACAACATTGTAGAAAGTTGATAAAGGGTACAGTTTCACCGGATAACGCGTATATATGTAGCCTAGTTTCCACATTAAAAATATATGTCTATAGATCAGGAGGCAGACTCAGATGTTCTCAGGCCCAGTATGGATTTGACCAGATTGTACAAAGTTGAGAAAGGGTACTTTATCACTGGATAGCAGGTATATATAGCATAGCTTAAACGTGTAAAATCTCCGTGTTCTCAGTATGGATTACACAGCAATCTAAAAAGTGGAAAAAAGGAAATACATTTGAGGCGTACACAACTATATACTTTTGGTGTTATTTTTAAATCTTCATATATATTTCTGTCTCAGTAATACAGTCCAGCCTCTCCGCAATAGGAAATGAGATGCATACAATTAGTGACACAAAGGCTATTGATTGCAGAAATCTAGGAATTATTATTCACGGGAAAAACTTCCGTCACAATTCTCATAGGCGATGCTGACCCTCAATTAATTTGTGTGTTTAGACAGTGAAAACATTTTTTTGTGAATAAAGTCTTGCTGTATCGCACTTCCATTGATTCCATCACTGTTACTCATCTCAATCCAATTTTTATCACAGGGAGCGATGTAAACATGGTGCTCACTGGCTATCATGATCTGTCACGTAACTTTGGAGTGCAAAAGACAGAAGCCACAGGCCATAGGCGATTCTATTTGATTGGCATGAGAGGGCACATTTTGAAATGTGCGCAGGAATGTCACACGTTTGTGAGTAGGAAAACTGTGAAAGCTGATGATAAACCACCACTGCATGTAATTGTGAGTCGACGTCCATAAGAAATGGAAGTCACTGATCATCTGGAGCTAGATCCCGGCCAGCAGGACAGGGCATAGCTACATCTTAACCATCATCTTTCAGTTAAATCAATTTGTAGCGGCAGTCCCAGTGAAGGATTTGACAGCCCAGACTACACAGCGGAGGAGCAGGGAGAGGTAAACATTGCAAATGCTGGGGCCCTGCCCAAGCAAGGGGGGCACACTCGTGGGCGTCGGTACTGGCACTGGGCCCCTCATAGTACGGCGGTGTGTCTGACGGCGGGTGTGCACCACCACTGTCAGAGACACTTGATTGCACTATGAGGGACCCTATGCCAGTGCCCGCGCCCAAGAGTCGGCCTACCCACCTGTCCAGGGCAACGGCACTCGCACGGTTTTGTGCGCTAGGTGGTGACCCCGGCCATGGGGGGGCCGCCCACTTAGGGAGGTTTACAAATTGGCATATGTAGATGTGGGTCATTCAGCTGCTGCAAAAGGCGAAATAGGTCAAGTTCGCGGAATAGGAGGAGGACCAAAGCAAGCCATTTTTCTGGCAACCTATGTGTCATCAAGGGAAGGTGGGACAAAATCCTTGGAAACCCATGCATGGTTCATTTTAATGAAGGTTAGATCATCCACATTTTGGGTTGACAGACGGGTCCTTTTTTCTGTCAGGATTGATCCAGCTGCACTGAAGACTCTTTCCGATAGCACACTTGCAGCTCGGCAAGCGAGCTCCTGTAAGGCATATTGTGCCAATTCAGGCCAGGTGTCCAGTTTAGCGGCCCAATAGTCAAAGGGGAATGACCTGTGCGGGAGAACATCGATATGGGAGGAAAAGTAGTTGTTAACCATAGTTGACAACTGCTGTCTCCTGTCACTTTCCATCGATGCAGTATTACCAGTTGTGTGAGCGGTCCGTGAAAAATCAGTCCACAACATTGTCATGAAACCCCTGTCTCCAACTCCACTTCTGCTGTGTGCTCCACGAACACCTCTGCCAAGCTGCCCCCGGCCCGTACCGCTCGTGTGAGAACCATCACCGCTGCTGTGTGCTGGGAATGCCTCAACCAACCGGTTAACCAGAGTTGCTTGTTTAGTAGCCAATATTAGGTCAGGGTTCTCCTGTGGCATGATGTTTTGTAATTTGCCTTTATAGCGTGGATCCAGGATGCTGGCCAACCAGTAGTCGTCATCGTTCATCATTTTCGCAATGTGTGGGTCCCTTTTTAGGATCTGCAAGGCATAATCTGACATGTGGGCCAATGTTCCCGGTGTCAATGATGCACTGCGAGTGCTGGGTGGAGGAGCACTTTCTGGCAAATCCACATCCCTCCAGTCACGCACAAACCCTGTACCAGACCTTGCCACGCCAACATTTTCACTTGCCCCACGAGATGCATCCTCCTCCCCTAAGTAATCATCCCCATCATCATCATCCTCCTCCTCTTCTTCCTCCACCTCGTCCAGGAGAGGTCCCTGAGCAGACAATGGCTGAATGTCATTAAGGATTCCCTCCACCTCTTCCTCCTCGTCAACATTGGCTGCAGACGCCTGCTCCTTAAGGTGCGCCAAAGTTTGCATGAGCAGATGCATAAGTGGGATGCTCATGCTTAGGATGGCGTCGTCGGCGCTTACCAGCCGTGTGCATTCCTCAAAACACTGAAGGACTTTACAGAGGTCATTCAGCTTCGACCACTGCACTCCTGTCAACTGCATGTCTGCTCTCAAAGTGCCTGGTCGTGTATCCTCCCACAAATGCATTATGTCCTGCCTCTGCTCGCACAGCCGCTCAACCATGTGCAGGGTGGAGTTCCACCTTGTTGCAATGTCGATAATGAGGCGGTGGTTGGGAAGGTGGAGCAATCGCTGCAGCTTCTGCATACGAATGGAGTGTACAGGCGACCGGCGGATGTGCGCGCACAGTCTTCGCACCTTCTGGAGCAGGGCTGTTAACTCCGGATAATTATTGAGGAAGCACTGCACCACCAGGTTTAAGGTGTGAGCCAAGCAAGGTATGTGGCTGAGTTTTGAAAGGGCTATGGCTGCCACAAAATTACGGCCGTTATCACTAACTACCTTGCCTGCCTCAAGATGTACACTGCCCAGCCATGACGGCGGTGTGTCTGTCGCCCAAACACATCATCTGCAACACAGCCTGCTGATGCTTTCCACTAGCTGCTCGATAGGGGGACACCTTGTGTGCAACAGTGGCAGCTGCAGATGGAGTGCTCGTACGACTGCGCTCTGTGGACGAGCTTTCGCTTCTGGAGGAGGAGGAGGGTCGAATGCCTACAGCCAACTGTTTCCTATACCGTGGGCTAGGCAGCACTGTCCCACAACCGCTGTCCCCTGTGGACCCTGCATCCACCACATTAAACCAGTGCGCAGTGATGGACACGTAACGGCCCTGGCCATGCCAACTGGACCATGCATCAGTTGTGAGGTGCACCTTTCCACTCACTGACTGCTTGAGTGCATGGACAATGCGGTCTTTCACATGATTGTGGAGGGCTGGGATGGCTTTGTGAGAGAAGAAGTGGCCACTGGGTAGGTCATAGCGTGGTACTGCATAAGCCATGAGTTCGCGGAAAGCTGCGCTTTCCACCAACCGATAGGGCATCATCTCTAACGAGATTAGTTTGGCAATGTGGGCATTCAAACCCAGTGTACGCGGATGAGAGACTGAGTACTTTCTTGACCTACTCATAGTGTCTGGGAGGGTGAGCTGGACTTGAGAGCTGCATATAGTGGAAGTAGTGGTGGACAGGGCGGACTGAGAGGGTTGATGATGGTGATGGAGTTGGTGTTCTTTCTGATGGCCTAGATTCAGTCTTTCATTGATATAACAGTGGGATTCCCTGACTGCTGTGGCCTTGCAACAACACCTCAACATTTGCTGCTGTGCTAACCGGTGGGCTTACAGTGGAGGAAACAAAGTAGCGTTGCTGACTACCTTCTTTGTGATCAGTTGCACATGTGGTACTTGAGGTTTGGTGTTATGTCCACGCTTGCAAGTGCATGCTGGTTAAATGTCTAAGCATGCAACTGGTATTCAAATTTTTCATATTTTTCCCTCGGCTAAAGGTCTTTGCGCACTTCTTACAGATAACCTTGGCCTGATCTTGAGGATTTTGTTCAAAAAAGTGCCACACTGCACTCTTCCTACTTTGGCAGACATTTTGCGGCCTAGCACGCTGTGATATTTTGACCCTCTGGACAAGCTGTCCAGCAACTCTTTTGATTTTTGGAACCTGTCTTTGGAGTGCTCCGGGCCTTCCAGATAACAGCTGTTGCGATGTCGATGTCTGCTGTGGATGCTCCTCCTCCTCATCTGAGCTATTGGAAGCAGCACCCTCTTCCCCCAATGGATGCCAATCTGGGTCAACAACTGGGTCATCCATCACCTCCTCTTCAATGTCATGTGCACCTTCCTCTGTATCACCGTGTATGGTGGTATAGTGTGCGGGAAGGGGCACCTGAGTCTCATCAGGGTCAGAATCTGGCTCTGTACACTGCAAGGACAATGTAGTACTCTGAGTGAATGTACCAGCAGAATCATCTATCAGTGGCTGTGTATCAGTGCACTCCATGTCAGATTCATCTTGGCCTGGGTAATTCACCATTTCACTTGATAATCCAAGCATGGTATGTGAAAACACCTCCATGGAGTAATCAGTAGTATGGCCTGCATCATCCTTCAATCTTGGTTGGGGTGAAGGACACAAGGAAAGGTGTGGTTCATGAACATGAGCCTCCAATGACGACTCAGTGCTTTTATTTTTTACAACTTCAGAAGAGGAGGCGATAGAGCTGGAGGCTGAGTCAGCAATGTAAGCCAAAACTTTTTCCTGAAGCTCTGGCTTTAAAAGCGGTTTGCCAACTCCTAGAAAACTAAGCCTTCGAGGCCTTGTGAAGCCAGACAATGACGCAGGCTCAACACCTCCTGCATTCGGTCCTATTTTGCTTTTGCCACTACCATCAGATTCACCACCAACACCATCATTACCAGCTGCCAACCCCCACCCAATTCCACGGCCTCTTCCACCAGCCTTCCTCATTTTTGGTAGAAATGTAGACAAAATCCAACAAACTATATAGTAATGTAAAACAAGGTGCAAGGTGTCTATAGGACAGGGGAGATTTTGAATTTCTGCACACACTTGTAGACACTGGACACTTTTGGATTGTGTGAGGCCCACTGAATATCACAGCGCTATGTCACAGGCTTAATGTCGCAGGTGTGAAAAATGTGACTAGAGGATAATGTAGATTTTGAATTTCAGCACACACTTGTGGACACTGGACACTTTTGGATTGTGTGAGGCCCACTGAATATCACAGCGCTATGTCACAGGCTTAATGTCGCAGGTGTGAAAAATGTGACTAGAGGATAACGGAGATTTTGAATTTCAGCACACACTTGTGGACACTGGACACTTTTGGATTGTGTGAGGCCCACTGAATATCACAGCGCTATGTCACAGGCTTAATGTCACAGGTGTGAAAAATGTGACTAGAGGATAACTGAGATTTTGAATTTCAGCACACACTTGTGGACACTGGACACTTTTGGATTGTGTGAGGCCCACTTAATATCACAGCGCTATGTCACAGGCTCGATGTCGCAGGTGTGAAAAATGTCACTAGAGGATAACGGAGATTTTGAATTTCTGCACACACTTGTGGACATTGGACACTTTTGGATTGTGTGAGGCCCACTGAATATCACAGCGCTATGTCACAGGCTTAATGTCGCAGGTGTGAAAAATGTGACTAGAGGATAACGGAGATTTTGAATTTCAGCACACACTTGTGGACACTGGACACTTTTGGATTGTGTGAGGCCCACTGAATATCACAGCGCTATGTCACAGACTTAATGTCGCAGGTGTGAAAAATGTGACTAGAGGATAACTGAGATTTTGAATTTCAGCACACACTTGTGGACACTGGACACTTTTGGATTGTGTGAGGCCCACTGAATATCACAGCGCTATGTCACAGGCTCGATGTCGCAGGTGTGAAAAATGTCACTAGAGGATAACGGAGATTTTGAATTTCTGCACACACTTGTGGACACTGGACACTTTTGGATTGTGTGAGGCCCACTGAATATCACAGCGCTATGTCACAGGCTTAATGTCGCAGGTGTGAAAAATGTGACTAGAGGACAACGGAGATTTTGAATTTCAGCACACACTTGTGGACACTGGACACTTTTGGATTGTGTGAGGTCCACTGAATATCACAGCGCTATGTCACAGGCTTAATGTCGCAGGTGTGAAAAATGTGACTAGAGGATAACGGAGATTTTGAATTTCAGCACACACTTGTGGACACTGGACACTTTTGGATTGTGTGAGGCCCACTGAATATCATAGCGCTATGTCACAGGCTTAATGTCGCAGGTGTGAAAAATGTGAGTAGAGAATAACGGAGATTTTGAATTTCAGCACACACTTGTGGACACTGGACACTTTTGGATTGTGTGAGGCCCAGTGAATATCACAGCGCTATGTCACAGGCAGAAATTGGCTAGTGTATGACAAACTACAAGGTGTATATAGAATTGGGCAGAATAGGAATCTCCCTAGAGTGTAGGTCTGTAAGAACGGAACAAGTCCTCGACTTATCCTTATAGAGCGACACACAGATATCTTCACTGTGGCCGTGATAACAGCCGTTACACGGTACTGAGAGAGGAGCGTGCACGTACACGGCTGTCCGGTGTACGTAAAATTGTCAAGCTCCGTGTTTTTTTAAGTATACGGACTGACACACGCTGTCTCTCTATAGTTTTGAATGTGATCAAACAGCAAATATATTTAACTGTTTGAAAACTAGACAAAACTAGAAGGTGCAGGTGTGTAAGAGCGGAACATGTCCTCGACTTATCCTTACATGCATGCAATAAAAGACAAAAATAGAAAACCCCCCACAGGAAAAAACATCTACACAGAAACAAAAAGGGGAAGCAGTATTGCACAGTAATATACTTCTAATAAACAGAACTCCACCAGGTGGAAATACATGGCACAAAAATGCTGATTATTCATAAAGAATGGACATAATAGTCCTCAATATGGACATAGACGGCAGTAAAGGCAGTCCCTATAATAAAGGATGCCGTAATATCCACATATAGCCAAAAATTGTATTGCCATCCATCAGTCTGTCAATATTAGAAAATTAATACTTATCAGCCACTTATCAGCCACACTGCACTGATCTCTCGGCTGGGGTGTTGAGACCCCTTCTCCTCTGCATTTTGGAGGGGGAAACGCGTCGGGTTGGGCCTCACATCTTTTGATAGCTGATAAGTATTAATTTTCTAATATTGACAGACTGAGGGATGGCAATACAATTTTTGGTTTTATGTGGATATTACGGCATCCTTTATTATAGGGAGTGCCTTTACTGCCGTCTATGTCCATATTGAGGACTATTATGTCCATTCTCCATGATTAATCAGCATTTTTGTTCCATGTATTTCCACCTGGTGGAGTTCTATTTATTAGAAGTAGTTTACTGTGCAATACTGCTTCCCCTTTTTGTTTCTGTGTAGATGTTTTTTCCTGGGGGGGTTTTCTATTTTTGTCTGTTATTGCATGCAGCTTAAGCCCTTTTTAATACGAGATAAGCGATTGGAAGTTGCATAATTGAGTATTTTTTTACTACAAGATAAGTATTTGGAAGCTGGTTTATTGAGTATTTTTTACTACGAGATAAAATTAGGGTGGGTTTTTAATGCCCACGGCTATATTACGAGATAAGCTTGTACTTTATTGAGACGATATTAAGTCTCTCCACTAGGGGATTTTCGGGTGCTTATTGTGTGTTTGTGTATTTCTGTGTATCCTCGTCGTGGACTAGGGTGCTTTAGGGTGTATTAGGGTCATCGACGTTGAGCGGGGGCGCCACATGGTTTACAAGTAGGGTGCCAACCTCCGCGGTCAGGAAGGGACTTGTTAGGGCCTATTAGGGCGAGGTTAGCTGTCCTGAGTACATCATTATTTTTTGTCTGGTGTTTTTGTGATTTATTGCCCTGTACCCTATGAGCAGGGATTGTCCAGATTTTAAATATTGAAGTAAAAGTGAATTTTTAGGGGTCCTTTTTCTTGTTGCTATCTTGTTTTTTTTTGTTGCTTTGATACTTTTCTTAAATTTTCTTTGAGGTTCTTATAGTAAGCTGTTGCCATTATTCCCAGGTGCTGCGTCTCCACACATTCAGGAGCACGCATTTCTGCCTCTCTCTGCACATTTAGGGTGTGTGCACACGTTGCGGATTCTGCTGCGGCTTTTGCCCTGCGGATCCGCAGCAGTTTCTGCTGCGTTGTACAGTGCCATTTAAGTCTATGGAAAGTGAAAAACACACTGCACATGTTACGTATTTTTTTGCGCACTTCTTTATGCGGAATCCACAGCGGTTTAACACCTGCTCCATTACAGATGTCAAACCGCAGGCTAATCCGCACTAAATCCGCAGGTAAAACGCAGGTCATTAGACCTGTGGATTTAGACAAATCTGCGTGGAAAAATCTGCACCAGAATCCGCAACGTGAACCCTAAGGAGCAGAAGGCGCACATTCATGAGCGTGCATTTCTGTGTCTCCACCATTTGCCACTCTTCCGTACGATCCGTATTCTGCCTGTAGTAACCTGTGGCCTTTATTCCCAGGTGCTGCGTCTGCATGCATTCAGGAGCGCACATTTCTGCCTCTCGGCACGCATTCAGGAGCGTGCAGTTCTACCTCTCCACCGTTTGATACACTGCAGTATGATCCGTATTCGGACTCTAGTAAGCTGTTGCCTTTATTCCCACGTGTTGCGTCTCCTGGAAGGTGTGGGTTTGCCAGAGCTGCTGATTCAATTAGCCACATTGGCTATTTTGGAGACTGCGAACGACCTGAAAAGTCAGGTAATGCCATGTACAAGCTCTCGTCTCCTTCTCTATGTATACATGATATTTTTTGGTGAGTGACCAGATGTCTCCTGATTGTAGGCGACTTTGAGGACTCGTACCTTCAAGTATCACCTGGATTTGGGACACAACAGCCAGTCGTACAACGCTCTCGCGCATATTCCCGAACATAGCAGGTGAGACTGAGGTCCGCTGGCTCGTGGTGTGGGGCAGAGGTCTGATGGCTCATGGTGTGTGGTGCAGGACGGAGCTTGGTGTGGGGTGCAGGGCTGATAGCTCGTGGTGTGGGCTGGAGATGAATACATTGTGCCTGAGCCTTTGACCCCAGTGTATGCTCCATACAAGGCCAAATGGAGGATGGAAGCATCTCTTTCGTGTCTGGCCCTGATCATGAGCCGCTACGTACACCCGCTCCTCGCTTGTAATGTACATGCACCTCAGTGGTTGGGAATGTATTAATGGCACCCAAGGAAATAACTCATTGGCTCTGCAGCTCCGTGCTTTGATTGGCTGCCAGGCTGCAGTTGTCCTGACACTGTTTGGTTTATCAGGGCAGCGAAGGTGCACATTTGATGGGAAGGTGACCTGACGGACGGACGGACGTGTCAGAATAGAGAAAGATAGGTTTGCACAGTTTAGATAGGTGACAGTTACTACAATGGGGAAACAGCTAGGAAAGTGTAGTGGATGTGCAGTACCTTGGGTTGACCATTAGATGGCAGGGAGGAGTGTGAGCAAAGGACTTGACATCAGCTTAGGGCTTGAGAAGCCGTTGTCATGGGGGCGGAGTTACAGAGACAGGGGACTGGGAATGCTATAAATACTGAGGGAGGGTTCCAGAAAGTTCCAGTCCCCAGGGGGAGCTCCAGTGACAGGAGGACTACGACAGTTTGTGCGCTGTCAGGAAAACCGTACCAGGGGGACTGAGGAGAGAGAACGTCAGGGGGGTGGTCCTGACAGGAAGAACTGCAGAAGAGACGAGACACCGGGTGTGGGACACCGTGTTGGACACGACGACTGATCAGTGGAAGTGCTGTTGGTTTATGGGCCTAAGGCGGCCACAGTGACGGACCTGTCAGGAGCGTTGACGAGTGCAGAGGGGACAGTGTATGCATACATGTCCCCAGTATAGAGTACAGTGTGTGTGAGTAGCGGCCCTGGAAACGAAGGGCCATGAGGTAAAGAAAGTGCGGTGTGCTCTGAGGCCGTCGGATGGACAGCGAGTGAAATAAACTTGGACCTGTTGCACCCAGAATCTGCCTCCATCTTGTCTCTGTTTTATTTCTGCGTGGTAAAGAGAGGGACCACCCCCCCAGCTCGGCCCACTGACCTCTACACATTCAGGAGCACACTCTGTCATTACGGACTCGTGCACCTGTGATATATACTGGGGTTCATCTGTATACACTTGGTCTGTTGTATCTGCGCTATACACTGTAGTGGCTGTAGCTCCATGCTTTGCCACGCTCGTATTAAACAAAAGAAAAACAAGAAGCCATGTGACTGAAAGATTTATTTATTTTTATTATTATAGAGATGGATCCTGCAGCCAGTAATGGCGTCCAGCAGCAGCAGTTACAGGTTAATATAGTAGCACTGTAAGGCAGCAATAGTATTACTACACTGTGTTCCAAATTATTATGCAAAAAGAGTTTAGGAGTGATAAGGTTAGATTTTTTTGTTTGTCATTTAAACTCATTGATGGTGATGTGTGTCAGGGCTCTTTATATCACTGAAAGCAATTGCAGATACCTGTGCAAATTAGTTTGGCAGGTGTGTCCAAATAAAGGCAAGACTACTTAAGAAGGCTGTTCCACATTATTAAGCAGCCTACATTTTTTGCCAAAATGGGAAAGAAAAAGGATGTGTCGGCTGCTGAGAAGCAACAAATTGTGGAGTATTTAGGTCAAGGCATGACTACAATCAACATTGCCAAGACACTTCATCGTGATCATCGCACAATCAAGAAGTATGTAGCTGATTCCCAGCACACACGTGTGCGTGCTGATAAGGAAAAATTGAGGACTCTTTCCAACAGGCAATGGCATCAGGTTAAAAGAGCAGCTGCAAAAATGCCTTGTCATAGCAGCAGACAAGTTTTTGAAGCTGCTGGTGCCTCCAACGTCCCCCGAACAGCAAGATGCAGGGTCCTTCAGAGGTTTGCAACTGTGCGTAAGCCATCCTGTCGACCACCTCTATCCACTGCACACAAGCAGAAACGGCTCCAGTGGGCCAAACGATGCATGAAGACTGACTTCCAAACTGTTTTGTTCACCGATGAGTGCCGTGCAACGCTCGATGGTCCAGATGGATGGAGTGGAGGATGGCTGGTTGATGGACACCCCATGAAAACACAGCTAAGGCGCCAACAAGGAGGAGGTGGAGTAATGTTTTGGGCTGGAATCATGGGGAGAGAGATTGTCTGCCCCTTTAGGATCCCTGAAGGGGTAAAGATGAACTCCATAATCTATGTGGAGTTTCTAAAACAGCACTTCCTGCCATGGTTCAAGAGGAAGAACCGTGCTTTCCGCAGCAAGATCATTTTCATGCACGATAATGCACTGTCTCATGCTGCAAATAACACATCTGTATCTCTGGCTGCTATGGGCATAAAAGAGGACAAACTTATGGTGTGGCCACCATCTTCCCCTGGCTTCAACCCCATTGAGAACCTCTGGAGCATCATCAAAAGGAGTGTCTATGATGGCGGGAGGCAGTTCACATCTAAGCAACAGCTCTGGGAGGGTATTCTGTCCACATGCAAAACAATTGAAGCACAAACCATCCAAAAACTGACAAATTCAATGGACGAGAGAGTTCAGAAGCTTCTTTCGAATAAGGGGTCCTATGTGCAAATGTAACATCACCTAGAATAAAGTTTTGACTTGAAAACTGTTTGATTTCATTTTGTAATAAGCTGATAATGCTTATCATTTCACAAGTGACCATTTTTTTGTTCAAAATAAAAATAAAAAGGTTGAAAACTCTGCTGTGCATAATAATTTGGAACATGCATTTTGAGTGTTTCTTATTTTTAAAAATATACTGTTTTCATAGGCAGTTTATTCAAAAACATTGCAATTATACTAGAATAGTAGATGACTGGAAAATAACAATGACTGCAATTCATATAGGTAATGTAGAGAAAATATGAGGAAATATGTTTTGCATAATAATTTGGAACACAGTGTATATATAGTTACGGAAGTTACTATATATTGGTAGGTCTGTAGCATTACTGTATATATGGTATGTAGTATATTAGTGCATTATATGGGTAGAATATTGAAGTACAGACCTCCCATGAAGTGCGCTTTCAGAGTATCGTGATTGTCCCATGTATCCCATTTGCATTTAACCCCTTAGTGAGTAGGCCTGATTTTGCCTTTGAAAGAGTACTCCAGAGAATAGAAGTTAGAGGCTATCATTCGAATAGGGGTTAAATAGCATATCTGTGTGGGAGTGCCTGCTCACACCCTCACCAATCACCAGCACGTGGGCTCTGAACGAGCCCAAGTACTAGCAGCCTGAATGGCCTGCACTGTGCGTGTGTGTGGCAAGTGCACCATTGATTCCTATGGGAGACGTGACCATCTTGCTTTTGTCGCTTTCATAGGAATGAATGGATCGCTTGCCGCATATGCACAGTGCTTGACGCTCGCGCTGCCAGTACTTGGGCCAGAGCCCCCGTGCTGACGATCATTGTGGGTGTGAACGGGCAGACACACATCAATCTGTTAGTTAACCCCTATCCTCCAAAGTACTCCTTTAATGACCAGGCCAAATTTGGAAAATCTGGTGTGTGTCACTTTAACAGACAGTAACGCCATAAAGAATTTTCATATTAAAGTAATTCTCGCAATGTTTTTGTCACATATTGTACTTTATTTAGGTGTTAGAATTACATTAATACAATTTGTGCATATTTAACCCCTTTCCTACATTAGACGTACTATTCCATCCATGTGACCTGGAACCTAAGTCCCAAGGACGTAATAGTACGTCATATGGCCCCACACCGCGAGCTGTCAGCCCTCCATCCCACACCATGCTCAATCCTGCACCCCACACCATGAGCCATCAGACCTCCGCCCCACACCACGAGCCAGCGAACCTCAGTCTCACCTGCTATGTTCGGGAATATGCGCGAGAGCGTCGTACGACTGGCTGTTGTGTCCCAAATCCAGGTGATACTTGAAGGTACGAGTCCTCAAAGTCGCCTACAATCAGGAGACATCTGGTCACTCACCAAAAAATATCATAGATACATAGAGAAGGAGACGAGAACTTGTACATGGCATTACCTGACTTTTCAGGTCGTCCACAGTCTCCAAAATAGCAAATGTGGCTAATTGAATCAGCAGCTCTGGCAAACCCACACCTTCCAGGAGACGCAGCACGTGGGAATAAAGGCAACAGCTTACTAGAGTCCGAATATGGATCATACTGCAGTGTATCAAACGGTGGAGAGGTAGAACTGCACGCTCCTGAATGCGTGCCGAGAGGCAGAAATGTGCGCTCCTGAATGCGTGTAGACGCAGCACCGGGGAATAAAGGCAACAGCTTACTACAGGCAGAGTACGGATCGTACGGCAGAGTAGCAAATGGTGGAGACACAGAAGTGAACGCTCATGAATGTGCGCCTTCTGCTCCTTAGGGTTCACGTTGCGGATTCTGGTGCAGATTTTTCCACGCAGATTTGGCTAAATCCACAGGTCTAATGACCTGCGTTTTACCTGCGGATTTAGTGCGGATTAGCCTGCGGTTTGACACCTGTAATTGAGCAGGTGTAAAACCGCTGTGGATTCCGCACAAAGAATTGCGTGAAAAAATACATAACGCGTGCAGTGCGTTTTTCATTTTCCATAACGATAAATGGTACTGTACAACGCAGCAGAAACTGCTGCGGATCCGCAGGGCCAAATCCGCAGCAGAATCCGCAACGTGTGCGCACACCCTAAATGTGCACAGAGAGGCAGAAGTGCGTGCTCCTGAATGCGTGGAGACGCAGCACCTGGGAATAATGGCAACAGCTTACTATAGGCAGAATATGGATCATACGGCAGAGTGGCAAACGGTGAAGAGGCAGAAATGCGTGGAGACGCTGCACCTGTGAAATATGCTCCCAGCACTTGTGAAATGCACCCAGCAACTGTGAAACATGCACCCAGCACCTGTGAAATATGCGCCCAGCACTTGTGAAATGCGCCCAGCACCTGTGAAACGTGCCCAGCACTTGTGAAATACGGCCAGCAACTGTGATATATATGACCTGCACTTGTGAAATGCGCAGACGCTGCACCTGTGAAAAGCGCGCCCAGCACCTGTGAAATGCGCAGACGCTGCACCTGTGAAAAGTGCGCCCAGCACATGTGAAATGCGCAGACGCTGCACCTGTGAAAAGCGCGGCCAGCACCAGTGAAATGCGCAGACGCTGCACATGTGAAAATCGCGCCCAGCACCTGTGAAATGTGCAGACACTGCACCTGTGAAAAGCGCGCCCAGCACTAGTGAAATGCGCAGACGCTGCACCTGTGAAAGGCGTGCCCAGCACCAGTGAAATGCGCAAATGCTGCACAAGTGAAAAGCATGCCCAGCACTAGTGAAATGCGCAGACGCTGCACCTGTGAAAAGCGCGCCCAGCACCAGTGAAATGCGCAGTTGCTGCACCTGTGAAAAGCATGCCCTGCATCTGTGAAATGCACACTGAGAGGCGCCCAGCACTAGTGAAATGCGCAGATGCTGCACCTGTGAAAATCGCACCCAACACCTGTGAAATGCGCAGACGCTGCACCTGTGAAAAGCGCGCCCAGCGTCTGTGAAATGCGCAGACGCTGCACCTGTGAAATGCGTGCCCAATACCTGTGAAATGCGCATATGCTGCACCTGTGAAAAGTGCGCCCAGCACCAGTGAAATGCGCAGACGCTGCACCTGTGAAAAGCGCGCCCAGCACCTGTGAAATGCGCAGATGCTGCATTGTGAAAAGCACGCCCAGCACCTGTGAAATGCATGCCGAGAGGTGCCCAGCACTAGTGAAATGCGCAGACGCTGCACCTGTGAAAAGCATGCCCTGCACCTGTGAAATGCACAGACGCTGCACCTGTGAAAAGCGCGCCCAGCACCTATGAAATGTGCAGACGCTGCACCTGTGAAAAACTCGCCCAGCACCTGTGAAATGCGCAGATGCTGCACCTGTGAAACGCGCGCCCAGCACCTGTGAAATGAGCAGACGCTGCACCTGTGAAAAGCGCGCCCAGCACCAGTGAAATGCGCAGATGCTGCACCTGTGAAAAGCGCGCCCAGCACTAGTGAAATATGCAGACGCTGCAACTGTGAATAGCGCGCCCAGGACCAGTGAAATGCGCAGACGCTGCACCTGTGAAAAGCGCGCCCAGCACCTGTGAAATGCGCAGACGCTGCACCTGTGAAAAGCGCGCCCAACACCTATGAAATGCGCGCCGAGAGGCGCCCAGCACTAGTGAAATGCACAGACGCTGCACCTGTGAAAAGCACGCCCTGCACCTGTGAAATGCGCAGACGCTGCACCTGTGAAAAGCGCGCCCAGCACCTGTGAAATATGCAAACGCTGCACCTGTGAAAAGCGCGCCCAGCAACTGTGAAATGCGCAGACGCTGCACCTGTGAAAAGTGCGCCCAGCACCTATGAAATGCGCGCCGAGAGGCGCCCAGCACTAGTGAAATGTGCAGATTCTGCACCTGTGAAAAGCGAGCCCTGCTCCTGTGAAATGCGCAGACGCTGCACCTGTGAAAAGCCCGCTCAGCACCTGTGAAATGTGCAAATGCTGCACCTGTGAAAAGCGCACCCAGCACCTGTGAATTGCGCAGACAAATGTGCAAATGCTGCACCTGTGTAAAGCACGCCCAGCACCTGTGAATTATGCGCCCAGCACCTGTGAAATGCGCAGACACTGCACCTGTGGAAAGCACGCCCAGCACTAGTGAATTATGTGCCCAGCACTTGTGAATTATGCGCAGACGCTGCACAATGCGCAGATGCTGCACCTGTGAAAAGCGCGCCCAGCACCTGTGAACCTGTGAAATGCGTGGCAAGAGGTAAAAATGCGCGATCCTTAATGCGCGCCTCGAGAGGTAGAAAGGCGCACTCCTGAATGCGCGCCTTCCACCTTCCCAGCCTGCCCCAGGATCTGGATGTGAGCGCGCTCATAAATGCACTGCCCTCACTGCCGTGGTGAACCAATCAGCGCTGCAGCTCACAAACACTGCCACCCCCCCTGACACGCCCACTACAGAACTACACTGCAGATTAAAAACTCGCGTCCAGGACATGGGCTACAAGTGTCACATTCCCTTGTGTCAGGCCACTGATGACCAATAGACAACGCCAGAAGTGTCTTACCTGGGCCAAGGAGAAAGAGGACTGGACTATTGTCAGTGGTCCAAGGTGTTGTTTTCAGGTGAAAGTAAATTTTGCATTTCATGTGGAGGGACCCCTTTATTTTTGATAACCAGCCTTGCTAACGCTGACAGCTGAGGATTGCAGCCCCCAGCTGTCAGTTTTGTCTGGCTGGTTATCAAAAGATCATGAGAACCCACATCGTTTTTTCATTATTTATTTACCGTCGATCAGAAGCAGTGTTTGCTGCGCTGTCCAATTACTGCTCTGGTACCTGAACCCAAACTTTTTTTGTAACTGATCGGCTGAACTAGTAAGAGCTCCGCCCATCTGTCATTAAAATTTATTTTGTGGGAAAACTCCAATTTTTTAAAATCTGGCCAGTGTCACTTTATGTAGTAATAATTCTGGAACGCTTCAACATATCCCAGTGATTTTGAGATTACTTTTTCATGGCAGATTATACTTTATGATAATGATAAATTTAGGTCGATATGTTTTGTGTTTATTTATAAAAAATATCACAAATTTCACAAAAATTAAAAAAAAATAGCAATTTTCAAACTTTGAATTATATTCCTTTATGAATATGATGGTCGTAGCACAGAAAAACATTAATGAATAACATTTCCCTCATGTCGGCTTTACATCAGCACCATTTGTAAAATGTTATTTTATTTTCTTAGCATTTTAGGAGGTTTAAAAATGTAGCAGTCATTATTCATTTTTTCAAGGAAATTTACATTTATTTTTTTAGGGACTTATCCAGGTTTGAAGTGACCTTGGGAGTCCTTTATATTGGAAAAACCCCAAAAGTGATACCATTTTAAAAAGAGCACCCCTCAACATATGGAAACTTGCTGTCGGGTAGTTTATTAACCCTTCAGGCGATTTTCAGGAATTAATGCAAAGTAACATGACAGGAATGAAAATGGGAGGTCACTAAGGGGTTTAGTGTTATACATTCACACAACTGCATAGTGAACGCTTGGTCAATTTTAACACTTTTTTTTCTAATTTGTATAGCGAACCCTTTCATTAAAATGGAAAAGATCTAAAAAAAAATACAAACATACATACTAGGGAGCAAGCTATGTGGAAATATAAAATGATACCTTCACAGACAGAAAGGAGACAGGGAGGGTAAGATAGAAATGTTACAGGGGGTGTGCAGAGAAAAAGAAGTTCTCCACTATCTATGTGAAAAGTGATAACTTTATTGATCAGTGGGGTCTAAGCACTGGGACCTTCACCGATCAATAGAAGGAGGTGATTTTATCCTCTACACATGTTGACCCCCTGCTCCAATCAGGCCCTAAGGGGCTGGTAAGCATTGCACTTGGCTTTTCTTGCAGCCCAATACAGAATAAATAGAGTGGCAGTCAGTCTACGGACCTGCTTCTCCAATTTATAGTTTTTGACCAGTAGAAGCGCCCGAGTAGCGTGAAATGGCCGTTGTCAACCTTTCTGCACTCTTGTTACTACACCTCCGACTTGACATGTAATTATGTGTCAATAAAGATTCACATTTACCCCGTTGAGTGCGACCATTTTCTACATGGAATTGCAGAGTTGATTGCTTCGAGGTCAAGCACCCGGGAGTCCCGAATGTGAGCCCACTGCCTGCTCCACGCCACTGATTCATGCATGGTAACAGCGGTGCCGTGCGCATTTCTTTTCTACAGCAGTTTATAATTGGGCTAAAAGTGCCCCATTGGCACATTAGAGTTCCCAAAATGTAACCCCGTCTGAAGTGCCAGCTCAGCAACTGGTGTGTGACATGACCATGTGCTGCAACGCCACTGTATATGTTGGCAAGGCTTTGTGAGCAGCAGAGGGTAGTAGCTGAATACCAACTACACCATACCTGTTGGTATTCTGGTCAGCCTCTTCACATAAGAAGCCACAAGTGGGCGTGGATGACTGAAGTCATTTGTGAAGTTCCACAAAACTTTGAGAAATCAACCAAGATGGTGAGCAGCGATAAGGAAGATGAGAGACACCAGACCCAACAATGCAGACAAGCTGAAGGCTGCGATCAAAGCACGCCACATTGATGCAGTAATTGATGCACAAGGATCCCTGACCAAGTATTGGGTGCATTTACTGAACAGACAGCATTACAGATTTTACAATCATTTTTCAAGCTGGTGTTATAAAGTATAATCCGAAAACATACCAGAAGCTGAATGCCATAAAGTGAAAAAACTTTATTATGACACATCATGGATAAAAACTATTAAAAAGAAGATACATTCCAATGACTGCCAAACTGGTCAATATGTCCAAAACACATCCAATGTATAAGTATCCAAGAAAGGAAATAACATTAAGCCCGCAGTGATAGGTATAACAGCCTGAAGCTATGTGATAAATGAGTATGTACACTGGATCGCCCACCAGGGCAGTGGGGTACTTGGTACCGGGCCGTTATTTCACAGGGAAGTGTCACAGTAGCGGTGACCCGGTCCGTGGCCCTGGGCGTCCATATAAGGTTGTGAAGTGATGGAATAAAGTTTATGAATAGATGATTCGTGACGTCACCTGTGGTGTTCGGCAATGTAGATGTAAGCCGACGCTGCAGACAGATCCTCTGGGACAGATGGTGTGGTGCAGCAGTGATGTTATAGCCCTCCACAGGCAAGGCTGTAGTACCAGGGCAGAGTAGGTGAAGTGACACTTGGATGGTGTAGTGTCGGGTGCAATGGACGTAGCCGTGCTGGGCATGTTGGCGCAGGTAGAGGTGCCCGCATCCATGCCGTGTCCTCCGAGTCAGGAGCTCAGCCAACTTCCAGGCAAGATGAAGTACTCCCTTCCAACACTCCGCCAACATATGTGCCTTTTCTGAACGTCTCCTCTTATAGCGCCTTTGAGTGAAGTACTCTCAGTACTGAGTTACACTGGAGTTCCTCCTGTCAGATGTTCCTATGAACTCTACTTGTATGGCAGACAGCTGTAGCCTGCTTCGGGGACTCCTTACTACCTAGTCCCGGCTCACTATCATTGCTGTTGTGCCCCCAAGTCTTGTGTGGGAATAAAGTGGTCTCTACTTCTATTCCTCCGTGTCTGCTGCAGGACCATTAGTATCCATACAACCACGGGGACAGGACCCCAGCCTTGTGCTTAGAACTTGGGAAGGGTTCTCTCTTCCAACCCTGATCCTTAGTCCTCCTATTCTCCTTATGTTCTGTACTAATGCTTCCTTCCAATGGAGAATCAAGCTTCCTTTCTCTATTTCTTTCCTGTGCCAGCAGATCCAGATCACTGTGGCCTGCTGCAGCACTTCCTTCTTCCATCCCTCTCCTGGGGATCTTCTCATTCTCACTCTCTGTCCATCTGCATCCTTACTCACTGACTGAATGAAAGACTGACTGACTGACTCAACTCTTCCCGCTCTTTTATGTGAACTAAACTCCACCCACCTCCCAGCACATTTTGTGTTCCAATCAGGGAGCCACCAAGGGGTGCTATGCTACACTCCAAGCAGGGAGCCGCCGAAGATGCTTTGCTACTCTACTTTGTGGTGTGGGGTGCAGGTGTTGGAGTGTGGTCAGGTGTCTACACCTTACCTGGATGGTGGGGTACCACACCTCAGGAGGAGGTGCAGTACCTCTGTGGTGACTGAACCCTCAGCGGCGCCACATACACCACAGGAACAAATGTATACATATACAATATATACTGGTATATTGTTCCATATGAGGGCTAACCACAAGTATATCCATAATAGAACGGCATGATTCCATACAGAATCCTCATATATGAAAAAAGAGAAGCGGGTCATACAGGTATAAAGCACAGTTGCTTAAAGTGAATACTCCCATGGGTTTGTGACCGCTAGCATCAAATAGAGCACCAAAGTGTTGTGAGCTCATTTTCTGGTTTGCCTCTGGCTTCTGGTGAGGGGGATGGAGCTGGCTGTGCTGACAGAGGAGTCGTGAGTTCTCTATCTGGACTCCCTCTGTTGGTGATAAGAGGTAATGAAGCTGATCTAAATGGCAGGGACCTGCCACCTGAGGAGGAGGACTGCGATTGGACATCAGGAGTCTCTGATTGGATTTAAGGCAGCTGACTCCCTATTTTCTTGCTGGTGATTTCTCCTGCCTGGGGCTTCTGGTTTCCAGTTTGGTTCCTGCCTTCTCAAGCTAAGTTTTGCTCTGCTATTGTTCATTTGAGTTTCTGTCTGGTTTACTTAGTTTTTTTGTGTTCAGCCAGCCCCATCTGGGGCTGTGCTGAATTCCCATTTTTGTCTCTGATTATTTCAGTTTGTTTTTGTCCCTGATCAGTTGATCTCTTTTGCTCTGTCTTCAGAATATACCTGAGTGCTGATTTAGGGAATTGAAGTCTAGCGACTTCAGGACTTTTTTCTATCAGACGTGTTGGACATCTTTTTGGCAGGGTTTTTGCGTGATTGCAGACAGCAGCTTTCCTTTCCTATCCTTTCTAGGTAGTGTGGGCCCCATCATTTGCTCAGCCTATCTTTCTATCTGTGTTTGTGTTTTCATCTTGTTTCACCGACAATATATGTTTGGGGCTGTCTATTGCTTTGGGGTCTGCTCTGGGGCAGTTTAGATTTTCCCTTTTCTTTCTTTAGGCTTATTTTGTTCTCCGGCCGTGACGAGGCATCTAGGACCATCGTAGGTACGCTCCACGGCTACTGCTGGTTGTGTGGATATAGGATCAGGGGTCTGCAATCCGCTAGTTACCAACCTCTCCGGTTTTCTGGGCTTAGCTTGCTTTTTGTTTTTCCTCCTCGGTGACTCATTCATAACACCAAGGCAAGTACCAACATAACACAACTAATATCTCCTAACAGTAGTATAAATAGGTAATAATATGTAGACCAATCTCGTTTAGTGTGTTGGAGAGGTTGGGCCGGATTTTAGGGAGGATTTGTTGATCCGCTTTTAAATTGGATAATTTAGGCTAGCCTTTTCTTTAGCCTTCTTTTGGGGTGATGCGAATAGGTGAAATTGTGTCTCGCAGCAGAGACAGGGCTGGGGGCTTGCTGGCGGAAGATATGGAATTTTGAGCGGGAGGCATTGTTTTTTTGGATGAGGATTTCAAAAACCAATCAATTAGGTAGAGGTAGACGCGTGGTATTAGGGAGAGTTGAGGGGGGCGCTGACGTGCCTGCAAAGGTGTTTGGAAGCCTTTTGGAATGTGTGGTCAGGGAGGGTGGGCTCACTGTTGAGTCATGTAGGGAGGTGGGGTAATTTTTGTCTTGTTTTCCAGTTTATTGCGGTCTTAAATAGGGGTTTGCGGGAGTTGGGCCTTACCCCGGGTTTGTACAGGTCACATTCTTTTAGGATTTGGGCTGTTTCAGAAGCTGATAGTTTTGGTTTAGGTGTGGACGTGATAAGGCGAATTGGCAGGTGGAGTTCGGACCGTTATTTAACGTATGTGCGTCAATAATTACAGTCGTAGAATGTTAGGGATTGGTTTGAACTTGCTTGTTGTTATGTATTTTTTCAGGTGGTGACCCCTTGTTAAGCTGGATCTTCGGAAATTCGTTCATGCATTAGGGGGCGCTGTGGGCTGACGTAAGGCCAGACGGTAGGCAACTGGTTTTTAGTAGGGAACAGGTGGTGATTCGATGGTTGGGTTTTTAGAGGAATGGTTTGGAGCAGGGTCCTGTCCGAGTTTTCCAGAGCTACTTGTTTGGATAGATCACCCAGTGTTCTTGCATATAGCTGGGAATGATTTGGGGGGTTAGGCCTGTTAGGGAAATAATTAGGGACATGCGTTTTGATTTTCTCCGGCGTGTTTACCGTGTGGTCGGATATTGTACCTAGATAAAAATGGAGGGCGGATAGATCTTTTAAAGGGGATTAATAGGACCAGGGTAAAATTAAATAGGGCAGTATTGAGTTTTGTAGCCAGGAATGGGGGCTTGAGCGTCAGGTATTTTAAATTGGAATCGGGGTTATAAATCTCTGGTTGGAGGATGGAGTTCACTTAAACGTGATTTGTATTGATTTGTGGGCTTTGGCTTTGCAGTAAGGAATTGAGAGAGCATTGGTGGCATTGGGGCACTCACGAGCCTTAGGTGGTCAGGGCTGTAGTGATTGGCGGGGGGTGGGGTTCTTGGAGTTGATGCTGATTGGTCGGGGGAAGGAATTGTAAGTCAATTCCAGGCAGTTTGAAATTGTGTGGGGTAGATCTGGCATTTGGGTATGGGCTCTGGACGGGGTTTCACCCCGGGAGCTTTTGGTGGTTAGTCTTCCCGGACAGGATGTATGGTGCCCTCAAGCTGGTGATGGACGGCTGAGGGTAAAATGATTGTTGAGCTTCATTTGTTTGCCATATATATTAAGCCAGATCTTTTAGCTCCAAGAACCCTCCCCTCATATTTACATACCGATTATATGTATGTTCATGGTTATATGTTTATGGTTATATGTTTGATAATATCCAAGAAGTATCATTTCTCCTTGCGGAGAATGACATGCTAAGCATGTCGAGGTGAGGAGACTTAAAGCCGCAATGCTCCTCTGGGAAATATGCTAATTATGCAAATTGTCTCTTCAGAGAGGAAGAGGACTAGAACTCTTGTGCCACCTATTGGAGGTAGCAATCCTAAAAGTCAATGTTGACCCTTTAACGAGCCTAGTTACATGACTTAGGATAAAAGCCAAGCCAGAATCTCCATTTGCAGACACTGTGTTTCGGGGTACTGCCCCTCATCAGTGCAAAGTGGGAGATCTGGTTTGGCTGTGAGAGAGGCGTCTGACCGATATTTAGGATTGCTACCTACCCCGAAACACAGTGTCTGCAAATGGAGATTCTGGCTTGGTTTTATATGGTGGGTTGTTACGGACGCGGCGATTCCAAATATCTGTACTTTCATTGTTTTTGGGGTTTTTTTTCCAAAAAATGAATTTATTATGGAATATTTTTTTTTTTTTTAATTTATTAAGCGATTGTTTTAAAATTATTTTTACCCTTTTTTTTAACTTTATTACATTGTCCCAGGTGGGACATCACTGTCAGCGATCTGTCACAGGCATTGAAGCAGACTTCCTCATGCCTGCGCTCTGTGGGCAGTGTGGAAGCCAGCTCTCTGCAGGCCCCCGAAGGTCCACGTTGCCATATTGGATCCGGGGACCTGCAGGGAGGGAGGCCCCCACAGCAGCGCTGCACATCGCGCTGCTGTGGGGGGCTCAGGGAAGCATGGAGGGAGCCCCCTCCCTGCCGACGCTTCCCTTTAACCCTCGGTACACCGCGATCGTGTTTGATCGCGGTGTGCCTGGGGTTAACGTGTCGGGGCGGTCCATGACCGCCCCTGACACATTGTGCGGGGTGTCAGCTGTGACAATCAGCTGACACCCGGCCGTGATCAGCGGCGCACACCACGTGGGCGCCGCTGATCGCTATGACGTACTATCCCATCCCTGGGAATTAAGTCCCAGGGCACATGGACGGGATAGTACGTCACATGGCAGAAAGGGGTTAAGTAACGGATGGAACTTTCCAAAGACACAAAGATTAATGTTAACGATGTCATGATTTATTATGATTTATTACTTGGGTCATTGATGATTACTTTTTTAATATTTTTCACAGTTGTTAATAGTAAACTCTGCAACCAATGAATTAAATGTTCTATGGAGAAAAAGACCCGTGAGGTAAAAATCTATCCAGTATTTCCATTCCTATGACTGAGGATTAGTGATGAGCGAGCGCGCTCGGATAAGGTGTTAGCTCAGCATGCTCGAGTGCTAACCGAACCTTTCGGCGTGCCAGAGAAGTATGCTCCAGACGCCACAGCCTACACAATGGGATTTCTGAAATCTCAGCTTTTTTTTTTTTTTTAAAGCAGCGGTTTGTCAAGTCTCTCAGGAGTTTTGCAGCATATTGAATGATAAAAACCGCAGGTAAAAACACAACAAAGCGTATATTCAGCATGAGAAAAATATTGCCAGGCAGCATCTATTCGTGCAGAGCCGATGTGTGAAGATTCCATCACAAGATTCCGTGATGACACCACTGCTGATGCTCAGTCATTATGACATCACAGATGATTCTTAGCCATTGTGACATCACAGCTCGGTCCTTACTTCTAGAATGTGCGCAGGGTCACCGGTGCCATTTATGGTTCTATAGTGACTGAGAGCATTTGCAATTTTTCACTATGGCTGGATTACGTCTGAAGGATTTTCAGGTACAAGCACTATTGGAGATTCTTATCTTCCATCACCCCAACATTGTGCTTCTACCACCCGATGGCGTCCTCTGCTTCACTCACCGGCTGGTGGTGCAGCTAGTAAAGGATTGCCTGACCAAAAACCGACAACATCATCTAACGTCAGAGTATCTGACGGATTTCTGTCACAACATCCGGACATTACTGCACCAGGTAAATGGCGGTCGCTCCGCACAAAACTCCTCTCTAATCCTAGATAATAATGGTGGGAGAGAAGCTTCTTCTTTCCTCCAATATAAAGCACGACGAGTCCCCAAATACTGGATGGAGTCGGTGTCTCTGCAGGGAGGAGCAGATGACACCTACAATAGCCGCCTCTCAGCTCACATTTTTCTTTTTTGTTTCTTTTCTTCTTTATAGGCTGAAAAAAGATCTCAATATGGAGATTTGGCTTTTATTAAAGAACTGGCTGAAAAAATCCTGTGTGCACTAGAAGTTCCGGACCTCTCGTCGGAACGCCCGGTAAGCAGCGTCGGACAGGAGCACACATCTTAATTATGTAGCAAGGGTCGGGGTAGCCCCCTCATAGAATATAATGCAGCCCTCATATAGTATAATGCAGCCCCCTCATAGAATATAATGTAGCCCCCAATAGAATATAATTTAGCTCCCTCATAGACTATAAAGTAGCCCCCTCATAGACTATAATGCAGGCCCCCACAGAATATAATGTAACCCCATCATAGAATATAATGCAGCCCTCATATAGTATAATGCAGCCCCCTCATAGAATATAATGTAGCCCCCAATAGAATATAATTTAGCTCCCTCATAGACTATAAAGTAGCCCCCTCATAGACTATAATGCAGGCCCCCACAGAATATAATGTAACCCCATCATAGAATATAATGCTGCCCCCCATAGAATATAGTGTAGCCCCTCATACGTTATAATGCAACCCCCTCATAGAATATAATGTAGCCCCCTCATAGGGTATAAAGCAGCCCCCTCATAGGTTATAATGTAGCCCTCACAATATAATGTAGACCCTCATAGAGTATAAGGTAGCCCCAAATGCAACATAATGTAGCCGCCCCCTTAGAATATAATCCAGCTCCACAGTCCTACAGTCTTATGGCCACCAGGACTCACTCACTGGTTTATATCTAATATATAAAGCTCAAGTGTGTGTGTGTGTATGTATGTGTGAGTGTCCTGAATTGGCATCCGCACCGTCGCAGCTACAGCCACAAAATTTGGCACAGTGACACGTCTGGACCCCGAGAGTGTCCTAGGCTATGTTATGAGGCGAAATTTTAACCCAGCGCGTTCCAATTCACCAAACAATTTTGCCCCTATCTACATAATGGGGTAAAAGTGTGTGTGTATCAAGCCCTGCCCCTCATTATGATGTCATAATGGTTGCCATGGTGATGCTGATGTCATCATAGGTTGCAAGCCCCGCCGCTCATTATGATGTCATAATGGTTAAATATGGGATGGAGGATGTGTGATGGGTATATGGGCACTGGACTATGGGATGGAGGATATGTATGACCGGTATATGGCCACAGGACTGTGGGATGGAGGATGTGTGATGGGTATATGGGTACTGGACTGTGGGATGGAGGATATGTATGACGGGTATATGGGCACGGGACTATGGGATGGAGGATGTATGACAGGTATATGGGCACGGGACTATGGGATGGCGAATATGTATGATGGGTATATGGGCATGTGACTATGGGATGGAGGATGTGTGATGGGTATATGGGCATGAGACTATGGGATGGAGGATGTGTGATGGGTATATGGGCACTCGACTATGGGATGGAGGATATGTATGATGGGTATATGGGCACGGGCCTATGGGATAGTGGATATGTATGATGGATATATGGGCACGGGACTATGGGATGGAGGATAATTATAATCTGCTATAACTGACCACAGCTATAACAAACCCAATACTCACCTCTCCTCCTCATTCCCCGCGCTGCTCCTGGCTCTGGTATCAGCAGCTGCACTGCCGTCTGCCCGATACACACCGGGTACGTGATGAAGTGACGTCATCGCACATTTGCTGTGTCAGAGGCAGAGGAGAATGTTGGGAGAGGGAGCGTCATCTGCTGCTCTCTCCTCCATTATTGCTTTCATCTGTATTGGCATCTGTGATGCCGATACAGTTGAATGCGGTGCCCACTAACTGGCAGTTCGACCCTGCCTGTTAGGAGGCATCACCTTCTGGACTCAGAGTTACACTTGGTGCATCTGTAAATGTTGGTTTAGTCCTCCTGATTGATGTATTTGGGGATTTAGTGAAATCTTCCACATATTAATGATCTATATTATATCTATTAGGAAACACCGGAAGGCGATGACGAACATGGGGAAAATGTGACCCCGGAAACCCCTGACCCTAATAGGAGTCAGCCGGAGCTGAGCAGCGATCTGATTACAGGTGAGCCGATCACACAACCTTCAACAGGGAATCTCCAGAGATTCCACAGTGCAGGGAAGAATGGCAGATTCACTCTCTACTCCATGGAATGGGAACCTGGAAGCACATGTAACATGCAGAAGTGGTGGGATGACGGTGTAGGACGTCCCCCCTATTAAAAAGGATTTGTTTGCTGAAATCCAATGTGCCAGTCAGGAGATATGTAAGGTAGAAGCCATATGCAAATCAGGATGGAAGTGCACTGGGGGCGTGGAAGAAGGAATCCGTGTGCAGTGACACGCCCCCAGTACACTTCCAGGATCATTTACATATGGCTGCTATGCTTCAGCTCTCTTCCCATCACTCACATGTGCAGTGAGGGTGGGGGGCTGCTCATTTATGTGGTGATTGGGGGTCCGCCACCATTTACATTACTTGTATCTGTGGATGCATCGTACGCTCTCATACTTAGACTCCCCATATAACGAGTATTAATCCCATTTACAGACATCTTGTCATTTCTCCCTTATATTGCGCTATTACAGTCATATGTAAAAGTTTGGGCACCCCTATTAATGTTAACCTTTTTTCTTTATAACAATTTTGGTTTTTGCCACAGCTATTTCAGTTTCATATATCTAATAACTGATGGACTCAGTTATATTTCTGGATTCAAATGAGGTTTATTGTACTAACAGAAAATGTGCAATCTGCATTTAAACAAAATTTGATCGGTGCAAAAGTATGGGCACCTCAACATAAAAGTGATATTAATATTTCGTAGATCCTCCTTTTGCAAAAATAACAGCCTCTAGTCGCTTCCTGTAGCTATTAATGAGTTCCTGGATCCTGGATGAAGGTATTTGTGACCATTCCTGTTTACAAAACAATTCCAGTTCAGTTAAGTTTGATGGTCGCCGAGCATGGACAGCCCGCTTCAAATCATCACACAGATGTTCAATGATATTCAGGTCTGAGGACTGGGATGGCCATTCCAGAACATTGTAATTGTTCCTCTGCATGAATTCCTGAGTAGATTTGGAGCGGTGTTTTGGATCATTGTCTTGCTGAAATATCCATCCCCTGCGTAACTTCAACTTCGTCACTGATTCTTGCACATTATTGTCAAGAATCTGCTGATACTGAGTTGAATCCATGCGACCCTCAACTTTAACAAGATTCCCGGTGCCGGCATTGGCCACACAGCCCCAAAGCATGATGGAACCTCCACCAAATTTTACTGTGGGTAGCAAGTGTTTTTCTTGGAATGCTGTGTTTTTTAGCCTCCATGCATAACGCCTTTTTGTATGACCAAACAACTCAATCTTTGTTTCATCAGTCCACAGGACCTTCTTCCAAAATGTAACTGGCTTGTCCAAATGTGCTTTTGCATACCTCAGGCGACTCTGTTTGTGGCGTGCTTGCAGAAACGGCTTCTTTCGCATCACTCTCCCATACAGCTTCTCCTTGTGCAAAGTGCGCTGTATTGTTGACCGATGCACAGTGACACCATCTGCAGCAAGATGATGCTGCAGGTCTTTGGAGGTGGTCTGTGGAATGTCCTTGACTGTTCTCACCATTCTTCTCTGCCTTTCTGATATTTTTCTTGGCCTGCCACTTCTGGGCTTAACAAGAACTGTACCTGTGTTCTTCCATTTCCTTACTATGTTCCTCACAGTGGAAACTGACAGGTTAAATCTCTGAGACAACTTTTTGTATCCTTCCCCTGAAAAGCTATGTTGAATAATCTTTGTTTTCAGATCATTTGAGAGTTGTTTTGAGGAGCCCATGATGCCACTCTTCATAGGAGAATCAAATAGGAGAACTACTTGCAAGTGGCCACCTTAAATACCTTTTCTCATGATTTGATACACCTGGCTATGAAGTTCAAAGCTGTTGCAAAAACCAAAATTGTTATAAAGAAAAAAGGTTAACATTAATAGGGGTGCCCAAAATTTTACATATGACTGTATGTATGTAGGATTGATATCGACTAATAGATTTTATTTCCTCATCACTTTATCATTATTTTAGTACCATCAGCGCTGGCGAATCCCGACAGTGGAATCTGTAAGATCCCGGAGATCCAAAAATCCGCCGGTGTAAGTATCATAGAGATATAGGGGGTGTCTGTGAATCACCAGATCATGGGGTGCGAGTGACCCGTCCAGTATTATCCCCCATATAACCATGGGACGGCTCTGTTCTAAGTGGAGATGACACTATGGTGTTAGAGAATAGCATTTATATTAAACTAGATGAAGAACCCGGCGCTGCCCGGGCATAGTAACTAACTGTGGTTAGTTATAGCAAACTATAATTATCCTCCATCCCATAGTCCCATGCCCATATACCCATCATACATATCCACGATCCCATAGGCCCGTGCCCATATACCCATAATACATATCCTCCATCCCATAGTCGTGTGCCCATATACCCATCACACATCCTCCATCCCATAGTCCCATGCCCATACACCCATCATACATATCCTCCATCCCATAGTCCCATGCCCATATACCGATCATGCATATCTGCCATCCCAATGTCCCGTGCCCATATACCCATTACACATCCTCCATCACATAGTCCCTTGCCCATATACCCATCACACATCCTCCATCCCATAGTCCCATGCCCATATACCCATCATACATATTCGCCATCCCATAGTCGAGTGCCCATATACCCATCACACATCCTTCATCTCATAGTCCCGTGCCCATATACCCATCATACATATCCTCCATCCCATAGTCCCGTGCCCATATACCGATCATACATATCCGCCATCCCAATGTCCCGTGCCCATATACCCGTCATACATATCCTCCATCCCATAGTCCAGTGCCCATATACCCATCACACATCCTCCATCCCATAGTCAACCATTATGACATCATAATGAGGGGCGGGGCTTGATACACACACACTTTTTCCCCATTATGTAGATAGGGGCAAAATTGTTTGGTGAATTGGAACGCGCGGGGTTAAAATTTCGCCTCACAACATAGCCTAGGACACTCTCGGGGTCCAGACGTGTCACTGTGCCAAATTTTGTGGCTGTAGCTGCGACGGTGCGGATGCCAATTCAGGACATACATACATACATACACACACACTTGAGCTTTATATATTAGATGGAATCTGTCACCAGGTTTATGCTGTAGCATAATGTAGGGACAGATACCCTGATTCCAGTGACATTTAACTTACTTTACTGGGGGCTGCAGATGTGATAATATCCCTGTCTTCTCTGCTACAGCCTTGTAGAACACCACCCACACCACTGATTGGCAGCTTTCTGTGTACACTGTGCATAGGCAGAAATCTGCTATTCAGTGGTGGTGGGTTTTCAGAGCATGAGACACTCATTCCTAGGGATAATCTGCTGATGATCAAACACTGATTTTACTAAAACAACAGCACAAAGCCTAGTAAGTAACACATCACTGGAATCAGGGTCTCTGCCCCTATAACATAAATGCTCTCAGATTACATAGCACAAACCTGCTGACAGATTTCCCGCAAGTTCTACTGTGTGATCCACCACTTTACAATGATACCGATATATAGTGGATACCCCCTTATATTACATCCGTGTCTGCGGAGCGTCGGCTCGTATCGTCCCATACATCGGATCAGTGTAAATCAGCTGGGACATAATAGAGGAGGAGAAGATTTTACATCCTAAGATGTTTTCCTGCAGCTTCTGTATCTTAACAAGACAACAACGAAAAAAGGGGGAGTGAAAGTCCTAAAGAAAATTGTCACCATTTATATTGAAAATACATATAAAATAACAAGTATAGAATAAAAAATCTTACATGTAAGGACAAGATGGAATGAGAACAGAAAAGAGCGACACATCCATAATGCTAGTGACGTGGATATGGGGAGTGAATCTGGACCTAGTGTGACTATATTAGTATAGAGCAATGCCCAACATAAAGTGCTAGTGCATCTCTTAGGACATGGTTTTGCTGGGGGGGATGAAAATGAAATGATATAATTTTAGGGTTATGAAGGTCAAACCATATACTTATAGTGAAACACCAAACCACACCAGCAAAATCAAGTACACAGCTCCCGAGGAAGCCCACGCAAAACGCGCGTTGGAGCTGTCTGACTGAGCCATCCTAGTGGGATACTGTGAAGAACATCCTGGACTGATGTGGGAGATTTCATTTTTTGATAGATATGTACTTGATTTATACTCACAATAGGTCCAGATTCACTCCCCATATCCACGTCACTAGCATTATGGATGTGTTGCTTTTTTCTGTTCTCATTCCATCTTGTCCTTACATGCAAGATTTTTTATTCTATACTTGTTATTTTATGTGTATTTTCAATATAAATTGTGACAATTTTCTTCCGGACTATCACTCCCCCTTCTTTCGTTGTTGTCGTGGTTAGTATTTATGGCGTGTCCTTGAAATGTTGCATGCATTATATTCACAGGGTCATGGCGCTGATTATCTATACTATTATGGTTTCTGCTTTAGTATTATTGTTTTCAGCTTCTGGATCTTAGTATTATTTCTTATTCTTTTCTAGGACTTAATCAGATCATTGATCCCGGCAGGAGAGCCGCGTATGAGCGACTATGAAACCATCAAACTGATCAGCAGCGGAGATTTTGGGTGAGATTTCTATTCCCATAATCCCCATTTCTCAGGGTTCCCTATGACAATGCTTCTGCCTCTGTGCTCTGCCAATCAGTGTTATCATAGGGAAACGATCGGAGTCCACACCACAGTCCACATCTCCAGGTCACTATTCAGCTCCGTTATATACAGCTGAGTGAACTGATCTGTAACCAATCAGCCTGTAAGGAAAGGGATGATAGAATACATTACACTCCCCGGTCCTAGACCTCATATGTTCTTATGCTGCTGCATCCACCACAGCTTCACCATCCTCTACGCCGATCTTTGAAATTTTCGGGGCCCCATTATGAACCTGGTAATAGTGATTGGCTGCACACAGTCACATGAGGGGTGAAACGATACTGAGGCCAATGACATCTGCATCCTCACCCTCCACCATGACCATATGAGTCCGATCACCGGCCTCAGCAGCAGAAGGGAGAACAACCAAAGACTGGCACAGAGGACGGCGGACTGCAGTGATGGACCGGGGAGGGTCGAGGACAAGTGGGTGTAATGTGTGTAATTCAATTTTAACTACTTTCCGCCCCTCCATTTATTCTGCCTTGGGCTGTGTAGAAAGCCTAATACCCATCTTCTTACCACAATTTGAGCACTTTATATTTTCACCAATTTTTATTTTTACTGAATCGTATCTACTGGTCGGTTATAGCGAATCTGCCCAAGATGAATTTCAGCAGATTCTCTCATCTGTAATGTGACCTGGTGAGGGCAGACGTGGCGTGGTGCAGACCTCCCATCATCTATGGAGTGTTATTTCATGGATTTCTAGATGTCGATTTCTAGTGATGGCCGGACTGCTGCCATTAAACATTACTAGTATAAAAGATCATGTAATGACTTCTATATACAGACTGTTAATAAGGCTTCATTATAAACCATGGATTCTCCTTCTCTCCAGGGCCATCTACTTAGTGCGCCATAAAGAATCACAACAGATCTTCGCTATGAAGAAAATGGCCAAGCGGAGCCTGACTACTTCTAATAAAATGGAAAGGGCCTTTATCGAGAGAGACATCCTAACCTTCGCAGATTGTCCCTTTGTGGTCTCCATGCTCTGCTCCTTCCCTACTAGATCTCACCTGTGTATGGTCATGGAGCATGTAGGAGGTAGGACACATACACTGTGTAATATTCAGCTTATTTCTGCTGACATCTTGTCACCTCTCATATCAAAAAGACTTGTCCACGTGGTCGTTACATCCCCACAGAGCATTTACTATAGGTTATTACCTAGATGCTCAGAAAGTCATTGATGTGTGTGATCTACCTGTCTGTCCACACTGAGAACATCGGTATCTCCAGCTGTAGATCAGATGTAACATCACTTTATGTCATTAGTTACTTGGAGGACAATTTCATCTTGACCTCAGACTTATATTCTGCACATTATATCTTTATATATTGTCTCCTGCCCCAATGTTTCCGTTCACTTCTCTTTATACATCATGGTGATCTGCTGTATAAACCCCTCACCGCTCATATTTCCTTTCTTCTATAGGTGGAGACTGTGCGACCCTTCTAAGCACCAGAGGTCCTTTCTCTGTCCCGTTGGCCCGCTTGTATTTTGCAGAAGCTGTCCTTGCTGTGGAATACCTGCATAGTTACGGTGTGGTGCACAGAGACCTGAGGCCGGAGAAGTAAGTGCATACCTGTAGTATAACAAAGGGGGAAAGTTATCCTTTATTATCTCACGGTCTATGAAGCTAAAAAATCATCTTCTCTTTCACAGCCTCCTGATAACATCTGCAGGACATATTAAAGTTACCAACTTTCGACTTTCAAAACTTGGTGTTATGATACCAAACACCAACACCTATAAGCAATCAGCAGAGGACATCTCCAAAGAGTTCCTGGACGAGGAGGTCAGCATTACCTACAGGAACTTAGCTTGTTCTGTACAAATCTCATAACTCTATTTTCTCTTCCCTACTTTCTTCATTTTTGGAGAGCTTCTCCATTGATATTTTATCTTCTGTAATTCTGTTTTTATGTCAAGAACTTGTCATAATAAAAGGTCCATCGAATCTCATCTCTATTTTCTCTTGGTTTCCAGGAGTGTGGCTCCCCTTATTACAAAGCCCCTGAGGTCATACTGAAGAAAGCCTATGGAAGACCTGCTGACTGGTGGTCAATGGGCATCATATTAAATGAATTTTTCATGGGATTTGGACCATTTGATGGGGCTTCCCTATCTGAGTTTTATGGAAATGTGATCACTGGTAAGTAAAATAATCTGATCATTGCTTTTACTGGCTATCTTGGTTTAGTTACTTCCTTTGCTTTATCTTACAGTCCAGTAAAGAGGTTTTATGTTCTGTAATTTTCTATATAACAGGAAATATGATTTGGGATCATCATTACAGTCCTCCACCCGATGCTCGGGACCTCATCATGCAGCTGCTCAGAACAAATCCTGTGGATAGACTTGGGACAGGTAACAAATACAATAATATCAATATTCCCTTGTTACACCGAGGATATATCACTCATGTCCATGAGGATCATTACTTCTCTATCAGCTTCTCCATTTATAGTTCTCATTGCTAAGATTTTCATTCTATGTCCTACATGTCTGCTCAGTTGTGTAATTAGTTCAAACTTAGATAAACTGTTCAGATATAAAGCTGTGTCTGACAATGTCCGCATCACTTTTGTTTTCCTTTATCCAGGAGGAGCTTTTGAGATCAAGGGTCATCCATTTCTTAGTGACTTAGACGTTGATACCCTTCTAAGTCAAAAGCCGGTGTACATTCCTCAGCTTGCGTCAGATGTGGACACCAGCTTATTTATAAGTAAGTAGAAGGAGACGTCATCTAGACTGTGTTTGTTTGTCTCGTCTTCCTTATTTTGTGACAATTGGTTCCCATTAATAAATGGTGACTGTGTTATACTGACAACCTCTAATAACATTTCATTACCTATGTCTTGCAGACCATTCTAATATGGAAAAACATCTGGTCTCAGAGGATGAGAAGGACACAAGTGAGGACAATGAGAGCCTTCACTTAAAAAATTTTACATCATCTTCTGAAAGGCTTTCTAAAGTAAGTATGTGTTAATAAATCTGAAATCTGTATAAAAAAGACCTATGAAGGTAGACATACATTTATCTCATATCTTATTGCTTCCGCATGTAGCTCTGTACCACCGTTACCCAGATGAAGATTAATGAGAATGCCAAGTCTTCTCCAGATTGTACCCAAGAGTCCAGCACACATATCTCAGAAATGTGAGTAGATTATGAGGTGATTAATGGGAGCTCTAGGCTGATATATGTGCACAACACCAAATATAGGACATAAATACCATAATATAAAATGCAACATCCACCATCCCATGGTGAGAGGTGATTGTGCATTCAGTCTTAGAAACTGCTGGTTATAAAAGCCCATAATTGTGGATGGTTATGCATTTTTAGTGCTGCTGTCACTATAGAAGAAATATAGTATAACATGCCAGACATTCTTGGTAGTTGTTTTCCACTCTGCTCTATAAAAGTTAGTTTTGAGCAGAAGACCTTCCCCACTATGGCAGTCATTCATCCTATTAGGCCCATTAGTCCATGTTCTTCTAGTGAGACAATCCCTTTTATACTGCGTATTCTTGTGATTTACATATTTTTTTTCTTCGAAACAGGCAAAAAGAATTTGTCCCTGTATCTGATAGAGATGACACTATTAGCATCTTGCCATCCTCATCCCCACAATCGGGTATGTCCATGTCATGTGAAGAAGAAGAAAAATCAGAAAATGGAAAAAAGGGGAAAAAGAGACGAGGTAAGTGTGAGAATTAGCTCCATGTTGTGTGTCAGTGAGAATCATTCATGTGGAGCAGATGTCATCTGTCAGTGATGGGATTATCACATGTATGATGGCTGACGATGATCCCTGACCTCAATGTGATGAGATTCCTCTGCCGTCCGGCCACTGTGACCGCACAGTAGTATCATGTCATATGGAGTCCCATCACTTACATTATATTTATTTCTCTTCTCATAGGTTCCATCTTCCGCCGGATCTTATCATCCTGCCGGCGCGGATTATCCAGGGCTGCTCGAGTATTTGCTTGTTGTCACTGTTGCCCTAGAACCATCTGAAAGACGGCAAAGCTAAGCATCCAGCGCCCTGAAGACCAGCAGATCCACCATCACTGCTGGACACAAAAGCGGGACTAACTCCTAGCCGCGGTCTACGGACCAAACATTGGGCATGGGCAGGGCCTTGGGGGCAGATCCCAAGTGCGCTCAACCATGTGAAATAGTTACGCTCAGGAACATTGAGGATAGCGCTATCGGATAGCTCTACCTGTTCATTTCCTTTAGGAATAGAGCTATGGGATAGCTCTACCCGTGCACTTTCTTCATGGATAGCGTTATCGAATAGATCTACCTGAACAGTATTCACCACAGAGCTTTTTCCTACACAAGGTAGGAGTGGCAGGAGAGGTACTCCAGGTATTTATGTTTTCTGTTAGTCTGTACATACACCAGTGTGGTGCGTGGTTACACCCCATTGCGAGGTCAGTCTGATGCGTGGTTACACCCCATTGCGTGGCTCGTAATCCCAGTGCGCGCCCAAAGGGCGTGCAATCACTCGTTATTAATTAAAATAAATAAATAAATTAAAAAAACTTCTAGGTTTACTTATATTTTTTTCTCATTTATCAAACTTAACTATGTGTTTTGTTAACTGATAAAATTCCGTCCATATACAGATACTAGCCGGTGGCCGGACCTTATGCTACAAACACTTAATACCTTTTGTGTCCAACACTTTCCTTCCGAGGTGTAAATGTTCGAGCAGAATTAGTTAGTAATATTAATTTATAGTATTAGTTTGTGTATTATTAACTATTATTATATAAAATACATCAGATTTTTACTTTTATGTTTTATGATATTGATCAGTTAAAATGTTTTTCGTCCGTGTTTCCTCATTTTTTTTCGATGACTCTCCATAGAGTGTGGTCATGTTTCAAGGAGCAGTAATAAGGCTATGGATGTGCCCCATATTCAGGGATCGTTTACTGTGAGCCTTTTGTCTATGGCCTTATTCCCTGACATCGTCGTCCTAACTAGATCCTTAGACTGGCACCATCATCCCCCTCTAAACTGTGGATATAATTGGTATTTAAATAAAAAAAAAAAAATAGCTTTGCTCACATCCCGCCAGCTGCGATTTTTGACAGCACTACCAAAACCTACAAAGCAAATGAATAAATAACAGGACCATGCAAAATGGAGAACAACATATTGCACTAAATTTCTTTTCATTATTACCACTTTTTTATTACATTTATTAACTTATAACCAGAACTTAGATTAACAACAACATAGGGAGGGAGAGTGGACAACTCTAAGATACATATTGCTCTGAAATGTTCTATGGTCCGAACTGGGCACATGGGTCAGGAGTAGGATTAAGAGGGAGTCACGCACCCCTATCAGAAAGATCTGTTTTTCACCACTGTACTATAACACAAAACGATCCGTTATCCATTGTAATATCATTCTGCACCAAATAGCTCAACCTCTGTTTTGAAGGTGGGATCAACTCTTTGATTTTAAAGGCCTCCAAATATTAGAAAAAAACAGCCAAAAAAAGAACATTTCTCTCTCGCCAGTTCTGATCAGAAGTGATGAGCTCACAACGGAGTGCACAGTCAGTCCACATTGTAAGGGGAAAGAGAGCAATCAGAGACCAGTCCCGCCCCCGCAAGTGACGTCATTTGCAGGGGGGCGCTGGCCTCCGCTCACCCATCCTTTACTAACACTGTACAATGACAGTGCGCTCTAAAGCCGGCTTGTCACTTCTGATCAGAGCTGACGACAAAGCGCATTGTCACTGTGCGCTGGGAAGAACAGTTGTCATTGACAGAAATCTACTGAGCATCTGTCGGATTGGAATCATAGAATCATAGAATGGAAGAGTTGGAAGGGACCTCCTGGGTCATCTGGTCAACCCCCTGGACAACTGATGTATGTTGAGTAGCACAGGTACTAGCCCACCCACTGAACCAGATATCAATGATGACACTTCGCTTCAGTGAGGGGCAGAGGCTCCAGCAGTGACCACAGCTTCTGCCCCTGATGACGCTTTGGGATTCTCAAGCAAAGTGTCAAAGAGGAAGTAGTAAAAAAAAAATAAAATAAAGCAGTTAGATAGTGTAATGAGGGAAGTGTAGAGAACGTTTATTAGAAATAAAGATGACCTTATGTCATTAAATAGATAAAGTTTAGGATGAAAATAACATTTTGTTCCAGACCACCTCTTAAACACCTTCACCCCGAATCGTGTCTTCACCTTCCTGACCAGGCCAAATTTTATCATTTTGAGCAGTGTCAATTTATGTGGTTATAATTCTGGAACTCTTCAATGGATCCCACTGATTCTGAGATCATTTTCTTGTGACATATTGTACTTCATGATAGTGATAATATTTGTTTGACATGGCTTGCATTTATTTGTGAAAATAATAAATTTAGCACTTTTCATACTTTTAATTTTTATGCTATTAAAGTAAATCAGAGGTCACATAAAATAGCTAATAAATAACATTTACTACATGTTTACTTTACATTAGCACAATTTTTTTTGTTAGGAATTTAGAAGTGTTAAAATTTGACCAACGATTTCTCATTTTTCCAACTAAATTCACAGAACTTTTTTTTATGGACCACATCATATTTGAAGTGATTTTGAGGGGTCTAAATGATAGAAAATACCAAAAATTGGCACCTATCTAAAAACTGCACCCTTCAAGGTCCTCAAAACCACATTCAAGAAGTTTATTAATCCTCTGGGTGCTTCACAGGAATTAATGCAATGTGGAACATTTAACTTTGTTTCTCAAAAATTTAACTTTAGACTCAAATTTTCTTATTTTCACAAGGGTAAGAGGAAAAAATTGAAAACAAAATTTGTTGTGCAATTTCTTCTGAGTAATTCGATATCAAATATATATGGGAAAATCATTGTTTGGACACACGGAAGAGCTTGGAGGAGATGGAGCGCCATTTGACTTTTTAAACGTAAAATTGCTGGTGTAATTAGCGAGCGCCATGTCGCAGTTGGAGAGCCTCTGACGTGCCTAAACAGTGGAATGAAATACAAGATATTGGGGTATAGTAAATACAACATCTAACATAAACCTATAACCTAAACCACAATTTTATTAATGAATCATTAAAATGTTTGCAAAGACAAATTTCTAAAGAGTTGCTCCAAGCCGGTCTAATATAAAGTGGTGGATGACAATTAGCCCTATTAGGCCGTATTAAACCCTAGTACACCCTTCCTGGCAGCGGAGGTTGGCACCCTAACTTGAGCGGAAAGTGGCGCCCCCGCTCAACGTCAGCTGACCATGGGTATACCCTGTAAATCCCTAGCTAAAAACTGGAACACAAGGTATCTGCCAACAAGGCTCAAGCCGTTACACTATTCTGGGGAGCTAAAGAAGTTAGGGTGCACATTGTAAAATAGATAGTGAACCAAGGGGGGTGTCCAAATAATGGTGGTTACGTGATACCAACCAAAACAAGTTACCACCCTAGGAGCCTACACAGTATACTCCAACCACAAAATACAAAATGAATAGTTCAAACAGATACCCAGATAAAGAAAAGACAATTAAACTGGGTAGGGGGAATATAACAGGGACAAGGAGTAGCTGTACCACCCTCTGCTTGCCCTAAAAGCTTCTCCCTACCTTGCTGCGGAGGTTGGCACCCCTAAATAAACACGCCAGTGGCACCCACGCTAATCGTTGACTCACCCTCCTTATCCCTCAACAATAACCCTACCACTAATCCATAACCGAAGGTGTCATAAGGAAATATGGGGAGGGGAGAGCGTGAAATGGAGTCGTACTGCTTAGTGATGGAAATGGAGAATAAAAACCAAAATACCATGGACTAGTGAGCTGGTGCGCTGAGGTCACAGCTAAAGTGCTATCGTGCTTAACATAAGCCTTAGATGTAGAGCAATACACATTACTGCTCAAGCTACACAATTACACCACAGATCGTCTCCAGATCTGGCATTTCTGGTGTGGAAGCAATTAGCTGTGAGATGTAGAAAACCAGAGATTTTTCACATGCACAAGTCACACCAAAAGATTTTTTTATCCCACATGCGATGAATGGTCTTAAATAAATAACTGAAATAGTGACTGAATACTTTGTATCACTCTCAATCACTAAATGGAAACAAAATCAGCGCCCGTTAAATACTCATCTGACCAGTAGGGGTTAAACCCAAATCAACAATTGTACTTGATTGCCCATGATAACAGCAAAGAACCAATTTTTGATCAACAGAAATTGACACAGGTGCATGAAAGTGGCAGATTCAGTGCTATAATTCTTGAAAACGTAAAGCAAAATTACCCCAGTGGGTAGTCTTCATAGACAAGATCCTACATGCCAAACAAAGCAAATCAGATCACTCCCTGTCCCACAATGGAGACAATGTCTAGTTCACCTGAAGTGCTACTTAGTCCAGTTAGAATTTACCCACAGTACTGTAGGATTCAGCCAGGACAGTAGTCGTGGCGGAGGACACCAGGACCTTGGTGTCCTGGCCTCCTCCCACAGAAAAATTGTCATCCTCTGCCGGTGTACTTGTTTGGGGTCCTGGTTCACCGTCAGGGATTCCACTACAGTGCGGCACAGCTCCTGTACACTCAGTTCCGGTGCATAGGGTGGAAAGAACGGACACAGATAATGGTTCAGATGCCAAACAAACGATTTTACTTTTCTCTTCATTGGTCCCGGACACATCAGCAGCATTACTGTCCACACAGCATTCCTCCTGCACTTTCCCTTTCCTGCTTTCTTTGTCCTCACGCACATCACTGGTTAGTAGCGCCCTAGGCAGTACTGCAGCATTACTTCTGTAGGATCTCAAGACATAGGGAATCTCGTTAATCCGTTTCGCCCCGGAATTACAAACTTTAGCACTATTTAAGATCTGCCGCATTGTAAATATTATGCGCCCTGCACGACTCTTGGACCATGTAATTCTCTCCTTCACTTGCTGCTGTGAAACACTGTAACTCCCGGAGTGCTTTGGTCTCATCCAGCAACCGCCTGACTGTGCCCATGTAGGGTTCGAGCAGGCTCGCAGGATGCAGTGATGAGACACAAGACTGAATGTGGTTTGTAGAATGAACTTTTATAAAACTTTAAGCCGTTGAGGCTAAGCTGAATCAGCAAAAAGGGGTATCAAACATTTGTCCTCGCAGGGACTCGAAACACTATAACAATAGAACAATGCTTTTATATTAACTGGAAACAACCCGGCTATTCCGGGTGTCAAAGGCCATGAATGACCAAACTAAGGGTCCTTATTTTCTATAGCACACTTAACCTTCCAGGCGTTGCTCGGGTTCACAGATGCGACCGCTCAGGGATAGTGGATGTGGCTGCCTTGTAATCCTCGATATCCCAGAAGGATTTGGGCTCGAACGGCCCTGAAGAATTAGTGGAACGGTGGGGCGAAACAGGCCCTGAAGAAACTGGAACGGCGGGGCGCAACAGGCCCTGAAGAAACGGGGACGGTGGGGCGCCACAGGCCCTGAAGAATCAGTAGAATGGTGGGGCGCAACAGGCCCTGAAGAAACTGGAACGGTGGGGTGCAACAGGCCCTGAAGAAACAGGGACGGTGGGGTGCAACAGGCCCTGAAGAATTGGTGGAACGGTGGGGCGCAACAGGCCCTGAAGAAACTGGAACGGTGGGGCACAACATGCCCTGATGAAACTGAAACGGAGGGGAGCAACAGGCCCTCAGACACGGGGATGGAGGGGCGCAACAGGCCCTGAAGAGACTGGTACGGTGGTGATCTCCCAAGCATCCCGTTAGAGGCTCTCGTCCCTCAGCCAGGTCATGACGCAGTCCAAAAACATAACGGTTAACAGACTCTGCCCAGTGCCCCCCAGTAACTGGGACGGGGGCTCTATGGCCACCTATAGCGAGGTTGCGCCTCCTGAGGCCGGTGATGACATTGCCGCAGCTGTGGGAGAAGGCAGGGGGCAGTGTCCTGGCCGCTGTACCGGATTGCTGTCTAGTCGCAGCGGTCACCTGAGGTCCCAGGCCTGTCACACCAAGGAGGGAATCAGCGGGCGTGGCTTTTTCTGAACGTTTGCGGGGAGGGACCGCCGATGAAAGTCTCTCCCGTGTCACTGATCGGTGAGTCCGAGGTTCTCCTTTTTCAGTCCCCTGCCTGTCTCTCCTCATCACACAGTCCGTTACCTCAGTCCTCTCTCTCCCACACGGCTTCTTGTCTCCTCCCAGGCTCTCAGCCAACTGCCACCTGAGCGCTCCCCCTGCTCCTTTTGTCCTAGTCCTGCCCCCTGTTGCCCTGACAACTTCAGTCGCATGTCTCCCTTTGTAATCCCCCTGGTGTGGTTCCTTCAATAACCCTGATGGCGGTCTCCTTGGTTCCGGCCCGATCACTATATGGGGGTCCGCCCCACACCCATGTACTTTTCTTCTAAAAAACGTTACATCTCTGCTATGTCATCCTGGGCCTAGAGCCCGTGTGGACACTTCAGGCGTGATCGCCCTTCTAACCTGTTCCTATATCTTACACACTCTTATCCCATAGCAGCTCCTCCTATAATTAACCCTTTATGAACTTCCTACAAGATATACCTACCAAGGCCCACTAGTGTGCCCCCATCTAGTGGCCCACAACAGAACTACAATTACCCATATTTATTGGAAGCATATACTAAAAGTGCCCTCTTATAATGTTGTCAAAGGATGCACTAGCTTACCCTAATCTGTACATAAATATGCAAAACATTATACAACATAGTATATTGCAATATATTACAATCTTCACAACATGGTAACACATATAATGTGGCAGTACCAATTAGACAGGCGGTAACATATGTACTCGTGTAGCAGTAACACTACCATTTAACACATCCAATGTTAACGTATTTACACTAGGACTTCTTAAAGAGATGACATTAAAGGGCATTTTCCTTCAATCCCCTTCTAACCACCAATACAGTTATTGCACTATGCCCATATTAGCACCAAGTCACACAAAAATCTTATCTGGGATCAGAAGAAATGCCTCAACGCGTTTCCCTTCCATGGTGTAAGTTCATCAGGAGGCAAATGGTATATCCCATGTGAAAGGATCAATTACATCAGGCTCACAAGGACACTCTCGTTGCAGATGTAAATAGCCACAGACATTGGGGCTTTAAATAGCCCGCTACATCAAAACCAAGGCTTTATGGGTAAAAGAGAGAAGGTGTCTAAATAGACATTAGTAGAAACCAGCATGTTCTCTTTAGCCAAAGTGCACAAGAGCGGATGTCTATCGGACACTAGAGGTCTTATTATCGGCCTTATTTCCTGCTTCCTGTTTAGCGCGCTCCATCTGGCGCATGCGCGGTCCGCACTTATTCTCTTTGCTTTCCGAACCGCGCAAGCATAGTAGCGGTATCTGCGGAGTAACTCCTCTCACTATGCTCAGCTCTGTGTCTTAGATCAGGAGCTGTAGACTGTGGGGGCAAATCTGATTGACGTAGGGCCCGCAATCCTTGGTGTTGGGTGGATATGTTCCATCCCAAGGTCCAACTGGGTCCCGGCTTCACTATGTTAACCCAGTGTGTCGTCAGCGAGATGTACCGTCCCTGCCCACAAGCACTTGTCCATGGGTCCGTGGTTAGGTGGATTTTCCCAGTAACAGCATTGTGTAATGCTTGTGTAATGCCTGGACAACACACCGGGAGTAATAGTGGCGGCTGGGGATCGAGTACCTTGGGACGGCCACCGCCATCAGTTCGCGGAAAGCTTCCATCTCCACAAGCCTAAAAGGCAACTTTTCGAGCGCAAGCACACGAGAAATGTGTGAATTTAGTACTGTGGCCTGTGGGGCATTGGCTGTGTATTTCCCCTTGTGTTGCAAAGTCATTATGCAATTTGTCCTGAGTACGATAATACCCGATATGTGGGGGTAAACCACTGTTTGGGCGTGTGGCAGAGCTCAGAAGGGATGGAGCGCCGTTTGACGCAAAATTGGCTGGAATTGAGATCAGGCGCCATGTCACGTTTGGAGAGCCCATGATGTGTCTGAACAGTGGAAACCCCCCACAAGTGACCCCATTTTGAAAACTAGACCCCCAAAGGAACTTATCTAGATGTGTGGTGAGCACTTTGAACCCCCAAGTGCGTCACAGTAGTTTATTACATAGAGCCATAAAAATACAAAAATCATATTTTTTTCCAGAAGAAAGATATTTTTGCCCCCAATTTTTTATTTTCCCAAGGGTACCAGGAGAAATTGGACCCCAAAAGCTGTTGTGCAATTTGTCCTGAGTACACTGATACCCTATATGTGGGGGTAAACCACTGTTTGGGCGCATGTCAGAGCTTGAAAAGGGAAGGAGCACCGTTTGACTTTTTCAACACAGAATTGGCTGGAATTGAGATCAGACGCCATGTTGTGCTTGGAGAGCCACTGATGTGCTTAAACAGTGGAAATCCCCCAATTCTAACTCCAACCCTAACCCCAATACACTCCTAACCATAATCTCAGCCCTAACCCTAGCCCTAACCCCTAGCCCTAATCCTAACCCTTGAGCTATCCCTAACCCCAACCCCAACCCTAGCCCTAACCTTAGCCCTAGCCCTAATGGGAAAATGGAAATAAATACTTTTTTTATTTTATTATTTTTCCCTAACTAAGGGGCTGATGAAGGGGGGTTTAATTTACTATTTATAGCGGGTTATTATGTTTGGCCGCTGTCACACGCTAAAATACACTTTTTATTCGAAAAATAGTTTTTGCATCACATTTTGAAAGCTATAATTCTTCCATATTTTGACCCACAGAGTCATGTGAGGTCTTATTTTTTGTGGGACGAGTTGCCATTTTTATTGGTGCCATTTTCGGGCTTGTAACATTTTTTGCCCCCGATACACTGCGATCATGTTTGATTGTAGTGTGCAGGAGGTTAATGTGCCAGGGGCGGTCCGTGACCGCCCCTGGCACATAGTATCGGGTGTCAGCTGTGATAATCAGTAGTGTTGAGCGACTTTTGGTTTTTTAGGGTCGAGTTTCGTTTCATGAAACCCGACTTTTCCAAAAGTCGGGTCGAGGAAAATCGGCCAACTATAGGGAAAAGCCGGGGTCGTCCCGAAACACGAAACCCAATGTAAGTCAATGGAGAATTAAAGTCGGCAGTGAGAGGAGGACAGGAAACACACCAACAGTGCCCATTTGAATGCCAAAAGCATAAATTCTTGTTACTGAAGCTTGTCAACCTTAATTAACTTCATAATACTAGTTACGCACTGAAAAATGGGGGTTATTTGGCTACAGTTGTGGGGGGGGAGGGCTGGCTCCAGGTTTTCGTGGCCCCAGGGCCAAAGAGCGCCCCTTTAACACATACCACAACTCATGATGCTCCGATACGGCAGAGAAATAGCAGTATAGTACAATGAAAAATACTTCACTTCTTACATCTCATGACTGATATCCATTTTAAATTCTCCAATACCTCCAAAAACGGACAGTATATAACTCCATACAGTATTATGGCCAGCGCTTAGTGCGCTATACAGAGTAATGAGGCCCATATATTTCTCCATATGGAATCATTATTCCCATATAATGTTTCAGACTGTATATGATGAGCTCCAAATAATGCTACAGTGTATGTTGGTCCCAATGGATGAAGCTCCACTGTCTTATGGGCCCAAATAATGCTCCATATATAATGGGCCCCATTTCTACTGCTCTAGTGTATAATGGGCCCTGTAAATGCTGCTCCAGTGTCTGATGTCCACCTTTGGAATGCTCCAGTGTATGATGGGCCCCATATATCATTCACCAGAGTATAGTGCTCCCCAAAAATTGCTGTCCCAACAATGAAAACAATTACATAAGTCTCCTTGCTAGGGAATCCCTGCACTACTCTGAACTCCTTGTCGTCCCCATCTTCCATCTCACTGCACTTGGCTGTTTAGGCCCTCCCACCGGCAGAGACACTTTTGCGTACTATGCGGTGCCCTGTGTCAGTGCCATCGCCCATGAGTATGCCCCCCCACCTGCTTAAGGAACCTGCACTTTCATCTGCACCTTCCTCTTTGTCACCGTGTAAGGTGGTATAGTATGCGGGAAGGGGAACCTGAGTTTCCTCTGGGTCAGATTCTGGCTGTGTAGAGTGCGAGGGGAATGTAGTGGTCTGGGTCAATGTACCAGAAGCATCATCCAGCAGTGGCTGGGCCTCAGTGCTCTTGTGGCGTCCCCAAGAGTACGGTCGCCACTGTGGCATTGCCTTCCTCCTAGGGAGTGTGTTGTCAAGCTTGGGAGCAACGAAGGATCTCTCTAGCAGTGAAACCAATACACAACACATTTCCCACTCCAGGCCAGCAGGGAGAACTCTGAACCTGACTGCTGAGGAGCTGCTCTCTGTGGTCGGGAGGAGGTAAGTTAGGGCACTCTGTGCAGGGAAGGGAAAGTGTGTGGACGTGAGAAGGGGAGCTGGAGGATGAGCAGAGTTAAAGCTCACTCCTAGCTGGAGCGCATGGTCCAGATTCCAGTCTCCGAGTTTGTAGGGACACTCACGTTCCTGCAGCAGAAACCGGGGGAAGTAGCAGCTATAAATGCTCTGTACCCAACTAAAGCTCGGAGGCCCCAGCATCGACGTGTGCGAGGCAGAAGGAAAAGGCTACAGCTGTCTGCCATACAAGAAAAGTCTGAGGAACATCTGTTAGACAGGAGGCGTTTCAGTGAACCATGGTCCTGTGAGTGCTTCCCCCACAAGCGCTAGAAAGGAGACGTTCAGGAAGGTACATGTTGGCGGAGTGTTGGAAGGGAGCTTTCCATTCTGGTCCCGGAGGATGGCAGAGGTCCTGACCCGGAGGACACAGCACGGAGGCAGGCATCTGTGTAACCTGCAGACTGTGAGTAAAGCTTTGGAACTGCACGCTCTGGTGTCCTACAGTTATTCCAGCACCGCTACATCTGGGTACCAGCATCTACACCGCCTGTGCCTTTCCCCCATCACTACATCTACACTTCCCTGGGACTCCAGCTCCACCTGTGGGGAGCTCCACCATCTTTGCTGCACAACACCATCAGTCCCAGAGGATCTGCATGCAGCGTCGGCCTAACATCTATGTTTCCGAACCCCACAGGTGGCGTCAAACTATCTATATAAACTCTTTACCATTATACCACACCATTTACATGGGCGCCCAGGGCCACCGTCCGGGTCACCACTGCTGTGACACATCCCACTGACACCGGCCCGGTACCGAGTACCCCACAGCCCTGGGAGGGCGACCCATATGCCGACTGCTGATCGGGTGGCGTTATGCCCACGAACCTCCAAACAGCGTCCCTGAAGGCAAAGTTTTTGGTTTCCGGGGGTAGTATGATTGCAAAGCTGAACCTTAAAGGAATGTCCAAAAGGGCACCACCAGGAGTGGAGCCTGTGGCTTAATTGGACTGCACCCGGGAAACCTCTACCATACAAACTACAGAAAAGATGGACAGATTGCAAGCTTTGTCGATTCTGTGTGTGGTGTGGTATGTCTGTTTGTAGTTGTGCTAGCGATTTCTCAGCTTTATTCCGTTAACGACCGAGACTCCGGCATGGCCCCGCGGTACGCGTCAAGCTTACTAGAGGGATACGCGAGGCTGTGGCACGTGAGATCGAGCAATAACAGGTCTAGCATTCCAGTACATGTCCGGGGCTGCATGCACGCTACACTGAAAGGACCATCTTTTGTCGCTTACAGGTGCAGATAACCTGCTGAGCTCCGTTAGTGATGGGGATCTGGGATTCAGATTATTCCCCGCGAACGATGATTTCCCAGTAAGTTCAGGTCAACCGCAATTCCGGAGTTAGGCCTAACCGTCATTCCTGAAAAAATTACGTGTCCAAACCACAGGTGCTGTAGCTTGCTTAACAGCTCGGCAGCCGTTCTCAGGCCCAGTATGGATTCAACAACATTGTAGAAAGTTGATAAAGGGTACAGTTTCACCGGATAACACGTATATATGTAGCCTAGTTTACACATTAAAAATATATGTCTATAGATCAGGAGGCAGACTCAGATGTTCTCAGGCCCAGTATGGATTTGACCAGATGGTACAAAGTTGAGAAAGGGTACTTTATCACTGGATAGCAGGTATATATAGCATAGTTTAAACATGTAAAATCTCCGTGTTCTCAGTATGGATTACACAGCAATCTAAAAAGTGGAAAAAAGGAAATGCATTTGAGGCGTACACAACTATATACTTTTGGTGTTATTTTTAAATCTTCATATATATTTCTGTCTCAGTAGTACAGTCCAGCCTCTCCGCAATAGGAAATGAGATGCATACAATTAGTGACATAAAGGCTATTGATTGCAGAAATCTAGGAAATTATTCACGGGAAAAACTTCCGTCACAATTCTCATAGGTGATGCTGACCCTCAATTAATTTGTGTGTTGAGACAGTGAAAACATTTTTTTGTGAATAAAGTCTTGCTGTATCGCACTTCCGTTGATTCCATCACTGTTACTCATCTCAATCCAATTTTTATCACAGGGAGCGATGTAAACATGGTGCTCACTGGCTATCATGATCTGTCACGTAACTTTGGAGTGCAAAAGACAGAAGCCACAGGCCGTAGGCGATTCTATTTGATTGGCATGAGAGGGCACATTTTGAAATGTGCGCCGGAATGTCACACGTTTGTGAGTAGGAAAACTGTGAAAGCTGATGATAAACCACCGCTGCATGTAATTGTGAGTCGCCGTCCATAAGAAATGGAAGCCACTGATCATCTGGAGCTAGAGCCAGGCCAGCAGGACAGGGCATAGCTACATCTTAACCATCATCTTTCAGTTCAATCAATTTGTAGTGGCAGTCCCAGTGAAGGATTTGACAGCCCAGACTACACAGCGGAGGAGCAGGGAGAGGTAAACATTGCAAATGCTGGGGCCCTGCCCAAGCAAGGGGGGCACACTCGTGGGCGTCGGTACTGGCACTGGGCCCCTCATAGTACGGCGGTGTGTCTGACGGCGGGTGTGCACCACCACTGTCAGAGACACTTGATTGCACTATGAGGGACCCTATGCCAGTGTCCGTGCCCAAGAGTCAGCCTACCCACCTGTCCAGGGCAACGGCACTCGCACGGTTTTGTGCGCTAGGTGGTGACCCTGGCCATGGGGGGGCCGCCCACTTAGGGAGGTTAACAAAGTGGCATATGTAGATGTGGGTCATTCAGCTGCTGCAAAAGGCGAAATACACTCACTGGCCACTTTATTAGGTACACCATGCTAGTAAGGGGTTGGACCCCCTTTTGCCTTCAGAACTGCCTCAATTCTTCGTGGCAGAGATTCAACAAGGTGCTGGAAGCATTCCTCAGAGATTTTGGACCATATTGACATGATGGCATCACACAGTTGGCGCAGATTTGTCGGCTGCACATCCCTGATGCGAATCTCCCGTTCCACCACATCCCAAAGATGCACTATTGGATTGAGATCTGGTGACTGAGGAGGCCATTTGAGTACAGTAAACTCATTGTCATGTTCAAGAAACCAATCTGAGATGATTCGAGCTTTATGACATGGCGCATTATCCTGCTGAAAGTAGCCATCAGATGTTGGGTACATTGTGGTCATAAAGGGATGGACATGGTCAGCAACAATACTCAGGTAGGCTGTGGCGTTGCAACGATGCTCAATTGGTACCAAGGGGCCCAAAGAGTGCCCAGAAAAAATTCCCCACACCATGACACCACCACCACCAGCCTGAACCGTTGATACAAGGCAGGATGGATCCATGCTTTCATGTTGTTTACGCCAAATTCTGACCCTACCATCCGAATGTCGCAGCAGAAATCGAGACTCATCAGACCAGGCAACGTTTTTCCAATCTTCTACTGTCCAATTTCGATGAGCTTGTGCAAATTGTAGCCTCAGTTTCCTGTTCTTAGCTGAGAGGAGTGGTACCCAGTGTGGTCTTCTGCTGCTGTAGCCCATCTGCCTCAAAGTTCGACGCACTGTGCGTTCAGAGATGCTCTTCTGCCTACCTTGGTTGTAACGGGTGGCAATTTGAGTCACTGTTGCCTTTCTATCAGCTCGAACCAGTCTGCCCATTCTCCTCTGACCTCTGGCATCAACATGGCATTTCCGGCCACAGAACTGCCGCTCACTGGATTTTTTTTCTTTTTCGGACCATTCTCTGTAAACCCTAGAGATGGTTGTGCGTGAAAATCCCAGTAGATCAGCAGTTTCTGAAATTCTCAGACCAGCCCTTCTGGCACCAACAATCATGCCACGTTCAAAGGCACTCAAATCACCTTTCTTCCCCATACTGATGCTCGGTTTGAACTGCAGGAGATTGTCTTGACCATGTCTACATGCCTAAATGCACTGAGTTGCCGCCATGTGATTGGCTGATTAGAAATTAAGTCTTAACACACAGTTAGACAGGTGTACCTAATAAAGTGGCCAATGAGTGTAGGTCAAGTTCGCGGAATAGGAGGAGGACCAAAGCAAGCCATTTTTCTGGCAACCTATGTGTTATCAAGGGAAGGTGGGACAAAATCCTTGGAAACCCATGCATGGTTCATTTTAATGAAGGTTAGATCATCCACATTTTGGGTTGACAGACGGGTCCTTTTTTCTGTCAGGATTGATCCAGCTGCACTGAAGACTCTTTCCGATAGCACACTTGCAGCTCGGCAAGCGAGCTCCTGTAAGGCATATTGTGCCAATTCAGGCCAGGTGTGCAGTTTAGCGGCCCAATAGTCAAAGGGGAATGACCTGTGTGGGAGAACATCGATATGGGAGGAAAAGTAGTTGTTAACCATACTTGACAACTGCTGTCTCCTGTCACTTTCCATCGATGCAGTATTACCAGTTGTGTGAGCGGTCCGTGAAAAATCAGTCCACAACATTGTCATGAAACCCCTGCCTCCAACGCCACTTCTGCTGTGTGCACCACGAACACCTCTGCCAAGCTGCCCCCGGCCCGTACGGCTCGTGTGAGAACCATCACCGCTGCTGTGTGCTGGGAATGCCTCAACCAACCGGTTAACCAGAGTTGCTTGTTTAGTAGCCAATATTAGGTCAAGGTTCTCCTGTGGCATGATGTTTTGTAATTTGCCTTTATAGCGAGGATCCAGGATGCTGGCCAACCAGTAGTCATCATCGTGCATCATTTTGGCAATGCGTGGGTCCCTTTTTAGGATCTGCAAGGCATAATCTGACATGTGGGCCAATGTTCCCGGTGTCAATGATGCACTGCGAGTGCTGGGTGGAGGAGCACTTTCTGGCAAATCCACATCCCTCCAGTCACGCACAAACCCTGTACCAGACCTTTGCCACGCCAACATTTTCACTTGCCCCACGAGATGCATCCTCCTCCCCTAAGTAATCATCCCCATCATCATCCTCCTCCTCCTCTTCTTCCTCCACCTCGTCCAGGAGAGGTCCCTGAGCAGACAATGGCTGAATGTCATCAAGGATTCCCTCCACCTCTTCTTCCTCGTCAACATTGGCTGCAGACGCCTGCTCCTTAAGGTGCGTCAAAGTTTGCATGAGCAGACGCATAAGTGGGATGCTCATGCTTAGGATGGCGTCGTCTGTGCTTACCAGCCGTCGTTAATGGAATAAAGCTGAGAAATCGCTAGCACAACTACAAACGGACATACCACACCACACACAGAATCGACAAAGCTTGCAATCTGTCCATCTTTTCTGTAGCTTGTATGGTAGTGGTTTCCCGGGTGCAGTCCAATTAAGCCACAGGCTCCACTCCTGGTGGTGCCCTTTTGGACATTCCTTTAAGGTTCAGCTTTGCAAACATACTGCCCCCGGAAACCAAAAACTTTGCTATCAGGGACGCTGTTTGGAGGTTCGTGGGAATAACGACGCCCGATCAGCAGTCGGCATATGGGTCGCCCTCCCAGGGCTGTTGGGTACTCGCTACCGGGCCGGTGTCAGTGGGATGTGTCACAGCAGCGGTGACCCGGACGGTAGATATTTTGACGCCACCTGTGGTGTTCGGCAACATAGATGTTAGGCCGACGCTGCATGCAGATCCTCTGGGACTGATGGTGTTGTGCAGCAAAGATGGTGAAGCTCCCCACAGGTGGAGCTGGAGTCCCAGGGAAGTGTAGATGTAGTGATGGGGGAAAGGTACAGGCAGTGTAGGTGCTGGTACCCAGATGTAGCGGTGCTGGAATAACTGTAGGACACCAGAGCGTGCAGTTCCAAAGCTTTACTCACAGTCTGCAGGTTACACAGATGCCTGCCTCCGTGCTGTGTCCTCTGGGTCAGGACCTCTGCCAACCTCCGGGACCAGAATTGAAAGCTCCCTTCCAACACTCCACCAACATGTACCTTCCTGAACGTCTCCTTTCTAGTGCTTGTGGGGGAAGCACTCACAGGACCGTGGTTCACTGAAACGCCTCCTGTCTAACAGATGTTCCTCAGACTTTACTTGTATGGCAGACAGCTGTAGCCTTTTCCTTCTGCCTCGCACACGTCGATGCTGGGGCCTCCGAGCCTTAGTTGGGTACAGAGCATTTATAGCTGCTACTTCCCCCGGTTTCTGCTGCAGGAATGTGAGTGTCCCTACAAACTCGGAGACCGGAATCCGGACCATGCGCTCCAGCTAGGAGTGAGCCTTAACTCTGCTCATCCTCCAGCTCCCCTTCTCACGTCCACACACTTCCCCTTCCCTGCACAGAGTGCCCTAACTTACCTCCTCCCGACCACAGAGAGCAGCTCCTCAGCAGTCAGGTTCAGAGTTCTCCCTGCTGGCCTGGAGTGGGAAATGTGTTGTGTGTTGGTTTCACTGCTAGAGAGATCCTTCGTTGCTCCCAAGCTTGACAACACACTCTCTAGGAGGAAGGCAATGCCACAGTGGCGACCGTACTCTTGGGGACGCCACAAGTGCACTGAGGCCCAGCCACTGCTGGATGATGCTGCTGGTACATTGACCCAGACCACTACATTCCCCTCGCACTCTACACAACCAGAATCTGACCCAGAGGAAACTCAGGTTCCCCTTCCCGCATACTATACCACCTTACACGGTGACAAAGAGGAAGGTGCAGATGAAAGTGCAGGTTCCTTAAGCAGGTGGGGGAGCATACTCATGGGTGATGGCACTGGCACAGGGCACCGCATAGTACGCAAAAGTGTCTCTGCCGGTGGGAGGGCCTAAACAGCCAAGTGCAGTGAGATGGAAGATGGGGACGACAAGGAGTTCAGAGTAGTGCAGGGATTCCCTAGCAAGGAGACTTATGTAATTGTTTTCAATGTTGGGACAGCAATTTTTGGGGAGCACTATACTCTGGTGAATGACATATGGGGCCCACCATACACTGGAGCATTCCAAAGGTGGACATCAGACACTGGAGCAGCATTTACAGGGCCCATTATACACTAGAGCAGTAGAAATGGGGCCCATTATATATGGAGCATTATTTGGGCCCATAAGACAGTGGAGCTTCATCCATTGGGACCAACATATACTGTAGCATTATGTGGAGCTCATCATATACGGTTTGAAACATTATATGGGAATAATGATTCCGTATGGAGAAATATATGGGCCTCATTACTCTGTATAGCGCACTTAGCGCTGGCCATAATACTGTATGGAGTTATATACTGTCCGTTTTTGGAGGTATTGGAGAATTTAAAATGGATATCAGTCATGAGATGTAAGAAGTGAAGTATTTTTCATTGTACTATACTGCTATTTCTCTGCCGTATCGGAGCATCATGAGTTGTGGTATGTGTTAAAGGGGCGCTCTTTGGCCCTGGGCCCACGAAAACCTGGAGCCAGCCCTCCCCCCCACAACTGTAGCCAAATAACCCCCATTTTTCAGTGCGTAACTAGTATTATGAAGTTAATTAAGGTTGACAAGCTTCAGTAACAAGAATTTATGCTTTTGGCATTCAAATGGGCACTGTTGGTGTGTTTCCTGTCCTCCTCTCACTGCCGACTTTAATTCTCCATTGACTTACATTGGGTTTCGTGTTTCGGGACGACCCCGACTTTTCCCTATAGTCGGCCGATTTTGCTCCACCCGACTTTTGGAAAAGTCGGGTTTCATAAAACAAAACTCGACCCTAAAAAAACAAAAGTCGCTCAACACTACTAACTACCTTGCCTGCCTCAAGATGTACACTGTCCAGCCATGACTCAGTTTGTCGCTGAAAGTACTCGGCCAGCACCTCGGCGGTGTGTCTGTCGCCCAAACACATCATCTGCAACACAGCCTGCTGACGCTTTCCACTAGCTGCTCGATAGGGGGACACCTCGTGTGCAACAGTGGCAGCAGCAGATGGAGTGCTCGTACGACTGCGCTCTGTGGACGAGCTTTCGCTTCGGGAGGAGGAGGAGGAGGGTCGAATGCCTACAGCCAACTGTTTCCTATACCATGGGCTAGGCAGCACTGTCCCACCACCGCTGTCCCCTGTGGACCCTGCATCCACCACATTAACCCAGTGCGCAGTGATGGACACGTAACGGCCCTGGCCATACCGACTGGACCATGCATCAGTTGTGAGGTGCACCTTTCCACTCACTGACTGCTTGAGTGCATGGACAATGCGGTCTTTCACATGAAGGTGGAGGGCTGGGTTGGCTTTGCGAGAGAAGAAGTGGCGACTGGGTAGGTCATAGCGTGGTACTGCGCTTTCCACTAACTGATAGGGCATCATCTCTAACAAGATTAGTTTGGCAATGTGGGCGTTCAAACCCAGTGTACGCGGATGAGAGACTGAGTACTTTCTTGACCTACTCATAGTGTCTGAGAGGGTGAGCTGGACTTGAGAGCTACATATGGTGGAAGTAGCGGTGGACAGGGCGGACTGAGAGAGGGTTGATGATGGTGATGGAGTTGGTGTTCTTTCTGATGGCCTAGATTCAGTCTTTCGTTGCTATAACAGTGGGATTCCCTGACTGCTGAGGCCTTGCAACGACACCTCAACATTTGCTGCTGTGCTAACCGGTGGGCTTACAGTGGGGGAAACAATGTAGCGTTGCTGACTACCTTCTTTGTGATCAGTTGCACATGTGGTACTTGAGGTTTGGTGTTGTGTCCACGCTTGCAAGTGCATGCTGGTTAAATGTCTAAGCATGCAACTGGTATTCAAATTTTTCAGATTTTTCCCTTGGCTAAAGGTCTTTCCGCACTTCTTACAGATAACCTTGGCCTGATCATGAGGATTTTGTTCAAAAAAGTGCCACACTGCACTCTTCCTACTTTGGCAGACATTTTGCGGCCTAGCACGCTGTGATATTTTGACCCTCTGGACAAGCTGTCCAGCAACTCTTTTGATTTTTGGAACCTGTCTTTGGAGTGCTCCGGGCCTGCCAGATAACAGCTGTTGCGATGTCGATGTCTGCTGTGGATGCTCCTCCTCCTCATCTGAGCTATTGGAAGCATCACCCTCTTCCCCCAATGGATGCCAATCTGGGTCAACAACTGGGTCATCCATCACCTCCTCTTCAATGTCTTGTGCACCTTCCTCTGTGTCACCGTGTATGGTAGTATAGTGTGCGGGAAGGGGCACCTGAGTCTCATCAGGGTCAGAATCTGGCTCTGTACACAGCAAGGACAATGTAGTGCTCTGAGTGAATGTGCCAGCAGAATCATCTATCAGTGGCTGTGCATCAGTGCACTCCATGTCAGATTCATCTTGGCCTGGGTAATTCACCATTTCACTTGATAATCGAGGCATGGTATGTGAAAACAGCTCCATGGAGTAATCAGTAGTATGGCCTGCATCATCCTTCAATCTTGGTTGGGGTGAAGGACACAAGGAAAGGTGTGGTTCATGAACATGAGCCTCCAATGACGACTCAGTGCTTTTATTTTTTACAACTTCAGAAGAAGAGGCGATAGAGCTGGAGGCTGAGTCAGCAATGTAAGCCAAAACTTTTTCCTGAAGCTCTGGCTTTAAAAGCGGTTTGCCAACTCCTAGAAAACTAAGCTTTCGAGGCCTTGTGGAGCCAGACGATGATGCAGGCTCAACACCTCCTGCATTCGGTCCTATTTTGGTTTAGCCACTACCATCAGATCCACCACCAACACCATCATTACCAGCTGCCAACCCCCGCCCAATTCCACGGCCTCTTCCACCAGCCTTCCTCATTTTTGGTAGAAATGTAGACAAAATCCAACAAACTATATAGTAATGTAAAACAAGGTACAAGGTGTCTATAGGACAGGGGAGATTTTGAATTTCTGCACACACTTGTGGACACTGGACACTTTTGGATTGTATGAGGCCCACTGAATATCACAGCGCTATGTCACAGGCTCGATGTCGCAGGTGTGAAAAATGTCACTAGAGGATAACGGAGATTTTGAATTTCTGCTCACACTTGTGGACACTGGACACTTTTGGATTGTGTGAGGCCCACTGAATATCACAGCGCTATGTCACAGGCTCGATGTCGCAGGTGTGAAAATGTGACTAGAGGATAACGGAGATTTTGAATTTCAGCACACACTTGTGGACACTGGACACTTTTGGACTGTGTGAGGCCCACTGAATATCACAGCGCAATGTCACAGGCTCGATGTCGCAGGTGTGAAAAATGTGACCAGAGGATAACGGAGATTTTGAATTTCAGCACACACTTGTGGACACTGGACACTTTTGGACTGTGTGAGGCCCAGTGAATATCACAGCGCTATGTCACAGGCAGAAATTGGCTAGTGTATGACAAACTACAAGGTGTATATAGAATTGGGCAGAATAGGAATCTCCCTAGAGTGTAGGTCTGTAAGAACGGAACAAGTCCTTGACTTATCCTTACAGAGCGACACACAGATAGCTTCACTGTGGCCGTGATAATAGCCGTTACACGGTACTGAGAGAGGAGCGTGCACGTACACAGCTGTTCGGTGTACGTAAAATTGTCAAGCTCCGTGTTTTTTAAGTATACGGACTGACACACGCTGTCTCTCTATAGTTTTGAATGTAATCAAACAGCAAATATATTTAACTGTTTGAAAACTAGACAAAACTAGAAGGTGCAGGTCTGTAAGAATGGAACATGTCCTCGACTTATCCTTACAGAGCGACACACAGATAGCTTCACTGTGGCCGTGATAACAGCCGTTACACGGTACTTAGAGAGGAGCGTGCACGTACACGGCTGTCCGGTGTACGTAAAATTGTCAAGCTCCGTGTTTTTTAAGTATACGGACTGACACACTCTGTCTCTCTATAGTTTTGAATGTTATCAAACAGCAAATATATTTAACTGTTTGAAAACTAGACAAAACTAGAAGGTGCAGGTCTGTAAGAATGGAACATGTCCTCGACTTATCCTTACAGAGCGACACACAGATAGCTTCACTGTGGCCATGATAACAGCCGTTACACGGTACTGAGAGAGGAGCGTGCACGTACACGGCTGTCCGGTGTACGTAAGATTGTCAAGCTCCGTGAATTTTAAGTATACGGACTGACACACGCTGTCTCTCTATAGTTTTGAATGTGATCAAACAGCAAATATATTTAACTATTTGAAAGCTAGACAAAATTAGAAGGTGCAGGTCTGTAAGAACGGAACATGTCCTCGACTTATCCTTACAGAGTGACACACAGATAGCTTCACTGTGGCTGTGATAACAGCCGTTACACTGTACTGTGTGAGGAGTGTGCACCGCTGTATGGTGTGAAAAAATGCACGCTCAGTACCTCACCAGGACAAAAAAAAAAATTGGGATTGCTTTTAAAAAAGCAGTTTGCAGAGCAGTGGGTAAACAGCAATGCAGCCGTCAGGAAGCCTTAGAAGGCAGCCTAACAACCAACACCGCTGATCCAGCAAAATATAGCCTCCACTTGCACTGCACACACAGTGACTGGTGTGTTGTACAGGCAAAATCGCTAGCAGCAGAAGCAGTTTTTGGTGTCTTCTTCCCTGCCTAACGCTCTCCCTACAGAATCAGCAGCAGCAGCAGCTCTCCCTATTCTGAGATCAGCATGAGTAACATGGCGGTCGGCGTGCACGCCCTTTTATACCCCCTGTGACGCCCACCAAAGCAAGCCAATCACTTGCATGCCCTTCTGAAAGATGGTGGTGACCCCTGCCTATGTCATCATGTTGCCCACAGTGTCCGTGGATCCTGATTGGCTGAAAAAGAGTGCAAAACAAACTTTTGAAACGCGACTTTGGCGCTTAAGTTGCCGACCTCGTGGCCGACCTCATCCTAGGGTCGGGTTTCGTTTCATGAAACCCGACTTTGCCAAAAGTCGGCGACTTTTGAAATTTTTCGACCCGTTTCGCTCAACTCTACTTGTCGGTACAATACTGTAGCTTTCTCTTAAGCCGCTGACATCGGGTGCTGCTGGTCAGAAATTGATATATTCATAAGGCCAGCACATTTGGTCCTTGTCTCACAGCAACTCTGGCTCTAAAATGGCTGCCAAGTCCAAGTGACCCATCAACTGCCTTGTGAAGCCACACCCAGTTTGAACCAACTTAATGGGAATGAACAAGAGCAAGCCGTAAAAAAATACTGACCAGCAGATTGCAGCGTAGCGAGTGAATACCTTTAGCAGGTAACGAACAAATGTTGAATGTATTTTCTAAGATAGGCAAACCAACCAGCTGAATAGTAATTACATTTGGGGGAACAGCATACTCCTCGTCTGAAATTCCATTAGGGATTTCACTATTGAACTAATGTCCTTTGAATATAGTCCAAAAACCTGTAATGGTAAATGCATGCTATTTGTGCAACAATAAACACTTGATTGTATAATTTTATTTTCCATTTTTTCCTGTTCCACCTCATATTCTGCTTCTTGAGCCACATTCTGCTTTGTGTATTCTAGCACCCGCAGATCCACCAGCTGCTCTTCTCCTTCCTCTTCATCTTCTTTCTCTTGTTCTCAGCGTTGACGTGTTTGATCTCTGCCTAGATTTCCTGCTTTTCTTTTCCATGTCCCTGTAGTCTTCCATCTGTAGCGCCTTCAGGTAGTGGAGCATCTGTGGGGCTTCTTGGTCTTGCTGAATTTCTTTCTCATCCTTCTGCTCCATGCGCATGGTATTGGTACGCTGTAGCAGGTATTTAACCCCCTGCTGGGCCTCCACCTCCAGCTCGCTTAGCTTATCGTTCTTCTTGTGGAGCATTTCTTTCTGTTTCATGAAGTTTTTTTGATCATTAACGGCATCAATGGCAGCCTCTTTTTCCTTTTTCATAGCCTGCATTACTTTCTCCTGCTCCACTTTAGTTGGGACTCATGCCCGGTCCTTAACACGATGCAATTCGTGGTTGGTCTTGATCAAGGACAGGCCAGAGGAGTCCTCTGAGGGCACAATTAGGTCCTGAATCAGGTTGCTGGTGAGGATCCGGATGGTCTCAGGCTTGTGACCCCGTGATGGTGCTGATGCCGCTTTACGACATCCGATTTTGCCTTTCTTTGCAATTGGAGCCTCATTTCTTGCATGTTGCTTTAATCCAAACAGACGCTAGTCTTTCTCCAAGCTCAGGGCCTTGGTATGGTATGTTTTGGGTTTTGGTCGATGGGACCTGACCAACCTGTAGCTGGCATGTCTCTGGCAAGTCTGTTCTTAGCTGGCTCCAGTTACTGCTCTTCTTGCTTAGCATACGCTGAAAAGAGTTGAATCTAATCAAAACTTGTTCTCAATTGAATGGGAGCCTCACACTGGTAGCTTGGAAGAGTAAAGGACAAACCCAGTGATTGGCTTTATCTTTAAAGAACTTAAGGTCCCGTTACATGACCTTAAGATGAGAATTTTGGCTCATCTTTCATCGTTTTTAAGAAATCTCAAGATGGAAGAGGCCAGGAGCCATTTGGTGAGCTGCATTTCTTGCTACATGTTCACAGATTTACCAGTGGAAAAGCCAAACTTCACATGCCACAAATGCAAGCTTGTGTCCCTGTTGGAGGAAAAGTTGCAAAATCTCGAAGAGAGGTTAGCTACATTGAAGATCATTAAGGAAGGTGAAGAGTTCTTGGACAGAGCAGAATTATCTCTTCATGTTACAGAAAGAGAAGAAATTCGAAGTGCACCTGAAGAAACAGAGGAATGGAGACATGTGACCCAGAGAAGCAGGAGGATCAGGAGGCAGTCAGCACCCATACTGCTCAGAAACCAGTACCAGGCTCTCACGCAGGAAAACAATGAAGAAATACATCAGGATAAGACTTTGCCAACAAACAGCAACCTTGTACGCCTTCAGAGTCCTCCTGGATGGAGAAAGAAAAATGTTGTGAAGAAGAAACGGAGAGTGGTGGTCATGGGGGATTCACTGTTGAGAGGAACAGAGGCCGCTATCTGCAGACCGGATATAACTTCAAGAGAAATGTGCTGTCTTCCAGGTGCAAAAATTAAAGATGTGTCTGACAGGATATCAGTACTCTTCAGACCTACAGATGACTTCCCATTCCTGCTACTACATGTGGGGACAAATGACACCGCAAGAAACGACCTGGAAACCATCTGCAGAGACTTTGAAGACTTAGGCAAGAAAGTGAAAGAACTGGGAGCGCAGGTGGTCTTCTCTTCCATCCTCCCAGTGGATGGCCATGGAACAAGGAGGTGGAATAAGATTCTGCAAGTGAACAACTGGCTACGTCGATGGTGCCGTCAGCAATGATTTGGATTTCTGGATCACGGAGTGAACTACTTATACGATGGACTACTTGCTAGAGATGGGGTGCACCTTACGAAGACTGGAAAGCATGTATTTGGAAGTCGCCTTGCTACACTTGTAAGGAGAGCTTTAAACTAGAACAACATGGGAAGGGAAGCAAAAGACCAGAAAAAGCCATACACCTGACAAATGCTATTGAGAACTCTGCTATTAGAAGTGGAAAGGAAGAACAAAGACGAAAGAATCTAATTAATAAAAATATTGGAGAAAGAGAAACCAATCACAAACTAAAATGTTTCTATACTAATGCACAAAGCATGGGCAACAAACAAGGAGAATTGGAACTACTAACACAGGAAAAGAAATATGATGTCATTGGAATCACTGAAACTTGGTGGGACAATACACATGATTGGAATACAAGACTAGAAGGATACAACTTATTTGCAAGAAACAGACTTGATAAACGAGGAGGGGGTGTTGCATTGTATGTTAGAAACGCGTATATCTGCACAGAGATTGAAGCTTCAGAGACTGGGAGTTCTGTGGAAACTGTTTGGGTAAGAATACAAGGACAGAACAATGGAAAGGACACCATTGTAGGCATTTACTACAGGCCGCCTGTGCAAGCTGAAGATATGGATGAACTCTTTATGCATCAAATGGCCAAGTTCGCAAAAAAATATGACATAGTTGTCATGGGAGATTTCAACTATCCAGACATTTGTTGGGAATCTCTCTCAGGCAAAACTAACAGGTCAAGGAAATTCTTATCCTCTCTTGCTGACAACTTTATCTTCCAAAAGGTAGGGGAGAAAACAAGGGGAACTGCTACCTTGGATCTAATCCTTATAAACAGGGAGGAAATGGTTGAGGAGGTAAAAGTGGCTGGAACCCTAGGAGGTAGCGACCATGCTATTTTAGAATTTTGCATAACTAAAGGAGGAAGACCTGTGAAGACTCAGACGTCAAGGTTAGATTTCAGAAAGGCAGATTTTAAGGGATTCAGAAAGATAATTGGAGGGATCCAATGGCTGGATATCCTTAAAGACAAAAATGTCCAGGAAGGATGGGAAATCTTGAAAAATGAAATTCTCAAAGCACAGTTGTTAACAATTCCGAAAAGAGGGAAAAATAGGAAGCATTTAAGGAAACCAGGATGGGTGAACACAGAACTTAAGCACATGCTAAAAAGGAAGAAAAAAATGTTTATAAAATGGAAAGAGGGAGGCATATCTAAAGAAGAATATAATGCTGTCTGCAGAACCTGCAGGGCACAAATCAGATTATCTAAAGCTGACAATGAATTGAGGCTTGCAAGAGATGTCAAAAGCAATAATAAAGGATTTTGGGGATATGTCAAAAGTAAAAGAAAAGTCAAAGATGCTATAGGATTTTTACAGGATGAAAATGATGAAATGGTAAGACAGGATGTTGAGAAGGCTGAACTTTTAAATTCCTATTTTGCATCTGTTTTCTCTCAGAAAGGAAATGTAACACCAACTGTTATTCACTGTCCTATTAAGGGAATAGAAGAATCCAGGATATCTATAAACAGAAAGATAGTGAGGAAACACTTAGCTAACCTAAATGAATTCAAGTCTCCAGGTCCAGATGAATTACACCCCAGAGTACTGAAGGAGATAGCAGAAGAAATTTTTGAACCCCTCTCCATAATCTTTGAAAATTCTTGGAGAACAGGAGAAGTGCCAGAAGACTGGAGAAGAGCAAATGTTGTTCCTATCTTCAAAAAGGGGAAGAAGGTGAACCCAGGCAACTATAGGCCGGTGAGTCTGACTTCTATACCAGGAAAGATCTTTGAACAAATTATTAAACAACATGTATGTCAATACCTGGATAAGAATGAAGTGATTAAACAGAGTCAGCATGGGTTTGTAACTAATAAGTCATGTCAGACTAACTTAATTTCCTTCTATGACGGTATCACTGATTGGGTGGATCAAGGAAATGCTGTAGATATAGTATATCTTGACTTCAGCAAAGCATTTGACAAAGTCTCTCATACAATCCTTATTGAAAAAATGACTAAGTATGGAATGGACAAGGCAACTGTTAGGTGGATTCATAACTGGCTTAGTGATCGGACCCAAAGAGTGGTCGTAAATGGCTGCACATCCAGTTGGAAGAATGTCTCAAGTGGGGTACCACAGGGCTCTGTCCTGGGCCCTGTATTGTTCAACATCTTTATCAACGATTTAGATGAAGGAATTGAGGGTAAACTGATTAAATTTGCTGATGACACAAAGCTAGGAGGGATAGCTAATACTAGAGAAGAGAGAGAGAGGATTCAAAAAGATTTAAATAAACTGGAGAAGTGGGCAGCAACTAACAGAATGGTTTTTAACAGGGAGAAATGCAAAGTACTACATCTGGGCAATAAAAATGAAAAAAGCATATATAGAATGGGAGGAATAGGGCTAAGTGACAGCACATGTGAAAAAGACTTGGGTATACTAATAGATCACAGACTGAATATGAGTCAACAGTGTGATGCAGCAGCAAAAAAGGCAAATGCAATTCTAGGATGTATTAACAGAAGCATACAGTCTAGATCACGTGAAGTCATTATTTCCCTCTACTCCTCTTTGGTCAGACCTCATCTGGAATATTGTGTCCAGTTTTGGGCACCACATTTTAAAAAAGACATCAACAAACTGGAGCAAGTTCAGAAAAGACCGACCAGAATGGTGACCGGTCTGCAAACCCTGTCTTATGAGGAAAGGTTACAGGATTTGGGAATGTTTAGTTTGCAAAAGAGAAGACTGAGAGGAGACTTAATAGCTGTCTACAAATATCTAAAGGGCTGTCACATTGTAGAAGGATCAACTTTATTCTCATTTGCACAAGGAAAGACTAGAAGCAATGGGATGAAACTGAATGGGAGGAGACACAGATTAGATATTAGAAAAAACTTTTTGACAGTTAGAGTGATCAATGAGTGGAACAGGCTGCCACGAGAAGTTGTGAGTTCTCCTTCAATGGAAGTCTTCAAACAGAGGCTGGACAGACATCTGACTGGGATGATTTAGCGAATCCTGCTTTGAGCAGGGGGTTGGACCAGATGGCCCAGGAGGTCCCTTCCAACTCTACGATTCTATGATTCTATGATTCTATGATTCTACATTTAGCGATACACCAGCGATCCCGACAACGATAGGACCCGGTCAGGATCGCTGGTGCATCGCTAAATGGTCGCTAGTGAGCTGCCAAACAGTCAGATCTCACCAGCGATGCAGCAGCGGTCGGCGGTTGTTACTTACCTGTCAGACGGCAGCTCTGCTGACGACTTCCTCCCGCGTCCATGGAGTCGCTCATCGGCGCCAGCAGGAAGCCGACGACGAGAAATGAACCGGGACGATCTTGCGCAATCAACGATAGCCAGCGGGGGGGCCAGTCAGAGGTGAGCGTCACATGTAGCGAGATCGCTAGCGATATCGCTGTTGCGTCACAAAATTGGTGACGCTTTAGCAATATCGCTAGCGATCTCGCTATGTGTGAAGGGGGCTTTACTGTCCATGTTCTTGACAAATTCTCTATCTTCTACTGATAAGGCTACTATATTGTCATCTTTAGTTGTGTGAAACACTGATCTTACCAAGTCGACAGTGTTGGGGAAGGAATGGCTTCAGGCAGCTATATGAGGTCTGGAGACTTCTTTCACCTCTTAATGATAAGGGCATGGCTTGCAAAAGGTTGTGCGTCCATCTCCATGCACGTAAGTCTTAAAGGAGTCAACTCCTGAACGATTCAAACATACATTTCCTATGACTACCCATCCCAAGTCCAGTCTCTGAGCATATGGGGCGTAGTCAGAACCATTACACTGTTGCTACACCTTGTGTAGAATCTCTGCATCTGTATCCATAGGTGGGATTATGCTGGCTAGGTGCCTTAAGCATGGTTGGTGAAATGCAGATTCCGGAGTAGGGATCTCATCTCTGTGGTTGTGTATTTGGTAAAGGTATTTCCTTGTCTGCATTGATGGGAGAAGAGCTGAATCCTTCCGTTCCTCTGCCACTAATCTCTATGCAGTCTGAGCAAGTGTTCTGAGTGTAGGCTTTTGTGAGTCCCTTGATTCTAAAGATATCAAAGAACTTGGGTCCAGCTAGGGACCGGTTGCTCTGATTATCAATGACGGCATACATCTTCACTGTCTAGAAAAAAAAATGGAGAGAAAAACAGGTCTGATTTGTCTGTTTTTGTAAAAAAAAAAAATTGTTGTTTTTATGTCAATTAATTGTATCATAACGTATGCCACATGCACTCCTGTTAAAAGGGAGGTGGTTATTCATCTTTGTATGCTTGGACCCGCAGAAGTGCTGGGATAGGCACAAAACGGCGGTTGTCCTCCTCCACTTTCCTGCTTCCCGTGCTTTCTATGGACTGTCCCAACACCTGAAAAAAAGGACATCATTTTTAAAGGAATGGTGAGTGCTGTTTTTTTTCTGCATTTTTCATTATTCTTTGTCCCATTTTACATGCATCACCATTCTTATATTTAAGTGGTATGCTTCACATTACCCAGTGATTCACACAACGGTTGACTGGTGCCCTTTTTTTCTTGTATCCTTTTTCAATATTTTCACTGCCTTTTCTGGTTGTCATTCTGTGTAAACCCTGATTAGGCATATCTTGGCACAGCATTTGACACTGGCCTTCCCCACCTACAGTTGTGATCAAAAGTTTACATACACCGGCAGACAGAGGCGTAGCTAGGGTTTTGGTTCAGGGGGGCGAAACTTCTGAGTGGGCCCCTAACCAGGTAACTTTGATTACAACTCAGTGACGTCCCCTAATATTGGATGTAGGAGACGACTGCGCTGTTACTGAAAATAATCTCTATATAAAGAGCAACATGGATATTACCGCCATATGGTCAGTGGTAAATACCAGTCCTACAAAACATACAAGTGATTACTGCACAGTTATAGTTGGTGTCTTACCACTGACGTTCTTTCTGATGGAATCGTTCACTTTTCACGTCTTTTCCATCTGGCCCAGACTGACATTGACAACGTCTCCAGCCAGGACTCTGCTACAGAGAATACAAGAAAGACACGTTTCACCTCTCATATTCCAGCCCCATCACATGTATCCCCAACCTGCACAAACACCTCATCCTGCTGATACCCCAATGCTGAGCTGTTGCTGCCGTACGTGTCCCTATTACTGCATCTGATACCCCAATGTTGAGCCGCTGCTGCTGTATGTGTCACTATTACTTCACCTATTGTGTGGTTCTGTGTGACCTCTAAATTCTAAAGCAGCTCTCTATAATATAGTAATGCCGGGTGCAAGTGCCCTAAAAAACATTGCCCACATATTGTCTCCTAGAATGTAATAATGCCCTCTGTGTGCCCCTTTGACAGTCACAGTAACCTGAGTTCCCTATAACAATAAGTGCCCACTTTACATTTAATAATGTCCTGAGTCTCCCCCCTGTACAGCTCCCCTATACACAGTATAATGCTCCTTCACTGTATACATACTCACCCCTTAATATCCCCCAATGATGGCTCCAACACTATATGATGGCCCCCTCACTGTAATCCCCACACTGTATGATGGCCCCCTAGATAGCCTCCATATAGTATAATACACCAGATAGTCCTCAATATAGTATTATGCAGCCCCCATAGGCAGACTCTACAGTATAATGCAGCCCCCATAGGACTGTAATGTAAGGCAGCACCCCCCGATAGGCAGACTGTAATATAAGGCAGCACTCCCCCCCCGCCATAGGCAGACTGTAGTATAAGGCAGTCTCCCCATCCCCTATAGGTAGATTGTAGTATAGGGCAGCCCCCCATCCCCTATAGGCAGACTGTAGTATAAGGCAGCACCCCCCATCCCCTATAGAAACAGAGCGAGAAAGAACAGGAGAAAGAAAGAAACAGAGAAAGAAAGATTCTATAAAGATACTATAGCAGCCCTGCTCCCATTGTAGTGCCCACCTGAGCCTCCCGCTGCAGGACATATCATGATCCGCTCACATGGCCAGCATCCCTGATTCCAAGGCGAACCCGCTGTCTGTGCTATCAGAGGACATGGTGATGGATCTGAAGCATTCCCTGAAGTCACTCCATGGTTCTGTCACAATCTCCTGAAATTACCTCATTTCCGCTTCCAGCACATCACTTCCAGTGGAACATCACATGCAAGTTTTAAAGTGCTCCTTGGGGCTCTGCCGTGTACTCCTGTGTCTGCGGGAAAGTAAGCTCCCGGCCGGGACAGCGGGGCAGACTCTCAAAATCGGGACTGTCCCGCTGGATCCGGGACATTTGTTAGGTATGAATGCTCCTCACCATACACTTTGTACACGCACGGCTCCGCACACCTCATACACACACGGTTCCGCTTTGTATGCTTCGTACACACACGGCTCCGCTCTGTACACCTTGCACACACACGGCTCCATTCAGTACACACATGGCTCCACTACGTAAACCTCGTACACACGTGGCTCTGCTCTGCTCCGTACACACATGGCTCAGCTCTGTACACTTCATACACACATGGTTCCGCTCCGCACCCCCTATACACACGGCTCCACTCAGTACACCTTGTACACAAACAGCTATGCTCTGCACACCCCATACACACATGGCGCCGCTCCGCACACCCCATACACATGCGTCTCCGCTCCATACACCTTGTACACACATGGCTCCGCTCCGCACACCCGATACACACGCGGCTCCGCTGCATACACCTTGTAGACGCATGTCTCCACTCCGCATAATCCATACACACGTGGCTCCGCTCCGCACACCTCGTACACACACTGCTCTGCTCCGTACACCTCGTACACAAAAGGCTCCGCTCACCCCATACACATGCAGCTCCACTCCTCTGTACACCTTTTACACACATAGCTCTGCTCTGTACACCTCCTACACGCGGCTAGGCTACGCTCCTCCATACACCTCATACACACATATATCTGCTCCGTACACCTCATACACACATGGCTCCGCTCTATACACCTCATACATGACTCCACTCCGTACAACTCATACACACACAGGTCTGCTACATCCACCCTGAAACCCCTCCTGCCCCCACACACAAAATTCACCTCATCCAGCACCATGACAACCAGCACAGCAGAGTCCTGCACTGAGGCCCCTGATCATGTGACCCCCTGACTCCGCCCCTTCTGTGACCTCATCACAGGTCCTGTGCGCACAGATTAGCCCACCAACATCATTGCTGGCTGTGAGGTGGGGGCCCACTGCTGGCACCAGGGCCCCCCTGCCTGCTCAGAGGCCCATAGCGGCCAGGTGGCAGAGCAGGGAGTTCGATTCTCCCTGCTCTGCCGCAGAATCTAACCGTATCGGCACGCTGTGCACGCCGATACAGTTACAGTAGTGTAGCTCCGGGTAGGCCCCCTTAGAGGCCGGGGCCACCACCCTCTCTGCCCCCCCCAGTAGCTACGCTACTGCCTGCAGAATTTTGGATTTCTTGGCCTTTTTTCAGAGAATATGAATGATAACACCAAAACATTTCTCCGCTCATGGTTGTTGGGTGAAGTCATTTATTGTAAAACTATTGTTTACTTTTTTTAAATCATAATGACATCCCAAAACATCCAAATGACCCTGAGCAAAAGTTTACATACCCCATTTCTTAATACCGTGTATTGCCCCCTCTAACATCAATGACAGCTTGAAATCTTTTGTGGCAGTTGTGGATGAGGTTCTTCATTTTCTCAGATGGTAAATAGGCCCACTCTTCTTGACAAAAAGCCTCCAGTTCCTGTAAATTCCTGGGCGGTCTATCATGAACTGCACGCTTGAGATCTCCCCAAAGTGGCTCAATGATATTGAGGTCAGGAGACTGAAATGGCCACTCCAGAACTTTCACTTTGTTCTGCTGTAGCCAATGACAGGTTGACTTTGCCTTGTGTTTTGGATCGTTGTCATGTTTCATGTTGGAATGTCCAAGTACATCCCATGCACAGCTTCCAGGCTAATGATTGCAAATTTGCCTCCAGTGTTTGCTGATAATGTGCTGCACTCATCTTTCCTTCAACTTAGACCAAGTGCTGTGGCTTTGTAGCTCACATATCCTCAAAACATCAGGGATCCACCTCCGTACTTTACAGTAGAAATGGTGTTCCTTTCATCATAGGCCTTGTTGACCTCTTTCCAATCACAGCATTTATGGTTGTGGCTAAAAAGTTCAATTTTGGTCTCATCACTCCAAATTACCTTGTTCCAGAAGTTTTGAGGCTTGTTTCTGGGCTGTTTTTATGTATTGTAGGCAAGATACTTTATGCATTTGCACAGTAATGGCATTCTTATGACTACTTGATCATGCAGCCCATTTTATCTTCAAATGCCTCCTTATTGTGCATCTTGAAACAGCCACACGGCTAGTTTTCAGAGAGTCCAGTATTTGAGCGGATGTTAATTGTGGGTTTTTCTTTGCATCTTGAACAATTTTCCTGGCAGTTGTGGGCAAAATTTTTGTTGGTCTACCTGACTGGTTTTGTTTTTACAGAGCCCCTGATGAGTGTAGAAAAAGTTTTGGTGTTATCATTCATATTCTCTGAAATAAAGCCAAGAAAGCAAAAATTCTGCTGGGGGGCGTAAACTATTGAGCACAACTGTACCTCCAAGCATAGCAGGAAACAGCTGTGGTAGAGTTTGCGTGTCAGGCCGGGGTCACACTGGCGAGGAATACGGCCGAGTGAGAGGCGCTAAAAGCACGCATTAGACACGGACCAATGATTCTCAATGGGGTCCCTCGCACCAGCCGTGTTGTGAGTTCATTTTCCCCTTCGTCACTGAGGTCTTGTGAACTCCCTATTATGGTAAAGGAAGGTAATGAGCCTGATTATCAGGCACCTGAGTCTAATGAGGATGACTGGATGAGTGGAGTCACGGACTGGATATAAGGCTGCCTACGCCCTTCTGCTCTGCGGGTGATTTCTCTGTGGACTTCTAGGACACCAGTCTGATTCCTGCTCCGCTAAAGCTAAGTTCTTTGCTTTGCCTGTTGCTTTTGTGTTTTGTTTTTGTTTTCCTTGCTTTTCTGGATTCTGCCATTCCCTGCTGGGGTGAGCTGAATCTCCTTTTGCCTGTTGCTCTGTCTTCAGAATATTCCAGAGTACTGACATAGCTTTTTGAAGCCTAGCGTCTTCAGGGCCTTTTTCACTGTCAGTCTGTTGGCTCTTATTTTCATAGGGTTTTTCACAGATTGCAGACAGCAGCCTTCCTGTCCTTTCCTATGTAGTTAGCTTGGGCCCCGTCTTTGCTCAGTCTATCTTTCTGTCTGTGTTAGTGTTTTCATCTTGCCTCACCGTCATATGTTTGGGGCTGCCTATTGCTTTGGGGTCTGCTCTGGGGCAGTTTAGATTCCCCCTTTCTTTCTTTAGGCCTATTTAATTCTCCGGCTGTGATCGAGGGGTCTAGGGCATCGTAGGAACCCCCCACGGCTACTGCTAGTTGTGTTGATAGGTTCAGGGGTCTGCAATCCGATAGCTGCCAACTTCTCTGGTTTTCTGGACTTAGCTAGCATTTCTGTTTTTGCCTCCTACGGTGACTCAATCATAACAGAATCACCCGCCATACCGCAGATCCTAGGGTACTCAATAGCAGGAAAGAATTGTGCTTAAAAAAAAAAAAAAAAAAAAAAAGGTGTGTGTATATTCTTTCCTCTATATCTCTGAGGCCGTAGGGGGAATTTTTTTTTCTCTCAATGGAGATAAAGCAATTGTCTGATCGTGTGGAGCAGCTCGCTGTGGAAGTGCGGGGAATTTCCGCCTACCTTGCTCATTCGCATGCTGTTGAACCAAAGATCCCTACACCTGATGTATTTTTTGGGGATCGATCTAAATTTTTGAGTTTCAAAAATAATTGTAAATTATTTTTTGCCTTGAAGCCTAACTCGTCAGGGAGCTCCGCGCAGCAGGTTAAAATCGTCATCTCTTTGCTGCGTGGCGATCCCCAGGATTGGGAATTTTCTTTGAAACCAGATGATCCTATTCTGACCAATGTGAATGCATTCTTTCAAGCTTTGGGGTTGTTGTATGACGAACCTAATGCTATTGATCAGGTTGAAAAGACCCTGTTGGCATTGAACTAGGGTCGAGATTCTGCAGAGTTGTACTGTCAAAAGTTCCGAAAGTGGGCGGTCCTTACTACCTGGAATGATAATGCCTTGGCTGCTCTCTTTCGGAAGGGTTTGTCAGAAGCTGTAAAAGATACTATGGTGGGATTTCCTGTTCCCTCTGGTCTGGACGATTCTATGCATTAGCCATTCAGGTTGGTCGGCGTTTGCGTGAACGCAGGATTGCACAAGAGGTGTTGCCACCGGTTGAACAGACGTCTGAACCTATGCAATGTGATAGAGTTTTGTCTAAGGCGCAACGTCAGGAGTTCAGAAGGCGTAATAAGCTGTGTTTTTTTTGTGGAGATGCCTCGCATATTATTTCTGTTTGTCCTAAACGAGAGAAACGCTTTGCACACACGTTTTCTGTTGGTGGTGTTCAACCTAAGTTTCTTCTGGCAATTACTCTGATCTGCTCCCTGTCCACATTTTCCGCCAAGGCTTTTGTGGATTCGGGAGCAGCGCTAAACCTAATGGACTTGGATTTTGCTAAACGTTGTGGATTTCCAATGACACCTCTGCAGACGACTATCCCTTTGAGGGGGATTGATGCTACTCCTTTGGCTAAAAATAAACCTCAGTTTTGGACCCAGGTGGTCATGCGGGTCGCCCCAGACCATCAAAAAATTGCAGATTTTTGGTGTTGCATGGTCTGCATGATGCCGTTGTTCTGGGGTTTCCCTGGTTGCAAATTCATAATCCAGTTTTGGATTGGAAATCTGTGTCTGTGGTGAGTTGGGGTTGTCGGTGTGCCTTTAGTGAGGCTCCAGTTTTTTCCACCTCTCATCAGTCGCATGATGTTCCTGACTATTTGGCGGACTTTTATGATGTATTTAGTAAGAATGAGTCTGCGTCCTTGCCTCCTCATAGGAGTTATGACTGTGCAATTGAACTAAGCCCGGGGTGTAAATATCCCAAGGGTCGGCTCTTCAATTTATCTGTACCCGAGCACGAGGCTATGCGGTCCTATATTAAGGAGGCGTTGGAGAAGGGTCATATTAGACCATCCTCTTCACCCTTAGGTGCCATTTTTTTTTTTTTTGTGGCCAAAAAGGATGGTTCCTTAAGGCCTTGTATTGATTATCGTGCCCTCAATAAAATTACTGTTAAATATCAGTATCCATTACCCCTGATTTCGGATCTATTCTCTAGAGGTAGAGGTGCTTGCTGGTTTACCAAGCTTGACCTCAGGGGAGCGTATAATCTTATCCGCATTAAGCAGGGGGATGAATGGAAGACGGCGTTTAATACTCCGGAGGGACATTTTGAGTACCTGGTGATGCCTTTTGGGCTCACTAATTCCCCTTCTGTCTTCCAGTGCTTCATGAACGATATTTTCCGAGACTTTGTCGATAAATTTTTGATTATCTATCTAGATGATATTTTGATCTTCTCCAAGGATTGGGATTCTCATGTGGAACATATTCGGACTGTGTTCCGGATCTAGAGGGAGAATTCCCTGTATGTCAAAGGATCGAAATGCCTTTTTGGAGTACAGAGGATTTCATTTTTGGGATTTATTTTGTCTCCGTCAACTATTGAAATGGACCCGGCCAAGGTACAGGCCATTTATGATTGGGTTCAGCCCACTTCTTTGAAGGCCCTCCAGAAGTTTCTGGGTTTTGCTAATTTTATCGGAAATTTATAGCAAAATTTTCTAGTATTGCCAAGCCATTGACTGATCTGACTAAGAAGGGTGCTGATGTGTTGAATTGGTCTCCGGAGGCTGTTGCTTCCTTTCAGGAGCTGAAGCGAAGATTTACCTCCGCCCCGGTTTTGCGGCAACCTGTTGTCTCACTCCAGTTCCAGGTAGAGGTGGATGCTTCTGAGATTGGTGCAGGAGCTGTTTTGTCCCAAAAGGATCCTGTAACATCTAAAATGAATCCCTGTGCTTTCTTTTCCTGAAAGTTCTCTCCATCTGAACGTAACTATGATGTGGGTAATCGGGAACTGTTGGCCATGAAATGGGCATTTGAGGAGTGGAGACATTGGTTGGAGGGAGCTAAACATCAAGTTGTGGTCCTCACTGACCACAAGAATTTGATTTACCTAGAGTCGGCTAAACGCTTGAACCCTAGACAGGCTAGGTGGGCCTTGTTTTTTACACGTTTTGATTTTGTGGTCTCTTTTCTTCCTGGAACTAAGAATGTCAAGGCAGACGCCCTCTCTAGGAGTTTCTTTGCTGATTCTCCTGTGGTGACCAAGCCTGCTACCATCTTAGGCGAAGGGGTAGTTCTTTCTGCCATCTCGCCCGATTTGAGACTTGCGCTGCAAGAATTCCAGGAGGACAAACCTGAGCGTTGTCCCAGTGGAAAGTTGTATGTTCCTGACCAGTGGAAGAAGAGAGTGATGTCTGAAGTTCATTGCTCTGCATTGGCTGGTCATCCAGGTATTTTTGGTACTAGAGATCTGGTGAGTCGCTCTTTTTGGTGGCCCACCTTGTCTCATGATGTCAGGAATTTTGTGCAGTCCTGTGGGACTTGCTCCCGGTCTAAATCTTGTTCTCACTCTAGTGGGTTGTTGATGCCTTTGCCAGTCCCCAGGAGGCCATGGACCCATATTTCAATGGATTTTATCTCTGATATGCCGGTCTCTCAAAGAATGACTATTATTTGGGTGATTTGTGATAGGTTCTCTAAGATGGTTCATCTTGTACCACTCCCTAAGTTGCCATCTTCCTCTGAGTTGGTGCCCCTGTTTTTGCAACAGGTGGTTCGCTTACACGGGATTCCTGAGAACATTGTATCTGACAGAGGAGTTCAGTTTGTGTCTAGATTTTGGAGGACTTTCTGTTCCAAGCTGGGAATTCAGTTGTCCTTCTCCTCTGTTTTTCACCCCCAGACCAATGGGCAGACAGAGAGAACAAACCAGACCTTGGAATCGTATTTGAGATGTTTTATTTCCGCTGATCAGGATGATTGGGTTTCATTTTTGCCCTTGGCCGAATTTGCTTTAAATAATAGAGCTAGTTCTGCCACTTTGATGTCACCTTTTTTTTGTAACTTTGGGTTTCATTCTCGATTTTCTTCAGGACAGGTGGAGCCTTCTGCCTGCCCAGGTGTTGACACTGTGGTGGAGAGAATGCACCAGATCTGGGACCAAGTGGTGGATAAGTTATCTCTCTCCCAGGAAAAGGCCCAGCAGTTTTCCAATCGACATAGGACCATTGGTCCCCAGTTTAAGATTGGTGATATGGTGTGGTTATCATCAAAAAATATCGCTATGAAGGTGGCTTCTCCTAAGTTTAAGCCTAGATTTATTGGACCTTACAAGATTTTGGAGATTATTAATCCGGTCTCTTTTCGTTTGGCTCTTCCTGTCACATTTAAAATCCATAATGTGTTCCATAAGTCCTTGTTGAAGAGGTTTGTTGAACCAGTTGTTCCTGGGGTGGCACCTCCAGACCCTGTATTGGTTGAAGGTAACATGGAATATGAGGTAGAGAAAATACTGGATTCCCGTTTGGCTAGACGGAGACTCCAGTATTTGGTTAAGTGGAAGGGTTATGGTCAGGAGGATAATTCCTGGGTCTCTGCCTCTGATATTCATGCCAAAAGATTGGTGCGTGCATTTCATCGGGCTCACCCTGATCGCCCTGGTGGGGTGGTTGAGGGTTCGGTGACCCCTCCTCAAGGGGGAGGTACTGTTGTGAGTTCATTTTCCCCTTCGTCACTGAGGTCTTGTGAACTCCCTATTCTGGTAAAGGAAGGTAATGAGCCTGATTATCAGGCACCTGAGTCTAATGAGGATGACTGGCTGAGTGGAGTCACGGACTGGATATAAGGCTGCCGACGCCCTTCTGCTCTGCGGGTGATTTCTCTGTGGACTTCTAGGACACCAGTCTGATTCCTGCTCCCCTAAAGCTAAGTTCTTTGCTTTGCCTGTTGCTTTTGTGTTTTGTTTTTGTTTTCCTTGCTTTTCTGGATTCTGCCATTCCCTGCTGGGGTGAGCTGAATCTCCTTTTGCCTGTTGCTCTGTCTTCAGAATATTCCTGAGTACTGACATAGCTTTTTGAAGCCTAGCGTCTTCAGGGCCTTTTTCACTGTCAGTCTGTTGGCTCTTATTTTCATAGGGTTTTTCACGGATTGCAGACAGCAGCCCTCCTGTCCTTTCCTATGTAGTTAGCTTGGGCCCCGTCTTTGCTGAGTCTATCTTTCTGTCTGTGTTGGTGTTTTCATCTTGCTTCATTATATGTTGGGGGCTGCCTATTGCTTTGGGGTCTGCTCTGGGGCAGTTTAGATTTCCCCTTTCTTTCTTTAGGCCTATTTAATTCTCCGGCTGTGATCGAGGGGTCTAGGGCATCGTAGGAACCCCCCACGGCTACAGCTAGTTGTGTTGATAGGTTCAGGGGTCTGCAATCCGATAGCTGCCAACTTCTCTGGTTTTCTGGACTTAGCTAGCATTTCTGTTTTTGCCTCCTACGGTGACTCAATCATAACACAGCCGTATATTTCTCATCTGTATTCTACGCTCCGTGCCAATCGCAGCATGCTGTGATTGTCAGCGTACTACGGCCGTAGTACGCCAATGCAAGTCTATGGGTGCGCAAAAAATACGGATTACACACGGACCAGACGTGTGACCTGTGAGCAATACGCAGGTCTTTTGGCTGGTGACAGGAAATGGGCCAATCCATCATCAGGAAGCCTAGACATGCAAATGAGCTCAAAAAGCGCTCCAGACATCCAGGAAGTACGCCTCCACGGAGTACAGCAGCAGCATGGCGTCCACTTACATAAATGTGGAGATGTTAATAGTCCTGGTGCAGGAGCGTCTCGAAATCTGGGACCAATTCGATGCCAATTATTCCAACCAGGCAAGAAAGGAGGCGTCATGGAGGCGCATCTGTCGCCAGATGTACCATGACTTTGGTGATCGACCATGTGAGGAGCAGCATAAAATTCGTAAGTACAAGCCAAAACATGAGTAACCTTAGCGCACAACAAAAAAGGAATATAGAATCAGCACCCCCCTTCCTGTGCATGTACTTTTTTCCTCATGAGGCCGTTAGATTTGGATGTGACACGTGGATTCACACAGCCATAATTTGGCTCTAGGCCACAAGCTCCTCATCCTCCTAGACAAACCAATTATTAAGTGTAGCTAAAGAGACCCTGTGTATCTGCCCAATTAGATATGCCACCATGGGTAGAAAGCACACCCCAGAAGGCCCCATGCCTAGACTACTGGTAGCAAATGTGACCTATCAAATATGTGAATTTGACAATATTTCCTGTCACATTGCAGTGGAAGATGTGATGAAACGCTGGTGCAGCATCCGGGACCAATACCGCCAGGAACGCCAGCAGCGGTCCAGGAGTGGGGATGCGGGATACGTAAAACAAAAATATATCTATTACGACCGGCTCTCCTTCCTCTCCCCAATTCTGGATCTGAGACCATAAGTAGATACCTCACACCACATTGCACAGATACTTTACAGGGCCAAAAATATTGATGTATTTTTGCCTCTGTTCTATTTCATAACAGAACTCAATCCAACCTTACGGATCGAGGAACGGGCTCAGAGACAGAGCCCATAATTGATCCTGTAGGGGATGAGGTGGCTGGCCCATCTTCTCCCCCTACAAGAAGCATGGCAGATGAGTCATCACAGGAGAATCCATTGGCTGCCCAACAAACCACACCACCAGGACTGTCTGCTGCTGCCCCATCACCTATCTTGGAAGAGCCGGGCAACTTGAGCAGCAGCCCAACTGGCCAGATCAGGGGATCCCCACAGGCTGCTGTTACATCCCGGCGAGGCCGAAGAAGGCGCCAGGTTACTGTTCAAGAGAGCAGGACCAATGTGGACACAGGGGTACTAAATTATTTATTTCGAGTCACTACAGATGATGGGGAGGAGGCCTACTCACGTAGCCTGACCCTTTATCTCCGTGCCCTTACCCATGAGGTCAGGCTCCGTATTAGGGGATGTTTTCAGATCCTACTTGATGCAAGCACCCCCCCAATACCCCATATGAGCTTTTCGAATATCTGGAGAGGTGGCAGCTTTCCCCCCTGAAATCTAATGCGCATGAGACCACCCACACAGATGCTTGCTCAAGCAGGGTCTGATCATCCTCTAATACGTGGGCATACAGCTCACCCCCCTTCCTCCCCCTACCCAACCTTCCCAACAGCAGCAACAGATTTCTGGCTCTAACCAACCCCACCAATATGGCCACTTATTCCCACCCAGTGTTGGAGGCTGGTCCCAACCTGGTTGGGGACGACATGGCTATATTGGTGGGTATGAGACACGGGCCTACCCGCCCCAACAAGATGCCCCTCAGCAGTATTACTATGGCCACTACCCCCAACAATCACAGGAGGAAGGTCAGTACCAACAGCATGGGCAACAGTATGCACCCACACAGGGCGATGTTGCTCAAAGTAGTCAGAAGCAACCACAGGCTGCTCCTCCGCCTTCTCCTTCCCCAACATTCCACAATTTATAAGTGGCTTAAAACATGGAATTAGTAAACCCATACTGTACATGACTGTTCTTAATCGGTCTGATGGGAGGAGATGTCCAGTGTGTTTGAACTGGTGGTTAAAATCCCAAGGCAAAGTAAAAAAGCGGTTTTATCCAGCAGCAAAATGAGCTAAAACAGATAATACTAACATTTCTTATGACGGTTTTCAAATCATATGATTAAGTCACCATGACAGGCAAGGCTACCTTATGCGTTTCTGAGACATATTACATGTCTGTAAAAAATACAATATTTCACGGGGCTATACTGGCAAAGTCAAAGGATCAAAATAGAGTACTCACTTGATAATGCATAGAAAAGGCGTGCTGTCCATATTCTCTTAGTCCAATTTAGGCCAGCTAACTATATTCCAAAATCAAGGCAAACAGCCTCAAGACCATCATGCTCTCTCTATGTATTATCAAGTCACTCTTCTTGCCAGTCATGGTGGCTTATTAATATGATTTGAAAACCTTCAGAATAAATGTTAGTATTATCTTGTGTAGCTCATTTTGATGATGGATAACTCCTCTTTTTTACTTTGGATTCCAAATGTGGACAGTTGCAATGTTGTTATTGCACTATGTATGTTGTAGTATATGTTTGTAACTTTGTTTGAACAACAATGTTGAAATATGCCAAAAGCCCAATTTGGGCCATTGCCCAAGTTTTTCATAGGGCAAGAATATGTTTGCCTTACAATCTTAAAAAAAAAACACAAAAAAGCCAAAAGTAAAAATTGGCCAACTACACTTTACGTCTCTGTCTTAATTGTCCAAACCCATATCAAAATGCGCTTACCAAATCAAAGCAACAGTCATAGATTCAGAAGGGGTAGAAATATATATATTTTGACACACATCAAACCAACATTGCCAACATAGATCCAGCATGCTCTTGCCAAGAAGGTTCCCCCTGAGGTGCCATAAAGTAATTTGTGAAATAATCACGCACATTGAGGCCAGAGATCGGTCTACGTTTATGGTTGATAGGTGGTCTCACCCTACACACATTGTCCGGCCTACGCACAACACCAGCAGAGGAGGAACAATCATGTATCCTGGTCAAGTTAGGAAGTACCACACAGGCTTTCACTACTTCATTAACATTTTGTTCACTCAGCTGAATGGCAGACTGGAGTACCCGCCATTTGGCACAAAGAATACCAAAGGAACACTCCACCAGTCGCCGAGCATGTGATAGGCGCAAGTTAAATATTCTGCGCCTGTGGTGAAGGTTGCGCCGGGGATATGGCCTCATGACATTGCGCGTTAACTGAAAGGCCTCATCTGCCACAAGAACATAAGGGACAGATTCTTGAGTGGAGCCTGATAGCTGGCGTGGTGGTGGTATATCCAACTGGTTGGTGCGTAGCCGCCGAGCCATAATGGAAGTATTGAAGACTCTAGAGTCTCCCGTCCTTCCATAGGTGCCAATGTCAACAATTATAAACTTGTATTGAGGGTCGGCCAGAGCCAACAATACAACAGAAAAGTATTGTTTATAATAGAAGAATTGGGAGCCAGAGTTCGGCGGCTTACGCCCCCGGATATGTTTGCCATCAAGGGCCCCAATACAATTTGGAAACTGGCATTCTTCCTCAAAATCCCTTGATATCCTCAACCAGTCTTCCATCCTGGCCTCGGGCATGACGACTTGATATAGTCTTGTCCATATTTCAATACATGTTGACCTGACTATGCCAGATATGGTTGATCTTCCAATCAGAAACTCATGGTGGAGGGCAGCATAAGACATGCCAGTGGCCAGGAAGCTGAAGAACAATAGAAAAGGATGATTGTCGAATGCACATATTTACAAAACAAACAGGTCCATACATACTAAACTTGGTAAGATTTCAGAGCAAATAACACACACATCTTGCTTTGCACAATGAGTAAGTGATATTCAGTACATATTCCACACAACATTCGTGTCTGTAAGTTGAAACGTATGTGGACTAAGATGAGGGCCTAAAACTTACTCCAAGAAGGCAAAAATTCAAACTTTGCCCAACACATCATGAACATAGAGAATGTGGTTGTGTAGTACATACCGTATTGTGAGTACAAGTCGCTCCTCTGCAGATATAGATTTGCGCATCCTTGTATCCTGAAAGGTTATCCAAGGGTGCACTGTCTCCAAGAGTGTAGCAAATGTTGCAAGGCTCAAGCGACAGTATTGGTAGAATTTGACAGGATGCTCCCACAGAGAAGAATAGAGGCGGTGAAAATGACCTCTTGTGAGTCATTGCCTCAAAAGTGGATGTACCCACATGCGTCTCCTCCTCCGCGGATCCACTATCACTGGGTATGGTTGGCCAAAGCACCATGACAAAAGCCAGTTGAAGAGAACCTGCTCAGTTGTGTTGAAAGTCAGACTGTCTGCCATGTTGCACATACCACAGCAACACACCTAGTGAAGGCAAGGTGCCAAATGGACAGAATGGAGGCTGCCACCTGTTCCTGAGCCAATAAATACAGTGCAGGCTAATGATTTAAATAGTTAGTAGGCCTCAAAACCGTTAAATGTCCATTTTGCAAGGCCGCAAGAAAATCTCGCCATACGGATTGCATATGGATGCCATACGGATTACATACGGATGCTGACATGCGCAAAATACGCGACTGCACCTTGCTTACGGATGACCTACGGAGCACTATTTAGGGGTCATTCATTCGTATTACGCCTGTAATCTACAGACCGTATTTTGCGCAGGTTAGTGTGACTCCAGCCTTACTGTGGCTCCCTGCCATGGCTTGGAGCAGGACTAGTGCTGACTGTGGCCGGTGAATTGCTGGTAGGTGGGGTTTGATGAATAGCTGACGCGTGTCTGTTGCTATGACACTCCTCACATTTCACACTTAACGGCAGATTTACAGTCCTTGGCCTTACGTTCCAATGAGGCGCAGCATCTGAAACATAACTTAAGTTCGCTGAGGATGTTCTTGTACTCCTGTATGGTTTTGGACCTAAAGCCTCTGCACTAGTTCAGTGAGTTTCTTTTCATGAATGGGACAATCTTGATTGAAAGTCTTGTGTTCTAGCGAGGTAGCATAATTATACCAGTAGGTACAGCAGGTGGTAGCAGGTTAGTCTTTCTAATGCGTACACTGTTGTTAACCCCTTTACGACATGTGCCGTTTATATACGGTGCCACAGGAGCTGTGTACCCGCAAAGCGCAGTATATTTACGGCGCCGAGATCGCATGTGCTCATTTGACCACTGCCGTGATCGGGTGCGGATGTCAGCTCTATAAAGGTCCGTTACCGGAAAAATAAAAAAGTTATAGCTCTCAGAATAAAGTGATGCAAAAAGAATTCTTTTTTTCCATAATTAGTTTTTTGTGTAAATGTGACAAAACATTAAAAAAAAAAAAAGATATAAATGAGGTATCGCTGTAATCGTACTGACCCGAAAGACTAAACCTACTTTATCAATTTTATCATACATGGAACGGCATTAAAAAAAAAATTCTGAATTGCTTGTTTTGGTTCATTCTACCTCTCAAAAATCAGAATAGAACGCGGTCAAAAAATGTCACGGGCCTGAAAATGGTACAATGGTATAAAAATGTCAACTCGTCCCACAAAAAACAAGCCCTCATATGTCTACGTCAGAGGAAATATGGAAAAATTATAGCTATCAAAATATGGCGATGCAAAAACTAGTTTTGGCAATAAAAAGCATCTTTTAATGTGTGATAACAACCAAACAAAGAAAATATAAATATGGTATCACTGTAATAGATATAAAAATGGTATTGCTGTAATCGCACTTGACCCAAAGAGTAAAGTCAACTAATCACACCGCACAAGGAATGGCATAAAAAATAAATAAAATCAATTCTTCACCTGCTGTTGATTTATTTATTTTTTTTTCATTCTGCTTCCCACATATCGCAGCAAGGCTTGGCACATATTTATCCTATGCTCTACACTGAGTGCTTACACCTGTGTTTCCGTTTAAATCTCTGAAAAACATGATTTAGACGGACCCCCCACGGTGAAAGATTCCTTATAATGAAGCAGATGGAGACACTCTGGATGACGTCTGGCAGTGTCTTTTTAGGCGTGCATAAAAGTGTCATCGACCACAGTTTTGTGCACCTCTGAAAAGGACATCACTGAACAGAGGTCAGAGTAACTCTGCTGCCACATTATAGAGACTGGATCGCTTGGGGGTTTCATCGGAATTGCGTCACTCAGAGATTTAGATGTAAACCCCGATGTAAGTGCTCAGTGTAGAGCATCGGATAAATATGATCCCAAATGTTATGTAAAATGTTCCCAATAAAAGCTTCAGATCAATTTCCTAAAAAAGCAAGTCCCCACTCAGGTCTGTTATCTGTCCATAGAAATATAGGGGGCTTCCATGTTATTGGTAGCACAAATGCTCTGGAAAAGCGCTATGGCTCCTCACCCCCCAAAAGAAATCCAGCAAATTCTGCACTTCCATATCCAAATGCCCCCCTCCCTTCTGATCACCACAGTGTGCCTAAACCACATTTAACATCCATATGTTTGGCATTTTTGTAGGGATGACAGCCTGCCTAATTTACGGGTGTGTGTCTCCAGAATCATGAGCTGGGACTACCACGTACTGGTAGCTGCAACATACTGGGAACTTCAGCGTACGGGCACCACAACTTCCTGGCCTCCACAATGGCAGTTTGCAATTTTCACTCAGCAATATCCTCTGCTGTTTCTGGAAAACACCCATGGAGTCAATATTATTACTACACCTGTAGATAAATTCCCAAAGGGGTATAGTTTCCAAAATGAGAGTTACTTGAGGGTATATTCTGCTCTTCTGTCACTTTGGGGCTCTGTATATGGAGTCTGCAAATTCTGTGCTACGGGAGTAAAATAATGCTGCACCCCTTCCTGAGTCCCACCGTATGGCTAAGCAATACTGTAGAGTCACGTATGAAATATTTCCACATTCAGCAGAAATTGTGAGACAAATTTTGGTCCAATTTTACCCATTGCCCAGTGTGAAAATGTAAACTCTGGGGCTAAAACTAAATTTTGGAGGTAAAAATGTAATTATCTTTTCTTCATTGCCCAATGGTATAAAATTCTGTGACACACCCATAGTGTCAATATGATCACTGCATCCAAAGATAAATGGGAAATGTTATTTATTAACTATTTTGTGCGACATGACTCTCTGATTTAAGGGCACAAAAATTAAAAGTTTCAATATTGCAAAATTGTAATAATTTTTGCCAAATTTCCGTATTTTTCATAAATGAATGCAAGTCATACCAAAGAAAAGTTACCACTATTATGAATTACAATATGTCATGAGTAGTGTTGAGCGATACCACCCGATACTGAAAAATATCGTATCGGAATGGATCGGACGATCTAAAAAAAGTATCGGGTATCGCCGATTCCGATCCCGGAAGTCCCATTCAAGTGAATAGAACAGAAATATCGGAATTTAAAAAAAACCTTTCTTTCCCTGTAGGTTAATTCTACATGAAGAAAAACAACTAATAATAATGTAGAATGTATTGTGGGAGGTGTAGGAGACATTAAAGCCATAGAGGTTTAGCCCAATCAAATGGAATAGCAGGATTTTTTTTTTTTAAAGACGTTCGTAGTTACAAAGATATTGACTATGTTAAAGTGTTTAATTTTTTGTCGGATATGTATGTTTCACTACTTCCATGCTCTTCACCTTCTTTTTTACTTCTCTCACACTTTCTCTTTCATGATCCTCAGCAGCAGCAGCATCTTTTTCATCAACTTCTTCTCCTTCTTCTTTTTCTTCTTTTTCTTCTTTTTTTCTTTTTTTTCTTCTTTTTCTTCTTTTTCTTCTTTTCTTTTTCTTTTTTTTTTACATTCTTCATATTCTTCTTATTCAACTATTATTCTTCTTCATATTCTACTTCTTCATCTTCTTCCTATTCTTCTTCATCATATTCTTATTTGTGTCAGGCATTCCTGTAGTTGTTATCTATAAAAGTTTGAAGATTACACCTTCCGTTCAGCCTGTCACAAAAGATTTACAACAGGATTTGTCCGCGTTCAGTTTGGCCTGCAGCAGCAGGCCTTTTCAAGTGGCACCACGAGGAGGAACGGACTCACCCCCATACACTGCTTAGTCTTCTTCTGCTAATAAATTTGATAATATCATTTGCTCAGATTTTTAGTCTTATGCTTAATGTTCTTCTGCTTTTGTTTTTTATGCTTCTTGGTCTTCTGTCTCTTGTTGTTCTGCATCTTGGTGGTTGTCTTCCTGTTCTTTGTACTCTTGGACATCTTCTTCAGGGTCATCTTTAGGTATTCTTCTGTGTGGTCTTCAGGGTCGTCGTCTTCAGGGTCATTGTCATGGAGATCCAGAGTGAGAATCAAAAACCATTTCAACAAGCTTGAACTTGGAAAAGTAGCAGAAGTTACAAGAAGGCTGAGGAACTGGCGAGAACCAGCTGACGTTACTGGAACCCGGAGTGGCAGCAGAATGAACAAGAGCCAATGGCACAACCGTGGACCAGCTGACGGTGCTGGAACACGGTTACTAAGCAGGAGGTACCTGTGCTCCAAAGCACTACCAAGGACCAGCAGACGTTGCTGGAACTCGGATACCAAGAAGGAGGCACCTAGGCCAAAGGCACTGCCGAGAACCAGCTGACGGTGCTGGAACCTGGATGGGTAGCAGAAGCTATAATACTCAATGGAACTACTGAGAACCAGCTGACGGTGCTGGAACCCGGAGGGGCAGCAGAAGGAACAAGAGCCAATGGGACAACCGTGGAACAGCTGACGGTGCTGGAACATGGTTACTAAGCAGGAGGTACCTGTGCTCCAAAGCACTACCAAGGACCAGCAGACGTTGCTGGAACTCGGATACCAAGAAGGAGGCACCTAGGCCAAAGGCACTGCCGAGAACCAGCTGACGGTGCTGGAACCCAGAGGGGCAGCAGAAGGCACAAGAGCCAATGGCACAACCGTGGACCAGCTGACGGTGCTGGAACATGGTTTCTAAGCAGGAGGTACCTGTGCTAAAAAGCACTACCAAGAACCAGCAGACGCTGCTGGAACTCGGATACCGACAAGGAGGCAACAATGCCAAAGGCTCTGCCGGGAACCAGCAGACAGTGCTGGAACCCGGATGGGTAGCAGAAGGTACCCATGATCAACAAAGTTGCAAGGCAGCGAGCAGGACGCAGTTTCCGAAACCCACAGTCCAACAGGGGGGTGCTTGTCCTATTGGCACTACAGAACCAGCCTTTATTACCAGAACCCGCAGCCCACATAGGAAGCACCAAAACTGCAGGCACCATAGACTCAGCTAACCCTACCGCAATACGACAGGACAACGTATCGGTGGCAAAGTGACGTTGACACTGCCCGGAAACAGCAGGCGTGCTGGAACCAGGCGGGGCAGGAGGGAGTACCTGTGCCAAAGACACTGCTGAGAACCAGCTGACGGTGCTGGAACCCGGATGGGTAGCAGAAGCTACAAGAGTCAATGGAACTACCGAGAACCAGCTGACGGTGCTGGAACCCAGAGGGGAAGCAGAAGGAACAAGAGCCAATGGCACAACCGTGGACCAGCTGACGGTGCTGGAACACGGTTTCTAAGCAGGAGGTACCTGTGCTAAAAAGCACTACCAAGGACCAGCAGACGTTGCTGGAACTCGGATACCAAGAAGGAGGCACCTAGGCCAAAGGCTCTGCCGGGAACCAACTGACGGTGCTGGAACCAGGCTGAGCAGGAGGGAGTACCCATTCCAAAGACACTTCTGAGCTGCAACTGGCGATGTTGGAGCCCAGGGGTCAATCATGCAGCAGGCTGAGGCCTACTTGGATCTAGTTTTATATTGGTTGTACACAACTACTGATTTTAACTGGGCTCCACTTGGGCCTCTGGCTCTACTGTCTCTAGTATTTCCCCTGACCTACAACCCCGCCAGTCGCTGCTCTGAAGTGGCGTGTGCACAATCCACACTTGTTCCTGTGTGACTGGGGCTCAGTCACATCAGTTGATCCACTGATGTGTGTCCGGCAAGGTCTCATGCTCTGTCCACATTCCCACTACTAGTAATGGGAATGGGGACAGAGCGGCAGACATAGCCGGACACACATCAGTGGATCAACTGACGTGCCTGAGCCACAGTAACACAGGAACAAGTGTGGATTGTGCACACGCCACTTCAGAGCAGCGACTGGCGGGGTTGGAGGCCAGGGGAAATACTAGAGACAGTAGAGCCAGAGGCCTAAGTGGAGAACGGTGGAAAATCAGTAGTAGTGTGATTTTGGAGGCAGCAGGACACTTTGCCATCCACACAGCAGGGGAACAGCAGGCGTTACTGAACCCCACAGACACAGGAGCGAGTGTTTGAATCTGTGCGGACAGCACTTCCAAGCTACAACTGGCTGTGTTGTAGCCAAGGATCAATGCTCCGAGCAGGCTGAGGCCAACTTGGCAGAAGCTCGCCCCTGACTCCTGGGACCTTCAGACATCTGATCCTGGTAAGGGAATTAGCTGGTTCGGGCTCTGTGCAGGATAATTGAGGCTAATGGTGGCAGAGAAGCACAGCCACCCGACTTCTCACATCAAGAGCTAGGCCCCGCCCCCGCCAAAAATTTTTTTTTACCATAACCAGGTTCCCCGCATCATGTTCCCACATGCTTTATGCATCCATTAGCCCTCTGCATCCGTACTGTTACACACTTAACATTATGGCTGGTCCATACAATCAGGGCAACTGTTACCACCCACCTTTCGTGTCTCCCCTTTTTTCCTCATAGATTGTAAGCTTGCGAGCAGGGCCCTCATTCCTCTTAGTATCTGTTATGATCTATGTGATTATTGTTATGCTGTAATGTATATTGTCTGTACAAGTCCCCTCTGAAATGTAAAGTGCTGCGGAATATGTCAGCGCTATAGAAATAAAATTTATTATTATTATTATTATTACTTGGAGTGAGGAGAGAATGCGTTGTAGTGTGAGTTTGGAGGCAGCAGGAGTCTTTGCCATCCACACAGCAGGGGAACAGCTGGCGTTACTGAACCCCACAGACACCGGAGCGAGTGTTTCAATCTGTGCGGATGGCACTTCCAGGCTACAACTGGCTGTGTTGTAGCCCAGGATGAAGCATCCAGCAGGCGGAGGCCAACTTGCAGCTGGTTTTATAGAGGTTGTAGACTAATACTGATTGTAACCGTGCTCCACTATGGCCTCCGGCTCCACTGTCTCTAGTATTTCCCCTGGCCTCCAACCCCGCCAGTTGATGCTCTGAAGTGGCGTCTGCACAATCCACACTTGTTCCTGTGTAACTGTGGCTCAGTCACGTCAGTTGATCCCCTGATGTGTGTCTGGCAAGGTCTCCTGCTCAGTCCTCATTCACACTACTAGTAATGGGAATGTGGACAGAGCAGGAGACCTAGCCGGACGCACATCAGGGGATCAACTGACGTGACTGAGGCCCAGTAACTAAGGAACAAGTGTGGATTGTGCAGACACCACTAAAGATCAGCAACTGGCGGGGTTGGAGGCCAGGGGAAAAACTAGAGACAGTGGAGCCGGAGGCCTAAGTGGAGCACGGTTAAAAATCAGTAGTAGTTTGCATGTGGATGGAGCAGGAGACTTTGCCATCTACACAGCAGGGGAACAGCTGGCATTACTGAACCCCACTAACACAGGAGCTAGTGTGTGTTTGTCTCTGTGAAGACGGCACTTCTGAACACCAACTAGCGTTGTTGGAGCCCAGGTTGAGGCATGGAGTAGGCTGAGGTCTGATGTTGTTGGCATGTGGATGGAGCAGGAGACTTTGCCATCTACACAGCAGGGGAACAGCTGGCATTACTGAACCCCACTAACACAGGAGCTAGTGTGTGTTTGTCTCTGTGAAGACGGCACTTCTGAACACCAACTGGCGTTGTTGGAGCCCAGGATGAAGCATAGAGCAGGCTGAGGCCTGATTGTTTTGGCATGTGGATGGAGCAGGAGACTTTGCCGTCTACACAGCAGGGGAACAGCTGGCATTACTGAACCCCACAGACACAGTAGCGAGGGTGTTTTTCTCTGCAAAGACGGCACTTCTGAACACCAACTGGCGTTGTGGGAGCCCAGGATGAGGCATGGAGCAGGCTCAGGCCTGATGTTGTTGGCATGTGGAGGCAGCACTAGACTTTGCCGTCTACACAGCAGGGGAACAGCTAGCATTACTGAACCCCACTAACACAGGAGCTAGTGTGTGTTTGTCTCTGTGAAGACGGCACTTCTGAACACCAACTGGCATTGTTACAGCCCAGGATGAAGCATGGAGCAGGCTGAGGCCAACTTGCAGCACGTTTTATAGAGGTTGTAGACTACTACTGATTGTAACCGTACTCCACTTAGGCCTCAGGCTCCACTGTCTCTAGTATTTCCCCTGGCCTCCAACCCCGCCAGTGACAGCTCTGAAGTGGTGTCAGCACTATCCACACTTGTTCCTGTGTTACTTGGGCTCAGTCCCGCCAGTTTATCCCCTGATGTGTGTCCGGCAAGGTCTCCTGCTCTGTCCTCATTCACACTACTAGTAATGGGAATGTGGACAGACCAGGAGACCTTGCCGGACACACATTAGGGGATCAACTGACGTGCCTGAGCCACAGTAACACAGGAACAAGTGTGGATTGTGCAGACGCCACTTCAGAGCAGGAACTGGCGGGGTTGGAGGCCAGGGGAAATACTAGAGACAGTGGAGCCAGAGGCCTAAGTGGAGCACGGTTAAAAATCAGTAGTAGTTTGAATGTGGATGGAGCAGGAGACTTTGCCGTCCACACAGCAGGGGAGCAGCTGGCATTACTGAACCCCAATAACACAGGAGCTAGTGTTTTTCTCTGTGCAGACGACACATCTGAGCGACAACTGGCGTTGTTGGAGCCCAGGATGAGGCATGGAGCAGGCTCAGGCCTGATGTTGTTGGCATGTGGAGGCAGCACTAGATTTTGCCATCTACACAGCAGGGGAACAGCTGGCATTACTGAACCCCACTAACACAGGAGCTAGTGTGTGTTTGTCTCTGTGAAGACGGCACTTCTGAACACCAACTGGCGTTGTTGGAGCCCAGGATGAAGCATGGAGCAGGCTGAGGCCAACTTGCAGCACGTTTTATAGAGGTTGTAGACTACTACTGATTGTAACCGTGCTCCACTTAGGCCTCAGGCTCCACTGTCTCTAGTATTTCCCCTGGCCTCCAACCCCGCCAGTGACAGCTCTGAAGTGGTGTCAGCACTATCCACACTTGTTCCTGTGTAACTGTGGCTCAGTCACGTCAGTTGATCCCCTGATGTGTGTCTGGCAAGGTCTCTTGCTCAGTCCTCATTCACACTACTAGTAATGGGAATGTGGACAGAGCAGGAGACCTAGCCGGACACACATCAGGGGATCAACTGACGTGACTGAGCCCCAGTAACTCAGGAACAAGTGTGGATTGTGCAGACACCACATGAGATCAGCAACTGGTGGGGTTGGAGGCCAGGGGAAAAACTAGAGACAGTGGAGCCGGAGGCCTAAGTGGAGCACGGTTAAAAATCAGTAGTAGTTTGCATGTGGATGGAGCAGGAGACTTTGCCGTCTACACAGCAGGGGAACAGCTGGCATTACTGAACCCCACTAACACAGGAGCTAGTGTGTGTTTGTCTCTGTGAAGACGGCACTTCTGAACACCAACTAGCGTTGTTGGAGCCCAGGTTGAGGCATGGAGCAGGCTGAGGTCTGATGTTGTTGGCATGTGGATGGAGCAGGAGACTTTGCTGTCACACAGCAGGGGAACAGCTGGCATTACTGAACCCCACAGACACAGTAGCGAGTGTGTTTTTCTCTGCGAAGACGGCACTTCTGAACACCAACTGGCGTTGTTGGAGCCCAGGATGAAGCATGGAGCAGGCTGAGGCCTGATTGTTTTGGCATGTGGATGGAGCAGGAGACTTTGCCGTCTACACAGCTGGGGAACAGCTGGCATTCCTGAACCCCACAGACACAGTAGCGAGTGTGTTTTTCTCTGCAAAGACGGCACTTCTGAACACCAACTGGCATTGTGGGAGCCCAGGATGAGGCATGGAGCAGGCTCAGGTCTGATGTTGTTGGCATGTGGAGGCAGCACTAGACTTTGCCGTCTACACAGCAGGGGAACAGCTGGCATTACTGAACCCCACTAACACAGGAGCTAGTGTGTGTTTGTCTCTGTGAAGACGGCACTTCTGAACACCAACTGGCGTTTTTGCAGCCCAGGATGAAGCATGGAGCAGGCTGAGGCCAACTTGCAGCACGTTTTATAGAGGTTGTAGACTACTACTGATTGTAACCGTGCTCCACTTAGGCCTCAGGCTCCACTGTCTCTAGTATTTCCCCTGGCCTCCAACCCCGCCAGTGACAGCTCTGAAGTGGCGTCAGCACTATCCACACTTGTTCCTGTGTTACTTGGGCTCAGTCCCGCCAGTTGATCCCCTGATGTGTGTCCAGCAAGGTCTCCTGCTCTGTCCTCAATCACACTACTAGTAATGGGAATGTGGACAGACCAGGAGACCTTGCCGGACACACATCAGGGGATCAACTGACGTGCCTGAGCCACAGTAACACAGGAACAAGTGTGGATTGTGCAGATGCCACTTCAGAGCAGGAACTGGAGGGGTTGGAGGCCAGGGGAAATACTAGAGACAGTGGAGCCAGAGGCCTAAGTGGAGCACGGTTAAAAATCAGTAGTAGTTTGAATGTGGATGGAGCAGGAGACTTTGCCGTCCACACAGCAGGGGAGCAGCTGGCATTACTGAACCCCAATAACACAGGAGCTAGTGTTTTTCTCTGTGTAGACGACACATCTGAGCGACAACTGGCTGTGTTGAAGCCCAGGGATTATAGTTCAGGTGGTAGAAACATGAACACAACAGGAGACCTGGATACAGTTGCCAACCAATTATTTAGTCGGGAAGAGGACTGGCAAATTCTGGGGAGATCCAGGCCTTGTTCATTTTCAGAAAATTAATCCGGTCGACGTTATCCGAAGAAAGCTGTGTGCGACGGCCTGTTAGTACACCACCTGCAGCACTAAAGACGCGTTCCGATAATACACTGGCAGCAGGGCAAGCCAGCACCTCCAATGCATACTGGCTAAGCTCTGGCCATGTATCCAGCTTAGAGACCCAAAACTTGAAGGGGGAAGAGCCATCTGGGAGTACAGTCACAGGGCAAGACATGTAGTCTGTCACCATCTGACAGAAACGTTGCCTCCTGCTGACTGGAGCCGTCAGTGATGGTGTAGACAATTGTGGCGGACAAACAAAACTTTGCCACATTTGGACCATAGTGGTCTTGCCTTGTGCTGAGGCGCTGCCTCTGCTCCCTCTTTGTGCCGAGTTTCCTCCGCTGGCTCGACGCACAGAGGTGCTTTGTTAAGCACTAGCACCACTGCTGTCGGGTGGAATGGAAAACATGATGGACTGCACCAGTGTGTCTTGGTACTCCCGCAGTTTACGCTCCCAGTTCAACATTGGTATGAGGGTTTGCAAGTTGTCCCGGTAGCGAGGATCTAGGAGGGTGTACACCCAATTATCAGCCGTGTAGAGAATGTGGGCGATGCGGCGGTCGTTTCTCAGGAACTGCAGCATGAAGTCAACCATGTGCTGCAGACTCCCAACTGCCAAAGAACCGCTGTCCCCTGCTTGAGGCGTGATCTCTACCTGCTCTGCTTCACCCCACCCTCGCTGTACATACTGACCAGAGCTTTGTGTACCTCCCTCCTCTGGAGAGATGTCTTCCTCCTCCATCGACTCCTCCTCATCCTCCTCACAAAGTGTCCCCTGCCTAGGCCTTTGTGAGGAAGCACGTAGCGCAGACTGTCCAGAAGCAGATGGCATTTGGGACTCCTCATCCTCCACCGAAAACCTCATCCCTTAGTGCTTGCAGTGTTTTTTGAAGCAGGCAGATAAGGGGGACAGTCATGCTGACTAGTGCATCATCTGCACTCGCCATCCGCGTGGAATCATCGAAGGCACGCAAAACGAGGCAGATGTCCTTCATAGAGGCCCACTCAGTGGTGCCGAAGTGTGACCGGCGCACAGTGCGACTTGTTTGCGCCTGATGCAGCTGGTACTCCATGACTGCTGCCTGCTGCTCACACAACCACTCCAACATATGTAACGTAGAATTCCACCTGGTGGGTAGGTCACATATGATGCGATGTTCCGGAAGGCGTAATCGGCGCTGCAGAGCAGCAAGGCGCGACCTTGCCGTGCTGGAACGCCGCAAGTGAGCGCACTCTATGCGGACCTTGCGCAGCAGTGCATCAAGATCCGGATAGTCCCTCAGAAAGCTCTGCACGACCAAGTTGAGCACATGTGCCAGACATGGGATGTGAGTGAGGTTGCCAAGGCCAAGAGCTGCCACCAGATTTCGGCCATTGTCACACACTACCAAGCCCGGCTGGAGATTCGCTGGCAGAAACCACATGTCGCTCTCCTGCTTGATGGCATTCCAGAGCTCCTGCGCTGTGTGGCTTTGATTCCCCACAGAAATTAATTTCAGTACGGCCTGTTGACGTTTGGCCATGGCTGTGCTCATATCGGTCGTAACAGGCTCCTGCTGCGCTGTTTCAGAGGAATTTGAGTAGGAGGAGGAGTCAATGTGTACAGACTGGATTCCCGCAATCCGTGGAGTTGGCAGAACACGTAGAGCGCCACTCTCCAGATCTGTACCCGGCTCCACAACATTGACCCAATGGGCAGTGAGGGAAAGGTATCGTCCCTGTCCATGGTTACTGGTCCACGCATCGGTGGTCAGGTGGACCTTGCTACTGACGGCGTTTAGTAGCGCATGTTTTATGTTTACCTCCACATGTTTCTGCAGGGCAGGGACGGCTCACCTGCTGAAATAAAAGCAGTTAGGCACAGTGTATTGTGGGACTGCCAATGCCATGAAGTCCCGGAAGGTGTCAGTCTCCACCAGCCTGAATGAGAGCATTTCAAGTGCCAGTAGTTTGGAAATGTCAGCATTCAGAGCCTGTGCTCGGGGATGGTTTGCCGAGTATGGCTGCCTTTTCTCCCATGCCTGTGCTACCGATGGCTGCCGAGTGGCCTGGGAGTGTGAGGATGACTTGGAACGTGGTGCTGTGGGTGGAATGTCACAGGGTCTCCGGACAACAGTGCCAGAGGTTCTTCCTTGGCGATCCTGTGAGGAAGCCGAACCAGATGTGTGTGAGCTGCAGGAAGAGGCCCCAACACGAGCTGAAGAGGTGGTAGGTGGTGCTGTACATTGGCCTACGTCTTCAGTGTGTCTGTGTAACTCCACCTCGTGCTTGGTCCGCACATGTTTCCACATATTAGTGGTATTGAGGTTGCTGATATTTTTCCCTCTTTTGACTCTCTGATGACACAGCTTGCATTTGACAAAACAAATGTCATCTGCAACTGTGTCAAAAAAGGACCACGCACTGCAAGTCTTGGGAGCGCCCGTTTTGCCTTTTGAAAGTGGAATGCTCCTAACGGGTGCCGAAGTGGAGGCTACAGGCAACCAAGTCTGCCCCCTCCCTCTCCCTCTGGTTTTGGCCGTTCGGGGAATATCTTCCTCAGAGCTGCTCCCACCACCTTCCTGTTCCTCACGCCATGATGGGTCAAGGACCTCATCATCTACACTCCCCTTTTCAAACACCTGCTTGTTGTCACCTGGGTTGTCTCGCCAACACCGTACGCACCAGAAAGTGGTAACTGAGTTTCGTCATCATCTGATGCGTACTGAGATCTGCTGACCATAGGCACTGGCCCACCTGCCTCTTCAGATTCAGAGGGACAAAGATGTTGCGCATCACTGCATGCTCCCTCTTCTTCACATTCTGGAATGCTGCTTGGCTGGCCCCCTCTTTCCAAAAGAACAGATTCCGAGAACAGAAGTAGAGACTGTGATGGCTCCTGTCCAGGGCTCTCTGACTGCCTGGGCACTTTGGCAGGTGGTGAAGAGACAGATGGTTGCTCTTCGGTGCTCTGGCCCTGAGAGGATGTGGAAGTAATTGAAGTCGATGCGTTAGCTGCCATACATCTGACAACGGCTTCATTTTGTTCCTCCCACAGCAGTGGGGTACGGTGAGGTCCTACAAAGCTGCGCATAAAGGACTGTTGCCTGCTAAAACTGGGGGATGCTGACTCACTGGTGCCAACAGCAGGCACAGAATCCCCACGTCCTCTCCCTGCAGAATCCCCACGTCCTCTCCCTGCAGAATCCCCACGTCCTCTCCCTGCTGAAACTCCACGCCCACGGCCACGTGCCTTACTCCCTGCCTTCTTCATCTTGCTAGACTGAGAAAGATAGGCAGAAAAGTACAAAGGGGGGCCTTAGTGTGCTTATTCCTGAACAGCTGGTTACAAGGTATAAGAAACACTAATTTTATGAAGTGTGTGTCGACTACACTTTAATGGGAGCTAATGTGGCCTACACAACTTTCAAATGTAGTGTTTGGTGAACTTTATTGTTTTTTTTTTTTTTGGGGAAAAAAAAACTAAAAGGATGTGACCAAAGATTTGAAAGTGAGAGTATCACCAACTTTCTGGAGCTATTACAATGCAGGCAGGTAACCTACAATGCAAAAGATGAGGCTCCAAAAAAATTGAGTAATACTAATCTGGCTGCAGCTGAAGGGCACAAACCAGAAAAAAGGCTCCTCTATCTACTCCTATATAGTGTTTGCAACCAACCAATGTAGATGGATATGGATGGATGCACACTAATAGGAGAAGAAAAAATGAGCTGCAATTAATGAAAAATATGTGTGAGGCAGTGACGCACGCTGAGCAGCCTACAACCAGACGTAGCTGCAGGACACACTACTCAGCGTGAGCTGCACTCACACACAGTCAGAGACCTCTCAGACAGCTGTGAACAGTGCAGCTAAGTGGGCACTAGCACTGACAGGCTGCAGAAAGGCTCCGCTGTGTACTCCTAGAGTGTTTGCAACCACCGTATATGGATACGGATGGATGCACACTAATAGGAGAAAAAATGAGCTGCAATAAAAGAAAAATGTGTGAGGCAGTGACACGCTGAGCGGCCTACAACCAGACGTAGCTGCAGGACACACTACTCAGCGTGAGCTGCACTCACACACAGTCAGAGACCTCTCAGACAGCCGTGAACAGTGCAGCTAAGTGGGCACTAGCACTGAAAGGCTGCAGAAAGGCTCCGCTGTCTACTACTAGTGTTTGCAACCAACGTATATGGATACGGATGGAAGCACAATAGATAGAATTTTTGAAAAATAAGCAGCTCAAAAAGAAAAATATGTATGAGGCAGCAGTGAGGCACGCTGGGCGGCCTACAACCAGATGTGGCTGCAGGACCCACTCCACAGCGTGAGCTGCACTCACACAGCCCTTGCAGACAGCTGTGAACACTGCTGCTAGGGAAAAGAAAGCTACAGTGGTGGTTTATGCAGCCTGGGTAAAGCACAATATTGTTTTGAGAATCGCTATTTCTAACGGTCCCTCACAGTCTTCAACAGCAGCCTGTCCCTAACTGAATTCACAGCAGAGTGACCAGAAATGGCAGCGGCGGTGGCTTTTATAGTGCATCATGACATCATTTCAGCAGCCAATCACAGCCATGCCAATAGTTAACATGCCTACATGCCTAACAGGATGTTCCCACACTTCTGAGGATTCTCATTGGCTGAATCAAAGCGAGCGGGCTGATAGCATTATGGGAACTTCCGATTCCGGTATCCGATATGAAAAAAGTATCGGAAGTCAGTATCGGAATTCCGATACAGCTAATATCGGCCGATACCCGATACTTGCGGTATCGGAAAGCTCAACACTAGTCATGAGAAAACATTCTCGGAATCAGTGGGATCCGTTGAAGCGTTCCATAGTTGCAACCACATAAATTGACACTGGTCAGAACTGAAAAATTTGGCCTGGTTAGGAAGGGTAAAACTTTGGGGTTGAAGTCTGTGTTTAAGTGTGACACTTTTATACCTTGATGCTGATGGTGCAGGAGCTGCGTTGGTGATCTCGAGGAAATCAATGAACCTGCAGAAATGAATAAATGGAGGAAAAGTTACATGGTATGCTCTTTTGTATCTTGAGACCCATGTTGCCCACTTCTCTTGCAAACTGAGTGGCAGCTTTGTGACAATTTGGTTCACTCCATGAGCAGTGTCCAGAAAATACAGTCCAGTCAGAGGGGGGTCTATTTTCCCAAATTCCAATTCCAGAGCAGATCACTTAAGTCCAGAAATGTGTGGACTTCCTTAAGACTGATCCTTGGGATGTTCTGCAGTCTCTTGAATAGGGCCTTTTATATGGCTTCAACACTGCCAAAGGTTCATTCAAGTCTCTGCCAGGCAGCAGCGAGACCTGCTTCTGATTGTCCCACATAGACAATCCTAAGGCTTTTGATACGATTGTAGAGCCTGGACCCAACCATTTAATCATGAGATTGAGCTTCTGCCCCACAGATAGGTTGAGGTCAGCAATGGCAGCCCTGAAGGTTGGTTTCCAAGCTGTAGTTCTCTGAACGGTCGTCAAATTTCAAGAGACTGGTGTACATTAGCTCCCTGCTCACCATGAACCTGGCAAACTCAGATATGTCTGATTTTTCACTCCTTGTTGCCGTGTCAACTTGTGGTACCCCTTGGGCATATAAGCTGTTTTGCGTGAAGTGATGAAATGTTCTCTGGTAGAATGATGTTGCTGCAGGTTTAAGCTGTTGTTTAGCCTATGGATGTTCTGATAACTGATGTTAGTTTTGTGTTTGTGCTGGGTCTGTTGGCGACAACGGCACCGTAGGTAGAGCTGACTTGGAAGTTTTAGCGTTGTCAAATGAGAAATCTCAATGAGCCAAATTTTCATGAATCACGTCATAAAGATGACCATTGCCTAAAAGTTTACATCAGTTTTCCTAATATGTATCAGGTCTACTAAAGTTGTCCTTGCATCCATTATATATGTAAATCAGATAATAACTTTTCAATTTAAATATTCAAGTTGAGAACTAATTAAACTGGATTAATGGATAATATTACTAAAATCCTTCACTAAAGGACATAGCTATAAATTATGTGGATCCACTATACCCAAGCCCCAGGTGATAATTCTCTATCTTGGTAATAATAGTACAATTATTTACAGTGCATTTTATGCTAGTAGAAAGCAGCCATAATATTTAAGATGGTCATTATACTTAATAACATGAATTAATCTCATTAAAGCATACATGCTGTATTAAAGAAACTTTATAAAAGGAAAGGACTATAAAAAGTCACACAGTCAACCTCTGACTCTATGGCACGTACTAAAGCCCAATCAAAAGCTGTAAAGGCAAATTGCTTACGTTTGCTGATTATAGATCATGAATGACCTTTCACACTATTCATTTATTAGAATTTTGAATTTTTTTTTCAACTGTGTATATTCTTTTATAGGGAACCAATATGCATGTTTAATTTTTTATTGCAGCGTATTTTTGCAAATCTGTCATTCTGTGTTTTCTTGTTGTATCTCAGTTAGTGGGTTGTGTGAGCATTGTCTGATCGACGTGTTCACATTTGTGCATGTCACATGTGTGTTTTTAATGTTTTTTTTCCCTTGCTTAGCATGGTTTGGGAGACCCCACGCTTCTCTTGTGTGACGTGCACATAAGAGCTGTCTCAGACCACAAGCCCATACTAGGGAGCGGCCTGTCTGAATCCTGTTCATATTAGACACTGTTCACATGTTCAGGTTTTTAATACATTAGATAGGGACTGCTTCAATAGGGGTTACCTTGACATGGTGGAGCAGCTTGGTGTACATTTCTTTGCGCAAAAAAACGTATCGACTAAATACCCTGTATTTGTTATCCAGCACTTGCTGATTACTGCCATTTTTTATTGCAGAGTATTTTTGCAAATCTGTCATTCTGTGTTTTCTTGTTGTATCTCAGTTAGTGGGTGGTGTGAGCATTGTCTGATCGACATGTTCACATTTGTGCATGTCACATGTTTAATGGATCTCCAGCATGTTCAATCTATGGTTATTTTGGTTGCTACCTGATTATTTGTGTGTCCAGGCAGAGAAAAGAAGTTGCCCATGTGTGAGACAGTCTCATACTGCTGGAGGAATAAGCTGATCATCTTAGATAAGCCGCCTCCAGGGCTCAGCACCCTTATCCACCCATCGCTCCTAGAAAGGCTTTAATTATGAGCTATGCCAAGTTTCCTTTCACTTCCCCTCGTTCAGATGAGCCTGGTTTGCCATATGGATTAGTTGGACATTTAATGACTGGGATCAGCTACATAAGAGGTACACCTTGACATGGTTGATGGCTTTTGCACTTCCTGATCAAAGATGTCAACTAAGTACCTTACGTTAACGTTTACAGCAATCGTGGAGTTCATGCATTCGTTAATCGCAGTGTGCTGAGGCATCGTGTATGTACAGTTGTGGCCAAAAGTATTGACACCCCTGCAATTCTGTCAGATAATACTCAGTTTCTTCCAGAAAATGATTGCAAACACAAATTCTTTGGTATTATTATCTTCATTTAATTTGTCTTAAATGAAAAACACAAAAAGAATTGTCCTAAAGCCAAATTGGTTATAATTCCACAACAAACATAAAAAAGATGGTGGACAAAAGTATTGGCACTGTTTGAAAAATCATGTGATGCTTCTCTAATTTGTGTAATTAACAGCACCTGTAACTTACCTGTGACACCTAACAGGTGTTGACAATAACTAAATCACACTTGCAGCCAGTTGACATGGATTAACCCCTTTCCTACAATGGACGTACTATTCCGTCCATGTGACCTGGGACCATAAGTCCCAAGGATGGAATAGTACGTCTAGTGTGATCAACGACGCTCACATGGTGAGCGCCGCTGATCGCGGCCAGGTGTCAGCTGATTATCACAGCTGACACCTGGCATAATGTGTCAGGGGTGGTCACGGACCGCCCCCAACACGTTAACCCCTTGCACGCCGCGATCAAACACGATTGTGGTGTACCGTGGGTTAAAGGGAAGCATCGGCAGGGAGAGGGCTCCCTCCGTGCTTCCCTGAGCCCCCACAGCAGCGTAATGTGCAGCACTGCTGCGGGGGGCTCCATCCCTGCAGGTCCCCGAATCCAAGATGGCGACGGGGACCTTCGGGCACCTGCAGGGATCTGACTTCCTCAGTGCCTGCAAAGCGCAGGCATGAGGAAATATGCGTCATTGCCTGTGACAGATCGCTGATCTGTCACAGTGATCTGTGATGTGACAGATCAGCGATCTGTCACAGGACAGTGATGTCCCCCCTGGGACAACCTAATAAAGTTAAAAAAAAAAAAAGTGTAACAATAATTTTAAAAAAATTGCTAAATAAATTAAAAAAAAAAAAATTCCCTAATAAATTCATTTTTTGGAAATAAAAAAAACAAAACAATAAATGTGCACATATTTGGTATCTCCACATCAGTAACGACCCGCCCTATAAAACTGTCCCATTAGTTAACCCCTTTAGCAAACCCCTTAAAAAATAAAAATAAAAAACGAAGCAAAAAATAATGATTTATTATCATACTGCCGAACAAAAAGTGCAACAACGCACGATCAAAAAGATGCATATAAATATCCTTGGCACTGCTGAAAATATCATCTTGTCCCGCAAAAAACGAGCCGCCACACAGCATCATCAGCAAAAAATTTAAAAAGTTATAGCTCATAGAATAAAGCGATGCAAAAATAATTATTTTTTATATAAAATTGTTTTCATTGCATAAAAGCGCTAAAACATAAAAAAAACATAAATGAGGTATCGCTGTAACCATACTGACCCGAAGAATAAAACCGCTTTATCAATTTTACCGCACGCAGAACGGTGTAAACGCACCCCCCAAAAGAATTTCATGAAATGCTGATTTTTGTTCATTCTGCGTCCTAAAAATCGGAATAAAAAGCGATGAAAAAATGTCACGTGCTCGAAAATGGTACAAATAAAAGCGTCAACTCGTCCCGCAAAAAATAAGACCTCACATGACTCGGTGGGTCAAAATATGAAAAAATTATAGCTCTCAATATGTGGTGATGCAAAAACTATTTTTACAATAAAAAGCGTCTTTTAGCGTGTGACAGCTGCCAAATATAAAAACCGCCATAAATAGTAAATCAAACCCCCCCCCCGTTATCACCCCCTTAGTTAGGGAAAAATAATAAAATTAAAAAAATGTATTTATTTCATTTTTCCCGTTAGGGTTAGGGCTAGGGTTAGGGCTGAGATTAGGGTTAGGGGTGTGTTGGGGTTAGGGTTGGAGTTAGAATTGGGGTTTTCCACTGTTTGGGCACATCAGATGCTCTCCAAGCGCAACATGGCATCTGATCTCAATTCCAGCGAATTCTGCGTTGAAAAAGTCAAATGGTGCTCCTTCCCTTCCAAGCTCTGCCATGCGCCCAAACAGTGTTTTACCCCCACATATGGGGTATCAGCCTACTCAGGACAAACTGCAAAACGACTTTTGGGGTCCAATTTCTCCTGTTGCCCTTAGGAAAATAAAAAATTGGGGGCAAAAATATCATTTTTGTGGAAAAAAATATGATTTTATTATTTTCACGCCCGGGCGTTATAAACTTCTGTGAAGCACTTGGGGGTTCAAAGTGTTCACCACACATCTAGATAAGTTCCGTGGGGGGGTCTAGTTTCCAAAATGGGGTCACTTGTGGGGAGTTTGAATAGTTTAGGCACATCAGAGGCTCTCCAAACGCACATGACACCCGCAGACCATTCCATCAAAGTCTGCATTCCAAAACGTCACTCCTTCCCTTCCGAGACCCGACATGTGCCCATACAGTAGTTTTCTCCCACATATGAGGTATCAGCGTACTCAGGACAAATTGATCAACAACTTTTGGGGTCCAATTTCTCCTGGTACCCTTGGGAAAATAAAAAAATTGGGGACTAAATGATCATGTTTGTGGAAAAAATACGATTTTTTTATTTTCATGCCCAGGCATTATAAAATTCTGTGAAGCCCTTGGGGGTTCAAAGTGCTCACCACACATCTAGATAAGTTCCTTAGGGGGTCTAGTTTCCAAAATGGTGTCATTTGTGGGGGGTTTCCAATGTTTAGGTACATCAGGGGATCTCCAAAGACAACATGACACCCGCAGACCATTCCATCAAAGTCTGCATTCCAAAACGTCACTACTTCCCTTCCGAGCCCCGGCGTGTGCCCATACAGTAGTTTTCTCCCATGTATGAGGTATCACCGTACTCAGGACAAATTGGACAACAACTTTTGGGGTCCAATTTCTCCTGGTACCCTTGGGAAAATAAAAAAATTGGGGACTAAATGATCATGTTTGTGGAAAAAATATGATTTTTTTATTTTCACGCCGGGCATTATAATCTTCTGTGAAACAATGGGGGGTTCAAAGTGCTCACCACACATCTAGATAAGTTCCTTGGGGGGTCTAGTTTCCAAAATGGTGTCATTTGTGGGGGGTTTCCACTGTTTTGGTACATCAGGGGCTTTCCAAACGCGACATGGTGTCCGATGTCAATTCCAGCCAAAAACGTCAAATGGTGCTGCTTCCCTTCCGAGCTCTGCCATGCGCCCACCTACACCTACATATGGGGTATCAGCGTACTCAGGACAAATTGCACAATAACTTTTAGGGTCCTGTTACCCTTGGAAAAATAAGAATTGAGGGTGAAAAGATCATTTTTGTGGAAAAAATCTGATTTTTTAATTGGACGGCTGTACGTTATAAACTTCTGTGAAGCCCTTGGGGGTTCAAAGTTCTCACCACACATCTAGATAAGTTCCTTGGGGGGTCTAGTTTCCAAAATGGGGTCACTTGTGGGGGGTTTCCACTGTTTAGGTACATCAGGGGCTCTCCAAACTTGACATGGCGTCCGATCTGAATTCCAGCCAATTTTGCATTGAAAAAGTCAAACAACGCTCCATCCCTTCTGAGCTCTGCCATGCACCGAAACAGTGGTTCCCCCCCCACATATCAGGTATCAGCGTACTCGGGACAAATTGCACAATAACTTTTGCAGTCCAATTTCTCCTGTTACCCTTGGTAAAATAAAAAAATTGAACCTGAAGTATTTTTTTTGTGAAAAAAAGTTAAATGTTCATTTTTTTTAAATATTCAAAAAATTCCTGTGATGCACCTGCAGGGTTAATAAACTTCTTGAATGTGGTTTTGAGCACCTTAAGGGGTGCAGTTTTTAGAATTGTGTCACTTTTGGGTATTTTCTATCATATAGACCCCTCAAAGTGGCTTCAAATGTGATGTGGTCTGTAAAAATAAAATGGTGTTACAAAAATGAGAAATCGCTGGTCAACTTTTAACCCTTATAACTTCCTAAGAAAAAAAAATTTTGGTTCCAAAATTGTGCTGATGTAAAGTAAATATGTGGGAAATGTGACTTATTAAGTTTTTTGTGTGCCGTATCTCTGTGATTTAAGAGCATAAAAAGTTGGAAAATTGCAAAATTTTCAAAATTTTCACCAAATTTCTGCTTTTTTCACAAATAAACACAAGTTATTTGAATGAAATTTTACCACTATCATGAAGTACAATATGTCACGATAAAACATTGTCAGAATCACCGAGATCCATAGAAGCGTTTCAGAGTTATTACCTCATAAATGGACAGTGCCAGAATTGTAAAAATTGGCCCGGGAGTTAACGTGCAAACCACCCTTGGTAGTGAAGGGGTTAAAGTTGACTCAACCTCTGTCCTGTGTCTTTGTGTGTACCACATTGAGCATGGAGAAAAGAAAGAAGACCAAAGAACTGTCTGAGGACTTGAGAAACCAAATTGTGAGGAAGCATGAGCAATGAGCAAGGTTACAAGTCCATCTCCAAAGACCTGAATGTTCCTGTGTCTACCGTGCACAGTGTCATCAAGAAATTTAAAGCCCATGGCACTGTGGCTAACCTCCCTAGATGTGGACTGAAAATAAAAATTGACAAGAGATTTCAACGCAAGATTGTATGGATGTTGGATAAAGAACCTCAACTAACATCCAAACAAGTTCAAGATGCCCTGCAGTCCGAGGGTACAACAGTGTCAACCCGTACTATCGTGTCTGAATGAAAAGGGACTGTATGGTAGGAGACCCAGGAAGACCCCACTTCTTACTCCGAGACATAAAAAAGCCAGGCTAATGTTTTCCAAAACTTACCTGAAAAAGCCTAAAATGTTTTGGAAGAATGTTCTCTGGTCAGATGAGACAAAAGTAGAGCTTTTTGGGCAAAAGCATCAACATAGAGCTTACAGGAGAAAAAAAGAGGCATTCAAAGAAAAGAACACGGTCCCTACAGTCAAACATGGCGGAGGTTCCCTGATGTTTTGGGGTTGCTTTGCTGTCTCTGGCATTGGACTGCTTGACCGTGTGCATGGCATTATGAAGTCTGAAGACTACCAACAAATGTTGCAGCATAATGTAGGGCCCAGTGTGAGAAAGCTGGGTCTCCTTCAGAGGTCATGGGTCTTCCAGCAGGACAATGACCCAAAACACACTTCAATTAGCACTAGAAAATGGTTTGAGAGAAAGCACTGGAGACTTCTAAAGTGGCCAGCAATGAGTCCAGACCTGAATCCCATAGAACACCTGTGAAGAGATCTAAAAATGGCAGTTTGGAGAAGGCACCCTTCAAATATTAGGGACCTGGAGCAGTTTGCCAAAGAAGAATGGTCTAAAATTCCAGCAGAGTATTGTAAGAAACTAATTGATGGTTACCGGAAGTGGTTGGTCGCAGTTATTTTGGCTAACGGTTGTGCAACCAAGTATTAGGCTGAGGGTGCCAATACTTTTGTCTGGCCCATTTTTGGAATTTTGTGTGAAATGATCAATGTTTTGCTTTTTTCTTCATTCTCTTTTGTGTTTTTTCATTTAAGACAAATTAAATGAAGATAATAATACCAAAGAATTTGTGTTTGCAATCATTTTCAGGAAGAATCTGAGTATTATCTGACAGAATTGCAGGGGTGTCAATACTTTTGGCCACAACTGTATATCTTAGATAAGCAATTCAGTAATTTCAGAACAGCATCATAGACACTAATGTTGGATTAACAATAGGTCTATAACCTATTGTCACATGGTAATATAAAAATAAAAAAATCAGACTGACTGTTAGCTCAAGACTATAGAGGCCATATTGATGTAGCCTGCTTTCTTAAAGAAGATTATGTAACATACTGTAGTTGTTAGACTCACCTCTTGAGGTAGATCAATGAATCCACAGGTCAGAGTGAACACATGGTCCCAGGTCATGTGCATAGCAAGCTGGGGAGGCAAATGGTGCAATGAGGACTTAGATAACTGGTTATGCTGGATGACGGACAAACTGGCAATACCTGACTGGATGTCCAAGAACCAGGAGGCAGATGCAGGGCAATGGAAGGTCTGAAACAGCACACACATATAGGTAATGTGAACAGTTCAATATGTTCATTGCAGTCAATGGGTTAAACAGCAACAGATGCAAGTGATACAAACAAACTCTAATAACAGTTCCAAAAGATTATGGTAATGCATGAGTTAGCCAGCTGGTATTGTGCAGAGTTTATAGTGGTCAGGGAACTCAGGGAGAAAGCAGGAACCAAAGACTTGGATACAGTCAGAGTACAAATATATCACTGTTGAACACAGTTCCGAATTAACATTCAGACCCAGGATTGTTTCTAAACATGCTTTAAAGAGGACCTTTCATCAGTTTCAGCATCTGAAACTGGTCATATCATGAAATATTGGCTGCAGAGCTGAATGCAATATAGTTTTTTTTTATTTATTCTTTCTATTGCTGAGATATTAACTTGTAACGTTTAGACTATATTTTATGTTATAATTCAGTTTAGTGTTACCAAATTTTTGTCTTTGGGGGTATGTACTTGTTCCTCCTCTACATAAGGTTGACCAATCATAAGCAGGCTGAGTCATACATCTTTATACAGATGTCACCACAAGGCAGTGAGCTTGGGGGTAGGGAATGGGGAGGTTGAGAGCTGACATCATTGTGAAATGAGATCTTGAAGTGTTGTTTTGATTCATAACTCAGCTCAGATGTATCTCTACAGAGCAGTTGTGTCATGCTCGCCATGTCTGTCAATGTCCGCCATGTCTGTTTTGCCTCAAGAACCCCTGGAGCGATGTGCACGCGCATATCATGTCTGCTATCCTGCGTGATCTCTGGTGCATTGTGCACACTTACCTTGTGACTGTTGGGCTGCTAGATGCCTGCGTTTCTGCTCTGCCTTCTGAAATCATCTCTCCATGTCTGAAACCCCTGATCATGTGACCCTTCCTAGGATCCAGCACTGTCCAGTTTTGCAATTATCTCTGCATGTCTGAAACCTCTGATCATGTGACCCTTCCTAGGTTCCAGCACTGTATATTTCTGCAATCCTCTCTTCATGCCTGGTATCCTGATCATGTGACTGCTCTCTGTTACCCTGAGGAACTGAAACGGAAGTTCTCCCCTGGTCCTGACCCGGAAGCAGAGGTGCCAATGCCCTATATCAGACCGCCCCTCCCTATGCTCAGGGCCTGAGTATTGTGTTGCTTCCCTGCATAGCTGCTTGGTGTGCTGGGTCACTCCCTCTATTCTGTGCCCTTGCACTCTGCCCTGTCGTGCGTCTCTGCACACGCTCCGTGCTCGTACTCCGTCTCTTGTCCTGTGCCTTGTCTAGTGTTTGTCCTTCATGCCATGTTTTGTCTCTGCTCTGCTTTGCCTTGTAGTCCTTCCTTGCTCTGATTCCGTTCTGTGCTCCTGTCAAGCTCCTGTTCCTTGTTCCGTACCTTGCCTATCTCTGCCTTGTTCCTCCCTATGGTCTCTGTCTTTGCTTGCTCTGCCTCGCTCTCTCCTTTGGTGCTCTGTAGTGCTCCCTGGCACACGCACTATTCCTCCTCGTTTACTTTTGTGCTCTTTTCCAGGTCTAGTCCCAAGGCTCTGCCTTGGCCCGGCTCTGGGCTTTGGCCTATGCTCCGCTGCTAGACTCTGTCCTATTGTGCTCTTTTCCATGGCTAGTCCTAAGGCTCTGCCTTGGCCTGGCTCTGGGCTTCGGCCTGCACTCCGCTGCTAGCTCTGTTCTTGCTCTGTCCTGATTCCGTGTGTCTGCCTATGCTTCCGTTCCTGGTTCCGTCCTCTGCCTAAGCTCAGCCTGGTTTCCTGTCTTGCCTTGCTTTGCTGCTTCATGTACCCTGTCCCTGGCGTGTCTATCTACACGTGCAGGCCTCTGCTTTGTTCCCTGTCCCTGGCGTGTCTCTCTACACGTGCAGGCCTCGCTTTGAACCTGTCCCTGGTGTGCCCCTCGGCACGCGCAGGTCTTGCCTTGTACTTTGCCCCTGGCATGCCCTCTGCATGCGCAGGACTCTGTCTCGTACTCTATGCTTTGCCTCTGATATTTCGTGCGCTCTTGCACCTCTCGTACTAGGCTTTGCCGTGCTGTCTCACACGTGTCTCTGTCCTGTACCTTTGCCTAGCCCTGCCTTGTGGCTCCGTGCTCTCTTGTATGCGCCTGGTCGTCCATTGCCCGCCTGTTGCGCCTCAGCTGTGCCGCTCTTGTTGTGCCCGCTTGTGTGCCTCAGCCGTGCCCGCCGTCCAGTGCTATAGTGGTTACCACCTGTGTGTGCCTCAGCCGTGCCGCCTCTAGTCGTGCCCGCCTGCCTGTGCCACCCGCCGGTACCGCCTGCCAGTGCTCCAGCCGTGGTTTCCATGCTCCCATGCACTCACGCTGGTTCTCGCACTGTGCGTTTTCGTGCTACTCTAGTACAAGTCTTTTGCTTACTTTGCTCTGCTTTGAACCCTGTCCTGCTTGCCGGATTCCGTAACCTGCCGACCGTTGCCAGAGGTCCGGACCTAGATGACTGCGGCCTGATGTCCGAAGCTGACTTCCGCAGCCTGATTCCTGGATCCTGTCGATCGATGCCAGCACTCCGGATCCCAATGCCACCGCACCCTATCCTGGACCCTGGCATGTTTCTTGACACACATCATGTCTCTAACTTTTTCTTGTCTCCTTGCATGGAACCCTGGTCTGCTTACCAGATGCCCGGATTCTGTCGATCGCCATCAGAGCTACAGAACCTGATGTCCCGGTTGATCGTTGCTTGCCGTCCGGAGTCTGACGTCATCGTGCTTCTGCCTACCATCCTGCACGTACCATGCTTTGGACCTTGGCGTGCCATTGCACGCACTTTGCTATGTGTTCCCTGTGTATTTACGTTTGGCACCTGTTATTACCCTGAAGTGTTCCTTAATGAAGTTACTTTGAATTAACGTCTTGTCTCGCCTTGTCTTGTTTCCCTGAGCCGGCTGTCTGGTCCAGCTGCCGTGATGGCTCACCCCCTTGGTCTTGCCACTGACACTCCCTGTATAGGGGGTGGCTCCTCACTAGGTCAGCTCACCCTAGGTGGGTGGGTACCACGGTCCAGAGGGTCCACTCATTCAATAAAAACGACTCAGCGTAAGCTGACGCTCGTCACAAGTTGCAGAGGTATTTGTCATTATGAACACTTTGAGGTCTCATCTCACAGTGCTGTCAGTTCTGACCCTCCCTTCACACTAAGGCTAATTTCACACTTGCTTTTTTTTGCAGCGCGTTTTTCCCGCAAAAAAACGCATTGAAAAAACGCATACAAAAGCATACAACGGCTGCGTTTTTTTCAAGCATTTTTATGAGCATGCATGAAAAAAACGCAGCGTTTTTATGCGTTTGTATGCGTTTTTACCGCGTTTGCGTTTTTTCCAAACATTAGGTGGCCCCTCACACTAACCCAAACCATGACTTTACTAACCCTAACCCTGACCCTAACCCTAACCCTGACCCTAACCCTAACCCTGACCCTAACCCTTAACCAAACCATACTTAACCCTATCCCAAACCCTAAACCCTAACTAACCCTAACCCTGACCCTAAACCTAACTCTAACCATAACCCTGACCCTAACCCTAACCCTGACCCTAACCCTAACCCTGACCCTAACCCTTAACCAAACCATACTTAACCCTAACCCAAACCCTAAACCCTAACTAACCCTAACCCTGACCCTGACCCTAACCCTAACCCTAACCCTGACCCTGACCCTAACCCTAACCCTAACCCTGACCCTAACCCTAACCCTGACCCTAACCCTAACCCTAACCCTAACCCTGACCCTAACCCTTAACCAAACCATACTTAACCCTAACCCAAACCCTAAACCCTAACTAACCCTAACCCTGACCCTAAACCTAACCCTAACCCTAACCCTGACCCTAACCCTTAACCAAACCATACTTAACCCTAACCCAAACCCTAAACCCCAACTAACCCTAACCCTGACCCTAAACCTAACCCTAACCCTAACCCTGACCCTAACCCTGACCCTAACCCTAACCCTAACCCTGACCCTGACCCTAACCCTGACCCTAACCCTAACCCTGACCCTAACCCTTAACCAAACCATACTTAACCCTAACCCAAACCCTAAACCCTAACTAACCCTGACCCTGACCCTGACCCTAACCCTAACCCTGACCCTAACCCTAACCCTAACCCTGACCCTGACCCTAACCCTAACCCTAAACCCCCTTAACTAACCCTAACTCTAACCCAAACCTCTAAATTCCATGGTTAACAAAAAAAAGCATGTGCAAAAAAACGCATACATAAGCATGCCAATGCGCACATATGCGCACCCATAGACTTATAATGGGTGTCTTGCTGTAAAAAAACGCATTGCGCGCATGCGTTTTTTTGAGGCAAGTCGGACGCCCAAAAAATGCAACAGGATGCATTTTGTGCGCCCGAGCGCATACCGCAAAAAAACGCATGCGCGGAAAAACGCGTACAAACGCATGTGTATGCGCACATAAGCGCATCCCATGCAAAGTATAGGAAAAAAAACGCATGCGCTATTTAGCGCTAAAATACCGCGAAAAAAAACGCAAGTGTGAAACCAGCCTTACTGCTTTAAGGTGAGATCTGAACATGTTTGTAATGATTCTGCAGCTATTGTGTACAGATACAGCAGAGTTGAGTTATGTATCATTACATCCTCATCCAGATGTCATTTTATGCCTGTCCGGGGAGGACAGTAAACGCTGATGGCACTGTGAGATGAGATCTGGAAGTGTTTGTAATGACCTATACCTCTGCAGCTACTCTGTAGAGATACTCTGAGCTGAGCTATGAATCAAACCTCATACCTGCTACATATCACGCAGACAGCAAACAGATACATGGATGTCATATACGTGCATACGGACGGCACACAGACACGGATCACATCAGTACTGTTTTTTCATATACAGGAATCACCAGGACGTGTGAAGGAGGTGTAAATGGCAGTGGCCATAGGAGAAGGCGGAGCCCAGCCGATACATTAGTTTTAAGAAGTTTATATAAAGCACAATATTATGACTAGCATTTCAGAGCATGCACACTCATTGAGCCCTCTTCGTTGATGAAAGTTACTTAAGTATTTATTACACTACAAAATCTGGACAACAGAGGTTTACTTCTTAATATTGACTTTATGAAAACAGTGTTGTTATGAAGAAGAGCATTCTTTTCCATTTACCTTAATGACAGAATATGAAAGAATACACCTTCTACTCTCTATGCTTCACTCAATCGGCATAAAGGACACTGTCCTCTTCTGACTCTCTTCCTATCTTCCTGATCGTGTGAGGTGGCCAGGGTGGTAGTCATAGCGAGGAGCTGCTGTGTTCCCGCACCCCAAAAAGCAAACATAATGTCCCGTCTGCTTTGTGTAATATGTGCGAAGTAGGACGCTCACATTAGGTTCTGGAGTTCTCTCTGATTCCGCATTCCCGGTTCTGGAGTAAGGTTCCCACAAACAACGCCAAACTCTGTGTTCATTCGCAACAGTTCAACTTTACTTGGAAACAGCAGTCTGGCACAGATATAGCACAATTCATATCAATTTGCATTCTGTGAGCTCTCCCTGCCTCTTCTAACAACTTCTGTCCTGCAGACGCTCCTTTCACTTCTGTGGTTCCCGTACCCCTAGGTCCACCATCTTCCTCCCATTCCCCCTGTCCGGTTTCCCTTGGAAAAAGGTAAAAGGCGTGCTTAGCTCTGCCTAGTCACAACCATAAGCCCCGGATCCCCTTTGGAATGGTTACTTCATTAGATGGTGATCTCTTGCACACTGCTTAGGGTACCGTTACACCTAGCGATGCACCAGTGATCCCGACTAGCGATATGACGCGGTCAGGATCGCTGGTGCATCGCTAGGTGGTCACTAGTGAGCTGCCACACAGGCAGATCTCACCAGCGACATCGCTGGGGATGGGGATCGCTACTTACCTGTCAGACGCGGTGATCCTGCGTCCTCCCGCCCGGCTCCACGCGTTGCTCGTCGTCACAGCAGGAAGCGCCGCAGGAAGTGACCGACGAGAAATGATCCAGGAGCTTCTCGCGCGACCAGCGATAACCAGCGGGGGAGCCGGTCGGAGGTAAGTATCACATACAGCGATATCGCTAGCAATATCACTGCAACGTCACAAAATCGGTGACTTTACAGCGATATTGCTAGCGATATCGCAGTGTGTAACGGGGGCTTTAGTCTGGGGTGCCACATTGCCTCAGCAACTTCAAGCCCCAGGGCTTCCCTCTCTCATTGCTACATCACTTGTCTCCACCCCCCAAATAGGAAGTCTCACCACTATATCTCACTGCTCTCCTGTACACCCAACCTGTAAAACCCCTTATTCTAACAAGGCTTATTCTGGCACTCTCATTTCTTACCTCTTATGTGTCCCACTAATCTATTCCCAATATTGTCCTATTCTATCTTCTCTATCTTTCCCTAATCTTGTACAAAGTAGATGTAAAGCACATACACATTATAAAAACATTAAACCAATACAATAATGTTCATAAAACTCTATGGAACAGCACATATTTAATGCTAACACTGTTTAAGGAGGGCGTTGCCCATGGCAGTCTCTGTCACCCCCTTACAACCGTTCTTTCAGAGTATTGTTAGCTGGCTCAACTTCTTCTCCTCTTCCTCTCACTATTGGGGTACCTTAGGGTTCAGTCCTTGGCCCTCTTCTCTCTCTCTACACGGCCCCAACTGGACAGACCATCAGCAAATTTGGCTTTCAGCACCATCTTTATGCTGATGACACACAACTATATGTTATCCCTTGATTTTACCCCCGCTGCACTACGAAACAACATTGACTGTCAGTTCGCAGTTTCCAACATCATTTCTGCTCTCTATCTGAAACTGAATCTCTCCAAAACTTCTTTTGCTCCAATCGTCTACTTACCTCCCTAAATCTGACATCTTCCTCTCCATGGGTGGCACCATACTAATGCCCTGGCAGCAGGCACGCTATCTAGGTGCTTGATACCAATTTTTTCTTCACCTCCTCTATACAATCTCTTATCCACTCTTGTAACTTGCACCTGAAGAACATCTCTAGAATCCGCCCCTTTCTCACCATGGAAACAACAGAAATCTTCACTGTTGCCCTGATCCACTCCCGCCTTGACTACTGTATTGACTACTCTATTGGCCTCCCCCTCACTCCCCTCTCCAGTCCATTCTTAATGCAGCAGCCAGGGTCATCTATCTAGCTAATAGTTTCTCAGAAGATTCCGCTCTGTGCCAGGCATTGCACTGGCTGCCCATATATTATAGGATCCAGTTTAAATTACTTGCTAACACCTCATTGTAGATTGTAATCTCTTACAAGCAGGGTCATCATTATTTTCACTTTAATTATTGTATTCTCTTTAACTAAGTTTCTTTTGACTGTTAAATACAAACAGAAGCTCCATACTTCATACAGAGACAAAGGCGGCAACCCAAAGAAATAAACCGCCATAATAATAGATGGTTCCACTCCATAAGCATATAGGAACAGGAGAAAAAATGGAGTAATTGGATCCAAACAATGTATATAAAAAATTATTACAATCTTTATTATTATATCACGCACAGACAATATATAAATAGCAAAATTGCAGTGATAAATTGACACCAAAAATAGACAGGACTGGGAGAGGGAAAAAAAATGAACCAGAGGCACCAATAATCCCAGCCAAAATAGTGTATAACATGCACAAACGTCAATAGCAGACAATAAACATGCCCATATTAGTTCAGAATGAGGCCTATAAAGCGCCGGGCTTTGAGCGTGAAGCGCGCGTCGGGGGTCTCTCCACGGTCCTGGGTACCTGTGCACCACCTTGGTAAGCTTTTCCCCTTTACAATTTGGCATCTTATATGACGCTCTTTGCACTTTTTATGGATATAGCTTACCGCTCCAGCCACTATTGCCTCACTTCATACTGGCCTATTTGCCCTTAGGGAATATTTTTAAGCCATTATAGGCCTCATTCTGAACTAATATGGGCATGTTTATTGGCCGCTGTTGACGTTTGTGCATGTTATACACTATTTTGGCTGTGATTATTGGTGCCTCTGGCTCATTTTGTTTCCCTCTCCCAGTCCTGTCTATTTTTGGCGTCGATTTATCACTGCAATTTTGCTATTTATATATTGTCTGTGCATGATGTAATAATAAAGATTGTAATAATTTTTTATATACATTGTTTGGATCCAATTACTCCTTTTTTTCTCCTGTTCTTATATTCTTTTGACTGTTGTACAGTATGGGAACCTCTGAATTGTAAAGCGCTGCTCAATATGTTTGCGCTGTATAAATAAAGATTATTATTATACATACACTCCGTGTCTGCACACTGCGATTAATGAATATATGAACTGCACTATTGCTAAGTTAGGTACTTAGTTAACTTTTTTTTATAAAAGCCATTCCACCATGCCAAGGTGTTCGTTAAAGGGGTTGTTTTTTTGCGACAAATTGCACTATGTTAATGGTAAACTTGCGTAGATATTTTTTGCAGTTATTTGTGAAAATATCAGAATTTTAACTAAAATGTAAAACTAGTTTCAGTTTTTTTAAACTTTTCATTGTTGCACCCTTAAAACAGATAGTTATATGACACAAAATAATTAATAAATAATATTTACCACTTGTCTATTTTACATAAGCATCATTTTGAAGCATAACTTTTAGAAGTTAGGAAATTAGAAAAGGTTAAAAGTTTATCAGGAAATTTTCATTTTTCCAACAAAATTTACAAAACCAATTTTTTAAGGACCACATTATATTTGAAGTGACTTTGAGGACAGAAAATACCCAAAAGTGACATCATTTCAACAACTACACCCTTCAAAGTGCTCAAATCCATGATCAATAATTTTAACCATTCAGATGCTTCATAAGAATTAAAGCAATGTGGAAAGAAAAAAATAAAAATTGCACTTTTTCTCACAAAAATGTTGCTTTTGCCCCAAAATTTTGCATTTTCACAAGGGTAACAGTTGAAAATGAAATGTACTTTTTTTATACAATTTCTCCTGAGTATTTTGATACCCCATTGTGGTAGAAAGGTACTAGTTTGGTTCACAGCAGGCCCTCAAGAGGGAAAGAGCACCATTTGACTTTAGGAATGCAAAATTTTCTGGAACAGATATTGAGCGCAATGTCGCGTTTTCAGAGCCCCTAATATGCCTAAAAAGATGAGACCCCCATGTGACCCCATTTTAGAAACTACACTCCTCAAGGAACTTGTCTAGAGGTGTGGTGTGCACCTTAAACCCACAGACTTTTATAACGTTGAATCGTGAAACTGAAAAAATACATTTTTCCCACAAAAATATTGGTTATGTCCCAAATGTTTTATTTTCACAAGGGTAACAGGAAAAAAAATGGACCATACAATTTGATGTTCAATTTCTTCTGAGTACATTAATACCCCAAATGTGGTGGAAAACTATTGTCTGGACACATGGCAGGGTAGGGAATGGAATGAACTCCAACTGAATTCCGAAGCTGAAATTTGGCTGGAAAAGATTGCAGATGCCATGACATGCCAAAAGAGCAGAAACCCCCACAAGTTACACTATTTTGGAAACGACACCTCTTGAGAAATTCATCTAGCAGGGTAGTGAGTATTTTTAATCTTCAGGCGATTCACAGAATTGTATAACATTGGCTAAGTAAATCGAAAATTACTGTTTTTTCCACTAAAATGTTGCATAGCTCCAAGTTTTGAATTTTGAAAATGGATAACAGGAGAAAATGAATGGTACAATTTCTTACACAACTTCTCATAAGTACGACAATACCCGATATGTGGTGAAAAACTACTTTGAGGCACAGTGCAAATGTCAGAAGAGAAAACGCACCATATTTGAGTTCAGATTTTACTGGAATGGTTTGAGGGTGTCATGTCACATTGGCAGAGCCCCTGAGGTGCCATAATAGCAGTATAATTAACCCCATTTTACAGACTGCACCTCCCAATTAAATTACCTAGGTGTGCAGTTAGCATGTTGATATCACATGTGCTTCACAAACTTTTATAACACTGGGTAGTGAAGAAAAAATTACATTTTTAGAACTAAAATGTTGTTTTAGCCCCAAGTTTTTCAATTTTATAAGTGCTAATAGGAAAAACTAGACCTCAGAGTTTGTTGCGCGTTTTCTCCTGAGTGCGCCAACATTTTACATGTAATTGAGAAATACTTTTCAGGCACAGTGGAAAGCTCAGAATGGAAGAGCACTGTATTATAAGTGCATATTTTTTTTTTTACTATGGTGTGCAGGTACCATGGACACACTAGAACAGCCTTTTGAGATTCCAGAACAGCAGAACCCCCCCATATCTCACACCAGTTTACACTTCTCAATTAATTCATCTAAGGGTGCAGAGATCATACTGACACCATGAGAGTGTCACAGAATTTTACACCATTGAACAGTGAAGAAAACATAATTACATCTCTGCCACAAAAAATTTGTTTTTACCCCAAATTTTACATTTTCACATGGGGAAATGGGGAAAATTGGCACCAAAATTTGTCATACGATTTCTGCTGCTGAACGTGACAGTATCGCATATCTGGCTGCACAGTGCCACATAGTGACAATTGTGAGGGACAAAACTCTATTTGGCTCTTGGAGAATCAATTATTGTAGAATAATTTGCAGACTGAAAATATAGAGCCCTTAAGTGTCAGAAGAAGAGTAAAATCCCCAATCAAGTGACCCCATTTTGGAAATTACACCCCTCTGGGAATTTATCTACAAGTGTAGTGATGATTTTGACTAAATGGGGGACTTTCAGAAACAAACGAGAGTGGATGTTGCTGAGTGAAAATTGCAAATCTGCCATTATAGTGCTTTATACATTGCAATGCCCAGAACATTGTGCTGAGATCGTGCTTCTAGAGACATACACCCATAAATTAAGTGGGCAATCATTCATTCAGAAATGCCAAACGTGAATGCTAAATGTGGTTTAGGCACACTATGGGTCTCAGAAAAGGGAGGGGCATTTGAGCACAGAAGTCGTTGGATTTCTTTTCATAGCGATTTCCAGAGCCTTTGTGCTACCAGTAAATTGGAAGCCTCCTATATCTTGATTGACTGATGATGGCCCTGAGTGGGGACTTAGTATTTTTTAGGATTGTGTTGCAGCTTTTATTGGCAACATATTAAATAATATTTGGGATCACATTTATCCTGTGCTCTGCACTGAGAACTTACATCGGGGTTTCCATCTAAATCTCTGAATGACTTGATTCAGATGAAACCCCTGATGGATCCATTCGCTGTAATGAGGCAGCAGAGTTACTCTGCACTTCATCTGGCCACTGTTTACAGGTGTCCTTCTTTTCAGAGGTGCACAAAAATGTTGTTGACGGCGCTTAAAAAGGTGGGCACCGCTGGATCATAGACCAGATGACACCCACAATGTCTCCATCTACCTCATTATAGGGAATTTTTTGCTGGAAGTTCCATCTGAATCACATATTTCAGAGATTTACACAGAAACTTTTGGTGTAAGCACTCAGCAAAGAGAGCAGTAGAAATCTGAGCTGAGTCTTACTGCAATCTTTGGGAGGCAGAATGAACAAATCAGCAGCAAGTCAAGAATTGGTTTTATTTATTTGTTTTAATATGTTCACCGTGCAGTATAAGTGATTAGACAACTTTATTCTTCAGGGATGAGTTGATGATTTTCAGTGTCGGGGTCGTAAACGACAATGAATCCTCATTCACCAGTCATTCCAAATCTTTGTGCGAGCGCAAAACATCTGGTACCGATTAAGAATGACTCAGACACGCAGCTGATTCAGTCTTAGCTAATGTCCTGCATCCACACCTGTCAGGAGCAGTACAACAACTGGCTTTTATTTACAAATACACTATACTATATTGAGTGTTAGGGGAAGGCGTGCATTAGGCGGGGTTTATGCAGTATACATCTAGTGTCCAGTCTCTCTCTGATTCGTCAAAACGTCTCCCGATGGTTACTTCTTCTTCACATTCCTGAGTTATCTTTTTTAGGAGAAATGAAACTTAACTTAACTCTTTAGACACTGAATTTAAGTGAAAGTGAACACTGGCAGCCATCTTTAATACAGTTACATTTGCATTAGCAAGCAATTAGGAAAAACTTATTGTTTCACAGTATAAAAATATAAAAGTTATATAAGAAAATATATTTTCACCTTGACAATCCCCCCTAAACACTAAGTTTTTCCCTTAATGAAAGATCCTTCGAGACTGTCCATGTGATGGGAAAAGGGGAGGTGGATTTCTTCATCCAGACACCTCAGAAGCTCTCCCCTAGCGAGAGGCCTCCAGGCAGCTGAACCCTTCACTAACCTCACATGGAGTTCTCCCGCTGTCCCTAAACTAAGTCTCTTAACATCATCTGAGAATGGGGGGTTTTGTCTACTCTCTTGAGGGGAATATACTTAGGGATCTTCCCTAGATCAGTACCATCGTACTCTGGTGGGTCTACTTCTTGATTGAGGAAGGTGCCAGTTGGAGTTGCTTTGGCAATAACCTTTTTATACAAGGGAATAACACAACAAAGAGTTATTGATCCAATTACAAGGAGGGCAATCAGTACTATACAAGCTTGTTGAAGGAATCCCTTGAGTCCACCCAACCAGCCGGAAAAGAAAGATGTGTCTACTCCAGCATTAGTTTTCAATTCTGCTGCTAACCCAGTTATCTTTTTAAGGGCTATCATGGTTTTTCCATTCACTCCAGAGTTCTGAGGGATATAGGTACAACACTCCTCTCCCACCATCCCACAAACTCCTCCTTTCTCAGCTAATATCATATCAAGGGCTAGTCGATTTTGGAGTGTCATTCTAGTGTTAGGGCCCAATTCTTCAACTATACCTTGGAAGGCATCTTGGCTGAAATTGACAAACCTTTGTTCACTGTAATATATGTAATTGATCCATTCAACATTTTTATTAATCTGCACCTGTGGGATTATAGAAGCAAAGCCAGCATAGATCTGGTTCTGGGCTTTAAATTGGTCAGGCACCCCCCTTGGCACTCCAATAGCATCAATATATACTAGTGGATCTTCTTCATAACTCATATGGAGCTGATCGAGGCTTCTCCTTTTCCTGGTAGGTTCATCAGGTATCTTTGGATCCCAGGGTAGAATCTTGAACTGCATAGCTAGTTTAACAAGGGTGCATTGGCCTGTCCAGGCATTTGGCAACCTAGGACGGAGCTTACCATCTCCACATAACCAATAAATGTCATACATATATTGTGTATGTTTGATTAACAAGTCAGTATCTAGAGAACTATTCTCTTTGCAGAAACCTGTCTCGAAGATCCCTACTGGTGTACCTGTGGTGTCGTGGGAATTATAGCAGGTGTAATTGTCAGCTAATACAGTTACTTCTCCTGGGACCTTTAGTTTGGGTTCCTTATGAATTAGTGGGACGTAATCTGGGCAATCAGTGGGCTTCAAACCTTTCAACAAATTCATGACACAGGCAGTGGTGTTTAGGTATGCTCTGAGTATTCAACTGGTCATTCGGAATAACAAAGGTAGCTGGAGTCAAACGACCCAGAGTACAAGCACCTTTTACCCCTACTGGCAACCATTTATATGCATTGTCTCCACATACCCAGAACATGTCACTAGGTAGGTCCCATAGGGCTGAATGTTGTAATACCAGTCTATGAACTAAATCTATGAACGCAGATACATTCTGAAGCATACACCAATTTGGAAGTTGTCCTAAAGGGCTACAATACCCTACATCGGGATTTCTACAGGTGGGAGTTCCTTTCTCATATCCAGATGACTCGTTGCAAGGTATATTACCTGAAATATTAAAACAAGTTTCATTATTGCCCTGGGGAAATAAAATGGAATACTCCCAGGACGTGTTATGCAACCTTCTTTCTAGCAGTATTGGTTTGAAGGCATCAGTAGAGTGGGAAGTTACATTAAAACTAACTTGTAGGCCATACATTGGAATTTGCCCCAGGTAGGTTAACCGAGTTCTATTCCTGGGTACCCAAGCCCCCCCTTTATATGCCAGATATTGAAGGTATGTGTTACTTCCTGAAAGATTACCCTGCCACCAAGGGTATCCTACCCATCCCACAATAGGTATTCCAACAGTTGTGTTCCATAACTTCACATTATTTGTGGCATTATTAGCGAGTGTATCAGAACAACTGGTCCAGGCAAATAATTCCTCGGGTGGCACAGGAATAACAAGGAATGGAATACTAGTGGCCGATATTGGTGAATGTGTGCAGATCCAGCAATCTGCTGGAGACTGAGTGTCTTTTGACCAATCATTTAGTATTTTTTCATGATGTTGTATAAACTTATTATTCAAGGACATTGGAGAATTTAGATTGTTCCACGCAGCTACCATTATTACAGATAATGCAACAAAACCAAACCAAAACATTATGCACTCTTATGCTTTGTTAATTCCTGTGGCTAGTTTGCAATGCGATGCGTGGATCCAGGTTGGTCGTCCTTCCAACTTAACAGAAGTAGGCGTTGTCAGGAGTACTTGGTAAGGTCCTTGATATCGGGGTTCAAGGGTCTTTCTGGAGTGTTTCTTGACATATACGTAATCACCAGGTTGTAGACAGTGAGTTCCTTCCACACTATCTGGATCTGGAATGGAAGAGAAAACTAGAGAATGCATTTGAGTTAAATGCTTTTGCAACTGGATTACATAACTTGTCAAATTATCCACATTGAGTGTTAAGACCTGTGGGTAGTACAACCCTGTGTTCGGTGGTCTTCCAAACAGTATCTCGAAGGGTGACAGTTTAGCTTTCCCCGTGGGTGTGTACCTTACTGAGAATAATGCTAATGGGAGACACTCTGGCCATGGTTTATGGGTTTGTTCCATGGTTTTCTGTATTTTCAATTTTAGTGTCCCGTTCATTCTCTCTACCTTCCCTGAACTCTGTGGGTGGTAGGGTGTATGAAATGCTTGTTCTACACCTATCATTTGCATTACATTTTGCATTACCTCAGCAGTAAAGTGTGTACCTCTGTCTGATTCAATTGTTTCAGGGACACCGAATTGTGGTACTAGTTCCATCACCAGTTTCTTTGCAGTAGCTCGAGCTGTAGCCGTTTTCACCGGGTAGGCCTCTGGCCATCCAGAGAAGAGATCTACACATACTAGGATATTTGCATACACTCCTACCTTGGTAGCTGTATGTCGTCAATCTGCCGTCTCTGAAACGGGTAGAGAGGCCTAGGTGTCGCTTTCTTAGGGACTTTTACTGTTTTACCTGGGTTGTGCTGTGCACAGATGAGGCATGATTGTACAAGTTTCGCGGCTGCGCAACTGAAGCCAGGAGCGATCCAGAAGGCATCTACCATGGCACACATGTGACTTTTTGAGGTGTGATTGGGGCCATGTGCTGCTTGCGCCATGATTGGGAACAGGGACTTTGGTGGGCACATTTTATCCTTATTCTCCCATACTCCATTTGAGTTCAGCTCAGCTCCCAGTCTCCCTCGGTGTACCTTCTCTGTTTGGGCAGCCTTTTGCTGGAGGGATTTCAGGACATCTAGACCCAATGTGGCTGGAATACGCTGACTCCCCGCCACCGTCCACTGCTCTCTCTAGGCCGCCTTGTGCTATTTTAGCAGCCTCGTTCGCCCTTCTATTGCCCTCTACCTCCACGGAGTCACCTTTGTGTGTGCTTTTACCTTGACAATGCCAACCTGGACTGGTAACATCAATGCCTCCATCAATTGTTTCACCAGCTCTGCATTTTTAATGGGCTTCGAATCTGTGAAAATATTAGCGACTTTACCTGCAGCGGCTCTACACGCCTCAGTGAGTGCCTTCAACTCTGCCTCCTGCGCCGACATGTGAGGAGAGAGTGGTTCCGCTCGGATTACCTCATGTGAGGATACTACTGCATATCCAGTGTAGAATCGTCCATCCTGGTGGTATCTGGGGCCATCTACAAAAAAGAAACTCAAAGTCTGCATTAGGAACAGGTTTTTCATGAATGTGTGCAAACCCAACTGTCTCCTGACTCATCAGTTCTATGCAGACATGTTCATGCGTCATGTCAAAGTATCTTTCCTCACGCGCTAATATGGTCACCAATACCCCCTTTTCTGAATCCACAGGCAGGAGGGTGGCTGGATTCAGAACGTTACATCTTTTGAGGAGTGACATACTCAGGAATTAGTAGAGCACACTCAAGTCAGAGCTGTCTGGCCATAGACAGATGTTTTGGTTGAACTTGTAGGAGTATGGCATGGATGTCATGTGGGGAATAGATTGTCAAAAGAAACGTCAGTGTCATCTCACATGCCTTTCCTATTACGTCTCCACTTTTTTCCTTGTGCTCCAGCATACATGACAGGTCGTTTTATTGTCCTTGTTTGCTCAATTTCTTTAGCTACCTTAAGGAGGTCTTTCGGATCTACATGTCTCCATTCAGGTCTGGCTGTCTGTACTGCGTCTCGTAAGTCTTTGTTCATACCGTCAATGAATGCATCCACCAGTATTCTAACATCAAGTGGGTTTATGCAAATGTACCCCATGTCTGCCCATTTCAGCTGTAACCGTCCAAGGTATATCTCTACTCTCTCTCCTCTTTGCTGTGTCACATTAGTCAGGAGTACAGACTGCTCTGATTGTTCCACTGCAGCCCATTGTCTTAGTGACTCACAGTACGTCTCCCCAGATCGTGCAGATTTATCATCCATGCCCCAAGCCTGATTCTTTGTCACATCTGTGTGTCTTAATTATATGATCTAGTGCGTCACCTGCCTTTAAACTCACCAACCTCTCTAAGTCTGCCCAGGTACACTTATATGTTTGCTGTACTTCCTTTATGTGTCTGTAAAACGGGAATGGTTGGTCTTCAGGGGCAGGCAGCTGCTTCAGCAAAGCTAGCTGGTCAGAGGGGCTCCAGGGATAATACACCTGTATCTTTCTTATTCTAGTCACACTTCTAGGTCCTGATGGGGTTGGCCGTCTGATGTCTACTGTCAGCTTACTCCTCAAGGGCCAATGTCCCCACTACCCACTATCCACACTATTATGTCAGCTTCTTATGATCTTGTCTGGATAGGATTTAGTGCAATTCTCTTAGGTCAGTAGCACAGGTCACACAAGTAGCTATTCAGTCTGGATTTGTCTGAGTCTGACCACAGTGTTTACAAGTCCATCTGTTTTGTCTGGGTCTCTGGTTACACTTTGTCAATCAAACATTCATAATACACCTTCCATACTGCTGCACATTCTCAAGCATCATTTATTCACTTGCTATTTTCTTCCCTTGTCTGTGCCTTTTTGTACATCCAAACATTCACACTCTGGTATTTTTGCCTTTTTCAATGTTTGTCCCACTTGTTTTACTGCTTCCTTCCTTCTCTGTCTCTTGTAATTTGACACAATTTGCTATACAAATCAATCACACAACTAGAAGCAGGTTCAAACACATTAATGACCAAGCAATCACTTACAATTCCCTTCTAAATTAGGCACCATATCTTACTTTTAACTTCCAATCTTCAATTAAGTACTGTTGCTTTAAAATGCACAAATCTTTCAGCGTGTACCTTACGGATAGAATTACAGAGAATTTTGAGCACAGCTCACACTCAGCAGAGATAAGAGCGAAGGGAGAAGAAAAACTACGCAGCGCCATCCTTCACCCCTCCCGTCAGAATGCAGCGTCGTCCTTCACAGAATTCTGTAGTTCTTTAGACTTATCAAAATCAATTTCTACAAAGAAACTCAAAATCACGGGATTTCACTGTAAGAGCAGATAACTGTATAATGAGATTAACCATGCCTTGCCCTTTTTCTGGCCAAATGCATTCAGGAAACTTTACAATATAATGCGACATATAACACGAACTATATCATTACTCAATTCATTCAGTCTCAGATGTAGATTTGAAATATCTATAACGCATCTGTCCGGGATACGGCAATGCTCGGGTGTCCTGTAATCATATATAGGGCCTGCAGTGTGTAACACTATATCACAGGGCAAATTCCCTCCCTGGGTGGACATAGCGTCTCCTGGATGCAAGGGGCCATAATTGGCAAGGTAGGCCTGACACTCTTGGGTTATGGCTGGGCCTCCCTTTTTTAGCTATCTGTTGGGCCAAACCACCTCTATGCGACAGGGTAGAGTTAGCTGGGTTCACTATGGCTCCTACCTGGTGGGTAACTATGTCCCCATACCCCACTGAGAAAAGAACCTGGGAGCCCTGAGGTGTGATGTAATAGCATGAATGACAGGGGAACCAGATTTCAGGGTCATGGGGCAACCTAGAGGATTTGTTGAGAGGGGTAGGTAGTGGGCTCCTTCCGGGCCGGGGGGATTCGAACGGACCTAATAGCAGTGGCGGGGCAGGGGGAATTGTAGCAACCTGATTGTCAGAATCTTCTGATCCCTCATCATCTCCAATAGCTTGGCGCCTCATACGCATTACGGACCGGAAAGCCGTACTGCCGGTCAGGGCATTAAGAGTGAAGGGACCTTGACCAGGTGTATTTACAAATATCACAGTGGGTTGCACCGGGAGACTAGGCCCAGAGGCCGGAACAGAACAGGAACATTAGAGGTGGGAACAGCATCGGTCGGTGCCGGAGGTTTCTCAGGAAGTGGTGGTCCCTGATAGTACTCGCCGGAAAGTGTTACCAGCGGACATAGTGGCTGGGGAGGAATTCCGGGTGCACCAAGATGGCTGCCGGTGGAGGCGTGGCATGCCCCACTTCCGTCCATGGTCTGGGCGGAACCCCAAGGACGGCCCGCCCCACACACACGGCAGGTTTCCACCCAGGTTGGATTCTGCACGCCACAAACAGGACACACCCACGTTTCTGGAGAGCTCGTCTTGTCGCCATTATAGGGCGGTGGTTGGGACTGCATTTTCATCATCAGTGGCACGGCGGCCATTTTACAATCTATAAGATCACAGTTCAAAGGCATTTTATAACCAAACACAGGTTCCGCATTGTCTGATCCTCCTTCCCCATCAATCTCTTTCCATCCTTCATTCTTCAAGCCTCGCGCAACTCGCAGATGAGCTTGTGCTTGTTCTAACAATCCTTTATCTTTCAACATGCCTCGTTTGTTCTCTATGAGATTATGCCACATAGCCGGCTGTAATCTCCCTGACGAGGGCAATCCTACATGCGTATACAATCTCTCAACATTCTTGACTGCCTTCTTGCCTTCCCGTGACGCTACTATTGCCTTGACCTCCACAGCATCCTCATCTAACTTGTGGGGCACAGACTTCTTCTGCTTTAAGATACGCAGCATGACTCTTACAGAATACTATGGTTCTCTGCAGAAAAACCACTGGTAGCGATATCAACACTGATGTTCCACAGTACGGAGCCTCACGTTCGACGTACTAGGAAAAGAGCCTCTCGCTCAATATTTCCTTTCCCTAACCTTGAACAGCAGTGATTAACAGATTATCCTGCCACGATATTCCAACAGTCGGGAGGCGGTCTCCTAGTGAGAGCCCTCCACAGAAATACAGGTGGTCCCTTCTCGGGACGTCTTAATTACCTAGCTGGTACAATATCACAGAGGCTGTGTCTCCTATCCCTTCCTCTAGGTTGCCCCACAATCTGCAACTAGCTCAATTTATCACTCCACTTCACTACTAGACAATAGTCACGGGTAGGGTGGTTGAATGGAGTACAATGACCGGTGGAGGAGGTGTGGTGTACACGAGGACGCGCAGAATGCGACGTCTCTCAGTTGCTGGTTCAGAGCGTGGCACAGGATCGCACTCAGTCTCACCACTCGACCGGTCACCCCTCAGACCCAAGGAGACCACAGACAAACCAATAACGGCTGAGACACTAGCAAGTGTGACACATACAGTGTATATGATCTCACTTACCGTGTTTTGGAGGGTGATCAGTCCTCGAGGTCAGCCACTACAGGTATCATCCACAGACATCCAGGCATGGGTCCAGAGGAGCCTCGGATCACTGTCCACGCCCCACGTTGGGCGCCAAATTGTCGGGGTCGTAAACGACAATGAATCCTCATTCACCAGTCATTCCAAATCATTGTGCGAGCGCAAAACATCTGGTACCGATTAAGAATGACTCAGACACGCAGCTGATTCAGTCTTAGCTAATGTCCTGCATCCACACCTGTCAGGAGCAGTACAACAACTGGCTTTTATTTACAAATACACAATACTATATTGAGTGTTAGGGGAAGGCGTGCATTAGGCGGGGTTTATGCAGTATACATCTAGTGTCCAGTCTCTCTCTGATTCGTCAAAACGTCTCCCGATGGTTACTTCTTCTTCACATTCCTGAGTTATCTTTTTTAGGAGAAATGAAACTTAACTTAACTCTTTAGACACTGAATTTAAGTGAAAGTGAACACTGGCAGCCATCTTTAATACAGTTACATTTGCATTAGCAAGCAATTAGGAAAAACTTATTGTTTCACAGTATAAAAATATAAAAGTTATATAAGAAAATATATTTTCACCTTGACATCAGCAATATTATTTTTATTTCCGATCAACTTTTTGATCATGTTTTATTCCAGTTTCCTTATTGGTCTGATGAAAAACCTTTTTTTTGCCACGATATTTATTTTTTTACAGAGTTCACTGAAGGGGTTAAATAGTGTGATGGTTTTATAGATTGGGTCGCTCTGGATGTGACAATACCAAATATGTGTACTTTTTTTTTTTTACATAAATATACCTTTTTATTGGCATAATATTTTTTTTGTTTTCTGTTCTTTATTTTGTGTTTTGTTACAATTTTTTAATTTTTTTTAACTTTTGTACTTATTCCCTCTATGTGACTTTTAGTTTTATTACTCTTATCACAGGTATTATGCATTGCAATGCACGCTCACTGCAATGCATTATACCTGTCAGTATTACACTGACAGACCACCTTTTAAGCCAAGCTGCTGGCATAGTCTAAACAGGCCACCATAGCTAGCAGACCTGGAGGTAGTTGAGTTGCCATGGCAACGATCAGCAGCCACGGTAATGTCAAAGTCCCCTCCCAGCCTTTGAAATGCTGAGATCCCTGTCAATCATGGCATTTAGGGAGATAAATGGCCCAGGGTGATGTGGTCATTACTCCTGGTTTTAACATCTGGGACTCTGCTAACATCTAAGCCCAAGCTGCCCGCTGTAATCATGCGAGCACTACTTCTGTGCCCGCATGATCGCCATGACCTAAATTTACGTCATTTTGCAAGAAACACCTTAACGACTGTGATGTAAGCTTATGTCAAATGTCATGTCGGGATTATTATGGATGGTTCCTAACTGCAATGATTCTCCTCTCTGTGTGCTTTGCTAGGAATCAAATAAAATGGGGAAGAGATAGGAAATTAGACTTAGCTTGTAATGAAACCTTTTTGGGAAAGATGGTTGGATAAAGGTGCCCAGCCTGGGAGAGAAAAATGGTCCGCACCCCTTTTATTATTAAATTAATGGACAGGTACATAAATGAACTGTAGCCAATATACAAACATACAGTATGGCCAAAAGTGTTGGCACCTAAATGTCTATTTCCTTTATGTCTGTTGGAACAACACAAAAAAAAAGCGAAAGTAAAAAGTAAATTTGACTTAATTCCACGCAAACCCCAAAAATGGGCAAGACAAAACCTTAAAATTGCTGTTGGGAGAAGGCACCCTTCAAATATGAGACGCCTGAAGCAGTTTGTAAAAGACGAGTGGTCCAAAATCCCAGATGAGAGGTGTAAGAAGCTTGTTGATAGTTATAGGAAGCGATTGATTGCAGTTACTTATTCCAAAGGGTGTGCAAATATTAAGATGAGGGTGCCAACAATTTTGTCTGACCCATTTTAGGGATTTTGTGTGAAACTATGCCAAATTTGACTTTTTTTTCATTTTTTTGTGTTGTTCCAATAGACACAAAGGAAATAAACATATTTATAACAAAACATGTGTAATTGCAATAATTTTCTGGGAGAAATACTTAATTTTCTGAAACAATTTCAAGGGTGCCAACACTTATGGCCATGACTGTATACGTACAGTATGTAGAAGAACACTGTGGTTAATAACAATTTAGTACTTAATGTGCTTGAGGCTTTATTTTTTTACTTTAGCCACCCATCATTCCCAAAAAGGTTTAATTACAAGCCAAGTTAATTTTAAGAATTAACAATATGCAAAGTGAATGAACAAAATAGAAATCTAAATTAAATCAATATTTGGTATGAACCTTCCCTTGCCTTAAATATGGCATCAATTCTTCTAGGCACACTGAAAGAGATTGTTCTTGAAGAATGGAAAAAGATGTTGCAATATGTCAGCAACTTGTTCATTCCATGTCTAGAAGACACGGTGTTGTCTTTAACCCCTTAACGACCACCGATATGCCTTTTAATGGCTGCAGTTAAGGGTACTTATTCCTCAGCACCACTTTTTAATGACGCTGAGAAATAAGTGTATAGCGCCCTCCACTGAATAACGGCTACCGCAAAAAAAAGTCAGATTTCCCATTCATTTCTCCCCCCTCTGATGTGATCTACCATCATGTGATCTAGCACCATTTACCATTTTGCCTATTGGTTCATTTTGATCACTGTGATAGACCCTATCACAGTGATCAAGGTAAAAAAAAAGTAAATCAAAGAAAAAAAAATATTTATTTTCATTTTTCTGTTAGGGTTATGGTTTGGGTTATAGTTGGGGTTATAGCTAGGGTTAAGGTTGGGTTAGGGTTATGATTGAGGTTATAGATGGGGTTATAGCTAGGGATATGGTTGGGCAAGTGTTAGGCTGTGTGCACACGCTGCGGATTTTGCTGCGGTTCCGCAGCGGTTTTGGCCGCTGCGGACCCGCAGCAGTTTTTGCTGCGGTGTACAGTACAATGATTCCCTATGGGAATCAAAAACCGCAGTGCAGACGGTGCGGAATTTTCCGCGCGGATTATCTGCGGTTTTCAATCCGCAGAAAGAATTGACATGTCAATTCTTTCTGCGGATTCTCCTGCGGTTTGCCATCTCCTCTATTGAGGAGATGAAAAACCGCAGGACAAAACCGCAGAGCAATCCGCAGGTAAAACCGCAGGTCTTTTGACCTGCGGTTTCACCTGCGGATTTTACAAAATCTGCGCGGATGAATCCGCACCTAATCCGCAGCGTGTGCACACAGCCTTAGGGTTGGGGGCAAGGTTAGGGTTGGGGTTTTAATTGGGGTTATAGCGAGGGTTAGGGTTGGACTAGGGTTTGGGTTATGGTTGGGGTTATAGTTGGGGTTATAGCTAGGGTTAAGGTTGGGGCTAGGGTTAGAGTTGTGGTGTTGGGGTTAGGGTGGTGTTCATGTAGGAGTTGTGATTAGGGTTATGGTTAGGGTTGGGTTAGGGTTAGGGGTGTGTTAGGTTAGGGTTGGCGTTAGGGCTGTTTTAGGGTGATGTTATACCATGATGACTCCAGAGTGGGCCCTCTGGGTCATGGCACCCACCTTCCCTGGGCGAGCTGGCCTAGTGAGGACCATACCCCTATACAGGGAGTGTCAGGGGCAAACCCAAGGGGGCAAGATACCTCGACTGCTGGAACCAGGTAGCCGGCTCACAGGAGACAGGAATGAGTGTGTTAGCAGGATGCAATGGAGAGTGAGCTAGAGACAGGAGAGTGCAAACCGTGGCCTCAGGAGTACACAGGGTATAGAACCGTAGAGAGCGTGTACACGGGAGTGCGCTAGATACTGAGCCGTGCAAGGTGGGTGTACGAGAGCACGTGTGGAGTGTACGGGTGAGCATGCCCGAGAGCGGGTAAAGCAGGATGCGTGCAAGGAAGCACCCCAAAGTAACGGACAGACAGAGCACAGAGTAGAGTGTAGGTACGGAGCATGTGCCAGCGGGCATGGCAGAGCAAAGCACAGAGACAGGGCAAAAGGCAGAGGACCCAACCCAAGTACAGCGCGCAACCAAGCAAGGGCCGTACCGATCAGGCAAGGAAGCACAACAATAATCAGGCACCTCCCACAGGGGGAGGTAGCCTGATATAGCACAGGATCACTTGGACTTCCAGGTCAGGTCCTCCAGGTCATAGAGAGGACGAGACTAGAGGTAGAGCAGAGAAGAACGCGCATGCGTACAGGAGCACAGCACCACCATGGGACTAAGTGCGAGAGGTGTGCGTGTGCACCCGACAAGACCCCCAGAGTGGGCACGGATCCTCCTGTAGAAGGGGTATCAGATCCCACTGCTGCCACCAGTGTAACGGGGTCTACCAAGCTGGGGTACCTCTTTCAGTACCACCCCGTGTTTTCGGAGGTCCGCTCTGCGTTGGCTGGAGTCTGAATGAATGACACTGGCTGGAATTCCTTGGATACATGGGCGCATATAAAAGATCACTGCTTCTCCATGTATTTTCAGTCTGACAACACTTTACTCACAGGACACAGAATATATCACACAGATACAGAGGGCCGGCCAATAGAAAAGCAGCAGGCCAGACATACATTACAAAAGACGCAGGTGGCCGGAGCCTGACGATGTTTACTGTGGGAATTACAAAGGTGGGGGGAGGGCGGACAAAAGGAGAATATCGCGTCCCCTCTGCCCAGGGGCGCAGCCTGTGAACTGATGAATTAGGGATATGCATCTCACACGGAACCTATTATAAATACATATAACTGCACAGCATATTCTTGGTGCTGAGTGGTTCTGTAACACGTAACAGACCCGTCCTGTGTGACATGACCCGCAGGCCGGTAACTAAGACAACAAGACACGGCATGTGTAACTGTCCTATGTGACACGACCCGCAGGCCAGTAACTAAAACGACAAGACACGGGGGAAGGGAAAACAGTTACAATGGTGGGCCCTGCGATAGGGAACGGGGACGTGGAGACCTCCTGCACTCCCCTGAGTCAGTGTCCCTCACACTCCTAACGTTCCCTATACAGGCTCCTCACCTGTCGCCGAGCCGGAACCTGTCACCCTAGCACATCCTACAACTATCCCTTGCTAGGGAGCTGGGTGGTGCAGGCACTGGCCCCACCGCTGTACTAATACACACCAAGGAAAAATACAAACAGGAAAACACCACTTAGCTTTGCTCTGTTGCTCTTGCTCCCAGCAAGAGTCCACCACCAGAATGCAGCTTTCCTCCTGAATAGCTGCCACCAAGCTCTGTCAGAGCTGCAAGGAAATCCTCTCTGACTCCTTCCACACCAGGACTCTGACTGAGCTGCCAGGAACTCTCTTTCTCCTTCCTTCACCAGTCTTGGTTGGAAATGAGCAATATCACTAACAGTGATTGCAAGACCTGACACTCTTTTATAGCAGAGCCAGAACAATCACACCTGCTATTTAATCACGTGCACTAAACTAAAGTAACCAGTGTGCAATGACCCTAATGGCCACCGGGGGCAAAACTAGAACTGAAACCACCACAGTGCAATGACCCTAATGGCCACCGGGGGCAAAAGTAACTCTAAGCACACAGCTTGAGAAAAAAAAAGGTTACTAGTGCATTTATCTGTCATCATCCAACCTGTTTCATGACAATACCCTCCCTGAATGAGGGGCCTCTGGACCCTCAAGACCGCTCCTCATCAGGGAACCACCTACAGCGGGGACGCCCAGGTCCAGAGTTCACCCCAGTCACTACCTGAACTTCAGTTTTATGACAAACGAGCACCGCTGGTATTGGCAATGTATGTTCTGGAGGCACCACACATCTCCAAAACTCCGACCTGGGTAACGAGTTGTGTATGTACATGTTTGTGGGTAACTCCAGCTGGTAAGTCTCCGGGCCCTGGATAACCGACACCAGATACGGCCCGATCACCTGAGAATTCAAGACCCCCGCAACACACTTCCACTGGATGTTTTAGGTGGCCACCCATACATGCTCGTTCACACACAGGTCCGGACCTGAACGTTTATTGCCACACATTCGTTTGTCAAAATAGGGTGAACTCTTTCTGGCACTGACAACAGAGGCGTCCCCCTGTGTCACCACACTCACACCCCCGCAATTCACCAAGAGGTACACCACTCTCCAACCCCTTCCACCACGAGGTCTCCGCCTCCCAGGGTTGGCTAATGGCGAGAGTTGAGACTTGCCCCTACTCTCCTGCAGCTTCTCCGCTGCTCTCACTGGAGAGGAAGGGGACAGTTGTAGAGAGATGGCAGAGACAGTAGCCCCTAGGCAGCAGCCCTCACATGACTGCTCCCAGCTGAGTACTTCCCTAGTCCGCCAATCTAAAACAGGGTTGTGTTTTTTAGACCAAGGAGGGCCCACAACGATAGGTGCTGGATTTCCCTCCAAGACGTAGTATGACTGGGACTCACCATGATGTTCACTATACAGCACAATGTCTTCTACGACTTGGTTTAACCCCCCCTGGCTCAGTGGGACAGAGTTAATGGCCTGGATGCTTATGGGTTTGTCCGGCGTCTCACCACTCAGACCATGAGTCTGGACAAACTGAGCATCCACCAGACTGACATCTGCTCCACTGTTAACAAGCACCGGTATGCCCTCAGGTACCTCGCCAACCATCACCTCTGCTGACACAGTACCTTCTGAGGGCGAGGAGGAAATATACACTCCTAGGTCATCTTCCTCCACACGACCAGGGGGGCACGGCTTCTCTGATAGTACAGAAATTTCGGCATCAGTGCCAAGGACTAAATCATTAGTCTGCTCACTACAGGGACATATCCCTTCACCTTGGGGAACACCGGGCAGCACCATGGGGACACCGACTCCACCCACTTGCCTGGGTACGTCCGCCTGTATAAGCAAGTCCTGCTCCCCAGCAGGGACTCCATGGCACATCCTAGCCAAAGCCATATATGGACCCTCTAGTTGAGGCAGAGGATAAGCTTCAGACCCATAATTCCGATCCAGGTGCTGCTGAAACACATCATGCAGCTCCTCACTCATCTCAGTGAGGGCCAGCAGCAACTGCTCACTGGTCTGAACTTGGCCCATGGCTCACCAGAGAAAAATGTATGGTTGGTGATAATGTCACGTGGACCTGTCCTGTGTGACACGACCCGCAGGCCGGTAACTAAGACAACAAGACATGGCATGTGTAACTGTCCTGTGTGACATGACCCGCAGGCCGGTAATTAAAATGACAAGACACGGGAGAAGGGAAAATAGTTACAACGGTGGGCCCTGCGATAGGGAACGTGGACGTGGAGACCTCCTGCACTCCCCTGAGTCAGTGTCCCTCACACTCCTAACATTCCCTATACAGGCTCCTCACCTGTTGCCGAGCCGGAACCTGTCACCCTAGCACACCCTACACCTATCCCTTGCTAGGGAGCTGGGTGGTGCAGGCATTGGCCCCACCGCTGTACTAATACACATCAAGGAAAAATACAAACAGGGAAACACCACTTAGCTTTGCTCTGTTGCTCTTGCTCCCAGCAACAGAGTCCACCACCTGAATGCAGCTTTCCTCCTGAATAGCTGCCATCAAGCTCTGTCAGAGCAGCAAGGAAATCCTCTCTGACTCCTTCCACACCAGGACTCTGACTGAGCTGCCAGGAACTCTCTCTCTCCTTGTTACGGGCTGGCGGAATGCACCAAATAATAAAGATGGTATTTTAGGTGCGTTCGCAGCCCGGGGTCCACCGTGCAGAGGTGTTAACTGCTGCTCGGTAATGGCGGACGCTATATGGCAGTATAATAACGGGACACACAGGGTTAACCTCATCCAATGTGTACAGAGGCGGACTCTTATCTCTCAGAGCCACACAACCACCAAATAATAAATGCCGTAGCCTGTTATTGCTCACAGAGCTCGGCAGTGTGAACGCTAGCGTATAGTCACAGAACTCAGCCCTTAGACCGCAGGACTCAGCCTCTAGACCGCTAGCGCTCGGCACCGCTACTGCGATGCTGGCAAGGGTTAAATCACGTGTGCAAGTGTGCACAGTGCCACTCAGGTGGATGCCACTAATCACCCTGGGTTGGGCCAGGTAAGCGCACAGGTTGCGCAAGGCGTTGCACCGGAGGGGCTGTCACTTGCCGCGGTTCGATAGTGCTCTGCAGTCGATGACACCATCGGACGCTAGTGTGCAGATGGCTGGTATGCACTGTGGCCTATAGACTAGCCACAGACAGGCGCTGACTCGGACTCTAAACCCTAACCACATTCGTATTATCAGAGGGAAGGGGTTTCATAATGAGTCAGTCACCAGATACATGCATCCATCATCATACACTCCAAACTATTTCAGTCTATACTAGCGCATGGGCGAGCGGCCATGCAAACCTTTTATAGCCACGAGCATCCGGGACCTTCCTGGCTTCTCGGATGGGCCAATCCGAACACGAGCAGGACCTGAGCACGTGACCCTCGATCTCCAATGGGAGATCACTCCACGGGCATGCTCAGTGGCCCGACATGAGGACTTAGTCCCTGGAGAATCTCTCTGCAGAGCAGCATGCATTGTCATAGCTGTGCCAGAGGTGGCAGCAGCTAGCAAACCCACAGAGTTGGCCTGGGCAGAGCGCCGGGACCGACGAATCTGCTGAGCAGGCTCCACTGCGCCCGACGCCTAACACTCCTTCCTTCACCAGTCTTGGTTGGAAATGAACATTATCACCAACAGTGATTGGAACACCTGACACTCTTTTATAGCAGAGCCAGAGCAATCACACCTGCTATATAATCACGTGCACTAAACTAAAGTAACCAGTGTGCAATGACCCTAACGGCCACAGGGTGCATAACTAGAACTGAAACCACCACAGTGCAATGACCCTAATGGCCACCGGGGGCAAAACTATCTCTAAGCACACAGCTTGAGAAAAAAAAGGTTACTAGTGCATTTATCTGTCATCATCCAACCTGGATCATGACAGAAAACAATGTCAGAATCACCAGGACCCATGGAAGCGTTCCAGAGTTATTACCTCATAAAGGGACAGTGGTGAGAATTGTAAAAATTGGCCTGGTCATTAACATGCAAACCACTCTTGGGGGTAAAGGGGTTAAGTTGTAAAAGAAATGTTCATAAGTATGGGATTAACAAGGCTCCGGCTAGGTGGATTCATTAATGACTCAGTGATCATACTCAATGAGTCGTAATCAATGGTTGCACATCCAATTAATCATAGAATCATAGAATCGTAGAGTTGGAAGGGACCTCCTGGGCCATCTGGTCCAACCCCCTGCTCAAAGCAGGATTCGCTAAATCATCCCAGACCGAAGTCTGTCCAGCCTCTCTTTGAAGACTTCTATTGAAAGAGAACTCACCACTTCTCGTGGCAGTCTGCTCCACTCATTGATCACTCTAACTGTCAAAAAAGTTTTTTCTAATATCTAATCTGTGTCTCCTCCCATTCAGTTTCATCCCATTGCTTCTAGTCTTTCCTTGTGCAAATGAGAATAAAGATGATCCTTCTACAATGTGACAGCCCTTGAGATATTTGTAGACAGTTATTAAGTCTCCTCTCAGTCTTCTCTTTTGCAAGCTAACATTCCCAAATTCTGCAACCTTTCCTCATAAGACAGGGTTTGCAGATCGGTCACCATTCTGGTCGCTCTTTTCTGAACGTGCTCCAGTTTCTTGATGTCTTTTTTAAAATGTGGCGCCCAAAACTGGACACAGTATTCCAGATGAGGTCTGACCAAAGAGGAGTAGAGGGCAATAATGACTTCACGTGATCTAGACTGTTTGCTTCTGTTAATACATCCTAGAATTGTATTTGCCTTTTTTGCTGCTGCATCACACTGATGACTCATATTCAGTCTGTGATCTATTAGTATACCCAAGTCTTTTTCACATGTGCTGTTTCTTAGCTCTATTCCTCCCATTCTGTATATGCTTTTTTCATTTTTATTGCCTAGATGTAGTACTTTGCATTTTTCCCTGTTAAAAACCATACTATTAGTTGCTGCCCACTGCTCCAGTTTATTTATATATTTTTGCATCTTCTCTCTATTCTCTAGTATTAGCTATCCCTCCTAGCTTTGTGTCATCAGCAAATTTAATCAGTTTACCCTCAATTCCTTCATCTAAATTGTTGATAAAGATGTTGAACAATACAGGGCCCAGGACAGAGCCCTGTGGTACCCCACTTGAGACATTCTTCCAACTGGATGTGCAGCCTTTTACGACCACTCTTTGGGTCTGATCACTAAGCCAGTTATGAATCCACCTAACAGTTGCCTTGTCCATTCCACACTTAGTCATTTTTTCAATAAGGATTGTGTGAGATACTTTGTCAAATGCTTTGCTGAAGTCAAGATATACTATATCTACAGCATTTCCCTGATCCACCCAATCAGTTATTCTGTCATAGAAGGAAATTAAGTTAGTCTGACATGACCTATTAGTTACAAACCCATGCTGACTCTGTTTAATCACTTCGTTCTTATCTAGGTACATACATATATGTTGTTTAATAATTTGTTCAAAGATCTTTCCTGGTATAGAAGTCAGACTCACCGGCCTATAGTTGCTTGGGTCCCCACCTTCTTCCCCTTTTTGAAGATAGGAACAACATTTACTCTTCTCCAGTCTTCTGGGACTTCTCCTGTTCTCCAAGAATTTTCAAAGATTATGGAGAGGAGTTCAAAAATTTCTTCTGCTATCTCCTTCAGTACTCTGGGGTGTAATGCATCTGGACCTAGAGACTTGAATTCATTTAGGTTAGCTAAGTGTTTCCTCACTATCTTTCTGTTTATAGATATCCTGGAATCTTCTATTCCCTTAATAGGACAGTGAAGAACAGTTGATGTTACATTTCCTTTCTGAGAGAAAACAGATGCAAAATAGGAATTTTAAAGTTCGGCCTCCTCAACATCCTGGCTTACCATTTCATCATTTTCATCCTGTAAAAATCCTATAGCATCTTTGACTTTTCTTTTACTTTTGACATATCACCAAAATCCTTTATTATTGCTTTTGACATCTCTTGCTCTTGACATCTCTGATTTGTGCCCTGCAGGTTCTGCAGACAGCATTATATTCTTCTTTAGATATGCCTCCCTCTTTCCATTTTATAAACATTTCTTTCTTCCTTTTTAGCATGTGCTTAAGTTCTGTGTTCATCCATCCTGGTTTCCTTAAATGCTTCCTATTCTTCCCTCTTTTTGGAATTGTTAATAATTGTGCTTTGATAATTTCATTTTTCAAGATTTCCCATCCTTCCTGGACATTTTTGTCCTTAATGATATCCAGCCATTGGATCCCTCCAATTCTCTTTCTGAGTCCCTTAAAATCTGCCTTTCTGAAATCTAACCTTGACGTTTGAGTCTTCACAGAACTTCCTCCTCTAGTTATCCAAAATTCTAAAATAGCATGGTCGCTACCTCCTAGGGTCCCAGCCACTCTTACCTCTTCAACCATTTTCTCCTTGTTTATAAGGATTATATCCAAGGTAGCAGTTCCCCTTGTTTCCTCCCCTACCTTTTGGAAGATAAAGTTGTCAGCAAGAGAGGATAAGAATTTTCTTGACCTGTTAGTCTTTTGCCTGAGAGAGATTCCCAACAAATGTCTGGATAGTTGAAATCTCCCATGACAACTATGTCATATTTTTTGGAGAACTTGGCCATTTGATGCATAAAGAGTTCATCCATATCTTCAGCTTGCACAGGCCGCCTGTAGTAAATGCCTACAATGGTGTCCTTTCCATTGTTCTGTCTTTGTATTCTTACCCAAACAGTTTCCACAGAACTCCCAGTCTCTGAAGCTTCAGTCTCTTTGCAGATATACGCGTTTCTAACATACAATGCGACACCTCCTCCTCGTTTATCAAGTCTATTTCTTGCAAATAAGTTGTATCCTTCTAGTCTTGTATTCCAATCTAGTGTATTGTCCCACCAAGTTTCAGTGATTCCAATGACATCATATTTCTTTTCCTGTGTTAGTATTTCCAATTCTCCTTGTTTGTTGCCCATGCTTTGTGCATTAGTATAGAAACATTTTCGTTTGTGATTGGTTTCACTTTCTCCAATATTTTTATTATTTAGATTCTTTTGTCTTTGTTCTTTCCTTCCACTTCTAATAGCAGAGTTCTCAATAGCGTTTGTCAGGTGTATGGCTTTTTGTGGCCTTTTACTTCCCTTCCCACATTGTTCTAGTTTAAAGCTCTCCTGATGAGTGTAGCAAGGCGACATCCAAATACATGTTTTCCAGTCTTCGTAAGGTGCACCCCATCTCTAGCAAGTAGTTCATCGTATAGGTAATTCACTCCATGATCCAGAAATCCAAATCCTTGCTGACGGCACCCACCATCGACGTAGCCAGTTGCTCATGTGCAGAATCTTATTCCACCTCCTTGTTCCATGGCCATCCACTGGGAGGATGGAAGAGAAGACCACCTGCGCTCCCAGTTCTTTCACTTTCTTTCCTAAGTTTTTAAAGTCACTGCAGATGGTTTCCAGGTTGTTTCTTGCGGTGTCATTTGTCCCCACATGTAGTAGCAGGAATGGGTAGTCATCTGTAGGTCTGAAGAGTCCTGATATCCTGTCAGACACATCTTTAATTTTTGCTCCTGGAAGACAGCACATTTCTCTTGATGTTATATCCGGTCTGCAGATAGCGGTCTCTGTTCCTCTCAACAGGGAATCCCCCAAGACCACCACTCTCCGTTTCTTCTTCACAACATTTTTCTTTCTCCATCCAGGAGGATTCTGAAGATGTATAAGGTTGCTGTTTGTGGGCAAAGTCTTATCCTGATGTATTTCTTCATCGTTCTCCTGTGTAAGAGCCTGGTACTGGTTCCTGAGCAGTATGGGCACTGACTGCCTCCCGATCCTCCTGCTTCTCTGGGTCACATGTTTCCATTCCTCTGTTTCTTCAGGTGCACTTCGAATTTCTTCTTTTTCTGTAACATGAAGAGATAATTTTGCTCTGTCTAAGAACTCTTCACCTTACTTAATGATCTTCAATGTAGCTAACCTCTCTTTGAGATTTTGCAACTTTTCCTCCAACAGGGACACAAGCTTGCATTTCTGGCATGTGAAGTTTGGCTTTTCCACTGGTAAGTCTATGAACATGTAGCAAGAAATGCCGCGCAGCAAATGGCTTCTGGCCTCTTCCATATTGTTATTATTAAAGAGATTAAAAATGAGCCAAAATTCACGCGCCTATCAATTACCGATTTCCTCTTTTCAACTGCAACGGCCAAAATCCAGTGATCGTTGAGCTTGCGGAGACTCTTCACTTATCCCAGAAGGCACTGGGAATATACAAATGATCTTCTCAGGACTCTTCCACTGGTTTACAGATTTCCTCTTTTCAGCTGCAACGGCCAAAATCCAGTGATCGTTGAGCTCGCTGAGACTCCTCACTTATCCCAGAAGCCACTGGGAATATGCAAATAATCTACTCAGGACTCTTCCCCTGGTTTACCGATTTCCTCTTTTCAGCTGCAATGGCCAAAATCCAGTAATCGTTGAGCTCGCGGAGACTCTTCACTTATCCCAGAAGGCACTGGGAATATGCAAATGATCTCCTCAGGACTCTTCCCCTGGATTACCGATTTCCTCTTTTCAGCTGCAACGGCCAAAATCCAGTGATTGTTGAGCTTGCGGAGACTCTTAAATTATCCCAGAAGGCACTGGGAATATGCAAATGATCTCGTCAGTACTCTTCCCCTGGTTTACGGATTTCCTCTTTTCAGCTGCCAAATTGGAAAGTGTTTCAAATGGGGTACCACAAGCCTCTGACCTGGCTTCAGTGTTGTTCAGCATTTTAATAAATGATCTAGATAAAGGAACTGAAGGTAAGCTAATGAAATTTGAAGGTGATGCAAAGCTAGGAAGGATAACTAACACTAGAGAAGACAAAGAAAGGATTCAGAAGGATCTAGATAAGCTTTAACAATGGTCAGCGACTAATAGAATAGTATTTTAGGTAGAAATGCAAGGTTTTACATTTGGGCAAGAAAAACGAAAATTACGTTTACAGAATGGGAGGAATAGAATTGAGCGACAGCATGTGTGAAAAAGACTTTGGCATAGTATTAGTTCACAGATTGCACATTTGCACATGAGTCAACAGTGTGGTGCAGCAGTAAAAAAAGGCAAACATAGTTCTAGGATGTATTAAGAGAAGCATGTAGTCTAATCACGTGAAGCAATTATCGTACTCTACTACTCCTTTGTCAGGCCTGACCTGGAATACTGTGTCCAGTTCTGGGCACCACATTTTAAAAAAGACATTGAATAACTGGAGCAAGTTCAGTGAAGCGGTAACAGGATGGTGAGCAGACTGCAAAGTGTGTTCTACGATCAACGGTTAAAGCATTAATAGATTTAATAGCTGTCTACAAATATCTGAAGTGTAGAGGGATCATCCTTATTCTCATTTGTACATGGAAACCCGAGAAGCTTGGAATGATACTGAAAGGGTTAAGATACAGATTAGATATTAGGAAAATCTTTTTGATAGTGAGGGTGATCAATGAATGGAAGAGGCTGCCATGAGAGGTGGTGAGTTCTCCATCAATGGAAGTCTTCATACAGAGGCTGGACAGACATCTGTCTGAGATGGTTTAGTGAATACTGCATTGAGCAGGGGGTTGGACATGATGAACCTAGAGGTCCCTTCCAACTCTAACATTCTAAGACTGTGTATCCACTATCTCTTGTATTTATTCACTGCCAAGTTGCCATTCAGTAAAAAATTTTCTTTCAAATGGTGCTCTTCCTTATTGAACTGTTAAACACTTGGTGCTGGCAGTGTCATTGGTTACATACTGTCTGCACGGGCGTATCTCCTTAATAGCACAAGTCTACACACCTAGCCAGGATCCCCATCTTCATGTAATATGCCTGGGCGCAAGGGTCAAGTACCTCGCCCACGGCTACCACCCCATGCCATTTTACAAGTGCAACATGTGTAAGGGGGACGACCGGACCACGGGCACCTGCGTGCCCGGGTCCGGAACTGTTGAGGCTGCATCCCCTGTTGCCTGGGGGAAGAAATAAGAAGCCGGACCAACTTCTTGACCCGGGGAGGTGGGGTTCTATAAAGGAGAAAGCGCGCGCAGCAGCATGGAGCTTGGCACTAACCTGGGGCAGCGTGCAGTCAGGTGAGTGGCGTGCCCCATTCCCCACATAGAGTACCGGCGCTGCGACAGGCTGTGTAGTAATCGCAGGTACGCGGGATGCAGTGACGAGACGGGAGAAGGGATGAACTTTAAGATGTAACTTTTATATAAACATACATTAGATGCCTATAGGGGCTATCTTGAGCAACCAAACAAGCTAACAGCAGTTATCCTCGCAGGGATCAAAACAAGAATACACTGGTGACACAAACACGACTAACCCGGCAAAGACCGATCACTTTAGGGCCGCAGTATGGCTGACTACGGGTCCAGAATGTTAACTACTATGTGTCACTTATCCTCCCAGACGTCCGGCAGAGCAATGGTCGATGATGCTTCGGTGTGTCAGCCGCTAGGCCCAGCCGACAAGGATTTGGCAGAGACTTCGGGCATTCCTATGCCCCGGCGAAGTGGGGGCACAGCATGCCCCTGAAGAGTTCCTCTGCGTCACACCTCCTGGCGGAGGTAGGACAGCTTTGCTCGGGGTCCAGACGGCGTAGGCCGCAGCCGCGGGCTGGAGCCGAGCTGTGGGGGCCACAGGCGGCATCAGACAGGCCGCAACTGCGGGCTGGATCGAAGCGGCCGCGGGCGGCAGCGGACGGGCTGCACTCGCTGGCAGGAGTCGGGCGTTGGCTGCCGCGGGCGGGAGCAGATGGGCTGCACCTGTGGGGCAGAGTCGGGCGTTGGCTGCCACGGGAGGGAATGGTTGGGCCGCACCCGCGGGTGGAGTTGGGTGGTGGTGGCCGCGGATGGCAGCAGACAGGCCACACCCGCGGGGCGGAACCGGGCGGTGTCTCTCCGTTGGATGGCCCAGTGCCGTCTCCCTTCTGTTAGCAGTGAGTCTCCCTTCAGTCTCTCCCGTCGCTGCTCTGCTCTCCTTGCTCTGGTTCTGGCTCTCGCTCTGGCTCTCTGGCACCCTCTAGCTTCCTCGCTTCTCCTCTCCTGCTGCGTCTACTGACTACAGCTGGCATCCTCAGCCCCTTTTATAGTAGCTCCTCCCCCAACCTTTCTTGAAGTCTCTGCGGTCCGTCCCCCAATTGTGTTCCCCGGAAACAGTCTCCCTAGGAACCTTGGTGATGGCCCCCTTAGTTCCGGCCCGGATAAAGAGCGGAGACTCCTCCTCCTACACTCCCCCATCCTGTATGCTCGCCAGTTCTTGGGTGAGGGCTTGGGGAGGCCTGGGTCGGTGTCTTGAGACGAAAGTTTCCTTTGTCATACGAACTGATCCTGTTCGCAGCGTTGGGGGGTTTGCCAGATGTTGACCGCTCGGAGCGTCTTGATTCGACTGTGGTGGAGTCTTCTGGGGTGGTGGAAGGTGGAGGGTCGGTCGGGCCTGGCGGGTTGACTGGGTCCGCTGGGATATTATTCCTTGAAATGTCCGTTTGTACTGCTGGGAGGTCTTCCTCGTCATCCTTATCCCATACTGCTGGCAGAGGTTCTGAGACCTGAGGTGTGGTCTTGGGTCGTGTGGGGTCGGTGGAAGTACAGAGCCGTAACATATTATTGTGCACGGTACAGGTAGGGAGATCCCCGTCTTTCTCAGGTTGTATGTCGTACACTGGCCCGTCGGGGCTTACTCGGCGCAACACTCGATATGGACTCTCTTCCCAGCGGGGTTCCAGCTTGTTCTGAGGGTGCTGATCTTGTACGAGTACCCGATCCCTGACCCGGAGGTCGATGGGTTGAGGCAGAGTCCCCCCTGGATGTTCTAGGTCCTGGAGTTTTGTGTGGACGATTTGGTGCAGGGTTTGTAGCCGATGCCGGTAGTTCTGGACCCACGACGAGACCCCTGTCCACGGTTGTTGCTCTTCTGGATTTAATTCCACCTCCGTGATCCCCTTGCCTTCCTGGCCAAATAGCAGCGACTAAGGTGTGTAACCGGTGACTCTGTGTACCCGGTTGTTATAAACTCACACCAGTTCAGGGATGTACTTAGGCCAGCGGGCCTTCCGGTCACTCTCCAGGGTGCGTAACATTTGGATTAGCATCCGACTAAATTGTTTGCAGGCCCCATTCCCTTGGGTGGTGCGGAGTGGTTGGGGATTTATTGATACCATACAGACGGTGTATTTCTTGTATGACTTTTCCCAGGAAGCACCCACCCTGATTTGAATGTATCCGTTGGGGGCAGCCATACTCTTGGATAAAGTTTTTACAAATCGCGTAGGCGACCGACTCCGCAGTTTGATCTCAAGTAGGGGTTACCACAGCGAATTTGGTGAAATGGTCCACCATGACGAGACAATGTTCATACCTCTGGTGCGTGGGGCCAATGGTCAAATAGTCAATCATCAAGAGTTCGAGGGGTGCTGATGTTAATATAGTCTGCACTGGGGCCCTTTGTGCGGGTGGTTTAGTTAGCTCGCATAGGCGGCATGCACGGCAAGCTTCTTCCACTGCGGTCTGCAAGCGAGGATGGTAAGCTATTTGTTGTAACCACTGAAAAGTCTTTTGAGCCCCAAAATGAGCCCCTTTTTCATGGGCCTCTAGAGCTAGTTCATTAAGTTGGGCTCCGGGTACGACTACTTGCCAAGCTATTGCTGATGTTGTCCGCGATACCACCTTGCGGTACAATAGTCCTGCTTTGATTACCAATTTCTCCCATTGGCGTAGCATTAACAAAGTGTCCTGAGTCAAAGTTTGTCTCTGAGTGTCATTAGGTATTTTGCCGGTGGCCACCCATTGGCGCAGGGCCCCAATCTCTCAATCTTCTTGTTGCTGCTGGATCCACTTGTCCCGGGATTGTTCTAGCATGCCTCTAGTAAGTCCTATGTGGGATTGTTCCCGGGTTGTGGCAGTGAGTCTGGCAGGGGTCAGAGCAAATGGCGTCTCTTCTCCTTCCAGGTAATCGTCTCGACTGTGCCCCGAGGTTGTACGTCGAATCCTGGAGAGGGCGTCAGCATGTACATTCTCCGCTCCCCTTTTATAGATGACAATGTACTTGAACTTGGCCATCCGGGCCACCCATCGTTGCTCCAGGGCCCCTAATTTGGCATTTTTGATGTGGGCCAGCAGATTGTTGTCGGTTCGTACCACCACCTCGGAGCCCGCCAGGTACTCTGCAAACCGCTCCGTCATGGCCCACACTACTGCGAGGAGCTCGAGCTTAAAGGAGCTGTAATTGTCGGGATTACGTTCGGAGTCGTGGAGTGATCGACTGCCGTAAGAGATCACTCTTTCCCGGCTGTCTTGGACTTGCGACAAGCCTATTAAGAGAACACGGCACCCAGGAATAGTTTGGTTGTTGGTGCTCAAGTCGGGTATCCAACCCATCAATCAAAAATGACAAAAATCTTGGCACTCAATATGTGAAATATTCAGACACTTTTATTTTGTGTATCCAGACAGAAAGGTTTAAACGTTTTCGGTCCAGCATAGGACCTTCATCAGAAAAATCTCGTTTACTGAAATATACATACAAAAATAGAACAAAAACAAGGCGTTAATTGCTGTACGCATCATCACAGAAATACATACTAACAAAAGACATGACAAAAATATATGTTCCAACTTCATCAAAAATTCAATGGAGAGAGATGGCTAGTAGAGGTACTATCCAAGGGTGCTTTGCTGAGTCAGGCGATGGTAACTCCAAAAGTGCTGTGCTGGTCGTTAAGGAAGAGGGAGCGTATAAGTGAGTATTGTTGAGCATAGAAGGAACTACAACAGATAATAACTCGTAATAGTATGGTGCGTCCTTGTGCTTTGAAGGATACAGGTATAGCGATATCTCATACATGTGCAACCTAGTGCTTCCAAGATGGCTAGGAATAGAAGTCACACCAATACCTGAAATAAATAAATCTTTGCAATGGTAGCCAAAAGAAGGACAAAGTAGAGAGTCTAAAAGCAAAATGGAGGTCCATCTTAGACCTTTTTTCAGTCTATATGACCACACATAGTTGGTTCTGTGCTGCTATATGACTGCCATATACATTGTGTCACATCTATTGCATTTAATTAGAACCTCCATTTTGCTCTTAGACTCTCTACTGGGTTTTTGTACATCATGAACTCACTATTTCTGACACATGCCCTGGTGGGTATATCCATTGTCTCTTCAGTCTATGTAATCTATTTCACACAGACTGAAGAGACAATGGAGGTCATACAAGGCATATCTATACTCACCCGGCCAGCTGTCAGAAATTGTTGAATTCAGGATGCACAAAACCCAGCATCCTGAACTCACTATTTCTGACAAATGGCCTGGTGAGTATAGATACTGCAGAAGAGACGCAGGATGTAATGATGTCAACTACCATAGCACTGACATCATAAGGAGAGGAAAGACATAGGAGACTCAGTACAGGTATAAAATACATTGTTTATTAACAACAAACATTAGGAACATTTTAAACATGACTGGTACAGACCCAGACTCAACAGAACATTTTACACCATATCATCTTTCCATGCCACACGTCCGATGTCAGAAACAAAGTAGGCAGCAAATTGGTCACTCATGTGGGCAACTTCAACTGTTGACTGCAGAGGGTGATACTGGTAACCTGGCAATGGGTTTGCAACTGGTTCATCCAGTTCAATGTTGGGTCGCTCCTTAGCCATTATGTAATTGTGGAGAACCACACAGGCTTTGACAACCTTATCGACTGTCCCCATTTTTATATTAATGGATGTACCAAGAATGCGCCATTTGGAGACAGGAATCCCAAAGGTACACTCAACAGTTCTTCGGGCCCTGGTCATGTTGTAGTTAAAAATCCTTTTGGTGTTGTTCAAGTCCCGACTGGAATATGGCTTCAGTAGGTTTTCACACATCTAAAAGGCCTCATCCCCAACCATAACAAATGGCATTGGTGGGCCTTGAGTGTTGGGGAGAGATCGTGGCAGGGGTAAACTGCCTAGCGGTACTGAAAATGGAGCGATGATAGTCTCTCCTCGGTAGCCAGGAATCTGCCAAACAAAGAAAGAAAAAATTTAAGAAGCTAAACAGATAAAGGAGAAAATAATTAATGCAAGGCAGAACAATAATAATTATGACAGGCGTTTATCTAGAATTATTACGTACCTTAATGTGACCAGTAGACATTCCTCTGCAGGAATCGCTCTATGGAGCTGGGTGTCCTGTCTCCGGGTGGCTCCTAGGACACGACCAAGCAAATCCCGGAAGGTCTCTAGAGACATCCTGGTATATTCCGGAAATTTCTCCGGGTTGGCATTGAGCTCGCTATGTAGGAAGAGGTAGGCTCCACTGCTCTCCTGGACTTCAATAATGGGGTGTCTCCAATAACGCCTATGCCGTCTTCCTCTATTTCTTTGTTGCTCACAAGCAAACGCATAGGCAAGAAACAGCTTTATACTTAAATCCAGGTTGAAATAAAAGGTCTCCATGCGAAGATCCATCGTGACACAGGATACAGGAGCAAAATCTGAACATTTCAGCTGTCCAAGGGTCTATATAAAGATATCCCATAAGACACGCCCACTGTTGTCCCATTGGTGGTGTCTGTTTATCTAGATTTTTCTCCTGTAAAATTTTCCACCATGAGCACAAAAAATGCAAACGCATGCAAAAGCTGTGGTTTTTTGACCGCATGCGTAAGCTGATGCGTCTAAAAACCACAGCGTTTGCATGCATTTGCATGCGGTTTATCATGCGTTTGAGGTTGAGGAAGATACGCTGCGGATTCAACCGTAAATATGAAACTAGCTTTAGTTGATCTAACACGAACTGCTACTATCTTTTCCCCTGTTTTCATTGACTCTGCATATCTTTTTTGCATCTAATCTGTTTTTGTCCTCCCTTTTTATCTGTTTGCCTCCCTGCGTGGAGTATCCCTCTGTTAAGTAAAACTGTTAACCCCTTGCTCTGCCTCCTGTCCTTCACTGTATCCCGCAACCTGCTCACACATGTACTACAACTTGTGTGCCGCCATTCATAACCATGAAGTCTGCACCTCGGTATTTTACACAAAATCTATTGATAGTGTTCTTCCTGCTCCCAGATGTACATGTTTTACGAGTTTATTCAGGAAAGAAAAGTTTATTTTCTTGCCCCTGCCTCTCTTTGGGCAACATGAATATATATATATATACTGCATATATATATATATATATATATATATATATATATATATATCACAAAACTCAAGATAAAAAGCAGACGGCACCGCTGTTACCGTGTGAATTCAAATGATGTGCGGCATACAGAAGCCCAGTAGCTGGGAATATCGGGTGCCAGACCTGGAAACAGTCAATCCTGGGAATCCATGCAAAGAGAAAAGGTCGCACTCATCGAGATGGAAGTCTCACTGATTTATTGACATATCATAAACATGTCAAGTCGGGGGAGTGACATAAGGAGTGCAAGAAAGGCTGACAACGGCCGTTTCGCGCTGCTCGAGCGCTTCAACGGGTCACGTTGAAGCGCTCGAGCAGCGCGAAACGGCCGTTGTCAGTCTTTCTTGCACTCCTTATGTCACTCCCCCGACTTGACATGTTTATGATATGTCAATAAATCAGTGAAACTTCCATCTCTATGAGTGCGACCTTTTATCTTTGCATGGATATATATATATATATGTATATATACACTCACTGGCCACTTTATTAGGTACACCATGCTAGTAAGGGGTTGGACCCCCTTTTGCCTTCAGAACTGCCTCAATTCTTCGTGACAGAGATTCAACAAGGTGCTGGAAGCATTCCTCAGAGATTTTGGACCATATTGACATGATGGCATCACACAGTTGGCGCAGATTTGTCGGCTGCACATCCCTGATGCGAATCTCCCGTTCCACCACATCCCAAAGATGCTCTATTGGATTGAGATCTGGTGACTGAGGAGGCCATTTGAGTACAGTAAACTCATTGTCATGTTCAAGAAACCAATCTGAGATGATTCGAGCTTTATGACATGGCGCATTATCCTGCTGAAAGTAGCCATCAGATGTTGGGTACATTGTGGTCATAAAGGGATGGACATGGTCAGCAACAATACTCAGGTAGGCTGTGGCGTTGCAACGATGCTCAATTGGTACCAAGGGGCCCAAAGAGTGCCCAGAAAAAATTCCCCACACCATGACACCACCACCACCAGCCTGAACCGTTGATACAAGGCAGGATGGATCCATGCTTTCATGTTGTTTACGCCAAATTCTGACCCTACCATCCGAATGTCGCAGCAGAAATCGAGACTCATCAGACCAGGCAACGTTTTTCCAATCTTCTACTGTCCAATTTCGATGAGCTTGTGCAAATTGTAGCCTCAGTTTCCTGTTCTTAGCTGAGAGGAGTGGTACCCAGTGTGGTCTTCTGCTGCTGTAGCCCATCTGCCTCAAAGTTCGACGCACTGTGCGTTCAGAGATGCTCTTCTGCCTACCTTGGTTGTAACGGGTGGCAATTTGAGTCACTGTTGCCTTTCTATCAGCTCGAACCAGTCTGCCCATTCTCCTCTGACCTCTGGCATCAACATGGCATTTCCAGCCACAGAACTGCCGCTCACTGGATTTTTTTTCTTTTTCGGACCATTCTCTGTAAACCCTAGAGATGGTTGTGCGTGAAAATCCCAGTAGATCAGCAGTTTCTGAAATTCTCAGACCAGCCCTTCTGGCACCAACAATCATGCCACGTTCAAAGGCACTCAAATCACCTTTCTTCCCCATACTGATGCTCGGTTTGAACTGCAGGAGATTGTCTTGACCATGTCTACATGCCTAAATGCACTGAGTTGCCGCCATGTGATTGGCTGATTAGAAATTAAGTCTTAACACACAGTTGGACAGGTGTACCTAATAAAGTGGCCAGTGAGTGTATATAGTGCCTTGCGAAAGTATTCGGCCACCTGGAACTTTTCAACCTTTTCCCACATATCATGCTTCAAACATAAAGATACCAAATGTAAATTTTTGGCAAAGAATCAACAACAAGTGGGACACAATTGTGAAGTTGAATGAAAATTATTGGTTACTTTAAATTTTTGTGGAAATTCAAAAACTGAAAAGTGGGGTGTGCAATATTATTCGGCCCCTTTACTTTCAGTGCAGCAAACTCACTCCAGAAGTTCATTGTGGATCTCTGAATGATCCAATGCTGTCCTAAATGACTAATGATGATAAATATAATCCACCTGTGTGTAATCAAGTGTCCATATAAATGCACCTACTCTGTGATAGTCTCAGGGTCCTGTTTGAAGCACAGAGAGCATCATGAAGACCAAGGAACACAACAGGCAGGTCCGTGATACTGTTGTGGAGAAGTTTAAAGCTGGATTTGGATACAAAATTATTTTCTAAAACTTTAAACATCCCAAGGAGCACTGTGCAAGCGATCATATTGAAATGGAAGGAGTATCATACTACTGCAAATCTACCAAGACCCGGCCGTCCCTCTAAACTTTCATCTCAAACAAGGAGAAGACTGACCAGAGATGCAGCCAAGAGGCCCATGATCACTCTGGATGGACTGCAGAGATCTACAGCTGAGGTGGGACAGTCTGTCCATAGGACAACAATCAGTCATACACTGCACAAATCTGGCCTTTATGGAAGAGTGTCAAGAAGAAAGTCATTTCTCTAAGATATCCATAAAAAGTGTCATTTAAAGTTTGCAACAAGCCACCTGGGAGACAAACTAAACATGTGGAAGAAGGTGCTCTGGTCAGATGAAACCAAAATCGAACTTTTTGGCAACAATGGCAATTGATATGTTTGGTGTAAAGGCAACACAGGTCATCACCCTGAACACACCATCCCCACTGTCAAACATAGTGGTGGCAGCATCATGGTTTGGGGCTGCTTTTCCTCAGCAGGGACAGGGAAGATGGTTAAAATTGATGGGAAGATGGATGGAGCCAAATACAGGACCATTCTTGAAGAAAACCTGTTGGAGTCTGCAAAAGACCTGTGACAATGATCCCAAACATAATGCAAAATCTACAATGTAATGGTTCACAAATAAACGTATGCAGGTGTTAGAATGGCCAAGTCAAAGTCCAGACCTGAATCCAATCGAGAATCTGTGGAAAGAGCTGAAAACTGCTGTTCACAAATGATCTCCATCAAACCTCACTGAGCTCGAGCTGTTTGCCAAGGAAGAATGGGCAAGAATTTCAGTCTCTTGATGTACAAAACTGATAAAGACATACCCCAAGCGACTTGCAGCTGTAATTGCAGCAAAAGGTGGCACAACAAAGTATTAAGTTGAAGGGGCCGAATAATATTGCACGCCCCTCTTTTCAGTTTTTGAATTTCCACAAAAATTTTAAATAACCAATACATTTCGTTCAACTTCACAATTGTGTCGCACTTGTTGTTGATTCTTCACCAAAAATTTACATTTGGTATCTTTATGTTTCAAGCATGATATGGGGGAAAAGGTTGAAAAGTTCCAGGTGGCCGAATACTTTCGCAAGGCACTGTATATATATATATTTTTACTACATGTTATCCTCACAAACATATCTCCCTCTCTTTATACTTTCTAAGAAAATTTTACTTTATTTTTCTACATTCTTTATACTTCTTAAGATCCATTCACAAGTCCATCATTATTGAGTCACCAATAACAGAAATTAATCTTTGAGGAGAAAACAACTTTAGAACTCCTTTATGATCCATGTGACGAGCCTTGTAAATGATGAAAATGTATTGTATTTCTTTGCCGAGTTGCTACATTTTAGCTTCTTTTTGTATACACGATTGCATTTTCAATGAATATAGACTTGTTAATTTGTGTTGCTGGTAATTCGTTACAATTGTAGAAATCAATATTTTTTCAGAGCTTTATAAAGTTAGAAATCTTGGAAATGAAAATGCTGTTGTTTGGTAACCTGGATGCAACCGGACTGGCATGAGGTGGTGATGTAAGTGTCACTATTTACATAACAACTCTATTACTATCTGTACAGGGCAAATGAGTATCCCACCGTGAACGTTAATTTATTTCACACAGTGAGTGAACATAATGACAACATCGATGATCTTTTAGCCTTGTTAACGTCCAAGTTGGCAGCCTGTTATTGTTTGTTGCTCTGCTTTTTTTTTATTTTTTATTTTCTTTAGCAGCAGACCTTATTAACCCTTTCAGCCCCTATTAACCTCACTCAAAAGGAAGAACAGCTAATTTTAAAGCTAGAATCCTCGAGTAACACCTACTGCTTTCAGTCGGATTCATTCTCTTTGATGTTTCTTCATGTTTTTGTCCTTTTTTGTGAAGTCAGGTAATTTTGATGTATTAACCCCCGGGACACTTATAAATTATTTCTGCATGACTTCTGTAGGATACAGATAGTTTAAAATAAGAAAGGTACCAGAAGACTATTGTCAGGATACAAAGATGTTCCAATTAGTTGTGACATTTGAAAACAATTAAAACAGAATGAGAATAGGATACCTATTTATTTTAGACTTTTTTCTATAAGCTAATTTAATTTTTTTTTTCCTTTTCTTGGTTTCTACATAGGTTTTTTACTGGTCTTGCTCCTAAAATACAACACTTGCTTTACAACCATGTTTGTTTCTTCTTGTTTTTCCTCTTGTGTTGGCTGTTTTCATTATAAATCAGTTGATGTTTTGGTGGAGTACTCTCATGCCTCCTGAGTGGATGAGTTCTATAACAAGCTGTCATGGAGAGACTGTGCATTTTTATAGTAGTTTGTGATTCACCTATCCTCGTTCTACTGCCAAGTCCCCACTGGTGGCTGCTACTCCATCTAGGCAACCTGCTTTACCTCTCTTTGCCCCAGTGATACTCACCATCTGTAGCCGCAGGAGCTTTGAAGCTGTGTCAGGCTGTCGTGGCTACTAGCAGTTTATAGAAATGCTAGGCTGGTGGAACTCAAGTTCTACCACCTATGAATTCCAGGGTACATTTCCCAAACACTTTGAAATCTCTTGCATGAAAATCTTTGAAAATGAAAAACTCCTCTAATAACTCCCCAAAGGAGTGTTTCCGAAAGTCTTTTCCTTCTTCATTTTCTTTGAAAAAAAAACCATTGGTTTGCACATATCCTAAAGCTCACTCCTAGGCAAGCTTAGAACTTTGCTCATCTGTTTAGCCAATGTAGATAGCATGAGCCATGGAGCATACTGTATGATGTCACTACAGCAGCCTGTAAACCATCATCAGGGCTGCAGAAGAAAGGCAGTTCTGGACCCGGAGTGGATGACTGCCAACTTTATTATTTTATAGCTTTACTAGCTTAGAGATGATAATAATTTGAACCTGACAAAACGATTTAATAGAGTCTTTGGTGACCTTATAGTAGTTACCATCTAAGCCTAGGTCCTACATATAATACTTTTTTAAAAATTTTCCTATGTTCATTCATACCAAATTGATTATAAAAAAATGACTTCTGTTGATGGCTTTGTACTTTTTTTTAGCTTGTTTCCTAATAGTGTTGTATGGTATATTCTAAAGTGCAGAATTCTCTTTACGTTAGGTCTCATTCACATGTCCATGTTTAAACACGTATGTGAAAAAATCGTACTGGTGGCATCAGTGTTTTGCATCAGTTTATCATCAGTGTTTTGTTCTTGTGCCCGTTATTACCATCAGTGAGTCATCATTGTGTGGTCAGTATGTCAATTTTTACCATCAGTGTACAGTCTGTGTGTCAGTTTTTACTATTAGTGCGTCATCCACGTATGGGTCATCTGTCCGTTTTTACCATCAGTATGTCAGTGTTTTTCACCGATGGATCATTATATAAATTACATAACTTCTCCTATACTCTGCGATGTTAAACATGGACACCAGACCGATGACACACGGATGCCAACCATGTACTGTATTTTTTTTCACATATCCATAGACTTGTATTTGCACTTTTCTTCCGTGATGCTGGTAAAAACAGACATATCTCCCTGTGTTTTGTACAGACACATGAAAAAAACAATACGCACACAGACATGTGACTTAGGCTAGTTTCACATTAGCGTTTACGACCACAGCGTCGGGCTGCGCACGGCCGCCGCTAAGCCCTGCCCCTGCCACGCCTCCGCCGGTAGCTCCGCCTATGGACGCATTACGCTGCATGCGTCCTGCGTCCCCATCTTTAGCACTGGGGACGCAGGCCGTGCGCAGGTATGCGTTTGGCGGCGCATGCGTCCTTTTGACGCTGCGCCAACCAGCACCAAATGCAACAGATTGCAATTTGGTGCGCTCGGCGCAGCGTCAAAGGAACGCATGCGCCGCCAAACGCATACCTGCACACGGCCTGCGTCCCCAGTGCTAAAGATAGGGGACGCAGGACGCATGCATCATGCATCTGTAGGGGGAGCTACCGGCGGAGGCGCGGCAGGAGTCGGGGCTTAGCAGCGGCCGTGCGCAGCCCAACGCTGTGGCCGTAAACGCTAATATGAAACTAGCCTAACACCATAGATTATAATGGGTACATGTATCCATGAAAAATGGACATAAGGCCTCTTTCACACATCAGGTTTTTGGCGTCAGGCGCGATCTGGCGCTTTTGACTAAAACCGGATCCGGCGAAATGCAATGCCGGATCCGGTTTCCCCCCATTGACTTGCATTAGAGCCGGATCCAGCCGGATGGCCATGCGTTTCATCCGATTTTCGCCGGATCCGGCAATGTGACGCGATCCGGCGTCTGGAAAAAACGGCTACTGTAACGTTTTTTGTCTCCGGCGAAAAAGCCGGACACGCCGGATCCGGCGTGTCCGGCTTTTTCATACAATGAAAGCCTATGAGCGCCGCAATGCGCCTGATCCGGCGACAGCCGGATCCGGCGGCCGGATCCGGTTTCTTTGGTCTGAGCATGCTCAGTAGCTCTGCCCACAAGACATATATAAAAGCAAGACAGTGGGACCCTCAGCCACACCCAACATGCCACCCAAGCCAAGGAGCAGGAGAAGGCAGCAGACATCTGCAGCAGCAGCACCATCAGCACCACCCCAAATGGAGCAGCATGCTGAACAACGGGAGGGGAGTCCAGCAGCAGATGAGAGACGGTAATTATCAAATCCCCCATTCCTCCAAACTAGGGCTATGGAATATCAAGATATTCATTGGCCCTTTGTTTCTCTTTATTCAACAGCCGCCCAATAGATGCAGCAGCAGCAGCAGCAGCAGCAGAAACACCACCCACAGCCATGGAGTCTGGCCATGAGGAAGACAGCAGATCTTCTTCTGGGAGCCCTCCCTCGCATCGTCAGCGTTTGACGGTAAGTTTTTATTTCCAAAATCCATCATCTCTGTAATATATGTGTATTCATTGCCTTTTATTTCAAAACAGGAATCACAAGATGAAGAGGAGCTCCCAGAAGAAGAAGGAAGGGGTGGACAGACACTTGGAGTGGGCTCACAATTGGTAAGTTTTTTGCATCAAACGCAGAAACACAACATCACACTACACACAACACATAGAAAACAATGTTCTGCAGACCACACACAGCAAACAAATGCCTACATCCAAAGACATAACATTTTTTGTTTTCTTCTCTAGTCTTCCCAATCTGGTGCTCGGCCAAGAGGTCCTCGCAGTGCCTCCCAGGGTCGTCGGCGACAGCAACGCGGCGGTCATCAGCGTGTAAGTATAAATATTTTTGCTTTGTTTTTTTTGCACTTTTTATTTCTTTTCTTTTGTGGAGGCTAATTATGTTATTTTTGTCTTTTTCTTTAACAGCCTTCACAGCGTGCTCCCGACTCTGACGGTGAGGATGGAGGGATTGATGTGGACCGCCTCATTGATCTCGTCAGAGAAAGGGAACCGCTGTAGGAACAAAGAAGGGTTGTAGGAACACTCTATATATAGTTTTCCAGTAGCCAATCCCGTTCGGAAGGCCACAACGGTCAATTTTAAAAACCGGATCCGGCGTAATCCGTCGAAAAACGGATAGAAAAACGGATGAACCGGATGAGATGGATCCGGTTTTGTCTGTCAAGAACAAGACGGATCCGGCAGAAAACCGGATCCATCACATCCGGTTTAACTAAACATTTGCCGGATCCGGCGTTCCGGCACGACGCCGGATCGCGCCTGACGCCGAAAACCTGATGTGTGAAAGTAGCCTAACACATACGTTCAACACGGACGTCTGAATGAGGTCTTAGTTTCATGGTCCACTTTCATTGTTTGTCAGCTTACTATTCATTTTAAAATTCTGTCAAATGAAAAGTTTTTTTTCTACGTCAATACAAAGATATAGCAACATACATTAACAAGATGGAGACCCCAAAGAACAATTCATTAAGCAATACTTAGGGCTGATCCTGAACAGATCCTAAATGTATGAGACTCTTGGCTTACTTTCCAGCAGCCACATTGTGGCAATGTTCCTCTCCATGTGTGTAACCGTGCATAATGACCTGTAACAAGCCTGACTACGACTTGCTTGTACGACATGTTGTTTTCCCTGTTACATAATTGAGGTGTGAAGGATCCGTTAGGGCAATGAGTCCTCCTGCTATAAGCGGAGCATACATCGTTGGCTTACATTAATCACTGTAAATAAGGCAGCTTTTCCTGTAGGTGCTATGTAACTATAGATGGAAATACAACCTGGAGATGGGTGTAAAATCGAAAGATGGCAAATTGTGAAATCAGTTGAATTCTATGTTTGTATTTCGATGCTTAATATTTATGATCTTGTTTGCCGGATTAATTCATCTAGTTTTTACTGTTACCGGCTTCCACTAAGTAGAAAAAGTTGGTAGAAATAAAAAAAGGAAGCCTATCTTTTATTTGAAATCTGGAGTCTCCATCTCCAGCAAAGATTTAAGCTCATGGTACAGTAGCCATGAACAAGAATGGATTAAAGAGCTATGCTACCATGCTGACTCTATCAAAGCTTGACTCTGTGTATCTCCATTATCGGAACAGCTCTGTTAACCAAACCTATTATCTTTCCCCCCTTGGTTATCAACTTGAGAAAGTGAAAGCAACTTTCCATAATGGCCCACAAACTGATGATTAACATTTTACATGTCCCAGCTGGTAGGTAAAAGAACTGTTTAGTGGACATTTAGGATGCCTAAGAGGAGGCAGTGAGAGTCAAGTTGCTTTATTAAGTTGCGCTGCTTCATTAATCACCATCTTTTTTTTTATTGCACTGCTTACAGCCAAATTCATTGTACAATTCCGGAATAAGGTTGAATCAAAACCGAGGGGCTTAATGCACCTTGACATCTGGCCCAGCAGCTGGCTATCCGCTAGATCATCCTAAAGATGTGTCTAGAGTCACATTTGTTTTGACCATTGCAGTTCTCCTGAATAAAGCAACTGCAGAGGGCAATGAATTATCACAAAGTAGCTTCTTTCTAAAACCCCAAGTTATTTGGACCCCTGCCAGCCGCAGCACTTCATGAGTATATACAATCAGACAATTGAACTGATTTAACTTTGCCACTCCCGGAGTTTCATTGCACTTAACCTGGGATATAATGTATTTGTGAAGGGATTAAGGGCATTTCTTGTCATGCTTTGTGCTTTTCTTACCAATGGGAATGTTCATTACAGTCTCAACTAGGGCACCCATTCTTGTTAATTTACCACTGTACTGGTTTACTGTGATGAGAGGCTCAAATCCTATAAAGGCAACTGCAAATTAGGTTTAAACAAAGGTTAACTCTTTCACAACTAATATGACTAGCCCACGAATAACAACATAAATGCCATATTAGTATTTCATAATATTTTGAATATACAAGTTATAGGGATGAGGGATGAGCGAACTCGAATGGGAAAGTGTCCAGTACTGAACCCCAAACATGGACTTTGTACTGTTTGTCCGGTTTCCTGTTCAGGTTCGCCAGTCTAATAAAGCTTGTTGAAAGGTTGCAGCGCTGAGACAGTGGACACTTAGGCCAGGTTCAAATTGCGTTTAACCAGCCCGTTCCATGCATAGCGTTGACGGGCTGGTTAAACGGTATTGCATAGCACAATCGCGTTATGCTATACCCACTAACGCTGATGATTCATCAGCGCTAGTGGTGACGGAGCCTCAGACGCTGCAGCCCGCGTCTAAGGCTCTGTCACTGAATGATGGCACATCGCAAACATGTGCCACTTTATGGCATGTGTCGCGATGCGTCCGACAATGGAGGGCAATGGCAGTGTTAACGGACTGCGTTACACCGCATTATGCCGTGGTGTAACGCAGTCTGTCTAACGGACTGCCTAAACGTAATGTGAACCCAGCCTAACGGAGTCATCACAGCCATGCCAAGCATTGGCATGGCTGTGACTGGAAGGCGCACCATGTGACCCAGCCAGTATAAAGGTCGGATCACAAGTGACTTTGCCATTCTGCTCTTATTAGCGTATGGATAGGATGTAGCTGGAGTGAGGGACAGATTCTGATTGCACACTCTGCAAAAAAACCTGCTATGTGTACTCTGCAACCCATATCTGTGGTAGTACTGTGCTAAAAGCTGCTATATGTTTTCTGCAAACCCATCTGAGAGTATGGTGCTAAAAGTCGCTATGCGTACTCTGCACCCTCCGCCTGTTGAAGTGCTGTTCCTTTAAGCCGCTGTGTGTGCTCAGCACCTTCCGCCTGTGGAAATACTGTTCCTTTAAGCTGTTGTGTGTACTCAGCACCCCCTAGCCTTTGGGAGTACTGTTCCTTTAAGCCGCTGTGTGTTTTCTAGTAGTCTGAGAAATTAATAATTGGCATCCACCATCTCAATGGCATTTATAGGCCAAATAATTAATTTTCAGAGCTGCTGTGTGTTTTCTAGTAGTTTAGCCGTCTCGTTGCCATTTCTCGGTCCAAAAAATAATTTTTCTGGACTGGTGTGTTTTTTTTAGTAGTTTGGGAAATAAATAATTTTCATTAGCCATCTAGTTACCATTTCTAGGCCAAAGAAATAATTTTTCAAGACTGCTGTGTGTTTTCTAGTACTGTTGCAAATAAATAAATCTACTCTTCGGCCATCTCTTTGCGAGTAGGGTTTAGAAGAACCCCTTCCAAAATTGAGGAGAGCATCAAATAGGGAATGTGGACATAGTGGTGCTGATGTAACTCATGATGGTGGTAGTGGTGTAGCTGATGCAGGGGGAGGATGTGGTCTTTCTGTACTTGCTACATGACCAAAAACAGCATCTTCCTCTGGTGCACACAGGACATTATGTGGCCTGAATACCGATGAACACATGATGAGGCCACAAGATGGTGAAAAGATTTTAGATTGGATGGCTGAGAGTGGCTCCAGTTCCTTTGCATTATTTTCCACCCGGTCCACTGCAGAAAGTGCACACTTAGCACCTGAGGAACATGGTTATCCAGCTTTCATCTCACATTCTAGCAAATCAGCCAAGCATTCTGAGCCCCAAGTCATGCAGCACTTTCTTCTGCTTTTTGATGACTGCTGGTTGTGGTTCTGTAGCCCATCCACTTGGCCCTGCCCCAGAAGTGGGCACTGATGCCCAACCACTTGTTATATTGTAGCATGAGTACCTGAGAGGGTTAGTGCACACGGTCAGTGGACCACCACAGGAAATGTCAGATGATAACGAAAATCAACTGCAAACTGCAGCATCATGCTGCAGTGTGCAGACTGGCAAGGAGGGCAGGGTTGAGGAACCTGTGGAAGATGATGAGTGAGATAATGAGGTCCTAGACCCCACATGGAGCAGAGGCCATCCTAGTGACGTGCACAGTTCGGAGGAAGAGGAGGTGTCCACACTGTCACAGTAGCACAGCAAAAGAGGGAGCAGGTCCAAAGGCACAGCAGTTGGCCTCTAGCCAATAAGTCGGCTGCTAATGCAATCTGCGCCGCTGAAATAAGCACACCAAAGAAAACTCAAAAGAGCACCCTGACATGGCATTTCTTCAGAGAATGCGCTGCCGACAAGCGACAGGTGGTTTGCACTCTATGCCGTCAGACCCTGAAGCGAGGCATAAATGTATTGAACCTGAGCACCACCTGCATGAAGAGGCATCTGAATTTCAAGCATAAGGTGCAGTAGAAGTAGTACACATCTTAAAAAGCTTGACAGATCTGAACCTACTCTTCTGTTGCGATCTCGGCCTATTCCTCCCACTCACGATCAACAGGGCCACCTGCCTCCCCTCAAAGAAAGGATGTGACACCATCACTTCCACAAGCACTACCACCAGTCTCACCAAGCATCTCCACACCATCCCATGGAATTGTTCAGCTTTCCATTCCCCAAATCCTCAAGAGAGAGAGGAAATGCCCTCCTAGCCACCCATGAGCCACAGTCCTGAATGACTGCATTTCCAAATTTTTGGCCTTTGAAATGCTGCCATTCCGGCTGGTGGAGATGGACAGTTTTTAAAAAAAACAAACTGATGGCAGTAGTTGTCCCCCAGTACATTGTTCCCAGCTGCCTCTATTTTTCCAGGCGGGCCATCCCTGGCCTCTACAAACATATTGCGGACCAAATCAGGTGTGCACTGCACAACACCATTAGTGGCAAGGTCGTCATAACCTCTGATACATGGACCAGTAAGCATGGCCAGGGACGTTACATCTCCCTAACTGTCCACTGGGTAAATGTAGTAGCGGCTGGGACAGAAGAGGAAGGTGTTCTAGCTTATGTCGTACCACTACCTTGTTTTGCTGGACATTTATCTGTTCAGGTTGCCCGCCTACTACTCTGCTTCCTCCATCGCCTCCTTATTCTGTCACAGGAAGACATGCACCACCAACTTGAGCACAGCCAAGGGAAAAAAACAGCAGGCTGTTCTTAAACTCTTTTGCTTTGGGAACAAATTCCACAATGCACAGGAGCTGGGGACTTGGATCAAATAGCAGTCAGATGAGTGGTTTGTGCTGGTGAATCTCAAGCCCGGCCTGGTGGTGTGCGATAACTGGCAAAATCTTGTAGCAGCTCTGGGCCTAGTGCTAAACTTCATGGTGCAGAGCTTCCTGAAAACTACCCAGACATGTCGGAGCTGCTACTGAAAGTGTCCGCAGTGTGTGCGCACTTTTGTCATTCTCAACCTGCTACTGCTCATCTTTCTACGTTGCAGCATTACCTCTGCCTTCCCACTTACCTGCTGATATACAACATACTAGGTGGAACTCTACCTTGCATATCCTGGAGAGACTGTGAGAGCAGTAGCAGGCAGTAGTGGAGTTTCAGCTGCAGGATGCACGGCTGAGTTACTCTGCAGAACAACACCACTTCACCCCCGATGACTGGGCCTCCATGCAGGACGAGTATGTCATGTTCTGCGGCTTGGAATCTTCCACCAATATGACTAGTACTGATGATGCCATCATCAGGCCATGATGGATGAGGTGCCTTTGAGATGCTGGCCTGCCCTGTGGCAAGTGTACTGTTGGAATGTGTGTTTAGCACAGCAGGGGGTGTCATCACAGATAGGCGCATCTGCCTGTCCACATCCAATGAGGGGAAGCTAACAGTCTTAAAAATTTTCCAGGTGTGGATCCCACAGGACTTGTCCATTCCTTTGGATGACTAGATTGGGGCTTTTAGATTGTACACATTTATCAAGTTGCCTCTCCAGTATAGAACCCTGATTCTCCATTAACCAAGTGTACTTTGCAACCACGCCTGTGCGCAGTTTGAGATTGGATGGTTTAGAGTGCCTCCAGTTCCTTCAATTTGTGTTCCACCGGTTCCCTTCTTAATCATGAACCCAGTTCGACAAAATAAAAAAGAAATGGAGTACAATTCCATTATCCCTAGCTGAAGTATTCAGGCATAGTTGCCTGCTTTGAACAGTAATTTTTTCAAGGGAAGCACTTCAGGCCCCTGGGACGCTAAGGCAACAGCATTGGGAGGTGTCCCAAGGCAAAGAGGCTGGGAGTGGCAGTAGCAAGCCTTCCGGCAGACCACCAGCTGTATTCAGAATAAAAATGCGAGCTTTTTATCAGTGGCTTCTCTACTGTGCGCTACAGAAGATAAATGTTTGGCTCTGTGGGTGAAATTTATAAGCTGTTTCTGTAGGGGTACTCTGCCCCATGCTCTGTTTGTGAAATTTTTTATAAAATTATGCGGGGGTACTCTGCCTCATGCTCTGTGGGTGAATTTTTTTTTAAAGATTATGTAGGGGTATTCTGCCCTATGGTCTGTGGGTGAAATTTGTAAGCTGCTTCTGTGGGGATACTCTTCCCCATGCTGTGTGGGTGAAATTTTTAACTGGACTGGGAGTAGCAAGCCTCAGTCTCTGTGAGCGCACAGTTAAAATGTTTGTTATTCATTTACTTCATATTTTGCCATGATTGCTACGGTGACAGAACCCCTTTAAGTTATTTTCCTATCCACATTTGTTTGTAGAGCAATTGTTCTGCTCTTACGCCCATTTTGCTTCCTTTTGCAGCCCCCTAGCCTTTACTCCGCCCATTTTACAGTACTGAATTTCAGGTCCCCCTTGATTTGAATGGGGTTTGCAGTTTGGTGTCAAGTTCCAGTCCCGAACTGGACTTTTTAAAAAGTCTGGCCAAACCCGGCGAACCCAGAACATCCAAGGGTTCACTCATCACTAGAAAGTTATCAAAAACAAATATGGACATAATGATCACATGATGTGTGCTGTAATATCATAAAGCTTATTTGTCGTTATTAAGCAGTGGGATAACTGTTTTGATCATTAACCTCTTCCCGACATTTTCAGTATATATATATATATGTCATGGTTAGGAAGAACTTCCCGACCTATGAGGTATATATACTGTATATCTGTAAGGGGTTGATAAGTTGGGCATCTGTCGTTAACCCCTTAAGTTACGTCCCGGTTGCTGTATGTATAAAGGTTGTATATCTATTTATATATATATACTAGCTGAAGAGCCCGGTGCTGCCCGGGCATAGTAACTAACTTTGGTTAGTTATAACAAATTATAATTATCCTCCATCCCATAGTCCCGTGCCCATATACCCATCATACATATCCACGATCCCATAGGCCCGTGCCCATATACCCATCATACATATCCTCCATCCCATAGTCAAGTGCCCATATACAGTACCCATCACACATCCTCCATCCCATAGTCCCATGCCCATATACCCATCATACATATTCTCCATCCCATAGTCCCATGCCCATATACCCATCATACATATTCGCCATCCCATAGTCGAGTGCCCATATACCCATCACACATCCTTGATCTCATAGTCCCGTGCCCATATACCCATCATACATATTCGCCATCCCATAGTCCCGTGCCCATATACCCGTCATACATATCCTCCATCCCATAGTCCAGTGCCCATATACCCATCAAACATCCTCCATCCCATAGTCCCGTGCCCATATACCCATCATACATATCCGCCATCCCATAGTCCCATGCCCATATACCCATCATACATATCCTCCATACCATAGTCCAGTGCCCATATACCCATCACACATCCTCCATCCCATAGTCCCGTGCCCATATAACCGTCATACATATCCTCCATCCCATAGTCCAGTGCCCATATACCCATCACACATCATCTATCCCATAGTCAATCATTATGACATCATAATGAGCAGCAGGGCTTGCAACCTATGATGACATCAGCGTCGCCATGGCAACCATTATGACAGCATAATGAGGGGCGGGGCATGATACACACATTTTCCCCATTATGAAGATAGGGGCAAAATTGTTTGGTGAATTGGAACGTGCGGGGTTAAAATTTCACCTCATAACATAGCTTAGGACACTCTTGGGGTCCAGACGTGTGACTGTGCCAAATTTTGGGGCTGTAGCTGCGACGGTGCGGATGCCAGTCCCGGACATACACACATACATACATGCAAACATACACACATTGAGCTTATATATATATACTAGCTATGAACCCGTTCTACGCCCGGGTGGCGAGCATTTTTATTGGTATATGGTCTCCCATTCTGGTATGTGCTGCCCCCTTCTATCCTGGTGTGCATGGCACCCCTCATCCCTATCCTGGTACGCATGGTACCCTATTCCTCATCCTGGTATTCATGGACCCCCCGATCCTGGTATGCATGATACCCCCTTATCCCTATCCTGGTCTGTATGTTCCTCTCACCCCCCATCCTGGTACGCATGGCCCCCTCACCCCCCAATCCTGGTATGCATGGTCCTCTCACCCCCCAATCCTGGTATGCATGGTCCTCTCACTCCCATATCCTGGTTTGCATGGTCCTCTCACCCCGCAATCCTGGTATGCATGGCCCTCTCACCCCCTATCCTGGTATGCATGGTCCTCTCACCCCCCTATCCTGATATGCATGGTCCCCTCACCCCCCTTTCATGGTATGCATGGTCCCCTCACCCCCCTTTCGTGGTATGCATGGTCCCCTCACCCCCCTTTCGTGGTATGCATGGTCCCCTCACCCCCCTTTTGTGGTATGCATGGTCCCCTCACTCCCTTTTCGTGGTATGCATGGTCCCCTCACTCCCCTTTTGTGGTATGCATGGTCTCCTCACTCCCCTTTCGTGGTATGCATGGTCCTCTCACTCCACTTTCATGGTATGCATGGTCCCCTCACCCTCCTTTCATGGTATGCATGGTCCCCTCCCTCCCCTTTCATGGTATGCATGGTCCCCTCACTTCCCTTTCGTGGTATGCATGGTCCCCTCACTCCCCTTTCGTGGTGTGCATGGTCCCCTCACTCCCCTTTCGTAGTATGCATGGTCCCCTCACCCTACTTTCGTGGTATGCATGGTCCCCTCACCCCCCTTTTGTGGTATGCATGGTCCCCTCACTCCCTTTTCGTGGTATGCATGGTCCCCTCACCCCCTTTTGTGGTATGCATGGTCTCCTCACTCCCCTTTCGTGGTATGCATGGTCCCCTCACTCCACTTTCATGGTATGCATGGTCCCCTCACCCTCCTTTCGTGGTATGCATGGTCCCCTCCCTCCCCTTTCATGGTATGCATGGTCCCCTCACTTCCCTTTCGTGGTATGCATTGTCCCCTCACTCCCCTTTCGTGGTGTGCATGGTCCCCTCACTCCCCTTTCGTAGTATGCATGGTCCCCTCACCCTACTTTTGTGGTATGCATGGTCCCCTCACCCCCCTTTCGTGATATGCATGGTCCCCTCACTCCCCTTTTATGGTATGCATGGTCCACTCACCCTCCTTTCATGGTATGCATGGTCCCCTCACCCTCCTTTCATGGTATGCATGGTCCCCTCACCCCCTTTCATGGAATGCATGGTCCCCTCACCCTCCTTTCATGGTATGCATGGCCCTCTCACCCTCCTTTTGTGGTATGCATGGTCCCCTCACTCCTCTTTCATGGTATGCATGGTCTCCTCACCCCCCTTTTGTGGTATGCATGGTCCCCTCACCCTCCTTTCGTGGTATGCATGGTGCCCTCACCCCCTTTTGTGGTATGCATGGTCCCCTCACCCCCCTTTCGTGGTATGCATGGTCCCCTCACCCCCCTTTCATGGTATGCATGGTCCTCTCAACCCCCTATCCTGGTATGCACGGTCCCCTCACCCACTATCCTGATATGCATGGTCCCCTCACACCCTATCCTGGAATGCATGCTACCCTTCACCCACCAATACTGGTATGCGTGGTCCCCTCACCCCCTTTCCTGGTATGCATGGTCCTCTCACCCCCCTATCCTGGTATGCATGGTACCCTCACCCCCCTTTCCTGGTATGCATGGTCCTCTCACCCCCTATCCTGGTATGCATGGTCCCCCTCACCCCTATTAAACTGCACAAAAAAAACATTTATAGTCACCCTTATTTCCTGTGCTCCAGCGTTGTCACATTCTGCTGGAGGCCAGGGAGGAGTCTGGTGCCAGAGTACGCACATGACCATAGCGCTGTCCGGCGCCATATTTCTGAAGGCACACTGCAAATGTGTCTTCAGTAAAATGGTGCCGGATCGCGCTATGTGCATGCGCGATTCCGGCCGCACTCTTGCCCTGTTCTCCGGCCGAAGAGAAACGCTGCGGCAGCGCTCTTCCCGGTCAGGTAAGTGTGTATGGCGCCCGAGATCGCGGTATGTAAGCAAACCGCCATCTCCGGGCGCCATACACACTCCTCACCGCTGGCTGCCTCATTCTGTCTGGAGCCAGACTGCGCAGGCGCATCACGCTTGCGCAGTCTATAAAGGCTTCGGACGGAGTGACGCTTAGCCTGTTATATTATAGATATATATACAGTATATACTGTATATATATATATATATATATATATTTTTTTTTGTGTATATGTCATTGTACTGTAGGGTGAGTGTAGTACCCAAATTTAGCCACAAGTTGGGGATACATTTTAGTGGTAGTAATAGTAGTATAAATAGTTTAGATAGGAGTGGCATGGTGGATAAGGTAGTAAGGACTTCCTTATTGGAGTCAGTTGAGGTCAGGGCCCAGTGCAGCTCACAGGCTAGCTAGCCCTGGGCAACGTGTCACGCAACGTTACCTGTTATGAATGAGTCACTGGAGGAGGAAAAAACAAAAACACAAGCTAAGTCCAGAAAACCAGAGAGGTTGGTAGCTAGCGGATTGCACACCCCTGATCCTATTCACAACAACTAACAGTAGCCGTGGGGTGTTCCTACGGTGGTCCTAGACACCTCGTTCACAGACGGAGAACTAAATAAACCTAAAGAAAGAAAGGGGAAATCTAAACTGCCCCAGAGCAGACCCCAAAGCAATAGACAGCCCCCAACATGTATTGACGGTGAAAACAGATGAAAACACAGACAGAAAGACAGGCTGAGCAAACGATGGGGCCCTCACTAACTAGATAGGACAGGAAAGAAAAGCAACTGTCTGCAATCACGCAAAAACCCTGCCAAAAATAATGTCCAACACGTCTGATAGAAAAGGCCCTGAAGTCACTAGACTTCAAAATCACTATATCAGCACTCAGGTATATTCTGAAGACAGAGCAAAGAGATCAACTGATCAGAGACAAAAATGGAGTTCAGCCAGTCCCAACCAGGGCTGGCTGAACACAAACACAAAGTAAACAGACAAAATCTCATGGAACAATAGCAGAGCAAAAACTTAGCTTTAGTAGACAGTACTAAACTGGAGGCCAGAGCTCAGAGCAGAGAGAATCACCAGCAACCCAGCAGGGCGTCGGCGGCCTTATATCCATTCAGAGATTCCGGATGTCCAATCACACTCCACCTGTTCAGATGACAGGTTTTTCCCATCCAAATCAATTTCACTACCTCCTTTCACCAGCAGAGGGAGTTCATCGGACATCAAAGGTGAAGGAAAAAATGAGCTCATAACAGTACCTCCCCCTTGAGGAGGGGTCACCGAACCCTCATCCACGCCACCAGGGCGATCAGGATGGGCCCGATGAAAAGCACGAACCAATCTTTCAGCATAAATATTGGATGCAGAAACCCAAGAATTATCCTCCTGGCCATAACCCTTCCACTTAACCAAATACTGGAGTCTCCGTCTAGCCAGACAAGAATCCAGTATCTTCTCAACCTCATATTCCACATTACCTTCAACCAATACAGGGTCAGGAGGTGCCACCACAGGAGCTACTGGCTCAACAAACCTCTTTAACAGAGACTTATGAAACACGTTATGGATCTTGAATGTAACAGGAAGAGCCAATCGAAAAGAGACCGGATTAAGAATCTGCAAAATCTTATAAGGTCCAATAAATCTAGGTTTAGACTTTGGAGAAGCCACCTTCTTTGATGACAACCAAACCATATCACCCACCTTAAACCGGAGACCAATGGTCCTATGCCGGTTGGAAAACCGCTGGGCCTTTTCCTGGGAGAGAGACAACTTATCCACCACTTGGTCCCAGATCTGGTGCATTCTCTCCACCACAGTGTCAACACCTGGGCAGGCAGAAGACTCCACCTGCCCTGAAGAGAATCGAGAATGAAACCCAAAGTTACAAAAAAAAGGTGACATCAAAGTGGCAGAACTAGCTCTATTATTTAAAGCAAATTCGGCCAAGGGCAAAATTGAAACCCAATCATCCTGATCAGCAGAAATAAAACATCTCAAATAAGACTCCAAAGTCTGGTTTGTTCTCTCCGTCTGCCCATTGGTCTGAGGGTAAAACGCAGAGGAGAAGGACAACTGAATTCCCAGCTTGGAACAAAAAGTCCTCCAAAATATAGAAACAAACTGAACTCCTCTGTCAGACACAATGTTCTCAGGAATCCCATGCAAGCGAACCACCTGTTGCAAAAACAAGGGCACCAACTCTAAGGAAGATGGCAAATTAGGGAGTGGTACAAGATGGACCATCTTAGAGAATCTATCCCAAATCACCCAAATAACAGTCATTCTCTGAGAGACAGGCATATCAGAAATAAAATCCATTGAAATATGGGTCCATGGCCTCCTGGGCACCGGCAAAGGCATCAACAACCCACTAGAGCGAGAACAAGGTTTAGACCGGGAGCAAGTCCCACAGGACTGCACAAAATTCCTGACATCATGAGACAAGACGGGCCACCAAAAAGACCGACTCACCAAATCTCTAGTACCAAAAATACTAGGATGATCAGCCAATGCGGAGCAATGAACTTCAGACATTACTCTCTTCCTCCACTGGTCAGGAACATACAATTTTCCAATGGGACAACGCTCAGGTTTGTCCTCCTGAAACTCTTCCAGAGCATGTCTCAAATCGGGCGAGATGGCAGAAAGAACTACCCCCTCACCTAAGATGGTAGGTAACATAACAGTTACCTAAGGTTAATGTCCAGCTATATAGTGTTCGTGGCCAGGATTTCACCAGTAGGAGCAACAGTGCTAGCGGTGCAGTATTAGTGGGACTGCAGTTGTCGGCAGAGACTAAGCAATACGGTCAGGTCTATCATAATGTGGCAGCTTATTGCTTGTGTGGGCTGATGCCCTCATGACCAGGGTGAAATGGCTGAGGGAATCCCCAAATGGCTGAGGGAGTAAGGCTGGACAGAGAGGACACTGAAGAATCGAAAGGTACGGTCTGTCCCGGAAGCGAGCTTAGTGACAGAGACAGGAGGACAGGGACAGAAAAGTTGCACATTGTAAAACCTGATGTTGATGCTGGAAAGAATACAAATATACTGTGTACCAGAATCAGTAAAGTTACCTGTTTGAAAGTTGAATTGGACTGTGGCTCATTTTGTACTAAACCAGACCGAGGAAGCCTCCAGAAATGGACAGAGGACCCTGACGGTGCCTATGAAGAGGCCACAGGTATGCAGAATTATGGACAGTATGTGTATGTGATGGGAGGGCAGGGCACGCTAACCCAAATGCTATCAGTCACAACTACCGCCCTGTACCTCCCTCACATATGTATGGGCAGTGCCCCAAAACACAGTGTCTGCAAATTGAGATTCTTGTTTTGGCTTTTATCCTAAGTCATGTGACAAGTCTTGTTAAAGGGTCGACATTGACTTCTAGGATTGCTACTTGCTATAGGTGTCACTAGAGTTCTAGTCCTCTTCCTCTCTGAAGAGATAATTTGCATATTTCCCAGAGGAGCATTGTGTCTTAAAAGTCTCCTCATCTAGGCATGCTTGACATGTCACTCTCCGCAAGGAGAAACGATACCCCTTGGATCCCGGTCAGACACCTCTTAAACAGCCAAACCAGATCTCACACTTTGCACTGACTATGGGCAGTACACCGAAACACAGTGTCTGCAAATTGAGATTCTGGTTTTGGCTTTAATTCTAAATCAGGTGACAAGGCTTGTTAAAGGGTCGAGAATGACTTCTAGGATTGCTACTTCCTATAGGTGGCACTAGAGTAGTAGTCCTTTTCCTCTCTGAAGAGACAATTTGCATATGACCTATGTATGAATTGAAATGCCCTGACTGACTGCAGATCTCCTAAGCTGAACTAACAACCTCAGAGACTGTGTAATTCTGTTAGTTTTGGTCAGTAGACTCACCAGAAGTCACGATCTGTACACAGACTGCAAAATGCAGATGTGTGAAAAATTATATTATTGAAACCTTATTTCTCAAAACAAGAGTTGTGAAAGGTTCTCAAATTGGCCTGGAGGGCTCATTTTGTAATAAAGATTAATGAAGATAATCTTACTGAAAATGTAGAGAAGAGCCCAGAAGGGTCTAGTGTAAATTTTTTTTTTTATGATTTGGCTGCATAAAATCAGGATTTCCTTAAACATATAAACAATATTATATCATTATTCAACTTTTCAAAGGTTGTGCTTTGCTGAAATGTTGCAGGCACGCAACTTTAAATGGTTCTCATAACCTAATAGTTATTCTCACTGATAGCGGAAAACCTGCACTTCATAAGTAGAGCAGATAGAGATCTAATAGTATATAAACCTATAAAAAAACTAAATAACTCAACAAAAGAATTTACTAAAAATAGATTAATCGGTACAGATAACCATATACTGTACATAAATACAAATATATTATTAAAAACAATCAATTAATTATATACACTAAAATTTGAAGGAAAAAATTAACAACACCCTATAAAAACAGGAAGAAAGGAAAAAGCAGTGTGGTCAATAGTATATTACATCATGGCAACAACTAGATGAAAAAATGTAAAACATTTATCAAAAAGCAATGGGGGTTAAAGTGCCTGCACAACCATAGAATCAGGTATAAGTATAATCAGGGGACCAAAAACATGATTTTATAAGTAACATGATTGCCATTTGTAGAGACACAGGGCTAGTGGGTGCTCTCATCAGCTGTCCCGGCTGTCTTTAGAAAGACTGCATGGACCAGGGCTCATACAGCTGAATGCCCGCTCTCTCTCCCCATGTGCGCAACACTATGCAGACAACACAGGGTTAGAGTAAAACAGTGTGGCAATAATTTATTGAACCACCAATACACAATAGCATATAGAATAGTCCCAGCAAATACCCAAGATGGTGCAAAATACAGAGTCTCACCCTTCACTGACTCGCCGGGGACTAGAGCTGTTTCCAGGGCCGAATACCCCCACCAGTGGCTTCCAGCTTTTAGCAGAACCCCACAGTGAGGAGGTAACAACAAGCATATGAAGTTGACAGTCCATTGATGTATAAGGCTGTGGGGAGGTTGGCCTGACGGACGGATCTGCCTAAGGAGAGAGGCAGAGAAGCAGAGCGCAGTGTAGGCTGAGATATAGAGCCAGGGGCGACATGTGGCCGTTTGACCATTAGAGGGCAGTGGGGAGCATAGGAGAGAGTGGTCATGTAACTGCCAGGGGTCAAGGTCACTGCCATTGGTTAAGGGTTACTGTCAGGTGATAGTGGGCGGAGCGACTGGGACTGAGAGTATAAGAGGTCAGGGAAGGTTCTGGAAGTTCCAGTCAACCAAGGGAGCTCACTAGAGAGGAGAGTTGGCTGTAGGTTGAAAGACAGAAAAGGCCCACAGAGAGCTACTGACAGTGGAGATGGTCACGGGGGGTGACCCAAAAGAACAGTGGCTGTGGACAGAGACAGACTGTGAGTATCAGGTGGACGGCGTACTCTAAAGGGTGAAACGCTGTGGTGAAAGTGCTTAGGGCAGCCACAGCAGGGAAGAGCCATAGAGGACGCCATGAACGGTAATACTAAAAAGAGAAGGTACCCGTGTCTGTGTAAAAAGTGAATTGTGGACAAATCCTGTGATGAAGTACGGTGGGCGAAAAGCGGCCAATAAAATCTGAACTGTTGGACACAACCCTTGTCTCAGTCTCATGTCTGCCGGCACCACGAAGTGGGTCACTCTCCAGTCCTGTTGAATCAACACCACCTAATCACCTCACTCAGCCCTACCCTACAAGGCCAGGTGACTTGATTGTCCCAACCTGGATTCTTTAAACGTCTTTGAGGGTTAAGTGATCGTCAATGAAGCAGCTCTGTATTTCTTCAGTTGGAGCCATGATGACATGACTTCTGTAATGTAGAATGTCTCTGAACACAGGCAGATCCTTCTTTTTATAGGTCACAACTTCTCATTCATTCATTCGACCACAGGCTTGGGGGAAGGTGGTAGGAGGCCATCCCTCACTGCTAGAGTGTTCAAAAAGCATGCATAGATTGTCCTTCATATTGCAGAGCACCAATGGGTCAACATATTAACAAACATTCAAACATTGTGCCTATGTCTCCAAAAGATAGTCGAACAGTACTTGGACTGCAATACAACGACAGATACAATACGTAATCAGCAGCCAGTCAGCAAAAGGTAGCCATTGAACAATATTAATTCAATGACAATAAGGGTCACTAGTCATTTTCACATGAACTCTAACTCATGTCCCTGGGCCTACTAATATAATATGTCTGGATAATTCAGATTAAATGTGATGTTGCCACACCATTATAAAAACCTTAGTTCATGTAATGACACTGTAGTGTCGGTGGTGGGGTGCCGAGCTGGGGGGGGTGGTCCTACTTTTGTACCGCGCAGAGATGATAACAGAGACTCGATGAGGCAGATTCTGGGTGCAACAGGTCCAAGTTTATTTCATTACTTGCCGTCTGCCTGACGGCCTCCGCAGCACACCGCACGTTTCTTCACTTATCGGCCCTCCGTTTCCAGAGCCGTTTACACACCGTACTTTTACAATAGGGACGTACATATGCGTACTGTCCCTCCTTCACTTGTTCGACGCTCCTGACAGGTCCGCCACTGTGGCCGCCCTAGGCCCAATAACCAACAGCGCTTTCACTGGTCAGTCGTCGTGTCAAATACGGTATATGGCACTCACTGCCTCGTCTCTTCTGCGGTATCTTTCTGTCAGGACCACCCCCTGACGTTTCCTCTCCTCAGTCCCCTTGGTCGGATTCTCCTCAGGGCACACAGACTGGCGAAGTCCTCCTGTCACCTGGGCTCCCCCTGGGGACTGGAACTTTCTGGAACCCTCCCTCAGAATTTATAACTTCCCCGGTTCCTTGAAACTGTCACTAACTGTCACCACGCCCCCCATGACCAACGGTTTCTAAAGCCCTAAGCTGCTGTAAAGTCCTTTACTCACACTCCACCCTGCCATCTAATGGTCATCCCAAGGTACTGCACGTCCACTACACTTTTCTAGTTGTTTCCCCACTGTAATCACTGTCTCCTACCTACACTGTGCAAACCTATCTTTCTTCACTCTGACTAGTCCATCCGTCCGTCAGGTCACCTTCCCTACACTCCCCCTTCCTTTGTCCATTGTCGTCCTCGACAATCGTCATCCCTGCCTTCGTCGTTCTGAATCTACACCTACATTCTGTTGTCGGACCAGAAGTTGAGCCAAACCCACTATCTGCGGGGGCCGAACCATACTGGGAGCACTATGCTCTGAGCAGCCTACTGCTACTCACCAGCGCGCACGCCACATGACAACGTCTTTCAAATTGGGCAAGGTACACCCGTATTCTCTCTACGGCGTGTATCTTTCCCCTACTCTCCCCTACTGTTACCTTTCACTATCCGGTACGCCATGATCGAGGCCACTCACCTACCAGATCATTGCCGGCGCCCGCCTTTCCTTCTTCAGGGGTGTCCGTGGTGTCGGGGACCTGACCTAGGACGGCTGTCTTTCTCACGTCTTCCCACTCATTTTCCTTCTTTCAATTACATGTCATGGTCGGCGTCCCGGTCTCCCAGACCTCAACTCTTAGATCCCTACCGGATCTCACACTTTCCTTTGGTCCCGCAGACCTTCCCTTACCCGGACCTGTTGCATTTTACTTTGCATATTATACATCATACAACTTTATAATAGCACAAGTACCCATTTTTTTTATAATTTTTTTTTTTTTCATTTTCTCTTACTTTTAAAACCAAAATATAACATAACATTGCATTTCCTCTTTCTTCCTCCCCCCCTTCCTTGGACCTGGACACTCCTCCACTTTTCCGTATCCCCGTTCTGTCAGGTAAACATATTTTCGTATATAAAGAACATAGAAAGAAGAAAGAAAGAGAGAGAAAATAGTTGCATCAGTTAAACAACAACAAAACTTTTTTCTAAATGCAACTGTCCTTATAATCTGCACAACGGTGCATCGAACTCCTGACAGTCTATACCACTCTCAATGGACAGAGGTGAGGGCTCCACGGGGATACTGAGGGTGTCCATTCAAGTCCTCTTCTTTTCCAGGACGGCCTCTCCTTGAGTGTGGAGCAGGTTCCACACTTCCTGCTCCCGGGCCTTTTTCTTCCTGATCACCTCCGCTTCCCACACGGAGGGAACAGCACGGGCCCTGGAGTCCGGTGGGCGGGACTCCGCTGAAAAAGACCGCAAGACAGAAACGGCCGAAGATTTCTGCGGCCCAGCAGCCGCTGGGGTCAGGTGGCAAATGGGGAGAACCGGGTCCTCGGGGGCTGGAATCACAGGGCCCGCTAAATCGGTCGCAGCCGACTAGAGCAGCGGCATAAATAACCGCGGCCTCAGGACAGGCCGCATCCACTACTTCCAACGGAGTCGGAGTAACGGCCGATTTCAACAATGCAGCTGCTATTAGCAGGGAAAGCGCAGCAGCATCTTCTTTGGGTGAGCTCTGCACTGGTGACTCCGGGCGGGGTAGTTCGGGGACATGAGCGGGGACCTCGCTCAGCTCTGCATACACCACGGGGCCCGTGGTAACTAGGCCTTCCGGTGCGCAGGGGGCCGCGTGCTGCAGCAGAATGGTGGGGGCCGCTTGCGGAGGCACTGGTAGGGCCGGGGGTACTCTCACCTTCCCCGGCGCTGCGGCCTCCGTTCCATCATCACGCAGTTTCCCCCGCAGCCTCCGTTCCTTGCTCCACTGTCCTGCGGGCCTTCCCTCCGGACTCGGGGGCTCCGCTGAGAAGTCCTCTGCTGGCATTGGTGGCAGCCGTTCTCGCTGACTCCCCTCAGGCTCCGCTCCCCGGCTCAGCATCCCGCTGCCTGCCCGTAAATCTGAAGATGACTTCTGGTGCAGCTCCATCTCTCGCCACCATTGCCACTCTAGGCGGCCGATGCCCCGACACCCGCAGCATCTCATACCGTCCGTTGGGCAGCACTCGAATGGCGTCAGACAGCCGCAGCCAAGTTTTTCTTCTGTGCCACTCCTCCTGCTGGGTGGGGCATTGGCAGACCTTTCCATCCATCTGCCAGGGTCCAATATATGGAAACGTCGGTCTCCGGGCATATATTGCTTCCTTTTGGGGTACGTTGGAGGGGGTCCCAGTCCATTCTGAACAACTGCAAACACCCGGACCTCTCCTCTGCGCTGAAGTAATACCGCCATCTTGGGCAGAATCAGCTACTGCCTTGGATCCTCTGCAAGCAACACAGATCCGACACAGCGTCCCAATTTGTAATCCACAGGTCAGTAATTTTTAGTCCACAGGTGTTTATAATCCGAAATAGAGCAGTCCAAGTTTTCCTCAGTCCTTCAGTTGCAGGCCTGCCGCAGAAGATAGCGTATTAGCGGCGGCGATCCTGCCGACTACGCCAAATGTAGTGTCGGTGGTGGGGTGCCGAGCTGGGGGGGGGTGGTCCTACTTTTGTACCGCGCAGAGATGATAACAGAGACTCGATGAGGCAGATTCTGGGTGCAACAGGTCCAAGTTTATTTCATTACTTGCCGTCTGCCTGACGGCCTCCGCAGCACACCGCACGTTTCTTCACTTATCGGCCCTCCGTTTCCAGAGCCGTTTACACACCGTACTTTTACAATAAGGACGTACATATGCGTACTGTCCCTCCTTCACTTGTTCGACGCTCCTGACAGGTCCGCCACTGTGGCCGCCCTAGGCCCAATAACCAACAGCGCTTTCACTGGTCAGTCGTCGTGTCAAATACGGTATATGGCACTCACTGCCTCGTCTCTTCTGCGGTATCTTTCTGTCAGGACCACCCCCTGACGTTTCCTCTCCTCAGTCCCCTTGGTCGGATTCTCCTCAGGGCACACAGACTGGCGAAGTCCTCCTGTCACCTGGGCTCCCCCTGGGGACTGGAACTTTCTGGAACCCTCCCTCAGAATTTATAACTTCCCCGGTTCCTTGAAACTGTCACTAACTGTCACCACGCCCCCCATGACCAACGGTTTCTAAAGCCCTAAGCTGCTGTAAAGTCCTTTACTCACACTCCACCCTGCCATCTAATGGTCATCCCAAGGTACTGCACGTCCACTACACTTTTCTAGTTGTTTCCCCACTGTAATCACTGTCTCCTACCTACACTGTGCAAACCTATCTTTCTTCACTCTGACTAGTCCGTCCGTCCGTCAGGTCACCTTCCCTACAACACCTCAAAAAAGCTCAAAACGAGATGGAATGATAAATATAGTAAATGATAATTTAATAGTGGAGAGACCCCTAGCGATCAGAGCTCTATTTAAATTGCAATAGTGCGTTAGCATCAAAAAATTACCAGCACTCGCCATCATAAATGCACCAGTTAATCGACAACACGGCCCAGTACCACGATGCGCGTTTTGCATATGGCTTCATGGTGGGGTGGGGGAGTGGTGATTTGATTATTTTAATATGAGTCCTTTGGTTAATTTTTAGCTACTGCAGATCTATTAGCAACCTGTAGCTGTGGCTCCACATCAGAAACGCTTTAGGAGGCTAGGTTGCACTCAAAATGGATGTTGGCTATTCTCCAAACCAACTGTGATGCTATGTATTAAAGAAAAGCTTCCCTCCCCCCAGTTATAACTTTGTCCTGGTACTTATGAGGGTACTGACATCCAGTAAGCCACTACTTTAATAAGGAATTATAAAGCTATGGTTGGACATGAGTTAGGGCAAGAACAGCATATATGCCATAAAACTTTCTTTTAACTTTTCCTTAATCAAATTGTGATTGATATAGCCTAACTGTATCTAGATAACCTCTTCCCAAAATATGACATAATGTCTGTTGCACTATACATCCTCCACCAAGAGGTAGGTGACAATGGGTTTTCATGGCATTAAAAATCATGTTTTATTAATCATGCATGAAGAACACCTTGAGGAAAGATATACGGTAGTCAGAAATGCTGCTTTTTGGTCACTTTGTCTCCTGAAAAAAATTAAATAAAAAGTTCTCTATACCTCAAATTTAGTACTGCATTACAACACTTCTAGTGGTGCAATGTCCACCATCAAATCAGCGCATGGCATCAAAATAATGGCACCCAATGCAGGAGGAAATTTAGGAATGCCTTTTCTGGAGACATCAACTAACATAGGAATTGGTGACACAGTTTAGGTAATGGATAGTCAACTCTTATTCTACATACTAGTGGGGCCCAGTCTGTAAGGAGTACACAACAACACTAAACACAGTTTTTTTCATACAGTTCAATACTGGGCACATTGTTTTTTTCGCACATGTGGTTTAACCCCTTTTCCCCCAAGGGTGGTTTGCATGTTAATGACCAGGCCAATTTTACAATTCTGACCACTGTCCCTTTATGAGGTAATATCTCTGGAAAGCTTCCGTGAATCCTGGTGATTCTGCCATTTTTTTCTCATAACATATTGTACTTTATGATAGTGGTAAAATATCTTTGATATTACTTGCGTTTATATGTGAAAAAAATGGAAATTTGGCCAAAATGTTGAAAATTTCGCAATTTTCCAACTTTGAATTTTCATTCCCTTAAAACACAGAAATATGTCACACAAAATAGTTAATAAATAACATTTCCTACATGACTACTTTACATCAGCACAATTTTGGAACCCATTTTTACAACACCAATTGTTTTTAGGGACCACCTCACATTTGAAGTCACTTTGAGGGGTCTATATGATAGAAAATACCCAAAAGTGACACCATTCTAAAAACTGCACCCCTCAAGGTGCTCAAAACCACATTCGATAAGTTTATTAACCCTTCAGGTGCTTCATAGGAATTTTTGGAATGTTTAAACAAAAAAATGAACATTTAACTTTTTTTCACAAAAAATTTACTTCAGATCCAATTTGTTTTATTTTACCAAGGGTAACAGGAGAAATTGGACCACAAAAGTTATTGTACAATTTGTCCTGAGTACGCTGATACCCCATATATTCAGGTAAACCACTGTTTGGGCGCATGGCAGAGCTCGGAAGGGAAGGAGCACCGTTTGACTTTTCAATGCAAAATTGGCTGGAATTGAGATTGGACGCTATGTCGCGTTTGGAGAGCCCCTGATGTGCCTAAACAGTGGAACCCCCACAAATGACACCATTTTGGAAAGTAGACCCCCTAAGGAACTTATCTAGATGTGCGGTGAGCACTTTGAACCCTCAAGTGCTTCACAGAAATTTATAATGTAGAGCCGTAAAAATAAAAAATCGGATAAACTTTTTGCCCCAATTCTTTATTTTCCCAAGGGTAACAGGAGAAATTGGACATCAAAAGTAGTTGTGCAATTTGTCCTGACTATGTTGATATCCCATATGTGGGCGTAAACCACTGTTTGGGTGCATAGCAGAGCACGGAAGGGAAGGAGCCACGTTCGACTTTTTCATCACAGAATTGGCTGGAATTGAGATCAGACGCATGTTGCGTTTGGAGAGACCCTGATGTGCCTAAACAGTGGAAACCCCCCAAGTCTAAATCCAACCCTAACCCCAACACACCTCTTACCCTAATCCCAACCCAACCATAACCTTAACAAGAAGCCTAACCCTATCACAACCCTTAACCTTATCCCAACCCTAAACCTAACTTTTGCCCCATCCCTAACCCTAACTTTAGCCGCAACCCTAAACCTAACTTTAGCCCCAACCCGAACCCTAACTTTAGCCCCAACCGTAACTTTAGCCCCAACTTTAACTTTAGCCCCAACCCTAATCCTAACCTTAACCCTAACCCCAACCCTAACCCCAACTCTAACCCTAATCCCAACCCTAACCCTAATGGGAAAATGGAAATAAATACATTTTTTTATTTTATTATCTTTCCCTAACTAAGTGGGTGATAAAGGGGGTTTGACTTACTATTTATAGCAAGATTTTATAGCGTGTTTTTATGTTTGGCCGCTATCACACACTAAAAGACGCTTTTTATTGCAAAAAGTAGTTTTTGCATCAATACATTTTGAGAGCTATAATTTTTCCATATTTTGGCCCACAGAGTCATGTGAGGTCTTGTTTTTTGTGGGACAAGTTGTCATTTTTATTAGTACCATTTTTGGGCACATGAAAGTTTTTGATCTTTTTATTCCGATTTTGGGAGGCAGAATGAACAAAAACCAGCAATTCATGAATTTCTTTTTTGGGGGTGGGTGTTTATACAGTTCCACGTGTGGTAAAACTGATAAAGCAGTTTTATTCTTTCGGTCAGTACGATGACAGCGATACCTCATTTCTATCATTTTTTATGTTTTGGCACTTTTATACAATAAAAACTATTTTATAGAAAAAATAATTATTTTTGTATCACTTTATTCTGAGAGCTATAACTTTTTCCGTATATGGAGCTCTATTGTGGCTTGCTTTTGCGGAACAAGGTGACGTTTTCAGTGGTACCAAGTTTATTTATATCCGTCTTCTTGATTGCGTGTTATTCCACTTTATGTTCGGCGGTCAAAAAGCATTGTTTTTTTGCCTTGGTTTTTTTAAAATGGTGTTCACTAAAGGGGTTAACTAGTGGGACAGTTATTACTAATAATAATAATACTAATAATAATTTTATTTCTATAGCGCCGACATTTTCCGCAGCACTTTACATTTCAGAGGGGACTTGTACAGGCGATAGACATTACAGCATAACAGTAATCACATAGATCATAACAGATACCAAGAGGAATGAGGGCCCTGCTCGCAAGCTAACAATCTATGAGGAAAAAAGATAGACACGAAAGGTGGGTGGTAACAATTGCCCTGATTGTTTGGACCAGCCATAATATTAAGTGTGTAACAGTACAGACACAGAGGGCTAATAGATGCATAAAGCATGTGGGAACATGATGTGTGGAACCTGGTTATGGTAAAACTTTTGACTGTGCCACACAGGGATAGTTAGGTTAATGTGTTGAGGTGGTAGGCCAGTCTGAATAAATTTGTTTTTAGGGCACGCTTAGGCTGGTTTCACATTAGCGTTTTTTAGCGCAGCGCATCGGGCGCACCCTATTGCATGCACCATGCGCCCTATGTTTAACATGGCAGTTGCATGGTGTTGCGCTTGCGTGCATTCATCAGTGTTATCGTGCGCATGCGCTTTTTCCAGGTGTGCACCCAGACGCGCTAGACGCAACATGTTGCATCTTTGTTCCGCCCAACGTCGTTAAAAAACGCATGTGATCGCGTGTGCATGGAATGCGCCAAAATAACATATTACAGTCTATGGGATCACAGGCGTGCGCATGGACATGCGCATGCCTGTATTTTTGATCACATGCGATTTTTGCGTAAACATGTCCAGACACTGGTTTAAACCACCCCCTACACAAAGAAACATTGTTTGGGGGGTAGTGTAGATAAAAGAAGGTGTTGGTACTGGCAGACCACTACTCTACAGACAGCCTGGAAGAGACAATAGCATCCTGAAATTTGGAGAGAAGCAGCAACTTCAATGTGAGAATTCCAAACCTAATGTCTGCCTGTCCTTTTTTAAATTTGTTATGTACTAATGTCTCTTTTTTTATTGCAGCTTGTCTTCTGGGGAGGAATATAGACTGGCCCATAGTGAACTGGCCCAAGCAGAGCGTGAAGTGAGCACCTTCCTGCCCTACAGTTTGGGTAAGCATTTGCTGCCGCATCTACACATGTACCAAATTAATTTTTGTTCTTTTTCAGACGTTATCATCCATGGTTTCTGAGGAGGAACAGCAGGAGCAGCCAGTCCAAGTGCCGGCGGGGACACGGCCTGTAAGTATAGACTGACTGTGATTGTATGTTTTTTTTTCTTCCCTGCCTTTTTTTCTTGCCTGTTTTTCATCTTCAATCTTGCTTCTTTTCTGTATATTTTTCTATCTTTTTCATTTTCAAATCTTTCCAAGATTATAATGTTTTTTTTTTTTTGGCTCCACAACATGCACGAAGACATGGCCCTGGACAACGACACCCTCATCAATTTAGTCCAGGAACGAGTCCCATTGTGAGACAGCCGTGATCCGCAGCACATGAACCATGTGGTGACCCAGCAGCTCTGGAATGAGGTGGACGCAGCGCTGATGGATGACTGGGACAACGCATCTCCCCGGGTCCGCAAGGATATTTGTAAGTATTTCAATGCTGCGTGATGCGGCAGTGACCTTGGTCCGGATCACACAAGTGTGTGTGATGCTAGCGATTTGCTGTGTGATGTGGCAGGGACCTTGGCTGGGATCACACAAGTGTGTGTGATGCTAGGAACAGCAGTTTCTAGCATCACACACATTTGTGTTATCCTGGCCAACAGTGCATTGTCTAAGTTTTTTTGCTGTGTGATGCTGCAGTGACCTTGGCCGGGATCACACAAGTGTGTGTGATGCTAGGAACAGGAGTATGTAGCATCACACACATTTGTGTTATCCTGGCCAACAGTGCATTGTCTAAGTTTTTTTGCTGTGTGATGCAGCAGTGACCTTGGCCGGGATAACACAAGTGTGTTTGATGCTAGGAACCGGAGTTTCTTGCATCACACACATTTGTGTTATCCTGGCCAACATTGCATTGTCTAATTTTTTTTTCTGTGTGATGCGGCAGTGACCTTGGCCGGGATCACACAAGTGTGTGTGATGCTAGTGGTGGGAGATAGGGTCCCCGTCGAGTGTGGAACCAAGGGGACCGTCACCTGGGTTCCGAGGGAAACTGTTTCCGGGGGACAGAGTTCAGGGACGGACCATGGAGACTGACAGGTGGACTGGGGGAGGAGCCAATATAAAAGGGGCAGGGAACGCGAGTCACAGTGAGTCAGCAGAACGAGACAGAAGGAGCAGGAGATCGTGGGAGTGACTGAGAGCCAGAGCGACTCACCAGAGCCAGGAAGGAGGCCAGAGACAGGAGAAATAGTTCCCCTGGATATCAGTGGGATGGCGCCGAGACGACCATCCGAGAACCACTGCCCCGCGTCGACCAGAGGCCGCTGTCGCCTTCCTCCAGCCCGCGGCTGCGGCCTGCCCGCGGTCACTTGCGGCCGTTGCCGCCTCTCTCCTGCCCATGGCTGCGGCCTGCCCGCGGACACCAGTGGCCGCTGCCGCCTCACTCCAGCCCGCAGCTGCGGCCTGTCTCCCGCTGCCTGCAGCTGCTCTGCCCTCGCCCGCGGTCGCGGCAAGTCCAGTAACGTCGGCGGCCACCACTGTCCCGCTCCGATCCGCAGCAGGGGCCGAGCCTCTGCTTGCCGCGGATTTCCCGTCGCAGCTGCTAGCTGCACAGGTGACCTGCCACTCGCCACCCCGCACCGCTACCGCTTACCCCAGCCCGGGGGCCACGGCCCACTCATCCAAGGACTCCTCCAGGGCCGGAGGTTCCCCAGTGTCACAGGAGCGTCGGAACGCTCGAAGACTACGTCGACTCTTCAGCAGCTGGGCCCAGCGGCTGCTCCGCCGAAGAACCACCGTCCAGGACGCCGAGGGACATCAAGACGGCTAAGTTGACTATATGTTTAAGGACCCGTAGTCGGCCATACCGTGGCCCTATAGTGACCAGCTTTCGCTTTCTACTCTGGTTGTGTTTGTTTGTATCGAGCCCCTGCGAGGGCAACCCTTGTTACCCCTTTTGTTGGTCAGGCTGTGACTGAGGATAGTTACCTCTAGGCCTATAAACATTATCATAAAAAGCACCAAACCGTCTCGTGACTCGTCACTGCATCCTGCGTACCTGCTAGTACCACACTAGTAACTCCTGTGAGTTTCTAGCATCACACACATTTGTGTTATCCCAGCCTACAGTGCATTGTCTATTTTTTTTATTTCTTTTTCCCACAGTGAACAAAGTCAGAACCCGTTGGCGCTCGATGAAGGACCACTTCAACAGGGATGTTCATCAGGAGGGTCAGGGTCGCAGTGGTGCTGCTGCAAGGACCAGAACTAAATACCACTACCATCGGGCGTTGGCGTTCCTAATACCGGTCCTTGCCACCAGAGCGTAAGTATTTTGTTGTATTGTATTGCTTTTTACTCTGTGCTTTTCTATTCCACCGGAGTTGGCACTTTAACTATTGTAAATGCATGATAGTAATGTTTTTCTTTTCTTTTCACAGCACCTGGAGCAGCACCCTGCAACCTGTCCCTGGAGCGGTCCTTCATCGAACGACCTCGGACCCGTCCCAGCCATCCAACAGCCAAGAAGCAGCTTGCGGGTAGGCAACACAGACAGCTGGAAACCAGGAAGCTGGTATGTCAGGTGTTCCCCTGTACCAGGTCTCTGCCACTGGTTTTGCGGGCACTTCCTGCCAGAGGCAGAGGGCCTCGGACAGGAATGTCATGCCCGAGTTCCTTCACTTGAGCTCAGTCTTTCAGAATGGCCTCAAGGCACTGTCAGACAGAGTGGAAAGCAGTTTTACCCTCATGGAACACCGCTTCCAGGCTGTCGACAGTCACCTTGACCGTCTGGAAGCCGACCTCAACAGACCAGCGCACCATTTTTTCCACCAAATTGAACTGGGCATGGCGGAACACCTTAGTCCAGATCTCCAGCTGAATGTGATGCAGGCCTGCAACACTGCTTTCTTGCAGGCTATGCAGCAGAGTCAGTACGTGCAGCGGTCAGTGGTGTCATTTCCAACTGTGCCACCACTGACTCGCTTCACCTCACTACCGACTTCTGCTGCATACCACTGCACGGCCACCTGTATTCCAAGCCAAGCTGGACACATGTACACCACCCCTAGTCCGAGTGCTGCTGAACACTCCACCGCCACCACCATGGCAAGCGCTGCTCCTGTCTGGACCACCACCACGCCTTCTTGGACCACCACCGCCGCCACCACCACTCCACCTGCTTGGAGCACCGATGCCTCCACCACTACTCCTGTTTGGAGCACCACTGCCGCCACCACTCCTCCTGCTTTGAGCACCACCACCGCCACTGCTCCTCCTGCATGGAGCACCGCCACCGCTCCTCCTGCATGTAGCACCACCACCGCCATTGCTTCTCCTGCATGAAGCACCACCACCGCCACTGCTCCTCCTGCATGGAGCACCAACCCTCCTCTTGCATGGAGCACCACCACCGCCACCGCTCCTCCTGCATGGAGCACCACCACTGTCACCGCTCCTTTTGCATGGACCAACACTTCCACCGCCACCACCGAGCAGCAGAGGGGTGACCCCCATTCCATTTTTGTGGAAACCCAGCTAAGGTCCACCAGCTCCAGGCGGTAAACCAATTCAAGGCGATCACACAGTGCCAGGAGGTCCAGGCAGGACACACTGGGACACAGGAGACCTAAAAAACAAAAAACTTTGTCTGTTCCTCACCCCTCTCCTCACACTGTGTCTCACTCTGCCTCCAGTTCCATCCCCGAGATCCCTTCCCCCACTACTTTTGTCGCCCCTTCCCCTAGAACCTCTTCCTTCCCTTTAAGCCATTCCTCGTCTCTCCACACCCCCCAACTTGCCACCATCTTCACCCAAACGTTGTTCCCAATAAAAACTGTGTTTTTTTTTTAAATAAATGTCAAATTCTGGTTTCCCCTAATACTGTTTGATTAATGTGTCTTTTGCCGTCTACATACCCTGCGCCATACACACACTGCGCTGTACACTGTGTTTTTGCCACCACATAGCTCCATTACTGACACATGTTTCTTGTGTCAGTCCTGTACATATGTGTAGTCAAAAGCACAAATATATGACTTGTATTTTGACCACCAGTCTCTTCAGTCTGCTAATATTGCACAGACTGAATAGAGGGTGGTGTTGAGTGCAAGGCATATCTATTCTCACCTTGCCCCAGGTATCATAAAGAGTGAATTGAGGATGGTGTGTTTTTACCATCATCATTTCACTCTTTGTGACAAAAAGCCAGGGGATTCTAGATATACCTTGTAATTAACCACATCATCAAGTCAGTGTGTGGTGAATAAACTGAAGAGATAATGGAGAAAATACACGTACACATCATATCTACAATGCCATGGCCTCATATCATAACTATCACATCTGGCCAGGTGACTATACCTATGAGTTGTCATTTGCAGCATCGCTTCAGTCTGCATTATCTATTGCACGCAGACTGGAGAGATGCTGGAGGTTAACTCATATGTGTATTCACCTGCCCAGATGTGAAAACTTCACCATTACACCAGGCCTAAGGATTTTAGAAGTTGTATAAACTTTATCATCTCTCCAGTCTGAGTTCATACTCAAGCCACAGTGGAGATCCTACAACTAATATTTATACTCACATGGTCAGGTATCATAAAGAGTGAAGGATACTATTGGATCCCTAAATCACTATTTGTAACATCAGGCCAGGTGATACAAATATTAGTTGTATTATCTCCACCGTCGCTGCAAATTGAACACAAACTGGAGAGATGATAAAGGTCATACAACTTGTGTGTATAAAGCACACAGAAAAAAGCAATGCAAAGAGTCCAAAGTATATGGGAATAAAAGCTCAAATCTTTAGTAGAATACCGGATAAAAAATGTGGATTAAAAAGTGACACATACAAAGAAAAGCAGTGTAATGGTATACAGCACACCTCAGAAAATAGCTGAGCACCATTAGAAATACAGTAACCACGCCCCCTGAGGAAGGAATTATTTCCAAAACGCGCGTCGGGATTGGCTGTGTATGCTGTGCAGCACCCTCTCTCCCTGGTATGTTTTGAATTCAGTTTTTCAGAGGTCATGGTTACTATATTTCTAATGGTGCTCAGCCAGGGACTTTTCCCTATATTTTGTTTATGTGCTGGCCATGTATTTATGACCTATTCCTTCTGTCTACATGGATGTGCTTTATTGCTCACATAGCCAGGTGTATACTATGTCCATCACGCTATTTTTCTGAGGTGTGCTGTATACCACTACACTGCTTTTCTTTGTATGTGTCACTTTTTAATCCACATTTTTTACTTTACCCGGTATTCTAATAAAGATTTGAGCTTTTATTCCCATATACTTTGGACTCTTTTCATTGCTTTTTTCAGTGTGCTTTATTCCTAATTTATGCAGTGTGTCCTGCACTGTTCCTTTAATGAGCTGGAGTTTTTTTACCGGCATTTTGAGCTTTATAATTATGTGGTTGCTTATTCTATCCAGCTCTTTTTGCTGTCATTTTTTCTAACTTTTGTGTATGTAGAGTCACCTGGTCAGGAATACTAGTAAATTCATGATGCACAAAACATAGCATCCTGAATTCACTGGGCCACCTGGGCAGGTGATTATTGTATTGGAATGAATAAAAACAGAGTGCACTCGGTACAGGTATCAAAACAGGTTTTTTATTAACATACCCACAAGAAAACAATTTTACACCATTTGATCTTGCCATTCCACACTTCCTACATAAGAGATAAAGTAGCCCGCAAATTGATCCCTCATTTGGCCAACTTCAACTGATGACCTGAGAGGGTGCTGAGTGAATTCAGGCAATGGGTTTGCAGCTGGTTCATCTAGTTCAAAGTTAGGGTGCTCTTAAGCCATCACAAATTTGTGAAGAACCACACAGGCTTTCACCACCTCATCGAGTGTTTCCAGTTTAAGATTAATGGCTGTGCCGAGAATGCGCCATCTGGAGACAAGAATCCCAAAAGCACACTCTACAGTTCTTCAGGCCCTGGTTAGTCTGTACTTAAATATTTTTCCCGTGTGGTCCAAGTCCCGGCTGGAGTAGGGTTTCAGCAGGTTTTGGCACATTTGGAATGCCTCATCCCCAACCATTACAAGTGGCTGTGGTGGACCTTTGGTGTGGGGAAGAGGCCGGGGCATGGGGAAATTAAAATGGTTGCCATACAATCTACGGCCCATGTCCGAGTTCTTAAAAGCCTGTGAGTCATTCCCCTGGCCAAATGCCCCAATGTCCACTGCAACAAACAGACAGTCTGCATCCGCAATGGCCAGGAGTACTGTACAAAAGTACTTTTTGTAGTTATAGTACTCCAATCCACTTCTTTTCGGTTTGCTTATCCGGATGTGTTTCCCATCCATTGCTCCCAAACAGTTGGGGAAATTGCAGACTGTCCAGCATTTTTCAGCAATATTAATCTACTTTTCCACGGTGGGCAGGTGCATAAATTCTGGACGGAGAACATTCCACAAAGCCCGGCAGGTGTCCGCAACTATTCCCGACAAGGTGGATTTTCCAAGCCGGTACTGGAAGTGGAGTGAAGAGAGGGTCTCTCCAGTAACCAGGAATCTGCCAAACAGAACAAATATTAATATTTATGTCTAGGGTTTTTTAAAACACTGAAATTAAAAAATATTAGTACATGGCATAACAATAATTCTGCATGCTTTGGAATAGTACATGGCAGAACAAAAACAATTATGCAGGCATTGGTTTTGAAATATTACGTACCGTAATGTGACCAGGAGCCGTTCCTCAGGAGGATTCGCAAGACGGAGCTGTGTGTCCTGTCTCCGGATGACTCCTTGAATATGAGCAAGCAAATCCATGATGCTTTCTTGGGACATCCGGGTATAGTCACTAAATTTTGCCGGGTTTCCCTGAAGCTCACTGTAGAGAGTGTGGTACGCTCCACGGCTCACCCGGACTTCAATAATCGGATGTGTCCAAAAACGCTGCTGCTGCCATCTTCGCTGTCTCTCTCTCTTTGTTGCTGGCAAGCAAATGCAGAAGCCTGAGACAGCGCGATGTCCAGATCCAAGTTGAAGCAAAAACTCTTCCAGCGCAGATCCATGCTGACAAAGGAAAAAGCAACAAAATCTGAAGAATTCAGCTGTAAACAGGGTATATATAAAGAATTCCCATGACACACGCCCACTGGTGTCCCATTGGTGGAGTCTGTTTCAAGAATTTTTCAAGGATTTTCCTCCTGTGAAATGTGACACCTAGAGAACGCATGCGCATAAAAAACGCAAACGCACGCAAAAACGCATGAAAACGCATACAAATGCTGCATTTTTTCTCGTCATGCGCATGCTGATGCGTCTAAAAATCACTGCGTTTACATGCGTTTACAAGCGGTTTTTGCTTGCTTTTCAAGTGCGCATGAAATGCTGTGCAAAAAGGCAGAAATGTGAAACTAGCCTTAAAATTGCACAGGTTGGGGACTAATTGTATTGACCTGGGAAGTGTATTCCAAAGAATTGGTGCAGCACATGTATAGTCTTGGAGACGGGAGTGGGAGGTTCTGATTATTGAGGATGCTAACCTCAGGTCATCAGCAGAACGGAGGGCACGGGTAGGGTGGTAGACTGAGACGAGGGAGGAGATGTAGGGTGGTGCTGAGCCGTGGAGTGCTTTGTGGGTGAGGGTAATAAGTTTGTACTGGATTCTGGAGTGAATGGGTAGCCAGTGTAATGACTGGCACGTGGTAGAGGCATTGGTGTAACGAATGGCGAGGAATATGATCTTGGCGCAGCATTCAAGACAGATTGGAGGGGGAGAGTTTGGTAAGAGGGAGACCGATTAGAAGAGAGTTACAATAGTCCAGACGAGAATGAATAAGAGAAACAGTAAGCGTTTTTGTGGAGTCAACAGTAAGAAAAGTTCGAATTCTAGAAATGTTTTTGAGGTGCAGATAACAAAAGTGAGCCAGTGATCGGATGTGGAGGGCGAATGAAAGCTCAGAGTCAAGTATGACCCCAAGACAGCGGGCATGTTGCTGGGAAGTAATGGTGGAACCACACACATAAATGGCAATGTCTGGCATAGGTGCACTAGTAGAGGGGGGAAACACAAAGAGTTCAGTCTTTGACAGGTTCAGTTTCAGATATAGTGAGGACATGATGTAAGACGCATCGTTTAGACAATCGCTAGTGTCTCTAGGAAGGCAGGCGTGATGTCAGGAGAAGAAGCATATAAATGGGTGTCGTCAGCATAGAGATGGTACTGGAAACCAAATCTACTGATTGTTTGACCAATAGGGGCAGTGTACAAAGAGAAGAGGAGGGGGCCTAGAACCGATCCTTAAGGAACCCCAACAGTAAGTGGAAGATGTGGGGGGGAGGAGTCAGCAAAAGATACAGTAAAGGAGCAGTCAGAGAGATAGGAGGAAAACCAGGAGAGAATGATGTCTTTGATGTGGATGGAGCAGAGCATAGTGAGGAGGAGCTGATGATCCACAGTGTCGAATGCTGCATAGAGATCCAAGAGAATTAGCATGGAGTAGTGACCATTAGATTTAGCAGTTAGTAGATCATTAGGGCAGTTTCAGTAGAGTGTAAAGAGCGGAAACCGGATTGTAGAGGGTCGAGAAGAGAGTTATCTGAGAGATAGCGGATAAGACGGGCGTGGACCAGGTGTTCCAGGAGTTTGGAGATGAAGGGAAGATTAGAGACAGGTCTATAGTTAGCAGCACAGTTTTGATCGAGTGATGGTTTTTTAAGTAGTGGATGCATGCTTAAATGAGGAGGGAAAGATACCAGAAGAGAGAGGTTAAATATTTTTGTCAGGTAGGCAGTGACAGCAGGGAAAAGGGACTGGAGGATATGTGATGGAATGGGGTCACTGGTGCAAGTGGTAGGGCGAGAAGATGCAAGGAGCCTGCTTACTTCTTCTGTTATTGGTTCAAAATCAGAGAGTGAGCTAGATGCAGTGGGGGAGGAAGGAAAATGCATGGTATGAGGTGATTGGGAGACAATTTCCTGTCGGATATGGTAAATTTTTTCTTTGAAGTAATTGGCCAGATCGTCAGCTCGAAACTCCGTGGTTGGGGCCTGCACTCTTGGGTTGAGTAGGAAATGAAGCGTGTCAAAGAGACGTTTCATGTTATTGGACAGTGAGGTGATGAGAGTGTTGAAATAGGTTTGTTTGGAGAGGTGAAGGACAGTGTTGTATGTTCTAAGCATAAACTTATAATGGATGACATCTTCGTGTAGATTGGATTTTCTCCACAGACGTTCGGCGCACCTGGAGCACCGCTGCAGGAAGTGTGTTTGCAGGGTGTGCCAGGGATGTTGCCATCTGTGTCGTGTTGTTCTATGTTTGATCGCAGTGTTCCAGGGGTTAAATTGCTGTGAGCGATCCGTGACCGCTCCTGACACTTAGTGCCGTGTGTCAGCTGTGAGAATCAGCTGACACCCGGCCGCGATTAGCCATGATCCCCCCATGAGTGCGGCTAATCGCGTATGACGTACTATTCAATCCATGGTCATTAAGGCCCAGGCACATGGACGGAATAATACGTCAACGGTCAGAAAGGGGTTAAAGAACTATTCTCAATCAGATATTCAAGTCATTTTTAATTATTTTTTTCATGATACATGGGGCTTCATTTTTAGCTCACTGCCATAGCCTGTCTTCTTTTTGCTGATATCTGTTGATTTTGGTGGAAAAATAAGGGAAAAAAGTGTCTGTTTTTACAATTTTTTCATTTTGTCATGACTTCAAAAGATCACTAAAATCCATTTAAAAATTTGTTCTCCATTCTGTAACAATTATTTTTAAATCTTGGACACTTTTTATTTTACCAGAGTAAGCATAGTAATTGCAATTTGGATTGACAGTGGCATTTATTTCTTTTTCGTCACGTGTTATTTATTTGTTTATTTATTTATTTTTCATTTATTTTATACATTGTGCCCCCCCCATAAAAGTCATAAAAGACCGTTGAAGGGCATTTAAATATTTAATATTTTTATTTCCTTATTTCCTTTGTAACTGGGGCTGGTTTATTAGCTCCAGTTACAAGGGAAATGCAGCTGCTGACTGCATAGAAGAGCGGTCTGAGTCTCCTATGACTCAGCAGCTACTGCTACCTTATTATAAATGGTGATCACGTGACTGCTATGTATGGAGGAGGAGCGCCGTTTGCACTTCCTATTACTATGTACACAGTGCTTCTTTAGTGCTATGTATACGGTGATGGAGAAGGCACAGATGGTTGACTGATGTTTTAAAACATCCCAGGAGAGTACGAGTAGGATTGCCTGAGCATTTAAAGCCTATGGGTCGTCTTGAAGCAGTTAATGTGAATATAACATTGCATTTTGTAACGAGGTAATATTACAAACTTTTAACTTGAGGATTTACAAGAATCCAATTTTTCGCATTGGAAATATCCATACACGGTAGTTTTAAAGAACACAGTAATTGTTATATATCTTCCCTGAAACAAAATATGTATATACAGTGGCATGTAAAATTACTGTTATTGTGAACAGCTTAGCAAGTTGAAGATTAAATGATATCTAAAAGGCCTACAGTTAAAGATGACACAAGATGACACATTTCCTTTGTATTTTAGGCAAAAAAAATATATTGTAATTTTTTTTATTTTAAAAATTACAAAAAGGAAAATGGGCTGATGTAAGCGTTTGGGCACCCTTTGACCAAGGTTTCAGACCTTAATTAGCCTGTTACACACATCAGTTTTTTCAAATCAGTCAAAATCCACCAAAAAGTGAAAATGGCGGATCCGCTAAAAATGTGTAAAGCGGATGGTACGGATCCATTTTTTGACGGATCCGCTATACGGATTTGTGTACGGATCCGTACCATCCGCTGGCATCCGTTTTTGCCATCCGTTGGGTCCGTTTTCTGACGGATCCGTTTTTACACACCTTCCAAATGGGATGCTCCCAAATATGATTGGCTCTTGGAAAATGCTCCCAAATGTGATTGGATCCTGGAAACTAGGGAAAACTATATCTATGGTGTTGTAAAACAATATCTTTGAAAGGTTGTAGAGCTAGAGGCAGAGATGGAAGGAGTAATAGCGAATATTAACACCCTCTGTGTGGAATTTGATTTTCAATGCAATTGTTTGGCAATTATTGCTCTCCAGAGGGAGAAAAGAAGACTGCGAATCCTCCGTTGGAGAAGGATGAGATGACGGCAGTGGATTCATCCTATAAATGCACAGAGGTTTACCCTTGGCATGTTTTCAACACTTTATCTGGAATTGAGGGATAACCCAGACAAGTTCTTTAATTATGTGCGCATGAGACAGGACTTGATTGAGATTTTGGCGGAGCGTGTTGGAGCGCAAATTCAGAGAAGGGACACCTACATGCGTTTTTCTATTTCACCGGCGGAGCATTTGATGGTGACCCTTCGGTAAGTTATCTATTTTTTTTAAAGTTTTCAGATTCTGCAGACTTTTATTGTCATGTTATGGCTTGAAGTTTGTATTAGTTTTACTTTTTACCCTTTTTTTCACAGAATCCTGGCAACTGGAGAATCCTTCACCTCCCTCCATTACCAGTTCCGGCTTGGGATATCGACAATCTCTGGAATAGTCCAACAGACCTGCCGGGCATTGTGGGATTGTCTACACGAGGAGTACATCCCACAGCCAACACAGGAAAGGTGGCTGGAGATTGCGGACAGCTTTCATGAAATCTGCCAGTTTCCTAATTGTGTTGGTGCTGTAGATGGGAAGCATATAAGGATTGTGAAACCCACTGGATCTGGATCAGAATTTTTCAACTACAAGAAATTCTTCTCCATTGTATTGATGGCCATTGCAGACTCAAAATGCAAATTTATTGCGGTCGACATTGGTGCGTATGGTTGACCTAATGATTCGCAGGTATTCAAGATGTCCTCAATGAGCCGTCGATTGTATGGAGACAATTTTGAATTCCCACCTCCAAGACCACTCCCTGGAACAACAGGCCCACAAATGCCATTTGCGTGTGTTGGTGATGATGCATTTCAACTCTCAAAACATCTTCTCAAGTCCTATGGAAGTCATGGATTGACACACACCAAAAAAATCTTTAACTATCGATTGACAAGAGCACGAAGAGTGGTGGAGTGTGCTTTTGGGATTTTAACTGCCAAATGGAGAGAGCTGTTAACTGCCATTAAAATGAAAACTGAGACTGTGGATGAGGTGGTGAAGGCATGTGTCATCCTGCACAATTTTGTCATTTCAAAGGAACCTGTTTCCATGGAAGAAACTGTTTGTAGGGCAGCACGGTGGCTCAGTGGTTCAAATCCCACCAAGGACAACATCTGCAAGGAGTTTGTATGTTCTCCCCGTGTTTGCGTGGGTTTCCTCCCACACTCCAAAGACATACTGATAGGGAATATAGATTGTGAGCCCCACCGGGGACAGTGATGAAAATGTGTGCAAACTGTAAAGCGCTGCGGAATATGTTAGCGCTATATAAAGATTATTATTATTATTATTTGTGAAACCACCTTGTGGGATTATCAGCAGACAAGTGTTCAGAGTACTGTGACAGTGTCAAGAAAGAGGGACACATTTGCTGATTATTTTCTGTCACCAGAAGGAAGAGTTGCCTGGCAAGATGACAAGGTATAATTTTTTTTTTTATTTTATACCAAGGTTCCTGTTGTGTTTTTTTACCTGTACACTACCGGTGTACTTTCAACCTTTACCAAGTGTTGTGTATTTGTACCTGTACACCAACAGTGTTTTTTTTTTTACTTTAAACACTAATAAAGAAAAAAATTTAAACGACACAATAAAATTCTTTGGAAACAAAACAATATTTATTTTAGTAATTTTTTAAATAAAAATTTTAACAAAATTACATATGCCGATATTGTTGGGTGGAGATATCATCGGAGGGGTTAACAGGGTTGACCACATCGAGGGGGGGTGGAGGACTGGGAACGGAGTTGGTGAGGATCAGAAGTGGAAGGGGGGTTGAAAACATGAGGTTGGGACGGGAGTTGAACAGAGGATGTTTGTGGGAACATTGAAGGTGTGTGTGGGGGTGGGTATGGTGAGGGCATTGGGGTATAATGCAATGGGGAAGGAAGGTACTGGGAAGAATGGAATGGGGAACTAGAGAAAGGAGAAGGAGTGGTGGGAGGATGGACGGTGGTAGGAAGATGGATGGTGGAAGGATGGACGGTGGAAGGATGGATGGGGGAAGGATGGACAGAGGGAGAATAGACAGAGGGAGGATGACGGTGGAATGAGGTGATGAAATAGGTGCATGGGTAGATTGGGAGGATTCGGATACTGCAGTCACTAGAGCATTGTGACAGGATTGCATCACATGCATCTGCAGGTGAGTATTTAAACCTTCCATTTGCCGGACAACTGATTGAAAAAAAATATGTCTCGGTGTCTGCATTCATCCGTTCCATGTAACTTCTGAGTTCCATGATACTTTGATTTATCATGTTCAACACAGAAGTTAACTGTTGCCCGAAAATACGGAATGCATTCTGAACGGTTGAATTCAGATTCAAACAGTCAGACAAGGTCATCCTTTCCTGATTTCTCAGACGCTGCCGTCCAGAACCAAAAGGTGGTCGAGATGTTGCGGCAGTGTCAGAGGGATGGGGTAAAGGGAACTCTCAATAGTTACCTGCAGCTTCATGTGATGAAGTCTGCCCTGCTGCTCCAGTGCTGGTGGAGGGGATAGAAGGACGAGACAAGAAGGAAGGTACAGAGGGGTCGGATACCTCGATGTGGTCCCCGGTGGTGGTCTCCGAAGGGATCACTCCAGGGGGAGGCAACTCAGAAGCAGGCTCCCGAGTGCTGCAGATGGTGCTAGAAAAGAGAAAAAAAAATATTAATATATTTACATTTCATTTAGCATTGCTGAAAAAAAAAATTAGGTTAAACATGTAAACATTTGTACTACAGAGATGGTGTGTGGAATATTTACCTTCCGCTCACCATTGTCGACCGGAGGAACAACAGGGCTCTGTAGTGTTTCTACAGGGTGCTCCTGCACCCTCCCGATGCACTCGGGGCCTGCATCTCCTTGTTGAACTCCCTCTTGAAGCGATCCCTGAGCGACCGCCACCGTAAGATAACCCTGTCACCTGTGAAGATAAAAAAAAAACAAAGTGGTTAGTAGTCAACACTTCACACGCTATAATATTAAGTTACTGACATTGTAATACTTACGCACAAAATCCCTGGCCCTCGCATCGAGCGCCTCCCAGTTTTCTACAACCTCCGAACACACCTCATCCCATAGCCGTCGGGTGGTTGGTTGGTCAGCATGGTAGCGGTTTGCCATGTTCCACAGCGGCTCCCGCGGTTGCACAGCCTCGATGAGGGCGTCAACTACGATGCTGATTCCCTCTTCTACTGCTATCTGGGAAGCACGCTGTGAAACCTGTGAAAAAAAAAGAATATTAAATTCATACACATGAGGTTCATTAATCAATCACCCAAATAGGGTTACTTACTGTTCGCCGACCACCAGAAGCATCACCTCGACGACGCTGGGATGTCCTGGGAGTTGCACTAGTACAGGCACTGGATTGTGAAGACTGTAAAAAAAAAAAAGGTATGTGGTTGGATGGATGCGTAGTTATTGTGTGTGCTGTGATGAATGTTTGTGTTGGGTGTAGCATTATGTATGAATGTGAGTTTTTGTATGTGCTAAACTTACACTCTGTGCGCCCCCTCCTTGCATTTCTCCACCCTGAATGTCTCCTCCTGGAAGCTCCTCAGATTCAGCTGATACCCAATACCAACAACACTTAATGTGAGATTTTTGCACATATACCCACACTTATTTTTAAAATGATACAATGAACAGTTTTTGGAAAACAGTTTATTTATAATTTTTTTTGTTTTTAATTTTTTTTTAAACAGGTAGGAGCTACTCTGCTCTTTATTTTAAATACCACAGTAAATGAAAAATAAAAAAATTCTGAACACATAATACAGTTACACCACATACAATACCACAGCTACACCACATACAATACACACATAACACAATCACAGCATACTTGCAAATATTAAAATAAAATTACAGTAGTTTGAAAATAAAATGCAGTACACATGCAACAGAAAAAAATTAAAGTATAAAAAAACAATAAAAATACACACACACAGACATGCAACACTGGGAGACCACACACACACAGGCAGGCTACACACAAGCAGGCCATACACACACACACACACGTAGTACACACACACAGAAATGTCACACACAAATAGGTTATACTCACACTTGCAGGCGTCTTTGCTGGCAGGCTGTTGGTGCTGGTGCTGGCACTGGCGGGTGTCTCGGTCCTGGCTTGGTGGAGGCAGGCCTCTTGGTCCTGACTTGCTGTTGGCAGGTGCTGGCTTCTGGTGGCAGGCCTCTTGATGCTGGCAGATGCTGGCTGGCTGGCAGCCTGTGTCTGGTCTGGTATGTTCTCTTCTGTCTTGGTGCTGGTACTGCATGTCTGGGCCCAATTAGCCCACCTTATATAGTTTTTGGGCTGTCTGAAAAAGTATCTTTTTTTCTGAGCATGCTCAGTGCGAAAATGCGGATTCCGCCGGCGGATTCCGCTAAATAGCGGATCCCGGCGGATCTGCCGCCCATAGGCGGCCATTCTATCAAATGGCGGACGACGGCGGATCCGCCAAAAAACGTTGCAAAGTCCGTTCACCTCAGACAGAATCCGCCAAATATCTGGCGGATCCGCCGAATAGCGGACGTAACGGACGACCATCCGCCAAAATCCGCACTAATGTATCTCAATGGAAAAAAACGGCGGATCCGCCACAAGAAAAGCGGATCTGCCATTTTCACTTTTTGGCAGATTTTGACTGATTTGAAAAAACTGATGTGTGAAACAGGCCTTAGGGTCACAGCTTGTTTACTATCATCATTGGGAAAGGCCAGATGATGCAAATTTCCCAGCTTTTTAAAACCCCAACCTCATCCAAAAAAACAGCAGCCATAAGTTCTTCTAAGCAGCTGCCTAGCAATTTGAAAATGATAATGGTGGAGGTTTACAAAGCAGGAGAAGGTTAAAAGAAGTCAGCAAAGTTTTTTAAAGTTTCCATTTACTCAGTTTGAAATGTAATTAAGAAATGGCAGTTAGCAGGAACAGTGGAGGTCAAGATATGGTCTGAAAGACCAAGCAAAATTTCAGTGAGAGCTGCTTGTAGGATTGCTAGAGAGGCAAATAAGAACCCCCTTTTGACTGCAAAAGACCATCCGAAAGGTTTAGCAGACTCTGGAGTTGTGGTATATTGTTCTACTGCTCAGAGACACCTGCACAAATATGGCCTTCATGGAAGAGTCATCAGAAGATAACCTATTATACATCTTCACCATAAAATTCAGAGTCAGAAGCTTGAAAAAGAACGTTTAAGCATATCTGATGGATTTTGGAAACAAGTCCTGGGGACCGATGAGGTTATAATAGAACTCTTTGGCCACAATAATCAAGGTATATGTGGAGAAAAACAGGGCACAGAATTTCATGAAAAGAACATGTTGCCAACCAATTAGCATGTCAGTCAAGTTTTGAGGTTGTGTTGTAGCCAATGGCACAGGCAACATTTCATGGGTAGAGGGAAGAATGCATTTATTTTATTGTATTTATTTTACTCATTTATATAGCGCCATTAATTCCACAGCGCTTTACAGGCATTATTGGCACTAGGGCTCACAATCTACATTCCCTATCAGTATGTCTTTGGAGTGTGGAAGAAACTGGAGTACCTGGGGGAAACCCACACTAACATGGGGAGAACATATAAGCTCCTTGCAGATGTTGTCCTTGCTGGGATTTGAACCCAGGACCCCAGTACTGCAAAGAAACAGTGCTAACCACTGAGCCACCACATTCAATATAATTTGGGTATTGGGTATCGGTGTACTCAGGACAAATTGCACAACAACTTTTGTGGTCCAATTTCTCCTGTTAACCTTGTGAAAATAAAAAATAGCGGGCTAAAAAAATAATTTTTGAGAAAAAAAAATGATGTTTTATTTTCACTGCTCTGCGTTATAAACTTCTGTGAAGCACTTGGGGGTTCAATGTGCTCACCACACATCTAGATAAGTTCTTTCGGGGGTCTAGTTTCCAAAATGGGGTCACTTGTGGGGGAGCTCCAATGTTTAGGCACACAGGGGCTCTCCAAACGCGACATGGTGTCCGCTAACGATTGGAGCTAATTTTCCAATCAAAAAGTCAAATGGCGCTCCTTCCCTTCTGGGCCCTGCCGTGCGCCCAAACAGTGGTTTATGACCACATATGAGATATCGGTGTACTCAGGAGAAATTGCCCAACAAACTTTAGGATCCAATTTAATCTGTTACCCATGTGAAAATGAAAAAAATGAGGCTAAAAGAAAATTTTTGTGAAAAAAAAGTACTTTTTTTTACGGATCAATTTGTGAAGCACTTGGGGGTTCAAAGTACTCACGATGCATCTAGGTAAGTTCCTTGGAGGGTCTAGTTTCCAAACTGGGGTCACTTGTGGGGTTGCTCCAATGCTTAGGCACACAGGGACTCTTCAAATGCGACATGGCATCCGCTAAATATTCCAGCATATTTTCCATTCAAAAAGTCAAATGGCGCTCCTTCCCTTCTGAGCCCTGCCTTGTGTACAAACAGTGGTTTGTGACCACATATGAGGAGAAATTGCCCAACAAATTTTAGGTTCCATTTTATCCTGTTACTGATGTGAAAATGAAAAAATTGATGCTAAAAGAAAATTTTTGTTGGAAAAATTAAAATGTCCATTTTTTTCTTTCCACGTTGCTTTAGTTCCTGTGAAGCACCTAAAGGGTTAATAATCTTTTTGAATGTAGTTTTGAGTAGCTTGAGGGGTGCAGTTTTTAGAATGGTGTCACTTTTGGGTATTTTCTGCCATATAGACCCCTCAAAGTGACTTCAAATGTGAGGTGGTCCCTAAAAAAATGGTTTTGTAAATTTTGTTGTAAAAATGAGAAATCGCTGGTCAAATTTAAACCCTTATAACTTCCTAACAAAAAAAATATTGTTTCCAAAATTGTGCTGATGTAAAGTAGACGTGGGAAATGTTATTTATTAACTATTTTGTGTCACATAACTCTCTGGTTTAGCAGAATAAAAATTCAAAATTTGAAAATTGCGAAATTTTCAAAATTTTTGCCACATTTCCGTTTTTTTTAACAAATAAACACAAAAGTTATCAACCTAAATTTACCACTGACATGAAGCCCAATATGTGACGAAAAAACATTCTCAGAATCGCTAGGATGCGTTGAAGCGTTCCTGAGTTATTACCTCATAAAGGGACACTGGTCAGAATTGCAAAACATGGCCAGGTCATTAAGGTCAAAATAGGCTGGATCATGAAGAGGTTAACAATCCTTTCAAGGCTGCAGCTATCCTGGTTGCTTGTGCACCTTTTTCTACCACACTTTTTTCTTCCACTCAACTTTCCATTAATACACTTGGATACGGCACTCTGTGAACAGCCAGTTTCTTTAGCAATGACCTTTTGTGGCTTACTCTCCTTGTGGAGTGTGGCAATGACAGCCTTCTGGACATCTGTCAAGTCAGCAGTATTCTCCATGATTGTGGAGCCTAATGCAACAGACTAAGAGACCTTTTTAAACACTTAGGAAGCCTTTGCAGATGTTTTTTGTTAATTATTCTAGTTTGAGATAATGACTTTTGGGTAGTGTTGAGCATTCCGATACCGCAAGTATCGGGTATCGGCCGATACTTGCTGTATCGGAATTCCGATACCGACTTCCGATATTTTTTCAATATCGGAATTCGGCATCGGAATCGGAAGTTCAGTTGATTGACGGCCTGACGTCATCATGATGCGCGGTGTGTGCGCATCATGATGCGCCGTCATTTCGGGCCTTCCGGGGGTCTCTGCCGGCCTGCCGGGGGGCTGTGCCGGCCTGCCGGGGGGCTGTGTGGACTGCCCGGGGTCTGTACCGGCCTGCCGGGGGGCTGTGCCGGCCTGCCGGTGGTCTGTGCACCCTGTGGGGGTCTGTACCGGCCTGCCGGGGGGCTGTGCCGGCCTGCCGGGGGGCTGTGCTGATGTCCGGGGGTCTGTGCAAGCATCGTCCGATGGGACTACAAGTCCCATCGGGCGATGCCTGCTACCATGACAGTGATTGACACATTAGCCAATGATGGGACAGTAGTAGTCCCATCATCCGGCTAATGTGTTAAATGTTAAAAAAAAAAAAAAAAAATACTACATGCATGCTACATACATACTACATGCATGCTACATATATACTACATACATACTACATACATGCTACATACATACTGCATGCTACATACATACTACATACATACTACATACATACTACATACATGCTACATACATACTGCATGCTACATACATACTACATACATACATACTACATACATGCTACATACTGCATGCTACATACATACTACATACATACTACATGCATGCTACATACATACTACATATATACTACATACATACTACATACATGCTACATACATACTGCATGCTACATACATACTACATACATACTACATGCATACTACATATATACTACATACATACTACATACATGCTGCATGCTACATATATACTACATGCTACATACATACTACATGCATGCTACATACATACTACATATATACTACATGCATGCTACATACATACTACATACTACATATATACTACATACATACTACATATATACTACATACATACTGCATGCTACATACATACTACATACATACTACATACATACTACATACATGCTACATACATACTACATACATACTACATACATACTACATGCATGCTACATGCATGCTACATGCATGCTACATACATACTACATGCATGCTACATACATACCACATACATACTACATACATACCACATATATACTACATACATACAATACATTCATACAATACATACATAGACATACAGTACATATAACATAGAGTAACATACTTACCAATACTTGTCACATTGTTCCCCGAAGCCATTGTCTATTCCGGGATAAATATTAACATAACAAACCACAAAAATACTCACCCACGATCCGAAGCAGTCCACGAGTGTGTCCCACGACGATCTTGGGTAGAGAACTGCAGCATCAGATGATGCTGCCGTTCTCTACGGGCTGTAGGAATCCAATGACGGAAGGTAGGTATCCTTCCGCACTGTATTCCTCCGCCACTTAAAAAAAAAAAGTCCCTAGTCTCACTTTATGCCATTGCTGTGTGGGAATTTCCCACACAGCAATGGCATAAAGTGAGACTAGGGACTTTTTTTTTTTTAAGTGGCGGAGGAATACAGTGCGGAAGGATACCTACCTTCCGTCATTGGATTCCTGCAGCCCGTAGAGAACGGCAGCATCATCTGATGCTGCAGTTCTCTACCCAAGATCGTCGTGGGACACACTCGTGGACTGCTTCGGATCGTGGGTGAGTATTTTTGTGGTTTGTTATGTTAATATTTATCCCGGAATAGACAATGGCTTCGGGGAACAATGTGACAAGTATTGGTAAGTATGTTACTCTATGTTATATGTACTGTATGTCTATGTATGTATTGTATGAATGTATTGTATGTATGTAGTATATATGTGGTATGTATGTAGCATGTAGTATGTATGTGGTATGTATGTAGCATGCATGTAGTATGTATGTAGCATGCATGTAGTATGTATGTAGTATGTATGTAGTATGTATGTAGTATGTATGTAGTATGTAGTATGAATGTAGTATATATGTAGTATGTATGTAGCATGTAGTATGTAGCATGCATGTAGTATATATGTAGTATGTATGTAGTATGTATGTAGCATGCATGTAGTATATATGTAGTATGTAGCATGTAGTATGTATGTAGCATGCATGTAGTATGTAGCATGTAGTATGTATGTAGCATGCATGTAGTATATATGTAGTATGCATGTAGTATGTATGTAGCATGTAGTATGTAGCATGCATGTAGTATATATGTAGTATGTAGCATGTAGTATGTATGTAGCATGCATGTAGTATATATGTGTTATGTATGTAGCATGCATGTAGTATGTATGTAGTATATATGTGGTATGTATGTAGCATGCAGTATGTATGTAGCATGCATGTAGTATATATGTAGTATGTATGTTGCATGTAGTATGAATGTAGCATGTATGTAGTATGTAGTATGAATGTAGCATGTATGTAGTATGCATGTTGTATGTATGTAGCATGTAATTTTTTTTTTTTTTTTACATTTAACACATTAGCCGGATGATGGGACTACTACTGTCCCATCATTGGCTAATGTGTCAATCACTGTCATGGTAGCAGGCATCGCCCGATGGGACTTGTAGTCCCATCGGACGATGCCTGCACAGACCCCCGGAGCCTGCACAGACCACCGGCAGGCCGGCACAGCCCCCCGGCAGGCCGGCACAGCCCCCCGGAGCCTGCACAGCCCCCCGGCAGGCCGGCACAGCCCCCCGGCAGGCCGGCACAGCCCCCCGGAGCCTGCACAGCCCCCCGGCAGGCCGGCACAGCCCCCCGGCAGGCCGGCACAGCCCCCCGGAGCCTGCACAGACCACCGGCAGGCCGGCACAGACCACCGGAGCCTGCACAGACCCCCTGGCAGGCCGGCACAGCCCCCCGAAAGGCCCGTACAGACCCCAGAGAGGCTGTACAAGGGCAGGAAAGGGTTTTTCTTATTCCGATACCGGAAGTCCCATAGACTTGAATGGGACTTCCGGTATCGGAATCGGCGATACCGATACTTTTTTTAAAGATCGGCCGATACCATCCGATACGATACTTTGAAGTATCGGACGGTATCGCTCAACTCTACTTTTGGGTATTCATTGGCTGTAAGCCATAATCATCAACATTAATAGAAATAGACATATGAAATAGATCACTCTGCTTGTAACGACTCTATATAATATATGAGTTTCACTTTTTGTATTGAAGAACTGAAATAAGTTAACTTTTTGATGATATTCTAATTTTGTGAGAAGCACCTGTTTTTATACATATTTTTGCCAAAAATACAAAGAAAAGAGATAATCTCATATTCACCTTGCTTAATTGTTCACAGTAACAGTAATTTTGACCAGGGGTGCCCAAACTTTTAAATGCATCTGTTCCCTGCTGTAAGTAAATAAGTAAATAAAAAGCAGTAGTGCATATAAATTATAAACAACATAGGGTACTTAGTAAACACTGTTTTTGATTAAAAAAAGCATAAAATCCATTTCACCAGTGCCAAGGTGAATAAGGACTGTCCATGACTAGCGGTTAGGACCATCTCGATTGAGTACACCTTGGTGCTGATGGAATTGCTTTTATGCTATTTTTGGCCAACTGTGTTTACTAAGTACCATATGTTTTTTATATGCACTATTGCTTTTTACTTACTTACAGGGTGTATGTTCATTTTGTTTCTATCTTAGGTTTTGTCTATTTAGTAGCCAGTGGTAACATGTTCCTAAATGTTGCATGTATACCTACTTACAGTATACAGTACTTCAGTAAATTTCTTTCGGTTTTGATTTAGCTTCTTGCATTCAGAGCACACAAGGGCATGGACTTCCTCTCTTTGAGTTGGACATTACATTTATACAGTTTCCCATTGCTGGGTGACCATAGCCGGACCTCGGTGCTACTCGACCCTTATTCACAATGAGGTCATTTTTCACTCATTAAAAGATTTAAATACTAGAGGTTAGGACTGTTCTAACTGGGTACACATTGGTGTTGGTGGGATGGATTTTATGTATTTTTTTATAGAAAACACTGTTTACTAAGTTCCCTATGTAATTTATATGAATTATTTATTTTACTTACAGCAGGGTGTATGTTCATTTTTGTTTCTATCTGTTTTGTCTGTTTAATGCCCAGTTCTCCTACACATTGCATGTATACCAACTTAAATTTCAGTTGATTTCATTTGGCTTTGCTCTTTATTTGAGAAAAACACAGAGAAACACATTATAACAAACATGTAAAAGTGCTCTGTTGTAAAAAAAATATGTATATATAACAGTAAACAGCAAGTGCTAGTAAAAAGATGATAACAAAACAGGGTATTTAGTTGATACGATTTTTGCAAAAAATGTATACTAAGCCGCTCTACCAAACGTCAAAGTATACCCATCCGAGCAGTCCTTAACTGATATATTTAAAACCTGACCAAGTGAATAGTACCTATATGAGCAGGATTGAGAAAGGTAATGTCCGATGTGGACACGCTGTGTAAGATGGCTTTATATGTGCATGGCCCAAAATGGAGGGGTGGAGACCTCCCAAATCTTGCAAAAGCAAAAACCAATTGAATACAAACGCATGGGCCATGCACACAGCGAACAAGTCCGTAGGAGAGTGTTCACACCACCAAAGACTGAAACACAGAGAAACACAGTATAGCAAATGTGTAAAAATATTCTGTTGTAAAAAAAATATATATTACAGTAAACAGCAAGTGCTAGTAAAAAGATGATAGCAAAACAGGGTATTTAGTTGATATGCTTTTAGCAAAAAATGTATACTAAGCTGCTCTACCAAACATCAAGGTATACCTATCAGAGCAGTCCCTAACCGATGCATTTAAAACCTGACCGTGTGAATAGAACCTATATGAGCAGGATTGAGAAAGGTAATGTCTGATGTGGACACGCTGTGTAAGATGGCTTTATATGTGCATGGCCCAAAATGGAGGGGTGGAGACCTCCCAAATCTTGCAAAAGCAAGACACCAATTGAACACAAATGCATGGGCCATGCACACAGCGAACAAGTTGGTAGGACAGTGTTCACACCACTAAAAGACTGAAACACAGAGAAACACAGTATAACAAACGTGTAAAAATACTCTGTTGTAAAAAAATATATACTGTATATACTCGAATATAAGCTGAGATTTTCAGCTCATTTTTTGGGGCTGAAAATCCCCGTCTCAGCTTATATTTGAGTCATATACACCAGGGGGCCGGAGAGGGGTGTCAGGTCATACTTACCCGTCCTGGCACGGTCTCTGCAGCCCCCAGCTTCTCCGCAATCTCCCTTCCTTTCTTCAGTGGTCACATGGTACCACTCATTAAACTCATGAATATGTGCATATTCATGAGTTTAATGAACGGTACCACGTGACCGCTGAAGGCAGGAAGGGAGATCGCGGAGAAGTTGGGGGCTGCAGAGACTGTGCCAGGATGGGTAAGTATAGCGATACTCACCTGTCTGGGGTCCATCGCCGCTTGCTGCTGTCTGGCATGTCATCTGTCAGTGACGTTCAGACAGCAGAGAGCGCGGTGACGTGGTTAGTGCGCGTCGCACCCCCAGCAGTCTGAACGTCACTGACAGATGACGTGCCAGACAGCAGCAAGCAGCGATGGACTGGGGGACTGGTGAATACCTCAGGTGCCAGCAGTGACACCGGCACCTGGCCCAGCGACGGAGAGGTGAGTATGTCTTTTTTTATTTTTAAATGCAGCAGCGGCAGCATATGGGGGCATAATGTATGGAGCATCTTATGGGGGCAGCATATGGGGGCATAATCTATGGAGCATCTTATGGGGCAGCATATGGGGCCTATTCTATGGAGCATGTTATGGGGGCATAATCTATGGAACATCCTATGGGGCCATAACCTTTATGGAGCAGCATAAGGGGCATATTATTCTATGGAGCATCTTATGGGGCCATTATTAACCTTTGTGCAGCATTATATGGGTGTATTTTGTATGGAGCATCTTATGGGGCTACCATGAACTGTATAGAGCATTATGTGGGGCTCCTGATTCAATATGGATATTCAAAAACATTTAACCTACTGATGTCTCAATTAATTTTACTTTTATTGGTATCTATTTTTATTTTTTAAATTTACCAGTAGCTGCTGCATATTCCACCCTAGGCTTATACTCGAGTCAATAAGTTTTCCCAGTTTTTTGTGTCAAAATTAGGGGGTAAGCTTATACTTGGGTCGGCTTATACTCGAGTTTATACGGTATATAACAGTAAACAGCAAGTGCTAGTAAAAAGATGATAACAAAACAGGGTATTTAGTTGATACGTTTTTTGCTAAGCCGCTCTACCAAACATCAAGGTGTACCTATCAGAGCAGTCCCTAACCGATGTATTTAAAACCTGACCATGTGTATAGTACCTATATGAGCAGGATTCAGAAAGGCAATGTCCGATGTGGACATGCTGTGTAAGACGGCTTTATATGTGCATGACCCACAAGGGAGGGGTGGAGACCTTCCAAATCTTGCAAAATCAAAAAACCAATTGAATACAAATGCATAGGCCATGCACACAGCGAACAAGTTGGTAGGACAGTGTTCACACCACCAAAAGACTGAAACACAGAGAAACACAGTATAACAAACATGTAAAAATACTCTGTTGTAAAAAAATATATATATTACAGTAAACAGTAAGTGCCAGTAAAAAGATGATAACAAAACAGGGTATTTAGTTGATGTTTTTTGCAAAAAATGTATACTAAGCCGCTCTACCAAACGTCAAGTTATACCAATCAGAGCAGTCCCTAACCGATGTATTTAAAACCTGACCATGTGAATATTACCTATATGAGCAGGATTCAGAAAGGTAATGTCCGATGTGGAAATGCTGTGTAAGATGGCTTTATATGTGCATGGCCCACAAGGGAGGGGTGGAGACCTCCCAAATCTTGCAAAAGCAAGAAACCAAGTGAATACAAACGCATGGGCCATACACACAGCGAACAAGTTGGTAGGACAGTGTTCACACCACCAAAAGACTGAAACACAGAGGTCACTTTCCTACCGACTTGTTCGCATTTGTATTCAATCCATCTCTACTTTTGCAAGATTTGCTCGTTGTGTGCATGTACCATGCGTTTGTATTCTTTATTTGAGTAGTACCAAAATTTGTTTACTATGTGATTAAATTAAATTAAACTTAATTATTTAAACTGTGTTTAGTAAAGAAGCCATAATTTCCATATTCCCCAGAACAGAAGGGGGGGAAGATATACAATAGTTTTATACTAGCTCCTTGTCGTGCCCCTGCATAGTCACATCTTTTGGGAAGTACCCGGCCACTGCAGGGTCCCATTATGCAGACTGACATCTGAGATATGTTTTTGGTCCCACTGGCCCTAGCTTTTACCTAACTCCCCTGAAGAATCCCAAGACTGGGGAAGAAATGTGTAGGGAGATTTGTACCCTTTCATTCTTTTTCCTTTTTTTTTCCTTTTTGTATGTATATTACAGGTAGAAAATAATGAATATGTCAAATATGCTCAATGCTCACCCATTTATCAAATAGGGATAATATTGGACGTGTACACCACTTACCGCAGAGCGCAGGCACTGGGCAGCAGGGACTGGAGTAGGAGTGGGACTCAGACTGGCCTGTGGGCTGTGGGTCTGTGGCACACTATAACCTAGAGGGTCACATCCACATTCTAGAGGGTAACATTCATATTACAGAGGTTCAAATCCACATTGCAGAGGTTCAAATCCACATTACAGAGGGTCAAATCCACATTATAGAGCAGACCTGGGCAAAGTGCGGCCACATTCGGAACGAGACAGCCGTGGGGCTGGAAATCAGAGGTCCATGGGCCGCTCGATGCCCGCCTGGCCGCTCGCTGTTACCATGTGCACCGCAGTGCTGCTGACTCCTTTGGTGTTATTTATTTAAGGGCATACAAATTAAAATTTTGAAAATTGCTAAATTTTCTACATTTTGACAAATTTGCTTTTTTTAAAATAGAACCACCGGTAGAGGTTAGGGTCATGCATTTTATGCTTCTGTGCTATATTATGATTAAAGCCCAGCCAAAATGCTGATACCTTTATGTGGCTGTGTCACATGCAAACTGTATTCTGATCTAAAATTTACCTTGGATTTATCAGGTCTTTGAACTTTTTGGAATTAATGCGGCCTCCAAGATGTTCAACGCTAGGGCCATCAAATGTAAAAATATTGTTGGTTCCTACACGCGAACGAAACCAGTGATATGAAACTAGGTTTTCATTTATCATTCATAAAGACCAACACAGTCTATGAACTAGAGATAAGCTAGAATATGTTTTTCATACAACAACCAAATAGGAGGCATCAGAGTCAGTGAGTTGGCTTTGTAATACAATCCACCCCATGGTGAGTATGATTATCTCACAGCACTCCTTCCTGCAGCCATTCCCCCATGTTGAGTATTCGTTGCCTAATTGTTCCTGAATATTGGTATAATGATTCACTGTTCCTTTTGTCAGTATTAGCCAGCTGCTTGTATAACATGTAGTTACGTGTGTGTGTGTGCACTAAGACTTAAATGATTATAAAACAAAAACCTTAAAAGAAAATGACTCCCATAAAACTCTACGTTGTGCTTTACCATTAACATTCCTATTCCTGCTGTGGATAAAATAACTGAAGTTACGGATGCTTTATTTTGTCAGATAATTGAATGTTTGCCAGTGTTATCCTGCGGTTTAATTGAGGGATATGATACATTTATATACCTATTTTTTTTTATCTCTACCGTATAATTTTTCAGGTTTCCTTTAAAACAATAAAGGTACATTAGCCAAACAGACTATAATGTTATTGTGTATGTTGTGCTCATTTTTTGGAAAATTCTGTATGTTATAGATACGAGAACCTTTTAAAATTTTGATTTTGCCATCTTCAGCAAATTTGTTCCCCAAATTTTATTTTATGGTAAATCAGTTTGCTGCAAATGTCAAGCAATTCACTTGCCCTGAAAATACATGTTTTTAACTCTGAGGTCCTCCAGAACTGTATCCAATTCATTTCAAGCTGTTTAACGCAAACACAACCTAAGTAATGTCGAAGTGACCTTTCCATATACAGTCATGGCCAAAAGTATTGGCACCCTTTGCAAAAAATAACTGCAATCAATCGCTTCTTATAACCATCAACAAGCTTCTTACACCTCTCAACTGGAATTTTTCTTTTCAAATAATTTTATTGGTTTTCAGTAATTAAACAGGGTAAGGGAAGGAAGGTAGGAAGGAGGAAAGGGAAGAACCTTGTACAGGTACGGAAAAAATGTAAAACTAGAGAACCCACAAATAGGCATTAAATAGAATATAGCAAATAACATAAAAGGAAAAGAAAATCGCCAATCCTTATTATGGGGTAACATTCTTGGAAGGAGATACAACATCCCGGTACTACAACGGCCAAGTTTAGGCCTCAAAATATAATACCTCTTAATAGGTCTATTTGATATCGAACTTGTTGTTCCAAGTCTACCATTTTTTTGTATATTTGTGGATGTGATTGTTGTTAATCGCAAATCTGAGTTCTAAATCACTATGTTGGCCTATTTTATCAAGTATGTCCGAAAACTTAGGAACCTCGACTTTCTTCCACCATTGTGCTAAAATGGTCTTAGTCACTAAGAGGATGTGTATGATAATGTATCATCAAACCGTTCCATGTCTAATGAAAGAAGTGCTCTTTCAGGCGTAATTGTGAAGTCCTTAGCAATGAGGTTAATGTGCTGTGTGACTTGGAACCAGAGGTTTTTGATCTTTGAACAACCCCAAAATATATGGTAGAGGTTCCCTTGATGTCCACAGCCTCTCCAGCACAAGGAAGATAATTCTGTGTTAAAATGTGATAACCTTGTCGGGGTATAGTACCACCTATTTAACAGTTTAAAATAACCCTCATGAAGACCCATTGATATGTTGGAATTGTAAGTGAATTTGATGGCATCGTTCCAATTCTCGAGACGGATATCAGCACCTAAATCGGACTCCCATCTCTTCATATATATGTTTTTGTGGCTCGTTAGGTCCTTGACGACAGATCTATACAAATTACACAGACTCCGGAGGTTTTTATTTTTAAGGTTGCACAACAGTGAAGTTAGCATTTCATAATTTAAAGTCTTCCCTTTTATGATTTTCAAAATTCTGTCTTTCAACATGGTGTAAAAGACCAGCTCAGATGATGGTAGATTATATTTAGCCTTGATCTCACTGAATTTCAAGAACTCCACTCCACTAAAAACATCCCCCACCTTTTTGATTCCAGATTTCCCCATACCTCCGGCATCGGGAAATCATCCATCAGTGCAAATGAAGATAGGGGTAGTTTTAAGATTTGCTCTGCTTTTTTGATATTTTTAGTCGGCTTAATGAGTTCCCTCCAGGCTGAGATTATCGACCGAAAAATAGGATGCGATGAGTTCGCACTGTGCTTTTGTAGAAGGAAGTAAAAGGAAAGCTTTCGCGTGGAACCTCTATCACTAGCATCCCTCTCCAAGCCATACCAAGCCGGATGTGTCATGTTTTCCATAAACATATTATAAATTTGGATTTGTGTGGGTTTATCTTAAAATAGGATGCTCTAGAGAATTTTTCTAGTTCATCTGAAAGGGCTTTAATGGAATTTGCGGGATCAAGAAGTGTGAGGAAGAGATCATCTGCGAATAACCCAATTTTGAAATTTCATGATGGCAGTTCAAAGCCTTTAATATCATTGTTTAATCTAATTTTTTCGGCTAGGGGCTCTATGGCAAGCACAAATAGAAGGGGAGACAGGAGGCACCCCTGTCTTGTGCCATTAGTAATGTCAAATGAGTCAGAAAGGAAGTTGTTTGCATAGATCCTGGCACTAGGACCCGAGTGTAGGGCGGAGACTGTTGATAGAAACTTCTCGTCAAAGCCAAATCTAGCGAGAGTTGTTTTTAAATATAGCCAGTTTAGTCTATCGAACGCCTTCTCGGCGTCCAGTGCCAGAAAAGCAGTTTCGGTTCTTGAATTGTTAGCTAAATTTATCAGGTTCAACACCCTTATAGTCCCATCTGAGGCCTGGCGGCCCTCTATGAACCCTATTTGATCATCCACCAACAGACGTGGAAGGATGTTTTTGAGTCGGTTTGCGATGATCTTTGAGTATATTTTAATATCGCTGTTTATGAGCAAGATTGGCATATAGTTCTGTATCCTCTTGGGGTCTCCCCTCTCCTTTGGAATCAAGACAATTGTTGCCTCTAACATCTCCTTTGGGAAGGAACCCCGAGAGGATGCCAGACCAAAGACGGAAGCCAACTGTGGAGCCAGAATTTTTGAAAAGAATTTATAGTATTCCCCAGAGAAGCCATCCGGCCCTGGTGATTTTTGGGACTGCAGTTTCTTGATAACGTCAACTATTTCACTCTCTTTAAAAGGGCTATTGACATAATTCAAGTCCAGCTCATCAACTCTTGGTAAATCGATACTCTGTAGAAAAGAATCCACAAAATTCGAGTTAACCACCGGTGTTTGGGGGTCATATTTCAGGTTATAAAGATTTTTAAAGAAATCTGCAAACGAGTTGACAATGTCCCTAGGGTGAATTTTGGGATCGCCCGAGGGAGATACAATCTTAATTATCCTTTTTTTGATTCTTTCTCTTTTTAATTTCCTCATCATAAACTTGGTAGGCTTGTTGAGAGATGTATACGATTTATACCTAGATGCTTTGATGGCTGCATCGTATTCCTTGTAGATTTCAGATCTCAGACTCTGGATGGTTTGGGAAGGAACTTTCAAGCTGGTTTGTTTTTTTCTCTAGATCATTAATTTGGGCCTGTAGGTTTGTAATTTTTTCCCTATTTCCCTTCTTATGATTAGAGAGGATCTGTATAAGGCATCCCCTCAGGACCGCCTTATGGGCATTCCAGACCGTGAACTGATCTACTTCACCAGATACATTTTCCTTGAAGTAGTTTAAGAGAACGTTTTCTATCTCTTGCTTGTTCTCTGGTATATATAACAAGGCTGGGTTAAGTCTCCAGCGAAATGGCTTGTCAGAGGGAGGACCCACGAGGAACTCAGCGAGAATCGGGGTATGATCCGAGATGGTCTTTTGCATGAACCATTTATCTTTAATTTTGTTTAAAGTAAATATATTAGTAAGTAGTAAATCGATTCTAGATGCTGTCTTATGTACATCTGAAAAGTGAGAATACTCACGAGACGATGTGTTCAAGCCGCGAAAAGCATCATAAAGCTCATTTTGAATTAACCAGTTTTTCAAAGCTGGAACCTTGTGGCGAACTAATGAGGATGACTCCATGCTACTATCTGGGACAATATTAAAATCGCCTTTTAAGATCTGATCACCTGTTTTGACTTTGTCTATTTTTTTGATTAGCTTGTTCAAGAAACGAATGTGTCCCTTGTTAGGTGCGTATACATGCACTATTGTGCATGGTCTTTCATGGAGTAAGCATATGAGTATATGAAACCTGCCCAACGAGTCTGGTATCTCTTTGATGAGCTGAAAAGGAACGGTGCCACCTACAAGTGTAATGACCCCAGCCTTATTCTTTGTGGACAGTGACTTGTACATGTGTGGAAAGTTCTTGAGCTGGAAGATCGGGTGTTGATCGGAGGCCAGTTTAACCTCCTGGAGGCATACCAATTCGGCACGGGTTCGGTTGATCTCCTTCCATACCGCATACCTCTTATTTGGACTGTTGAGCCCCCTAACATTGTATGATAAGATTTTCATTGTTAGAGTGCAATATCAAAACAGAAAAATGGAAACAAGCAAAACAGTGATATACAGAAAAAAAAAATTAGGAACTTGAGCGTTCTCCTGGAGGACTCCAAATCGGTTGGTGTCTCACCTTAGTGTGGGGGAAAAAGTGAGAAAAAATTAAGTGGCAAGTTCCCATAGTGACATCAATAAACCATAAATACGGGTCATAAGATATTCATATTCATGAAAAGGAAATTTATAGTAAACACCTTGTAAATTCGAATATAAGATAAAAATCAGTCCTAATCCCTATCCCTAAATGCTGGGTCATCCATCAGAAATTTAAGCAACTTCTGACCCTCGTGTGGAGTGTAGATGGGTAGTTTTTGTCATCATACCAGACTAATAGCTTGGTAGGGAAAGCCCATCTATATGACACTCTGAGCTCTCTAAGTTTAGAGGTCAAATCTCTGAAGGACCTTCTTGCGTCCATTATCTCTTTGGAGAAGTCTTGAAAAATCTTTAAATCTTTACATGGTTCTGGAGGTGAACCTCTCTCTCTGAGATTTTAGAACCTTCTCCTTTGTTTAAAAAAAATAGACTCTGAGGATAGTGTCCCTAGGCTTTTCCTGTGGGACCCCTTTTGGACGTGGGAGGCGGTGTATACGATCAATATTTACTTCTAATTCTGTCAATTTTAGCAATAATTTTTTGAATACATTTTTAGTGTAATCTGAAAGATCGGCCTGGGAGACCGACTCAGGAATACCTCATATTTTTAAGTTATTTCTCCTGCTTCGGTCCTCCAGATCCGTTAATTTGTTTTTAAGGGAAATAACCTCTGTTTTGAGGAGAGAATTTTCCTTTGAGAGGTAGACTATGTCCCTCTCCGCCTGTACCATCTTTACCTTATATTTCTCAACCTTTTGGCTAAGATTCCTGCAAGTTTCCTGTAGGGCCTTAGCCTGAGTCTCAAACCCTATTTTTAGGGCATCACTGAAGGACTGGAAGAGATCCGCCATGAATCCTTCGGTGGCTTGTTTATTGGACCCCTTGTATTCCCCCAGGTTGCTGGATGGAGGAGGAACCACAAACGAAGGAAATGGACCTCCAGTGTCCCTTCTAGGCCTCTGCCTTTCAGGACTTGTGTTTGGGGTATAGTCAGCTGAGACACTGTCGGAGTTCTCAGAAGAAAGACTCTCGGTGTTTTCCTGATCGTCTGGGCCCTTCCTTTTGTTTGATTTGGAAGTGTCCATTTCCTCCGTGAGGAGCTGATTTGGAGGAGGAGTTTTAATGTGTCCCCCCAAATTTTTCTTTTTTTGAAGTGTTTCAGGTTCTGTTTTAGGCAGTGTTTTGGTCAATGGGTTATTGATACCTGATCCCCCTTTTGCAGCTTTGACAGGTGCAGGGTTATGGGATTGTTTTATATAAGGCGTTTTGGGCTCACCTCTTTTCAAAGGTGACCTAGATTTTGTGGGGCTTAACACATTAGGGATGTCCTCATAGGATTTTGAATATGCCCCCAAATTGTGCCTCGTCTCCCTGTGTGAGCTATTATTAATTCTTTCCCTGCCTGACTGCATCTTAATTTGCCACGCAGCCTTCCCTGGCCTCAGATCTATGACTTTTTTAGCTTGATCAATCAGACAAATTAAGAAAAATGGTCTAAAAACAAGTTTCAGAAAAGGAGTCAACTGAGAAACCCTCAGTAAGAGCACCAAAAGTCACACAATTCCTCAAAAATAATGCAAGCAGTCCACTGTAGCTCTGATCCTTGTTTGAAGAGTGGATAATCCTCTATTATGGTGCACTGCACAGATGAGTATAGGGCACCAGGGCCACCAGCCAGAAACTGCGGTCACTATTGTGTTATTAGTCTGCGCTGCTGGTAAGTGCAGAATAGTCAGTATTCCTTTATTGTGTGGGGATAGTGAGGGCCCTCCCGGCAATCTATATCCTTCTCCTCAGTATTCTTGGGGATGACTACCTGCTGCGCCGCACAGTTCTGGGGTATAGCTGAGCCTGTAGTACCAGGGGCCACTTGCTGTGTGCTGCAGAGCCTGTGATGTCAGGTTTCTGCAATGCTGACAGGCTGGACACAGCCGGAACTACTTCCCATTGAGTTCTATTGCGGCTGTGATCAGTGTGCAGCGTCCGGTTCTAGTGACCGGATTTCAGTTGTGCCTGACCTCAGCAGTTTTTAGTGGCTCCCCCGGTGCTAGTCGCTTCTGATCCGGTCCTTTATGAGGCTGTATTGCGCTGTTCTTGGCCGATTCCGGGGTCTGGTCCTAGAGGTCCGGTGGTATCCCTCCGCCCTTCAGCTCCTTGGCAAAGAAAGAGTCCCCGCCGGTGTCTTTGCTTTCCTCTTCAGCGTGCCACGCTAGAATATGTCAAGGGAAGCTCCTCTGTCCCCACTAACCTCACCCTCATGTTACAGCAGTCAGCATTCAGCGGCACTCAGGTGTAATCAGCAGAGATGTACATGCAGGAGTCTGTATCCCTCCACCACAGCCACACTATTATCCTCCACACACGGCAGGCAGAAAGCCGTGCAGACAGCTGGATTTACATTGTGCCTTACTGGGGGGATCCAAATAAAGTCCTCAGTACCAATAATGATCCTCCAGATCAATCCTGACTTCAGTACAGCCCGCTCTAGTACTCCGGTCTCTTCACAGGAGGGCAGATGATGTGGGGTGATGTCCCTCAGCTTCTGCTGCACCGCAGCCATCCAGACTTGTAAAAGCTTATTTCTTCGGTCCTCTTTGGATCAGAGTCCTGCTTTTTGTCTCAAAATGGGCACCCAAACTTCATAAATAAAATAGGGTCCAGTAAGGTTATTTTGGTTAACCCTATGCACGCTTATTTTGTAGCTTTAGAATGTGACTGTGGGAGCTTAGAGCTCTTGCTGCCTACATGCTCAGAGCCCAGGCCTCGCCCCCTCAACTGGAATTTTTGACCACTCTTGGGGATGTTGTTCTTTGGGTCATAGGCAGCATTTCTCTTCCTCCAAACACAGTGAGTTGAGTTCATGCCAAAGAGCTCAGTTTTTGTTTCATGTGACCACAACACTTTATCCCAATCATTTGCAGAATCATCCACGTGTTCATTGCTTTCTTGATCAGGGGGACGTTGCAGGAACTACTGGATTTTAAACCTTTACGGTGTAATGTGTTACCAATGGTTTTCTTGGTGACTGTTGTCACCGCTGCCTTGAGATCATTAACAAGTTCCCCCCAGTGTAGTTTTAGGCTGATCTCTCACCTTCCTCAAGATCATGAGGTGAGATTTTGCATGGTGCTCCAGATCGATGTCGAATGACAGTCATTTTTGTATTTTTTCCATTTTCTTACTATTGCACCAATAGTTGTCTCCTCACCCGCATCTTACGTATGTTTTTTAGCCCATTCCAGCTTTGTGCAGGTCTATGATCTTGTTCCTGACATCCTTAGAAAACTTTTTGGTCTTGCCCATGTTGTAGACGTTAGAGTCTGACTGATTAATTGAGTCTGTGGACAGGAGTCTTTTATAAAGGTGACTATGTAAGAAAGCTGTCTTTAATGCAGGTAACGAGTTGATTAGGAGTGTCTAACTGGTCTGTAATAACCAGAACTCTTAATGGTTGGTAGGGGATCAAATACTTATTTTGCTGTGAGAAATGCAAATCAATTGAAATAATTTATACAATGTGATTTTCTGGATTTTATTTTTGGTATTCTATCTCTCAATGTTAAAATTAACTTACTCTTAAAATTATAGACTGTTCATGTCTTTGTCAGTGGGTAAACTTACAAAATCAGTAAGGGATCATAGACTTTCCCAAATTGTATGTATACTCCCCAGGGGTAAATGTTGTTCAGCCCATGGACTTAGTGCATGGGCATTACCAGTCTAGGATACCTACTCCTTAATAAAGGGAAAATAAATGTTTTCTGAGGCCATCCACTATGTCTCTTCAAAGGGTTATTGGAGTGCCTCCTATTTTTTGGCATGCCTTGCACTTAGTGCATATGGTTTACCATTGTAGAAGACCCACTCCTTACTAATGGGAAAAAATTATTTTCAGTGGATCCACCTTCTAGTTGAGGGAAAATGTTTTGAGCCAAAAGAGCCAATGGGTTTTATTATTATATGATCCACTGCCTTGTAATGGGCTGTCAGGTGGTCGTCATATAGGAATTTCTCACATCATACAGGATTTCACAGCTGGGACAGGAGAGTTTGTACAGTAGGCACAGAAGATCCTGGTACCCTCCATATCAGGCTGAGTAGATGAAAAATGCTCCACTACATTCCCCATCAGGGTTGATGAAATAGCAGTCCTTGATGCTGCTACATTAAGCTAATCGCTTTTTTCAGGGCTAATTCAAAGAGATTCTCTACTGCCATAATAATACGTCTCTTATCTGTAATTCATGTGGCGTGAGGTGTGGCAGTAGGTATAGGGTATGACAGGCATCTTCTTAGGGATGATTGCCTTACAAATTGTAAGCCTTTTACTGCTGGTTACCTCCATGCACTTATTGACCGATTCATGTTTTCTACGGTCTTCTGTACTCAGAAATTCATCAGAGCTGGTAGTGTTACTTGCATTACTCCACAGTTTTGTGCTGCCATGTACAAGAAAATAAACAATTTCAGGGCTGATTCAAATCCCTTCTATATTCTACAATAATACCGCTTTTATCTCCAATTCATTTACAGTGAGATTTGGCAGTAGGAATAGCATATGACAGGCATCTAGTCTGGGATTATTGCCTTATCAATTCTATGGAGCATTATTTTTCCTCTTATTTATTTTTCCTTATATACAATTCATTATACTTTAAAGAAGGTTTATTAACATTTTTTTTCCAGTCAAATCCATTTTAAGTGCAGTTTTGTATTTTTTATTATCAGACAATGTTGTTTTCAGCGCCAACCTGGGATTCAGAGATACTACCAGGGGTATTGCTATTCCCATGCCATTTCAGCTCTGCTTTTATCACTCAGCAATTTTTAGACCCCTTCCAGATCTCCGGGGGGGGGGGGTCAAATGCTTGAGTTTCCCATTGACTTCCATTATACTTGTTGCTCGGGTCGAGCACTAAAGTTTACGATTTGCTCGCTCATCACTAGCGAACATTACTAAAATGCTTGGATGCTCATTACTCGAACTGCACAATTCGTAATGCTCAGATTCTTCTTCTGAGTAACGAGTATAATGGGAGTCAATGAGTAATCTGAGTATTTTTCTGGCAGGCCCTACAAGGAAGTCTGGGGGGAAGTGAAAATGTTGAAATGAATGAAAAACATTCTGAATGTAAGGAGAAAAGGATGGAGAAGACATCTGCAAGCATCTCTGACTCCCTGATCACTTGTGAGAACAGTGGTGTCACACTTATACTCCGCGCTAAGATCCTTTATGCTGTATGTGTGTCAGTGAATACATTAATGTGGTGCCCCTGAGAGTTCAGTTGACACAAAGGTACTGCACCTCCTCCTGAGGTGTGGTACCCCACCATCCAGGTAAGGTGGAGAAACCTGCAACCAACACCACAAAGTAGTGTAGCAAAGCACCTTCGGCGGCTCCCTGCTTGGAGTGTAGCATAGCACCCCTTGGTGGCTCCCTGCTTGGAACACAAAACATGCTGGGAGGTGGGTGGAGTTTAGTTCACATAAAAAAGCGGGAAGAGTTGAGTGAGTCGTTCAGTCAGTCAGTCTTTCATTCAGTCAGTGAGTGAGGATGTAGAAGGACAGAGTGTGAGACAGAGAAGATCCCCTGGAGAGGGATGGAAGAAGGAAGTGCTGCAGCAGGCCACAGTGATCTGGGTCTGCTGGCACAGGAAAGAGACAGAGAAAGGAAGCTCGATTCTCCATTGGGAAGAAGGATTAGCATGGAACGTGAGGAGAGTAAGAGAACAAGGACCAGGGTTTGAGGAAAACCCTTTTCAAGTTCTAAGTGCAAGGCTGGGGTCCGGTCCCCAAGGTTGTACGGATACTAATGGTATCCCACTCAAGACTTGGGGGCACAATGGCAACATATTAGTGAGCCGGGACTAGGTAGTAAGGAGTCCCCGAAGCAGGCTACAGCTGTCTGCCATACAAGTAGAGTTCATAGGAGCATCTGACAGGAGGAACTCCAGTGTAACTCAGTACTAGGAGTACTTCATTCAAAGGCGCTATAAGAGGAGACGTTCAGAAAAGGCACATATTTTGGAAGAGTGTTGGAAAGGAGTACTTCATCTTGCCTGGAAGTTGGCTGAGCTCCTGACTCGGAGAACACGGCACGGATGCGGGCACCTGTACCTCCAACAGACTGTGAGTAAAGCTTTGGAACTACATGCCCTGGTGTCCTCCACTTATTCCTGCGCCAACCTGCCCAGCACTGCTACATCCCTTGCGCCTGACACTACACCATCTACGTGTCACTTCACCTACATTGCCCTGGGACTACAGCCCTGCCTGTGGAGGGCTATAACATCACTGCTGCACCACACCATCTGTCCCAGAGGATCTGTCTGCAGCGTCGGCTTACATCTCTATTGCCGAGCACCACAGGTGGCCTCACGAATCACACATCATAAGCACACTGAACATTCCCAGCTGTAGCTCCATGTATTGCTATACGACCGCACGCTCCGATCTGAGTGCCAGTGGCAGTGCTGGGTATTAACATGTGAGACTCGGCCGTATTCCTTGCATGTGTGATCCCGGCCTAATAGAGATTCTCTGTAAGGACTGGGACTGTGTACCTGTTTTGTCTGCTCTTGCCCTTAGTTTGGTTGGATTCTGCCCTTACCCAAAATGGAGTTGCTGGTTTCACGGGGGCCATCTTGTTTCCTGTCTGATACTCCTTGTTTCCTGTCTGCTGTATATATAAAGGAACTCTGCATACTATACTTTGCTTGTGTATCTTGTACTCTACTTGCTGCCAAGCTGGAAGGACTTGCAACCTGCTTGCCTCTTCCACTCTTCGGGATACCCTGCTTGTTTCTGGATCTACGTACTACGGAAGGACTCTGTTGCTTACACCTGCTCTGCACTCACCTCTGCTACGGTCTGCCCTCCATTAGGAGCCGGCCCGAGCTCTGGGCCCTGGATCCTGCATTGCTGGACTGGTACTCGCACCCTCGGTCTGTACTACTACATCTGCACACTTTTTTTTTTATTTGCCTGCTTATCTGTAGACTCGCAGTTTGCATCTCTCATCTGAAGTTCATATCGCTACAATAGATATATCCATCTGGAACTGTGATATACCGTGTTTGTCTTCATTTCTGACCCACGTCATCGGGCTTCATAGAACTTTAGTATAAACTTATAACATTCTCATTTTTTTCTTCATCGGCATTTTCTCCTTTGAATCATTGACTTTTTAATTTCACAACTTCAATAGGTGACAACATACTGTATGTAGACTCTTTGATAATCCACCAGTAAGATTTCTCCCTATGGTGTGATCTGTGAAACTTTTTATTTTTCAAGCACATTTCTGGTCTACTTTCATCAGTGCTATAGACTTTAACCCCTTCCTGACATCTGATGTACTATCCCGTCCATGGGACCCGGGCCCCTATGCCCATGGACGGGATAGTACGTCATAGCGATCAGCAGCGCTCACGGGGGGAGCGCCGCTGTTCGCGGCCAGGTGTCAGCTGATTATCCAGCACTATGTGTCAGGGGTGGTCACGGACCGCCCCCGGCACGTTAATCAAACATGATCGCAGTGTACCGGGGGTTTAGGGTAGCATCGGCAGGGATGGGGCTCCCTCCGTGCTTCCCTGAGACCCCCGCAGCAGCGCGATTTGCAGCGCTGCCTTGGGGGCCTCCTTCCCTGCAGATCCCCGGAACCAATATGGCGGCAGTAAATTTCAGGGGCCTGCAGGAAGCCGGCTTCCTCACTGCCTGCAGAGCGCAGGCATGAGGAAGCCTTCAGCAGTGCCTGTGTCAGATTGCTGATCTGTCACAGTGATCTGTGATATGTCAGATCAGCGATCTCACACATGACAGTGATGTCCCCCCTGGGACAGTGTATTAAAGTTCAAAAAAGTGTAAAAATAATTTATAAAAAATCGCTAAATAAATTAAAAAAAAAAATATTCCCTAATAAATTCATTTTTGGAAATAAAACAATAAAAATATACATATTTAGTATCGCTGCGTCCGTAACAACCTTCCCTATAAAACTGTCACATTAGTTAATCCCTTTAGCGAACCCCTTAAAAAATAAAAATAAAAAACAAAGCAAAAAAATAATGCTTTATCATACCGCCGAACAAAAAGTGCAATAACGCGCGATCAAAAAGACGTATATAAATAACCATGGTTCCGCTGAAAACGTCATCTTGTTCTGCAAAAAAATGAGCTGCCACACAGTGTCATCAGCGAAAAAATAAAAAAGTTATAGCTCGCAGAATAAAGCGATGCAAAAATAATTATTTTTTATATAAAATTGTTTTCATTGCATAAAAGCGCCAAAACATAAAAAAAGACTGTAAACGTACTGACGCGAAGAATAAAACTGCTTTATCAATTTTACCGCACGCGGAATGGGGTAAACGCACCCCCCAAAAGAAATGTTTGAAATGCTGGTTTTTGCTCATTCTGCTTCCCAAAAATCAGAATAAAAAGCGCTCAAAATATGTCACGTGCCCGAAAATGGAACCAATAAAAATGTAATCTCGTCCCGCAAAAAATAAGACCTCACATGACTCCGTGGGTCAAAATATGGAAAAATTATAGCTTTCAAAATGTGGTGATTAGTGTTGAGCATTCCGATACCGCAAGTATCGGGTATCAGCCGATATTAGCTCTATCGGAATTCCGATACTTAGTTCTGATACTTTTTTCATATCAAATACCGGAATCGGAAGTTCCCATAATGCTATGAGCCCGCTCGATTTGATTCAGCCAATGGGAATCCTCAGAAGTGTGGGCACATCCTGTTAGGCATGTAGGCATGTTAACTATTGGCATGGCTGTGATTGGCTGCTGAAATGATGTCATGATGCACTATAAAAGCCGCCGCCACTGCCATTTCTGTTCACTCTGCTGTGAATTCAGTTAGGGACAGGCTGCTGTTGAAGACTGTGAGGGACAGTTAGAAATAGCGATTCTCACAAAACTATTGTGCTTTACCCAGGCTACATAAACCACCACTGTAGCTTTCTTTTGCTTAGCAGCAGTGTTCACAGCTGTCTGCAAGGGCTGTGTGAGTACAGCTCACGTAGTGTAGTGGGTCCTTCAGCCACGTCTGGTTGTAGGCCACCCAGCGTGCGTCACTGCTGCCTCATACATATTTTTGTTTTCTAGCTGCTTATTTTTCATAAATTCTATCTAGTGTGCTTCCATCCGTATCCATATACGTTGGTTGCAAACACTAGTAGTAGGCAGCGGAGCCTTTCTGCAGCCTTTCAGTGCTAGTGCCCACTTAGCTGCACTGTTCACGGCTGTCTGAGAGGTCTCTGTGTGTGAGTGCAGCTCACGCTGAGTAGTGTGTCCTGCAGCTACGTCTGGTTGTAGGCCGCTCAGCGTGCGTCACTGCCTCACACATATTTTTCTTTTATTGCAGCTCCTTTTTTTTCTCCTATTAGTGTGTATCCATCTATATTGGTTGGTTGCAAACACTATATAGGAGTAGATAGAGGAGCCTTTTTTCTGGCTTGTGCCCTTCAGCTGCAGCCAGATTAGTATTACCCAATTTTTTTGGAGCCTCATCTTTTGCATTGTAGGTTACCTGCCTGCATTGTAATAGCTCCAAAAAGTTGGTGATACTATCACTTTCAACTCTTTGGTCACATCCTTTTTAGTTTTTTTTCCAAAAAAAACAAAATAAAGTTCACCAAACACTACATTTGAAAGTTGTGTAGGCCACATTAGCTCCTATTAAAGTGTAGTCCACACACACACTTCATAAAATTAGTGTTTCTTATACCTGTTACCAGCTGTTCAGGAATAAGCACACTAAGCCCCCCCCTTTGTACTTTTCTGCCTATCTTTATCAGTCTAGCAAGATGAAGAAGACAGGGAGTAAGGCATGTGGGCGTGGGGATTCTGCAGGGAGAGGACATGGGGATTCTGCAGGGAGAGGACGTGGGGATTCTGTGCCTGCTGCGGGCACCAGTGAGTCAGCATCCCCCAGTTTTAGCAGGCAACAGTCCTTTATGCGCAGCTTTGTAGGACCTCGCCGTACCCCACTGCTGCGGGAGGAACAAATTGAAGCCGTTGTTGGATGGATGGCAGCTAACGCATCGACTTCAATGACTTCCACGTCCTCTCAGGGCCAGAGCACTGAAGAGCAACCATCTGTCTCTTCACCACCTGCCAAAGTGCATAGGCAGTCAGAGAGCCCTGGACAGGAGCCATCCACAGTCTCTACTTCTGTTCTCTGAATCTGTTGGCTTGGAAAGAGGGGGCCAGCCAAGCAGCATTCAAGAATGTGAAGAAGAGGGAGTATGCAGTGATGCGCAACTTCTTTGTCCGTCGGAATCTGAAGAGGTGGGTGGGCCAGTGCCTATGGTCAGCACACCTCAGTACACATCAGATGATGACGAGACTCAGTTACCACTTTCGGGTGCATACGGTGGTGGCGCGACAACCCAGGAGAAGCAGGTGTTTGAAGAGGGGAGTGTAGATGATGAGGTCCTTGACCCATCATGGTGTGAGGAACAGGAAGGTGGTGGGAGCAGCTCTGAGGAAGAAATTCCCCGAACGGCCAAAACAGGAGGGAGAGGGAGGGGGCAGACTTGGTTGCCTGTAGCCTCCACTTCGGCACCCAGTAGGAGCATTCCTCTTTCAAAAGGCAAAACGGGCGCTCCCAAGACTTGCAGTGCGTGGTCCTTTTTTGACACAGTTGCAGATGACATTTGCTTTGTCAAATGCAAGCTGTGTCATCAGAAAGTCAAAAGAGGGAAAATGTCAGCAACCTCAATACCACAAGTATGTGGAAACATGTGCGGACGAATCACGAGGTGGAGTTACACAGACACACTGAAGATGTAGATCAACGTACAGCACCACCTACCATCTCTTCAGCTCGTGTTGGGGCCTCTTCCTCCAGCTCACACAAAGCTGGTTCGGCTTCCTCACAGGATCGCCAAGGAAGAACCTCTGGCACTGTTGTCTGGAGACCCAGTGAACTTCCACCCACAGCACCACGTTCCCAGTCCTCCTCACACTCCCACAGCCATCGGTAGCACAGGCTTGGGATAAAAGGCGGCCATACTTGGCAAACCATCCCCGAGCACAGGCTCTGAATGCTGGCATTGCCAAGCTACTGGCACTTGAAATGCTGTCATTCAGGCTGGTGGAGACTGACACCTTCCGGGACTTGATGGCATTGGCAGTCCCACAATACACTGTGCTGAGCCACTTTTATTTCAGCAGGAGAGCCGTCCCTGCCCTGCAAAAACATGTGGAGGGAAAAATACAACATGCGCTACTAAATGCCGTCAGTAGCAAGGTCCACCTGACCACCGATGCGTGGACCAGTAACCATGCACAGGGACGATACCTTTCCCTCACTGCCCATTGGGTCAATGTTGTGGAGCCGGGTACAGATCTGGAGAGTGGCGCTGTACGTGTTCTGCCAACTCCACGGATTGCAGGAATCCAGTCTGTACACATTGACTCCTCCTCCTACTCAAGTTCCTCAGAAACAGCGCAGCAGGAGCCTGTTACGACCGATATGAGCACAGCCGTGGCCAAACGTCAACAGGCCGTACTGAAATTAATTTCTTTGGGGAATCGAAGCCACACAGCGCAGGAGCTCTGGAATGCCATCAAGCAGGAGAGCGACGTGTGGTTTCTGCCAGCGAATCTCCAGCCGGGCTTGGTATTGTGTGGCAATGGCCGAAATCTGGTGGCAGCTCTTGGCCTAGGCAACCTCACTCACATCCCATGTCTGGCACATGTGCTGAACTTGGTTGTGCAGAGCTTTCTGAGGGACTATCCGGATCTTGATGGCACTGCTGCACAAGGTCCGCATAGAGTGCACTCACTTGCGGCGTTCCAGCACGGCAAGATCGCGCCTTGCTGCTCTGCAGCGCCGATTACGCCTTCCGGAACATCGCATCATATGTGACCTACCGACCAGGTGGAATTCAATGTTACATATGTTGGAGCGGTTGTGTGAGCAGCAGGCAGCAGTCATGGAGTACCAGCTGCATCAGGCGCAAACAAGTCGCACCGTGCGTCGGTCACACTTCAGCACCACTGAGTGGGCCTCTATGAAGGACATCTGCCTCGTTTTGCGTGCTTTCGATGATTCCACGTGGATGGCGAGTGCAGATGATGCACTAGTCAGCATGACTGTCCCCCTTATCTGCCTACTTCAAAAAACACTGCAAGCACTAAGGGAGGAGGTTTTGGAAGAGGTGGAGGATGAGGAGTCCCAAATGCCATCTGCTTCTGGACAGTCTGCGCTACGTGGTTCCTCACAAAGGCCTAGGCAGGGGACACTTTGTGAGGAGGATGAGGAGGAGTCAATGGAGGAGGAAGACATCTCTCCAGAGGAGGGAGGTACACAATCCTCTAGTCAGTATGTACAGCGAGGGTGGAGTGATGCAGAGCAGGCAGAGATGATGCCTCAAGCAGGGGACAGCGTTTCTTTGGCAGATGGGAGTCTGCAGCACATGGTTGATTTCATGCTGCAGTGCCTGAGAAATGACCGCCGCATCGCCCACATTCTCAACACGACTGATTATTGGGTGTACACCCTCCTAGATCCTCGCTACCGGGACAACTTACAAAGCCTCAAACCACCGTTGAACCGGGAGCGTAAACTGCGGGAGTACCAAGACACACGGGTGCAGCCCATCATGTTTTCCATTCCACCCGACAGCAGTGGTGCTAGTGCTTTACAAAGCAGCTCTGTGCGTCGAGGCAGTGGAGGAAACTCGGCACAAAGAGGGCGCAGAGGCAGCGCCTCAGCACAAGGCAAGACCACTATGGCCCAAATGTGGCAAAGTATTATGTGTCCGCCACAATTGTCTACACCATCACAGACGGCTCCAGTCAGCAGGAGGCAACTTTTTCGTCAGATGGTGACAGACTACATGTCTTGCCCTGTCAGTGTACTCCCAGATGGCTCTTCCCCCTTCAAGTTTTGGGTCTCTAAGCTGGATACATGGCCAGAGCTTAGCCAGTATGCATTGGAGGTGCTGGCTTGCCCTGCTGCCAGTGTATTATGGGAACGCGTCTTTAGTGCCGCAGGTGGTGTACTAACAGACCGTCGCACGCGACTATCTTCTGATAACATTGACTGGCTTACTTTTCTGAAAATGAACAAGGCCTGGATCTCGCCAGAATTTGCCAGTCCTCTTCCCGAATAAATAATTGGTTGGCAACAGTATCCAGGTCTCCTGTTGTGTTCATGTTTCTACCACCTGAACTATAATCCCTGGGCTTCAACACAGCCAGTTGTCGCTCAGAAATGCCGTCTGCACAGAGAAAAACACTAGCTCCTGTGTTAGTGGGGTTCAGTAACGCCAGCTGCTCCCCTGCTGTGTGGACGGCAAAGTGTCCTGCTCCATCCACATTCAAACTACTACTGATTTTTAACCGTGCTCCACTTAGACCTGTGGCTCCACTGTCTCTAGTTTTTCCCCTGGCCTCCAACCCCGCCAGTTGCTGCTCAGAAGTGGTGTCTGCACAATCCACACTTGTTCCTGTGTTACTGGGGCTCAGTCATGTCAGTTGATCCCCTGATGTGTGTCTGGCAATGTCTCCTGCTCTGTCCACATTCCCATTACTAGTAGTGTGAATGAGGACAGAGCAGGAGACCTTGCTGGACACACATCAGTGGATCAACTGACGTGACTGAGCCCCAGTTACACAGGAACAAGTGTGGATTGTGCAGCCGCCACTTCAGAGCTGTAACTGGCGGGGTTAGAGGCCTGGGGAAATACTAGAGACAGTGGAGCCAGAGGCCAGAGTGGAGCACGGTTACAATCAGTAGTAGTCTAGAACCTATATATAACCTGCTGCAAGTTCGCCTCCGCCTGCTGCATGATTGATCCTGTGCTCCAACAACGCCTGTTGGTGTTCAGAAGTGCCGTTCTCACAGAGAAAAACACACTAGCTCCTGTGTTAGTGGGGTTCAGTAACGTCAGCTGTTCCCCTGCTGTGTAGATGGCAATGTCTCCTGCTGCCTCCACATGCCAAAAACATCAGGCCTCAGCCTGCTCCATGCGTCATCCTGGGCTCCAACAACGCCAGTTGGTGTTCAGAAGTGCCGTCCTCACAGAGAAAAACACACTAGCTCCTGTGTTAGTGGGGTTCAATAACGTCAGCTGTTCCCCTGCTGTGTAGACGGCAATGTCTCCTGCTGCCTCCACATGCCAATAACATCAGGCCTCAGCCTGCTCCATGCTTCATCCTGGGCTCCAACAACGCCAGTTGGTGTTCAGAAGTGCCGTCCTCACAGAGAAAAACACATTAGCTCCAGTGTTAGTGGGGTTCAATAACGTCAGCTGTTCCCTGGCTGTGTAGACGGCAATGTCTCCTGCTGCCTCAACATGCCAATAACATCAGGCCTCAGCCTGCTTCATCCTGGACTCCAACAACGCCAGTTGGTGTTCAGAAGTGCCGTCCTCACAGAGAAAAACACACTAACTCCTGTGTTAGTGGGGTTCAGTAACGTCAGCTGTTCTCCTGCTGTGTAGACGGCAATGTCTCCTGCTGCCTCCACATGCCAAAAACATCAGGCCTCAGCCTGCTCCATACTTCATCCTGGGCTCCAACAACGCCAGTTGGTGTTCAGAAGTGCCGTCCTCACAGAGAAAAACACACTAACTCCTGTGTTAGTGGGGTTCAGTAACGTCAGCTGTTCTCCTGCTGTGTAGACGGCAATGTCTCCTGCTGCCTCCAAATGCCAAAAACATCAGGCCTCAGCCTGCTCCATACTTCATCCTGGGCTCCAACAACGCCAGTTGGTGTTCAGAAGTGCCGTCCTGACAGAGAAAAACACACTAACTCCTGTGTTAGTGGGGTTCAGTAATGTCAGCTGTTCCCCTGCTGTGTAGACGGCAATGTCTCCTGCTGCCTCCACATGCCAAAAACATCAGGCCTCAGCCTGCTCCATACTTCATCCTGGGCTCCAACAACGCCAGTTGGTGTTCAGAAGTGCCGTCCTCACAGAGAAAAACACACTAACTCCTGTGTTAGTGGGGTTCAGTAACGTCAGCTGTTCTCCTGCTGTGTAGACGGAAATGTCTCCTGCTGCCTCCATATGCCAAAAACATCAGGCCTTAGCCTGCTCCATGCTTCATCCTGGGCTCCAACAACGCCAGTTGGTGTTCAGAAGTGCCGTCCTCACAGAGAAAAACACACTAGCTCCTGTGTTAGTGGGGTTCAGTAACGTCAGCTGCTCCCCTGCTGTGTGGATGGCAAAGTCTCCTGCTGCCTACACAGTCACACTACTACTGATTTTTAACCATGCTCCACTTAGGCCTCTGGCTCCACTGTCTCTAGTATTTTCCCTTGCCTTCAACCCCGCCAGCTGCTGCTGTGAAGTGGCGTCTGCACAATCCACACTTGTTCCTGGGTTACAGGGGCTCTGTCACGTCAGTGGATCCCCTGATGTGTGTCCGGCAAGGTCTCAAGCTCTGTCCACATTCCCATTACTAGTAGCGGTAATGTGGACAGAGCAAGAGACCTTGCCGGACACACATCAGGGGATCCACTGACGTGACAGAGCCCCTGTAACCCAGGAACAAGTGTGGATTGTGCAGACGCCACTTCAGAGCAGCAACTGGCGGGGTTGGAGGCCAGGGGAAATCCTGGAGACAGTAGAGCCAGAGGCATAAGTGGAGCACGGTTACAATCAGTAGTGGTGTACAACCGATATAAAACTTGCCTCAAGTAGGCCTCAGTCTGCTCTGTGATTAATCCTGGGCTTCAACACAGCCAGTTGTTGCTTGGAAGTGCCGTCCGCAAAGATAGAAACACTCATTCCTGTGTCAGTGGGGTTCAGTAACGCCAGCTGCTCCCCTTCTGTGTGGATGGCAAAGTCTCCTGCTGCCTCCCAAATCACACTACATCTTATTTTCTACTTGCTCCAAGTAGGCCTCAGCCTGCTGCATGATTGACCCTGGGCTCCAACATCGCCAGTTGCTGCTCAGAAGTGTCTTTGGTACTCCCTCCTGCCCAGCCTGGTTCCAGGACGCCTTCTGTTTCCGGGGATTGTCAACGTCACTTTGCCACCAATACATAGTCCTGTCATGTTGCGGTGGGGTTTGCCGAGTCTATGGTGCCTGCAGTTTAGGTGCTTTATATGTGGGCTGCGGGTTCTGGTACTAAAGGATGGTTCCGTAGTGCCAATAGGGCAAGCACCCCCTGTAGGACTGTGGGTTTCGGTAACTGCATCCTGCTCACGGCCTTGCAACTTTGTTGATTATGGGTACCTTCTGCTACCCATCCGGGTTCCAGCACCGTCAGCTGGTTCTCGGCAGAGCCTTGGGCCTAGGTGCCTCCTTCTCGGTATCCAAGTTCCAGCAATGTCTGCTTGTCCTTGGTAGTGCTTTGTAGCACAGGTACCTCCTGCTTAGTAATCGTGTTCCAGCACCGTCAGCTGGTCCACGATTGTGCCATTGCCTCTTGTTCCTTCTGCTGCCCCTCCGGGTTCCAGCACCGTCAGCTGGTCCTCGCTACTTTCATTTTCTCTTGCAGCTTCTGCTACCCATCCGTGTTCCAGCACCGTCAGCTGGTTCTCGGAAGTGTCTTTGGCACGGGCACTCCCTCCTGCCCAGCCTGGTTCCAGTGCGCCTGCTGTTTCCAGGTAGTGTCAACGTCACTTTGCCACCAATACGTTGTCCTGTCGTGTTGCGGTCGGGTTAGCCGAGTCTATGGTGCCTGCAGTTTCGGTGCTTCCTATGTGGGCTGCGGGTTCTGGTAATAAAGGCTGGTTCCGTAGTGCCAATAGGACAAGCACCCCCTGTTGGACTGTGGGTTTCGGTAACTGCATCCTGCTTGCAGCCTTGCAACTTTCTTGATTATGGGTACGTTGTGCTACCCATCCGAGTTCCAGCACCGTCAGCTGGTCCTCGCTACTTTCATTTTCTCTTGCAGCTTCTGCTACCCATCCAGGTTCCAGCACCGTCAGCTGCTTCTCGGCAGTGCCTTTGGCCTAGGTGCCTCCTTCTTGGTATCCGAGTTCCAGCAACGTCTGCTGGTCCTTGGTAGTGCTTTGGAGCACAGGTACCTCCTGCTTAGTAACCGTGTTCCAGCACCGTCAGCTGGTCCACGGTCGTGCCATTGGCTCTTGTTTTTTCTGCTGCCCCTCCGGGTTCCAGCACCGTCAGCTGGTCCTCGCTATTTCCATTTTCTATTGTTCCTTCTGCTACCCATCCGGGTTCCAGTACCGTCAGCTGGTTCTCGGCAGTTCCTCAGCCTTCTTGTAACTTCTGCTACTTTTCCAAGTTCAAGCTTGTTGAAATGGTTTTTGATTCTCACTCTGGATTTCCCTGACGATGACCCTGAAGACGATGACCCTGAAGACCACACCGAAGAAGACCAAAAAGATGACCCTTAAGAAGATGACCAAGAGGACAAAGAACATGCAGACAACCACCAAGATGCACAACAACAAGAGACAGAAGACCAAGAAGCAAAAGAACATTAACCCCTTCATGACCCAGCCTATTTTGACCTTAATGACCTGGCCATTTTTTGCAATTCTGACCAGTGTCCCTTTATGAGGTAATAACTCAGGAACGCTTCAATGTATCCTAGCGATTCCGAGATTGTTTTTTCGTGACATATTGGGCTTCATGATAGTGGTAAATTTAGGTCGATAATTTTTGCGTTTATTTGTGAAAAAAATGGAAATTTGGCGAAAATTTTGAAAATTTTGCAATTTTCAAATTTTGAATTTTTATTCTGTTAAACCAGAGAGTTATGTGACACAAAATAGTTAATAAATAACATTTCCCACATGTCTACTTTACATCAGCACAATTTTGGAAACAACTTTTTTTCGTTAGGAAGTTATAAGGGTTAAAAGTTGACCAGCAATTTCTCATTTTTACAACAAAATTTACAAAACCATTTTTTTTAGGGACCACCTCACATTTAAAGTCACTTTGAGGGGTCTAAATGGCAGAAAATACCCAAAAGTGTCACCATTCTAAAAACTGCACCCCTCAAGCTACTCAAAACTACATTCAAGAAGATTATTAACCCTTCAGGTGCTTCACAGGAACTAAAGCAACATGGAATGAAAAAATGGACATTTTAATTTTTCCAACCAAAATTTTATTTTAGCATCAGTTTTTTCATTTTCACATGGGTAACAGGATAAAATGTATCCTAAAATTTGTTGGGCAATTTCTCCTGAGTACACTGATACCTCATATGTGGTCATAAACCACTGTTTGGGCGCACGGCAGGGCTCAGAAGGCAAGGAGCGCCATTTTACTTTTTGAATGTAAAATATGCTTGAATGTTTAGCGGTTGCCATGTCTTGTTTTAAGAGTACCTGTGTGCCTAAACATTGGAGCTCCCCCACAAGTGAGCCCATTTTGGAAACTAGACCCTCCAAGAAACTTATCTAGATGCATAGTATGCACTTTGAACCCCCAGGTGCTTCACAAATTGATCTGTAAAAAAAAAAAAGTACTTTTTTTTTTCACAAAAATTTTATTTGGCCTCAGTTTTTTCATTTTCACATGGGCAACAGGATAAAATGGATCCTAAAATTTGTTGGGCAATTTCTCCTGAGTACACCGATATCTCATATGTGGTCATAAACCACTGTTTGGGCGCACCGCAAGGCCCGGAAGGGAAGGAGCGCCATGTGACTTTTTGATTGGAAAATTAGCTCCAATCGTTAGCGGACACCATGTCGCATTTGGAGAGCCCCTGTGTGCCTAAACATTGGAGATCCCCCACAAGTGACCCCATTTTGGAAACTAGACCCCCCGAAGGAACTTATCTAGATGTGTGGTGAGCACTTTGAACCCCCAAGTGCTTCACAGAAGTTTATAACGCAGAGCAGTGAAAATAAAAAAATAATTTTTTTTCCTCAAAAATGATTTTTTAGCCCGCTATTTTTTATTTTCCCAAGGGTAACAGGATAAATTGGACCCCAAAAGTTGTTGTCCAGTTTGTCCTGAGTACACTGGTACCCCATATGTGGGGGAAAACCACTGTTTGAGCGCATGGCATGGCTCAGAAGGGAAGGAGCGTCATTTGACGTTTTGAATGGAAAATTAGCTCCAATCGTTAGCGGACACCATGTTGTGTTTGCAGAGCCCCTGTGTGCGTAAACTTTGGAGCTCCCCCACAAATGACCCCATTTTGGAAACTAGACCCCCTAAGGAACTTATCTAGATGCATAGTGAGCACTTTGAACCCCCAGGTGCTACACAGAAGTTTATAACGCAGAGCCGTTAAAATAAAAATATTTTTTTCCCTCAAAAAATAGATTTTTAGCCTGCTATTTTTTATTTTCACAAAGGTAACAGGATAAATTGGACCCCAAAAGTTGTTGTCCAGCTTGTCCTGAGTACGCTGGTACCACATATGTGGGGGGGACCACTGTTTGGGCACACGTTGGGGCTCAGAAGGGAAGTAGTGACGTTTTGAAATGCCGACTTGATGGAATGGTCTGTGGGCGTCATGTTATGTTTGCAGAGCCCCTGATGTACCTAAACAGTGGAAACCCCCCACAAATGACGCCATTTTGGAAACTAGATCACCCAAGAAACTAATATAGATGTGTGGTGAGCACGTTGAACCCCCATGTGCTTCACAGAAGTTTATAACGCAGAGCTGTGAAAATAAAAAAATATTTTTTTTTCCTCAAAAAGTGATTTTTAGCCCACTATTTTTTATTTTCACAAGGGTAACAGGATAAATTGGACCCCAAAAGTTGTTGTCCAGTTTGTCCTGAGTACGTTGATACCCCATATATGGGGGGGACCACTGTTCGGGGACACGTTGGGGCTCGGAATGGAAGTAGTGACGTTTTGAAATGCCGACTTGATGGAATGGTCTGTGGGCGTCATGTTACGTTTGCAGAGCCCCTGATGTACCTAAACAGTGGAAACCCCCCACAAGTGACCCCATTTTGGAAACTAGACCCCCCAAGGAACTTATCTAGATGTGTGGTTAGCACGTTGAACCCCCAAGTGCTTCACAGAAGTTTATAACGCAGAACCGTGAAAATAAAAAATCTTTTTTTTCCACAAAAATAATTATTTTAGCCCCCATTTTTTAATTTTCCCAAGGGTAACAGGAGAAATTAGACCCCCAAAGTTGTTGTGCAATTTTTCCTGAGTACCCTGATACCCCATAAGTGGGGGTACACCACTGTTTGGGCACACGTCGGGGCTCGAACTGGAGGGAGCACCGTTTGACTTTTTGAACGCAAAATTGGCTGGAATAAATGGTGGCTCCATGTCGCGTTTGGAGAGCCCCTGATGTGCCTAAACAGTGGAAACCCCTCAATTCTATCTCCAACCCTAACCCCAACACACCCCTAACCCTAATCATAACCCTAACCACAACCCTAATCCCAACACACCCCTAACGAAATCCCAACACTAACCCTAACCACAAGCCTAACCGTAATCCCAACCCCAACCCAACCCTAATCCCAATTCCAACCCTAACCCTAAGTTCAACCCTAACCCTAAGTTCAACCCTAACCCTAAGTTCAACCCTAACCCTTAGTCCAACCCTAACCCCTAGTCCAACCCTAACCCCTAGTCCAACCCTAACCCCTAGTCCAACCCTAACCCTTAGTCCAACCCTAACCCTTAGTCCAACCCTAACCCTAGCCCTAACCCTAGCCCTAACCCTAACCCTAACCCTAGCCCTGGACCTAACCCTAATGGAAAAAAAAAATATATATATTTTATTATTTGTCCCTACCTATGGGGGTGATAAGGGGGCGGTGATTTACTTTTTATTTATTTTGATCACTATGAAAGTTTATCATAGTGATCAAAATAAATGAATGAATCTGCAGCGTTGCAGATTCGATTCGGCGCACTGCGCATGCGCCCGCCATCTTGCAAGATGGCGGCGCCCATGACGCTGGACGGCAGGACACCGGGACGGAGAGCGGGAGGTCGGAGGCACAAAGGAGGATGAGAGTGGGTGATCGGAGGGGTGATCGAAGGGCTGGGGTGGCGGAGGGAAGGCGGAGGGGCAGATCATGACGGCGGCTGCCGATCGGTGCCGTCAGACGGTGGCGGAAGCCGATCGGTGCCGTCAGTCAGTGTGGGGGGGGTCGGGTCTCGGTGTCCAGCCATGTCCGATGCTATTTCAGTATCGGCCATGGCTGGATTGTAATATTTCCCCAATTTTCATTGGTGAAATATTACAATCGCTCTGATTGGCAGTTTCACTTTTAACAGCCAATCAGAGTGATCGTAGGCACGTGGGGGCTAAGCCACACCCCCAGGTGTTAACTCTGAAGGGTCCTTTGTGTGCGGGTCGGGTGACCTTTCAGTGATCCTGGTCACCCGACCCGCAGGGGGGCTATTTATAGCATGACGCCTACGTAGGCGTCATAGGTCGTTTGGGCACTGCTTTTCATGACGCCTACGTAGGCGTCATAGGTCGTGAAGGGGTTAAGCATAAGACTAAAAATAAGAGCAAATGATATTATCTAAATTATAAGCAGAAGAAGACTAAGCAGTGTATGGGGGTGAGTCCGTTCCTCCTCGTGGTGCCCCTGGAAAATGCCTGCTGCTGCAGGCCAAACTGAACGCGGACAAATCCTATTGTAAATCTTTTGTGACAGGCAGACCGGAAGGTGTAATCTTCAAACTTTTATAGATAACAACTACAGGAATGTGTTATGATTGAGTCACCGTAGGAGGCAAAAACAGAAATGCTAGCTAAGTCCTGAAAACCAGAGAAGTTGGCAACTATCAGATTGCAGACCCCTGAACCTATCAACACAACTAGCAGTAGCCGTGGGGGGTTCCTACGATGACCTAGACCCCTCGATCACAGCCGTAGAGATACATAGGCCTAAAGAAGGAAAGGGGAAATCTAACTGCCCCAGAGCAGACCCCAAAGCAATGGGCAGCCCCCCACATATAATGACGGTGAAGCAAGATGAAAACACTTACACAGACAGAAAGACAGGCTGAGCAAAGACGGGGCCCAAAAACTACCTAGATAGGAACGGATAGGAAGGCTGCTGTCTGCAATCTGCCAAAACCCTATCAGAGACAATAGCCAACAAGCTGATATAAACATGGCCCTGAAGCAACTAAGCTTCAAAAACTAAATCAGCACTCAGGTACTTTCAGAAGACAGAGCTCAAGGAACACTGCACACTCCAGCAGGGAGTGGCAGAATCCAAAAAGCAAGAAAAACAAAAACTAATCTTAGATGCAAAAAGGCAAAACAGAAAACTTAGCTTTAGGAGAGCAGGAATCAGACTGGTGTCCAAGAGTTCACAGAGAAATCACCCGCAGGGCAGAAAGGGCGTAGGCTGCCTTAAATCCAGTCAGTGACTCCACTCAGCCAATCGTCTTCATTAGTCCCAGGTGCCTGATAATCAGGCTCACTACCTTCCTTCACTAGAATAGGGAGTTCACCAGACCTCAGTGACGGAGGGGAAAATGAACTCACAACAGGAATGCCTGTCACAAATAAGAATATGATGAAGAAGAAGATGAAAAAGTAGAATATGAAGAAGAATAATAGTTGAATATGAAGAATGTAAAAAAAAGAATAATAGGAAGAAGGTGAAGAAGAAGATGAATAAAGTGAAGAAGTTGATGAAAAAGATGCTGCTGCTTCTGAGGATCATGAAGGAGAAAGTGTGGGAGAAGTAAAAAAGAAGGTGAAGAGCATGGAAGTAGTGAAACATACATATCTGACAAAATAGAAAAGAGGTTAACATAGTCAATATCTTTGTAACTCCAAACGTCTTTAAAATAAAAAAAATTATTCCTGCTATTCCATTTGATTGGGCTAAACCTCTATGGCTTTAATGTCTCCTCCACCTCCCCGCAATACATTCTACATTATTATTAGTTGTTTTTCTTCCTTTAGAATTAACCTACAAGGAAGAAAGGGTTTTTTTCAATTACGATATTTCTGCTCCATTGACTTGAATGGGACTTCCGGGATCGGAATCGGCGATGCCCGATATTTTTTTTAGATCGGCCGATCCAATCCGATCCGATATTTTTCAATATCGGGTGGTATCTCTCAACACTAGTGGTGATGCACAAACTATTTGTTAGGGCTGGCGGAACGCACCAAAATTATAAAGTAGTAGTAGGTGCGTTCGCAGCCCGGGGCCCACCGTGCAGAGGTGGTAGACTGGTGCTAGGCAATGGCGGAAGAATAGAGCAGCGTGAAAACAGTCACACGTGGGTTACGTCACCTAGTGTGAACAGGAGCGGACTTTGTTAATTCACAGAGCCGCACAAACGCTGAACATGGATGCCGGAGCCTGTTTAGCTCACAGAGCCCGGCCAAAGAGCACACAGCAAGCGGCCACAGGAGTCAACCTCAAAGGAAGCGGAGTTAGAGCCCCTTTAGGCCCACTGAGCGTGCAGCGTCGCTGCCATGAACGCAGCTATAGACGCTGGCTATGGAGTGTGGAGCACTTGTACTGAGGTGTGCCGAGTCACTCATGAAGACTAATGCCTGACTCAGACTCTGACCTACCTACGCCTAAGCCTGGACACTAGCAGGCTAGACTGCGCAACACATGCGTACCAAGGGTAGGGGTTTCATAATGAGTCAGTCACCAGAGACATTCATACGTGCATTCATCACTCACTCCTTATAGTCTGAAAATACAGTCTATCCTAGCGCACGGCCAAGCGGCCATGCAAACCTTTTATAGTCGCGAGCGTCCGGGACCTTCCTGGCTTCTCGGATGGGCCAATCCGAACAGGAGCAGGACCTGAGCATGTGACCTTCGATCTCCAATGGGGGATCACTCCACGGGCATGCTCAGTGGCCTGACATGGTGACTTAGTCCCTGGAGAAACTCGCTGCTGATCAGCATGTATTGCCAGAGGTGGCAGCAGCAAGCAAACCCACGGAGCTGGTCTGGTCAGAGCTCCTGTATCGACGAGTTTGCTGAGCAACCTCCTCTGCAACAGGAGAGGAATGGGAGACCGCTTAAAGTAAGGCTCGGGATTCCCGCTGTGCAGCGAAAGGAACCCGACGCCTAACACTATTTTTACAATAAAAAGTGTCTTTTAGCGTATGACAGCTGCCAAACATAAAAACCCGCCATAAATAGTAAATCAAACCCTTTATCACCCCCTTAGTTAGGGAAAAATAATAAAATTAAAAATAATTTATTTCCACTTTCCCATTAGGGCTAGGGCTAAGGCTAGGGTTAGGGCTGAGATTAGGGTTAGGGGTGTGTTGGGGTTAGGGTTGGAGTTAGAATTGGGGGGTTTCCACTGTTTGGGCACATCAGGTGCTCTCCAAATGCAACATGGCATCTGATCTCAATTCCAGCCAATTCTGCGTTGAAAAAGTCAAATGGTGCTCCTTCCCTTCCAAGCTCTGCCATGCACCCAAACAGTGTTTTGCCCCCACATATGGGGTATCAGCCTACTCAGGACAAATTGCAAAACAACTTTTAGGGTCCAATTTCTCCTGTTACCCTTAGGAAAATAAAAAATTGGGGGCAAAAATATGATTTTTGTGGAAAAAAATATGATTTTTTTTATTTTCATGCCCGGTCTAGTTTCCAAAATGGGGTCACTTCTGGGGAGTTTCAACAGCTTAGGCACATCAGAGGCTCTCCAAATGCGACATGACACCCACAGACCATTCCATCAATGTCTGCATTCCAAAACGTCACTACTTCCTGTTAGGAACGGCAGAACGGCAGAACGCACTAAATAAAACTAAATAATAAAGTGTGTTCGCCGCTCGGGGTCCACCGTGCAGTAGGTGCTACACCGCTGCTAGGCAATGACAGAGGAGCAATATGGCGGTATGATGCACACGGGTTCAACTTCACCCGGAGTGCGCAGAGCGGGCTCTGTTCACAAACAGAGGTGCCGCAACAAAAACATACAAAATGCTGAACCTGTTAGAGACACAGGCCTCAGGAAAATGTACACACGGTATCTGGTCACAGGAGCAGGACCCAAGACAGAGGATCTGCGTCCCTCTAGACCTACCATGTGTGCGGCGTCGTTTCTGCGAAGAAGAAGGGCTGCAACTGCAGCGCGGCGTAGGACAATGCCGCTCGACAACAAAGCCAGAAAGCAAGCGCAATGTTGGACGCTAGCGTAGCGGTGCGGTGTGCACAGTGGCTTAAGGCTTGCCACTGACTGGCGCTGACTGCTAAACTAATTCCCTATCCACATGTGTAATATCAGAGGGAAGGGGTTTATAATGAGTCAGTCACCAGAACCATACATCAGTCACCATTCACACATAGCAAGTATAGTCTATACTAGCGCATGGCCGAACGGTCATGCGCTCTTTTTATAGTCGTGCGGGACCTTCCAGATCTCCGAGATGGACCAATGAGATCTGGAGCAGGACCTGGGCACATGACTCCCGATCTCCAATGGGAGATCGTCTCGTGAGCATGCCTAGTAGGAGCACAGAGGGACTTAGTCTCTCGAGCGGTCTGCTGCAAAGTAATCTTCTCTGCAGTAGATAGACAGCAGGAGACCGTGGAATGTGAGGTTCTGGATTCCTGCAGAGCAGACGCAGAAACCTGACGCCTAACATTACCCCCCCTCCTAGGGCCCCCTCCTCTCTGAGCCTTCCAATCCACCACCCTGTGCCCATCAGAGGCATAGGCCTCAGACTCGTCCGGAGGCAAGTCTGATGTCCCGGTAGGTGACACGGAAAACCGGGACACGTGGAAGGTATCAGAGGCGGCAAGATCGCCACGTTTAAGAAGGGACACATGGGAGACAACGGGCGCCGCAAAACCGCCTGGAGCATAGGTTGAAATGGAACGCCGCGGTGTGACGGCGGACGTCTCCACTCTCTGCTTAAGGAGGCTAACCTGAGCACATGAGGCGCATGCCTTAATATATTTTTTAATGTCCTGAGCCCTGTGCGGCCACCAATACGACCCCGCCAGGAGTTTTGTGGTCTGCATGTAGCCACAGTGACCACCTGCCCTGGAAGCGTGTGCCCACCTGAGAACCTTCGGCCAAAGGCGAGGGGGGACAAAGGTCTTGCCGGCGGCACAGAGTGCGGGACACTGTTGTCCTGAGAAACAGCGGTTTGACAATGGTAACCGCAAATGAAGTTTTGCACCAGACGCGCCTCGAGAACGGCACGAGACACCTCCATGGGCTCTGGGAGTGGAGTCTCTGGCTCGGGTGGTTCCAGAGGCTCAAAAAAGTTGGGAGCCGAGGTAACCTTCCGTTTGGATTGAGCATGCTCCAGACCGCGCTCCGAAAAAGATCAATGCGGGTGGAAATGGCAATCAGCTCTTCCAAACTTGCAGGAACCTCTCTGGTAAAGAGAGCATCCTTAACATGCTCCGCCATACCTCTCCAAAACACAGGGATGAGGGCTTTATCAGACCACTCCAGCTCAGAAGCCAGTGTCCGAAAACGAACGGCATACTGACTAACCGAAAGGGATCCCTGAGTCACAGCGAGTAGCTGAAGAGAGGTGTCGTGCGTGACCCGTGGTCCCAGGAAGACCTGCTTAATAGCTGTTAGAAACTGAGCAGCGGTCCGAACCTCTGGGTCACCACGCTCCCATAGTGGCGTAGCACACTCCAACGCCTTGCCTGACAGAAGGGAAACAATAAACCCCACCTTGGCCCGTTCCATAGGGAATCACGCAGCCAGTAACTCCAGCTGGATAGAGCACTGGCTGATGAAACCCCTACAGGAGGCGCCATCGCCAGAAAATTCATCGGGCAACGGGAGGCTAGTAACTGTCGGCGCGTGGGAGGACGTGGACATACGTGAAACCGCCTCTGCGATCTCCTGTACAGCAGCCTCCAAAGACTTCGCCGCTGCGATAACGCTCTCAAGAGTAGCCAACCGGCCCTCTAGCTGGCGAATGTACTGAAGGAGTTGCTGCTGATCTGCCATTACTAGCTAGACCCTGGCGCTAGTATAATGCTAGGAATGGCAGAACGCACTAAATAAAAATAAATAATAAAGTGCGTTCACCACTCGGGGTCCACCGTGCAGTAGGTTTTACACCTCTGCTAGGCAATGAGAGAGGAGCAATATGGCGGTATGATGCGCACAGGTTCAACTTCACCTGGAGTGCACAGAGCGGGCTCTGTTCACACACAGAGGTGCCGCAACAAAAACATACAAAATGCTGAACCTGTTAGAGACACAGGCCTCAGGTAAATGCACACACGGTATCTGGTCACAGGAGCAGGACCCAAGACAGAGGAGCTGCGTCCCTCTAGACCTACCGTGTGTGCGGCGTCGCTTCTGCGAACGCCAAGAAGGGCTGCAACTGCAGCATGGCGTAGGACACTGCCGCTCGATGACAAAGCCAGAAAGCAAGCGCAAAGTTGGACGCTAGCGTAGCGGTGCAGTGTGCACAGGGGCTTAAGCCTTGCCACTGACTGGCGCTGACTGCTAAACTAATTCCCTATCTACATGCATAATATCAGAGGGAAGGGGTTTTATAATGAGTCAGTCACCAGAACCATACATCCGTCACCATTCGCAAATATAGTCTATACTAGCGCATGGCCGAACGGTCATGCACGCTTTTTATAGCCGTGCGGGACCTTCCAGATCTCCGAAATGGACCAATGAGATCTGGAGCAGGACCTGGGCACATGACTCCCGATCTCCAATTGGAGATCGTCTCATGAGCATGCCCAGTAGGAGCACAGAGGAACTTAGTCTCTGGAGCGGTCTGCTGCAAAGTAATCTTCTCTGCAGTAGATAGACAGCAGGAGACCGCGGAATGTGAGGCTCTGGATTCCTGCAGAGCAGACGCAGAAACCTGACGCCTAACACTTCCCTTCCGAACCCCAACGTGTCCCCATACAGTAGTTTTCTCCCACATATGGGGTATCAGCATACTCAGGACAAATTGGACAACAACTTTTGGGGTCCAATTTCTCCTGTTACCCTTGGGAAAGTAAAAAAATTGGGGACTAAAAGATCATGTTTGTGGAAAAAAATGATTTTTATAAATTTCACGCCCGGGCGTTATAAACATCTGTGAAGCCCTTGGGGGTTCAAAATACTCACCACACATCTAGATAAGTTCCTTGGGGGGTCTAGTTTCCAAAATGGTGTCATTTGTGGGGGGTTTCCACTGTTTTGGTACATCAGGGGCTTTCCAAACGCGGCATGGCGTCCAATCCCAATTCCAGCCAAAAAAGTCAAATAGCCCTGCTTCCCTTCCAAGCTCCGCCATGCGCCCAAATAGTCGTTTACACCCACATATGGGGTATCAGCATACTCAGGACAAATTGCACAATAGCTTTTAGGGTCCTGTCACCCTTGGGAAAATAAAAATTGGGGTGGAAAAATAATTTTTTTGGAAAAAATATGATTTTTTAATTGTACGGCTGTACGTTATAAACTTCTGTGAAGCCCTTGTGGGTTCAAAGTTCTCAACACATATCTAGATAAGTTCCTTGGGGGGTCTAGTTTCCAAAATGGGGTCACTTGTGGGGGTTTCCACTGTTTAGGTACATCAGGGGCTCTCCAAACGTGACATGGCGTCCCATCTGAATTCCAGGCAATTTTGCATTGAAAAAGTCAAACAACGCTCCTTCCCTTCTGAGCTCTGCCATGCGCCGAAACAGTGGTTCCCCCCACATATCAGGTATCAGCGTACTCAGGACAAATAGCACAATAACTTTTGCAGTCCAATTTCTCCTGTTAACCTTGGTAAAATAAAAAAATTGAACCTCAAGTATTTTTTTTGTGAAAAAAAAGTTAAATGTTCATTTTTTTTTAAATATTCAAAAAATTCCTGCTGTGATCAGCAATCTGTCACAGGCACTACACAGGCTTCCTCCTTGCCTGCACTTTGCAGGCATGAGGAAGCCAGCTTCCTGCAGGCCCCTGAAGGTCCCCTTTCCATCTTGGATTCGGGGATCTGCAGGGATGGAGCCCCCAGCAGCAGCGCTGCACATTGCGCTGCTGTGGGGGGCTCAGGGAAGCACGGAGGGAGCCCCATCCCTGCCGATGCTTCCCTTTAACCCCCAGTACACCGCAAAGGTGTTTGATCGTGGTGTCCAAGGGGTTAACGTGTCGGGGTGGTCGATGACCACCCCTGACAGATTGTGCCGGGTGTCAGCTGTGATAATCAGCTGACACCAGGCCGCGATCAGCGGCGCTCACCACGTGGGCGCCGCTGATCACTGTGACATACTGTCCCATCCCTGGGAATTAAGTCCCAGGGCACATGGACGGGATAGTACGTCACATGGCAGTAAGGGGTTAAATAAAGTTAATACTTTCCATAAAAACTCGTATATGGTAAAGTGGGAAGCAGAACTAAATATTTCTATTAACCACGAACAATGGGATAACGCTTTCTATGATCCTTCACGAGACTTACTATAAAACCCTAGTTAGATGGTATTACAGCCCATCTCACCTAGCTCATATTGACCAAAAGAACTCACCCTTATGTTGGAGGAATTGCGGACTACACGGTAATCTTCTCCATATTTTTTTGAGTTGCCCTAAAGTTAAAAGCCTGTGGAAACAGGTATCGATATATGTTGACTCCCTTCTCAAGAGGCATTACCCGTTAACTCCAAAGGCCGCTTTTCTCTCTATTGACCTTGAAGAGTTCGACCCTTCGATAAGGTTTGTTATAATACATATTTTCCTGGTGGTTAGGAATTCCCTGACTTTGTACTGGAAAAGAGTGGATGTGCCAAAGCTTTCAGATATTTTGGAGAAAATCTCTGCACTACTCTTTGGCGCTACACTTCGCTATTATTAAAAATAACTTAAAGAAACACACAAAGAAATGGGACAAATGGAAATCAATTCCTGTTACAGCTTAAACCAAAGATATACTTTATTGTTCAAATAATAAACAACACCTGTGCTACGGTACGGCTGATGGAATACTCCCACAGATCTGGTCAACACACAACCCTTTTTTTTTTTTTACTATACTGGTCATTAAGTGCCTACAGTTTTTTTATGATATAAACTTAAGTTAGATACAGTTTATACAGTTTACATCTGCATTAATTTCATATGCAAAGCTATGGAAATGTATATTTGGAGTTTTTTAGCTTTTATTGTCACCCCATTTCCCTTCCCTTCTCTTTCCTCCCCCTCTCCTAATTGTACCCCCCTCCCCCTTTTCCTAAAACCTTACATTTCCCTCCTCAATCCTCCCCTTATTAAAACTTCAAAATCAATAAAAACAGTTAAATACATGTAAGTGAATTGATCCCAGTTCTTGAAACCGATGAGTTTCTTCAAGGTGGGACCTCCACCAGACACTATAAATAGGCGAGAAGTGTCAATTTTGGGACACCCTTGTTAAAGGTGCAATGAGCAGGTCAATATAATGGTCATTCAAGATTTAGAATTCATTCTTTGATAGGGTTACCTTTATAACAGTATGGGTTTGTAAGAATGTTTTCCATATATTAAGATCGGTAGGTTATGGAAGGATGACGTATAACTGAGCTCTGACCCTTGAGGATGTTTGAGCTTAATCATTATTGTTCATGGCTTACAAGGATAAAAAACCAACAGAGATGTTATGCTTACATTCAAATCAGGTTCATTTACTTCAAAGAATATGACATTACCACTATACCGTTTTAATGAACATATCTTGTCTACATGACATGAAATATTTTATCAGAAATGAATAATAATAAGGGATTATAAATCACTTGGGACGAGGTGAATTAATCAGACTGTCATTACCTGTTTGACTACAGACAGAGCTTTATAAACAATGATTTCAGCTAAGAAAACAAAGTTTCTTTACAGTTAAATAGGATTTAGAAAGGTATTTTTAAAAGTTGATTCCTTTTCCTTTTTTGCTGGAAGTTTTAAGTAGATCAGTCAAAAGAACTTCAACACCAAGAAACACACAAAAATAAGAAACAGGAATCATTTGCATATTCAGTAGAAACTTTATATAAGAACACTCCGGGGATCAGATCAAACAGGATATTCTTCCAACATGAATTAATTCCCAAATCTCACGTTCAGAAGTTGTTTTCTTTTAAACAAAGGTTCTCACTGTTTTTTTTTTTTCTTTTTTGCTAAAACTCCTTGGTATATGGCACCTCATCAAAAAGACCTCAAGCTCTTGTTTTAATGGATCACTGCAATGTTATTTTTGGGTATCGCTATAAGTCCCTCACTGGGTAATATTAATGTCATGGATTATTCTCCAGGATTTACTGTAATTTAAGTGAACACTGGCTACTAGTCAGCACACAATCGTTAATTCCTAATATTATACTATTAGGCATAAAAAAACCAAGTGTCCACTTTTTGTGGTTAATTAGGAAATTGCCATTTATTGCTTAGTGAGTTCAGTTTAAGGTGTAATTATCGGCAGCACTGTTGCTTTGAAACACTGGGGTCCTTGGTATAAATCCCACCAAGGACAACATCTGCAATAGTTTATATGTTCTCCCCATTTTTTAATAGGGGTTCTCCAGTTACCTTCAGCACTCGAAAGACATAATGATAGGGAATATAGGTTATGAGCCCCAGTGGGGACAGTGTTGACAATGTTTGAAGAATATATTGTTGTTATATAAGCAAACATAAGAAATAAGTAATAAATAATTATGGCACATCCACCATTGATGGATGAAGGTCTCATCCACACCGAATTCCACCATGGGGATCTGTCCTTTGAGTGTGGCCACCTCTCTGCTCATTGTGTGCCTTAATGAGGTGGTCAGCTCATCAAACAGAAGGGGGATTAAGGGACCAGCGATGGGACCTGTATCTATAAAACTTTTAGACCATGTGCCCTGTATACACTGGAAATGTCTAATGCAAGCCGACATGCCATCAATTGACTTTACAACAACTGATATGACATTCACCTAACTCCAAGTACAGAAAATGTTGTGAGTTATGAGTCCATCAATCACTAGGAAAACCTATTTTTGACATGTTTGAGCTTTAGATTGTAAAAAGTCATCTTTGTTCAAACAATATGTGAATTGAGCCCTACCCAATAAGTTGTGGGAGAAACTGTGGGTAAAATGCTCAACACTTTATTGCTAAAGGAGGTGAGCCGCTTTGAGAGTCTGTCTGACATTGACTTGTTCTTCTCTCCTTTTTAAAATAAACGTGTAAGCTTATGGAGTCCAAAGTGACAACTGTCATAATGAAAGATGTCCAATGTGTATCACCAGTTATAGCTATAAGTTGGTGGAATAAGCAACTCCACCTCCGCTTGGGGCCAAGTAACCCTACATTACAAAAACAAAACAATAAATGAGCCTTTGGAAGACGCTTAATATAATATCAAAATTCTAGATATAGTTATCTTATCAAACAAATGAAAATTTCATCTTTATTTTAAATATACACCCAACATTGCTCTTTATGAATTCAGCACCTCTTTATTAAGACTGGTGAAGCACGAGCGCCATGAATTGGCCCAATTGTGTACAGCAGCATTTGTAAAAATATTTTGCCCTAAGTCCCTCAAGCTTCTAGTGATGATTTTATGATCACATCATACTGTTACTACATGTTCTGATCTATAATAATTTATCAGAATGCATCAGAAGATGCTGCTAATGTCGAACAGTGTCCAAGAAGTAATCAGCATACTAAAATTATACTGGAAAAATATATTATTTTCTAAATTTAGTGCTTACTCTACAAAACAAGAGTTCAATGTATCAGTCTTCGCTTATTTAAATGTTCATTGATTTTCAATTTTCATGATTCCTTTATGAGCAGATACTAAGTCTATAGAATAGGTGATAGCTGTCAGATTTCTGGTCATCCCATCCCTCATAGATCACAAAAGCCAGGGATCCATGTCCCATGTTTGAATGGAGTGGCAGTCACTTTGTCAGATGTCAAAAGGATAGGTGATAAATTGGTGATAGTTAATAGCTGGTAAGACTTATTCAGACATCTGTGCAAATCGGTCCAAGATTGGACTGCAAAGCTCATACTGGCCACGGGTTTCCAAAAGGTACTGTCACACTTATGACGTGGTCAGGATCGCTGGTACATCACTAAGTGGTCGCTAGTGAGCTGCCACACAGGCAGATCTCACCAGCGACATCGCTGGGGACGGGGTCGCTACTTACCTGTCACACTAGGCGATCCTGCGTCCTCCCGCCCGGCTCCACGCTCGTCGCTCCACAGGAAGCGCCGCAGGAAGCTGACGATGAGAAGTGGTCCTGAACGTTCTCGCGCGATCAGCGATAACTAGCGGGGGAGCGGGTCGTAGGTAAGTATCAGACATAGCGATATCGCTAGCAATATCGCTATAACGTCACAAGTTATAGCGATATTGCCAGCGATATCGCTTAGTGTGACAGTACCTTAACCCAAGCATAAAAATATATGACATTGTCACGCTTGGGTCAGGAGACCCACGGACAGTCTGTGCATTGCAGTCTGATTTCGTAATGATTCACAGGCATGTCTGTCTGAGCCCACTAAAATATTTTAATGGAAAAACCCTCAAAATCAAGAGGAAATAGAATAAATTTTTAGAAATAAACTTTAAACATATGCATTGCAAAACTCTTCAAGGGTCCGTTGCTGATGGATTACTTGAAAATTGCAATTACATGTCTCAGTGAATACATGGATGTTCCCATTTGTACACCACACAATATCATGTAAGTCTCTTCTCCCTTCATTCTGAGCAATGAAATAATCCCAGGCATGTTTCTTGTTTTATATATATATATTTTTTTTTTTTAATTTTCATAAGCATTAAAGGAAGGAACATTGATTGTCATTTACAGAAAACATTCAAATCATGTGTGCTTCATAATGAATGCTAACAGTTCAGAAAACTAATAATTTACATGACAAGAGACAAAATTTATTACATTCTAAATTAACCATGGTTCGTTTTGCTTTAAAATAGACGTTCCATGAAAAAATAAAAAAAATAAAAAGGCTAGGACAAAAAGAAGGCGAAAAGAAAGAAAAAGGACCCTGCAACATGAATTTACTCATAGCAGACTTAAGATAGTAACAAAAGGATAAATGAACCATTTGATACATCACATAACTGTGCTGGAAGCCCCACAGGCAAGTAGAAAGGAATACACTATTTTACATTGAGATTCTAAAAAAAATCATTTTCATTTTTCAGAGCAAACATACAGAAGTCATTTTTTATGAAGTTTAGCAGAAGAGTTTTCTGTACAAGAGTTTTCGGGAATCTGGAGATTGTATATCTATACATTTGCAATCCTGAGATGCCAGAGATGTGGTTGACTTCATTCTTCATGAGTTAACATATTGAGGTTCTTTCTGAACATTTCAATTAATTTCAGAATTTTAGCGAGATCTTAAGGACAACTGTAACATCCGTAATTAGGAGACATGGATAGTAGTGGTGTAATACATCTATCCGGGATATCCAAAAATGTGCTGCTTTCCATTTCAAAACAAATGAAACCTAAAACTACATAAATATCTCACTAAGCTACAACGCAAGTAAAATAAGTTATTTTTTGTAAGATTTAAAGGTGCAGATTTTGAAAAACAGAATTATAATTTAGAAAAAAAAACTAATTTTGCGGTATTAGATCGGTCTTTATTTAGTACTAGCTGAAGAGCCCAGCGTTGCCCAGGCATAGTAATTAACTGCCGTCCCGCTCTCTCCCTCCACAGCCCCGCTGTCCACTCACCATCCCGCTCTCTCCCTCTGAAGCCCAGCTCACCACCCGCCATCCAACATTCTCCTTCAGCAGCCCCGCTCTCCATCCACCGTCCCGCTCTCTCCCTCTGCAGCCCCTGTCTCCACTGGCCATCCCGTGCTCTCCATCCACCATCATGCTCTCTCCTTCCACAACCCCACTCTCCAATTGCTGTCCCATATTTTCCCTCCACAGCGCCGAAGTCTCCTTCAGCAGCCCTGTCTCCACTGGCCATCCCGCTCTCTCCTTCTGCAGCCCCACTCTACACTGGCCATCTCGTGCTCTCCACTGGCCATCCCAATGTCCACTCGCCGTCCTGCTCTCTCCCTCTGCAGCTCCTGTCTCCACTGGCCATCCTGCTCTCCCTGTTCTCCATGCACCATCCCGCTCTATCCCATCGTAGCCCCACGCTCCATCCGTGTCCTGCTCACTCCCTCGTAGCTCTGCTCTCCACCCACGTCCCGCACTTTCCCTCTGCAACCCCACTCTCCAGCCATCAGTGGGCAGGGCTATGTGGAGTGGGTGTGGCTTGACACATACACACATACACACCCTCAGCTTATATATATATATATATATATATATATATATATATATATATATATATATATATATATATATATATATATATATATATATATAGATCTTGAAGTCAGTAAAGTAAATGAAACTAGAAAAAAGTAAAATGTAACCTGGGCCTTAGCTTTTGAAAACTTAAGGTATCGATAATTTACACAAAAGTCCATTGACATTTTCTACATTGTAAAAATATGAAGTTCTGAAATGTTTAATATCGTCTTCATGCCGGGTATCATGATAGAAAACAGTTAGGAAACAGTTAATCTCCTTCCAATAGTGATGAATGTTAAATAAGTGCAATCATATTAAAACATGAATTTGCCATATTTGACAAACTTCAAAATAATTTATATTATAGCAAAAACAAAATTAAATAAACTTTCGACATTCTAAGCTTTTTGTTACCTTTTTTCCTAAATACAATCCTATTATATTCAAGTAAGGCAGAAAAATAATGTACAATGGATCCTTTTCATGGGCCAATACATTTCAATGTAATTTATTAAAACATTGAAGAAAAAACCTTCTATACAGAGAACAGGGAATTTTAAAATTGTTTGCACGGGGCTTCCTGTTGTGTAAAGGGGCCTTTACACATAGCGATATCGCTAGCGATATCGCTAAAGCGTCACCGATTTTGTGACGCAGCAGCGATATTGTTAGCGATATTGCTGTCTGATACTTACCTCCGACCGGCTCCCCCCTGTCTGTCGCTGATCGCGCGAGGTCGTGCTGCTCCATTTCTCGTCGGGCACTTCCTGCTGGTGCCGACGAGCAATGCGTGGATGCGGGCGGGAGGACGTCAGGATCGCCGCGTCTGAAAGGTAAGTAACGACCGCTGCTGTGTTGCTATGTCGCTGTGAGATCTGCCTGTTTGGCAGCTCACTAGCGACCATTTAGCGATGCACCAGCGATCCTGACCGGGTCATATCATTGTCGGGATCGCTGGTGCATCGCTAAATGTAAAGGGGCCTTAAGGCTAGAAAAGAAAGAGTTAAAAGCCAGGACACATAAAAAAAGTATTGTATGGAATTTTAGGTTGAGTAAAATTCTTCTTCTGCACCTTTATGCCTTGTTTTGTATATGTATGTATTTATTGTAATGTATGTGTATAGACTACATTCAGTCAAAATTTGGATGTTGAGTTATTAATATATAGAGAAAAATGGATCCAATTCCTAGTATAAAATTTACTACAGGGTGGGCCATTTATATGGAAACACCTAAATAAAATGGGAATGGTTGGTGATATCAACTTCCTGTTTGTGGCACATTAGTATATGGGAGGGGTAAACTTTAAATGATGGGTGTTGACCATGGTGGCCATTTTGAAGTCTGCAATTTTGGATCAACTTTATTTTTTCCAATGGGAAGAGGGTCATGTGACACATCAAACTTCTTGAGAATTTCACAAGAAAAACAATGGTGTGCTTGGTTTTAACATAACTTTATTCTAGAGTAGGAGAAGAGGGTTGCATTGACAATCCAACACAATGGGCAGTACTTTGAACACATTTTATAAGTGGTCATAAACTTGTAAATAGCTCATGAAAGAATAATATTACATTAAAACCAAGCATGCCATTGTTTATCTTGTGACATTCTCAATAAGTTTGATGTGTCACATGACCCTCTTTCCATTGAAAAAAATAAAGTTGGATCCAATATGGCTGACTTCAAAATGGCTGCCATGGTCACAACACATCTTGAAAAGTTTCCCCCTTCCCATATACTATTTTGCCACAAACAGGAAGTTGATATCACCAACCATTCCCATTTTATTTACGTGTATCCATATAAATGGCCCACCCTGTATAATAAAACAGATTACTTATCTGTCATATTATCTATAATAAAAAATATTACTATTGGATTATTTGATCATTTATTTAGTATGTGGTGTCCAGTCTTCAATTACTATTGTTAGGTTCTGTCCACTCTAACATCGTGGCTTCCATTTTCCCAAGATCCATGATGAATGCAATGGATCAATTTTAATATATTCTAATTTTTTTATGATCAGTTCAATTTAGCCTTCACAATCCTGTTAGGATTAATTTTCTTTTTTCCCCTTCTTTTGTCAAATAGCCATTTTTACTGGACAAAATAGCAAAGTATATTATTATATGCTGCAACGTGAACATAATGGAAAAGGCCTAATGTGAACAGAGCATTAAAGACTAGAGATGAGTGAACCCGGACGTAAAAGTACAGGCTTTTAGCGGATAGTTAGTGCCCTGTTCAAAACATTGAACACGGACTTCTCCCAGAAGTCCATTACAATGTTCAGAGTTCCAGTGGAAGTCCGTTGGAGAGAGAGAAAGATTTTCTAGCTCAAATGTCCGGGTCTCCATTGTTTTAAATGTGGTTCAGGTTCTGGTTCAAGTTCAGGTACAGTTCTAGTACCCGAACCTAACTTTGGAATAAAGTTTGGATTGTGTACCATAGCACGAATTTCCACGAGTCAGCTCATCCCTCTTTATAGATTCATGGTGTTTCCTTTGTATAATCCATTGTTGGAAATCAGTTCCCTAGTAAAGCATGTTCTGCTCAATGTGTGTTTCTGTAGGATGCAATGAAGGCACTACAGATTTCTACATCTGCCAAGTGTCATACCTTATGATGACTTACAGATCTCTGGCTTTTTTTACTTTTTATTTTATTAATTACGGTACAGAAAAACACTGCTTGCAAATATTTTTCACATATGTTTATCTCAAGTACGGTTTTCAAGACTCTTTAAATGCTAGGATGACATTTGTGGCCTTCAGAAAGAAGAAAATAGAAGTACAATTTGTTTCTATTAATTTTTTTGGTTATTTCTTTTTAAATATTAATTTAAATGCTATTGTATAGTGTGGTAAAAAGAGTGATAATATGTAAGGACATTTTGTATGGTTTAATAAAGGTGTTTGCCATAGATATGTGAAGAACAGAGACATTTAATCTTGCCAGTAAGCAGAACTATGAGAACTAATGTAGTATGAAATGGTGACAAATGTGTGCTTTGTTGGTATGATTAAGGGAATTTTGTTTAAACTGTAGGAGCCTATACACACTACAATACTACAGTTTCACACAACCCCAGAGTGACGTGAAACTGTAATGTGGCCTCCATAGAAGTCTATAGAGCCATGTTATAACTCTGTATGCACCCGGTTTTAGATGCTCCATGATCCATTGGGCAGAATTATTAGCGTTAGTGAGTGAATGATATGAAATGGTGACATAAATAAAGCACATGAAGTGCCTGCTATGAAGCCTAAGGACTCTTTCACACGTCAATGTAATAGGTTTATAGAAATATATGAAGTTGTCACACTCGGGACGGAAGAGCCGCAGGCACTCCGTACGTTGCGATCTGACTAAATTGCACGGATATGTGAAAGAGCCCTAAGGGATTCTATGTGCCTCCGGACAGTGCACAGGGCTGTGGCATGTACATGAGGCCATAAGAGTAACCCATAGCTGTGAAAATGACCGTAGATCATATTTTTCACCCTGAAATTGCTTGTTTGCAAACAGCTCTGATTCACTTATTAAGGACATCATCATCCTTGCATTTATTATTAATTTTGGTAAAAACCTCATATGGCTTATGGGTACAGTTACACTAGCAATAATAATTCCTGCAGGGATGATTTAGTGCAATTCACTCCATTATTTCAGGCATATGCATATATTTCTACTCTGATAAAGAACTGATCTATTTGTAAAAGAAATCCTTCACAATCCAATGTTATATGTCTGATCCTGGCTTACTTACCAACATTGCTGTTGTCAAATTTGGGTCATTCAAGGTCTGTAAATGCCCCCCCCTTGAAATGCCCCTAAAATAAGGGGGATCACCCACTTGTGTAGCTTTCATAAACCCTTTTGGCTCCACATTTGCTGAAATAGCTTCCAAAAAGTCAGGACAGTCAGACTAATAATCAGGACTGTTGTCAGCTATGTAAGTTACGTACTTAAAGAACGTAAAGGGAATCTATACAAAAGTTTTTGACACCTAATCTGAGAGCATCAAAATTTAGAGACAGAGAACCTGAATTCAGCAAATGGCATTTTACCAAAATGCAGGAAAAAATGCTGGAGCCAGATAAGATTACAGTATACGAATTATTCCTATAAATTACATAATGTATTGGGATTGACAGCCAAAAATAATTTGTACAATTATTTACCTATAAGACTACGTGCACACGCTGCGGAATTGGGTGCGGATTTGGCCGCACGGATTTTGTAAAATCCGCAGGTAAATCCACAGGTCAAAAGACCTGCGGTTTATCTGCGGATTATCCTGCGGTTTGGCCCTGCGGTTTCACCATCTCCACAATGGTGGAGATATGAAACCGCTGCGGAATCCGCAGAAAGAATTGACATGTCAATTCTTTCTGCGGTTTCAAAACTGTGCGGAAAAATCCGCACTGTCTGCACTGCGTTTTTTTATTCCCATAGGGAATAATGGTACTGTACACCGCAGCAAAAACTGCTGCGGATCCGCAGCGGCCAAATCCGCTGTGGATCCGCAGCAGATTCCGCAGCATGTGCACACACCCTAAGAGTTCTCCGTTTTTGAACCTCTCTTTGCTACAAGACTCCTCTAAAAATAAGCTGATGACAGAGAATCCTATAGCTAGGGACCCAGACGATCAACGGGAATCTGCAGGGAGACCTGGCACGTGTTTTGTCCCCCTGCAGCACCCCTACAGGACAGATGACACATTGCATGGTGCATACTAATATTGCCAGGCTGTCTATGATTGTGATGGGTCCTCCAGAACACAAAATACTCTTTATGGTCACTCATTTACCACTCATTCTATTTAGGATGGGACATAAACATTTTTTGGAAACCAGACATTAACACTATCAAATCTGTGCAGAACTATAAATTTAAAATTAATTTGGGGTATAAAATGTTACAGGTTTTTTTTTCATCTTGTTCAAAAACTACTCTAGATATGAAACTTTGAGTGGGCATTCAGCTAAACTACATTAGAAAATTATAGAAGCAGGGCTAAATAATATTAGCTGGATTAAACTGTGCCTCTCTTTCCAATGAACAGGTCATGCCTGTGATGATTCCACATATTATTGCTGTAGTATAATCTCTTTGGTGCTAGAGGCCAAGAACCGATGGACCTGTTCAGTAACAGCAATCACATGAGAGATGAATGTGACAAAAGCCCAGCGTTCTCCAACCTTAATTGCAAATATTGAGCAGTAAGACAAGACATCATTGGACAAAGGCCAGAGGATTTAATTACAGGATATCATTGAAAATATATGCGTTTAAGAGCGATAAATCATGGCTAGGTTTTCTGAAATTCAAAAATGTAACTTTTTACATATTACGTTCCATAGTAAAATAGAGAGCATCTCATAGGTTGCAAATATGCTGACACTTTATAACGGTGTAGATCTGGGCTAACGTTTCCCAGGATTCTGTCCTGGCGGACAAGAAATCTAATTAGTGTTTGGATAACCTTGATTAAATGTCCTTAATGCTACAATACAAAAATATTTACTCACAAAACATTTGCTATTACGCTGTACATCATTATCATGTTTGCATTTTAAGGAAATGAAATTGCAAGTTGGACAAGTTCCAGTGATGTAAAAGTCTATAAAATTTGTGCTTTTATTAAATCCCGGAGCTGTATTATTAGAATGCTACATAAGAAATGAAGCCTAATGTTTTTGCTTCACCTTTTAAAAATATTTAAGGATCATAATTTGCACTGAGATATAAAGCGGCATTCCCAACAAAAGAAGTAAATGCATGTCGGTAGAATATGCCATCACTTCCTGACCAGATGGGTCCTGGTCATGGGATCAGGACGATTCCTAGCTTGGGCCAACATCGTGAAGTGCTGGAATATCCTTGTCATATGCTGTCCTTTCATAAGAAACTGGAACAGGTACCAAACTTCTAGCTATATTCCAGCTTTTCTGGCTTTCCCTAAGGCCTCTTTCACACTTCAGTTTTTTTGCATCAGTTCAAATCCGCCAAAAAGTCATTGAAGCGGATCCGTTGTTAACTGATGTGAACGGATGGCACAGGATCCGTTTTTAGACGGATCCTGAAAATGCGGAAATTTAAAGGAAATGCTGGCCGGGAAGGAGAGAGAGAGAGAGAGAGAGAGAGAGAGAGAGAGAGAGAATTTTTTGTCCGGCACCCAGAAAGAATTTCGGGTTAAATGAGTGTCTGGAGGATCCGCCACAGAAAAAAACGTTACAAGCTCCGTTTTGAAATCTTTGAGGATGGTGACGGACAGCAATTTTTGGCGGATCCTCAAAAAAAACAGATGCAACGGACAGCAATCCGTCACAATCCGCCATTAATGCAAGTCAATGGGGAAAAAAACGGATCCTCAAAAAAAATTTGAGGATCCGTTTTTTTCAAAACCTGGCGGATTGTGACTGATTGTAAAAAACGGAAGTGTGAAAGAGGCCTAAACGAAGTGCAAAATATGGCACCACCAATGTATGTGAACCCAGCCTTGAATAAATTAAATGTTTAAGAATTCATATATGCAAACAGCTAAGGACAACATCTCTACACTGTGGCGTTAAACATATTTTTTTGCATATGTGTCAATGGCAACGATCTCATGTGAATAAAAATCCAATTAATAAAAAACTTTATAGGACAATTTTAATTTAAAACAGTTGTCTGATGCCAAGAATATGTTTTGTGGGGAAAAAAATAACTTACTACTATGCTCTAGTTGGAAAACTTTAGGAATCTACCAATTGCAGATCTGGTTACGTGGTCTCGAAAAATTTACAGTTTTCATGTATGCTGTGATGTGACAACAGACTCAAGTGGCAGGAGCCGCCGTCCCTTCCTTGTGTGTCAGTGGCAAATATTAAGGGACTGTCTGTCTTTCTCAGTTCATCTGCTAAGCCAGTCCCCATCATTGTCACTGCTGATTTGGAGGCAGATCAGGAGATTGGTTTAGCTGATTAACTGATGGAACCCTTTCAGAAGTTCACAACGTAGATGTCAAATAGACAGCAAATAAAATTGGCCGAAGCTTTTTAAAATTAGAGCATATTAGTAGGTTGCTTTATTTTACACCACTGAACATAATTTTAGCATCAAATGACCCATGTAAGGCCAAGTAATGCTACAATAAAAGGGCAGATCTAGAGTTCTTACCCCCTGCAGTATACTACATTAATGTATACATCTATTTCCCATGATGTTGCTTTATGGCTCGGATATGTGCGTGATTACAATAGAACACATGCCATATATAGACCAACACGATAGACAATTGCCTGCCTCTGGGGTCCCAAAAACCAATGCTTAGAAACCATATTTTGTAAGTAGGAGATGGGAACGAGGAGGTAAGAAAACTACACATGCTCTGCTTTTACAATCAAATTTACTGTAAAATGTAAATTCCATGAATATATATATATTAATCATAGACTTTTTTGCATACGTCCTCTTGCAACAAAGGGTGCTTATAGCCATTTTGCTGTTTGATAGGAAACAATTGCTCTTCAAATGCTCCTCACATTGCTCACCACAATGATGGAAGGTTTCCGCCCAAGGACAAGTTCTTATCTAGCCTCGTGGATGGTAAATCCCTATCACTGAGCTACAAACATGGGTTTTATCCTTTCTACAGTTTGTTAGCCATATATTTCTATGCTTACTTTGGTTATTCACATACATAGGTGTCAAGTACAGAGTAAAAAATGTCTGCCTAGAAGAAACTCTATGGATGGAGCCTGCTCTGCAAATCACCCTTGTTGTTTCCAGTTTCTGCAGTATGACAGTTTCGAATGGCGTTTGGCCCCTAAACGTTGACATACAAAAGGATAGGACTTTAATAAAAACAAAAAAAGTTGCAGGAGGATATATAAAAGTTATGACAAAGCTAAGGTCATCTGAAGATACATTTCTACGCTGAGCATTTCATAGCACACTAAAACAATGCATTGGGATAATATGAAGCTTAAAATAAAATGACTAGTTATTATATTCTCAGAAAAATAAAAATTATTTCAAATATTGATTGGTTTAGAACAGGAATACATTGAATTGCATTTTATTCCCCAAAGAGGCTGACAATATAATCCCCTTGCTTCTGATTTGCTAAGCTCAAAGTCTAATCAAGACAGATACAAGTGATTTTTATGAGCTGGGTTTTACGACAGACCAGCCTTTAAGGTATAGTCTGCTCTCTGTAGTCTCCCATCTGTCCTTGCCTGCTTTATAATCCTGTTGAAGGTTGCTACTTCAGACAGTAGAATATAAACCGATAGTAAAGTGGAGAAGAGAGGAAATTAATTCTACTGAGGCCCAAAATATGCTTATGAGTCTGACCTTAATGTGGGTTTTCTGAAACAAAGGAGCTATTTTGTTAATCATTCATTTAATTCAAAAATAAAAAGCGGCAAATATTCTTTACACAAAATTACAAAAGACAGCATACATATCCACAATTTTAACAAGTTGGTACTGTGCATTTACAATTATTGCTGCTGTGTTTTAACCATCTTAAAGCACAATTACGAGCCATTGAATTCAAACAGTGCAAACTATGTATACATGACACCAACCACTCTCCACCAGTTTGTGTTTGCCGGGCACATTCCCCAAGTGCATGCATTGAGCGTGATGCGTATGGAGCCATAATGGGACAATGGTATTTTAGGAGCCTTAGTAATAGGTTAACCCTGAATACAAATGCAGATATCGATCAACTTGCCTGTAGTGACGCAAGATCAGTTTTATGGATCATGGCACAAGAGCAAGTTTCAAACAAGTGAGCCATTCCACCAACATACCAACCATCCAACTAACCATTATTTGTGAGATACCACTTGGAAAACTGCTAAGACTGATTTATAATTGGGGGCATACGAAGACAGAAAAGGGCCCATGTGCAAGAACAATATATGGGTCCTTTGTAGTCCAATACTTCATCATAATTCTCCCCGTGATGTGTCTGTGACAGAATCTGTTGGCTGCTTTGGAGGCGGAATTGGGTCTCCTTACCTCTTGGCCCCTGTGCGACACCAATGGTATGTCCATCCCTGTTTATAGTGTTCACTACCATAAAACGTATCCATGTGCCATCATCCTACAAATAGGACTTCTTAGCAGTGAATTCTCTATTAATCCACTTTCTGTTTAATTGTTGTGATTGGTGAGGCCCAAGTAACCAAACTGAATGAATAATTTGGATGGATATATGGATATATGATATTTCAGACTTGAATGAAATAAACATCAATTACTGTGGAGTAAAAGGTTAAATTATTATTTCAGTTAATTTGAGTAGTATGTCAATGTACTTCAGATTTATTTAGCTAATCACAGCTTGGTATGCATAAGTAGATGGTTTGGAATAGAAACTATTATTTTGCTAATTAGCTGGAGTTTTAATAATTTCTTATCTACTATTGTGTGATGAATGCATTTAATAGTTCTTGTAAGTATGGATTATTTTGGGGTTTAGCTAAAATTGCATGTATCAAAGACAAAATGTCAGATGTTTTAGAGTTTACTTTGCAGAGGAAGGAAAAACATACTGATGACTAATGTTATACTAGTGTATTATATATATGTATATGTAACTAGGAAATCAATGGCGGTGTGTATCTGTCACTGTACAATGTGAATAATGGGTTAATGTTCTTGCTCTACTGTTTACGGCTCGTGTTCTCTATCTTATCATATGGCTGTATTCACATTTCTTTGTAGATTCCAGTAAGAACACAGGAATATGTCACAAAATACTGGGCTTCTTTCTGGTGGAATGAGAGCTGATATAACAAATTCCACTGATACATTAAAGAGGCTGTCCATTACTCGGACAACCCCTTCTCAATCCCCATGCTTCCATCTTGTAAAATTACAGAAATCAGGAAAAAGGTGGGCAGGATGAAGCCAGTGCTGATTGACCTCAGGGATCACATGACATAAAAATGTCACACGGTCCCTGGGAGAGCCAGTGTTGACACAGCTGGCGCTGACACCGGAAGTGAGTATACTATAGGTATATTTTACAAGGGTGAAACATGGGGATTGAGAAAGGATTGACTAAATAGGGGACGACTCCTTTAGAGGTCAATGGGGTTCTTTGGGCAATGTCCCTCATGTAATAGATGTTAATTGTTATAAGCAGAAGAAAGGAATTGCTAAGCACAAGCACATGAATCTATGGCTTTACATCACGTATGCCATGCATGCAGGTCACAGATTAAAAACTGGGGCATATAGGTAATGTAGGTTATTCAGTGCTACAGGTTTAAGTGCTTTTTCACAGAGAGGTTTTCGCATCATATGTGTCATTTTATGTTGGATGCATTTATTACTATTTGAAACTAGCTTAATGCAACTAAAATTTATCTTAAAAAAACAACTGCTTAGGTAACCCTCTAGCATATTTATAGAGAAGGACCACATAGCCATATCTATGGCACAATTCTTACAATGGTTCCACGGAGGTGGTGACATGGTCCTCAAAGTCTGAACATATATGACTGTGTGGTATAATCCAGCATTTTCAATGGATAAACATGTTAGTCATGTATAATATGTTTTAATATATAAATTTTATTAAGAAACGTTCAAAAATGGTAAGCATTTTAGGGTGCCACATAGTGCAAGGAAAATTCAATATTGCTTTAAGAAATGCTAAGAAGATTTCCTATCAGTTTTTTTACGAAAATCAAGGACTTGGTTTCTGAAATCCTTTGACCATGAGGTTATTATTTATTTAGTATCTATTCCTGATTTTTTTTCCAGTTTTCATTTAATAAGACATGGTCATTTGAAGGAAAGTTGCATATGTCCTTAACTCCACTTCTCATTATTTTACAGTAAACATCCCTGAGTGGTCAGCAGTGCAACTTCTGCATTAAGCAGTGATTGTCATCATGAAGAATAAATGTTACCAAGATTAAGGAAGTTCAATCGGAAATTGATAATTCCTTCATCTTTAATAACAAGCAACCCCTTAGCCATAATGTTATTTAATGTGCCGAAAAGATATTACAATGTTTGTCATTTTATCAAGTTTCGGTTGTGCTTTTGTCAAAAAAAAAGTGCTTCTCTTTAGCTACATTAGTTAATGTGTTTATTAAAATAGGATCAACTAATTTACTTAATGTATAAATTTATGAGAAAAAAATCATTTTTGAAAATGTTTATGTATATTATATAAAATGCTTAGAATTTTTGATTATGTATATATCTTGTGCTATTTTGGCTGCAAGAATTTTCCACATTATTGTTTTTTTCCCAGAATATAACAGAGACCAAAATAATGCTACAGTCAGTATCTCAAAGGGCGAATAACGACATACTATATCATTAAAGCTTCTAGAAAAATCTTAAAGTCTATCTTAAACTATAGATGACTGAAAAGTATTAAACAAATTGTTTAATTGGCCGCTGTTCTATTACCCTAGTGTTCTAGCAATCTACAAAGTAATCTACCATTGACAGAGAATATGACCCTCGGAAGTCATTCTTGAAACAAAAGACTCGCAGACGTGACATTTACTCTAAATAGGATTAGGCCCTTGTCGTTCATGAAGACATTGTGTACATCTGTCTACAGAATCCCTAGTATGTCATCTATTTCCATGGAATTATCAAACTGAATAGCCATTAGACATTGGATGAAAAACTTTTGCCAGATTGAAGCTCGGTCAATAAATTTGGCTTCTTAGCACGCTCAAGGTAAATTATTGCATGCCTGTAGTACCGTAGATGTCTTTGTACAGAGTTTACTGGAATTAATGGAAACCTCATTTTCCACTTCACAAGTAATATATTTCCTAACACTTACTTTCATATTCTGTTTTTGGTCATTTCAGATATATTATAGAGTAAGAATCGCAGTGACAGACAAATAATATAGACTTTAGAGGGCCAATCCAGTGTCAATTTGGCAATAAGAAATTTCAAGCCACTTACTTGGCCTCTGGGATATGCTCAGCTCTAAACTTTAGGTAAAGTTGTACTTTACAGGGACTGTGCAGATATTGGTAGACTGGGAAAGCAGTTTAACAACATACGGTAGTTGGCTGTTTTTGTGGTTATTTTATGGAATATTGAGTTCAGTAATAAAATTATAGAATTTCGAAAATATATGTGAGGACTGTGACCATTACGTAGATCTAGGTATCACCATGTTCTGGCTGGTGAAGCTCCAGAAGACTAAATGTTGTGAAACTCTAAGTTAAAAAAAAATATCCATCTGTGGAATTGCTGTTTTGAGTAACCATCTTGTGGATTGCTCTATTTCTCACAAGAGAGTCTGGAAAAGAAAGTGTAGAAGAGTTGGTCTTACCATTTGCAGTCCATGTTTTATCAATGTTTTTTGTGTGGCTCTATGGCATGTTATCCAATATAGAAATTATGAATATAATTTTCCTTTGCTTTTATACGTTTTTAACTATTTTCATGGAAGGTCACTGAACGATAAAGGTATGAAAGGTACAAAATGACTATGTTTAATAGAGGACTCTAGTAAAGCTGCACATTTCTAGTAACTTGTATATTTATTGCTCTAAGTGCTACATATTATTAGACAAGATACAGTACTGTGTAGCTGACATGTGTGTCATACTGCTTATTTTACTTAATATAATTAAAAGAAAGCAGGAACTAATGTAGTTTGGGGGAACTTGTCACTTGTTTAAGGCCATCAGAATAATTACTTTGCTGGGTAGGGTAGTAAAAGACAAGTTGAGCCATTATGCCATTACTGGCAGCAAGTGGATATTCCATTGCTAAGAAAATCTTTTTTTACTGCTATAAATGTAGCTGTAAGAACCCCAAGGATGGGCAATTAGCAACCACGGCCCTGATTCACTGCATTATTCCCTGCATAGTGTCATCAACATGGATTTGCCTGCCTAGTGTCATCAACATAGATGTTCTTGCCTAGTGTCATCAACATGGACTTGCCTGCCTAGTGTCATTAACATGGCTTTGCCTGCCCAATGTCATCAACATGGACTTGAATGCCTAGAGTCATCAACATGGACTTGTCTGCTTATTGTCATCAACATGGACTTGCCTGCCTAGCATCATCAACATGGACTTGCCAGCTGCGTCACCAACATGGACTTGCCAGCTTAGGTGTCATCAACATGGACTTGCCAGCTTAGGTGTCATCAACATGGACTTACCTGCCTAGTGTCATTAACATGAACGTTTTGATGTCTATTCAGAGCTACTCAAAACAAAGACATGGAAGGCTAAAAAGAAGTCAATCAAGCTCTTGGAGGTAACACTAGGTGAGGAGTATTGCCGAGAATCAATGCAGTAGCCGGGAATTGGCACAAGCTCATGGACTTACAGGCTCATTTATAGAAACATTCAAAGGTGCTTTTCTAAGGAATGGGATATTTATAGTATATGTGGCTAGATAGGTATATGTAAATTTGTCCTTTCATGTAATTAATTTACTAACTCCTAAGCTCCTGCCATGTTCCTTTTGAAATGACGAGAGGGTTCAAAGGTCTATCATGTCCATTACTCACATGGTGTTGCCAGTACACATACTTAAGTAGTGGAAACACCAATGCAAAGGTATGAAAATTGTATGTCAGCTGGATTCTACATTCTTATGACTTTGAGTTTACAACTGTATGAGCGGATTTTATCTAACACGGGCTCAAGTATCTCCAGTTTTCAGGATTCAAGCTACTAATGCAATTATTCTGTTTGCATGTGTTCAAAAACAGCTGTATATCTGAAGTACAAAGGTACATACTATGAACAATTCAGTAAAAAATATACAGTATATTTTCCTTAAAACTATATCTTGTCCTTTTATCATTTACAAGAGCCTGTTCCGGCCTTTCAACGTCATCACTTGTAGAAGGATATTTGTTTCTGGATGGTAGAGTTGTGTCATTTTCAACCATTACACACCTGGCATGCTTTTTACTGTACATAACCCAATGTGACATTTTTACCATTTGGTAAGTATACAATACATTGGCAATTATTGTTCAAACAATGGCTTCTTTGACTGAAACTTGATTGCCCAAACATAAATTAAATACATAAATTCAAAGGGGAAAAACACAACATCATCAAAGAAAGACAGAAAGAAAACTAGCAGAGTGGGAGTGTAAGTACAGGGTTACACCACGGCAAAGGTGCAGTTATCAGTGTATATATATATATAGGCATATATATACATATATATACACCATTACCATCTACACATGCATCTAAAACATAGAAAAAAGTTAAATTCACTTAAATTAGAGATGAAACAGTAATCCAGAAAGAAGAGTTATACTGTAGAAGTATATTCTCATAATGATATCTACAATAAAATTCTATAAATTGTTGTCTTTCAAATTATATATATAAAAAAAAGTAAATACACCCAGTGTTCTATATATTAAGATAAATGCTTCGGCTACCAGAGGTCTTTGCAATACCTTTTTATTTTCTGCAGCAGCCTCTGGCAGCAAAAGTGTTAAACGGTCAGTTCCAAAGGAAAACCAAACAGTTAATTAGAAGAAGAGAAAGAGAGAGCCCCACGCAGAGGTGCATATTTACATTCTTCAAACTGTAGCGGTGAAAAATAATTCTAGTAAGTGCAGGACATTCCTAGTGCTGCTGTAGTGATGTTTGCTTTTTTGTTTCTTTTGTGGTTTTCATCAGTCCTTTTGAGCACATTTCTTTTGTCTTAGTAGTGATGCATTCCATAGCTAAGTGAAAAATCCCACTGTCTTCACTTGCAGCCAGTGCTTGAGTCAGGATTAAATAGCTCCTTGTACAACGGAGGGAATAGAGTATTCACGATCTCTGGGTGAGACTGCTTAAATACCTGCAGCTTCTCTCCATGTAAGTTGCAAAGTGCGGTTATGTTTGGTATCTTGGCTATTAACTGTGAAGAAATGAAAGAGATAGTTTATATATATTCTCAGCGGATTATTCAGGATACCCTCCAAGCATGTGACAACAGGGCTTCTTTATTCAGGAACAATATATGATAAGCTTAACAGATCAGGAATAAATCATTTGTGTGTCTTTATCTGTGCAGCATCTGCAGCAGGCTGCTTCTCATACACAGACACAGGAAATACAGTCACATGCTCTCTCTCTTTGAGCCTCTGGGAGTTTTTTTTTTAAATTTTTAAACAGCATACAAATCTAGCAACTAAACACTAAGACAGGAATGGAATTGTTGCACCAAACATATTCCAACAATATAGCAATCTAAACTTTATCCTAAGGGCGACTACAGATGTAACAGTTTCTAACCTGAAGCACATACTAGATGCAGCAAGATATCGTGATGTGTAGCAATAACTCATTGCCTAACCTCATGATGAACTAACTCTCTAATATCAAGATTCTAAATCAACAGAACAGGACTATTCGAGGCAACCTTTTCAGATGGGAACCTACACTAACAGACTTGTTAGTGCCCACAGAGTGCAAGTTCATAAATTTGTATGCTATAACAATGTGGTCACTGCAATCTGCAACAGTACATTTGGGGAGTGAAACTAGAAAAACTTAAATATCTGTAAAGATACATTTACACTGCTTGATCATTGGGACCTGGCACACTCGTTTCCCAATCATTTTTCATTGTAAATAGACTGCGGAACACTCAATGAATGAGCATAATTCTCATTCAATGAGTGAATTGATCTTTTGGCTGGCTTAAAAGATTATTTAACTTGGTAGCACATCGTCATGTGAAAACAGGACCTGTGCTGCTGAGATCAATGGCAGCCTATTTGCACAGAATAATATTTTACTGTGTGCATACACTGGATCAAATAAGTATTGAACACGTCACCAATTTTCTAAGTAAATAGATTTCTAAAGGTGCTATTGACATGAAATTTTCACAAGCTATTGGTAACAACCCATCCAATCCACACAGGCAAATAAATCAAACCATAGATGTCCATAAATTAAGATATGTGTAATAATGAGAACTTATACAGGAAAAAGTATTGAGCACGCTTGGTGAAATGTAAGTGATGCTTTGTACAAAAGCCTTTGCTGGTGATGACAGCTTCAAGACGCCTCCTGTTTGGAGAAACTAGTCACATGTGTTATGATTGAGTCACCATAGGAGGCAAAAACAGAAATGCTAGCTAAGTCCAGAAAACCAGAGAAGTTGGCAACTATCAGATTGCAGACCCCTGAACCTATCAACACAACTAGCAGTAGCCGTGTGGGGTTCCTACGATGACCTAGACCCCTCGATCACAGCCGGAGAGATACATAGGCCTAAAGAAGGAAAGGGGAAATCTAACTGCCCCAGAGCAGACCCCAAAGCAATGGGCAGCCCCCCACATATAATGATGGTGAAGCAAGATGAAAACACTTACACAGACAGAAAGACAGGCTGAGCAAAGACGGGGCCCAAAAACTACCTAGATAGGAACGGATAGGAAGGCTGCTGTCTGCAATCTGCCAAAACCCTATCAGATACAAAAGCCAATAAGCTGATATAAAAATGGCCCTGAAGCAACTAAGCTTCAAAAACTAAATCAGCACTCAGGTACTTTCAGAAGACAGAGCTAACGGAACACTGCACACTCCAGCAGGGCAGCAGGGAGTGGCAGAATCCAAAAAGCAAGAAAAACAAAAACAAATCTTAAATGCAAAAAGGCAAAACAGAAAACTTAGCTTTAGGAGAGCAGGAATCAGACTGGTGTCCAAGAGTCCACAGAGAAATCACCCGCAGGGCAGAAAGGGCGTAGGCTGCCTTAAATCCAGTCAGTGACTCCACTCAGCCAATCGTCTTCATTAGTCCCAGGTGCCTGATAATCAGGCTCACTACCTTCCTTCACTAGAATAGGGAGTTCACCAGGCCTCAGTGACGGAGGGAAAAATGAACTCACAACACACATGCATTGCTTAGATGTGATTTTGACCTATTCTTCCACACAAACAATCCTCAAATCCTGGAGGTCCCATGGGCTCCTTCTATGAGCCCATACATTTTCGATTGTATTCAGGTCAGGAGAGTGGCTGGGCCATTCTAACAGCTTTATTTTCTTTCACTGAAACCAATTGAGAGTTTCCTTGGCAGTGTGTTTGGGATCATTGCCTTGCGAAAATGTCTATTTTGCTTCATCATCATCATCCTCCTGATAGATGGCAGCAGATTTTAATCAAGAATGTCTTGATTCATTTGTTCATTCAGCTTTCCTTCAATTATAGGAAGTTTGTCAGTACCATATGCTGAAACACAGCCCCACATCATGATGTTCCCATATCCAAACTTCACTGTTGGTATGGTGTTTTTTGGCTGATATGCTGTGCCTTTTGGCCTCCAAACATAGTGTGCATTATGGCATCCAAAGAGTTCAATATGGGTCTCATCTGACCCGACTATATTCTCCCAGTATTTCACAGACTTCAGACTTGTCTAAATGTTGTTGAGCATGAGCATCTCATCAACTTAAAATTACAAACACAACTTACTCAAGAACCACAAGATGTATTTCTTCAACCCAGGTATAATTTTTCATCAGAGTAACATCATTGACCTGCCGATTCCTTTTGTTTGCTTACCAAAATCCTGATGACATGTTCACTTTATACACGCTTGAACATGCTTTTTGTTCAGCAATGGAGTCTTGCATGGAGAGTGTGCATACAGGCCATGGAGGTTGAGGGCAATACTTATAATTGTTTAAAAACAAAACAAAACTATATCTGCTGATTCCAAGTCTTTCTTTAGCTCTCCACAGGTGGCCCTTGGCTCATGGACAACTCTTCTGATACTATTTTTCACTAGCAGGATTGCTTTGTAATTACTGATAGATTTCAGCTGGTGTCATGAGTTTCAATGGCTTTTTGCCGCCTCTCTTTCTTCATGTATTCAATACTTTTTCCCTGTGTCATTTCTCTTTATTACACAACTTAATTTATTGACATTTATGGTTTGATTTTATTGCCTCTGTGGATTGTATCAATTGTTACCAATACCTGGTGTGAATTTCATGTCAAGTCAATAGCACAATTAGAAATATATTTACTTAGAAAATGGTAACATGTTCAATACTTATTTCACCCGCTGTATTAAATGTGGTTGGCTTGTCTGAATCGGCTATTAAACGATTGCCATTTGGAAAATATATATTGATCTTTCAGTTTAAACACACCGAGCATTCTAGGGAGATTCATCTATATATCTTGGCACATAATGTTTTATATATGAATAATATATGAATGAATAATTCTGAATTTTAATACTTAAATATCAAATAATGTGTTTTTACTATTTTTCTAATGTTGTGCACTTCAGCATAAGAATAGGAAGTCTTAACTAGTGTGTATGTGTAATATACTATATAAAGCTATGAGATAAGTGAATCTCTCTCTATATATATATATTGTCATGCCGGCGCCAGCTGTCAGGCCGGTGCTGGCGCCCCCTGTCATGCCGGCGCCGACTGTCAGGACGGTACCGGCGCTTGCTGTCATGCCGGGCCCCGCTTCCCCTGCTGCTGCTCCCAGGGTCTCCCCCCGGATCCCCGCTCACTGCTCCTGCCGCCGCGCTGCGCCCTCAGCCTCCCGGGGGATCCAGCATAATGGTTCTCCTTCCTGTCCTGCTCCTGTTCCGTGCATGCGCCTTAGGCCGCGGCGCGCGATCTTCTCTCCCCTTAACCCCTTCTGCACCTTCCCTGTGGAGTGATCTCCAATCAAGCTCCAGCACAGGGTATATCAGGCGGCTCCTCCTTCATGGAGGCGCCTGATTATCATGTTCATCCTGTATGGTACTCTGGCCCCGTCCTGTTGCCCCTGACTCCAGTCGCTCCTGACTCCAGTCGCTCCTGACTCCAGTCGCTCCTGACTCCAGTTGCCCCTTATCTCAGCTTGGTGTGCCTCCCTGTCTGACTACCCCATCTAGTCCCCTGCACCACCACATCCTTATCCCTTTCCGGCTGCCTGAGCCTCTGCCTTGCTAGCCTCGCCCCCTCAGGCCCGGTTGTGCTCTCTCGTTCACACTTGAGCCATCCCTCTTGGTATCAGCTGTTGTGGTATTGGACTCCCTCTGGCCTGCTCCTAACGGTCCCTGTATAGGGGTCGGCACCACCTGGTCAGCTCGCCCCTGGGAGCTTCGGTACCACGACCCAGAGGGTCCACTCTTGCCACACATCACATATTTTGTGTTATACTGACAGAAACCAGTCCAAGAATCTTAATAGAAGTGCCTTAATTGGAAAATCTGCCCCCATTGAATGCTCTGATAGAATATTGTAGATATCAATGGTGCAAAGGTAAGATGAGGCTGCTCACACTGCTGTCCAAGCAATTTTATCCTAATTTTCTACTGGAGATACCAGGGATGCTTAAGTAAGAAAAGACTGATTACACTGCTGTCTATAATGTATTTCTGGTCTAATTTTGGAGAAACCAGTGATGCTGCTTTAAGAAGAGACCACTCATGCTGCCGTCCACCATATTTTTCTGATTTAATACTGGAGATACCAGAGGTGTTCAGGTAAGAAGAGGCAGCTCACATCACTGTCTACCCTGTTTTTCTGATCTAATGCTGGAGAAACCAGGATGGCTGAGATAAGAAGAGGCTGCTCATCCTGCTGTCAATCCTGTCTTTCTGATTTATTATTGGAGACAATAGAGGTGGTCAGGTAAGTAAGGGCTGCTCACATTGCTAATTGCCCTGTATATCTGATTTTAAAATATAAATACCAGCTGCTGAGGTAAGAAGAGGCTGCTCACTATGCTGTCCATTTAATCTACCTGATCTTTCGCTGGAGGTAAGAAGAGGCTGCTCACTCTGCTGTCCATTCAGTCTACCTGATCTTACACTGGAGGTAAAAAGAGGCTGCCCAGTCTGCTGTCCATTCTGTCTACCTGATCTTACACTGAAGGTAAGAAGAGGCTGCTGTCCATTCTGTCTGCCTGATCTTACACTGGAGGTAAGAGGACACTGCTCAGACTGCTGTCTGCCATGTTTTTCTGATCTATTAATGGAGATACAGTAGGTGCTGAGGTAAGAAGAGGCTGCTCACACTGCTGTCCAGCCTGTCTTTCTAACCTAATACTGGAGATAGCAGGGGTTCTGCTCTGTGACCTGCAAATAGCTTGAGATGACATGGTATAAAGCACACAGGCACCTGTTCTATTAATATCCTTCAACTGGTTTCTTTCAGTGAAACAATAAGTGAATATTTTAATGTTCTATAGTAATTAATTTATTAGACACACCAAGTATGATTGTTCGTTAAAGGCATTTAATAATTTATTTGTAATGACATTTTCATTGTTACCTTGTTTTCTATTACTACAGAACCCCATTAAGGATATCAAACATACAGTATTTAAATCTACAATGCACAAATTGCATATAAAGCAAGACAAAGACTCCAATGGAGGGAGTGAGTTTTGCTATGGATATTGCGGTAAATCCTAATAAGTGATAATCAGGTGAGAGATATGTCATGTAATGTGACAACTGACACCGTGTAAATTATGTCATCAGAATAGCGGATGACAGTTCAAGGAACATTTTATGTAGCACTTTGCTTTCTCACGTGTCCAGTGGTGTAATAGATTTAGCTCTTTTATAAATTGTAATTTGTTTCATTTAACATTTTCAAGCTACACTGATTAAAAGCGTCATTAATAAATTGTGAACCATGTGAGAAAATTCTAACATTGCAAGAAATGCTGTAGACAGGTTCAATGTGTGTAATGAATAGTGATGAGGGAGTATACTTGTTGCTTGGGTTTTCCCGAGCATGCTCGGGTGTCCTCCGAGTATTTTGGCATGCTCGTGATTTAGTTTGTGTTGACGTAGCTGCATGATTCGCGGCTGCTGGACAGGTTGAACACATGTGATTAATGCCTGGTTGTTAAGAAATCCCCACATGTATTCAGGCTGTCTAGCAGCCGCAAATCATGCAAAATACTCGGAGGACACCCGAGCATGCTCGTGAACACCCGAGCAACAAGCATACTCGCTCATTACTATTAATGAAACAAAGATAAATATGTATAATGGAACTACTACAAAAACATGTATAAACAGTGTCTCATACCCCAAGAGCCAGACCAGAATCTACATTTACATACAGTGATTTGAGGGTTTTTACCCCTCATCAGTGCCAACTTGGGGGTATCCTTCAAGAGAAAATTTTACTTTACCTCCTTGATCTCTCATCAAAGGTCTTTTACCCAGCCTACTCTGCACTAATAAGGGAAAAGAACCCTAATATGGCTGTGAGTGAACGGAGATTCTAGTTTGGCTTTATATCCTAAGTTATGAGACAAGGTTCTTTAAAGGGTCGATATTGACTTATAGGATTGCTGCTTCCAACAGGTGGTGCTAGTCTCCGTTCCGCTCATCTGTGAAGAGGCTGTTGGCAAACAGTAGTCTAATCCTGCTGTCATGTTCCATGCTGTCATGATGGTAGGCAACAAGCTGGGGATATGGAAAAGAGCATGTCAACAGGATTTGACTACTAGAGTTGCTTTGTAGTCTATAACCAAGGAAACCTATTGGCCTGCACAGGAGCTCTATGCATAAAATCTAAGGATATTCCGTAAAGGCCTCTTCTTTTTTGTCTCAGCTCTAGAGATGCTTGGTAACAATACAATTGGTTATAATGATGATTCAATTATTAGGTTATTTTTTATGTTAATAAAATAAAAAGTAATAAAAACAAGAAAAATAAAATAAAATAAAAATCAAAGTATTTATCATTGCAGCCACAGAAAACAGCTGAACGGTGGGGTGCCGGGTGTCGGACCCCGACCGATCAGACATTGATGACCTATCCTGAAGATAGGTCACCAGTGCTTAAGTAGTGGACAACCTCTTTAACAAAACCTTTTTTTAAGCACTGTTCTGTGCCATCACACAGCTTACAGTCTCACAAGCCTCATTTTCTAGATACTTGTGGTGTGATTTAAGTTCAGTTTGTCACTGTTATATTTCTACATGAAAATGCACTTGTTAGAACTAGCACATACCTTTGCCAATGTCTCATCATCTAAGTGGTTCTTCTGAATCACATGCTGAAGTGCAAAATAAATTCTCTCTTGAAGCTTTTGAACTTTCCTTGGTTCTAGAAGCCATGGCCGTTCTAAACAGTTAAGAAAGAGATTTACAATTGATTTCTAAGGTCAGTTACCTGCATAGTCTTCTAAAGATGTATTTACCAAAAGTAACATTTGCCCCTCCATTAACCCAGCATTATGTTCATGATCTTCACTGCATAGTGGGAATAAGCGATGTGCTGCTCGGGAGTAAAGAAAATGAGTCACAGCTTCTTTCATCACGGTAGTTTGAATGAAAAGACTTAATTCTTAACTCTGCATTTATATAGCCGTATATAGTTAAAGGGAATCCATCACCAGGTTTTGCTAGCCCATCTGAGAGCAGCATGATGTAGGGACAGGGACCCTGATTCCAGTTATGTGTCACTTACTGGACTGCTTGCTTTACTTTTACTGTTTTATCTGTTACAGATCTACCAGTTCTCTGAATGCTGAGCTCTGTATAACCCCACCCACACCACTGATTGGCAGCTCTCTGGATATACTGTGCATAGGCAGAAAGCTGCCAATCAGTGGTGGGGGCGGGGTTATACATATTTCATGAATATGGAGGACTACTTGTCAGCGGCTTTACTAGTGATTTTGTCATGCTAATAAGACAGTGATTCTATCAAATCTGCAGCAAACAGACCAGTAAGTGATACATTACTTGAATCAGCGTCTCTATGTCTACATTAATGCTGCTCTCAGAGTAGTTGGCAAAAACAAATGGTAACATATTCCCTTTAAGAGACGCATTGGTTTACTGCATGTTCATCATACAAAGAAAACAATCCATACACTTGACACTTGTATGTTCTCATACATTACATATTAAAGTGAAAACTGACTGCAGAGACTCCTTTTAATGGTTTAAACCAGTAGAACATGTCATGTACCACTTGATCAATTTGAGGATCCCTTATATTGTCGATTCTTTCTAAGTTTTATTGCAGAAATGTTTAGCGTCACTCACCCCAGTGATAACATTTGCTATAAAATATACAGTACATATGATGTAAAACCGTGCATTTTACTCAGAAACCCGACACAGTCTGCATACCCTCCAGAGTTTTAGTGCTACTTAAAGGGGTTTTCCAGATTCAACATAAATTTATGCAATCACTTCATTTGGTTGCAGATTGCCTAATCCTAACAGTGTGCAATAAGCCCACTGTCAGGAATCCCCTGTTCTTCCAGCTTGGGCAAGCAGTCAAGTGACCATAAATATGTGATTTGCGTAGATACTGTAACATGCTAGCTTCTCATCCGCTTATCTCAATAAAATATGGTTCTCTCTGTTGCTCATCTGATTTCTAAAAAGAGTATAGTGGCACTCACGGGCCGACTAGCTTCTCATCCACTTCTCTGATTATAGTTGCGTTCATGTTCTGACTAGTTTTTCCTCCATTTCTCTCACTAGAACATTAGGTTTCTCTTCATTTCCCATCCACTTCCCTCAATAGAGATTATATATCATCACCTGCCAGCTAGCTTCTCATCTGCATCTCTCAGTAGAGCCTAATTATGGTCACATGCCGACTAGTTTCTCACCTGCTTCTCTCAACAGAACCTAGTTATGGTCATGAGCCGACTCGTTTTCACTCTGCTTCTCTCAATAGAGCATAGTTATGGTCATGAGCCGACTCGTTTTCACTCTGCTTCTCTCAATAGAGCATAGTTATGGTCATGAGCCGACTCGTTTTCACTCTGCTTCTCTCAATAGAGCATAGTTATGGTCATGAGCTGACTCGTTTTCACTCTGCTTCTCTCAATAGAGCATAGTTATGGTCATGAGCCGACTCGTTTTCACTCTGCTTCTCTCAATAGAGCATAGTTATGGTCATGAGCTGACTCGTTTTCACTCTGCTTCTCTCAATAGAGCATAGTTATGGTCATGAGCTGACTCGTTTTTACTCTGCTTCTCTCAATAGAGCATAGTTATGGTCATGAGCTGACTCGTTTTCACTCTGCTTCTCTCAATAGAGCATAGTTATGGTCATGAGCTGACTCGTTTTCACTCTGCTTCTCTCAATAGAGCATAGTTATGGTCATGAGCTGACTCGTTTTCAATCTGCTTCTCTTAATAGAACATTATGCTCCTCTCCATTTCTCATCCATTTCTATGCTCAATAGAGCATAGTTAGTGTCACGTGTAGACTAGCTTCTCACGAGAACATAGTCGGCAAGACACCACAGGGGTGACAATATAGGCAATTATGACCTCGTTCCAGGTACGGAGTGGGACTGAAATTCAGCCCTGGCATTTGAAAACACACAGGCCCATGCTGTCCCCGTCCCCAAGTACCAGATGGGATATATTACTAATATTACCCTGGATGGAGGAAAGGAAGATTTACTACAAGACCAATATTTCTAATGACTCCCGTGGCCTGCTGGGGTAAGTGACGGAGTCAGTGACTTTATCACAACACTTAACAGTATGGTTGTCTTGAGAACACCAATTCTGTTAAAGTAGCATCCAAGGCAGCCTATGACCTGACAGGCCCTTCTGGCATTTGCCAGAATTGCCAGATGGCCAGTCCGGCCTTGCCTTGTTCTCAACGGCACGTTGAACAGTTGCCTACTCCTCAAACCTCTTGCATGACCACAAAATTTCCAATGCTTGCATTATAGAAAAAAAGCCACAGAACCGAGGCATCAACATACGGTAAGTTTCCCGTACACACTTCCATGTAACATCACTTTTGCAATGTACGTGCGTGTTAGATTTGTTTTCTAGTTCGTTTATATATATATGATAAAGGATTAGGCTTTCGGTAATTAAAACCAGGGCAATAGGCAAAATAAACGTATAGGAAAGACTGGATTAGTGCTCTGACTTCACTTAGATGACACATTCTGGTCTCTCAGAAGGAACATTTTTCAGTCAGCTAAAAGAAAATGCACCGTGACAGTCGGTGGTGAAACAATTTAATCATAAGAATATCCCCAGAAGGATTCTCTTTCACTCCCTGTCTCTAATGCTTTCTCGTTAGCAACAAGGAAAGAGGATTTGATGTAAGAAGACTGAAGACTTAGAACAAATGTATGGACAAAAAGGAGGATGTTTTACTCTGCGGAGAGAACAACTCCTATTGTTCTAAGAGCCTTGGATGCATTTCCAGGACTCGTCTACACAACCGCAAAGCACGAGACCCAAATGGAGGTTATTTTGTATTGTAGATAGTTATAACAATGTATAAACAAGCATCATGGCATAATTCTGTGCTTTTAGTCAATATCTAAAAGCTGGAACAGCTGTGGGGTAGGGGGTTAAAGGGAATCAGTTACCAGGTTTTTGCTACTCCACCTGAGAGCAGCATGATTTAGGGACAGAAACACTGATTCCAGTGATGTGTCGCTTACTTTACTGGGTGTCGCAGTTTTGATTAAAAACTGTTTAATCTGCTGCAGATCTACCAGTTCCCTGAACGTTGAGCTCTGTATAATCCCACCCACACTACTGATTGATATCTTTTAGGTTTTCCTAAACGCATTTAAATGACCGCCGATCAATAAGGGTTTACAATAGGCATTCGTATCAGGCCAACGGTTAGCCCATGTACACAGCTTTTCAAGCTACTTGGTGAATGTAAACGAATTCTCACCCCAAATATTTCACCTAGAATATGGTGCTTGCTATCACTTGAAGATCCCGGGCTTTATTATGATAGAAAGATCAATGATCATATGATCCAGTCCTTCTATTTGAGCCCACACAAGCATTCCATTCACGATGCATTATATTTTGTCACTGACAGTTAAAAATGGTAATTCTTCAGTTCAGTCATTTCTGATATATCTTGGTTTTTACACTGTTCTACATGCTAAGTGATGACAATTATTGACAGCTACAGTGCCCAAAGGTTTTTCCACCCACAGAACCTGAATTTTCTTTAAATTTGCATTGTTGTGGAGTATAACATGACAATAAAATCATTCAGGTTTTATGAAAATCTAGCTGATTATACTTTAGATTTTGTAATGGTTGACAGAAACCTATATACAGAATGAGGTAAAATAGAAAAAATGCATATATATATATATATATATATATATATATATATATATATATATATGGGGAAATAAGTATTTGATCCTTTGCTGATTTTGTAAGTAAGAGTACGAGACATGAACAGTTTATAATTTTAAGGGTAGGTTCATTTAAACATTGAGAGATGGGATATCAAAAAATAAAATCCAGAAAATCACATTGTATAAATTATATAAATGTATTTGTATTTTGCAGTGAGAAATAAGTATTTGATCCCTCTGGCAACTAAGACTTCATACTTGGTAGCAAAACCCTTGTTGGCAAGCACAGCAGTCAGACTTTTTTGCAGTTGATGGTGAGGTTTGCGCACATGTCAGGAGGAATTTTGGTGCAGTCCTCTTTGCAGATCATCTCTAAATCATTAAGATTATGAGGCTGTCGCTTGTCAACTTGGAGCTTCATCTCCCTCCATAAGTTTTCTGTGGGATTAAGGTCTGGAGACAGGCTAGGCCACTCCATGACCCTAATGTGCTTCTTTTTGAGCCACTCCTTTGTTGCCTTGGCTGTATGTTTTGGGTCATTGTCTTGCTGGAAGACCCAGCCACGACCCATTTTTAATGTCCTGGTGGAGGGAAGGAGATTGTCACTCAGGATTTTATGGTACATGGCTCCATCCATTCTCCCATTGATGCGGTGAAGTAGTCCAGTGCCCTTAGCAGAGAAACACCCCCAAAACATAATGTTTGGACAGTGGGGAGGGTGTTCTTTGGGTCACAGGCAGCATTTCTCTTCCTCTAAACACGGCGAGTTGAATTAATGCCAAAGAGCGCAATTTTTGTCTCATCTGACCACAGCACCTTCTCCCAATCACTCACAGAATCATCCAGGCATTCATTGGCAAACTTCAGATGGGCCTGTACATGTGCCTTCTTGAGTAGATGGACCTTGTGGCACTGCAGGATTTTAAACCTTTACGGCGTAATGTGTTACCAATGTTGTTTTTGGTGACTGTGGTCCCGGCTGCCTTGAGATCATTAACAAGTTCCCCCCATGTAGTTTTAGGCTGGTCTCTCAACTTCCTCATGATCAAGGATACCCCACGAGGTGAGATTTTGCATGGTGACCCAGATCGATGTCGATTGACAGTCATTTTGTACTTCTTCCATTTTTTTACTATTGCACCAACAGTTTTACTTATGGTTTTGTAGCCAATTCCAGCTTTGTGCATGTCTATTATCTTGTCCCTGACATCATTAGAAAGCTCTTTGGTCTTGCCCATGTTGTAGAGGTTAGAGTCTGTCTGATTAATTGAGTCTGTGGACAGGAGTCTTTTATAAAGGTGACTATGTAAGACAGCTGACTTTAATGCAGATAACGAGTTGATTAGGAGCATCTAACTGGTCTGTAGGAGTCAGAACTCTTAATGGTTGGTAGGGGATCAAATACTTATTTCTCACTGCAAAATGCGAATACATTTATATAATTTATACAATGTGATTTTCTGGATTTTATTTGTGATATTCTCTCTCTCAATGTTAAAATTAACCTACTCTTAAAATTATAGACTGTTCATGTCTTTTTCAGTGGGAAAACTTAGAAAATCAGCAAGGGACCAAATACTTATTTCCCCAACTGTATATATTGCAGATCCCCAGAAGTTTCAGTTCCACCACTTTCCCAGTCCCCTGATGGTCTCTGTATTTCCTACAAATTTCAATTACTATCAGCCAGTCACATGTACTGACAGCACCTTTACATTCTGTAATGGTTGCCATAACTCCTAGAAATTGCAGAGACGGTACTAGGAAACTTATACTCGGAATGGAGTAAAATAAAAAATACATAAATACATACACCAGCATATATTTTACAGATCCCTAGATGTTTCAGTTCCACCACTTCTTGGGTTCCCTTATGGTCTCTGTACTTCGCACACATGTCAATCACTGGCATCTGCAGTCCCCCACCATTCTCTGTACTTCCTCTTCCATTTAAACTGACCTGTGTAGAAGCCAATCACTGGCTGCAGTGGTTTCTGAATGAAGCAGAAAGCTCAGAAACCGATGGGGCATTGGCAGGGGATTGCTAAGGTGAGCATTATTTCTTTTATTAGTTTTCACTAATCCGACTGGTTTTTTTAATTAAATAAATGCTGAACATCACCATACAAGAGGACGGAAAAGAAAGCCACTGTAAGAACAATATATAGGCCTTTGCAGTCCGATAAGTCATAAGCTCATAATAATGCATAATTCTACTTGCTTTGGAGATGGATGTGGGTCCCCTTATCTCTTTGGCCCCTGTGCAAGTGCCCAGGTTGCACCAATGGTTTGTTGACCCCAAAGCCCAAGCAACTGGAGTATTCCAACTCAGACTGGCTCTATCCTTTACTTTTATTGTGTGAGCATCACCAAACAAGCAAGGAGGATAAGGTTAGTCAGTAATGTTATCCTTCTTTAAAAAGAAGCCAGAATGGAGTGGGTGGTTGTGTAACCGAATGGAGGAAATATTATATATATATATTTATATTACACACACACCAGGATGGGTCCAGGATAAGTGACATATATGCCAGGATGAGGAGCATATATACTAAAATGAGCCCAGGATAGAGGACATATTTACCAGGAAGGAGCCCAATGTGAGGGACAATACTACATAATGGGGGAGGAGGGCAACTCATATGTCCTTATAGGATTTAGGATAACACAAAGGCCCAGACATCTGACCAACATGCGGAGGTGGGGGAGGGCCCAGGTACAAATTATGCACCAGGCTCCATCGGACTCTAGTTACACCACTGATCATGAGGTTGGTGGAACATGACCCAGTAAGGGGGTATCATCCTCCAGATACAATCCGAATAATCTGCGTTTATATATACAAACAAGTACGGTAATACTTTTCCTCTTCATGTATACCCAATAAGTCCTTACTTAAACATTAGAATATGTTCACTTATTGGTTGGTTCTGTTGCTAAATCTAATGGTGTTCATTTGATGAGGTGTATGTTAAGAGTATTCTGGTATATAGAGGGAACTACAGTTCATGTGGATCAGTGAATTAAGACTGGTCATGGACGTCTAAAAATACTAAAATATGCTGTTATGCGAGCCTACAGTCTCTGTTTGACTCAGTCTTTAGGAACTTGTCCCAAAAGGGAAAGGTTAAACCCAGAAAGATAAAAGTAAAGAAAGAATAACCTGAATGTGGTGCAACCAGCAGTTTTGTAGCATAGCTATCACTATGTGTGGACTCTGCTTGGTAGTGGGAACCCCACTGTGACCCACAGAGGTGACACAGCATGTGACTGACCGGTCATGCTGATGTTTAAACTTTCCTATTACTCCCATATGTTATTAGCTAGATTATCATGTTTTTGCCTTAAGGAAACCAGTGGATGCTACTGAGAGTTTAGCATACTTTGATTACGACATAAGCAAGCAATTTTTTGGGTTAAGATCAGAGCGAGTACCTGGTGATATCAGTACAGCCGCAGAAAACAAGGCAATTTCCTCCTCCGTCAGTTGAAGTGAACATAGACTCTTCGCAAAGTCGAATGCTTCATTCACTAAGTCATCCGAACCTGCAGGCCAAGCAAAGCAGAGTGAGAACTAGATGCTAATCAATGTTCTATTCTACTTGGAACGCAGCTTGTAGTCCTGCCAGCGAAACAGGTGCTAGTAGAAAATAGTATTATGGTTAGTTAAAATTTCCGATTTTCAATCAACATCATGTGGAGAGATAGAATAAAAAGGCTAAGTCTAATTGTCTTTTAAAACCCAGTTTATTTTATGTCTGTATTATACTCTTTTAGCAGCGGTAATATTTACTCATGAACGCGTAGCTCTGTTGAGCTGTGCTTTGATTCCAGTGTAATTGGCTGAATAATTGAAATGATAATTAGTATGATAATAATGCATATAGGAACTGTGAAGGCTTTACAAAATCACCTAGTGTAGACCAAAAGTGCATACGCAGGATTGCTCTGAGGATTACCAGTGAAGGCCTGAGGATGACATCTAACGGCTTACAAAAACTATGGGGCATGTTCTCAAATAATATCAATGGCAGTCTGTTATCTGAATTATTTATTCTAGATTTTTTGTAATCTATCATCATCAGCTATACAAAAGTGTTGGAAAAAAAACCCCATAAACAGAATGACATATACTGTATATATATTTAATGTGATCCCCAAATTCCGATAGGTCACACTTGTGACTAGACATTTGACAAATTTATGAGGCTGGTGTCACAAACACATTTGCCCCTGTTCCAGTGCTGCTGATTTGCTCCTAACACTGGCATGGACGGCCAAGTTGACTGACAGTTCAAAGTCAAAAGTGTGACCTGGTTTGATTGCTCAGTTCCAAGTGTCGTTCAGCGGACTAATGAAGGGAAGGATTTGGGTAGTAAATGGGCTCTCACAGTACTTTATGGAAATCCCCCGTGACTGGTCACTTGGACCAACTATGATATAAGTTATGGATACTACCATGCTGCACTTTGACTGATTCTCTGAATTTTCACCTGACTTGTTGACCATTTTCATGAATAAATAATGAATTCCCTCTTTGGTTTGTTATGTGTACTGCCTGAATGCTGTCTGCCTTTGATTCTAATACGCCTCCTATTCTCTGACCTGGTTATCTCTGACTACATCTTTGAATGGATGAATTTTGTTCTTGCCCATGTCTCTCTGGTTTCAACATGGCTTGTTTTTCCCACAGCTGGCTCCACCATTAGCAGTTACTGCATAGACGCATTCTAGGGCCTCTGATCCTACCATAGAGGATAAAGCAAACTTGTTAAGCGATTCATGTTACCCAAAGCTCGGACAGCATGAATCAGTGTCTGCCAGAAATAGCTTTCTTTAAAAAGTCAAAGCATAAAGTTAGACTCTCCCAGCACTTCTCCAGGTGACTGACAAGTCTTCATTGCAACAGACCTGTCAATCACCTGGAGTGGCACTGGGATCTTCTAACTATATTGTATCTGAAGTGGAAGGTTTTGATAGTTTGGGCAACATGAATCATGTGATCGGATCCCTTTAAAGGAAATCAGTCAGCAGGATTTTGCTACCTAATCTGCGAGCTGCCTAGGTAAAGCAAAGCTGAATCACTTAGTTTACTGGGTGCAGCCATTCTGACCCAAACACAGCTTTTAGATTTAGAATGAAGCACAGCTGAGAAAGTTACCTCCGTCCATACCAGGCTTTCTGTGTACAAAGTCCATAGACAGTGAGCTGCTTATCACATGATGGGGCATTAGCGGACTAGTCCGGCAATGTTAATCTATTAGTGATAAATCCTTCACAGTTAGTAAACAGCAGCACATACTTTGACAAGTGACACATCCCTGAATTCTGTGTTTCAGCCTCTATCTCCTGCTGTCTTCAGATTACATAGAAAAAACCTTCTGGTTGATTCCCTTTAAATGTTAAAAACCAGGGAAGCCATGGATTCCGATAAGCAAAGTGGCTTCCGCCTAGCTTGTCCATGGAAGTAACTGACAAGCTAGGAGGAAGCTTGTCCATTTGAAACTGACAAATTAGGCCAGGTGGTACACAAAATGTAGAATAAAGTGGGTATGTGAATAAAGTGCAATCATGGCATGTTATTTGAATCATGCTTACTAAAGCTTGAAATGTTAAGCAAAATGTTGGAAAAGAAGTGTCACATCTGAAACGTATTGTATCTTTAGATACCTATTTTATAATCTAGCAAAATAACATAAATTACAATGATTGCAGACGAAAAGCTTACAAGTCAGATACAAAAGATGCAAATACTTTTTTTTTTACCATTCTGCCCATTTATTTGCAATGATTACTTCATTTTTTTCAGTTATGGTGTAAATATTAAGAAAACATAATGTTACCAATATATAGATATGTACAAATAACCAGTTACCTAATGACTTGAACATCTGCATCCCTCCATATTTTCCTTCAAAAAGAACAGTGTTGTTTAATGGATTGAAGGCACGGCACATTCTTACTAGAACTACTTCCAAACAGCCTGGAAAATGAAAAAACAAAGAAGGTCAAATACATTGGTACCATAATGGGCACCACACCAGGCCTGTCATTCCCTGGATTGTGCATATATGTACCTAAAATATGAGGTTTCTTTATTTACTTCATGTAGCAACCAGTTATATTTCTAATTTAAGAACATACCGTACTTTGAATGACTGAATTATTTTTTTAGAATCTACTCTTACCTATGGAGCAGTGCACATTTTTGTTCTTTGTTTTAATTGATCAGATAGTCTATAACAGACCTTGAATTTTAGATTTATGAATTAGCCAATCATTGTCTGTAAAAGCTGAGTGGGCTGGAGCTTGGTGACCCCTTCACTGAACAACCCTCCATGCGCACCATCCAACTCAAAGAAATCTTGCATCTCAGCCACATGTAAGAGAGTTAGCCGCAGTATCAGATTCAGCCACATACGCAAGAATTGCTTTATTAAAGGGGTTGTCTTGACTTCTTTCTTCAGGATGGCACCGCTCATTTCCTTCATGGCTTCCTACTAACTCTTTAAGGTCAGTGTCACATTAGCTTATCGCATCCGATGCAATTTGCTAATGGCACGCAGTTTAAACTCTGTTGCGAGCATGTGCCAAGGGTCATGCTACTGTGATCCCATCCTCTCGCATGCGATAATCGTATCACAAGTAAGGAGAATTTAATCTCTCCATCTTTTCCATTGCCTTTCTTGGCATATATTAGACTGCACTAGGATGACATCCAAGTGCACGCCAATGTTTTGCATGCACCCATTGACATGATTGGGTACGCGCCGTGTGAGATATCCTGCCATTCGCAGCATTCTGAGATTTTTTTTTTCGTGTCGGCATAAGAAAAAATTCATAGATCTTCTCTGCCTCATTGTATAACACTGGTCAGAGTGCAATGCGAAATCTTCTCTCATTGCACTCCTCCGTATTATACGCCAGTGTGAGAGAGCCCTAAGATTGACAATTCACATTAGTGATTTGGTGGCGACGTCGGTTTGAACGATGTGCTTTTTCATACTGCAAGCAGAGACAGCTTTGCCTCTGGACCATCGTATAAGTTGCAGAAACTGGTAGGATACAATAATCCGGCTAGCATCAGAGCTGCCTTTGCAAGCTGTATAGCAAATAGCTTGCGCGCCTTGCCTAGGAATCTGGCCACCTCAGGTTTGCAATGAGAAGTAAACTATATTAAATGTTCCTATGTTATTGAGAATGGAGAGGATTTTTGAACAAGTGTTCTTAAAAACAATTGGCAATTTTATCAATTTAATAAGTTGAGACAACCACTTTAAATATTACAGTCCTTATAAGGAACATGTATGCGGGAATCAAGGGAGAATGATCGTTTGGGCAACAGCTATTTAATGTGAATGGTGACCTTTAGAGTAATTTTATAAGCTACATGTGTTATCCTTCTCTTGCTACTGTTAATCTATCACCGACAAGAGACCCCTTATCATGCACTCGTATAAATATTCTGATTTGGAACAAACAATGAATATGGAAGTATTATTATTTTGTATAAAAGCCATGCTATGTCCAGCTACAGCTGCAAAAATTATAAATATGAATTACGTCTGAGCGTTGTGCAGTCTGCAATATTAATGTCATATTCAGAAAAACACGACTTATTATTGCAACAAGCTGTTTAACGTTCTCTGGAGATGAGTAGAATATGACCTTTCTCCAAAGAGGCATTTCAGATGATCAGTCCCTTTTGCCTATGTTGCACACAACACAGCATTTTATGAATAATTTCAAAAATTTCATCAAAATTAAACTCTCTATGACTTAACTGCTTGCTATAGCTCAATCTGCAGTAGATCACCACCTCCATGTGCTATTACTACTGTCAGCATTGCCGGGTTCCAAAGGAAAGAAGACTTTGTTGACGTCTACTAGATATCTAGCTTTCTACGACCAAGCGTCTCATTACATACCATAAAAGAGCGCCTTAGTTTACACTAATTAATTGTTCTTATATGTGTAGAGAATGTTAAATACACATATTTCTGCAGCAACAGGCAATCACTATGGGGAGCTAAAGACATAAAATAGTAGGATGTCCAACAAATGTCTAACAAATGACCGGTATATAGCCCAGAGTCATCGGAAATACAAATGAGAAAAAGAGCCCTCTTCTCACCTGATTTAAGTAGCAATATTTGATCATTCTGGCAAAGTTCCATGAAGCCGGTTATTCGCTTTGCAAACTCCACAACGTACTGTATTGCATGGGTGATCTGGATGGCACACTGTTGCCACAAAGCTTCCCTCGACTGCAATACAAACAGGTATTAATTAGATGAGTAAAGTAAGCTCAGATGGGTCTCTGGTTTAGCTGATATAGTTACTTTGTATATTTTTTTTCCAATAACTCATTACAGTGAAAATAAGTCTCCGTAGATAATTGGGTCTCGTCAATGAGAGATGGTATTTCCCCGGACTGCATCTAAGCATTTCATTCAGCCAATCAGTATCCTGCTTCAAACTGATACTCTGTTCCTTGAAAATAAGTCACCATACATAGTTGGGTCATTTCTATGAATTGCGTCTAGGCATTCAATACAGCTGATCAGTACCCAGCTTTTCACTGATGAAGGGCAAAAATCCTGAAACAATGCAATCTACAGATAGGTCGCAGGTAGACTGGTTATTTTACCATTATTTTGCCCATGGAGTCTTGCTTTGAAAATTAGTCTCCATGTATAGTTGGGGCATATCAGTCAGGGCGCCTGTGAGCTGTGCTTAGGCTTTTCATTCAGCTGATCAGTACCCTGATCTGCACTGATAAAGGGCAAAAACTCTGAAATGTTTCAGTCTACAGATAGGTCACTGGTTGGCTGGTATGAGTTGTTTTAACGTAATTTTGAACATAGAATATTTCTTGTCTATATACATAATTGGGTCAGTTCAACGAGGGCGCCTGTGAGCTGTGTTTAGGCTTCGCATTCAGTTGTCTAGTATCCTCTCTCTACTAATGAGGGGCTAAAACCAAAGTGCTGTCTACATAAGGGTCTCTTGTTTTATTGATCTGAGTTTCGTTGCACATTATTTTCACCCACAGGTCTTTAAAATATGTCTCCTTATATAGCAGGGTCTCTTTAATGAGGACCGGTACCCCCTCAGCTGAGTAAACTGTTCTGTTCTGAAAAGAGATACAAAATGACCCCTGTGTACTGGTGTATTTACCACATTTCTGTTATTATTCTAAAAAATAGGTTGCTACCTTTCAAATGATTAGTGCCACATAGGCTCAAGAATGAAAACAAAAACAAAGCAAAAAAACTTAGCTCTTGCTCACCCTTCTGGGATTCAGCACTGCCTCTCACAGCTGATCCTGTCTTTGTTGATCGCCTTACCAATGCAGCAGCTACTCACTGAGCTCAGCGGCTTGTGATATCTACATCGGCAGGGCCTCTGAGCTCAGTGACATCATCTGCAGCGGTGAGAGGCAGAGACCCCAAGAGCATGAGTAATAGCTCATTTTTTTATTGCGTCCCTGAACATAGCGAGGAATAATCTTTGAAATGGGGCAAACACTTTAAGGATAAGAGCAGAAGGGTGCAAAAATGTCCAATATGCAGAATAAAGGGGTCACATTATGTGTACTATTTTCAGATCTTTGATGGTGGCAGGAAGATACTGTATATCTATATGGATAAACAATAGTATATAAAAATATAAGATTTGTCTGGAGGTTTTCTTTATATCAGAATCCCCTCTCTGCCAGGATAAGAGCATGACTTTCTCCTACATGTTTATGAACCTGATTTACTGGACTGTTGTAAACGTGAATAAACTGAGGAGATGGATGCTGGTTAGTCAAATGTACATAGATACAATGTGACATTCTCAGTGGGTTTTGATTCTGAATATTTCTCAGAAAGCCTTATGGGCCTTGATATTTTACAATTGACATAACTGTCAAGAAGAGTGCAACTCACAATGGCAACTTTACTGGTGTCGTGAATTGGACACATTATAGAGCTTTGCAGAAAAGCTGGCAATAGGCACACTTATGTGTATATAGAGAGTGTATGTGTATATATACAGTGGGGAAAAAAAAGTATTTAGTCAGTCAGCAATAGTGCAAGTTCCACCACTTAAAAAGATGAGAGGCGTCTGTAATTTACATCATAGGTAGACCTCAACTATGGGAGACAAACTGAGAAAAAAAAATCCAGAAAATCACATTGTCTGTTTTTTTTCATTTTATTTGCATATTATGGTGGAAAATAAGTATTTGGTCAGAAACAAAATTTCATCTCAATACTTTGGGATATATCCTTTGTTGGCAATGACAGAGGTCAAACGTTTTCTGTAAGTCTTCACAAGGTTGCCACACACTGTTGTTGGTATGTTGGCCCATTCCTCCATGCAGATCTCCTCTAGAGCAGTGATGTTTTTGGCTTTTCGCTTGGCAACACGGACTTTCAACTCCCTCCAAAGGTTTTCTATAGGGTTGAGATCTGGAGACTGGCTAGGCCACTCCAGGACCTTGAAATGCTTCTTACGAAGCCACTCCTTCGTTGCCCTGGCGGTGTGCTTTGGATCATTGTCATGTTGAAAGACCCAGCCACGTTTCATCTTCAATGCCCTTGCTGATGGAAGGAGGTTTGCACTCAAAATCTCACGATACATGGCCCCATTCATTCTTTCATGTACCCGGATCAGTCGTCCTGGCCCCTTTGCAGTGAAACAGCCCCAAAGCATGATGTTTCCACCACCATGCTTTACAGTAGGTATGGTGTTTGATGGATGCAACTCAGTATTCTTTTTCCTCCAAACACGACAAGTTGTGTTTCTACCAAACAGTTCCAGTTTGGTTTCATCAGACCATAGGACATTCTCCCAAAACTCCTCTGGATCATCCAAATGCTCTCTAGCAAACTTCAGACGGGCCCGGACATGTACAGGCTTAAGCAGTGGGACACGTCTGGCACTGCAGGATCTGAGTCCATGGTGGCGTAGTGTGTTACTTATGGTAGGCCTTGTTACATTGGTCCCAGCTCTCTGCAGTTCATTCACTAGGTCCCCCCGCGTGGTTCTGGGATTTTTGTTCACCGTTCTTGTGATCATTCTGACCCCACGGGGTGGGATTTTGCGTGGAGCACCTGATCGAGGGAGATTATCAGTGGTCTTGTATGTCTTCCATTTTCTAATTATTGCTCCCACAGTTGATTTCTTCACTCCAAGCTGGTTGGCTATTGCAGATTCAGTCTTCCCAGCCTGGTGCAGGGCTACAATTTTGTTTCTGGTGTCCTTTGACAGCTCTTTGGTCTTTACCATAGTGGAGTTTGGAGTCAGACTGTTTGAGGGTGTGCACAGGTGTCTTTTTATACTGATAAGTTTAAACAGGTGCCATTACTACAGGTAATGAGTGGAGGAAAGAGGAGACTCTTAAAGAAGAAGTTACAGGTCTGTGAGAGCCAGAAATCTTGATTGCTTGTTTCTGACCAAATACTTATTTTCCACCATAATATGCAAATAAAATGAAAAAAAACAGACAATGTGATTTTCTGGATTTTTTTTTCTCAGTTTGTCTCCCATAGTTGAGGTCTACCTATGATGTAAATTACAGACGCCTCTCATCTTTTTAAGTGGTGGAACTTGCACTATTGCTGACTGACTAAATAAATACTTTTTTCCCCCACTGTATGTATCTGGGAATGACAGTGTTAAATCCCAGCTCTGCAAGCTCTTGATTAGATGTCCCTGCAGGGTTTCTCTAATGGCCCCGTTACACACAACGATGACCCAGCGATCCCACCAACGAACCAACATGGATGGGATCGCTGGGACATCATTAGGCTGATCACTGGTGAGCTGTCACATAGACAGCCCCTCCAGCAATCAGCACCAGCGAGCAAGCTGGTTTCCAATGTAAACAGCGGGTTTCTAAGAGCCGCACGGCTCTTAGATACCAGATGTTTACTTTGGAAACCAGCGTCCAGCGACGCTGATCGCTTGTCTCTCGCTGCCACACGCAGCGATGCGCGCTGGCCAGCGGGAGAGCAGCGATCAAAAAACGGCCCAGGACGATGGAGAGCGATCAGGGGGGCCGGCCGCCTATCCCCGTCACACACAGCGATCTCGCTGGCGAGATCTCTGTGGCGTCACAAAATCAGCGATCTCGCTAGCGATATCACGATTTATGTTTATGAGACTGTTTTTGGTGCCGGAAACCTGTGGAAAGCAATAAAAACCTCATGTGTCTGAACCAAAACTACATTGTTTGTGTGAACGTTGCCTAAGGCTTAGTACCTAATGCCTACCAGAGAGTGAATCCCTAATATATATATATATATATATTTTTTATGTGTCCCACTAGATTTTAGGATATTAATGTTATTTATACCATACCTTGCTCTGGTATATTTTAATTTCTTCATAAGTATGAGTCTGCCAAGCTAATTGATGAAGCTCGTCCACTGTGTACTGACATGTCTCCAAATGGGACTTTATGATATTTTGTGCAACTCGATCTGTGAAAGTGAAAATGATATCATTATACAAATCAACTATACAAATATGTGCAAAAAAAAAATCAGTCATTTTCCTGTGGCAAAAGAAATGAATTATATATCTAAGACTACAGTAACGTGTTCATGACTACCTCTGTGTCATAAACTACTTGTAAAGTTGTATATACACTTTCATAACAGAAGATTATCAATGAAGTTGAGTAACTGGTATGAGTAATTAACCCCTTTACGTCTTATGCCATACATTTTTGTCATCGTTCGAAGAGGAATGTATGAAGCATTCTCAGGAGCTGAGCCTGCTTCATAATATGCAGATGCTGGTTCTATTATATAGCTGGCAAATGCCTGTAATTAAACATTTGGAGCTCTTTCCGATTAACTGCAGTTTAACCACTTAAATGCCGCTGTCAATCTCTGACAGCGGCATATAAATAACATTAGTGTTGGTTTGCAGGGTCACCAGCTTCCATTGGCAATCTGCAACACAATTGCAGGGTAGGTTAATTTTAACATTGAGAGAAAATATCAAAAATAAAAACCAGAAAATCACATCCTCATTATAAGAACTACAGAAAATCCTGATAGTCATTTATATAGTTTCTTGTTTGACCAAAACTAGTAGGTATTTTATTTAGGCATACTCAACTGGCTTACAAAGATTAAAGGCCCTGTTCATCAAGACTGATGATTTTCAAGCAGGTCTTGATGAGGGGTGTGTGGTGGAGTCAGATGCTCCTAACTCACTAAGAGTCCGATACCTATTAATAAATCAGGAGCGTCTGAGAAGTGGCGTTCGTCTACATGCGCCTCGCCACAAATGTTACTCTAGCCAGTGACGGGAGTAAGAATTCTAGCATAAGGTATGCCAAAGTTCACCATGAATTAGATGAGCTGTGGCATCAATGTTTAACCTCAGCTCCACAAACTTTGGCAGAGGTTGGCAAAAGTGGAGTGAGAATGCCAAAAGTTGCAACTTTTCATAGCTTTTTATGCCAGGTTTCTGGTGTTGTAGCTTTGATGTATTTGTGCCTAAAACTCAAATTCCTGCAAGCCTTATTCAGATGAATTGGATATTCACACCATTTTATTACAATCTGAATGCCTTACTTCAGGCTGATACATGCACACTAATTTTGAGGTTGATATATACAGTATGTTATTTTCATGTATGCACATATACATTAAATATTTGTTTTTAGAGATGAGAATACCTGCCGAGATTCGAATTCAGAAAAGCATGTGGATTTTACAGGGAATTTCAATATGCCGTGAAGTTATTCTTTGTGAATTAGATATTACTGATTGTGCTCTGGGGCGTCTGTTAACGTTAACATAATAAATGCAATATGTAACAAAAGGGGAAAAAAATTATACCTTACTGCTCACCAGTCTCACTGTCCATTCCTTGGCGCCTCTTCTTTACTACTTCTCAGCGCTTGCATTACTTACAGCCTTCATCACTCCTGGTCCTGGCTCATGGCTTGATAAGGCCTCTGACAGACTTCACCATGCACTGTGCTGTGAGCCGCAAGATGTGAGTTATGACGTCATGACATTCGCTGCGGCGGCATGGTATACAGTGACGTCAAAGGCCTTGTCCTGCCCAAAGTCCTGGACTGGAGTGAAGTTTCTGAAGAGAATGAGCACAATAGGACAAGGGGAAAAGAAAAGGTCCAAGGATTTGATGGCTCACTGAGGGGTTGGCAGCTGTCCTCCATTTAGGAATCGAAATGCAAATTATTGCAAAACTGAAGAAGAATTCAAGTTCACTCAAACAAATTTGCACACCAATAATATTTTTTATATTGTACATACATTTCTGCAGCTAGTATTGAGTTTGGTGGCCTGTATGAAGCCATCTTTAGTTTGCTTCCAGTAATGGCAGCATTTGGGCTAAAAAAATTGTGGTTGTGATGTCCTCAGCTCCATAATTTAAAAAAAAATCTGGTAAAAGGGTAAGATTATGTACAGACAAAGTATGTGAGGCATTTACACATGATCGGTTTGTCAACCAGAAATTGATTCAGAAGTTTTTTGGGACTTTTTGAAGGTTTTCTTTTCCTAAGGTTTCCTGAAGCACATTACAAGAAAGGACAGGTGCAGGTGCAGGCGCAGGCTGTTGTGACTGCATTGCACAAGCATGACAACCAAATGGAGCTCGTTGGCCTCAATACTTCATTACTGTCTATGGAAATGACAGACCTAGTGTATAGTGCTTGGCTATCTTTATCATTCCCATACAGAAAAGCCACAGCATTTTGACTTGCCCGACTGTACCAACAATGAGCCTTTTTCATACCACAATAATGTGTGTATTAAGAAAATACAAAAAATACAAGTGTCATAAGAAAAATGACATGTAACTAGGCTCGTTAAAGGGTCAACATTGACTTTTAGGATTGCTACCTCCAATAGGTGGCACTAGAGTTCTAGTCCTCTTCCTCTCTGAAGAGACAATTTGCATAATTAAGAAAAATATGTCCACCAACAAATTACTTATTGGCATGAAAAAAAAAAAATTGAAGTTTAACAAAATTGACTAAGATACAGCAGGAATGATAGGCATTGCTTATTCACATTAACAGCGTTTTACATAACATCAAATGAAGCTATTTACAGTATCTGATACTCATAGCAAATGTGATACTCTTCTGGGGGAATGTTTTACCCATTGTCTAGACATGGAAACACATTTTACATTTTAGTACATAACGGCAAATACAACTTATAAGAAGGAAGGCATACATTGAGTGGATTTGGATGCCAAATACTGTAGAATATTCCCATTGACTTAAGTTCTTGTTTTGGCACATTTTCTGCAGTGGAGCCAACCTGTTCTGTTCGTAACAATGCATAGACATTCAGCAAGTTATCCGCTATCTCATGTTTATTGATAAGGATGAAAGAACAGAGATTTGAGCGTACACTGATTTGCAGCAGAAGACCTGGTAAATGAGGTTTCGTTTGTACCTCTTGGATCTCATGGAAATGTTTTGAAAAAGGTGGGGGGAATGAGAATCAAATTCTGTCCTGCTGGCAGACACTCTGTCTACCCCACTAGACTCCATTCATGAGTATACTGTACATGAACACTGATATATGTGACCAGAGGATTAGATGAGCATAGTTTTTAAAGCACGACAGCTGCTTTCAGCCAATATTACTGAACACAAAAGAACTATAGTGCTTAAAAGCATGGCGTCCTTGGGGTATGTGCACACAACATCTTTTACAGGCGGGTCCGCTGAGGAACCTACCTAATAAAGACCTTACGGGGGATATGTTCGTCTTTTAACCACTTCGGGCTTCGAAAGCCATAAAGCGTTTAGAAGAAGTGACCTGACCATTCTTCAGGTGGCTTCTGCTTGGAAGCCGCTCACTATTGAATACATAATGTAAAAAACAATTGCTGCCACAGAAAAATAACAGAAAATATGTCAAAAAAAGCTTCAGGAACAACACTACCATCATCTTCTTCACACAAAAGAAGGAGGGTAAGTTGGTGTCTAAAACAATTTGTGTGCACATGCCTTTAGTCTTTTGAATCCAAAAATGGAAGTAGACTTCATTTCTGAAAAAGCTTGATTTGTAAATCTTCCTCAATGTCCCTTTGTTTTTCTAAGCTTTTGTGTCAAATTCATATACGCTTTTTGCTTTGAGGTAAAAACTGCCTCTAAAAGCAGTTATAGCCAAAAAAAGAAAAGTACCGATCATATGGTCAAAAAGAAAGTCTGGAACATAGGTTGCTGAAGATAAAACACCTTTGTTGAACAGACAAGGCAGATGGTGGCACTACTGAAGAAGTGTGCCAGCACTCGCATATAAAATGTACAAAACGTGATAAAAGACAAGAGTAGGTCTAGGACCGCACAGGTAAAAAACAATGCGTACATCATGTTCAGTGCAAACAACAGTGACACAAAGATGTCATCAGTGTAAGATGTATTATAGCATAATCAGTGGACCCAGCATAGTATGAGTAAGTAAGTGGCAAATATAGTGAAGCCAACAATATGGATATCTACTGCTGAGAAACAAAAACAGTGATGTGAAAATGATAGATCATATGGGTGGCAGGGTACTGGCTTTGAAATTACCAGGAAAAATATGCAATAAATAGTGGATTGGTTTTGGAAAAAATAAGTGTAAGCAAGGGCACACCAAAAAAATGGAAATGGCATACACAGACCATGTACATACCGAGAATATCACTGTTAAACATATGCATGCACTTGTAAAATATATACAGGAAGCAAAATGGGGGAAATACCTGTATGGTTCATTGGACAAGTGTGGCGCACACCCTGACGTCCGTTTCAGAACAAGTCCTTCATCAGGATGTTTTTACAAAAAGGAAAAAGGTCCGGTTTTAAATTTTGAGCACCCTGCATGGCTAGTACCTAGTAGCACCCCATTTTGCAAGCATCAGAGATTGTAAATGCTTTTTGTAGCCAGCCAGCAGTCTTTCACTTCATTTTAGAGGGATTTTCATCCATTCTTCTTGGAAAATTCGTTAAAGGGAATCTGTCACCCATTTTTTGAGATATCATATAATGATATCATTCAATTGTGTGTCACATAAGGATTCTCTTAGTACTTTTGCTTCCCCCTGACAATGCACCTTTCATGCATAAATACCTTTTTTATATCGGTTCAGATGTATGTAAACTGCCACAGTTCGGTCCACTGGGCGGGGCTTATTCAACTGCTCCCCCCTCCCTGTCTTGCATAAAAGCACCAAAACATAAAAAAAGACATAAATGAGGTATCGCTGTAACCGTACTGACCCAAAGAATAAAACTGCCTTATCAATTTTACCACACGCAGAACGGTGTAAACGCACCCCCCAAAAGAAATTCATGAAATGCTGTTTTTTGTTCATTCTGCGCTCCAAAAATTGAAATAAAAAGCGATCAAAAAATGTCATGTGCCCAAAAATGATACCAATAGAAATGTCAACTCGTCCCGCAAAAAATATGACCTCACATGACTTGGTGGGTCAAAATATGGAAAATTTATAGCTCTCAAAATGTGGTGATGCATAAACTATTTTTACAATAAAAAGCATCTTTTAGTGTGTGACAGCTGCCAAATATAAAAACCCACCACAAATAGTAAATCAAACCCCCCTTTATCACCCCCTTAGTTAGGGAAAAGTAATAAAATAGAAAAATGTATTTATTTCCATTTTCCCATTAGGGTTAGGGTTAGGGCTAGGGTTAGAGGTTTGTTGGGGTTAGGCTTGGAATTAGAATTGGGGGGTTTCCACTGTTTTGGCACATCAGGGGCTTTCCAAACGAGACATGGCGTCCGATCTCAATTCCAGCTAAAAAAGTCAAATGGCGCTGCTTCCCTTCCGAGCTCTGCCATGTGCCCAAATAGTGGTTTACCCGCACATATGGGGTATCAGCGTACTCAGGACAAATTGTACAATAACTTTTGGGGTCCTGTTACTCTTGGGAAAATAAAAATTGGGGGTGAAAAGATCATTTTTGTGGAAAATATGATTTTTTAATTGTACGGCTGTACGTTATAAACTTCTGTGAAGCCCTTGGGGGTTCAAAGTGCTCACCACATATCTAGATAAGTTCCTTGGGGGGTCTAGTTTCCAAAATGTGGTCACTTGTGGGGAGTTTCCACTGTTTAGGCACATCAAGACCTCTCCAAATGTGACATGACATCTGAATTCCAGCCAATTTTGCAGTGAAAAAGTCAAACGGCGCTCCTTCCCTTCCAATCTCTGCCATGCACCCAAACAGTGGTTCCCTCTCACATATCAGGTATCAGCGTACTTAGGACAAATTGCAAAACAACTTTTGGGGTCCAATTTCTCCTGTTACCCTTGGTAAAATAAAACAAATTGGATCTGAAGTATTTTTTGTGAAAAAAAGTTAAAATGTTCATTTTTTTTAAACATTCCAAAAATTCCCGTGAAGCACTTAAAGGGTTAAAAAACTTCTTGAATGTGATTTTGAGCACCTTGAGGGGTGCAGTTTTTAGAATGGTGTCTCTTTTGGGTATTTTCTATGATATAGACCCCTCAAAGTGACTTCAAATGTGATGTGGTCCCTAAAAAAAATGGTGCTGTAAAAATTAGAAATCGCTGGTCAAATTTTAACCCTTGTAACTTCCTAACAAAAACAAATTTTGGTTCCCAAATTGTGCTGATGTAAAGTAGACATGTGGGAAATGTTATTTATTAACTATTGTGTGTGACATATTTCTCTGTTTTAAGGGCATGAAAATTGCGAAATTTTCAAAATTTTTGCCAAATTTCCGTTTTTTTTCCACAAATTAACACAAATCATATCAAAGAAATTTTGCCACTATCATGAAGTACAATATGTCTCAAGAAAACATTGTCAGAATCATCAGGATCCATGGAAGCGTTCCAGAGTTACCTCATAAATGGAAAGTGGTCAGAATTGTAAAAATTGGCCTGGTCATTAACATACAAATCACCCTTGGGGGTAAAGGGGTTAACAACTTTCACCAGAATGGATGAACAATAATCTATTTTTATAGTACTTATTTTTGCAAATGAATTTACAAAAAATGTATTGTTTTTGTATAGGAGTGATTTTGGGATCTTTTACTTTTTCATTTTTTTAATTCTTTTTTTTCTTTATTACAATGCTTACTAGTCCCACAAGAAGACATGGGCAGACAAAGGCAGCGACCTCTCACTGTAAAGCTCTTCACATGCCACTGTCATTATTGACAAAGGCATCTGATGGGTTAACTTGCTGGATTGGAGCTAGGTCTGATCCTAGAACTCAGCAGGGGCCCATCTGTGTACAACAGCTCCTGCTGGGAATGGCATTGGCCCAAAAACTGTGTCTATGTCATCCCCAAGCTGTAACTTTATGCCCAATTGAGGGAAATCACATGAAATCTGGATGTGGAGATATGTCAATTTGCGTGAAGGGTTTAATAATTCATAGTTTTTGTTTTTATTTTTCTGCAATCACAGACAATTAATAATCACCATTCTACTACATAATACTATAAAAGCTGTTTACAGGAAACCAGTCATTAGGATTTTATACCCCAAACTAATGGCATGCATGTAAAGGTGCTTTAATGCTGAATAAATCCTTCCCTTTCTTTTAGAAATCCATTTTACTTACTTATTAGAGAAATTTATAGCTAAAATGATAAGCTAATGAATTGCAAGTGCAGTGGGCGGGACCTGCACTTACAGCTTTCCTGCCCTGTCCCACTATTCTCCGCCTACTCACCTGCCTTCTCTCTTTGACGGACAGGTCACTCACGTTTCAGTGACCTGTCAGTCAGAGACAGGAGGCAGACAGCAAGCAAGGAAGATGGCATAGAAGCAAGAAAGCTGTAAAACCAGTGCACACCCACTGAATTGCAATGCATAAGAATATAATTTTAACTATGGATTTCTCTAAAACAGCTACATGGATTTCTACATGCATGCCCTTAGTTTTGTGTTTAAGAATATTATCCACAACCTGGTCCCTTTCTTCTGATTGTCACTGTTGGTCCCAATGAACAGTTAATGGATCTACACCATCAATATGTTCTGATGTTTCCCAATGGAACATTGTAAGAGCTTCTTAAATAAAAAAGACTTGATCATATGGGCTAGTAGGAACATGGTAGACATAAATCAAAGACTTATATTTGTAAAATTCGTAAAAGCTATATAAGACAAATGGTTTTATCATAGATCTTTATGGGCATCAGAAAAATCAACTTACCTATTTCACTCATGCTTATTCCAGGTGCGATCTGTCCATTATTGAAAGAGCTATACATAAATAAGTTTGGTACTGACGTAAGGTCATAAATAGGTTCTTGTTTTATTTGTTTCATTCCAGTTATGTCTATGCCTGACTGGTCCGGGGATGGCTGTGCAGAATCCACACTGTAGTAAGCCTCGGATTTGGGCAGATCAATGACGTGTCCATTGGAGTAAGTGCCTCCGGTCTCATTGTTGAGATTGCTTAGACCATTGCTGATGTTACTGCTATATACTCTGGCTAAGGCCTCTGCCTCTCCACTTTGCTGTTGTCTCTGTTCTTGTAACCGTTGCTGGTGTTTCTGGACTTCAGCATACAGACTATCTCGCTGTTTTTTTGACATTCGCCCAAATTTTACAGCTAGAAAACATAAAAAGGAAAGTAGATGTTACTATAAGAAATCATAAAATTAGGTATGCACTTGGTAACTACCTCAATGAGGCATTTCAAAACCCTATTCTTCATGTCAGTGACGAGTCCAGAAGTTTGACACCAACAATCAGCAAGTTATCAACTGCCTCAGTTGGGAGTATCTCCTTAGTTTCTTTAGTTAAGGGTCCAAAATCTTACTAAGGCCGTGGTCACACTTGCGAGAAACTCGCACGAGTCTCGTGTCTCAATACCCGGCACTGCTGCTGGCACTCGGACCGAAGCAAACAGCTGCATAGAAATACATGCAGCCACACACCCTGATCCCGAGTGCCGGGTATTGAGACGCGAGACTCGTGCGAGTTTCTCGCAAGTGCGATCCCGGCCTAACAAGTCCTCTTTAACCCCTTTAAGGACAAGGGGATTTTTTGTTTTTGCGCTTTTATTTTTTCCTTCTCTTAATCTAAGAGCCATAACTTTTTTATTTTTCCGTCCCCATAGCCGTATGATGGCTTGTTTTTAGCGGGATGAGTTGTACTTTTGAATGACACAATTTGTTTCAACATGTGGTGCACTGGAAAGAGAGAAAAAAATGCCCCAAGTCTGGCAAAATAACAATAAAAGTGCAATTCAGCAATTCTTTTTTATTTTTCTTCTTTACAGCTATAATTTACAGTAAAAATCATCTGTCAGTATGGTTCTTCAGTTTTTGTTTTATTTAAGTGGTGAAAAAAAAATCAGAAAGTTGTAAAAAACTTGCAGTGGCTATTCTGTATTTTGATCTTTTCTCTTGTTACACTGTTTACTGATTGGATTAATTTACTTAATATTTTGACAGATCGGACTTTTACAAACACAGCGATACCGAATATGTGTATTTTTTATTTCTTATTTTTAATGAAGGAAAGGGGGTGATTTGAACTTTTATATATTTTTAATTTTTTCATATTCTTTTAAAACTTTTTTTCTTTTCACAGAATTTGTTGAATCGGCGATCATCTAATTTCTTGTACTATATACAGCAATTTCACAGTATTGCTGTATATAGCAAAAATCATGGTCTCCTATTAATGCCAGCTACAGGCTGGCTTTCACAGGATTACCGTAATGACATGCACGGGGGTCTTCAGCAGATTCCTGGCCATCATAATGTAACATCTACACTAGGCGGCATCATACTGTTGTTGCGGCTCATGCTTGATAGCATCAATCCTATTTTATTCCTGGGACTTGTTAATCTTGTTGATTTGGTCTCTGTCTGCTGTCAGCATCAGTTGGGGCTGTTCTATATCAAGCATTTTGCTCATTCACCACGTGATCGGCAGCCTAATCACATAGCAAGATAATCGTGATATGAGCGTTTTTAACCATGCTTGTTCACAAATATTTTCAAGTGAAAATGCCATTTAAAGGGGATATTTGAGACTTTGTACAAAATAAGTGCCTAAACGCTAAAGGACAGGTAGTGGCACAGACCACTACTGCTGGCGGTTCATCTGCCTCTGCTGACGTCATGTCAACAGAGTGGCAACTTCTTTTCCACTGTGCTCTGTCCATGGAGCGTGAATGCCCACATCATGCTGATTGATCACCTGCTCACCTAGTTAGGCAGCGGGGATCCAGCTGTCAATCAATATGTGACCGCTCTGTGCTGGCAAAGAATGATGTCGGGCACAACTGGCAGTTAGGTATCAACTACCTGCTTGTTAGCGTTTAGGCACATTTTTTTTTTTACAAAGTCCCACATATTCCCTTTATGGATCAAGGAATCTGCAGCAATTTTATCAGAATTGCTCAATTTAAGCTGCTAAATTTGAGTTTTTCACAATCCCATAATAAACATAGGTAAAAAAAAAGGAAAAAATATATACAGTATATATATTATACATACCTAGCCCTCACCTGTCCTGCCTCCTACCCCTGCTCTGGTCCGGTAGCCTTCTTCTGCCTGGATTTCAATGGCATCTTCAAAAATGCCCCAGGTGATGTCATGACTTATGTTGCCCCACAACATCATTATGCAAAGATGCCTTTAGGCTGTGTACTCACGTAAGCGTTTTTTTTCATGTTTTTTAAGCGCTTTTCCCAGCAAAAACGCATACAAAACGCTTACAAGAAGCCTCCCATTCTTTTTAATGAATTCCGCAATTTTTGTGCACATTGATGCGTTTTTTACCATGAAAAAAACGCATTGCGGTAAAAAACGCAGCATGTTCATTAATTTTGCAGAAAAATCTGCATTTCTAACTTTATTCTACGAGCAGGAAGATGCTCCTGTAAAAAATGCATAAAAAAAAAAAATCGTTCAAAAATCGTGCAAAAATCACGCAAAAAAATGCGCGTTTTTCCCGGGAAGGAGTCCGTTTTTTCTGCATACGTGGGTACATAGCCTTAAAGGGACTGCACCCATGACAGGACAAAAGATGTCAGGAGAGTAGTGCGTGTTTGCAGCAGGTAAGGATTCAGCCCCTTCCCAACCATCTTTAATCCATCAAAATGGTGGACTAAAGTAATCAGAAAATTGATTACGGTAAATTGCATTTGCCTCGAACTGATTTGTTCACCTTGTCTCCCATAGATAAGGCTACACTGTGGTCACAGTCCATGTTGGATGAATTCTTTAGTATAACTTTTAAGTGATGTCTAATTCACTCTCTTCTTTCAATTGGACGGCTGGATAACGTAGTGCTCATAGTAATAAATATAATTTGACATAGACAGCATGGTTTGACTAGTGGTCAGACAGGAAGAAAGCAGAACTTATGGTCTAACAGTCCAAATATATTGTTGTGAAAGACATTTTTTAAACCTAGTTGGAAGCAGCTCATGAACACTGTAAAATGGCTATTTTGCTTACGTTAAGTATCCCACTGTTTGCTTGTTTGCACAAATTGTTCTGAAAGCTTCGTCCATGAAGCATTGCGGGAGACGCAGTGATGAGGCAGTGATGTCTGTGGTGAAGAGACTAATTGTTCTTCTAATTCTTTGGCCTGAACAGGGATGTTTCAACACAACAAAGAGCAGAAGAGAGTGCCCTGCTATAAAGAGCTTGTTAAACTCACTCATTGTTCAGCTGCCAAATTCTAACCAGTATCTGATGTAATCAATAGACCAGACATGACAATGGTAACAGTCCTTTATTGAATGCTCCTTAGGGTCTGTCTGGAGCAATTGATCAACTGCTTTCTGTGAAAGAAAACATTTACATAAGATATTCATTTTTAATGGTTTCTTAGAGCTATTCTATTGCTTGGATAACTGTAAAATACATACACTCTAAACAATACAGTACTTAAGTGTTCTCTTTGGTTTCCTTGCACAGAAACAATAATAGAATTATTGGAAAATCAACATTTTTCATCTTATCTTCTCATGCACAAAAATCATAATAATTGGTTGATGTGTTATGTAAAGTCCGTTAAGAATAATAAGTCAAATATTCAATGGAGTCCGTTTTTTTTGCCAGTGCACCCAAATGATTTCCGAAACTCAACATGTCTGATCTTTTCGCCCCTAACATCAAGGGAACAGTCAGTAGGCCCCTCCTAATCAATGAGTGCAGAAGTGGACATCAACGGAAGTGGGCTCTTGCGCACCAACAATATATGGGGTCTTTCCAGTCCTATAGCTCCTGATAATGTGCAATTCTACCTACTGGGGGTGAAAGAGGGCCCTCTTACCTCTTGAGCCCATGTGAGGCTGCACATGTTGTACCAATGGTATGTGCCTACCACTTAATGAATGTTGCTCCCTTAGAAATTGATGGTTTTGATTTACAATAACCTAATGTGCATAGGGCTCATAAGCCTGAACCGTGAGATGGTCCCTAAATGAAATGAAGGGCATTAGGAAGAGAGTGACCTCTGATTTTTGTAGCTAGATTAGTGCAAGATTTTGTCAAGAGATTACAGACAGGATCACAGATAATCTAGAATGATAGTTTAATTTTTTTTGCCAATTTTATAATTTCTAAGTTTATTTTCAGCTATATAAATGCAATTAATGCAAGCTATGTAAATATAGTAATTGCTTTTCCCAATAAACAAGTCCTAATTAAGCCAATACCTCCTAACAACAAAACCAACCAACTTTGGTAAGACTGGCCAACTATCATATGTTTTTGAGGCTCTCAGACCCATAGTTTAAAGTTCATCAGATCAGTCAGCAGGATTTTCCACCCCAAACAATTTGTATGTTCGTGTAGACAAGTCCAGCAATACCTTTACATGACCAGTCTGTTCATCCAGTACTGAGAAATCAATGTTTGAAGTGATATGCAAATGACAATGTAGATCAAAATCCTCTGCCACTCCAGCTCTATTCCCCATACAGGACTATCTCCTCCTGCCTCACTGTTGACTCTTTAGGTGGCGCTAAGCAGGAAATAGAGCTGTAGTGACAAAGACCTCAGATCTAGAGTCTCATTTGCATATTAACAGAGGTACCGAATGACCATTTTAAGGTATTGCTGGAACTGTCTTGAACAACCACATATGCACTGTAGTGTGGCTAATGGTTGCATAGTCGATGGGAGGTATGTCTCGCAGAGATGGCTTGTCTCTGTGATGTAACCCGGAATGTTTTCTCTAGTGCACCTAAGCACTAATAGGTTCATTTATTGCACCTGGGACCGGGTTGTGGGTAGCTATGAGAAATGGGCTGGTCTGGTTACCCACACACCTCAACTCTGTGTGTGGTTAACAGCCTATATAATGAACGCTGTTGTTTGGCACATGGTCTGTAGGTTGGGAGGGAGAATGCCTCGTGTGTGTGTTTGGCTGCAGACTGAGCCTGAATACTATACGCTACCCCAGCCTGTGTGCCCACAGGTTTGGCAGAGCAGAGCCCTGCTTTGGACATTTTGGTATTCTGTTCGCCTGATCTGAAGGCTGTTTATTTTCTGTTTGGCTTCTGGGTTTATGAAGCAATAAACCCACATGAACTTTTAATGGACAAGCCTCCTGTCTTCCTCCTGTTGCACCCAAGTGAGTAAAACCTCTACAGCATATAAATAGTTTTATTGGTGAAATCATGGTCACGGTTTCCTGTTAAGGTTGAAAGGAGACAAGTCCATTTGGTTTAACCAATTAACCTAACAGGGTGATCCCGTGGAAAGCAAAACCGCATGAGCCAGATGCTAATTGCCCCATACTAGGGGAAAAATTCATTCCCTCTCAACTTCACTTATGGCCATTGGACTAGTCACCTGGATCAATGCCCCATCCCAGGATTTAGTCCACATAAACTATAATATCATATTTTTCAAGAAAGGCATTGAAACCCTCCTTATGATTCCAGGGAAAAAGATGAAGCAGGTGTGTTTTATTCAACATACTAGATACCTTTTCTTTTACAGGAGTTAAGCAGATACCAGAGGTATCTGGCAACAATTTTCTCATGTTCCCAATAGAGAAAATACTAATGCTTCCTGCACATGTATGGTGACATTGGGAGGAATAACTGTCAAATTAGCATTTGGTCAACAAATATAGAAAGCACGTTTTTTGGTCTGTAACTTTTCAAGGTTGTAATCGTGGAATCATGAGTTTGGTTTTTGTGGCAGCTTTTAATGCAGTTTTTTCAACTAAAGATGATAAAAGCACAAGATGTTTCCTTCCTGTGCTGTTTTTTGAGTTAAGAATTGTATTTTTTTAGGCATACATATACCGTGTATACTCGAGTATAAGCCAACCCGAGTATAAGCCGACCCCCCTAATTTTGCCACAAAAAAACTGGGAAAACTTATAGACTCGAGTATAAGCCTAGGGTGGAAAATGCAGCTGCTACTGGTGAAATTAAAAAATAAAAATAGATACTAATAAACGTAAAATTAATTGAGACATCAGTAGGTTAAATATTTTTGAATATCCATATTGAATCAGGAGCCCCACATAATGCTCCATGATAGCCCCAAAGAGATGCTCCATACAAAATACACCCCATATAATGCTGCACAAAGGTTAATAATGGCCCCATAAGATTCTCCATAGAATAATATGCCCCATATGCTGCTCCATAAAGGTTATGGCCCCATGAGATGTTCCATAGACTATGCCCCCATATGCTGCCCCCATAAGATGCTCCATAGATTATGCCCCCATATGCTGCCCCCATAAAAAGCTCTATAGATGATGGCCCCATAAGATGTTCCATAGATTATTCCCCCATATGCTGCCCCTATAAGATGCTCCATAGATTATGCCCCCATATGCTGCCCCCATAAGATGCTCCATAGATTATGCCCCCATAAGATGCTCCATAGATTATGCCCCCATATGCTGCCCCCATAAGATGCTCCATAGATTATGCCCCCATATGCTGCCCCCATAAAATGCTCTATAGATTATACCCCCATATGCTGCCCCCATAAAATGCTCCATAGATTATGCCCCCATATGCTGCCCCCATAAAATGCTTCATAGATTATGCCCCCATATGCTGCCCCCCATAAATTGCTCCATAGATTATGCCCCCATATGCTGCCCCATAAGATGCTCCATAGATTATGCCCCCATAAAATGCTCCATAGAGTATGCCCCCCATATGCTGCCACCATAAGATGCTCCATAGATTATGCCCCCATATGCTGCCCCCATAAGATGCTCCATAGATTATGCACCCCTGTGCTGCCCCCATAAAATGCTCCATATATTATGCCCCCATATGCTGCCCCCATAAAATGCTCCATAGATTATGCCCCCATATGCTGCCCCCATAAGATGTTCCATAGATTATGCCCCCATATGCTGCCCCCCATAAATTGCTCCATAGATTATGCCCCCATATGCTGCCCCCATAAGATGGATGCTCTATGGAGCATCTTATGGGGGCATAATCTATGGAGCATCTTATGCTCCATAGATTATGCCCCCATAAGATGCTCCATAGAGTATGCCCCCCATATGCTGCCACCATAAGATGCTCCATAGATTATGCCCCCATATGCTGCCCCATAAGATGCTCCATAGATTATGCCCCCTTGTGCTGCCCCCATAAGATGCTCCATAGATTATGCCCCCATAAGATCCTCCATAGATTATGCCCCCCATATGCTGCCCCATAAGATGCTCCATAGATTATGACCCCATATGTTGCCCCATAAGATGCTCCATAGATTATGCCCCCTTGTGCTGCCCCCATAAGATGCTCCATAGATTATGCCCCCATATGCTGCCCCCATAAGATGCTCCATAGATTATGCCCCCATAAGATGCTCCATAGATTATGCCCCCATATGCTGCCCCCATAAGATGCTCCATAGATTATGCCCCCATGTGCTGCCCACATAAGATGCTCCATAGATTGTGCCCCCATATGCTGCCCCCATAAGATGCTCCATACATTATGCCCCATGTGCTGCCACTGCTGCATTTAAAAATAAAAGAAATTACATACTCACCTCTCCGTTGCTGGGGGCCAGGTGTCGGTGTCACTGCTGGCACCTGAGATATTCATCTGTCCGGGGTCCATCGCTGCTTGCTGCTGTCTGGCATGTCATCTGTCGGTGATGTTCAGACTGCAGGGGGCGCAGCGCGCAATAACCACATCACCGTGCCCTCTGCTGTCTGAATGTCACTGACAGATGACGTGCCAGACAGCAGCAAGCAGCAATGGACCCGGACAGGTGAATATCGCTATACTTACCCATCCTGGCGCGGGTCTCTGCAGCCCCGTTCTCCCACGGTCTCCCTTCCTGCCTTCAGCGGTCACATGGTACCGTAGCTCATTAAACTTATGAATATGCGCATATTCATGAGTTTAATCAGCGGTACCATGTGACCGCTGAAGAAAGGAAAGGAGATTGCGTAGAAGCTGGGGGCTGCAGAGACCATGCCAGGACAGGTAAGCATGACCTGACACCCCAGCCCCCCTCCCCCTCCGACCCCCTGGTGTATGTGACTCGAATATAAGCTGAGAGGGGGACTTTCAGCCCAGAAAAATGGGCTGAAAATCTCGGCTTATATTTGAGTATATACGGTAATTTATTGTTTTGCTTGAATGTATTTTATTACTTTTTTTTTCTACTTGCCCACAGTAAAATTAAGGAATTGTTACATTGTTACATTCTAAGAGCAATACCAATACTTTTTTTTACCTTTTTTATCTGTTGATGTATCTGTGTAACTGTATGTTGTTGAAGATGCTTTTTGTTTTTGTTGTCTCCATTGACATGTCTGTGTGTCGGAGAAGCTGATTTTTTTTTACGTCGACATCTGTATATTGATGAATCTAGGTATTTTTTGCATTATCAGGAGAATTTTTAAGCTGTGTGCACACGCTGCGGTTTTTGCTGCGGTTCCGCTGCGGTTTTGGCCCTGCGGAACCGCAGCAGTTCCGCAGACATGGTACTTTACCATGTTAGCCTATGGGTTTTCAAAACCGCAGTGCTGACGCTGCGGTTTTTTTCCGTGCGGTTTTGCTGCGGTTTTTTTTCCGCAGCATGTCAATTGTTTGTGCGGTTTCCGCAGCGGTTTCACACCTTTAACATAGTAGAGGTGTGAAACCGTAGGGCAAAACCGCAGGCCAAAACGCAGCAAAACCGCGGGTCACTTTACCTGCGGTTTTACCTGCGTTTCCGCGCGGAAAAAACCGCAGCGGAATCCGCAACGTGTGCACATAGCCTTAGGCTCTGCCTATGGTCTCTGTAAGACCATTTAGAGCAGTGTTTCTCAACTCCAGTCTTCAAGACCCACCAACAAGTCATATTTTCAGGATTTCCTTAGTATTGCATAGGCTCTCTCTCCCATCACTTCACCTCTGCTTCTGACTCAGTGGGCGTGATGACGTCACTTCACCATGTGCCATGCTGTGCCAGCAGTGGAGCCGATTAGAGTGGAGCAGAGCAGCGTGGTGAACAAGGATTAGGGGTGAGTATTGTGTGAGTGTGTGTCTGCACTATACTGTGTGTTGGGAGGGAGCGGCATTATACTGTGTGTGTATGCATTACTGAGTGTGTGAGAGTGCGGGGGCTGCATTATACTGTGTGTGAGCTGCACTGTACTGTGTGTTGGGGAGGGAGCTGCACTGTACTTTGTGTTGGGGAGCTGCACGATGCTTTGTTTTGGTGGAGCTGCACTATATTTTGTGTTGAGGGAGCTGCACTATACTGTGTGTTGGGGGAGATGCACTATACTGTGTTGGGGGAGCTGCACTGTACTGTCTTGAGGGAGCTTCACTGTACTGTGTGTTCCAGAGAGCTGCACTGTACTATGTGTTGGGGAAGCTGCACTATACTGTGTTTTGGGGAGGGAGCTGCACTGTACTGTGTGTTGGGGGAGGGAGCTGCACTATGCTCTGTGTTGGGGAGGGAGCTACTCTATACTTTGTGTTGGGGAGCCGCAGTGTAGTGTGTGGGGGAGCGGCACTATACTGTGTGTTGGGAGGGAGCTTCATTGTACTGTGTGTTGGGGGAGCTGCACTGTACTGTGTGTTAGGGAGCTGCACTATACTGTGTGTTGGGAGCTGCACTGTACTATGTGTTGGGGGAGCTGCACTGTACTATGTGTTGGGGGAGCTGCACTGTACTGTGTGTTGGGAGGGAGCTTCACTTTACTGTGTGCTTGGGGGAGCTGCACTGTACTATGTGTTGGGGGAGCTGCACTATACTGTGTGTTGGGAGGGAGCTTCATTGTACTGTGGGTTGGGGGAGCTGCACTGTACTGTGTGTTGGGGAGCTGCACTGTACTGTGTGTTGGGGGAGCTGCACTATACTGTGTGTCGGGAGCTGCACTGTACTATGTGTTGGGGGAGCTGCACTGTACTATGTGTTGGGGGAGCTGCACTGTACTGTGTGTTGGGAGGGAGCTTCACTTTACTGTGTGCTTGGGGGAGCTGCACTGTACTGTGTGTTGGGGAGCTGCACTATACTGTGTGTTGGGAGGGAGCTTCATTGTACTGTGTGTTGGGGGAGCTGCACTGTACTGTGTGTTGGGGGAGCTGCACTGTACTGTGTGTTGGGGAGCTGCACTATACTGTGTGTTCGGGCAGCTGCACTATACTGTGTGTGGGGGAGCTGCACTAAAATGTGTGTGTGTAGCTGCAGTATACTCTGAGGGGGGCTGCAGTATGCTCTGGGGGGGCTGCAGTGTACTCTGAGGGGGATGCAGTGTACTCTATGAGCGGGGTTGCAGTATACTCTATGAGGGGAGTTGCCGTATACTCTATGAGGGGGGATGCATTATACTCTGAGGGGACTGCATTATACTGTGTGTGGGGACTGCAGTATACTCTGTGGGGCTGCAGTATACTCTGAGGGGGGCTGCAGTATACTTTGAGGGGGTTGGAGAATACTCTATGAAGGGGGCTGCAGTATACCCTGAGGGGACTGCATTTTACTGTGTATATGAAGCTGCAGTATAATCTACGAGGAGGGCTGCAGTATACCCTGAGGAGGGGTTGCATTATACTCTATCAAGAACCATGGGGAGTGCATTATACTGTATGGGAAGTGCATTATACTGTTTCGAGGACTATTTGTCCCCAACATTCTTCCTCAGCTGGTGTAAAGAAACTCGGGAACAGCTGTCTAACAACTTCAACGCAGTAGATCACGCTCGTTTAACGGCCTGAACTCTGCACCTGTAAATACCGCCGAAATGTTTGTCTGATGTGGAATATGTGAGCATTTGGGGCCCCACTTTAAACTTTTGTGCAGGGCCCCACTTTCTCTAAAACCAGCCCTGAACGTTCTAAATGATCTCTGATCTTGGCCATTGTAAACTGTACAGCCCGTGCTGTAGTTGGACGTCACTATGCAGGAATGGGTTAAAACTTTCACTTAGTAAAAAACGATTTGCTTAAACAAAGCTTCAGGAAAGACTTAAGACTTTCCAATTCTCAGCTCCCTTTTGATAATCCAACCTGCACAGAGAGGTTGTTTGACCTTCAGAGACATCATAATTCCAATTCTGTGCTTCATAGAAGAAATATGGCTCCTTCTTTGCTCCCTTTGCATCTTTGCTGCATCAGATGAGAGTTTCAAAAGCATAGAGTTTTATAAAGGCGGTTGACTTACCGTCTCGAGACATTCCCAGGGCAAGACACTTCTGCAGTCTACAGTGTTGGCAGCGATTTCTATTTGTTCTGTCAATTAAACAGTTCCTCTGCCTTGGGCAGGAGTAAGAGGCATTGTTTTGTTGACTCCTTCTGAAGAATCCCTGAAACAAGTAAGATATAATAAAGGATCAGCTTGTTATTCATGTTCATTAGAGGGACTGTAATGAAAGATTGCCTCGGTATTAAAACAAAACATGACTTGTATATGATTTGTTCTCTTGCTGGGTAACATTTTTTGTTTACACGACTCATAATAAGATGTCATCTAACCTCAAACTAAGACAGATAAACCGAAGCGCGGACTAAAACTTATCTAGTGATTAAACTCTAACAAAGATGCAGAGAAATTCTGGATGACATATCCGTACAGCCCCTGGCAAATTAAGTGACAGACAATACTTTTTGCAATTTTTTGGGTGTGATACACAGGGCAATGCTGTTCTTTTGGAATCATGGTGACAGTTTGCTAGTCTTACACCTGTGTACACAATGTATTGTTTTTTCATTTTCTTCTTAAATGTAAAGTTAAGCATGTTTCTAAAATAGTCATAATTAAAACTTGTTCTACTATTCCAGCTGCTGCACAGTGTCCATCAGTTCTCTCTGCTCTAAGCTCTCCCTTATCTCAGTGTTAGAGGTAGCAGGTCGGCTCCTTTTGGCGATCTGGATTATTTGATTCTGCTCAGTAAAAAGAGACAGCTCTTTTAGATCCCAAACTATGTGTTCATCTGCAATTAAACAGAGGATCTGTCACTCGGTTTTTGCCAACTAATATAAGAGCAGCATAATGTAAAGACAGAGACCCCGAGTCCAGTGATGTGTCACTTTCTGGGCTATTTGTTGTAGTCAAAAAAAAATCAGCAGGACTAATAAATGTTATGCCATAGAGTCATGAGTTCCTGTCCCCACAACCAGCTGCCAAGTTGTCCTCCATATTCATGAAATCTATATAACCCCGCCTCCACCACGGATAGACAGCTTTCTGCCTATGCACAGTGTACACAGAAAGCTGTCAATCACTGGTGTGAAGACAAGTAGAAAAAAAAAATAGCTTCTGGCAACAATCCATAAAAATATGAAAATCCTTTATTAAAGACACTTTAAAATTCCAAAAATTCCATGGCACATGGCACATTGCAAAGGGACAGGGAACAGCATGGCGACGCGTTTCGAATGCAAAGTGTTCTTCCTCAAGGCCACTGGTCACTGGTGTGGCCGGGGTTATACAGAGCTCAGCATTCAGATAACTGGCAGATCTGCATCACATAAATCAGTAATTTTATCAAAACCGGTGCAAGCAGTCCAGTAAGTGATAGATACTGCAGTCAGGATCTTTGCCCCTACATCATACTGCTCTCAAATGAGATAGTAAAAATCTGGAGACAAATTCACTTTAACGTAAAAACCCCAAGGTTTTGACTGCATTGGCATGGTATGGTCTATATCAGAGCCCAAACACAGTCATTATAACCCCCAGTAAGAACCATTCCGAAAGTTCAAGTGTCTCTCACTGGAGTGCTGGCTCAAATCGTTCACAGTAGGGAGTTGGCTCTTTGTGCCAGATGAGTCCTGTATGTACACAAAGCTCCACTGCATGGAGAGGGGAGAAAGTATGTCAGAGAGGGCAGAAAAAGCAGATTGCAGGAAAGGAGGAAAGTACAAAAGGACATAAATTAAGGATATAATCTGCACTGATATATCAGCAGTGAAGACAGCAGCAACCTGAATACACACATCTCACATCCAGGTTATAGTACTGTGATTAGGCTGCACACTGCATATCCAGATGGTGGGGAGGTGTGCAAAAATAAATGTAGGAATGAACATTGTAGACTGAGATTTTATTAACTAAAGATAATCAGTAACAAATGTAAAAATCTTTTTTTCCATGTGCCTGTAGCTGTTAACTAAGGTTCCTATAAATGGAATAGTTATGGAAACGGAGTCTGTTAGACCTCTTTGACACTTCAGTCTTTTGACGTCAGTCGAAATCCGCCCTTTTTTGAAAAAAATGGATGTTTTTTTTAGCGGAATCCGTTTTTTTCTCATAGGCCGGAGTCACACTACATTGAGATACGGCCGAGTCTCGCAGGTTAAAACCAAGCTCTGGCACCGGCACTCCGGAGCGGAGCGTGCAGCTCCATGTATTGCTGTGCGGCTGCACGCTCCGCTCCGAAGTGCCGGCGCCAGAGCTTGGTTTTAACCTGCGAGACTCGGCCGTATCTTGCTGTGTGTGATCCCAGCCATAAAGTTGCATTAGGGACGGATTGCAACGGATGGCAGTCAATTGCATCCGTCATTTGACGGATCCGTCGGAATTTCATCGTCCGTCGTCTGGATACAACACACATAGTAACGTTTTTTGTCTGCGTTGAAAAGACGGATGGTGACGGATCCGTCGCCGTCTGTTGTCTGCTATAATGGACTCCTATGGGCGGCGGATCCGTCACCATCCGTCACATGATGGAATATAGTGAAGGATTCCGTTTTTTAAACTGAGCATGCCCGGAAGATTTTCCATTCATTTAATTTAACCCCAAAAGCCATTCTGGCACAGAAAAATTCTCTCTCTCTCTGGAATCCTACTCCTTTAAATTACAAAATCTGCAGCTTCAACGGATCTCGACGGATCCGTCAAAAAAGCGGATCCGGTGCATCAGTTTTTTGCCAATCTTCACAGGATCCGTTTTTTCACACTTTGACAGATTTTGACTGACGACAAAAGAGTGAAGTGTGAAAGAGGCCTAAGGCAGCGCATAGAAGCCATATGGCTCCCTGATAAGGAGTAACACGGCCTCAGGGTACTGCCTTATAGGCAGAATACCTTGTGGTCATACCACATCTAATGGAACATGACGTCAGACAGGAACATCTCTGAATGCTTCCGTATAAAGACAGAGGCATATGGACCTGCAGTAAAGGGTTTGTGTATCTCTATGGGAGCCTTCATATGGCCATATCACCGAGACCAGAATGTGCTCCAGCCTTTCCATGTATTCAGATCAATAAGCATTGTATTATAATGGGAATGTTCATTATTCAAACCACAATGAAGATAATAAGATTTCAACTCAATACTGAAAAGAGATATGATACCTATATACACAGGGTAGATGGTAAATGCCTGACCACGTAAGTACCAGCTGATGAGGCATCCCAATGGTGACTAGAGCGGGGGTCCAGGACCCTCTGATGTGGCACTCAAGCATGTGTGCTGCTACATGTAAGATCTTTGGCATTGATGAAGTATACTGGGCCCCCCAGCGATCACACATTTATCACCTACCCTGCTAAAAGATACACGTCCATTGTGAGCATTCTCCTTCCATTTATTTCAAATTCCCCATATAGCGCCCACATAATCTGCAGCCCAGTACAGAAACTGCCATCACTTACACCAGTCATATTTGCAATTTTTCATGTAACATGTGTAACATTCACAACATGCTATGGTTACCACAACTATACTATACACACTGCTGCTAGTGATAAAATATACCAAAAAGTAATTCATTTGTTTGGGATGTGTTACATTCACAGGTATATTTTTAATCAGGTTTTGTAAATTCCTTAGTGAGATATTCAACGAATGGATTACACCTTGAACAGATACATCACCAAGCTAGCATGTATAAAAATCACATGAAACATCTCACCTAGATGCCCAGGGAGCCACAGAGTAACGGGGTCACACTAACCGACGCAAAATACGGTCAGTATTTTACATGCGTAATACGGATGACAGACCCCTAAACAGTGCTCCGTATGTCATCCGTAATCAAGGTGTGGTCGCGTATATTACGCATGTAAGCATCCGTATGTAATCCGTATGGCGAGATTTTCTCGCAGGCTTGCAAAATGGACATATAATGGAGCCCTATGACAGGGTTTCTAACAGAAACCAAAGAATAGATTTAGACACATAGAATACATATATATATATATATATATGTATTCTATGTGTCTATATCTATTCTTTCGTTTCTTTATTAAAACTCTCAGTGTGAGTTTACTGTATAGCGCACTGAATTGCCGGCTTTGGTAAAAGACACCGGGTGCGTATTTCTCGCAAGTCACATGTGTGGTCCGTGTGTAATCCGTATTTTTTGCGCACCCATAGACTTGCATTGGTGTATTACGGCCGTAGTACGCTGACAATCGCAGCATGCTGCGATTGTCACGGACCGTAGAATACAGATGAGAAATATACAGCTGGTGCGAGGGACCCCATAGAGAATCATTGGTCCGTGTCTAATGCGTGCTTTTAGCGCCTCTCACTCGGCCGTATTCCTCGCCAGTGTGACCCCGGCCTAATGGGACCACATTGCGCTGACATCATGTCGACAGTGCTGCAGACAATCAGTGAGCTCAGGCAGGGCCGCTGGATCCGAGGAGGGGGAGTAAAGCACTCTTTGTTTTTTTAAAAACAGAGGTTTTTAGAAACTGTAAAACCCCTTTAAGTAAAGATGTTCTAAAGGGTAAATAATTGACAAGTTTAGGTACTAAACCAGGAAGTCTGATAATCGTAGAAACCAGTTTGCGCTTAGTTCACACTGTCATCAGAGGGGTCTTGCAGTACTTTTATACTGATGACATATCCCTAGGATAAGTGATCAACATTAGATCAGCAGGGGTCCGACACCGGGCTCGCCCATCGGTCATCTGTTATCACCTCCAGTTGCCAGATGTAAGTGGTGTATGGAGATGGCAGAGCACAGGTCCATAGACCTCTCAGTGGCCACTTCTGCATAACATTGTGCCAAAACTGCAGTGCTCTATTCTACACGGTTTACTCTGGCCACCATCGAAGGTGATAACAGCTGCTTGTTAGGAATGCCAGGGATCTTACCAATCCATTGATTCCATTATTATAAAAGTACTGCACACCACTTTTAAAAGGATATTCCTATCCCTCAAAGCGCATGCACAATGCACAGCAGTGCGGCTGCATAGAAAGAAATGCAGCCGCACACTCCAGTCTCGAGTGGCGGCGGCAGTGTCGGGTATTGATGCAAGAGACTCGCGCGGGTTTCTCGCATTACACTCGCAAATGTGACCCTGACCTAACACTGAAATAATAATGTGGTTACTTCATTCTCAGGATCATGCTGCCCCCAGAGGTCGTACTTTCATGGATCATAAGAAGTGGCATAACCTTGTGCGATGGCACGGTGGCTCAGTCGTATGTTCTCATGTGGGTTTCTTCCAGGTTCTCTGTTTTCCTCCCACATCCTAAAGACATACTGAAAGGGAATCTAGATTGTGAGCCCCATTGGGGAGAGCAATGATGATGTCTGTAAAGTGCTGTGGAGTGAATGGCTTTATAAAGTGACCCAGACCAAACATTCCATTAAAAAATCAATTTATCGATCATTTCTTATCCATAAAACCCATTAACACTGGAATGTGCTCATCATATGTGTTCATATGTTATAATAAACACATCGTAGCCCTGAGTTTACCGTGTACGGCAGAAAAAGCCCCCGGTGATCAATAATCCTGCCAACAGAGGGCTGATCACTGTTGGTAACAATAACATTGCTTTATGGGAACTACATTATCGGTGACTTTACCGCAGGGAATGGAAGAAGTGTAGTGTGGACGGAAGCAGGAATCGTAGAGGAGTTATAGTTTTTTAATGAACTTCTTAACAAAGTTTATACGTTGAACTTGTTTCTGCTTTAAGGTCTGTTCTATCTGCTGTAGCTGAGAATGGTAGCCTCATTAACCATGACCCAGTACAGTAAAATACCTAAGTACCACCTAGTATCTCACCCAATAAACCAGACAAAAACTGTGATATCACAGCAGCTTCCCAACCTATCCTAAATCTCTCCACTGGAGGAGAACATTTCCACGCCATTATGCCACCATCATATATTCTCCGTCCACATGGTGATATGTGGAATCCTCCCATTTATAACTGTTGTAACGGTGTTACATTTCCTCTAGCTTTTTCTTGTTTGTTTCTAAAGCCATTTTACAGATTGCTTCTTAATACGCCATCAGTTTAAGTGCTACTACTTGTTTTCCCTCTCTCCCAATTACAAGGCTTTGCTTGTTAGCTTTAATACTTTATGTCGCTGTCATTAGAAGGAGTTTACTTCAGAAAAGTGTGTCATTGACTTTTATTGTGAGGGCGCCGTGGCTCTGCTGGAGCAGCCTACAGCACATAGCTTTGTGAAGGGTAAGTAAGGCTATGTTTTGTACTAAATATTACATGATTTAGGCAATTGAGTAGTGATACGAAAAGAGCAAACAGAGAATGCACAGAGGTAGGAACTATTGAGAGTCCTCAACCAGCCTAAACCAAGTCCTCAAAAAACTGCCCTAGATTGTGTGAAAAGCGACAGAAGGCTAATTACTTATCAAGTTTACATCAGAAATAATTCAGAAAAATATAGCTTAAAAGGGAGAGTGCAAAGTGGAACAGTGGAAATTAAGAAATTAAAGAAGACTGGGTATCTCTTGACACTTATTTGTTCCAGACAGATAACATTCCTAGACAATTTTTAAGAACTTTTTTCAGTGTTATTTGTCCTGGAAATGCATGACTAAATTGACAACTGAGTGTTAAAGAGGTTCTCCTGGCAACATATTTTATTATGTAGTATATGGTGTAGTTAGAATAATATACTGATTGCCATCTTACCAGTTTTCAGCATGGCTCACGTTCCCTTCTGAGTGATATCAGTCTAGCTGGATCACACAGGTGTTTCTGTGTGGCTTGGAAGTCACTTTCACAATGTGAACCTGTGGATGGGCTTACATTGATGGAACTAGCGTCGCCACACACAGCAGTTCCCGTGTAAGTCGGCAAAAGAGCAGAGCTCAAGTGACACAGAAGAGGACCAGAGCGACGGAAACAAGGGAAGACAGTGATTGGTAAGTATTTGAATAAACCTACAATACAGGGACATTGGAAACCATGGTAGACAGTGATTGGTAAATATTTTAATATACCTACAATACAGGGATGTTGGAAGCCAGGGTAGATAGTGATTGGTATTTTAACCCCTTTCTGACATATTACATACTATCCCGTCCATGTGATCTGGGCCCGTATGACCATGGATGGGATAGTACATCATGCCCTTTAATGCGACACTGCAACGTAAGTCACAGTGATCACATTAAAATTTGGATGCCATCTTACCATAGGGAAGATGGTGTCCTCATCCCAGGGCCTGTCTCCGCCCACCTGGCCTCCCGATTGCTGTGATTGGCTGTTCAATTCTGAACAGTCAATCGCAGCCGTTCTCATTGTTTCAGCCAATCAGATTGGCTGAAACATTGAGGTCCCAGGCTAGGATCAAGTACCGATGTACTCAATCCTAGGCCGGGTACCGGCGAAAAGCCCCCAGATTGGCGCGATCGACGATCACATCAATCACACTAATCGCAGGGCACAGCAGCTTGGATTGGTGCTGTAATAGCCTCCACAGTCCCTGCTGAAGAAAAAGAAAAAAGACAGAAAAAAGAAGAGAGACTACATCTGTAAGTGTTGATCCATGATCCTTGCCCGATCTCTCTTCATCCACCACAATCCCCCCTTCCCTTTCCCCCTCTTTTTATCCCCCTCCACTCCTCTTTGTGCCGCCTCCGTGCGCACATTTAGCAGCCGCCGAGCATTGATTGGTGACGCAGTTCACCAATCAAAACTCGTGCTCGCTTATTTTTTCACCCCCCTTGCGCCACCCCGTGTGAAACAGATCACTTATCAGAGCTAGGGCCTGTTGTTTTAGACTGTTCTTTTCACAGGCATTTTTTTCCTCCTTATTTGCTTTTTTCTTTTAGCTTTTTCTTTTCAGAATAGTTTGAACCAATCACTATCTCCTCCACACATACACATAGTTATCAATAAAATACACCAAAGCACCATATTCACAAAAAAAATCCCATTCATCACGTTCGTTCCAACAGCACTATTCATTGGAGGAGGCATGTGCTTTCCTTGCCTCCGCTAATGATAGAGAGGGAAAGGATCCCACATTTCTATACTTTTTTGATTCTTACTCCTCATCCTCTTCCTATTCCTCCTCCTCATTTTCCTCCTCGGGTCCTGTGGAACTGCCACACAGGTGCCCCAGGACAGAAGATAAGGCAGCGCCCACCATTCCCGAAGCTCAGCCAGCGCACCCCGTTGCGGACCCCGTATGGACCTCACCCCCCAAAAATTAGGAGCCACTGATTTCTGATTTTGTGGCAGAATCATGAATCAAGTTTGGTACCACCAGCTTCACAGATATAGACTTTTTCAAAGTCTTTTTATCTGAGGATTTTGTTAACCTCATGGTGGAACAAAGTAATTTGTACGCTCTTCAAGTTTTGGAACTAAACCCCCATTCATCATTTTATAACTGGTCTCCTGTAGACGCAGTTAAAATGATGCAGCTTTGGGGCCTGGTCCTTCACATGGGGATCCTGAAGAAGCAATATTGAAGCGATGATATTTCATATAACACTACAGTGTTCCGAATGGTCATGGCCCGGACTCGTTTTGAGGCCATCCACAAATTCCTGAATTATACCAATAATGCACAGTGCCCTGCATGAGATGACCCCAACTTTGACTGTCTGTTCAAAGTTCAGACGTTTATCGAACACTTCAACAAAAAATTTGCTGAAGTGTACATGCCTCAAAGGGACATCTGCATGGATGAGTCCTTAGTCCATTTTAAGGGAGGGCGCAGAGTCCGTCAGTACCTGCCCAGCAAGAGGGCCAGGTACAGAATAAAACTCTACAAACTGTGTGAGATTACCTCAGGGTACACCCACAGGTTTAGCGTTTACGAAGGAAAGGACACAAGGATTGAACCCCCAGAGTGTCCCCCTGTCCTGTGAGTGAGTGGGAAAATTGTGTGGGATTTGGTGCACGACTGCTGGATAAAGGTTATCACCTCTACACCGATAACTTTTATATCAGCATCCCACTCTAAAATTCCCTCTCTGCATGAGGTACCGCAGCCGAAAAAATCTGAGAGGCCTCCCAAAAAAGCTTCTTGGGCAGATGCTCAGAAAGGTTGAGAGCAGAGCTCAATGTAGCGACCACCTGCTGCTGGTCAAGTACAAGGACAAGAAGGATGTCTTTCTCTCGACTACCATCCACGGTGATGGCAGCGCCCTCAGCACTAAACAAATAACTGGACTGTGTACTGGGGTACAACAAAAACATGGGGGTCTTTGATCTCTCCAATCAACTCCTCCAACCGTAGAAGTCTTTGAGAAAGACTAAGGTGTGGTACAAAAAGCTGTCCATGCACATCGTACAAATGGCAATGCTCAGTGCTTTCCTGCTGTCACGATGTGCATGCCACACAGATACTTCATACCTTCAGTTCCAGGAGGTAGTGGTAAAGGCCCTGATATTTGGCACTCAGGAAGGAGCGGGCCCCAGTACTTCAGGAACTGAAAGTGCTCATATCGTACCAGGTCAGCATTTTCCGGGGGTGGTCCCGCCAACTGAAAGAAAAGGTAAGCTGCAAAAAAGGCACCGAGTGTGTTACAAAAGGGAATAAGTAAGGACTCCATTTATCAGTGCGACACCTGCCCCAAAATACCTGGCCTGTGTATGAAAGATTGCTTCAGATTGTACCACACCTCCATGCACTACTAATTTACTTAGATTTACAGGAAATAGTTGATTAGTTCCAAAAAGGGGGCATGGTTAGATAAGTTCTTTGGGGGGTCTAGTTTACAAAATGATGTCACTTGTGTTTTTTTTATTTTACTGTTTAGGCACATCGGGGCACTGCAAATGGATCATGACATCCGCAGACCATTCCATCAACATCTGCATTCCAAAATGTCACTACTTCCCTTTCGAGCCCCAAAGTGTACCTAAACAGTAGTTTTCTCCCACATGTGGGGTATCAGCGTACTCAGGACAAATTGGACAACAACTTTTGTGGTCCAATTTCTCCTGTTACCCTTGGGAAAATAAAAAAATTGGGGACTAAAAAATCATTTTTGTGGAAATTTTTTTTTTCATGCCCAGGTTTATAAACTTCATAGAATCACTTGGATGTTCAAAGTGCTCACTACACATCTAGATAAGTTACTTAGGGGAACAATATCCACTGATACATATTAATGCATAGCAAAAAACAATTAATTATTCCACGGACAAAAAGTCACCAAGGACACTCCAGCAACAATAAATTCTACACAAAAACGGAGTCATTACGTCCAAAAATTGTAAAAATATCACAAAGATTTTATTTAAATATCCACATGAATAACAAACTAATGTAGTAGACAGACTCAGAGACACAAAGCATAATTCAAAAGCTCATATGTGAAGGACACAAAAAACACTATTGTAACAGCATGGGTACAAGCAAACAGTCCTCAAAGGGATTAATATGTAAATAAAGAGAATGACACCCTAACACATACATCACAGAAAGTGCATAGTGCATATAAAGTGCTTAGAGAGGTATACCTAGTGAAATGCTAAATAGCCTTTGAAAAATTGTCACTCTCATATGCATACCCATTATAAAGACCCCAGTAAGGAAACGATGATGTCCGATCTCAATTCCAGCCAATTTTAGTTTGAAAAAATCAAACGGTGCTCCTTCCCTTCTGAGCCCTGTCATGCGTCCAAACAGTAATTTCCCCCCCCACATATGGGGTATCAGCGTACTCAGGACAAATTAGACAACAACTTTTGGGGTCCAATCTCTCCTGTTATCCTTGTGAAAATAAAAAATTGAGGGCAAAAAGATGATTTTCGTGAAAAAAAATATGATTTTTTATTTTTACGGCTCTACGTTATAAACTTCTGTGAAGCACTTGGGGATTCAAAGTGCTCACCACACATCTAGATAAGTTCCTTAGGGGGTCTAATATCCATAATGAGGTCACATGTGGGGAGTTTCCACTGTTAAGGCACATCAGGGGCTCGCCAAACGCGACATGGCGTCCGATCTCAATTCCAGCTAATTTTAGTTTGAAAAAGTCAAACGGCGCTCCTTCCCTTCCAAGCCTTGCCTTGCGCCCAAACAGTGGTCCCTCCCCCACATATGGGGTATCAGCGTACTCAGAACAAATTGCACTTTAACTTTTGGGGTCAATTTTCTCCTTTTACCCTTGGGAAAATAAAAAAAATTGTTGCTTTAAGATCATTTTTGTGACTAAAAAGTTAAATGTTCATTTTTTCCTTCCACTTTGCTTCTGCTCTTATGAAACACCTGAAGGGTTAATAAACTTCTTGAATGTGGTTTTGATCAGCTTGAGGGGTGCAAAAGGAGTCAGGCAGAGACTTCTATTACCACGATAGGAGAACGTACACTGTGAAAAGTAAAAAATGTACACGTATGTACAAATAGATGAATAAATGGCAATAGCTGTAATGATGCAGATTTCTAGTAACATCATCATCATCTCTCGATCAGCAAATTACTGCTGACTGCACATAGTACAGGATATATAGAAAAGGTACATATTACCACAGCGTTATTTTTAAATTAGTACTATTTTCTCCTTGGAATCAAGCTACGACAGTAATCCTACTGAAGAACACTATGATCAGCCTCTCCCAGGCCAGAATTTTGGAATAATATACAAAAATGCTCAGAAAATAGTGAAAATGGAGAATTTAGGGCCTTTATAAAAGACGCATCACTTTTTATGCTAAGTTGAACAAAACTGTCATACTTCTCTTATGCCGGACTTGTCACCCATTTCTCTTGTCAACCTAAGCTTTCGTTAAGTTTTAATATAATTCCCATACTTATCTGCACTTTAATCTCACCAAAGGCAATTTTCTAAAAATGCTGCCCACACTTCTCACATAACCATCAGCCTTTAATCTTACAAAATCTTTAATCTTACAAATACAAGTTTTACAATCTAATTTAATAGCAAAATAACCATTTTATTCTACCCTGGATTCATGTGCATTTTACTAAATGGAGAATCAGATATAACGGCAGTATTATCGCCCTTTACGTAACTGCCGGCAGTCGTAGGTGGACTTTGTAGTCTGAAGAGAGGACAAGTTACTCATCATTGTGTCCACATTAATACTGAAGGTCAGGTTTGTTAATGGCCAGTAATTGTGGGATTATTTGTCTCATTAATAGCCCATTCACAATGCTATGATGCACCAGCTGTTTTTGGTATTGGTAAGTGCAATGGATCCGGTCTGAAAAATGAAGGTGAACAATAAAATGCTAAAAACACGATACCCCCACCCGAAGCAGCCCCCTTATATACAGTCATATGTAAAAGTTTGGGCACCCCTATTAATGTTAACCTTTTTTCTTTATAACAATTTTGGTTTTTGCAACAGGTATTTCAGTTTCATATATCTAATAACTGATGGACTCAGTTATATTTCTGTATTCAAATGAGGTTTATTGTACTAACAGAAAATGTGCAATCTGCATTTAAACAAAATTTGACCGGTGCAAAAGTATGGGCACCCTTATCACTTTCTTGATTTGAACACTCCTAACTACTTTTTACTGACTTCCTGAAGCACTAAATTGGTTTTGTAACCTCATTGAGCTTTGAACTTCATAGCCAGGTGTATCAAATCATGAGAAAAGGTATTTAAGGTGGCCACTTGCAAGTAGTTCTCCTATTTGATTCTCCTATGAAGAGTGGCATCATGGGCTCCTCAAAACAACTCTCAAATGATCTGAAAACAAAGATTATTCAACATAGCTTTTCAGGGGAAGGATACAAAAAGTTGTCTCAGAGATTTAACCTGTCAGTTTCCACTGTGAGGAACATAGTAAGGAAATGGAATAACACAGGTACAGTTCTTGTTAAGCCCAGAAGTGGCAGGCCAAGAAAAATATCAGAAAGGCAGAGAAGAAGAAAGGTGAGAACAGTCAAGGACAATCCACAGACCACCTCCAAAGACCTTCAGCATCATCTTGCTGCAGATGGTGTCACTGTGCATCGGTCAACAATACAGCGCACTTTGCACAAGGAGAAGCTGTATGGGAGAGTGATGCGAAAGAAGCCGTTTCTGCAAGCACGCCACAAACAGAGTCGCCTGAGGTATGCAAAAGCACATTTGGACAAGCCAGATACATTTTGGAAGAAGGTCCTGTGGACTGATGAAACAAATATTGAGTTGTTTGGTCATACAAAAAGGCGTTATGCATGCGCTGTATTGTTGACCGATGCACAGTGACACCATCTGCAGCAAGATGATGCTGCAGGTCTTTGGAGGTGGTCTGTGGATTGTCCTTGACTGTTCTCACCATTCTTCTTCTCTGCCTTTCTGATATTTTTCTTGGCCTGCCACTTCTGGGCTTAACAAGAACTGTACCTGTGTTCTTCCATTTCCTTACTATGTTCCTCACAGTGGAAACTAACAGGATAAATCTCTGAGACAACTTTTTGTATCCTTCCCCTGAAAAGCTATGTTGAATAATCTTTGTTTTCAGATCATTTGAGAGTTGTTTTGAGGAGCCCATGATGCCACTCTTCATAGGAGAATCAAATAGGAGAACTACTTGCAAGTGGCCACTTTAAATACCTTTTCTCATGATTTGATACACCTGGGTATGAAGTTCAAAGCTCAATGAGGTTACAAAACCAATTTAGTGCTTCAGGAAGTCAGAAAAAGTAGTTAGGAGTGTTCAAATCAAGAAAATGATAAGGGTGCCCATACTTTTGCACCGGTCAAATTTTGTTTAAATGCAGATTGCACATTTTCTGTTAGTACAATAAACCTCATTTGAATACAGAAATATAACTGAGTCCATCAGTTATTAGATATATGAAACTGAAATAGCGGTTGCAAAAACCAAAATTGTTATAAAGAAAAAAGGTTAACATTAATAGGGGTGCCCAAACTTTTACATATGACTGTATTTGGTGCATGTCGGCCTGCAGTCCATGAAGGAGCAGATAAAGAAGTCTTCAAAAAGCATGTGCCTGTTCTATAATTCATTTTACGCAATTATACAATTGGAACACGTTAAATAAGAGACTGCATGTCTTGCACAACTCTGCATCGATGTCTGTTACCTCCAAGAGCAATCTAATCTCAGGTTCGGCTTAATTTTGCTCTCGTTTTTTCAGGAGCTACATAAGAGGTGCACAAAGTTTACATAATCTGATAGATGGAGAAGCTGGTCTGACCTACTTCTTGCTAACCTTCTCTTCTAAAGCGTGCTCAGGAGCACGGATGTTCCTGACAAAACACACATTAACCAAACAGAATTTTGCAGACTGAAATGTTCATGTAGAATTAATGGACTTTTCTTATCGTTGTCATTAGGTTTGTTACTGATAAGTCCTTGTTTTGATTGAAAATTAATTTTGCTGCAAACAAATACATACAAATTACTGCGTTTCAGCACAATCTAAAATGCAGTACATTAAGTATAAACATCCATCATACAAAGCACAAGAGCATAGCATACTGTACGGGATACCCTAATATATAACATCAAAAATAACATCAAATCCAACAACATTTATAAGCCCTCATTGTCCTAACTCTTGACAACAGCCACTCTTGTATAGTGAGTTGGCAGAATTATGAGAGCAGAGTTAATTAAAGGGTTTGCAATGTGACACAGCGAAACTCAGCTGTACTGCCCTTCTTCCCCCATGGAGTAGCAGGAGAAGGAAGCTGAAAGTTATCAGTAATGACACTAAGGTCTGCTTTGCTCACTACAACTTGCAATTGCACAGAAGTGAGCTCAGGGATGTTTGAGATCACATGCCTCACACAGGAGAAAAACCCTGTTTTAACCTGTAGTGGGGGCATGTTCTTCATTCTACTGAATATTACCGTCTGTTAATGATTGGTCAGACTCAAACAGGGAGAAGTACACACCTTCAGTGAAAAATGTCTGCTAATGCCCACTTGGACTAAAAGAAAATGATCTTATTATGAACCTATGCATGTGAGCACTGGCAACTGTGCCATTTAAATGCTGCTGTCAGAGATTGATAGTGGCATCTAAATGGTTAAAAGCAGCAGGCTGAGCTCATCTCCAGGCATGGCTGTGTAGGGAAGGTGACCTGACGGATGGACGGACTTGTCAGAATAGAGAGAGGAAGGTTTGCACAGTTTAGACAGGTATCAGTTATTACAGTGGGGAAACAGCTAGGAAAGTGTAGTGGACGTGCAGTACCTTGGGTTGATCATTAGAGGGCAGGGAGGAGTGTGAGCATAGGACTTGACATCAGCTTAGGGCTTAAGAAACCGTTGGTCATGGGGGGCAGAGTTAGAGGGAACCGGGAAAGATATAAATTTGACAGGAGGATTCCACAAAGTTACAGTCCCCAGGGGGAGTTCAAGTGATAGGAAGACTACGACAGTTGGTGCACTGTGAGGAAAACCTAACCAGGGGACTGAGGAGAGAGAAAGTTAGGGGGGTGGTCATGACATGAAGTACCGCAATACAGATGAGGCCCCGGGGGCAAGCACACCGAATTAAAGATGACAACCGACTAGTAGAATTGCTGTTGGTGTACAGGCCTAAGGCGACCACAGTGACTGAGCTGTCAGGAGTGTTGTGGAGTTGAAAAAGGGATGGTGCGTATAATCACGTCTCTGGTGAAAAGTACGGTGTGTGTGTAACAGGGCCTGAAAACGGAGGGCCGAGAAAAGGGATTGCGGTGTATCGTGAGGACCGTCAGTCGGACAGCGGAGAATAAACTTGTACCTGTTGTACCCGAAACCTGCCTCCATCTTTTGTCTGTGACGTCTCTGCGCGGTATACAGAGGGACCACCCCCCAGCCCGGCCCACCGACCCTACACTTGGCGTAGTCGGCAGGATCAACGCGGCTAATACAATATCTTCTGCGGCAGGCCTGCCTCTGAGGAATGGACACGGACTTGGACTGCACTGTGTGGATTATAAACCCCGGTGGATTACAAATTACCAACCTGTGGATTACAAATTGGGAGCGCTGTGGCGCATCTGCGTTGCCAGCAGAGGATCCGGGGCAGTACCAGGTCCGGAGCAAGATGGCAGTGCTACTTCAGTGTAGAGGAGAGATCCAGGTGTTTGCCGTTGTCCCCAATGGACTGGGGCCCCCTCCTACATATCCCTGGGGACAGCAATATGTACCAGGAGGCCGACGCCCCCACATACTGGACCCTGACAGGTGGGTGGAAAGGCCTGCTGACGCCCCACCCCGCAGAAGGAGTGGCATAGAGGAAAATTTTGGCTGCGGCTGTCTGTCGCCATTCGAGTGCTGCCCATCGGATGATATGCGGCGCTGTGGATGTCGGGGCATCGGGCGCCTGGAGTGGCGGTGGTGCCGGGAGGTCGAGTCATGTCAGAAAACGTCTTCCCCAGAGTCACGGGCAGGAAGCTAGATGCTGAGCGGAAAAGTGGAACCTTTGCGGAGCCAGCGGGAGCGGCCACTGAAGATACCAGCAGGGAACCTGCCCACGGAGCTCCTGAGCCTGGAGGCTAGCCCTGTCGGATGGCGGAGTGAAGAGCGGAGACTGCAAGAGGAGCCACGCAAGAACGTGACGAAGGCCACGGTGCCGGGGAAGGTAAGAGGTCCCCTGGCCCCATCAGTGGCTCCGCAGGCGGCCCCCACCATGCAGCCGCAGCATCTTGTACCCCAGAGAGCCTGACCAGGGAAGGTCCTACCGTCTACGTGGAGCTAAGCGAGGCCTCCACTCCCACTCCGAGCCATCCTGCCCGGTGTCCCCGGTGCGGAGCCTGCCGCCAGAAGACGCTGTTGCGGTATCTCTGCTGATAGCGACCTCATCTCTGAAAGCGGCCGCTGCTCCGGCTCAGTCTGAAGTTCCAGGTGCGGCCTACCCCGCGGCCGCAGCTATGCCGGTGTTGGAGCCATCTGAGGCCTATTTGTCAAGCCCTGTGGCCCAGTCTCCGGAGGACATGGCTGTCCCTGGTTGTCACCCGACCCTAGCGGCTGCTGGGCCATCGACATCACCAGCCGCCTCTGCCCTGTTTTTGTCCTCGGCTAAGTCCCACCCACCGGACTCCCGGGCTCACACCGGACCCTCCGTTTGGGTCGCAGAAGTGGTGAAAAAGAAGAAAGCCAGGGACCAGGAAGTATGGAACCTGCTTCATGCAAAGGGGGAGGCTGGCATGGCGGCGACACGATCTATGGGACGGCTCGTGTATACAAATATACCCAGGGGGTATGGGTTCATATGCGATCTGGCTATCGGCCAGAAGGTTTATCTTAATGTGGCCTCTATTCGTCTCGGCCGGGCTCTACACGAGGGGGACTTGGTGTCATACTACAAAGAGAACTGTCCCCGCGGCTACTACGTGGTAGCTGTGATTGCTGAGTCCGAAGGTCACGAGCCCCCGTAGAACTCACAGGACACTCCTTACATCCCGGGAGCTCCACGGCTGTGGGGCCCCTCGCTACCGGCCACTAGGAGGCGGCTTGAACTTTCGAATTTTCGTTGCACCGTTGTGCAAATCACAAGGACAGTTTGCGTCCAAGTCAATGGAAAAAAAAAAGTTTAATATAAAAATTGAAGTTTTTTGTGTGTTAAGCCTGACAAAAGTGGGGATGTAAGAAGAGAGGGAGTGTCCTTGTCAAAGGAAGGGGGAGGAAAAAAAAATCTGTTATGTTTTATTGTTTTGTGTGTGATGGTTTTAAGCAATCGTAAACGGAAAAAAAAATGTAAGAAAATGGGTACTTGTGATATTATAGAGTTGTTCAGATGTATGATATGCACAAGAAAATGCAACAGGTCTGGGTAAGAGAGGGTCTGAGCGACCAAAGGGAAGTGTGAGATCCAAAGGGGTCTATGTGTTAAGGAGGTCTCGGAGACCGAGACACCGACCATGACATGTAACCAAAAGAAAGGCAAAGAGATGGAAGACGTGAGAAAGACAGTCGTCCTAGGTCAGGTCCCTGACACCACGGACACCCCTGAAGGAAGAAGGCGGACGCCGACAATGATCTGGTAGGTGTAAGGCCTCGATCATGGCGTACCGAATAATGGAAGGTGACAGAAGGGGAGAGTAGGGGAAGGTACACAGAGAAAGTTAGGGGGGTGGTCCTGACACGAAGTAACGCAATACAGATGAGGCCCCGGGGGCAAGCACACCGAATTAAAGACGACAACCGACTAGTAAAATTGCTGTTGGTGTACAGGCCTAAGGCAAAAACAGTGACTAAGCTGTCAGGAGTGTCGTGGAGTTGAAAAAGGGACGGTGCGTATAATCACGTCTCTGGTGAAAAGAACGGTGTGTGTGTGTGTAACAGGGCCGGAAAACGGAGGGCCGAGAAAAGGGATTGCGGTGTATCATGAGGGCCGTCAGTCGGATGGCAGAGAATAAACTCTTGGACCAGTTGCACCCGAAACCTGCCCCCATCTTTTGTCTGTGACATCTCTGCGCGGTATACAGAGGGACCACCCCCCAGCCCGGCACACCGACCCTACAGCTGTTAGACACAGATGTCTGCTGTTTAACTTAGCCTCAACCAGTTTCATTACGGATATATTCGTAATGGATTGTTAAGGTGTTAAATAATTTTTAACGTTAAAATAACATTAAAATCAATCTCAACTTTAGAGAGAATAGTGTACATTCCTAGTTAGCTGCCTGCTGAACAAATACCTTAAATAATGTGTAAAGGGAAAGTCAGTTTGTCCAAACAAAGATGCGGCTTGTTTTGCTTTCCTCAGAAACAATTGCTGCCAGTGGATATTGTAAGGCACCCCCTAAACCTTCATACCCGTAAGATCTGACCAGACTTTTTTTATTGATATATGATGTTAGGGCTCTTTCACATGTCCTGATATTTCCGGTACTAGAAAAAGCATCCATGTCTGTGTGTTTAATATGTTTGGCATACGTGTGGCAACTGTGTGCCGTATTAGTATCACACATACCGGCGCCTGAGAATCAGCGTTAGTGTTCGCACTGGTCCCCTGCACCGGGTACTGAAAACAACTCACATCACTGTCCTCTACTTGTGCTGCAATCAACGCTAGCAGGGGTCAATCTTGAGAGCTGTATTCAACCGATAAAGGCTCATTCACAAGTCAGTATTTGGTCAGTATTTTGCATCAGTATTTGTATGCCAAAGCCAGGAATGGAACTTACCAAGAAAAAAATATAATTGAAAGACTGATGTCTGTTCTTTGTTTTGGAGACACTCCTGGTTTTAGCATACAAATACTGATGAAATACTGATCAAAAATACTGATGTGTGAAAGAGGCCTAACAGCAAGAGCAGCCGGTGGATGATGAGAGTGTTCATCAGCCACCACCTGTGCTATAAATATATAAATTTAAAAAAAGTTACATTGGGTTCCAGTGTAGTTTTGATAACCAGCCAGGCAAAAATGACAGCTGCGGGCTGCAACCCACAGCTATTAGCTTTAGCAAGGCTGGTTATCATGAATAGAGGGGCCCCACACTGTCATCCATGTGTCATCAGTGTGCACGTTTTCAGCCTGTGCTGCTGTTAAAAAACAGACATGTCAGCAAATTTTGCCCACGAACACACGGTCTGTGGAAACACACTGACATGTGCACATACCCATTTACTTGAATGGGTCAAAGTGTGTGTCTACTGTATGTGTGAAAACTGTCACCACACATACTGGACACACTGTGTGCACAGCCCCATAGTCCGAGTGAGATCTGACAATATGGTCGTCTGTACAGTACTGAGATTATATTGGGTGTTTAGCTAATATGTATATAAGTCTTTAGCCTAGGTTTACAGCTGCAGTAAGAAATCAGTTTCCCTGTCCCATCATACAAAGCTGTGACAGATCCACAGGATGGCCACCAAGAATGCCAGACAGACTCTATGGACTATAATTGGCTCTGTGGGTTATTATAATGCTATCTGTCACTAAACTGAAAAAAATGGCTCAGCATGCTACACTATTATTTCTGGGTTTTTTTAACAGCATTTGTGATTGAGCACATCGCTTTATTTTTCAACAGCAGCAAAATAAAGTGTCAAACCCAACATCCTACTGTTATTTTCATTTCACTATTCAGAAAGCAGTTTTATATGACAACCAAAAAATATTGTTTATGCTCCTATGCAAATGAGGTGCTCGTCAGAGCCGCACAGTCTGGGGTTGCTTGTATTGGAAGTTTCTCTGACTAGTGTTGCTCTGTCCGTGCAGTAGGGGACAGAACTAGCCATAAAGATGGTTGAAGGATCTGGACCCTATGGCCCTGTCTATGGTTCCCTGAGAACTTCATTTGCATATTAACATAAAGAACGTTCTCTCCGAACTTTGTTTTAGGCTGGGGTCACTCTTGCGAGAAACTCACGAGTCTCGCACCTCAATATCCAGTAGGGCCAGAGCGTTAAGAAATACATGCAGCCGCCAACTCCGGTCCCGAGGGCCGGCTACACTGCCGGGTATTGAGGTGCGAGACTCGTGCGAGTTTCTCGCCAGTGTGACCCCGGCCTTAAACTTAAGGTATGGCTCCTCTTGGCACAAGGTTCCCTACACTGACCTGTGCTTACTTCCATACGGATTTCAGAGCTGTCTTCTTCAATAATCTTTTCTTTGACTATTTTGTTTTTGCTGCATTTTCCACTTCATTTGATGCTTTTTGGTGCAGATTTGAAGCAGCATTTTTTTTTAATGTAGTTTTTTACTACCGAAATCCAACTTCTTTTATAAACATGCATATTTTGACAGGCTACACATAGAAGTCTACAGAGAAAAATGGGCAGGAGTTTTCATGGAATCACATCCACTTTGCTTTGGCAGTTAAACTCAGCAGATTTTCTGCACACAAAAAACATAGCAGACAGAAGTCTGGTTTACTCATTTACTCTATGTGGAAACATGACTCACAGTTCTTCTTTAAGCAATTAAAACATGCTAAAAATTATTTCACAGTCTTTTCTGTCTGTACAGCTTGGACTCTTTACTTGAGAAAAAAGCAAAACAGGCAGAGATGCTTACCTGTATAGACAGGCCTCAATACAAATGCACTAACAGGGTGCAGCGGACCCAAGTAAAATGGCAACTGCACAGGTGCAATAATACCTAATGAAACAGCAAGCCTACAATCAGGCCGTGTGGCACACCAGTGCAAAAATATAATCCGTATGTGGCAATGTTTACACATTATATATATTTTACTTGGGTCCACTGCACCCTGTTAATGCATTTGTATTGAGGCCTGTCTATACAAGTAAGAATCTCTGCCTGTTTTGCTTTTTTCTCAAATATTGGAGGATTCTTTCCTCTTTCTGTGGATTTCATGTTAGAGTAGGACTGGCAAGTGGAAGTAACTTTGGACTCTTTACTTGACCTTCTTATAGTATAGTTATAGCTAGAGGGAAATAGATGGTATGCACACACAACAAAAAGTCAGTATTGGTGTATCATTAAGGGTGTGTGCACATGCTGTGGATTCTGCTGCGGATCCGCAGCGGTTTTGGTCCTGCGGATCCGCAGCAGTTTTTGCTGCGGTGTACAGTACCATTATAACCTATGTAAAATGAAAACCGCAGGGCAGACACTGCGGAATTTTCCGTGCGGTTTTTCTGCGGTTTCAAATCCGCAGCATGTCACTACTTTGTGCGGATTCCGCTGCGGTTTGGCACCTGCTCCATGGCAGGTGTCAAACTGCAGGGGAAAACTGCAAGCTAAACCACAGAAAAACTGCAGATATACCTGCGGTTTTCATCAAATCCGCGTGGAAAATTCCGCAGAGCAATCCTCAGCGTGTGCACACACCCTTAGGCCTCAGTCACATGTCTGTGTTTAACCCCTTAACGACCAGGGGTATTTCAGTTTTTGCGTTTTTGTTTTTTGCTCTCCTTCCCAGAGCCATAACTTTTTTTATTTTTCAGTCAAAATGGCCATGTGAGGGCTTGTTTTATGCAGGACGAGTTGTACTTTTGATCAACACCTTTTGGTTTTAACTTATTTTGTACTGGAAAATGGGAAAAAAGTCCAAGTGAGGTGAATTTGCAAAAAAAAGTGCAATTCCACAGTTGTATTTTTTTCTTTTTTTACCATATTTTCTAAATGCTAAAGCTGACCTGTCATTATGATTCTCCAGCTCATTACGAGTTCACAGACACCAAACATGTCTAGATTCTTTTTTATTTAAGTGGTGAAAAAAAATTCCAAATTTTGATTTAAAAAATGGTGCCATTTTCTGATACCCGTAGCGTCTCCATTTTTCGTGATCTTGTATTGTGTGAGGGTTTATTTTTTGCGTGTCAAGCTGGCGTTTTTAATTATACCATTTTGGTGCAGATGCAATATTTTGATTGCTCGTTATTGCAGTTTATTGCAATGTAGCGGTGGCCAAATAAACTTAATTCTGACGTTTTTAATTTTTTTCTCAATTAGCGATGAGGTTAACTGCTTTTTTGTATTGATAGATCGGGAGATTCTGAACACAGTGATACCAAATATGTGTATATTTCATTTTTTTTAAATTTTGAATGGGGTGAAAAGGGGGTGATTTGAACTTTAATATTTTTTTATTTTTCAATATTTTTAAAAACATTTTTTTTTACTTTTTGCATGCTTCAATAGTCTCCATGGGAGACTAGAAGCTGCAGTACGTTTTGTGTAGCAGAAATTCTCACTTGCTATGAGCGCCGACCACGGAGTGGCGCTCATAGCAATCTGGCAATGACAACCATAGAGGTCTGCTGCAGACCTCTGTTTGTCATGCCGACCCATCTGTGACCCACGATCATGTGACGGGTTCAACGATGGGTGGGATTAGCAATGTGCTTCCGGTAAGCGTGAGTTAAATGCTGCTGTCAGAGACTGACAGCGGCACTAAACTAGTTAACAATTGAGATTCCACCCGCGGCTGTTGCGGGCATAAGTTTGCTGTATAGATCAGCTGTCATGTGCCTGGAAAGGTGCGGGCTCCGGCGCTGAGCAGGGGGAGCCCGAAATGGGGTACTATTACGCCCAATGTCGGAAAGGGGTAAAACATGTACAGTATATAAAAAAATGGTACCATGTCACTGGTGTTCTTGATCAGTGTGTCATAAGTGTATGGCCTGTGTGTCCGTTTTAACCATCAGTGTGTCTTCAGTGTGTAGTCCGTGTGTCCGCTTTTTTCCATCAGTGTGTCATCAGTGTATGATCCATGTGTCTATTTTAACCATTTTTGTGTCATCAGTGTGTGGTCCATCTGTCTGTTTTTACCATCAGTGTACCATGTCACCGGTGTTCTGGATCAGTGTGTCATCAGTGTACGGTCTGTGTGTCTGTTTTTACCATCAGTGTGTCATCAGTGTGTGGTACGTTTGTCCATTTTTACCATCAGTGTGTCATCAGCATATGATCATTGTGTACATTTTAACCATCTGAGTGTCATCAGTGTACGGTCTGTTTGTCCGTTCTTACCATCAGTGTGTCATCAGTGTGTGGTCCGTATGTCCGATTTTACCATCAGCGTGTCATCAGTGTATGATCAGTGTGTACATTTTAACCATCAGCGTGTCATCAGTGTATGATCAGTGTGTCTATTTTAACCATTTGTGTGTCATCAGTGTGTGGTCCATCTGTCTGTTTTTACCATCAGTGTACCATGTCACCGGTGTTCTGGATCAGTGTGTCATCAGTGTACGGTCTGTGTGTCTGTTTTTACCATCAGTGTGTCATCAGTGTGTGGTACGTTTGGCCATTTTTACCATCAGTGTGTCATCAGCATATGATCATTGTGTACATTTTAACCATCTGAGTGTCATCAGTGTACGGTCTGTTTGTCCGTTCTTACCATCAGTGTGTCATCAGTGTGTGGTCCGTATGTCCGATTTTACCATCAGCGTGTCATCAGTGTATGATCAGTGTGTACATTTTAACCATCAGCGTGTCATCAGTGTATGATCAGTGTGTCCATTTTAACCATCTGTGTTTTATGTGTCCGTTTTTGTCATCTGTGTGTGGTCAGTGTGTCTTTTTTAACCATTTGTGCGTCATCAGTGTGTGGTCCGTCTGTCCATTTTTACCATCACTGTACGGTCCGTGAGTCCATTTTTACCATCAATGTTTCATCAGTGTACTGTCCGTGTGTCCATTTTTACTATCAGTGTGCCATCAGTGTGTGGTACGTGTGTCCGTTTTTACAATCACTGTGTCAGTAGTGTATGGTCTCTTTGTCCGTTTTTACCATCAGTATGTTATCAGTGTATTGTCCGTAGGTCTATTTTAACCATTTGTGTGTCATCAGTGTCTCCTCAGTGTAAAGGTCCGTGTGTCCATTTTTTACCATCCATATGTCATCAGTGTGTGGTCCGTGTGTCTGTTTTTAAAATTTGTGTGCCATCATTGTACGGTCTTTGTTCGTTTTTACCATCTGTATGTCATCAGTGTATGCTTCATGTGTCCATTTTAGCCATCTGTGTTTCATCAATGTGTCGTCTGTGTGTCTGTTTTAACCATCAGTGTATTGTCTGCGTGTCCGATTTAGCTATCCATGTGTCATCTGATTATGTTCCATGTGTCTGTTTTTACCATCAGTGTACAGTCTGTGTGTCCATTTTAACCATATGATTGTCCTCAGTATAAGGTCCGTGTGTCCGTTTTTACCATCAGTTTGTCATGTGCTGTACGTGTTTTTCATGGATCCATAGACTTCTATTAGCACTTTTCATCTGTGATAACAGAAACAATGCAGACATTTATCTGTGATTTTTGCATGGACACACGCTCCGTGAAAAAACATGGACATGTGAATAGCAGCATAGATTATACTTGCTGTATCTGTGAAAAAAGGACAGAACACATATGTGTCGCACAGATGTGTGAATGAGGCCTTAGATTGTACCTATACACATACAGTTGTGGCCAAAAGTATTGACACCCCTGCAATTTTGTCAGATAATACTCAGTTTCTTCCTGAAAATGATTGCAAACACAAATTCTTTGGTATTATTATCTTCATAAAAAACACAAAAGAGAATGAAGCAAAAAGCAAAACATTGATCATTTCACACAAAACTCCAAAAATGGGCCAGACAAAAGTATTGGCACCCTCAGCCTAATACTTGGTTGCACAACCTTTAGCCAAAATAACTGCGACCAACCACTTCCGGTAGCCATCAACGAGTTTCTTACAATGCTCTGCTGGAATTTTAGACCATTCTTCTTTGGCAAACTGCTCCAGGTCCTTGATATTTGAAGGGTGCCTTCTCCAAACTGCCATTTTTAGATCTCTCCACAGGTGTTCTATGGGATTCAGGTCTGGACTCATTGCTGGCCACCTTAGAAGTCTCCAGTGCTTTCTCTCGAACCATTTTCTTGTGCTTTTTGAAGTGTGTTTTGGGTCATTGTCCTGCTGGAAGACCCATGACCTCTGAGGGAGACCCAGCTTTCTCACACTGGGCCCTACATTATGCTGCAAAATTTGATGGTAGTCTTCAGACTTCATAATGCCATGCACATGGTCAAGCAGTCTAGTGCCAGTGGCAGCAAAGCAACCCCAAAACATCAGGGAACCTCCGCCATGTTTGACTGTAGGGACCGTGTTTTTTTTCTTTGAATGCCTCTTTTTTTCTCCTGTAAACTCTATGTTGATGCCTTTGCCCAAAAAGCTCTACTTTTGTCTCATCTGACCAGAGAACATTCTTCCAAAACGTTTTAGGCTTTTTCAGGTAAGTTTTGGCAATCTCCAGCCTGGCTTTTTTATGTCTCGGGGTAAGAAGTGGGGTCTTCCTGGGTCTCCTACCATACAGTCCCTTTTCATTCAGACGCAGACGGATAGTACGGGTTGACACTGTTGTACCCTCGGACTGCAGGGCAGCTTGAACTTGTTTGGATGTTAGTCGAGGTTCTTTATCCAACATCCGCACAATCTTGCATTGAAATCTCTTGTCAATTTTTCTTTTCCGTCCACATCTAGGGAGGTTAGCCACAGTGCCATGGGGCTTTAAATTTCTTCATGACACTGCGCATGGTAGACACAGGAACATTCAGGTCTTTGGAGATGGACTTGTAGCCTTGAGATTGCTCATGCTTCCTCACAAATTGGTTTCTCAAGTCCTCAGACAGTTCTTTGGTCTTCTTTCTTTTCTCCATGCTCAATGTGGTACACACAAGGACACAGGACAGAGGTTGAGTCAACTTTAATCCATGTCAACTGGCTGCAAGTGTGATTTAGTTATTGCCAACACCTGTTAGGTGCCACAGGTAAGTTACAGGTGCTGCTAATTACACAAATTAGAGAAGCATCACATGATTTTTCGAACAGTGCCAATACTTTTGTCCACCCTCTTTTTGATGTTTGGTGTGGAATTATATCCAATTTGGCTTTAGGACAATTCTTTTTGTGTTTTTTCATTTAAGACAAATTAAATGAAGATAATAATACCAAAGAATTTGTGTTTGCAATCATTTTCAGGAAGAAACTGAGCATTATCTGACAGGATTGCAGGGGTGTCAATACTTTTGGCCACAACTGTAGACTGGAAATCTCTAATCAAATAATTGAATGCATGAAAGAAAATAAATTCTGCATATATGGCGCATGTACAGTATATAAAAACCTGCTAAGGGAATGTACTGAATACTCGCACACTGGTAAGATATTTTACCTCCACATCTCATCTTAACTCTTACCTTGCAACCTTCACAAGTGATGACACCATAGTGGATTCCTGACGATTTATCTCCACAAATTTTGCATGGTATCACTTCAATTTGTGCTGTAGAAAAGAGAAGAGACAGCTCAGCTGACATGGCACAATTTTATTTAGCCTTTTCTCTCCTTGGTCAATGACTACAGCATGAGTTTTTGATGATTAAAAAGAAGCAAAATGCAGAATGCATAAGTAGAAAAAAAACAGATCTTAGATTTAAGCTTCTCTTCAAATACATAATTTAATAGCAATATCCAATGTTTGCATGCTCTAAAACCCGGCACAAACATTCCTCTAATCCCTCTGCAGTCAGAATAAACATTTTAATGCAACTTGGTTTGTAGTTTTTATGTTAATACCGAGCTTTTCTGATGTTTCTGTCATTAAACGGTTTACATTATCATTTACTTGTTTGTTCTAATAACAGTCATTGAAATAAGAAAGGGTTTATACAGAGAGTTACACCTAATACAATCAATGTCTGATTCACTCCGCTCGAATTATCCAGCGTCTTGGTTAAAATCAAGAGGGATTATTTGCCTACGAGGAACGTAACGAAGCGTTCTGCGATCCTGCCTCGCCACGACTTACTGTATTTTCCCTCTGAATTGCACCTGTACAATGATACTTGAACATAGTGATTGTGTTCTTTCCCCGAGAGCCATTTATCCTTTGTGTCAAAGCATGACAATTGGAGGGATGTGTAACCAAAAACTCCTGTTATTAATTGTATACACAAGGTGAAAAGAAGCTATTGCTTTCCTCGAAACATCTTAAATTACTGTAACTAACACTCTCTGTACCGAGTTTCCTTTGCAGTGTTAATGAGTGTCACAGTCTCTAACATTTCCTTCACAATGCATGTCTAATCGTGTAGGATTGCAAGATTTTTCACTTTTTCTAGACCACATTGTCATCAATTCACTTAAGAGCGTTTTTACACCCAGGCGTAGCATCGTCCCCTGTGTGTATCACAGTTGTCCACAATTAGAAGAATTGTTTGGGTTGCACAATTTTTAGAAGGAGTTATCAAAGTTTGGAATAGATTTCCATGTCTTATTGTTCCTGCAAAAGGGCTCATGCTTATTTATTAAAGAGGTTGTCTGGTAAAAACTGATAAGTCTGCAGTCACTCTGTGTGACTGTAGACTTATGAATCCCCCCAGTGCATGCACTGTACGCTGGGGGGGATTCGCCAGTTTCAGACCCAGGACTGGAGGGTAGGTATGCGTTAGGGCTCATACTCACATATGAGAAACTCAGACGAGTCTCGCACGTCAATACCCGGCACTGCCGCCGGCACTCGGATCGGAGCGTTCAGCTGCATAGAAAATACATGTAGCTGAATGCTCCCATCCGAGTGCTGGGTATTGGCATGCGAGACTCGTCCGAGTTTCTGGCACTTGAGTATGAGCCCTTATACATACTACCGGCCAGTGAGAGCAGCCTCGCTCTCCATACACTTGAAAGGAGTGAGACCAAACCCTCTAGTCAGACACGCCCAATGGATTGCCACATCACTAGATGGGACGCAACCTTGACTCAATACAAGTGTATGGAGTCAGACCACGTCAACTGGCTGGGAGAATTTATAGCTCATACATACTCTCTAGTCTCTCATTTCAAACCGGTGTATCCCCCCACAGTGTGTGTGCTGGAGGGATTCATAAGTCTGCAGTCACAGAGAGTGACTGCAGACTTATCGGTTTGGACCTGACAATCCCTTTAAGTGCCCACGCAAACGTAATGGGGCTCATGTAGCAATCAGTGTAGGACAGAAAAGTGGTCCACGATCAGATCACAATGCTACTGAACACTAAAGGAGTGTATTACACAACATATTGTCTGCAGGGAGATTGCTTCATGCTAATATTACTTGTCTTACTGCTTACAAATCATCACAAAGACCTTCATGGCCACCATGTAAAGGTATGTGCACACGTTCAATATTTGCAACAGTTTTTTCTGCCACAAAACCAGAGTGTTGGCTGAAAAAACACTGTGTCAAATGCGCAAGTTTTTGCCAGATTTTTGACATTTTTGCATGCGTCTTTACTTGTGTTTTTTCTCATTCATTTGAATCTGTAAAAAATGCTGCAGAAACACTGAATGAATACATAGGGGAGCCCGGGGACAGATGACGCATGAGCAGGGGCGTCATCTCTCATTAATCTAGGGTGCCAACCTTCTTAAGAAGGAAGGTGCATACTAGGTGTAGATATCAGGGAAAGAGCACCTTCTCCAATGCCTGGCATTAGACTTTGCACCATAGTTTGTATGATATCAGTGATTACATGTATGTCCAGCACTGTGTATTTATGCTAGATGTCTACTCTCTATTAGAGATGATCGACTTTGCCTTTTTTATGGTCGAGTCAGGTTTCATGAAACCCGACTTTCTCAAAAGTCTGGTTGAACGAAATCGGCCGACTATAGGGAAAAGTCGGAGGCCGACTGAAACACGAAACCCAATGCAAGTCAATGGGGAAGCAAAGTCGGCAGGGAGTGGAGGACAGTAAACACACCTACAATGCCCATTTCAATGCCAAAAACATCAATTCTTATTACTGAAGCTTGTCAACCTTAATTTACTTCATAATAATAGTTACGCATTTAAAACTGGGGGTTATTTGGCTAAAATTGTGGGGGGGTAGGGTTGGCTCCAGGTTTTCGTGTGCCCTGGGCCAAAGAGTGTCAGTGCGCCCCTTTAACACATACCACAACTCATGATGCTCCGATACTGCACAGAAAGATAGGTATAGTACAATGACAAATACTTCACTGCTTACATGATATGACTGATCTATCTTAAATTGTACAATAGCTCAAAAAAAGGACAGTATATTACTCCATACAGTATTATGGCCACCACATTGTGCGCCTTACAGAATAATGAGCCACATATAGAGTTGAGCAAAACAGGTCGGTCAGATTCAAAAGTCGCCGACTTTCGCCAAAGTCGGGTTTCATGAAACTAAACCTGACCACAGTGTGAAGTCGGCCATGCGGTCGGCGACCCAAGCGCCAAAGTTGGGTTTGGCCGAATGTTTGCACGTGACTTTTTTCAGCCAAGGAGAGAAGTGAAGCGGTAGCGTAGCGGGAGAGAGGGAGAGAGAAGAGAGAGATTTCGCCGCCTCTAGGGTTAAAATTCATGCCAGGTGTGTTTACAGTCCTCCACTCACTGCTGACTTTTCTCCCCATTGACTTGCATTGGGTTTCATGTTTCACGACTTTTCCCTATAGTCGGCCGATTTCGTTCGACTCGACTTTTGTGAAAGTCGGGTTTCATGAAACCCGACTCGACCCTAAAAAGGCAAACTCGCTAATCTCTAACCCCATATATTTCTCCATACAGAATAATTGGCCACATATAATGTTTCATACAGTATATGATGAGCTCCACATAATGCTACAGTATATGATGGTCCCCATGGACGATGCTCCAGAGTGTTATGGGCCCAAATAATGCTCCATATATAATGGGCCCCATTTCTAATGCTCCAGTGTATAAAGGGCCCTGTAAATGCTGCTCCAGTGTCTGATGTCCCCCATTTGGAATGCTCCAGTATATGATGGGCCTCATGGATGATGCTCCAGTGTCTTATGGGCCCTAATAATGCTCCATATATAATGGGCCCCATTTCTAATGCTCCAGTGTATCATGTGCTCCATAGATGCTGCTCCTGTGTCTTATCTGCCCCATTTAGAATGCTCCAGTATTTGATGGGCCTCATGGATGATGCTCCAGTGTCAGATGTCCCCCATTTTGAATGCTCCAGTATATGATGGGCCCCATTTTTAATTAACCAAGGCATGGTATGTGAAAAGATCCATGGAGTAATCTGAAGTGTGTGCTGCCGCATCCTTCACTTTTGGTGTGGGTGTAGGACACAAGGAAAGTGGTTGCTCCTGACCAGAAACCAGCACTTACGACTCAGTGCTTGCATTTTTTTAAACTTCAGAAGAGGAGGCGATAGAGCTGGAGGCTGTTTCAGCAATGTAAGCCAAAAACAGTTCCTGATGCTCCAGCTTTAAAAGCAGTCTATTGTACATACTCCCAGAAAACAGAGCCTTACAGGCCTTACAGAGCTGCACCATGACGCAGGCTCAACACCTCCTGCCTTAGCTGCTATTGTGTTTTTGGCACTACCAGCAGATGCACCACCACCACCATCAGTACCAGGTGGCCCCCCACCCCCACGTCCGCGTCCTCTTCCACCATACTTGCTCATGTTTTAGAAAATTGACCCAAAATACCAGCAGATATATGGTACTGTATCAGAAGTGTTCAGCTCTATACAGTCTAGGGATAACAGTAAATCTCCGTATATATTTCATGAGTCATACACAGACGCTCACAGGCTCAGTATGGATTACCCAATAAAATAAAAAGGTGAAAAAGGGTACAGTATCACCAGATACAAGGTATATATAGTATAGTGTAAACATTCTGAATCTCTATATACATTTCAGGAGGCAGACACAAATGCTCTCAGGCCCAGTATGGATTACACAAGAATATCAAAAGCTGTAAATGGGTAATGTAACACAAGCATACAGCTGTATACAGTGTTGGCCAAATTTGAAATCTTATATATTTCCGGAGTCACCCTCAGACGCTCACTCAGTCTGGGTTTGACCATAATAAAAAATGTATAAAAGTACTGGTTAGCAAGATAGCAAGTATATATATTATAGGGTACAATTGAAATCTCCATATACCTAGTCCCGTAGTCACTCTCAGACGCTTACTCAGTATGGATTTGACCGTAATACTAAATGTCGAACAAAGGTACTGTATAACAAGATACAAGCTGTATCGAATATACGGTAAAAATTGGTATCTCCGATTCACCGTATATATAGAAGGTGTAAACCACACACGCTCACTCACTATGGATGATACCGTAATACAAAATTTTGAACAAAGGTACTGTTGTGAATTCACTTTCTGGCCTACCTCTGGTTGCTAGTGAAGGTAGTGGAGCTAGTCGTATTGACAGAGGAGTCGCGAGTTCTCTTTCCGGTCTCCCTCTGATGGTTACAGGAGGTAATGGAGGTGATCTAATTGACAGAGGCCTGCCACCTGATAATGAGGATGACGATTGGACATCTGGAGTTTCTGACTGGATTTAAGACAGCCGACTCCCTCTATCCCTGCTGGTGATTTTTCCTGCCTCCTGAGGTTTTAGTTTCCAGTTCAGTCCCTGCATGCTCAAGCTAAGTGTTCTTTGCTATTGTTCACATTTGATTTGGTTTTGTCTATTCAGTTTTGTGTGGTCAGCCAGCCCCGGCTGGGGCTGTGCTGATTTTCCATCTTTATGTTACTGTTTGTGCCAGTTTGTTTTTTGTCCCTTATTAGATTGGCCTCTTTTTGCTCTGCTTTCAGAATATTCCAGAGTGCTGATATAATGGGTGAAGTCTAGTGACTTCAGAGTTTTTTGCTATCAGAAGTGTTGGACATTTTTGCAGGTTTTTTTTGCGTGATTGAAGACAGTGTCTTTCCTTTCCTGTCCTTTCTAGTTAGTGTGGGCCCCATCAGCCTATTTTCCTACCTGTGTTTGTGTTTTCATCTTTTCTCACCGACAATATATGTTTGGGGGCTATCTATTCCTTTGGGGTCTGCTCTGGGGCAGTTTAGATTTCCCCTTTTCTTGCTTTAGGCTTATTTAGTTCTCCGCCTGTGTCGAGGCGCCTATAATCATCGTAGGTACGCTCCACGGCTACTGCTAGTTGTGTGGATAGGATCAGGGGTCTGCAATCTGCTTAGTTACCAACCTCTCTGGTTTTCTGTGGCTTAGCTTGGTCTTGTTTTCCTCCTTGGTGACCCAATCATAACAGGTACTGTATCAGCACATACCAGGTGTATCCAGTCTAGAGGTAATTTTAAATTTCCGCCTATACTTCCGGAGTCAGAAACAGACACTCACAGGCTCAGTATGTATTACACCAGAATTTAACAAGTAGAAAAAGGGAAAGGTCGAAGCGTACAACAGTAAACAGTGTTGTGGTACTTTTAAATCTTTGTATATATTTCAATCTCAGTAAGCCAGTCCAGACTCTCCGCTATTGGAAACTACATGGATACAAGTACAGACGGAAAATCGAGTGTTAGCAGAAATTTGGGAATTACTCATCACGGGAAAACCTCCCGGTACATGTTGCAGAGGTGATGCAGACCCTCAATTACTGTGTCTGTGGAGACAGTGAAAATGGTTCTTTGTGAAGAAAGGATTGCTTTATCGCAGGAGCGTGGATCACATCACCGTTACGCATCTCCATCAAACTGTGATCACAGGGAGAGATGTAGACATGGTCCTCACTGCCTATCATGATGTGTCTGGTCATTTTGGAGTGCAAAAGACAGAAGCCACAGACCGTAAGCGATTCTGTTGGATTGGCATGAGACATTGAAAAATGGTGGCAGGAATGTCACACGTCTGTGACTATCACAACTGTGAAAGGTGATCATAAAGCACCATTGCATCTGCTTGTAACTTGACGTCCATTTCAAATGGTAGCCATTGATCAGCTGAAGGTAGAAGCCAGCAGGAAAGGCCATAGTTACATCTTACCCATCATCGATCAATAAACCAAATTTCTAGTGGCCATCCCTGTGAAGGATTTAACTGCCCAGACTACACAGCGGTGGAGCAGGGAGAGGTAAGTACTGCAACTTGCAAGTGCTGTGGCCATGACCAAGCAGGGGGTCACACTCGTGGATGACGGTACTGGCACAGGGCCCCTCATAGTATGCTGGTGTGTCTGACGGCAAGTGGACCCTCCCACCGTCAGAGACACTGTATTGTACTATGAGTGGCCCTGTACCAGTGCTGTCGGCAATCTGTGGGCCCATCCACCTGTTCAGAGCAACAGCACTTGTCCGGGTGCACCAGGTGATGACCCGAGTCATTAGGGGGGGTGGGCAGCCCACTTAGGGAGGTTTAAAAAATGGCATATGTTGATGTGTTGGCTGGACATTCAGCTGCTGCAAAGGGCGGAGTTGGGCAAGTCCGAGGAAGAGGAGGACAAAAGCGAGGCAGTTTTCTGGCAACCTATGTGTCATCAGGGGAAGGTGGGACAAAACCCTTTGAAACCCATGCATGGTTAATTTTATTGAAGGCTAGATCATCAACATTTTGGGTAGACAGACGGGTCCTTTTTTCTGTCAGGATTGATCCAGCAGTATTGAAGACTCTTTCAGATAACACACTAGCAGCAGGGCAAGCGAGCTCCTGTAAGGCATATTGTGACAATTCAGGCCACGCATCCAGTTTAGAGGCCCAATAGTCAAAGGGGAATGACCTGTGAGGGAGAACATCGATATGGGAGAAGTAGTTTGTTACCATAGTTGACAACTGCTGTCTCCTGTCATTTTTAATCGATGCAGTATTAGCAGTCGTGTGAGCGGTACTTGAGAAATCATTCCACAACATGGTCATTAAACCCTTGTCTCCAATGCCACGTCTGCTGTGTGCAACACGAACACCTCTCCCATTGTGCCCACTATGGCTTGTGGGAGAACCAGCACCGCTGCTGTGTGCTGGGAAAGCCTCAAACAAACGGTTTACCAGAGTTGCTTGTTTGTTAGCCGATATTATCTCTAGGTTCTCCTGTGGCATGATGTTGTGTAATTTGCCTTTGTAGCGTGGATCGAGGATGCTGGCCAGCCAGTAGTCATCATCCCTCATCATTTTGGCAATGCAGGGCTCCCTTTTTAGGATCCGCAAGGCATAATCGCACATGTGGGCCAATGTTCCAGGTGTCAATGATGCACTGCCAGTGGTGGGTGGAGGAGCACTTTCTGGGAAATCCACATCCCTACAGTCACGCACAAACACTGTACCTGACCTTGGAACGCCAACATTTTCTCTTGCCCACTGAGAAGCATCTTCCTGCCCAAAATAATCATCCCCCTCATCCTCCTCCTCTTCCTCTTCTTCCTCCACCTTGTCCAGGACAGTTCCCTGACCAGACAATGGCTGACAGTCATCAAGGCTTCTCCTCCTCCTTCTCCTCTGCTGCAGACACCTGATCCTTAATATGCGTCAAACTTGAGCAGACGCATAAGTGGGATGCTCATGCTTATGATGGTGTCGTCTGTGCTTGCCAGCTGTGTGCATTCCTGAAAACACTGAAGGACTTTACAGAGGTCTTTCAGCTTTGACCACTGCACATCCGACAATTCCATGTCTTCCCTCAAACTGCCTGCCCGTGTATCCTCCCGCAAATGCATTTCAGCCTGCCTCTGTTCGCACAGCCTCTCAACCATGTGCAGAGTGGAGTTCCACCTTGTTGCAACATCTATGATTAGGCAGTGCTGGGGGAGGTGGAGCAATCACTGCTGCTTCTGCATACGAGTGGAGTGGACATTTGAGCGACAGATGTGCGAACACAGTCTTCGCACCTTATGGAGCAGGGATGATAACACCGGATAATTATTAAGGAAGCATTGCACCACCAGGTTCAAAGTGTGAGCCAGGCAAGGTATGTGTGTGTGTTTTGCATGGGCTATGGCTGCCACAAAATTACGGCCGTTATCACTGACTACCTTGCCTGCCTCAAGATGTAGACTGACCAGCCATGACTCAGTTTGTCGCTGCAAATAGTCGGCCAGTACCTCCGCGGTGTGTCTGTTGTCGCCCAAAGACATCATCTTTAACACAGCTTGCTGACGCTTACTACTAGCTGTTCGATAGTGGGACACCTCGTGTGCAACACTGCCAGCTGCGGATGGAGTGCTCGTGCGACTGCACTCTGTGGACGAGCTTTCGCTGATAGAGGAGGAGGATCGAAAGCCTACAGCCAACTGTTTCCTATACCGTGGGCTAGGCAGCACTGTTCCACCGCCGCTGTCCCCAGTAGAGCCTGCATCCACCACATTAACCCAGTGCGCAGTGATGGACATGTAACGGCCCTGGCCATGCCTACTGGTCCATGCATCTGTTGTGAGGTGCACCTTTCCACTCAGTTTTAGTGCATTGACAATGCAGTCTTTCACATGTCGGTGGAGGGCAGGGATGACTTTGTGAGAAAAGAAGTGCCGACTGGGTAGGTCATAGCGTGGGACAGTGTAGGCCATGAGGTCACGGAAAGCTTTGCTTTCAACCAAACGGTAGGGCATCATGTCTAATGACATTAGTTTGGCAATGTAGGTGTTCAAACAAAGTGTACGCGGATGAGAGGATGAGTACTTTCTTGTCATAATCAGAGTGTCTGGTAGGGTGAACTGGACTGGAGAGCTGCATATGAGGTAAGTAGCGGTGGACCGGATGGAGTGAGAGGGGGTTGGTGATGGTATTGGTGGTGATGGCCTAGATTCAGTGTTGTGTTGCAAAACCATTGTGATTCCCTGAGTGCTTTGACCTTGCGACGACACCTCCACATTTAGTGCTGGTGGTGTGCTTAATGATGGCGGTGGTCTTACAGTGGGGGAAGCAATGGAGCGTTGCTGGCTACCTTCAGTCGGAGCAGGTGCACATGTGCTACCTGAGGTTTTGTAGTCCGTCCACGCTTGCAAGTGCATGTTGATTAAATGTCTAAGAATGCAACTGGTATTCAAATTTCTGAGTTGTTTACCTCGGCTAAAGGTCCTTTCTCACTTCCTACAGGTAACCTTTGCCTCAACAGTAGGATTTTGGACAATGAAGTGCCACACTGCTCTCTTCCTACTATTGTATACATTTTCTAGCCGTGCATGCTGTGCCAAGTTGACCATCTGGCCAAGCTGTCCTGCAACTTTTAGTTTTTGTTCCACGTTTTTGGACAGCTACGGGCCTGGCAGATAACTGCTGCTGCGATGTCGATGCCTGCTGCGGGAAGGGGCACCTGGGTTTCATCAGGGTCAGATTCTGGTTCAAAAGACTGCGAGGGCAATGTAATGCTCTGGGTCGATGTACCAGCAGAATCATCTAGCAGTGGCTGTGCATCAGTGCACTCCATGTCAGATTCATCTTGGACTGGGGAATTCTGGATTTGACTGGATAACCCAGGCATGGTATGTGAAAAGAGCTCCATAGAGTAATCTGAAGTGTTGGCTGCCGCATCCTTAACTTTTGGTTGGGGTGAAGGACACAAGGAAAGGTGTTTTTCCTGACCAGAACCCTGAACTGACGACTCCGTGCTTGCAGGTTTCGAAAGTTCAGAAGAGGAGGCAATAGAGCTGGTGGCTGTTTCGGCAAAGTACGCCAAAACCTGTTCCTGATGCTCCGGCTTTAAAAGCGGTTTTCCTACTCCAAGAAAAGGCAACCTTACAGGCCTTCTTGGGCCAGATGATGACGCAGGCTCAACACCTCCTGCCTTAGCTGCTATTGTGCTTTTGCCAGAACCAGCCGATGCACCACCACCATCAGTACCAGCTGCGCCCCCCTGCCCACGTCCGCAGACTCTTCCACCATACTTCCTCGTGTTTGGGAAAATGTACCAAAATTACCAGCAGAGAGATGGTACTGTATGAGGAGTGTCCAGTTGTGTAAGGTGTATTAAAAAAATTAAATCTATGTATATATTTTGTTAGTCACAGACACTCTCACAGTATGTATTGGACAGTTATCCAACAAGCAGATATACGGAACTGTATCAGAAGTGTACAGCTGTATATGTTTTTTGTGTAACTAACAATCTCCGTATATGTATTTACGGAGTGTCACACACACACGCTGACTCTGTATAGATGTGACTGTAATGCGAACGGCAGATATACAATACTGTTTGAGAATCGGACAGCTCTATATGGTGTCTGTTTGGAAAATTGTCAATCTCCGTCTATTTGTATAGGGACTGACACACTCTGTCTCTGTCTAGTTTTGACCGTGATCAAACAACAGCAGATATACGAAACTGTTTGAAAAGCGGACAGAACTCTAAGGTGTAGGTCTGGAAAAACGCAAAAACTCCTCGGCTTTTTTCTCCAGAGTCACACACAGATAGCTTCTATTTGTCCGTGATACAAGGTGGTACATGGTAGTGTGTGAGGAGCATACACCGCTATACGGTGTCTGTATGGAAAACTGTCAATCTCCGTCTATTTGTATAGGGATTGACACACGCTGTCTCTGTCTAGTTTTGACCGTGATCAAACACCAGATATATGAAACTGTTTGAAAAGCAGACAGCACTCTAAGGTGTAGGTCTGGAAAAACAGAAAAACTCCTCGTTTTTTTTTCTAGTGTCACACACAGATAGCTTCTATTTGTCCGTGATACAAGGTGGTACACGGTAGTGTGTGAGGAGCGTACACCGCTATACGGTGTCTGTATTGAAAATTGCCAATCTCCGTCTATTTGTATAGGGACTGACACACGCTGTCTCTGTCTAGTTTTGACCGTAATCAATCAGCAGATATACAAAACTGTTTTAAAAGCTGACAGCACTCTAAGGTGTAGGTCTGGAAAAACAGAAAAACTCCTCGGCTTTTTCTTCCAGTGTCACACCCAGGTTGCTTCTATTTGTCCGTGATACCAGCCGGTACACGGTAGTGTGTGTGGAGCGTACACCACTATACGGTGTGTGAAAAAATGAACGCTCAGTAACTCACCAGGACAAAATAATAAAAGTTGGAATGCTTTGAAAAAGCAGTTTGAATAGCAGTGTGCACACAGCAATGCAGCTAGCAGGTAAAAGGCAGCCTAATCACCACCAGCGCTTCTGCACACAACAAAAATCCTCCCCTTTCACTGCACAGTAACTGTACAGTGAAAAGCGCTACCAGCAGAAGCAGTTGTTCAGAATCAGCAGCAGCACCTCTCCCTATTCTAAGATCGGCAGAAGTAAGATGGTGGTTGGCGGTCACAGCCTTTTATACCCACTGTGACGCCACACAAAGCCAGCCAATCACTTCAATGCCCTTCTCTAAGATGTGGTGGCCGCTGCCCATGTCATCGTGTTGCCTACAGTGTGCGTCCACTTTCATTGGCTGAGAAAAGGCGCTGGAAGCATTATTTGAAATGCGACTTTGGCGCTCTGATCGGCGACCTCAAGGCCGACCTCACGCTATGGTTGGGTTTCGATCGGCGAAACCCAACTTTAGCTAAAGTCGGCTGTTTTTGAATTTGACCTACCCGTTTCGCTCAACTGTACTCTCTATCTTTGTGGAGCTGAATACTGAGATTTTCACGTAGTATATCAGCTAATGAGCACTACTACACCTGTGTGAGTCAAGGTTGCACTGGTTTATTGGATTATCATATAAATTATTTCTGGTTTTATGTTTGTGTTTTTTCTATACCCTGCAGAATAGATATCCTATATAATAGGTTTTGTCCGCCTTTATCTGTCCTTCTAAGATAACCGATAGACAGCCGACACAGAAGTGGCGGTGCAATCTCTAGATTTTCTTTAGGTGCCACACTCCTTGGTTGGTTGGTTGGGTGCTTATTTAATACACGGTTATAAGACCAAAGCATCCCTCTCCATTTTATGTGTCACTTCTTCACCATGTATGCACTTTATCTACACGTGGTGTATTAGAGAGTGCGATCCATACAATTTAGTGCACAGCTAATAAAGGTTATATGTTAACAAGGGTTTTTTATCCTGTAAGCTTTCGTATATACCAGAGATTCAATTATTCAATGTAAACCCAAGTCCTGTTTAGGCCACTTTCACACGTCAAACCAGGAGTGGGACAGTCAGAGGAAAAGTACAATAGAAACACCACACCACTTTTGGATTTATCATCCACTCCTGGTTCTGGTTTACAGATACTGAGGTAAAAAACTGACTACTGAGCGTGTGAATGTGTCCTTATAATCAGTGTTAGGCCACATTCACATGTTCAGTATTTGATCAGTATTTTACCACAGTATTTGTAAGCCAAAACCAGGTGTGGAACAATCAGAGGAAAAGTATAATAGAAACATGTCATCACTTTTGTATTTCTGACTTCCTGGTTTTGGCTTACAAATACTGATGTAAAATACTGACTAAATACTGAACATGTGTACGTAGCCCTACACAGTATGGTGCGCAGCAGAGAATGGTGAGTATAATTTCACCCAATCAACAAGCATTTTGCGCATTCATTCGGTGATCGGTAGCCTGTTTACACAGCAAAATAATTGTGAAATGAGCGTTTTTAACATTGCAGGCAAGGCCGGTTTTAGAGAAAGTGGGGCCCTGGGCAAAAGTTTAAAGTGGGGCCTAAATGCTCACATATTCCACATCACACAAACATTTCAGCTGTATTTACAGGTGTAAAGTTCAGGCTGTTAAACGAGCGTGATCGACAGCATTGGAGTTGTTAGACGCCTGTTTCCGAGATTCTTTATACCTGCTGAGGAAGAATGATGGGGACATAGTCCTCCATACAGTATAAGGCAGCTCCCACACAGTATAATGCACTCCCCATGGTCCTTGATAGAGTATAATGCAGCCCCCCTCACAGTATACTGCAGCTCCCCTCATAGAGTATACTGCAACCCCCCTCATAGACAATACTGCAATCCCACACACAGCATATACTCCAGCCCCACACACACAGTATAATGCAGTCCCCTCAGAGTATAATGCAGCCCCCCTCAGGGTATACTGCAGCACCTCTAATAGCGTATACTGCAACACCCCTCATAGAGTATACCGCAACCCCTCTCATACAGTATACTGCATTCCCCCTCATAGAGTATACTACAACCCCCTCTGAGTATACTGCAGCCTCTTCAGTGAAAACTGCAGCCCCCTCAGAGAATACTGCAGCCCCCTCATAGAGAATACTGCAGCCCCACACAGTACAATGCAGTTCCACATACATACAGTATAATGCAGCCCCCCTTAGAGTATACTGCACCCCTCCTCATAGAGTATACTGCAACCCCCCTCATAGTATACTGCAGCCCCCTCATGGAATATACTGCAGCCCCCCTCAAAGAGTTTAATGCAGCCCCCCTCAGAGTATACTGTATCCCCCCTCAGAGTATACTGCAGGCCCCCTCAGAGTACACAGCAGCTACACACACAGTATAGTGCATCTCCCCCACACACAGTATAGTGCATCTCCCCCACACACAGTATAGTGCATCTCCCCCACACACAGTAAAATGCAGCCCCCTACACACAGTATAATGCAGCCCCCTCCACACACATTATAGTGCAGCTTCCCCCAAACACATTATATAGTGCAGCTCCCCCCAAATACATAGTATAGTGCAGCTCCACTCCAACACACAGTACAGTGCAGCTCCCCCAACACACAGTACAGTGCAGCTCCCACCCAGCACACAGTATAGTGCATCTCCCCAACACACAGTACAGTGCAGCTGCCCTCAACACACAGTACAATGAAGCTCCCCCAACACACCATACAGTGCAGCTCCCTCCCAGCACACAATACAGTGCAGCTCCCTCCAGAACACAGCACATTGCAGCTCCCTCTCAGCACACAGTGTAGTGCAGCTCCGCAGCACACAGTACAGTGCAGCTCCCCCAACACACAGTACAGTGCAGTTCCCCAACACACAGTACAGTGCAGCTCCCTCCCAGCACACAATACACTGCAGCTCCCCCAGCACACAGTACAGTGCAGCTCCCTCCCAGCACACAGTATAGTGCAGCTCTACCAGCACACAGTACAGTGCAGCTCCCCCAACACATAGTACAGTGCAGTTCCCCAACAAACAGTACAGTACAGCTCCCTCCCAACACACAGTACATTGCAGCTCCCCAACACACAGTACAGTGCAGCTCCTCCCACACAGTATAGTGCAGCTCCCCAATACATAATACAGTGCAGCTCCCCTCAACACACAGTAGAGTGCTGCTCTGCAAACACATAGTACAGTGCAGCTCTCCCAACACACAGTACAGTCAGCTCCCACACACAGTACAGTGCAGCTCCCCCCTCCCCCAAACACACAGTACAGTGCAGCTCCCCAACACATAATACAGTGCAGCTCCCTCCCAGCACACAATACACTGCAGCTCCCTCCCAGCACACAGTATAGTGCAGCTCTCCCAGCACACAGTACAGTGCAGCTCCCCCAACGCATAGTACAGTGCAGTTCCCCAACAAACAGTACAGTACCGCTCCCTCCCAACACACAGTACATTGCAGCTCCCCAACACACAGTATAGTGCAGCTCACCATCACACAGTACAGTGCAGCTCCTCCCACACACAGTATAGTGCAGCTCCCCAATATATAATACAGTGCAGCTCCCCTCAAAACACAGTAGAGTGCTGCTCTGCAAACACATAGTACTGTGTAGCTCTCCCAACACACAGTACAGTCAGCTCCCACACACAGTACAGTGCAGCTCCCCCCTCCCCCAACACACAGTACAGTGCAGCTCCCTCCCTCAACACACAGTACAGAGCAGCTCCCTCAACACACAATACAGTGGCGCTCCCTCCCCAACACACACAAAGTATAATGCAGCCCCTGCACTCACACACACACACAATAATGCATACACAAACACACCACAATATTCACCCCTTCAACTTTTTCCCCAAGCTGCTGCAGGCTCTGCTGCTCCAGTGTCATCGGCTCCACCACTAGCACAGCATGGCACATGATGAAGTGATGTCATGGTGCACCTTCTGAGTTACAAGCAGAGGGGGAGTTATGGGAGAGGAAGCATCAACTGACGCTCTCTTCTCCATCACTCCTTTCAAATGTATTGGCATCCATGATGCCGATAAGTTGAATCAGCGATGGGGTGGCAGCGCCAGGCCCCTTAGTGGCCGTGTCGTGTGCCGCTATTAACAGCATGCCAGTGGCTCAGCTGGGGGCCCCTGGAGCAGCAGGGGCCCTAGGCAGCTGCCTGGTCTGCCTGGCCCTAACACCTGCCCTGATTGCAGTGTCTTGCATTATAAATGCCCCTTTATTCAAGCTAAAGGTATCTGTGGTATCGTTATAGCAGAGAATGTTATATAGCTGACTTCGTATATACCTTAAAGAGTCATTTGTTTTCTGAAGTAAGAATATTTTTATGCTTCGTCAAGCTTATCCTGCTCACTATAGGAATAATATGACTGATTTAAACAAGCATTTATAAAGTGGAGTTGTGGGAGATGGCTGCCGTCCGAACAGCTGTTTCATGTCAATGTTCAGCTTCAGTCATCTAGAGAATTAGATCTGTATCCAGACATAAGGTCAGTTTTTTCTACAGTTTATTTTTCAGAAATCTAGGTTTATATGCCAGGTTTTGTTATATCTTATTGTTTATGCATACCGTGATGAAACAGTAGATGAGCACTGAATCCTACAGTATTTGCACAGCAGACGATGGTAGTGCTACCCCTGATTCTTCCTGGTCACTCTCGTCTTTATCACTGGGTAGGAAACAGCCATTGAGAGAATAAGCCAAAATGTACAACCAGGAGGGGAACGGCCAGGAGCCTCCATTGCATGTTAATCTTTCATGCCAAAAGCCAAATAAAGAGCAAGCACCACTCAGGGGAGCCAGGTAGCAGAGCACCACTCAGGGGAGCCAGGTAGCAGAGGGAAGAAGGCATCACGCCTGGCTAAGTAGAATCCTTACAATGCTCCCTGGAGGAAATTTATAACATTTTTTGACAATACGACTACAGCACCGTACCGTGAACTTCATAGCATAAAGGCAAGAGAATCTTCTGTTTAGCGACAGCAAATCCTTAAAAAATATATTAACCCCTTCCCGACTGCTCCATTTTCTGTTTTCGCGCTTTGGCTTGTTCCTCCCTCCTTACTCAGTTCAAGAGCCATAACTTTTTTTATTTTTACGTCAACATAGCAGTGTGAGGGTTTGCTTTTCGCTAGTACGAGTTGTACTTTTGAATGACACCATCCATTTTACCATGTGATGCACTGGAAAACGAGGAAAAAATTCCAAGTGCGTCAAAATAGCGATAAAATTTGCAGTTCCGCAATTGTTTTTTTTTTTATTATTTACGAGCATTCATTTTAGAGTAAGAATGACCGGGCAATGTGATTCTGAAGGTCAGTACGATTAGGCAGATTCCTACTTTATTTTAAGTGGTCAAAAAAGTTCAGAAATTTGTAAAAAAAAGAAAATTAGGCTTATTTTGACATTTTCAGAGGGGACAGCAGTATTGTTTCAAATTTTTGGGTTGTGGACCTATGTGAGAACTTGTTTTTTACACTCTGAGTAGGTGCTTTTATTCATACCTTTATAGGGTAGATACAATGTTTTGTTGCCTCTTATTACATTTCTTTGTGTTGTTGCTTCTGCTGAAAAACTGCAATTGTTTTGATTTTTTTTCTCGTTCCATTGTTTACCGATCTGATTAATTTATTTTATATTTTGATTTTTTTTTATTTAGTTTTATTTATTTTACTCATTTATATAGCAACATTAATTCCACAGCGCTTTACAGATAGATGTGACTTTTTATTACGAACGCAGGGATACCAAATATGTTTTTTTTTTCATTCCAAAATTGGTATTAGGGTAAAAGGGGGGTGCTTTGAACTTTTATTTTTTTTAAAACTTTCTTTTCACTATTTGTTAGAACTCTTAAGGAACTTGAAACTTTGATCATCTGATTGCTTCCGCTATATACAGCAATACCACAGCAAAGCTATATATAGCAGAAATCAGAAATCTTTCATAGGAGTAGGAACATGACGTCTTCAGCAGACCCCTGGCTGTCAAGGCAACCCATCGGCACCCTGCAATCACATCACGGGCGCACCAATGGGTGTGTGGAATAACACACCTTATTGTCATCATGTGTTAATGCCACTATCAGAAATTGACAGCAGCACTTAAAGATGTTGTCCGGTCCAAATCGATGTCTGCAGTTACTATGTGTAATTGCAGACTTATGAATTCGAGAATTCGCTGGTTTCTGACCCAGGACTGGAGGGTATGTATGAGTTATGCATACTCTTGGCCAGTGGGAGCGGTCTTGTTCTGTACATTTGTACGGAGTGAGGACATGCCCTCTGTTAGCCACGCTCACTGAATGGCCGCATTGCTAGATGGGACGCGGCCTCGCTCTGTACAGGTGTATGAAGCGAGGCCACGCCCACTAGATGGGACCTGGGCGGGAGTATGTGTAACATACATACCCTCTGGTCCTGGGTCAGAAACCGGAGAATCCACGCATTCATAAGCCAGCAGTCACACATAGTAACTACAGACTTACCGATCTGGATTGGACTACCACTTTAACAAGTTAAGAGCCACGGGTGGAGCTCTGCCGTTCGAAACTGATGATTGCTGATATGGTTGCAGCGTACAAGCCTGCATCAAAGTCAGGGAGGCAGAATAGGATGTACCAGTACATCTTATGTTGGTAAGAGGTTAATAGTTTAGTAAATCTACTGGTGATCTAGCAACTATCCAAGTAGCCCAATTAGTCAGATATTCTAGAATTAAAAAATTCCCATAATCAGCAGTTACGCTCATGAATAATCTATCATTTGTGGAGTTTAGTGAGTCACATTCCTATTAAGATTTAAGGTGGAAGACAGAATAAAACTTGTTTTAGTGGTGGAATGAAATGACTTGAGCAGAGTTTTCTGCATAGAGCTGTAGGTCTGTTCTGCTGATACTGCACACTTTCCCTAAAGAGATTAGGATTCTAATCCCAAATATTATACTGCACAGCCTATCTTATATTTGAGCTCATCAGATCCAGCATTCTGCATGTAATCTCCAGCAGCATTACCCAGTGTTTATATAAGCTGCTGCTGTTTGAGCAATGATGACTGAGCTCTTTCAATACACCTGGACAAAAAGAAACACGACGTGCTTCCACCGCTATGTGAGTGACAGAGTGACATATTTGCAGCAGCGTGCACTCAAACGTGACTTCCTAGCAATGTGGCGGTCAAAGGCATCTCTGGGATGAAGAAGTTCTGGTCATTTGATGTAATACTATAACATTCTAATTTATCTTCCATCCCCGAGCTGAGATCTTGGGCTCCAGTGGCTGTTACACAGACAATCTTTGTGTAGCATACATTCACCTTTGTGTACACAGTGTGTACACGGTACTGTGTGGATGTGTATAAGGAATTGTATATTTATATATAAATTTATATGTATTTTTTCACAATGCTGTACAATATTAAATTAAATAATACCCAACTTACCGCTCCATTGTTGCCCCCCCATTGCAATGCTTTTTGGGTCCCCTTCCAGTCTCAGTTACTTGGTGTAGTGATAACACCTTGCTTAATGCTGTGTCCAATGATTGTCTGCAATGGTCACAGGTCCATCCAAATGAAACAGTAGATACAGTCAGGTTCTGTACCTCCTGCTAGGTCCGGAGGGTAATGTGCCTGTAAATCACTGGCAGAAGCAGAAGCAGTGGCAAAATGGTCATTGCTGAGTTAGTGTGGTGGACTGTACAGACACGTTCCTATCTCTGAAGACCGCAATCTTGTCACGTATATAATGTCATGCATTTTACACTTAGTTCACATTTCACATAATACATTCTAAGTACTGCGATTTTAGTGATTATTGTGAATAAACTGTGAAATGGTAGTGGACAGCAAAGGGTTATATATAGGTTTGGATCTAGGACATAAGAAAAGGACAATAGACTTAGTTATTGGATAGTAACTGTAGTTACCTGAAGGTATAGGAGAAGATATGGTTAATGTTTGGGACTAGCCCACAGTGGGAGGAGGAAAGTGATCGTGAAGAGGAGACTCTTCCTGATAGTCAGTCAGATAAGGAAGTACAGTAGCCAAGGTCTAGTTCAAGTTGCAGTGGGCGAGCAGCTATAGTTTATTGAAGTGGGATGCCTTACTAGAAACCACTGCGGACATTCCTGCAATGTCTGGAGCTCAGGGCTTGGTATGTTTACTATGGAGAGTGCCTTATCCTCTGGCGTATAGGGGACAATGGACGTGGAACCGCAAGAATGGAAGGTAATGATGGACTGCGGAACTGGACAAGAAATCCCAGGGTCTGAGGGAGCTAGTAAAAGTGGGGATAGTCCAGGAGGAATGGATAGCAATGCTGAGGGCATGCTTCACTAAGAAATGAGAAGTGTTGTGCCCAATACTGCATGTTACAATCTGCTAAACTAGAACTGTCTGGTAAACTTTTGCTTGTTGAAACGAACTGCGTGTTCCGTAAGTTTTGTACTGCAGCTTCGGAAGATGGAGACCTGGAGAAAGTGGAGGCCTGAGTGCTACAAGTGAGTGCGATCCACCCCACACGTGATAGCACAATGAGACTGGGACACGATTTTCCTGTAGAGTTGACATTTTGGAGCAGCAGTTTAGCCATGGCTACCGCCTGCAGTCACTTTGCAGCTGTATCCAGTAATTTGCTGATGAACTTATGTCCTTCTGCTCTAAGTAGGAATTGCAGAGACTGTCAGGGGACCCAGGTAGTATTGGAACGAAAACGGCAAGGGATTGGTATTACTGATTTTATTATTTTGTACAATTCTGATGGGTTTTTAAATGTTTTGTTGACCTTACAGCCTGTTTAGATTAATTTTGCTAACATATAGCTTTTTTGTTTTCTACTGATCTCCAAACTGCGTCACCATTATAAGTACCATTTAATGCACACCATTTTCTCATTACATGACCTCCATTGGTATAAATGTATTTTTTTTGTCACATAACAGGAAGTAAATGGATAGATTTTTTGTTATGCCACCATGGAAACCTAGATCAAATTGCAACATAGTTATCGGAGATCATGAGAAATAGAGGAGATTTAAAAAGGTGTATCGTCAATATCTATAGTCCATAGCTCTGGATTACTTGCTTCATGGCATATATTGAATCAGCAATACATCTCTCAATCACAAAAATAATTAGCATGGTTTTCTGGAATTACAGTGTGAAAACAATGCCATTCCATAAATTCAGCACTCAGTATTTCACATATCTCAATAGTTGGTCAATGGCACAAAAAAGATCTACAAAGTTGACATAACAAAAAAAGTTGAGGCAAAGCATATCATATGGTAATGGGAGAAAGCAAAAACTGCTGAAATTTGCATTTGATTCATATAATTTTTGTAATTCAAAATGTAAAAATCATAGTTTTCTGCATTAGATTAATACATCATAATACAACACTGATACATCATATTCCTATTGCCCTAAGTTTTTGATTTCCAATTGAAACATATTAATAAAGGTTGTAATCAGAATATCTGTATAATACACTATTAAAGTATTTATTTTACTCACGGTTGTGCTCAAAAGTTTACATACCCCGCAGAATTTTTGCTTTCTTGGCCTTTTTTCAGAGAATATGAATGATAACACCAAAATTTTTTCTCCACTCAAGGTTAGTGGTTGGGTGTTTTCTCTTTTTAAATCATAATGTGTTATGAGTTCATTTTCTCCTTCACCTCTGATGTCTGATGAACTCCCTCTGCTGGTGAAAGGAGGTAGTGAAATTGATCTGGAGGGGAAGAACCTGTCATCTGAACAGGTGGAGTGTGATTGGACATCCGGAATTTCTGAGTGGATATAAGGCAGCCGACGCCCTGCAGGGTTGCTGGTGATCCTTTCTGCTCTGAGCTCTGGCATCCAGTTTAGTTCCTGTCTACTTAAAGCTAAGTTTTTGCTCTGCTATTTTTCCATGAGATTTTGTCTGTTTACTTAGTGTTTGTGTTCAGCCTGCCCTGGTTGGGATGGGCTGAACTCAATTTTTGTCTCTGATCAGTTGATCTCTTTGCTCTGTCTTCAGAATATACCTGAGTGCTGATATAGTGATTTTGAAGTCTAGTGACTTCAGGGCCTTTTCTATCAGACGTGTTGGACATTATTTTTTGCAGGGTTATTTGCGTGATTGCAGCCAGCATCTTTTCTGTCCTTTCCTATCTAGTTAATTGGGCCCCATCATTTGCTCAGCCTGTCTTTCTGTCTGTGTTTGTGTTTTCATCTGTTTTTCACCGACAATACATGTTGGGGGCTGTCTATTGCTTTGGGGTCTGCTCTGGGGCAGTTTAGATTTCCCCTTTCTTTCTTTAGGCTTATTTAGCTCTCCGGCTGTGACGAAGGGTCTAAGGCACCGTAGGAACCCCCCACGGCTACTGTTAGTTGTGGTGAATAGGATCAGGGGTCTGCAATCCTCTAACTACCAACCTCTCCGGTTTTCTGGACTTAGCTTGTGTTTTTGTTTTTTCCTCCTCCGGTGACTCATTCATAACAATAATGACAACCCAAAACATCCAATTGAACCTGATCAAAAGTTGACATACCCCATTTCTTAATACCGTGTATTGCCCCCTCTAACATCAATGACAGATTGAAGTCTTTGAGGTTGTGGATGAGGTTCTTTGTTTTCTTTGATGATAGAGCTGCTCACTCTTCTTGGCAAAAAGCCTCCAGTTCCTGTAAATTCCTGGGCTGTCTAGCATGAACTGCACGCTTGAGATCTCCCCAGAGTGGCTCAATGATATTGAGGTCATGAGAGTGAGCTAGCCGCTCCAGAAGCTTCACTTTGTTCTTCTGAAGCCAGTGACAGGTCGACTTGGCCTTGTGTTTTGGATCGTTGTCATGTTGGAATATCCAAGTACGTCCCATGTGCAGACTCTGGGCTGATGATTGCAAATTTGCCCCCAGTATTTGCTGACAACCTGCTGCATTCATTTTTCCTTCAACTTTAATGAAGTTTCCTTTGCCTTTGTAGCTCCAAATCCCCAAAACTTCAGTGATCCACCTTTGTGCTTTACAGTACGAATGGTGTTCTTTTCATCATAGACCTTGTTGACCTCTCTCCAAATGTAACGTTTACGGTTGTGGGCAAAAAGTTAAATTTTGGTCTTATCACTCCAAATTACCCTGTCCCGGAAGTTTTGAGACTTATCTCTGTGCGGTTTTGCATATTGTAGGCAAGATACTTTGTGGCATTTGTGCAGTAATGGCTTTCTTCTGGTGACTTGACCAAGCAGTCCATTTTTCTTCAAGTGCCTCCTTATTGTGCATCTTGAAACAGCCACTCCGCTAGTTTTCAAAGAGTCTAGTATTTCAGCTGATGCTTTTTGTGGGTTTTTCTTTGCATCCCAAACAATTTTCCTGGCAGTTGTGGGCAAAATTTTTGTTGGTCTACCTGACCGTGGTTTTGTTTTTACAGAGCCCCTGATTTTCCATTTGTTAATCACAGTTTGAATGCTGCTGACTGGCATTATCAATTCCTTGGATATCTTTTTGTATCCCTTTCCTGTTTTATGCAGTTGAACTACCTTTTCCCGTAGATCCGCTGACAATTCTTTTGCTTTCCCCATGACTCACAATCCAGAAACGTCAGTGGCTGGATGACAGATGCAAGAGTCTGTCTGGATCCCTGAAACTCACTCGGCTTTTATGCACACACACTGATTACAAGCAAACAGGTCACAGGTGAGGATGTTACCTTTAGTAGCCATTCAAACCCATTTGTGTCAACTTCTGTGCATGTTATCAGGCCAAAATCACCAGGGTATGTGAACTTTTGATCAGGGTCATTTAGATGTTTTGGGTTGTCATTATGATTTATAAAGCGAAAACATAGTAGTTTGACAATAAATGGCTACACCCAACCACTAACCATGAGTGGAGAAAAAATTTTAGTGTTATCATTCATTCAAGGCCAAGAAAGCAAAAATTCTGCCGGGATATGTAAACTTTTGAGCACAACTGTATATAGCATCATTAATTCCACAGCTCTTTACAGACATTATCGGCACTCAATTGGTGCTCACAATCTAACAATAACACATATATCTCTCCTAGGCTCTGTTGACTTGTAATTCCACATATCAATGTACCTTACCAACAGACTGTATTGGATACAAAAGACCGATAGTCTTGTTATTCTATATAGATAAAAAAATCACAAGACTATCGGCCTACTGTAGCCAATACCCTACATTGGACTCTGGTGATGTATAAAATTAGAAGTCATCAGAACCTAAGAGAAAGGTAATTGGATGAAAAAGAAGTCCGAAATCCACGTCTGCCATTTTACTATAGTAATAGATGTCACGGCACTGGCAGCTATTGGCTAACTGACTAATTACTTCACAAACAAAGTAGGAGAGCAGAATTTAACTGTTCACATCTTGACATTTATCCCTTTTACATCAGGCAAGAGATTGGGTTTACCTGATGTTGTGCTTTTTGTGTAAATGATTAAATCCATTAAGTACAATTACTTGCCATTAGTGTTCTATGTCAGTAGGAAATATGGTCGAAATTATGATTGTAAAATACAAAAGCCATGCAAATGTGTGGACAACTGTTAAATAGAACATATATTACCACAGACGCTGTTTCCCATGTAAAGAACCGCCTTGCATACGTTAATAATATTTGACGACAAACTTTGCTTCCTATTTTATCTTATGTTTCCATGGAGCTACACAAACTTGTATAAATGATAATCTAAACAGCATAAAATCTGGTTGCTTTTATAATTTTCAATATTAACTTGGAAAATGAGGGCTGTAATCTGTTTGGATATCAAGAATTTACAGCTGTTTGCCCGAGTACTCTCCAAGGTACTGAAACACTGACTTTTGGACTATGTCCATATGACACATAAGAATGCCCATGATACAACCATTTCTACCTCTAATGTTTTTACTAAGACAATATTAATATAATTCCAACCAGAAAATTAATACTAATATTATCAGAAAGATCTAAAAAGAACAGAATAAAAACTGTCCACTGTACCTTCCCAACTCATCGTGTTATTTTTCGACAATTCCGCCTCTTTGTGTGCCATCCTTGTGTTGGCACACGGTATGCACGATCTTTAGATACAATGAAGCTCTAATATAAAAGACACAGATTTAGTAAATCTTTACACTTGCAGGAAATAAGCAAACCAATTTATTTTTTATTTAGTGTTTCCCATTGAAAACGGAAACTTTTTTCTATATTGTTTAGCCTCTGATTTATGAAAATATTCTTTTGTTGTGTTGCTTCTATTTCCACTCCAAAAATCTGATTTAATTAAAAAAATGCATCCATAGTATTAAAATATATACATTTACTTACTGTATATACACATACAAGTAATATTAACTGTTAAAACGTCTATAAATTACGTCAATCCAATGTTTTTGCTCCTGTTCTGCTTCTGTATCTGGGCTCCGTAGCTGAGTGAAGGTATGCACCTCTACCAGACTTAAGGTAAATCAGATCATGTACAACATAGATGATCTGTGCCGTTCCTGCAGCCTATGTCTGAAAATCAGATAATTGAGTACACCACCGCATATAATATTTAATATATAACAGTAAAGTTTACGCTGTTGAGAATCTACCATGTTCTGCTAATGCACACAAAAGATATAAATCCGAAAAAGAAAAAAGTTAATAAGACTCAAGGTAAATCAGATCATGTACAACATAGATGATCTGTGCCGTTCCTGCAGCCTATGTCCGAAAATCAGATAATTGAGTACACCACCACATATAATATTTATGATATAATAGTAAAGTCTAAGCTGTTCTTAGAGAATCTACCATATACAGCTAATGCACACAAAAGATATAAATCCAAAAAAGAAAAAAGTTAATAAGATTCCATTTGACTTTTTTTTACTTCTTTTCATGGTAACGACAGAGTCTAGATGTTCATGCTATAGGAATTAGTGGGAAACATCTGACATTTCTAAACAATTACTCCAAATAGACTTTCTACAGTAAACCTATTGATTAGTGTAATCTGAAAATCTATACCCTTCAGATCGTCAGTAATCCCCTTTACTTATACTATCACAATATAAGGTGACCTATCTAAACCAGAGTACTTAATATAAAAGAAAAAAGATCTTATGTGTTTTATGCTTCACTTGTCTATATGATATTGTAATGTACTACTTGCAGGTAAAAAAATAAAAAAATAAAAAAAATACAATCATTGCTGACAAAACCATAATCAGACCGCACACATTATATAGTCTAGCCATGTGCCATTTTTGCAGAGGTCGACGAGCTCAATATCTTTCAAGTATGATATCCAGATAGCATTAAGGCCAATTGTTCTCTATAGCAGTAATTGTAATAAATGGTGGTCTAAAACTATTCCTACAGCATTGCACTCACCAATCACATCAGATTTCAGCATGAGATAGTTCTCACACATTTTGTGTTGGTAAAAGACGGAGAGTGGACTGCATTCCCTAAATCACCCAGTCAACACAATGCTACGGCTTCAGAAGCCTATTAGACTGCATTAATGAGATTAAAGGAAAGGGATGTTAAAGGCATAGACTATTCCATTCCATTACGTAAGAAGGAGTAACAACAACGGCGAAGAGAAATCACAGGATTATTTCTCTAGGAAAGGATCGTGAATTACTCCTTCCATTTGCTTTCCACTTAGCAATGATGATTAAAAAAGGGTCTATTGATAATATTAATGATGCCTATTTAAAGCTATGAAGATGAAATTATTATAATAAATAGGGCTATATTTTCAGCAAAGTATTAAAAGCAAATCATAGAATCATAGAATCGAAGAGTTGGAAGGGACCTCCTGGGCCATCTGGTCCAACCCCCTGCTCAAAGCAGGATTGGCTAAATCATCCCAGACAGATATCTGTCCAGCCTCTGTTTGAAGACTTCTATTGAAGGAGAACTCACTACCTCTCATGGCAGCCTGTTCCACTCATTGATCACTCTAACTGTCAAAAAGTTTTTCTAATATCTAATCTGTGTCTCCTCCCATTCAGTTTCATCCCATTGCTTCTAGTCTTTCCTTGTGCAAATGAGAATAAAGATGATCCTTTTACAATGTGACAGCCCTTTAGATATTTGTAGACAGGTATTAAGTCTCCTCTCAGTCTTCTCTTTTGCAAGCTAAACATTCCCAAATCCTGCAACCTTTCCTCGTAAGACAGGGTTTGCAGACCAGTCACCATTCTGGTCGCTCTTTTCTGAACTTGCACCAATTTGTTGATGTCTTTTTTTAAAATGTGGCACCCGAAACTGGACACAGTATTCCAGATGAGGTCTGACCAAAGAGGAGTAGAGGGCAATAATGACTTCACGTGATTTAGACTGTATGCTTCTGTTAATACATCCTAGAATTGCATTTGCCTTTTTTGCTGCTGCATCACACTGACTCATATTCAGTCTGTGATCTATTAGTATACCCAAGTCTTTTTCACATGTGCTGTTGCTTAGCCCTATTCCTCCCATTCTGTATATGCTTTTTTCATTTTTATTGCCAAGATGTAGTACTTTGCATTTTCCCTGTTAAAAACCATTCTGTTAGTTGCTGCCCACTTCTCCAGTTTATTTATATCTTTTTGAATCTTCTCTCTCTCTTCTCTAGTATTAGCTATCCCTCCTAGCTTTGTGTTATCAGCAAGTTTAATCAGTTTACCCTCAATTGCTTCTTGTAAATCGTTGATAAAGATCAACGATATTTGTTCTATCGTTGATAAAGATCAACGATAAATAAAAAAAACCGAATGCAAAAACGAATGTGAATAGAATGCAGCACTGACAGCTACTGTGCAGATTCTGCTTCAACTGCATGCTATAGAAGCGATCAGCCTGCACAAAATGATTGTCCCATAGTGGGACAAAGTGTAAAAGTTAGAATTAACTAAAAAAAAGTTTTTTAAATAATTGTAAAAATATTTTAAAAAATAATAATACAAAAATCAATATTTGTTCTATCAATAAATAAATATTTGAATAAAAAAATCTAAACAAAAAAAGTTCACATATTTGGTATCTCTGCGTCCGTAACGACCCGACCTATAAAACTGTCCCACTAGGTAACCCCTTTAGTGAACATCATAAAAATCAAGACAAAAAACAATGCTTTATCATCATACCGCCAAACAAAAAGTGGACTAACAAGCAATCAAAAAGATGGATATAAATAAACGTGGTACCACTGAAAACACCATCTTGCCTCACAAAAAATGAGCTGCCATACAGTGTCATTAGTGAAAAAATAAAAAAGTTATAGCTCTCAAAATAATGAGATGCAAAAATGTTTATTTTTTATATAAAATAATTTTTATTGTATAAAAGCTCCAAAACATAAAAAAAATATAAATGTGGTATCGCTGTAATCGTACTGACCCAAAAAATAAAACTGCTTTATCAATTTTACCACACGTGGAATGGTATAAACGCGCCCCCAAAAGGAATTTATGAATTGCTGAGTTTTGTTCATTCTGCTTCCCAAAAATCAGAATAAAAAGCAATTAAAAAATGTCATGTGCCCAAAAAAACCTCAACTCGTCCTGCAAAAAACAAGATCTCACATGACTCTGTGGGCCAAAATATTGAAAAATTATAGCTCTCAAAAAATGGTGATGCAAAAACTATTTTTTTGCAATAAAAAGCGTCTGCCATGCGCCCAAATAGTGGTTTACCCCCACATATAGGGTATCAGCATACTCAGGACAACTTGCACAACAACTTTTGGGGTCAACTTTCTCCTGTTACCTTGGGAAAATAAAAAAATTGGGGTCGAAAAGATATTTTTTTGGGAAAAAAATGATTTTTTATTTTTACGGCTCTAAGTTATAAACTTCTATGAAGCAATTGGGGGTTCAAAGTGTTCACTACACATCTAGATAAGTTTCTTCGGTGGTCTACTTTCAAAAATGGTGTCACTTGTGGTGGGTTTCCACTGTTTAGGCACATCAGGGGCTCTCCAAATGCGACATGGCGTCCAATCTCAATTCCAGTCAATTTTGCATTGAAAAGTCAAACGGCGCTCCTTCCCTTCCGAGCTCTACCATGCGCCCAAACAGTAGTTTGCCCTCACGTATGGGGTATCAGTGTTTTCAGGACAAATTGCACAACAACTTTTAGGGTCCAATTTCTCCTGTTACCCTTGGTAAAATAAAAAGTAACAGAATCTGAAGTAATATTTCTGTGAAAAAAGTTAAATGTTAATTTTTTAAACATTCCAAAAATTCCTGTGACGCACCTGAAGGGTTAATAAACTTATTGAATGTGGTTTTGAGCACCTTCAGGGGTGCACTTTTTAGGATGGTGTCACTTTTGAGTATTTTCTATCATATATATAGAGAAAAACTACAATTGCTTGAAACTTTTGACATTTTATGGAGACAAGTCAAATTTTTTTTTTACTCAAGGATGTCGAGGCTCTGAGATCATTGCTTATTGTTAAAACAAAGGGGAAGCACTCAGCCGAGCACTCCTGTCCTTGGAGTCTGAAGACGGGATCAATGGAACGTCTATGAGCCCGTCTTCAGTGCCTTTGGAGAGTGATGTCTAGCTGGGCTCTGCTGCCCCTTCATTTTAAAAAATGGTAGGGGGGTCTCAGTACTCAGATCCTCATCACTCAAAACTTAGAATGTGTCTTTATGGCATGTCAAAAGTTTTGTGAAAGTCTTTAAAATAATCATGAAATAAAGTCACTGCACACTATGAAATGAACATATGCCCATTCATTGATTCTGAAGGAGAGGTAAAACAGAGAACTATACATTTCAGCTGGATATAATTATGTGATTCATGTAAAGACACTGATGTGTTAATTCAATGTATACATGTATTAGTACTGGGCAAAATCTTTAGGTAGATGTGGAAGAATGCTGAAAAAATAAGAGGGCTTGCAAAAATAAACTTGTAAAATTTATTTTTGTCAATCAACAAAATGAGAAGTGAATGAAGAAAAGAGAAACCTAAATCAAATCAAAATATGGTGTGATGATAGATTGCCAGCGTCACTTTTTCTAGATACACTTCCACAATGTCTAGGACTTTGTAGGATTATAGTCAGGTGAATGACTAACCAATTATATCAAACAGGTGATAATGATCATCATTTACATAGGTAGAATGAAACAAAAGCAGTTTTGTAGAAAGCTTAAAACTGGGGGAGGAAAAGACAAACTTTTCTACAAAGGTGAGGTTGTAGACAACAGCTTCAAGTCACAGGTCATACACCATTTTGCTCATTGATAATATATACAGTGGGGAAAAAGTATTTAGTCAGCCACCAATTGTGCAAGTTCTCCCATTTAAAAATGAGAGAGGCCTGTAATTGACATCATAGGTAGACCACAACTATGAGAGTCAAAATGAGAAAACAAATCCAGGGAATCATCTTGTCTGATTTGGCAAGATTTATTTTACAAATCATGGTGGAAAATAAGTATTTGGTCACCTAAAAGACATGCAACATTTCAGGCTCTCACAGACCTGTAACTTCTTCTTTAAGAGGCTCCTCTGTCCTCCACGCATTACCTGTAGTAATGGCACCTGTTTAAACTTGTTATCAGTGTAAAAGACACCTGTCCACAACCTCAAACAGTCACACTCCAAACTACACTATGGTGAAGACCAAAGAGCTATAGAAGGACACCAGAAACCAAATTGTAGCCCTGCACCAGGCCGGGAAGACTGAATCTGCAATAGGCAAGCAGATTAGTGTGATAAAATCAACTGTGAGAGCAATAATAAGAAAATGGAAGACATACAAGACCACTGATAATCTCCCTCAATCTGAGGCTTTATGCAAGATCTCACCACTGATACTGATACACCATTATTAAGAACCACAAACTTGGAGAAAATGTTAAAAGGGTTGTCTAATTCAGATGCAGTTGTCCAATATTGGATGACGACTTTGAAGAGAAGATGGTGCTGACATTACACAATTAATATCTCAAAGGCATTTGTGAAGATAAATTTAATACTGTATAACTGTTAATACGATTACTGTATATTTTTTTATTATGATCTGCACAATGTCTGAGTTGACAGGCTGGAATCTTCAAAAAGTCGATTACCTTTACTTGCAAAAGCTGGAATACCATTATGTAACATTCTTTGTGAAGTTAATGGAACATGTGACTCATATAGATGTTGCTTACACGTGACTTTTCAAGCACCCTGGAGATCTACTACTTTTTGAAATAGACACGTTAGAGTACTACTGATTGACATCAATTACGGGATGAAGCTGTAGGTTTGCAGGCACATCAGTTGTTTCACATTTCACAACAACAGCTACACTATAGTCACTGCAGGTAATTGAGGTATAACAGAAACTTGCTCGTCTTAGAATATTACATCTAAATGACCCAATAAAAACATAATGCAAGCTTAAAATCAAATATCTGCTAAAGTGTATAATGTTTCCTAACAGCACAGAATTTAAAACATAAATTCTTTTATTGGCCTCTTTGGAAACCGAGTAGAAGCCACAAAAGTCACAGATATTACCATAAAGGAGTTCATTTTTCCTGTAACATGGCACAAAAAAAATGTTAAAAAATTAAATGTACTCTGCCTTTACTACATTTTAAGAGACAAATTGTGTTAGAAAAGGATTTAAAAAAGAAAAACATCACTGACACAATCAGTAAAATATTTTAGCACATTGTAAGTATAATACAGTAAAAATATGCAACATGATGCAAAACTAACATAAAGGTCTCTCTGGCTAAGGCTTCTTTTACACTTGCCGTGGATTTGCGGACCGTTTTTGCATCCCCAATAAATTTCTATGGGGCCGCAAAAACAGGCCGCAAAAAATCATAGGAGTGCCGTACGCCTTACGGTCGTGAAAAAGTGTTGAGCTTGCTCGATATTTTTCATGGCTTAAGGACACGGCCAACATTGAAAATCAATGAGGTCGCAAAAACAACGGAAGCTTGCCCAGTGTGTTGTTTTTTCGGTACACCGTGAAGACCATATTTGTGGAACGCTATATTTTTCCCTACTTTTCAAAAGCTATTCCAAACCAGAAAACCGGCGATCCGAGAAGATTTTTGAGGCCCGTTTTTGCGGAAGACAGTGAAAATTACGGTCATACGGCCAGCAAAAATGGGCCGCAAAAACCACGGCAAGTGTAAAAGAAGCGTAAGAGAAAAAAAGATGCAAAAATCATGTGGACCTTCTGACAAAGCTATAGCGCGAAACGCACATTGGGGTGCTGGACAATGGTTGGCAGATATGGCTTGTGATGTGGACCACCATGTTGTTTTAGTACTAGTGACTTATTCAGATAGAAGGATGTTTTTTGTCTCCCACTGTTGTGTTTTTAAAATGTTTGTTAGTTGTGTCTCATGTATTTTTGTCAAAATTGCAACTTTGCATAATGCAATTATTTTTCTGCGTTTTACCTAAGGAGAAATTATAGGTTGTACAAAAATTATATTTATAAACTACAATCTATGCAACTAGGTTATAGCTATTGAATCAAAGCACAATAAAAATTGTTACATTTTACCTAGTCATTAAGGATTAAAGCACCACAGTCTTTAGGGGTTGAGAAGCTTAAGGACTAGTGCAAATGACCGTATGTTGGGTTCTAGTGTGATCCGACAAATCATTGGATCGCACATGGACTAATGTCACTCTATGGGGTTCTGCACATGTCCGATTTTTTTCTCGACCCGCAGTATGCTTGACTTGCAGACGATACTCGGATTGCGCTTGGCCATTCAAGTCAATTAGTCGGTGGAGAAAACTGGACTGCCCTCGGATGACATCTGATTTTCATGGACTGACAGAATGGAAATTTTTTCCCCATCTTCTCTTCAACCGAGAACATCGGGTCACAGTCTAATAAAACTCTGAGCAGTGTGTGATCAGTGTGTGATTAACAAAATTTGCCCAATTCTCTCGAATCAGTGACAATACTGTCATGTGACTCTAGTCTAGTAACGACTCATTTATAAGTCGTATGCAATTTTATATTATTAAAAAAAGGTCAATTTATATTTATTACATATGACATTTTTCTCTAAACCAGTGTGCTCTTTCCGAGATGATATCCACCTGCAGTGTAGAGGTAGTCCTTGCAAAATGCAGATTTTGGGAGCAGAAGTGACCATATGACAATTGCAATTTAAAGGGACAACCTCGATTGCTCAATGTATCGGAATACAATGATTCCCCCTACACGCCCATTTTTTCCCCAACTACCTAATAATTGGCTGCGAGCACAAGACAGAAGCATAAGGCATCCATAGCAGCCAAGAAATCGAAGACATCAGTGACCCTTCATTTTTACAATTTCATCTCTGTACACTATCGCTACTCTCCTCTGACTATTGCAATCATTTTTTCATTGCTTGCTCATTGGAGAAATTAAGAAAAAAATTTCAAATAAAGCATCAGAGGAGCACCTTAATAATTTATTGCGCCTGCTGTTAACAGGATCTAGATAGTGAAACTGAAGTGAATAGAACTGTACTGGCTTCATATATATTTTAAGCCCAGAGCACTCTCACCAAAGAAAAATGCAGAAGATGGATTTGGTGGGATGCATACTTCAACTTGTGAGGTTGTTAACAAAAGTGAAATGCCACATTAAATAAAGTCTTTACACATGATGGGTAACCCTTTCAATCCTGGGACACTTAATAGCAAACTACTCTCAGGTTCAAGACTTCTTACTATTTCCAATGATTATTTTGAATTAATAGATTTCTTAACATTTAAGAGACCCCATTAATTTGTAGGCTTGTCAAAAAACGCTTTACGTTTTATAGATAATTCAGTTGAAGCGTTGAGATTGTGGCTAAATAATTCTGAAAAATAAAAGGCAAATGAGGTTTAGAGCTTAAAAAAGTTACCAAGACTTGTGCTACTGTACAACAAAAGTCAAAAAGGTGGATGTGGCTCTAAAATGTACACTCCATGGGCTACCACTCAACCGGATTCAGTTGGCGACTGTCATGATCTCAGTGCGGGTTTGACTCGCACACGTGGGGTTAATGTCTGGAACCAGTGCTGATGACTGGCATTTCTGGGGTGAAAGGTTGTGATCCCGGTGCAGGCTTACCTGCACACCTGGGGCTATGATTGTGGCCTCTCAATGGTTCTGGGAGAGGCTTCTTATAGCCTCAGGACGCTCCCATCCCTGGTATAGTGTGGTGACCCCTGAGTGTGTTTGTGCTGTGTTCTGGTTGCTTGATAATCTGTGTATGACTCGGTCTGTTCTCTGGATATTGCTTTGGATTCTGCTTGGTACCTTCTATGTCTGTTTGGTTTTGACTGCTGCTTGGCCCTGACTATCCGCTCTGTCTCATCCTTGGTACGTTACGGCTATTTCTGTGTATGATCCCCGTTTTGCCTGACTCTGAGTAATTCTGTATAGTGTCTTTCCTTCCCACTAAGCAGGATGCTAAGCCCCGCCCCCTTGCAGTCACATGACCGTAGGTCCCGTGTCTGCTTGCTAAACTTCAGCATCCACAGGTCCTGTGCATCGGTACTTTCTGGCTGTACCTGACCCCGGTACCCCTACAGTGCGGGTGAGTCCCTGCTCAGCGGAGGCTGCACACCGGCGCTGACAGGATCCTGACACTCAGGATACGTGCACTGGCTCAGTGAGCAAGTACAGTGCGGTGTTCCTGACAGCGACAAGACTAAAGCATTTGAGAACAAGTATGTAATTATAGGCTCTAAGCGCTGTAACTGCATCCAAATCATACCAACATTGTAATCACGAAAGGATTTTCACACCTCATTGCTCCAACTCCCTTATATTCTACATTTTTCCAAATTTGCCACCTTTGTCAATGCTTTCTCTATTTCGAGCATTTTTAGAGATCATAACACCCCCCCCCCGCAGAAGTGAACTTAAGTGCTGCTCTCCAAAGTGAAGTCACAGGTAGCAGCAGACATTCTGCAAAAATGCAATCTGAGCTTCCTATGGGAGGAATATCGACAGAATTATTCAAAAGAAGGACACTAGGCATAATGACAACCCATTTCACATGCATAGTAAAATTTTATATTTGGACTGGTGGGTCACTTAAAAAATAGAATTAGGTTAAAGGAGATTCAGTTAAAAGAGGTTGGCCCACAAAATTCAATCACAAAACTGTTAAAGTGTCCACACCGAAAATGTATTTCAGGACAAATGGGCTTATATTGGTGTTAAAATGTCTGCATTACATTCCGAGTGCCGCCGCTCACCCACAATTCCCTTGTGAAATCCTTCACGCTGGCATATACTTGTCAGCTGATCCACACTGCCTAAATGCTGAGACTAGGGAAGCAACTAAATTTTTTGCAGACATTGTCACCCTTGGAAGACCTCTGCTGATCAGCATGTGCAGGCAGTGAAATACCTGCTACAGTGCAGGCAGAGTATAGCACGGAACAAAGGTAGTAGCTATTTTGCACATATATAGAAATATATAGAAAAGATATGTGCAAAAAAAGGATATCTTTTTTACATATGTCTTTTCTAAATATATATTTTCTACAGAGCTTTTAGTTCCTTCAAAGAAAAGTCCATCATTACCTTTACATGGCCAGTCCATTTCTCTGCTACTGAGAAATCAGTGTTTTAATTTATATGCAAATGAGGCTAAACATCTGAAGTCTCTGTCACTCCAGCTCTATTCCTCGCCCAGTGCCGCCTGCTCCTGCTCAAGCAGGAAGAGATAGCGGTGGACAGGGAATAGAGCTAGAGTGGCTGAGGCTTCTGTCCTATAGCCTCAATTGCATATCAAATCAAACACTGATTGTTGGAGGGATATATATTATATGTGTATGTAGGTATGTGTATATATCTCAAATATGCAATAAATACATTTATTGAGGCAGTCCCCTTCTACACTCAGTAGCAGAGGAACGGACTGGCCATGTAAATGTATTGATGGATTTGTCTTTGAGAGAGCTACATGTGCATATGAATAGTTTGGGGTGTGAGATCCTACTGACAAATTCTATTTACGCTAAAAAGTTTTGATTGAAACATTCACTGGGACAGAAAAAAATAGAGACTAGTATAACTTTCAGGATGTATTTAATTAGATAATTTATAATGAGATTCTAATAAAAGACTGTTATATATATTTGAAAAAATGAAGCCAAGTTGCTAACTCTAGTTTTGGCACGTCTGTTTAGCCTTTTTTCATATTTTTTTATTATAAACAAATTTTCAAAGTGATCATTTTTTAGAGAGTAAAGATTCTAGTTACTTTGAAAGTATTCTTTTTGGTGTTAGGGTTGGTGGATCGCACTAAATAAAAGAAATAATAAAGTGCGATTGCAACCAAGGGTCCACCATGCAGAGATGTAAAACTGCTGATAATGTGAACAATGACGAATTAAAGAAAGCGAGCGAACTCCTTAATAGGGCTGCGTTAACTCCACGCAGTATGAACAGAATGCACAATACTCAGCTATGTTAGCTTCACAGAGAGGTAGAACTAAAGGGTTGCGCTCGCTCTGTAACCCGTGCCAACTGCACAAGTGGCCGAAACAGATGTTGAGTCACAAGAAAAATACAAAAACTGACACTAACTAGAAACCCTGTAGACTTCACAGCTCTTTGGTTGGATCTTGCCTTGTTTGTCCACTGTGCTAACCGCAAACAGATGCTAAGCCAAGTGGGTACAAAAAGTCCCAGCTGGCTAAAGCTCAGGTGGTAACTAAACACACATGTGCATACAGAGTGGTAGCGTATCCACTCACACACACCAACCATAAATTATACTAGCGCACCGGCGTGTGCTTCTGAGAGCCTTTTATACATTAGGCTCATGTCCAGACAGACAGGACCTTGCCCGTGGACCAATCTGGAGCTGCCACATCACCTGAGCAGCTGACATCTGACTTCCAATAGGAAAACGCCACATCACAGACATGCTCAGTAAGGTGATCTCTGGACTTAGCCTCCAGAGCGCAAGGCTGCACCTGTATGCCACTGGTTACTAAAGGCTTAGCTGGAGAGTCAGCAGTAACCAAATGCATGGCATGAACCTGAGCAAGACACCTGGACCGACACCTGCGCTGAGCAGCAGTCTCAGTGTCCGGACCCGGATGGGAGACCGCAGGGCCAAGACAAGGCTTGGGATCCATCCCATGCAATGGGAAAATCCCAGCGCCCAACAAATGGTTCTTTTATTGGGGATTAAAAAACTACAAATTATATTTTATCACTTATTTTATGTATAATTCTGAAATAAGATATGAAGTATTGTATATACTCGAGTATAAGCCGAGGTACCTAATTTTGCCACGAAAAACTGGGTAAACTTAGTGACTCGAGTATAAGCTTGGGTATGCATCGTCCCCTAATCCCTATCCTGGTATGCATGGCTCCCCCGTCCTTGTTCTTGTATGCATGGCTCCTCCGTCCCTGTCCTTGTATCCTTGGCTCCCTGGTCCCTGTCCTTGTATGCATGGCTCCCCCGTCCCTGTCCTTGTATGCATGGCTCCTCCGTCCCTGTCCTTGTATCCTTGGCTCCCTGGTCCCTGTCCTTGTATGCATGGCTCCCCCGTCCTTGTCCTTTTATGCATGGCTCCTTCATCCCTGTCCTTGTATCCTTGGCTCCCCGGTCCCTGTCCTTGTATGCATGGCTCCCCCATCCTTGTCCTTGTATGCATGGCTCCCCGGTCCCTGTCCTTGTATGCATGGCTCCCCCATCCCTGTCCTTGTATGCATGGCTCCCCCGACCCTGTCCTTGTATCCATGACTCCCCTGTCCCATCCTTGTATGCATGGCTTCTTATCCCCTATCCTTGCATGCATGGCTCCTTATCCCCTTTCCCTACTTACCTTCCCTGCGCGCCCTTGCTGCATCTCGGTCTGGTGCCAGCAGCTTTTCCTGCTGAGCGATCATGTGGCCCCGCTCATTAAGGTAATGAATATTCACTCTATGCTTATGGGAGTGGAGAGGTGTGAATATTTATTACCTTAATGAGCGGGGCCACGTGATCGCTCGGCTGGAAGAGCTGCTGGCTTCGGAATGAAGGAGATGCAGCAAGTGAGCACAGGGAAGTTAGGTTGGATGTTGGCTGTCACTGAGCGTTATTACAGAGAAATTAATATTAATTTCTCTTTAGCGGCGGCACAGGCTTTAGCTACAGCCGCTGGCTCCTGCCTCTGTGACCCGCTGCTCCATTGCTCCCCCTCACCCGCCGTCTTTCTGGGACAATTGACTTGTGTATAAGCCAAGGGGGGCATTTTCAGCACTGCTTATACACTAGTATATATCGTATATAAAATTAGCGATATACGCACTAAATGTATACGGTAACTCTCATCCATTGCTCTATACATGGACAACACAAAACACTTCTATGTTCTTATCTCCTAGAATAGCATCTGGTGTTATTATTCATTCTTTTTCCAATATTAAAAGAATCCGAAACATATTTTGGAGGTAAAGACATGCTGATCTAAGACCTCTGTGTCCTAGATCCTGGAATACACGCAACCTCCTACCGACAATATTTTGTACCTTCTTACAACTTTACCCTTTGATTATACATTTTTAGCCATACGTGTACCATGCACACAGGATGCAAAAAAATTGGAAATGATTAAAAAATGTTAAAAATATAGATTTTCCAAGCCTTACTAGACTAAGTAGCCTTACTGTAGATTTATATAAGATGCTAAGCAGGAGAGCACATATAAAAATATCCTTAGTTTTTGGTGTGCCTTTGAAGACTGGCATTTTTAAAAGAAAGCTCCACACTATTTAGCCCTTTTACTCTACTTTTCTTCTGCCCTTTGTAGATAATACCATTGCATAGACTTCCAACCCTTCAGAATGACAGCCGTTTTTCATAAGCGTACACTGCACAGGGAAGAAAAGAGGTTGGTGTCAGAGAATAAAAGAGACTAGGTCCTTTGGCCTGATGTTCATGTTACCCAAAATAACAGTGGATAACAGGGGAGGAAGCTCAAATATTATTTGAGGTGGGCAAAGTGTATTCACCGCTTTGATGCTTTCTGTGGCTTCAAATCTTTCATTTGTGTGGTTTTATAACTGAAATCACCTTTTTTTTTGGAAGTAGGGTAAGGTAAAGCAGAACTAAGTACCATTCTTTAAATCCTTGCGTTATTGTACACTGATACTGGGTTTTATATTAAACTGAGTGAAACTTTTGATAAAGATGCTGTATTGTATTTGTTAGGAATAAGCTACCAACTAGTTATAATTATATAGATTTAATAACTATAAGCTATTGAAAGACCTTTTTAGTTTTTAGTGTAAAGCCCACCTAAAAATTGGAAAACTCATCTTTATAGGTATTATTTACTCCCAAATGCATAAAAAAGTGGGGCTGATGGATAAACATTCTGTGCCACTGTGGCGAGCCATAAGGCCACCAAAGAGGACATTTGAAGCTTAAGAATATCCTAAAATGCACCTCGAATCATAAAGAAAAACAATCATAATAGAGGAATAAGAGCTATTAATCTTTCTAAAATTGTTTGCATAGCAGATTCTGTTGCAAAATGGCAGGATCGATCAGCTATGGTCCCTGCTGTGAGCTACTCAGCAGCCACCATGCCCAGACCACAACAATTTTTTTTGCAGCAGAATCTTGTATGAAAGTGATGGGTAAAATGCAAGTGATTGATTAAATAAATATTGTGCACACCCCTACACTATGATTATTTTTCTGCATCATTGAAGGTATACCTTATGGATGTTTTCTGGGCCAGGGTAAACTTTTAGCAAGCACTTTACAATGCCGAATCCTAGCAGTAGGAAGAGAAACTAGTCAGAACGTGATCGTAAGTATATACAGTGAGTACAGAAAGTATTCAGACCCCTTTAAATTTTTCACTCTTTGTTTCATTGCAGCCATTTGGTAAATTCAAAAAAGTTCACTTTTTTCTCATTAATGTGCACTCTGAAACCCATCTTGACTGAAAAAAAACAGAAATGTAGAAATTTTTGCAAATTTATTAAAAAAGAAAAACTGAAATATCACATGGTCATAAGTATTCAGACCCTTTGCTCAGTATTGAGTAGAAGCAGCCTTTTGAGCTAGTACAGCCATGGATTTGGGGATCCTCTGCATTTTTCCTTGCAGATCCTCTCCAGTTCTGTCAAGTTGGATGGTGAATGTTGGTGGACAGCCATTTTCAGGTCTCTACAGAGATCCTCAATTGGGTTTAGGTCAGGCTCTGGCTGGGCCAGTTAAGAATGGTCACAGTGCTGTTCCGAAGCCACTCCTTTGTTATTTTAGCTGTAAGTTTAGGGTCATTGTCTTGTTGGAAGGTCAACCTTTGGCCAAGTCTAAGGTCCAGAGCACTCTGGAAGAGGTTTTCATCCAGGATATCTCTGTACTTGATCACATTCATGTTTCCTTCAATGGAAACCAGTTGTCCTATCCCTGCAGCTGAAAAACACTCTCATATCATGATGCTGCCACCACCATGTTTCACTGTTGGGATTGTATTGGGCAGATAATGAGCAGTGCCTTGTTTTCTCCATACATACCGCTTAGAATTATTACCAAAATGGTCTATCTTCATCTCATCACACCAGAGAATCTTATTTCTCATAGTCTGGGAGTCCTTCTTGTGTTTTTTAGCAAACTCTATGCAGGCTTTCATATGTCTTGCACTGAGGAGAAGCTTCTGTCTGGCCACTCTGCCATAAAAGTCCAATTGGTGGAGGGCTGCAGTGATAGTTGACTGTTATGAATGAGTCACCGAAGGAGGAAAAAACAAAAATACAAGCTAAGTCCAGAAAACCGGAGAGGTTGGTAGCTATCGGATTGCAGACCCCTGATCCTATTCACCACAACTAACAGTAGCCGTGGGGGGTTCCTACGGTGCCCTAGACCCCTCGTTCACAGCCGGAGAACTAAATAAGCCTAAAGAAAGAAAGGGGAAATCTAAACTGCCCCAGAGCAGGCCCCAAAGCAATAGACAGCCCCCAACATGTATTGTCGGTGAAAAGAAGATGAAAACACAAACACAGACAGAAAGACAGGTTGAGCAAATGATGGGGCCCTCAGTAACTAAATAGGAAAGGGCAGAAAAGATGCTGGCTGCAATCCGCAAAAAACCCTACCAAAAATGTCCCAACCGTCTGATAGGGAAAAAGGCCCTGAAGTCGCTAGACTTCAAAATCACTATATCAGCACTCAGGTATATTCTGAAAACAGAGCAAAGAGATAAACTGATCAGAGACAAAAATGGAGCTCAGCCCGTCCCAACAAAGGCAGGCTGAACACAAAACACGAAGCAAACAGACAACATCTCATGGAAAAATAAGAGAGCAAAAACTTAGCTTTCAGTAGACAGGACTAACTGGTTGCAAGAGCTCAGAGCAGAAAGGATCACCAGCACCCCTGTAGGGCGTCGGCTGCCTTATATCCACTCAGTGATTCCGGGTGTCCAATCAGGCTCCACCTGTTCAGATGACAGGTTCTTCTCAACCCAATCAATTTCACTACCTCTCTTCACCAGCAGAGGGAGTTCATCAGACATCAACGGTGAAGGGGAAAATGAACTCACAACAGTTGAGTTTGTGGAATTTTCTCCAATCTCCCTATTGCATCTCTGGAGCTCAGTCACAGTAATCTTTGGGTTCTTGTTTACCTCTCTCACCAAGGCTCTTCTCCCATGATTGCTCAGTTTGGTTGGATAGCCAGGTCTAGGAAGACTTCTGGTGGTCCCAAAGTTCTTCCATTTAAGAATTATGGAGGCCACTGTGCTCTTAGGAACCTTGAGTACTGTAGAAATTCTTTTTGTAACCTTGACCAGATCTGTGCCTTACCACAATTCTGTCTCTAAGCTTCTTGGCAAGTTCCTTTGACCTCATGATTCTCATTTGGTCTGACATGCACTGTAAGCTAGTATTGTGAGGAAAGAGGGAGACACAAGCGCAATATAGAGTCTTATCCCACAAATAAAGTAAGCGGTTTGACAAAAAACTGCTCACCTGGTAGTAGGTATTCAAAGCATGTATAGATAAGGGCTGCTGCAGATCCACAAGTCGGTCACCGACTATCTGAAACAGAGCTCTGCAAAGGAATACGTGGATTTCGTCCACGCTGCCCAAATGATGAAATTCAGAAGGTTAATAAGGTTTGACAGTGGTTTATTCTACGCGTTTCAAGGATTTTTGCAACCTCTTCTTCAGGAAATACCTGGTAATTCCTGAAGAAGAGGTTGCAAAAAACCTTGAAACGCGTAGAATAAACCACTGTCAAACCTTATTAACCTTCTGGAATTTCATCATTTGGGCAGCGCGGATGAAATCCACGTATTCCTTTGCAGAGCTATGCACTGTAAGCTGTGATGTCTTATATAGACAGATGTGTGCCTTTCCAAATCAGGTCCTGTCAGCTGTGGGGAGGAGTACTCCCATAGAGTGGAGGACCCCCATAGAATGACTGGGCCAGAAACAAGGGGACCGCCATCAGGGTTCCCGAAGGAACGACACCGGGAGGGCAACAAAGGGAAACAGACGACTGAGGGTGACAGGGCAGCAGGGGGCGGGGTGATGATAAAAGGAGCAGGGAGCGCGCTGAGTTGTCAGTTGACAGAGAGGCTGACAGGAGACAAGAAACCGTGTGGTATAGGGAGAGACGGTGTAACGGGCGTTGTGGTGTTGAGAGACCATCAGGGCCCTGTGAGGGGTAAGCGATTTATTCACCGAGAAGTGACGCATGATATACCCCTACCGGAGGCTGTTCTCCGTCCACAGGCAGCCACAGCCATGCCCGCTGTTCCTCGCTCTGTTGCGGCTGGTCCGCTACCCCTAGCCGCCACTGGCACCTCACACCAACACGCTGCAGCAGCCTGGACGCTTCCTCCCTGCCTTCGCCCACGGCTGCGGCCCTGCCATCACCGGCATCAGTGAACGTCATCTCGCCATAGGCGGCAGTAGAGGCCTACGTCTCCAGGGGGACCCTGTGCAGAGGTCGGTCAACCGTCATTTTACAAACTGCGACTTAACTGCGTTTTGAGACGGGAGTCGGCTAAAACGTGCTGAGAGGCCTACCCCGCTTTGATTTCAGGGGGTCGACTACAACAAACATTACTCAAGGGCCTGTTGCGCCCCATTGGCACAGATCCTCCCAGGCCTGCTGTGCCCCCAGCCTCAGGATTACTTCAGGGCCTGTTGCGCCCCAACGGCACAGATTCCTCAGGGCATGTTGTGCCCCAACGGCACAGATTCTTCAGGGCCTGTTGCACCCCAACAGCACAGATCCTTCTGGGCCTATTGTGCCCTAACTTCAGGGCTACTTCAGGGCCTGTTGTGCCCCAACGGCCAAGATCCTTCAGGGCCTGTCGAGCCCCAGCTACCCCTGGATATCGGGGCGCCAGAAGAGCCGCATCAGCGACCTCGTAACAGCCACTCCTGTGACCCTGAAGGACACCCGTAAGGATAAGTTGATTGTAGGAAATAAGGACCTATATAGGTGGCCCATAACACCCGGTCTAGCCGGATTAGTCTCGTTCTCGATAAGATAAGTGTTGTTATTGTTGTTGAGTCCCTGCATGGACAAATTGGTGTTATCCCTTTTGTTTGTTCAGCAAAGCCCCAGCGGCTCCAATTCATAAACGTTGATTTCAAAAATCACACTCTGTCTCGTCACTGCATCCTGAGAACCTGCTGTACTCTACACAGCTGGACTCCAATGAAGGGGTAGAACCACCTCAAGGAGGATCACAAGGAAATGGACAGCATATGACTTAAATATGAGTGTCTGACCAAAGGGTCTGAATTCTTATGACCATGTGATATTTCGGTTTTTCTTTTTAAATAAATTTGCAAAAATGTCCACATTTGTTTTTTTTCCCATCAAGATGGGGTGCAGAGTGTACATTAATGAGAAAAAATGGACTTTTTTGAATTTACCAAATGGCTGCAATGAAAAAAAGAGTGAAAAAGTTAAAGGGGTCTGAATACTTTCTATAACCACTGTAAAATTGTACACTTGTAGTCATGTGACAACCATGCAAACCAGCAAGTATTGTTAAATCTTGACATTGTTTATATTACACTCTGTTAGGATTTGGCATGCTACAGTGCTTGTTAAAAATTTGCCTTCGCAGGGAAACTCTGTTAGCACCCATGGAAGTGGAGATTTTCCCACAAAAAATTCCCAAATCCTAGTCCCCAGAATACTCAAGGAGAGACAGCAGTTGTCAGTAGTCAGAACAGTACTGGATAATAGTAGTGTAGTCAGGAACTGACCATAGATTTGTTACCACGAGGAAAGTCAAAAAAGCAATAAGCCAGAAGACAATGTGAAAGTATAGCCATAAACACAGCCAAGGATCTGAGCATGGATTAGTACAGCAGGTATCTCAAGGACCATCAAAAGAGCATGGCAGATGCAACATCTAGTCAGAGGATAAAGACAAAAGTGTAGTCAGGATCATAGCCAAGGATCGAAGACAGGAATAAAGCTAAAGGTACAGTATGATCAATTCAAGCAGCAAAACAGTAAAAATATCTAGGAGCAAGTTTAATATTAAGCCTACCACTGAGGATCCACCCCACCTGAGCCGTGATGCAAACCAGTAGGCTGGAGTTAGTAAATCTGTCAGCATGATTTAGCCCCCTAAGCTATATATATATATGCCCATGTCGTTTTTTCAAAGACAAGTCCAGCAATCTCTTTACATGGCCTGTCTGTTCCTCCATTATTGTGAAATTTAAGTACTGTTTAAATTAATATGTATATGAAGCTGTACATCCGAAGCCACAGTCATTCCAGTTCTATTCTTTTCCCAGTGTTGCCTGCTCCTGCTTGACCGATGACTCCTTTGCCTGAGTCCCACTTCATAGAGGCTGTCAGTCAAGCAAGAGCTGGTGGCACTGGGTGGAGAATAGAGCTGGAGTGACAAAGGCTTTACATCTGAGATAGCTCTTCAGCCTCATTTGCATATCAATTCAAATGCTGATTTCTTAGTAATGGAGGAACATATTGGCCATGTTAAGGTAATGCTGAGCTAGTCTTTGAAAGACATATAATACATGCGCATATAAATAGTTTGGGTTTTTTGCTGACAGATTCCCATTAAGCAGAAGATATTTAATCCTTGGCTTTATGTCGATGATGAAACCTTTTCACCACTGAGACTTTTGACTCCAAGATTTGCACAACAACATAATATTTTATAAGATTTGGCTCCTTTTGTCTAAACATTTGAACAAGTATGTATAATCAGAGACATTAAGTAAATTTAGACATTTGCAATGCAGGTAATGGAAATAGCAATGTTAATAGCACTTTTAGGCAGCATTTCCATTCATATTTGACATGTTTTCTGTTTCTGACTGTTCAATTAAAACCAAACAAACATTTATTTTTGTAATTATTAAATGATTTTGGTTTCAGAAAATAAAATTTACCGTATTCATTTAGAAAACTTTGACATTTTCTAATAATATTCGTAAAGCAATTGTTTTCATGGCTTTCTACATCTCTGATTGTAATCATTCAGTAAGTTTACAACCATCAAAGATGAAAACCTGTCTAAGGGTCCCGTTACACATAGTGACGCTCCAGCGATCCCGACAATGATACGACCTGGTAAGGATCGCTGGTAGGTCGCTACATGGACGCTAGTAAGCTGTCAAACAGTCAGATCTACTCAACGACGCAGCAACGATAGCAATCTGTATAACGACCTCGGCGGTCATTGGGACCTTGTCACACAGCGTCAAACACAGGGATGCATGCTGGCCAGCGGGACACCAGCGATCAAAAAATGGCCTAGGACATTCGAGCACAATCAGCGATATCCAACGGGGAGGCCAGTCGCCGCTATGTGTCACACGTAGCGAGATCGCTGGCGAGGTCGCTGTTGCGTCACAAAACCTGTGACGTTTCAGCGATCTTGCTAATGATCTCGCTATGTGTAATGGGGCCTTTTGTCATGTGGTGGACACACAATTATCAGATCACCCTTGTGTAACAAGCCTGCACCTATGTGACAAGCACATGACCAGCACAGATTTTCATCCTCTCGATGTAATTTTGATTTATATGCATAACAAATTGAATGTTTGAGGATTAAAAATGTATAATCTGTACAGTATATGTATTTTTACCAGAGACTTGTATCGAAATGCTTACTGAAAAAAGGAGTCTAGTGAATGATTTAGTGGTATATTTTGCTTTCATTTTGCAATTAATAGTGTGAAGTCTTTTTTGCTGTCATTTGAAAACCCAGACATTTCTACACCTCATCAAGCTAAACTTTTAATTGACGATTTGTAAAGACTAACGGGAAAATAATAGCTGCTTAAATACCATCAAGAGAAGAGCAAATTAACTTAACATAGAAGTTTGAATAGGTAATTACAAAATGTCAATCCTTGTTTACTTAATGGAACCCATGCAGAAAATAAAGTAGGTGATAAAGAAGTGTAGTAGGAAGAGAACATGGTGTCATGATGTACAGATACAACAATTAAAATAAATCAAGTCAACTAAGAAAGGCACAGATGTAATGTGCAGTGTATTCAGTAAAGGGGAAAAATCAATGTAGGTTCTATCGGTTATCATCGGTAATAGACATAAGAAATGTATAAGCTAAATTTAATTGTCAGCACCTCTGAAGAAGAAGCCAGGGGCAATCCAATCCAATGAAATCCAAAAAATCGAATGAAAGGCCAATGTTCACTTACGTGAACTTTCTTTGACTGAGTACACAGCAATATTTGTATGTCTCAAAGCCAGTAGTGCGTAATGACATGACTTCAGAGAGAGTATCCTTCTATATAGTGTACCATTATCTTAGAGCAGCTTTGGGAGGACTTGAGGAAAATAGTTGTGTACAGATTTTTAAAGGCAATGCCATCAGCTTGTCACGGTCCCCGATCCCCCTGTCACGCTCCCAGCCCTGCGCCCCCGTGCGCGCAGCGATACTCACCTCGTCCGGCAGCCGCGCTCCCTCCAGCAGCCTCGCTTCCTCCAGCCCCGGCGTCGGCCTCTCCCTTCCTCCGGCCCACGGCTGGTGACGTCACCGCGGGCCCCGCGCATGCGCAGTAGGTCGCGGCCGGTCCTCCGCCGCTAAGCTGGGTTCCGGCGGTGCCCTGCCCCAATTGCACCGCCGGACCAATGGGGGCTCAGCAGCAGCCATATCAGGCCGCCCTCCCTTAGTGGAGGCGCCTGACTGTGGTTGTTTCCTTCTGCGCCTCAGGCCCTGTGTACTCCGCTGGAATCCGGCTCGCTGCCTAACCTCTGTGCTTGCTTCCAGCCCTGCTCCAGTCCTGTATCCGTGCCCGTACCTGTCCTGTGTCCGTGCCTGTTCAAGTCCTGTCTTCGCGCCTGTTCCAGTCCTGTCTCCGAGCCTGTTCCAGTCCTGTCTCCGTGCCTGTTCCAGTCCTGTCTCCGTGCCTGTTCCAGTCCTGTCTCCGAGCCTGTTCCAGTCCTGTCTCCGTGCCTGTTCCAGTCCTGTCTCCGTGCCTGTTCCAGTCCTGTCTCCATGCCTGCTCCAGTCCTGTCTCCGTGCCTGTTCCAGTCCAGTGTCCGTGCCTGTTCCAGTCCAGTGTCCGTGCCAGCTCCAGTCCTGTGTCCTTGCCTGTTCAAGTCCTGTGTCCGTGCCTGCTCCAGTCCTGTCTCCGTGCCTGTTCCAGTCCAGTGTCCGTGCCTGTTCCAGTCCAGTGTCTGTGCCAGCTCCAGTCATGAGTCCGTGCCTGCTCCAGTCCGGTAACCGTGCCTGTTCAAGTCCTGTGTCTGTTCCTGCTCACGCCCTGTGCACCATTCCGAGCCGCCCCTCTTGGTTCCGGCTGCCGTGGCATTTGAGTCTCTGGTCTTGCGCCTAACGATCCCTGTATAGGGGTCGGTCACACCAGGTTGCTCGTCCGGGGTCCCTCGGTGCCACGGTCCAGAGGGTCCACTCCAGGGTATTCTTCCTCACAGTCTGTGGCGCAAACAGTACGGTCAGGCCATGGATCCCGCCGGTGCTGCCGCTCCCGGTCAAAAGGAGCTTCTCTTTTTACGGGAGAACCAGGGGCGCATTATGTCGGTCATGAAGGCCATGGAGTCCCGCTTGTCCGCTCTCCAGGCGGCCGATCCGGGGAATGCCGCACAGCTGGCCGGCCTCCAGCAGGAGTTGAGCCAGCAGCGGGACGCTCAGTCCCACATTTTGTCATATATGGCCTCGGTAGATAGCCGTCTGGGAGATCTCCAGTCCGCCGCTGCGGCCTCGGCCGCCATCCCCAGTCCCGCTCCGTTCCCCTCTCCTCGCCTTGCCAAACCACCCCGATACGCTGGGGACCCCAGACAGTGTAGAGGGTTCCTAAACCAGTGTGGCTTGCATTTTGAGCTTCAGCCTCATCAGTATCCTTCCGATCGGGCCAAGGTGGCCTTCATCATGTCCCATCTGGAGGGAGAGGCCTTATCTTGGTTAAATTCGCTCTGGGAGAGGGACGATCCTATTGTTTCTAACATCCCGCTCTTCTTGGACACCTTTCGTAAGGTGTTCGATGAGCCTGGACGGGTAGCCTCGCTTACCGAATCTCTTTTCAACCTACACCAGGGCTCCCTGACTGTTGGTCAATACGCCATTCGGTTCCGCACCATGTCCTCCGAATTGGGCTGGAATAACGCGGCATTGGTCGGGGCCTTTTGGCGTGGGTTGTCGGGCAGAATTAAGGACGAGTTGGCGGGGCGTGATACCCCCACCAACCTCGAGGACCTCATCTCCCTGGCCACTCGAATTGACCTCAGGTTCCAGGAGCGCGCCCGGGAAACGGCGAGGGATAGGAGGCCCATTAGGCCGGCCCAGATCGCTAGCCGGTCCTTTAATCCTCGTCCGCCTGGTCTTGGACATACTCCGCCCCCTGAGCCCATGCAGGTAGATCGGGTCCGGATGGCTGAGAGACGTCAGAGGGAGAGACGGGAGCAAGGGCTTTGTCTTTACTGTGGAGGGGCATCCCACTTCATCCGCTCTTGTCCTGAGAGACCGGGAAACTCTTCCACCTAGGCCAGGTAAGAGAGGCCTTCCTAGGTGATTATGATTCCTCTCAGGCCCTCACACTTTCCGTTCTTCTGCTTTCAGGGGGGAGGCGTGGGTCCGAGGTGGCCTATGTGGATTCGGGCTCAGCAGGCAACTTCATCCGGCGTGAAGTGGTGGACAAATATCGGATTCCCGTGGTCTCCCTGAAGAACCCTCGGATTATCGCTTCCGTTGATGGCCGACCGTTGTTGGACTCCATCACCACGGTCACAGAAGAGGTAATCTTGCAAGTCGGTGCCCTCCACCATGAAAAAGTAGCCTTCTATGTGCTGCCCGACTTGTCTCATGCCATTCTCCTCGGTCTCCCGTGGTTACGGACACACCAGCCAGTTCTCAACTGGTCGACCGTGGAGGTCTTGCGCTGGGGAGACCCGTGTCATGGTCGCTGTCTGAACCCCATTCAGCCAGTGGTTCCCGTTCGCCCACCTCAGGATCTCTCTGGGCTTCCTTCCGCATATTGGGCTTATGCAGACGTTTTCGACAAGAAGGAGTCGGAGGTTCTTCCACCGCATCGAGCCTTTGACTGCCCGATTGAGCTTATCCCCGGTTCTACTCCTCCCAGGGGCAGGATCTACCCGCTGTCCCCTGCAGAATCCACCGCCATGTCCGAATACGTCACGGAGAACCTTGCCAAGGGATTCATTCGGAAGTCTTCATCTCCTGCCGGCGCCGGGTTCTTTTTCGTTAAAAAGAAAGACGGTTCGCTGCGCCCATGTATCGATTATAGAGGATTGAACAACATCACTATCAAAAACCGGTACCCACTTCCTCTTATCCCGGAGTTGTTTGACCGTCTCAGGGGGGCACGCATCTTCTCCAAACTGGATCTCAGGGGGGCATACAACCTCATCCGCATCCGTGCCGGCGATGAATGGAAGACCGCCTTTAACACCCGTGACGGTCATTATGAGTACTTGGTGATGCCATTCGGTCTGTGCAATGCCCCGGCGGTGTTCCAGGAGTTCGTCAATGAAATCTTCCGAGACCTCCTGTACTCCTGTGTCGTAGTCTACCTGGATGACATTCTGGTCTTCTCCCCAGATCTTCCATCCCACAGGAGGACTGTCCGCCTTGTTCTTCGGCGTCTTCGAGAGAATCGTCTATATGCCAAGATGGAGAAGTGCCTGTTCGAACAGACCTCCCTGCCTTTTCTGGGCTACATCATCTCCGATGCCAGGCTTCAGATGGATCCCGAGAAACTCTCCGCCATTCTCAAGTGGCCTCGCCCCACTGGCTTAAGAGCTATTCAACGTTTCTTGGGCTTCGCGAACTACTATCGGCAGTTCATTCCGCACTTCTCCTCGCTCTCCAGGCCGATCTCGGCCCTTACCCGAAAGGGGATCTCTGCCAACTCCTGGACACCTGAAGCCGAAGAGGCCTTCCAGTTGCTAAAACAAGCTTTTTCCACAGCTCCCGTATTGATCCGTCCTGAGAGCGGCAAGCCTTTCGTGCTGGAGGTGGACGCTTCCTCGACTGGCGACGGGGCTGTCTTGTCCCAGAGGACCGGTTCGGGCCGCCTACGTCCTTGTGGCTTTTTCTCCAGAGCCTTTTCGCCGGCAGAGTGTAACTATTCGATTGGCGACCGTGAGCTTCTGGCCATGAAGTTGGCATTGGAGGAGTGGCGTCACCTTCTGGAAGGAGCAGTTCACCCTTTTATTGTTTACTCTGACCACAAAAATCTAGCCTACCTCCAGACCGCCCAGAGACTCAATCCTCGACAGGCTAGATGGTCTCTGTTTTTTGCCCGCTTTGATTTCGAGCTGCACTTCCGCCCTGGAGACAAGAACGCTAAAGCCGATGCTCTATCCAGAGTCTTTCATCCAACTGAATCTGGGGAGGAACCTTCCCATGTTATCGAGCCTACGAAGATAATCACAGTGGCTCCCTTGTCTCTGCTTTCTCCACCTCCGGGCAAGACTCTCGTACCAGAGGACGTTAAGAGGAGAGTTCTTCTGTGGGGGCATTCCTCCAAACTGGCTGGTCATGCCGGTATTGGGAAGACCCTGGCCCTCATAACGCGGTATTATTGGTGGCCCACTCTCCGTCAAGATGTGGCAGACTTTGTCGCCTCCTGTTCCTCCTGTGCTAGGAACAAGACACCCCGTCGTCCTCCATTTGGCCTGCTGCTTCCCCTGCCGGTACCGAAGTTGCCTTGGGAGAATATCGCCATGGACTTTATCACGGATCTGCCCCGTTCGTCTGGCTGTACGGTGATTCTTGTGGTAGCGGACCGCTTCTCTAAAATGGCGCATTTCATTCCGCTAAGCGGCCTCCCTTCCGCACCCGGATTAGCCAAGATCTTCGTCCATCAGATTTTCAGACTACATGGTCTACCTGAACCAATTGTCTCTGATCGTAGGGTACAGTTTACGGCAAAATTTTGGAGAGCACTTTGCAAACTTCTGGATATTTCCTTGGATTTTTCTTCTGCCTATCATCCACAAACCAATGGGCAAGCGGAACGAACTAACCAGATCCTCACTGCATACCTTTGGCATTTTTCCAACGGCCACCAGGATAATTGGGCTGATCTGCTTCCTTGGGCGGAATTCGCCTACAACAATCATGCCGGCGAATCCTCTACTAAATCGCCCTTTTTTGTGGTATTCGGCAAACACCCTAACATACCTCTTCCTGTCGCTCCAACCTCTGAAGTACCGGCAGCCAACTCCTTGTTCCAGGAATTCTCTGAAATCTGGTCCTAGACCAACTCCACTCTCAAAAGGGCCAGTGAGCGAATGAAGAACCACGCAGACAAGAGGAGGCTGGACCCTCCACCGTTTCACATTGGGGATAAGGTCTGGCTCTCATCCAAGTACATTCGACTGAAACTACCCTCTTATAAGCTGGGCCCCCGGTACATAGGTCCTTTTGAGGTCCTGGATCGAGTCAATGAAGTCGCCTACAAATTGAGGTTGCCTGCTTCGCTCCGTATCCCGAACACCTTCCACGTCTCCCTCCTGAAACCTGTGGTCCTGAATCAATTCCATCCTTCACCCACTCCAGCTCCTCAGCCTGTGGGCTCGGATGATACTTTCGAGGTGAGGGATATTCTCGCCATGAGGAGAGTTAGAGGGAGGACCTTTTTCCTTGTTGACTGGGAGGGGTTTGGTCCTGAGGAGAGATCCTGGGAGCCCCGGGAGAACATCAACGCCCCCCACATTCTCAGGAAATTTTTTGCCAACCGCAGCGGGGGGCGGCTTAAGGGGGGGGTACTGTCACGGTCCCCGATCCCCCTGTCACGCTCCCAGCCCTGCGCCCCCGTGCGCGCAGCGATACTCACCTCGTCCGGCAGCCGCGCTCCCTCCAGCAGCCTCGCTTCCTCCAGCCCCGGCGTCGGCCTCTCCCTTCCTCCGGCCCACGGCTGGTGACGTCACCGCGGGCCCCGCGCATGCGCAGTAGGTCGCGGCCGGTCCTCCGCCGCTAAGCTGGGTTCCGGCGGTGCCCTGCCCCAATTGCACCGCCGGACCAATGGGGGCTCAGCAGCAGCCATATCAGGCCGCCCTCCCTTAGTGGAGGCGCCTGACCGTGGTTGTTTCCTTCTGCGCCTCAGGCCCTGTGTACTCCGCTGGAATCCGGCTCGCTGCCTAACCTCTGTGCTTGCTTCCAGCCCTGCTCCAGTCCTGTGTCCGTGCCTGTACCTGTCCTGTGTCCGTGCCTGTTCAAGTCCTGTCTTCGCGCCTGTTCCAGTCCTGTCTCCGAGCCTGTTCCAGTCCTGTCTCCGTGCCTGTTCCAGTCCTGTCTCCGTGCCTGTTCCAGTCCTGTCTCCGAGCCTGTTCCAGTCCTGTCTCCGTGCCTGTTCCAGTCCTGTCTCCGTGCCTGTTCCAGTCCTGTCTCCGTGCCTGCTCCAGTCCTGTCTCCGTGCCTGTTCCAGTCCAGTGTCCGTGCCTGTTCCAGTCCAGTGTCCATGCCAGCTCCAGTCCTGTGTCCTTGCCTGTTCAAGTCCTGTGTCCATGCCTGCTCCAGTCCTGTCTCCGTGCCTGTTCCAGTCCAGTGTCCGTGCCTGTTCCAGTCCAGTGTCCGTGCCAGCTCCAGTCCTGAGTCCGTGCCTGCTCCAGTCCGGTAACCGTGCCTGTTCAAGTCCTGTGTCTGTTCCTGCTCACGCCCTGTGCACCATTCCGAGCCGCCCCTCTTGGTTCCGGCTGCCGTGGCATTCGAGTCTCTGGTCTTGCGCCTAACGATCCCTGTATAGGGGTCGGTCACACCAGGTTGCTCGTCCGGGGTCCCTCGGTGCCACGGTCCAGAGGGTCCACTCCAGGGTATTCCTCCTCACAGTCTGTGGCGCTAACACAGCTACCCTAACAAATATACAGCTCTGGCAAAAATTAAGAGACCACTTTCAAATGTTCGGTTTGTCTGATTTTTCTCTTTATAGGTATATTTTCCAGTAAAATGTAAATTGTTATTTTAGTCTATAAACTTCTGACAACATGTCTCGGAATTTCCAAGCAATACATTTTGTATTTTTTTTCTGACAAAGAAAAATGGTCAAAATTAAAAAAAAACTCAGTGCTTTCAGACCTCAAATAATGCAAAGAAAACAAGTTCATAATAATTTAGAAACAACAATACTAATGTTTTACCTCAGGAAGAGTTCAGAAATCAATATTTTGTGGAATAACCATGCATCTTGGCATGCTTTCCACCAGTCTTTCACACTGCTTCTGACGCAAAAATTTAAGCAGTTCTTCTTTGTTTGATGGCTTGTGACTATCCATCTTCCTCTTGATCACATTCCAGAGGTTTTCAATGGGGTTCAGGTCTGGAGAATGGGCTGCCCATGACAGGGTTTTGATGTGGTGGTCTCTTAATTTTTGCCAGAGCTGTATATCTTTTTACTGTAGAAAAAAAATATTAAAATTTGAGAGTTGCTAGTGGTTAATATCTTTTAATGGCTAACTGAAAAGATGGTGACAAAATGCAAGCTTTCGAGACAACTCACATCCCTTCTATGCCTGATGAAGAGACCTGAGTAGTCTCGAAAGCTTGCAATTTGTTACCCTCTCTTCAGTTAGCCATTAAAAGGTACCAACCACTGAGGACTCTCACATTTTAATATTTTACCAACTACCCTATAAATTAATATCTGACTCTTTAACAAGCCTTGTGTTACATATACTGTAGATGACACCAGAGAGGTACAGAATATACCAGTAAGACAATGTATAAATTAACACATGTAAGAAAAATGGACAACAATGAAACAGAAGGAACACTGTCCTGTCCTGCTGACTGATGCACACAGCTTTCTGCATGTTGGCATTACTAATAAAACAAAAGTAACAGCATAAAAATAATAGCAACTTAAAGGAAAAAAAAAAGAATTAAGGACAGAATTAGGGTCGATATATATTAGCCCATGAAGTGGTCAGGGCTCACATACAACAGTTAAAAAGTCAAATAATCCAAATTAGGCATATAAAAAAGTGCATGTTTTAATATTTATCCATAAACTGCGTGTACAAATCAGTCCAGCTTATGCCTATATCATCCTACTGAACAACTAGTCCCAGGATAAGCAGTTCAGGTTACAGATTGATACGTTTCAAACAGTGATAGTTCTTGTTCATAACCCAGACTCCATTCAACTGAAATTAACTACTCCCAATCAGTAATACATGCAACTGCAATTTCTGGTTGTATTAGCATTGCATTTGTAAAGTCAATTAGGGTCATACTAGATCTCCTGGACATAACTGAACATGTGTAGGAGGCTGTATGATAGTGGTGCATAGGGGTAATATGGCCATGTGCATAAGGCTTAGTTCACATTGGCCTGTCCTGCTGACTGACTCACATTACAGCTTTTTGCATGTCAGCAATACTAAAAAAATAAATGTAATAGCACAAAAATAATAACATTAAAGGTAAAAAATAGACTGAAAAACTGTTCTTACATACATGTTTTCTGCTAAAAACCTTTAAATGTTTACCATCTTAACCAAACGAAAGAAACTTGGTTATGAAAGCTCTGATCAGAATATCATAAATTGATTTGTCAAAAACAACTTAAAAATAAGAAATCTGTAACCACATTCAAAAAAGGACGGTTCTGTAAACCAAAGACAAACAAGACTATAGTGATTTAGCTTCTGTTCTCTGAAACAAACTACAGCATTTGGGTTGTCCTCCTCCGTTGACTCATTGACAATTTTTTCTACGGCTTCTTAGGCTTGCTTGACGCTCCTGTTAAAATCTCCTAATGAGGTTGCGAACTTATAGCCAATACGACTGCCTGATGCAAAGCTTGACACTGGTTCCCAAGAAACATATACTGTACCGTCTACAATAACATGATCAATAAAAAATGGTACCATTACTTTCTCTTTTATGGTTCTCAAAGAGTTTCTGACAAAATAAAAAGATTTTCGTTTTACTGTCACTACCTATTCCTCATCTTCCAAGCCTTCCTCAGCACTAAAGTCCATCCTGCTTTCTCCTAAAGAAGAAGATTCATGCATGTGTTGTGGGAAACTGTGTGTAATGGGTCCATACATGCATGCGCCCACAATGCCAATAAATTGCTAAAAAAACAGCTTGTGAGTGCCGACATTCGGTCTACAGGGCAATGCTTACGAAAAGCTGAATCAGATGTCTTGTAGATGCATCATCAGCCAAGTCAGATGGAGTCCATAAGAGTCACTTGTCTAAGCTAATTCTGCGCTAAATTGGTGACATAAATATAGTACAAAGTTTTATGTTACCTCATAATGAACACATTAGAAGGAAGGTGGTACAAACGGTCAACCCTTTAACGTTCAATAAAATTTATTACAATTTATGGATTTAAAAAATAACCTTTTTTACAGCATACTAGGTCCCCAATTCCCTCTTCATATCCAAAAAATACTTTTTATTATACTTACAGACGGTGTGGTCTGGTCCAATGGGTATCTCTGGTCTTGATCCGGAGTCCCTTTGTCACGATTCCTCTGCTCAGAGAGTCTGGGACTTTGTGATGTACAGCTCTGTCATCCTATCCTGTGCTGGGGCGTGTTAAGCTGTCAGTGCTTTGATTGACAGCTCAGCTGACCTATTTGACTGGAAGGTGCAGAGATCTCCACAGGTGCTCCATGTTCTTGGTAATTGCCCTGCTATTTAGGTGAGCTGTCTGGCCCAGATCACTGCCTGTCAAAAGCTTGTTCTAAGTTGTGCTTTCTGGTGTGTTCGCCTGTACCCTCCTGTAAGTTCTGATCTTCCTCTGCTGCTGACCTTTGGACCATGTTCAAACTAGCCATTTGTTATTGCCCCTTTGCATCTGATATTCTGCTGCTGACCCTTGGACTGTGTTTAGACTACCTGTTTGTTATTGCCCCTTTGCTTATCTGCTATTTCTCTGGTATTCTGACCCTGGCTTGTGACCTGACTTGTGACTTCGTATTTTCCCTTGGTTTACTATGTGATCTTTTGGTATAGATCCCAGAACATCTGACTGCACTGATTCACGTCCTAGTTGTGGGTTGTGACTAGTGTCACACCCTTCTCTTCCTTCAATCGCCATCCTCTTTCCCTGCTTCGAGTGGATGACATGTCCTACGTCACCCACAGTGTCCCATCGTGCTCCTGCGCAGGTGTACTTCTCCCTGCCCTGAAGAGGGTAGTGCACAGTACTGTAATGGCATTCGCCAGGAAATGCCTAAGAGTGCCAAAGACCCAGAAGTAAAGCTGGCGCATGCGCATTACAGCACTAAGCAATGCAGAGAGAAGGGCACTTGCGAAGGAGTGCGATTGGGGGACACTGCATGGATGATATAGGATGAAACATTCACACGAAGCAGTGAAGGAGGACAGTGATTGAAGGAAGAGATAAGGCTCCAGATCAAGACCAGAGATGCTCATCGGACTGGACCGCGACATCTGTGAATATAAGAAAACATTTTCTTTGTTTTCTTTGGGATCTGCAGAGGGGATTGGGGACTTTTTTACAGCATTGCATTATACTGTAAAAGAAGCCTCAATAGTGGTGGTCATACTTTATATGGGGAAAACCTGGTGATTGGTTTCTTTTTACACTGTCCTGTTTATGCTTCCCTTCTGTTCAAGGTAGACATTATTGATAAATATGCCCCCCTATTTTGATGTATAATAATAAAGTGAAATAGATTAGGGAACTTTTTACCAGTTCACTGGTAATGGTAATGGTGTTCTTAAAAAAAAACTTGGGAGATCAAATAATTATTACTGCCATTAGTGGACTGAGAAATTTAGTAAAATAATGATAATAATATTCAAAAACTAATAATAGCATGTGTTCATGTTCCACAAATAAATTGTATTTCTTGGTCTGAACAAAGTCTGGAAAGGTTAGTTTAATGTCAGAGGGGTGCAAATATACAGGAGCTTTCATGTGTTTGTATCAATATACGCTTATTTATGTCCATGTGGGTCTGTCTGTGAACGTAGTTCATAATTATATCTCACACAGCTTCCCTAAGGCTGTATCTCTGATGGAGGTTAAGTATAAAATAAAATATCTACCATTACGCTGAACTAGTTATGTAACTTGACAGACCGTCTGAATGTACTTACTTTCCTCTTTATCTACACAAGGGATCATCAATAATGGATGCTAATACAAATTGATTGGATTCTACTGGAGAAAGGTTTAAGTGAAATCGGAGTCAGATTCATAAATACTGTAATACTGGTTTTAACAGTAGCGGAATACAAACTAATGGAAGCTATCTGGGATCAGACACTTTAAGGTGACCATTTTATAACATAGACCCATAAGCTATGGTAGATGTTGTAGTATAAGATGTAGCTCATGATGTATGGGGGTCATATGTGATGGTCAATGAGTACAAAAACTGTCGCATTCACAGTTACTTCAATATTCGTGTATCTTGACAGTTTCCATACCCACGAGAATTGCTTGTGTGCAAACACAGAGTTATTCCCGGCAATATGCGGTTCCGTTCCATCAGTCGTGTTTGTGGCTCTTCATATTTCTGTGATGGATTTGTAAGCCTATTTGAATAACTAAAAGTGGAGAAAAGCAGACAAGTCTCCAGACATTCCCTCTGTGAATAAGGAGCTCCAGGACTTAAAGCAAAATCAAATGTACAGATACTTGAAAGAAATGAATTTTTTCCATCTTCTTTTCTTATGCATAGGTTTATTGTAGTTTGAAGTCATACAAGTAAAACCAACATACTCAGCCAGCAATGATTTAATGAGGAGGACCAAAGTGACAAATAAATACACGTAGCATATATGTTACTCAAAAACGAGATGTCCTGCCTTGGGATAGAAGTCTGCAGTCATTCTATGCAACTACAGACTTTTGAATCTTCACATCAAGCGCTCTGCGCACTGTGAGGTTTCTCTGGCGCCGGCCATGTGACGGCAACTATGCGATTTACAGTGGGTATGGAAAGTATTCAGACCCCTTTAAATTTTTCACTCTTGTTTCATTGGGAACTAGGATTTGGGACATTTTTGTGGAAAAATCTCCACTTCCTTGGGTGCTAACAGAGTTTTCCCTGCCAAGGCAAATTTTCAACAAGTACTGTAGCATGCCAAATCCTAAAAGTGTGTAATATAAACAATGTCAGGTTTAACAATACTTGCTGGTTTGCATGGTTGTCACATGACTGCAAGTATACAATTTTATAGTGGGTATGGAAAGTATTCAGACCCCTTTACATTTTTCACTCTTTGTTTCATTGCAGCCATTTGGTAAATTCAAAAAAGTTCATTTTTTTCTCATTAATGTACACTCTGCACCCAATCTTGCCTGAAAAAAACAGAAATGTAGAAATTTTTGAAAATTTATTAGAAAAGAAAAACTGAAATATCACATGGTCATAAGTATTCAGACCCTTTGCTCAAACACTCATATTTAAGTCTCATGCTGTCCTTTTCCTTGTGATCCTCCTTGAGATGGTTCTACTCCTTCATTGGAGTCCAGCTCTGTTTAAATAAACTGATAGAACTTGATTTGTAAAGGCACACACCTCTCTATATAAGACCTTACAGCTCACATTGCATGTCAGACCAAATAAGAATCATGAGGTCAAAGGAACTGGCCAAGGAGCTCAGAGACACAACTGTGGCAAGGCACAGATCTGGCCAAGGTTACAAAAAATTTCTGCAGTACTCAAAGATCCGAAGAGCACAGTGGCCTCCATAATCCTTAAATGGAAGAAATATGGGATCACCATAAGTCTTCCTAGACTTGGCTGTCCAACCAAACAGCAATCGTGGGAAAAGAGCCTTGATGAGAGAGATAAACAAGAACCCCAAGATCACTGTGGCTGAGCTCCACAGATGCAGTAGGGAGATGGGAGAAAGTTCCACAAAGTAAACTATCACTGCAGCCCTCCACCAGTCGAGTATTTATGGCAGAGTGGCCCGACGGTAGCCTCTCCTCAGTGCCAGACATATGAAAGCCCATATAGAGTTTGTTAAAAAACACAAGAAGGAGTCTCAGAATATGAGAAATAAGATTCTTTGGTCTGATGAGACGAAGATAGAACTTTTTGGTGATAATTCTAAGCGGTATGTGTGGAGAAAACCAGGCAATGTTCATCACCTGCCCAATACAAACCCAACAGTGAACATGGTAGTGGCAGCTTCATGATATGGGGGTGTTTTTCAGCTGCAGGGACAGGACAACTGGTTACAATTGAAGAAAACCTGAATGCGTCCAAGTATAGAGATATCCCAGATGAAAACCTCTTCCAGAGTGCTCTGGACCTCAGACATAGCCGAAGGTTTACCTGCCAACTAGACAATGGCTTCAGAACAACTCTGTGACCATTCTTGACTGGCCCAGCCAGAGCCCTGAACTTTATAAACCCAATTGAGCATCTCTGGAGAGACCTGAAAATGGCTATCCACCAACGTCCAACCTGACGGATCTGGAGAGGATCTGCAAGAGAGAATCGCAGAGGATCCCCAAATCCAGGTGTGAAAAACTTGACTCATGGCTGTACTAGCTCAAAAGGGTGCTGAGCAAAGGGTCTGAATACTTATGACCATGTGATATTTCAGTTTTTCTTTTTTAATACATTTGCAAAAATTTCTACATTTCTGTTTTTTTTCAGTCAAGAAGGGGTGCAGAGTGAACATTAATGAGAAAAAAATGAACTTTTTTGAATTTACCAAATAGCTGCAATGAAACAAAGAGTGAAAAATTTAAAGGGGTCTGAATACTTTCTATACCCACTGTACATACTTCCAGCCACATTGCAACTAGACATGTCAGACCTCGTTTAATACACTTGCATTGAGTGAAGGCCCAGTCACACATAGCGATCTCGCTAGTGAGATCACTGCTGAGTCACAAGTTTTGTGACACAACAGCGATCTCACCAGCGAGCTCGCCGTGTGTGACAGCGATCAGCGACCGGCCCCCCTGCCGGTATCGCTGATCGCTGCAGGAAAGTCCAGGACATTTCTTTGGTCGCTGGGCTCCCGCTGGCCAACACGCGTTGCTGCGTGTGACCGGCGGGAGCCCAGCGATCAGCTGGTAACTAATGTACACATCGGGTATCCAAGGGACGTGCGTCCCTTTGATACCCGATGTGTACATTAGTTACCAAGCGCGCTGATGCAGGCCTGGCGGGCAGGCTGTGACTTCTGCTCCCTCGGGTGTATAGCACCAGCCTGTGCTATACACCCCCACCCCCGGGAATGGACGCCTGCACTGGGCTGCGCGGCTGGCCCCTGGGGGCCCCGGTTGTGCTGGCACTTGCCATGGTACCAGGCGCAGCGGCGCAAACGGGCCTTTGAATTTCCCCGGGATCTTCTGGTTACGCCCCCTGCAGTGCGCGGAGGATTGTTCAGTTAGTTACCAAGCGCGCTGATGCAGGTACCTGGTAACTAACATACACATCGGGTATCCAAGGGATGCACGTCCCTTGGATACCCGATGTGTACGTTAGTTACCAGCTGCCTGCATCAGCGTGCTGGTAACTAACAGAACACGGCGATGCCGCGCGCTCGGCATCACTGTGCTAATTGCTGGTGAAGCTGTCTGTTTGACAGCTCACCAGCGATCACATAGCGACTTACCAGCGATCCTGACACGTTAATATCGTTGTCGGGATCGCTGGTAAATCTTCATGCGTGACGGGGCCTTGAGGCTGCACATGTCTAGTCAGCACGTGACTGCTTGTATGCCAATCACATACTTGCAGTCATGTGCCTGCTGCTCTTGACGCTGGCTCCTAGAATCCTCACAGTGTGCAGTGCCCGTGATTCCCGTGATTTGAGGATTCACAAGTCTGAAGTCACACAGGGCGACTGCAGACTTATACCCTAAGGCCAGACAACCTGTTTAAGCATATAGTTGAAAAAAAGTAAAAAAAAAATGGGAAAAATTAGTTCTGCTAAGTTAGCGAATCGGTCCAGGGTATTTTTTTTCACTTTTATTGAATAAACAAAATAAGATTACAAGGCTAAACATTTTAGTGCTGTACCGACACCTTCCTCAGGCAAAAGATCAAAACCCCTGAGGAAGGTGATTGTGCAACGCTAGTATTATTTACTGTTTTTAGCTGCATTCTAGAGATGGTATCACCCTATATCAGTGTTTCTCAACTCCAGTCCTCAAGACCCACCAACAGGTCATGTTTTCAGGATTTCCTTAATATTGCACAGGTTATGCTGTTAATGCTTGAGCAGGTGATGAAATTATCACCTGTGCAATACTAAGGAAATCCTGAAAACTTGACCTGTTGGTGGGTCTTGAGGCCTGGAGTTGAGAAACACTGCCCTATATCATCGTGTGCAAGCAAAAAGCAGCTGAGATTTTAACAACAAAGTCTCAAAACAGAGTTGTGCCTGGTGGTAGCACAACTTTTTAAGCTGAGCATATTACCGTAAGAATTTAGAAAAAGAGAGCGGCACATCCAAGAGGCAAAATGGCAAAATCTTCTTCTTTGCATAACAAAAATTGTTAAAAAATCAATGCAGTAGGTAAGGTTCACATGATAGCCATGACAGGTTGATGCATTTCTGGGGTAACAATAAAGTTCCTTCTCAAAGTCAGGAATACAAAGAAGATTTCATCATTTTACCTCTTGCATGTGCCACTCTTTTTCTACATTTGAAACCATTAACTGGAGAATTTGCACCCATACATATCAAGCCAGGATATATTACTTGGACTATGGAAATGATTTGCCCTTTTACCTTAATTATTGGTTTATACCAGACTGCAATCTAAACCATAACCAAAGATTTGAGTGTCCTGTTTTGGTTGAATTTTCGGCAAGCATTGTTGCTTGCCAATACTTAACACTAAGTAATATACCCGCTTTCAGGATTTGGCACTACTTGCTGGTTGGAATAGCTGTCACATCACATTAATTGTGATTTGCTTACTTGCAGTCACGTGCTGATAAGATTCTCTATCTGCTACTCGCAATACTCATTGAAGCAGGAAGAGAAATTTGTCAGCATTAGTATGAAAATATCAAACTTGGCGTCATGTGACATCCACTTGATCTGTCTGAATCTATATTATAGGATTCAGCGAGCTGCAGTGCTTGCCGAAAATTTCTCCAGGCAGCCTGTTGGCGAGAAACTACAATAGACGGTTTTGATAATAACATATTTTTTAAAGTATTGAAAAGTGAGGTCTGTAAAGATAGATAAACATGTATCCAAGAACAAATGTGGAGAATAAGGCAGCACATCCAGTGAAACAAACCTTTCATTAACCCATCTGGTGATTCAGCTCCAATGAGTGAGCATGGATTAGTAAAAGGTTAATTTCACTGGATGTTCTGTCTCACTTTCCATATTTATTGCTTGGAGACTTCTGTAAAAAGTCCATAGAGTTGTGCACCTTTCTAATAATAATAATAATAATAATAATATTCTTTATTTATATAGCGCCAACATATTCCACAGCGCTTTACAGTTTAACAGTTTCAAAACACAAATCATATGTAACAACGTTACTGGGGGTTATTTGGCTAAAGTTGTGGGGGGGTTGGACTGGCTCCAGGTTTTCGTGTGCCCTGGGCCAAAGAGTGTCAGTGCGCCACTTTAACACATACCACAACTCATGATGCTCCGATACGCCATAGAAATATAGGTATAGTACAATGACACATACTTCACTGCTTACATGACATGACTGATCTATTTTAAATTGTTCAATAGCTCAAAAACAGGACAGTATATTACTTCATACAGTGTTATGGCCACCACATTGTGCGCCATACAGAATAATGAGCCCCATATATTTCTCCATACTAAATAATTAGTCACATATAATTTAACAGTATATGATGAGCTCCACATAATGCTCCATATGTAATGGGCCCCATTTGTAATGCTCCAGTGTATAATGGGCCCCTTAGATGCTGCTCCAGTGTCTTATCTGTCCCATTTACATTGCTCCAGTACATTATGGGCCTCATGGATGATGTTCCAGTGTATGATGGGCTCCAATAATGCTCCATATATAATGAGCCCCATTTGTAATGCTCCAGTGTATAATGTGCCCTTAGATGCTGCTCCAGTGTCTGATCTGCCCCATTTACAATGCTCCAGTACATGATGGGCCTCATGGATGATGCTCCAGTGTATCATGGGCCCTTATAATGCTCTATATATAATGGGCCCCATTTGTAATGCTCCAGTGTATAATGGGCCCCTTAGATGCTGCTCCAGTGTCTGATCTGCCCCATTTACAGTGCTCCAGTACATGATGGGCCCTATTTTTAATTAACCCAGGCATGGTATGTGAAAAGAGCTCCATGGAGTAATCTGAGGTGTGTGCTTCCACATCCTTCACTTTTGGTGTGGGTGAAGGACAGAAGGAAAGGGGTTGCTCCTGACCAGAAGCCTGCAGTTACAACTCAGTGCTTGCATTTTTTACAACTTCAGAAGAGGAGGCGATAGAGCTGGAGGCTGTTTCAGCAATGTAAGCCACAAACAGTTCCTGATGCTCCGGCTTTAAAAGCAGTCTACCTACTACCAGAGAAGGGAGCCTTACAGGCCTTCCAGAGCTACACCATGACGCTGACTCAACACCTGCCTTAGCTGCTATTGTATTTTTGGCACTACCAGCAGATGCACCACCACCACCATTAGTACCAGGTGGCCCTCCACGCCCACATCCGCATCCTCTTCCACCATACTTCCTCATGTTTTGGAAGATGGACCCAAAATACCAGCAAATATATGGTACTTGTGAGAATCATGTGGGAATAGTGGATGAGGGCAGGTATATCTCGCCCAGATTCCTTTCCTATGTGGCCTAGTCTGGTCAGTATCGCACCTGCTTACTAATGGATAATGGGAGGTGGATATAAAAGGATGCCAGGTGGTTGTGTGAGTGTCTCAGCCTGGGAACACAGAGAGCCTGTCTGTGTGAGAGACACACGTGAGTGGAAGCAGTGCCCACTGCAACTGTGGTTTGGCTGGATGGGAGAAGCCCGCCAGTTGGTAGTTAGGTTGTCCATTGTTTAGTTAGTGCCGGACAGGCAAGGATTTGTTTTATGTTTTATTTCCTTTTGCATTGCTTTCACCGTTAATAAACCTGACCCAGGGTCAGTTATACACGAATCCCAGCTTTGCGCCTGAGTTTCATGCTGAACGCACGTGACCTTTGACCCCAGCAAAGGCGATCCCGGAGTGTTTATCACATTGTGGTGGAGAACGCGGGCATCACGTTGCAAGCATGAGCATGGAGGACGTGGTGAAAGCGCTGGTACAGTCCACCGCCGTCCAGCAAGAAGCTAATCGGGTGATGATGGCCCAGCTGAAGGAGTTGGTGGACATGACAGCTACCGATCGTTCGCTTCTCCAGCAGGTGGCGCAGCGCCTGGCAAGCCAACAGGAGGTTAATCTGGAAGCTGAGTCAAGAGTGATTCACGTGAGTCGGTACTGCCAGAAGATGACGACCGAAGATGACGTCGAGGCATACCTGACCACGTTTGAACGGACGGCGGTGCGAGAAAAATGGCCGAAGGCACGATGGGCCGGCCTGATTGCCCCGTTTCTTTCCGGTGAGGCCCAAAAGGCGTATTATGACTTGGAACCTGAAGCTGCGCAGGACTTTGACAAATTGAAATCTGAGATCTTGGCCCGGCTGGGAGTGACGACCGCTGTCCGTGCACAGAGAGTGCATCAATGGACTTATCAGCCGGATAAACCACCGCGGTCCCAGATGTTCGACCTGATCCACGTGACGAAGAAGTGGCTACAACCCGAGGTGTTGACAGCGCCAGAGATAATCCAGAGAGTCGTCATGGACAAGTACCTGAGAGCTCTACCGCCAGCCCTGAGGAAGTGGGTAAGCCATGGAAATCCTACGACGGCAGATCAACTGGTGGATCTGGTTGAACGTTACTCCGTGGCGGAAGGACTCCGAGACGACGCTACCCCACCTCGTTCTTCATCATCTCCACGTGGAACCGGTAAGACTGTTCCAGGGAGTAGGGGAGATGGAAAAATCCCTAAGACAGTGGGGGAGGAAAACGGGACTGCCCGCATTGCGAGGCCGAGAGTAACGAACTATGGTCTAAGCAAGGGGCCCGTTAGGTGTTTCCGCTGCCAAGAGATGGGACATATTGCTGCGAACTGTCCGGTCACTACTGAACCCATGCAGTGCGACGTCACAGACTCTAAAAAACGCATGTCTATGGTTGCACGGGTAGTGAGTGTGAATGCCGGTCAAAAGGATGTGGAAAAACACTTGTGTGATTTAACTGTTGATGGCAAAAATGTGGTGGCATTGTTAGACTCGGGAAGTGTGGTGACTCTGGTGAAGGCCAGTCTGGTGTCAGCCCCGACTGGACCATCAGACAAATTTTCTGTAACGTGTGTGCATGGAGACACCTGTTCGTACCTCACCACGGTCATATGCATTACTACTTCCTATGGGTCTGTGCAACATAAAGTGGGACTCGTCCCGGCGTTATTGCATGATGTTATCCTGGGCCGGGATTTTCCCCACTTCTGGTAATTGTGGGAGAATCAGTTAATACCCCAGGGTAATAGTGTACATGATTCTTCTCCCAGGGCGCGTGTGGGTCCCGAACCCCTGGAAGAGGTCTCCCCGGAAGACTCTGGGGAAGAGTCTGCAGGAAATGACCTGCAGTTCCCGTTTTCAGTCATGGCGGGTGATACGGAGGAGACCGGGGAAGAGGAGGAGGCCGACAGCCGCCCACCTCCCTGTTTGCCGGATTTAGAAGTTCAGAAAGATGACTTCCAAAGCGAGCAAATAAAGGATCCTACCCTTTCTCAGGCTAGGACAAATGTAAAAGTGATAAATGGGGTACCCGTAGAACCTGGCTCTAGGCTGGCATATCCTTACATGGTTCTGGAGAATGATTTACTCTATCAGATAGAGAAAAAGGGGGAAGATACGGTGCAACTATTAGTCGTGCCAAAACCCTACCGGCGGCAGGTGCTGGACCTGGCCCACGGACATGTGATGGGAGGTCACCTGGGAGTCCAGAAAACCACCGAAAGGATATTACACTGTTTTGTTTGGCCAGGCATGCATCACGATATTCGTGTATATTGTGAGTCTTGTCCTGACTGCCAAGCCTCTGCACCTAAGCCCCGGTTCTGTAGCCCTTTGGTACCCCTACCTATTATTGAAGTCCCGTTTGAGAGGATTGGGATGGATTTAGTTGGGCCCCTTCCACGGTCTGCACGTGGACACCAACATATCCTGGTCATCTTGGATTATGCCACTCGTTACCCAAAGGCCATCCCTTTGCGTAACACGGCCACCAAGACGATTGCCAAGGAACTGGTGCATGTGTTTAGTCGGGTCGGTATACCGAAACAGATACTCACCGACCAGGGGACCCCCTTTATGTCCAAGGTACTGAAGGAGCTCTGCCGGTTGTTACAAATCGAACCGTTATGCGCATCCGTGTATCACCCTCAAACAGACGGGTTGGTCGAACGGTTCAATAAAACTCTGAAGCAGATGCTGAGAAAGGTGATAGACAAGGATGGGAAGAACTGGGACTATTTACTTCCATATTTGCTTTTTGCCATCAGGGAAGTACCCCAGTCTTCCACGGGATTCTCGCCTTTCGAGTTATTGTACGCCCGACGTCCTCGCGGACTATTAGACGTTGCAAAAGAAACCTGGGAGGGTCAGGTCACTCCGTTTAAAACAGTGATAGATCACGTCACACAAATGCAGGAGCGTATTGCGGCTGTTATGCCTATCGTCAAAGAACACATGATACAGGCCCAAGGAGCCCAAAAAATAATCTATGATAGGGGCGCCAAGATCCGTACGTTTGCACCCGGAGATAGGGTGTTGATCCTGGTCCCCAGGGTGGACAGTAAGTTCCTGGCAAAGTGGCAGGGCCCCTTTGAAATCAAGGAAAGAGTTGGTGAAGTAAATTACAAAGTATACCAGGCAGGTAAACGGAAACCTGAACAGATTTATCATGTAAATCTGATAAAGCCCTGGAAGGATCGGTCTGCCTTGTCAGCGGAGCTGGCCCGTCCTGTCTGCTCACATACCATACCGGAGGTACGGGTTGCAGAGACTCTCTCGGAGCGGCAAAAGACTGAGGTCAGGCAGTTTTTACTTCACAACCAAAAGTTTTTCTCAGAAAAACCCGGGCTATGCTAATGAAACATGACATCGTAACGGAACCTGGTGTCACTGTTCACGTGAAACCCTACAGAATTCCGGAAGCGCGCCGTGAAGCCGTTTCCCGAGAAGTGAAGGCAATGTTAGAGTTAGGTGTCATTGAGGAATCGCACAGTGCTTGGTCCAGCCCGATTGTGTTAATTCCTAAACCGGACGGCACAATCCGGTTCTGCAATGACTTCAGGAAACTGAATGCGGTCTCAAAATTTGATGCCTACCCTATGCCCCGGGTCGACGAGTTAATAGATCGGTTAGGTAAAGCCCGATATATTACGACCCTAGACCTAACAAAGGAGTATTGGCAGATCCCTCTGGCGGAGACTGCCAGAGAAAAGACGGCATTTGCTACGCCGGAAGGTCTATTTCAGTACGTGTATATGCCGTTTGGACTGCACGGAGCACCGGCGACCTTCCAGAGACTGATGGATCGAGTCCTGAGGCCACATAGGAAGTACGCTTCGGCCTATTTGGACAACATTGTCATTTACAGCTTGGACTGGGAGACTCATCTCCAGAAAGTACAAGCTGTGATTGACGACCTGTGGGAGGCAGGTCTAACCGCGAACCCCAAGAAATGTCACGTCGGGCTAGAAGAAGCCCGGTATTTGGGGTATGTAATTGGGAGGGGTGTTGTTAAACCCCAGGTTGATAAGATTCAGGCGGTTCAGGACTGGCCACAACCTGTCAACAAGAAGCAGGTGCAAGCCTTCCTGGGGATCGCCGGCTATTATCGCCGGTTCATACCCAATTGTGCAGCCATCGCTACCCCCCTGACGGATCTTACAAAAGGGAAAGACTCCGTCATGATTAAATGGAGTTTAGCGGCTGAAGAAGCCTTCCATGGCCTAAAACGGGCACTTTGCTCTCAGCCCGTACTGGTGACTCCGGACTTCCGCAGCGAGTTTGTGGTACAAACGGATGCCTCTGATACTGGTATCGGGGCCGTACTCTCACAAGTGAGGGACGGAGTGGAACACCCAGTCCTCTATCTCAGCAGGAAGCTGAATAAACACGAGCAAAGGTATGCAGTTGTGGAAAAAGAGTGCCTAGCCATTAAGTGGGCTCTAGAGGCCCTCAAATATTACCTGGTGGGCCGAAAGTTCAGGCTGATCACTGACCATGCCCCTCTCAAGTGGATGCACTTGAACAAGGAACGGAATAGCCGGGTGGCCCGGTGGTTCCTTGCCCTGCAGGCCTACACTTTTACGGTGGAGCACCGCCCAGGGGTACAGATGGGGAATGCAGATGCCCTGTCCCGAGTGCACTGTTTGGCGGGTGTCATTGCTCGACCGGAGTGGTCTGAGCAGAGGGGGGGGATATGTAAGAATCATGTGGGAATAGTGGTTGAGGGCAGGTATGTCTCGCCCAGATTCCTTTCCTATGTGGCCTAGTCTGATCAGTATAGCACCTGCTTACTAGTGGATAATGGGAGGTGGATATAAAAGGATGCCAGGTGGTTGTGTGAGTGTCTCAGCCTGGGAACACAGAGAGCCTGTCTGTGTGAGAGACACACGTGAGTGGAAGCAGTGCCCACTGCAACTGTGGTTTGGCTGGACGGGAGAAGCCCGCCAGTTGGTAGTTAGGTTGTCCATTGTTTAGTTAGTGCCGGACAGGCAAGGATTTGTTTTATGTTTTATTTCCTTTTGCATTGCTTTCACCGTTAATAAACCTGACCCAGGGTCAGTTATACACGAATCCCAGCTTTGCGCCTGAGTTTCATACTGAACGCACGTGACCCGTGACCTTTGACCCCAGCAAAGGCGATCCCGGAGTGTTTATCACATACTGTATCAGAAGCGTACAGCTCTATAGAGTCTGTGGATAACAGTAAATCTCCGTATATATTTCATGAGGCATACACAGATGCTCACAGGCTCAGTATGGATTACCCAATAAAATAACAAGTTGAAAAAGGGTACAGTATCACCAGATACAAGGTATATATAGTATAGTGTATACATCCTGATTCTCCGTATACATTTCAGGAGGCAGACACAAACGCGCTCAGGCCCAGTATGGATTACACAAGAATATGAAAAGCTGTAACTGGGTTATGTAACACAAGCATACAGCTGTATACAGTGTTGGGGTAATCTTAAAGTTCCAAATATATTGCCGGAGTAACAGACAGACGTTTACAGGCTCATTATGGATTACACCAGAATCTAAATAGCTAAAAAGGTTACTGTATCAGAAGCGTTCTGCTGTATACAGTGTAGGCAAAATTGAAAATATCGGTATATATTTCCGTAGTCACCCTCAGACGCTCACTCAGTTTGGTTTTGACCATAATAAAAAATGTTGTAAAAAAGGTCCTGGATAACAAGATAGCAAGTATATATTTTTTAGGGTACAATTGAAATCTCTGTATAAATAGTCCTGTAGTCACTCTCACAGTATGAATTTGACCGTAATTCTAAATGTCGAACAAAGGTACTATATAGCAATATACAAGCTGTATCGAGTAAAGTGTAAAAATTTGTTTCTCCGATTCACCGTATATATAGAAGGCATAACCCACACACGCTCACTCACTATGGATGATGTAGGGAAGGTGGACTGACATACAAACCAGCCTGTTGTGAGAAGCAGAGGTGTAGCGCAGTGTAGGTGTGAAACCGCTAAGAGAAAGGGTGCAGTGTTTTAGCTTGCCCATTGGAGGGCAGTGGAGAGTGTAGGAGTGGGACTGAATAACTGCCATTGGTCAGAGAAACTGTTAGGTGATGGTGGGCGGAGTTACCAGAACTGGAAGTATAAAAGGCAGAGGGAAGGTTCTGGAAGAGTCAGTCAGCGAAGGGAGCACAGTAAAGAGGAAGTTCTGCTGAGGAAATAGAGACAGTGGAAAGGCTCCAGAGAGGACTGACAGTTGAAGCGGTCATGGGGGGTGGCCCAGAGGACGGTAGCCGCAGACGAAAACGGCCTGGGGCTATCTTACGGACGGTGTGCTCAGACTGGTGCAGCGCTGTGGTGGTTGGGCCTAGCCAGCCACAGTGGAAGAGCCACAGAGGACGCTACGATTATAGTTACAAAGGAAGTGAAGGTACCGGGGCCTGTGTACAGAGAAATGTGAAACGGTTGTGGTGAATTGCTGTTGTCTACAGGAAGATGGGCTCTAAAAACAGACCTGTTCAATACAAACTCTGTGTTAGGCGTCAGGTTTCTGCGTCTGCTCTGCAGGAATCCAGAGCCTCACATTCTGCAGTCTCCTGCTGTCTATCTACTGCAGGGAAGATTACTTTGCAGCAGACCGCTCCAGAGACTAATCCCTCTGTGCTCCTACTGGGCATGCTCACGAGACGATCTCCCATTGGAGATCGGGAGTCATGTGCCCAGGTCCTGTTCCAGATCTCATTGGTCCATCTCGGAGATCTGGAAGGTCCCGCACGGCTATAAAAAGTGCGCATGGCCGTTCCGCCATGCGCTAGTATAGACTATACTTGCTATGTGTGAATGGTGACGGATGTATGATTCTGGTGACTGACTCATTATAAAACCCCTTCCCTCTGATATTACGTATGAGGTTAGGGAATTAGTAGTCAGTGCCAGTCAGTGGCAAGCCTTAGGCCACTGTGCACACCGCACCTCTACGCTAGCGTACGACATTGCGCATGCTTTCTAGCTTTGTCGTTGAGCGGCAGTGTCCTGCGCCTCTGCAGTTGCAGTCCTTCTTGGTGCTCGCAGCAGCGACGCTGCACACATGGTAGGTCTAGATGGACGCAGCTCCTCTGTCTTAGGTCCTGTTCCTGTGACCAGATACCGTGCATGCATTTTCCTGAGGCCTGTGACACTTACAGGCTCAGTGTTTTTGTATGTTTGTGTTGCGGCGCCTCTGTGTGTGAACAGAGCCCGCTCTGTGCACTTTGGGTGAAGTTGAACCCGTGTGCAATATACCGCCATATTGCTCCTCTGTCATAACCTAGCAGCGGTGTAACACCTACTGCACGGTGGACCCCGAGCGGTGAGCGCACTTTACTATTTATTTTTATTTAGTGCGTTCCGCCGTTCCTAACACTCTGTCTCAGTCTCATGTTTGTCTGCGGCAAGAAGAGGGTCCCCCCCCACAGTTGGTTATCCTACAGATGATACCTAAATACAAATTTTTGAAACAAGGTACTGTATCAGCACATACCAGGTGTGTCCAGTCTAGGGTTAAATTTCCGTCTATACTTCCGGAGTCAGACACAGACACTCACAGGCTCACTATGAATTACACCAGAATTAAAAAAGTAGAAAAAGGGAAAGGTATTCATAGCATACACCAGTATACAGTGTTGTGGTACTTTTAAATCTTCGTATATATTTCAAACTCAGTAAGCCAGTCCAGAATCTCCGCTACTGGAAACTACCTGGATACAAGTATAGATGCAGAGTCGAGTGTTAGCAGAAATTTTGGAGTTACTCATCGCGGGAAAACCTCCTGGTAGATGTTGCAGAGGCGATGCAGACCCTCAATTACTGTGTCTGTGGAGAAAGCGAAAAAGGTTCTTTGTGAAGAAAGGATTGCTTTATCGCAGTAGCGTGGATCACATCACCGTTACTTATCTCCATCAAATTGTGATCACAGGGAGAGATGTACCCATGGTCCTCACTGCCTACCATGATGTGTCTGGTCATTTTGGAGTGCAAAAGACAGAAGCCACAGGCCGTAGGCGATTCTATTGGATTGGCATGAGAGGAGACATTGAAAAATGGTGGCAGGAATGTCACACGTCTGTGACTATCACAACTGTGAAAGGTGATCATAAACCACCACTGCATCCGCTTGTAAGTTGACGTCCATTTCAAATGGTAGCCATTGATCATCTGAAGGTAGAGGCCAGCAGGACAGGCCATAGCTACATCTTAACCATCATTGATCAATACACCAAATTTCTAGTGGCCGTCCCTGTGAAGGATTTAACTGCCCAGACTACACAGCGGTGGAGCAGGGAGAGGTAAGTATTGCAACTTGCAAGTGCTGTGGCCATGACCAAGCGGGGGGGCACAATCGTGGTCAATGGTACTGGCACAGGGCCCCTCATAGTACGCTGGTGTGTCTGACGGCAAGTGGGCCCTACCACCATCTGAGACACTGTATTGTACTATGAGGGGCCTGTGCCGTTGCCGTCGGCCATCAGTGGGCCCATCCACCTGTTCAGAGCAACGGCACTTGCCCGGGTGCGACAGGTCTTGACCCCAGCTGTTGGGGGAGGGGTGGGCAGTCCAGTTAGGGAGGTTTAAAAATTGGCATATGTTGATGGTTGGCTGGACATTCAGCTGCTGCAAAGGGTGTAATTGGGCAAGTACGAGGAAGAGGAGGAAAAAACCGAGGCATTTTTCTGGCAACCTATGTGTCATCAGGGGAAGGTGGGACAAAATCCTTTGAAACCCATGCATGGTTCATTTTAATGAAGGTTAGATCATCAACATTTTAGGTCGACAGACGGGTCCTTTTTTCTGTCAGGATTGATCCAGCAGCACTGAAGACTTTTTCAGATAACACACAAGCAGCAGGGCAAGCGAGCTCCTGTAAGGCATATTATGCCACTTCAGGCCAGACATCTAGTTTAGAGGCCCAATAGTCAAACGGGAATGACCTGTGAGAGAGAACATTGATATGGGAGGAAAAGTTGTTTGGAACCATAGTTGACAACTGCTGCCTCCTGTCACTTTTAATCGATGCAGTGTTAGCAGTCAAGTGAGCGGTACTTGAGAAATCATTCCACAACATGGTCATTAAAGCCTTATCTCCAATGCCACTTCTGCTGTGTGCACCACGAACACCTCTTCCATTGTGCCCACTACGGCTCGTGGGAGAACCAGCACCGCTGCTGTGTGCTGGGAAAGCCTCAAACAAACACTTTACCAGAGTTGCTTGCTTGTTTGCCAATATTATCTCTAGGTTCTCCTGTGGCATGATGTTGTGTAATTTGCCTTTGTAGCCTGGATCGAGGATGCTGGCCAGCCAGTAGTCGTCATCCCTTATCATTTTGGCATATGCGGGGTCCCTTTTTAGGATCCGCAAGGCATAATCGCACATGCGGGCCAATGTTCCGGGTGTCAATGATGCACTGCCAGTGGTGGGTAGAGGAGCAGTTTCTGGCAAATCCACATCCCTACAGTCACGCACAAACACTGTACCTGACCTTGGAATGCCAAAATTTTCTCTTGCCCCCTGAGAAACATCCTCCTGCCCAAAATAATCATCCCCCTCATCCTCCTCCTCCTCCTCTTCCTCTTCTTCCTCCAACTCGTCAAGGACAGTTCCCTGACCAGACAATGGCTGACTGTCGTCAAGGTTTCCCTCCTCCTCCTCCGCTGCAGATGCCTGATCCTTAATGTTCGTCAAACTTTGCATGAGCAGATGCATAAGTGGGATGCTCATGCTTATGATGGTGTCGTCTGCGCTTACCAGCCGTGTGCATTCCTCAAAATACTGAAGGACTTTACAGAGGTCTTTCAGCTTTGACCATTGCACACCCAAAAATTCCATGTCTTCCCTCAAACTGCCTGCTGGTGTATCCTCCCACATATGCATTACAGCCTGCCTCTGTTCGCACAGCCTCTCAACCATGTGCAGGGTGGAGTTCCACCTTGTTGTAACGTCTATGATTAGGCGGTGCTTGGGGAGGTGTAGCAATCGCTGCAGCTTCTGCATACGACTGGAGTGTACGGCCGAGCGACGGATGTGCGAGCACAGTCTTCGCACCTTATGGAGCAGGGATGTAAACTCCGGATAATTATTAAGGAAGCACTGCACCACCAGGTTCAAAGTGTGAGCCAGGCAAGGTATGTGTGTGAGTTTTCCACAGGCTATGGCTGCCACAAAATTACTTCCGTTATCATTGACTACCTTGCCTGCCTCAAGATGTAGACTGCCCAGCCATGACTCTGTTTGTCGCTGCAAGTGGTCGGCCAGTACCTCCACGGTGTGTCTGTTGTCGCCCAAAGACATCATCTTTAACACAGCCTGCTGACGCTTACCACTAGCTGTTCGATAGTGGGAGACCTCGTGTGCAACACTGCCAGCTGCGGATGTAGTGCTCGTGCGACTGCGCTCTGTGGACAAGCATTCGCTGATAGATGAGGAGGAGGAGCGAAAGCCTACAGCCAACTCTTTCCTATACCGTGGGCTAGGCAGCACTGTTCCACCGTCGCTGTCCCCTGTGGAGCCTGCATCCACCACATTAACTCAGTGCGCAGTGATGAACACGTAACGGCCCTGGCCATGCCTACTGGTCCATGCATCTGTTGTGAGGTGCGCCTTTCCACTCACTGACTGTTTTAGTGCATGGACAATGCGGTCTTTCACATGCCGGTGGAGGACAGGGATGGCTTTTCAAGAAAAGAAGTGCTGACTGGGTAGGTCATAGTGTGGGACAGCGTAGGCCATGAGGTCGTGGAAAGCTTCACTTTCAACCAAACCGTAGGGCATCATCTCTAATGAGATTAGTTTGGCAATGTAGGCATTCTAACACAGTGTACGCGGATGAGAGGATGAGTACTTTCTTGTCCTACTCAGAGTGTCTGGTAGGGTGAGCTGGACTGGAGAGCTGCATATGGGTGAAGTAGCGGTGGACCGGATGGAGTGAAAGGGGGTTGGTGATGGCATTGGTGGTGATGGCCTAGATTCAGTGTTGTGTTGCAAAACCATTGTGATTCCCTGAGTGCTTTGGCCTTGCGATGACACCTCCACATTTAGTGCTGGTGGTGTGCTTAATGGTGGCTGTGGTCTTACAGTGGGGGAAGCGATTGAGCGTTGTTGGCTACCTTCAGTTGGAGCAGGTGCACATGTGCTACCTGAAGTTTTGTAGTCCGTCCACGCTTACAAATGCATGTTGATTAAATGTCTAAGCATGCAACTGGTATTCAAATTTCTGAGTTGTTTACCTTGGCTAAAGGTCCTTCCGCACTTCTTACAGGTAACCTTTGCCTCAACAGTAGGATTTTGGACAAAGAAGTGCCACACTGCACTCTTCCTACTGTGGTAAACATTTTCTGGCCTTGAACGCTGTGCTAAGTTGACCTTCTGGTCAAGCTGTCCTGCAACTCTTTTAGTTTTTGTTCCACATTTTAGGACAACTACGGGCCTGCTAGATAACCGCTGCTGCGATGTCAATGCCCGCTGCGGATCCTTCTCTTTATCTGAACTATTGCCAGCGCCAGCCTCCTCCTCCAATGGATGCCAATCCGGGTCCAGAACTGGGTCATCCATCACCTCCTCTTCAAAGTCATCTGCACCATCCTCTTTATCTTCCTCTGTGTCACCGTGTAAGGTGGTATAGTATGCGGGAAAGGGGCACCTGGGTTTCATCGGGGTCAGATTCTGGCTCAATAGACTGCGAGGGCAATGTAGTGCTGTGGGTCAATGTACCAGCAGAATCATCTAGCAGTGGCTGTGCATCAGTGTACTCCATGTAAGATTCATCTTATACTGGGGAATTCAGGATTTGACTGGATAACCCAGGCATGGTATGTGAAAAGAGCTCCATAGAGTAATCTGAAGTGTGGGCTGCCGCATCCTTAACTTTTGGAGGGGGTGAAGGACACAAGGAAAGGGGTTTTTTATGACCAGAACCCTGCACTGACGACTCCGTGCTTGCAGGTTTCAACCATTCAGAAGAGGAGGCAATAGAGCTGGTGGCTGTTTCGGCACTGTACGCCAAAACCTGTTGCTCATGCCCCGTCTTTAAAAGCGGTTTTCCTACTCCAAGAAAAGGCAACCTTACAGGCCTTCTTGGGCCAGAGGATGACGCAGGATCAACACCTCCTGCCTTAGCTGCTATTGTGCTTTTGCCAGAACCAGCCGATGCACCACCACCATCAGTACCATCTGCGCCCCCCTGCCCACATCTGCGACCTCTTCCACCATACTTCCTCATGTTTGGGAAAATGTACCAAAAATACCAGCAGAGAGATGGTACTGTATGAGGAGCGTCCAGCTGTGTAAGGTGTATTAAACAAACTAAATCAGCGTACATATTATGTTAGTCACAGACGCTCTCACAGTATGTATTGGACCGTAATCCAACAAGCAGATATACGGAACTGTATCAGAAGTGTACAGATGTATATGATTTTTGTGCAGCTAATAATCTCTGTATATGTATTTACGGAGTATCACACACACACGCTGACTAGGTATAAAAGTGACTGTAATGCGAACGGCAGATATACAATACTGTTGGAGAATCGGACAGCTCTATATGATATGTGTATGTAAAATTGTCAAGCTCCGTGTATTTGTATACGGACTGACACACGCTGTCTCTGTCTAGTTTTGACCGTCATCAAACAGCAGATATACAAAACTGTTTGAAAAACGGACACCACTCTAAGGTGTAGGTCTGGAAAAACGGACAAACTCTTCAGCTTTTTCTACCAGAGTCACACACAGATAGCTTCTATTTGTCCGTGATACAAGCCGGTACATGGTAGTGTGTGAGGAGCGTACACCGCTAGACGGTGTGTGAAAAAATGAATGCTCAGTAACTCACAGGACAAAATAATAAAATTTGGAGTGCTTTGAAAAAAGCAGTTTGAACAGCAGTGTGCACACAGTAATGCAGCTAGCAGGTAGCCTTAAAAGGCAGCCTAATCACCACCAGCGCTGCTGCAGACAACAAAAATTCTCCCCTTTCACTGCACACTAACTGTACAGTGAAAAGCGCTATCAGCAGGAGCAGTTTTTTTTTCTTCTTCCCTGCCTAATGCTCTCCTTGTTCAGAATCAGCAGCAGCACCTCTCGCTATTGTAAGATCGGCAGAAGTAGGATGGCGGTCGGCGTTCACCGGCTTTTATACCCACTGTGACGCCACACAAAGCCAGCCAATCACTTCAATGCCCTTCTCTAAGATGGTGCTGGCCGCTGCGCATGAGAAAAGGCGCTGAAAGCATCATTTGAAACGCGACTTTGGCGCGCTGATCGGTGACCTCATGGCCGACCTCACGCTAGGGTCGGGTCTCGATCGGCGAAACCCGACTTTGGCGAATGTCGGCGATTTTTTAATCTGACCGACTTGTTTCGCTCAACTCTACTCACAGATTCTGAGACTGTTTTTTCATGACATATTGTACTTGATGATAGTGGTACAATTTCTTTGATATAACTTGTGTTTATTTATGAAAAAAGTGGAAATTTGGCAAAAATTTTTAATAAATTTTGCAATTTTCAAACCCTTAATTTTTGTACGCTTAAATCAGAGAGTCATATCACACAAAATAGTTAATAAATAGCATTTCCCACATGGCAAGTTTACATCAGCACAATTTTGGAAACATATTTTTTTGTTAGGATGTTATAAGGGTTAAAAAGTTGACCAGCAATTTCTCATTATTTCCAACAAAATTTACAAAACCATTTTTTTAGGGACCATCTCACATTTGAAATGAGTTTGGGGGCCAATATAACAGAAAATACCCAAAAGTGACACCATTCTAAAAACTGCACCCCTCAAGGTGAATAAAACCACATTCAAGAAGTTTATTAACCCTTCAGTTGATTCACGAGAGCTAAAACAATGTGTAAAAATGAACATTTTACTTTTTTCACAAAAAGCTTACTTTGAAACCAAATTTTTTTTATTTTCACAAGGGTATCAGGAGAAAGCATCCTAGATATTATTGGAACAAAACTTGTTGTGCAATTTCTCCTGAGTACAACCATACCCCGTATGTGGGGGGAAAGCCACTGTTTGGGCGCATTGGAGGGCTCAGAAGGGAGGGAACAGCACTTGACTTTTTGAATGCAAAATTCGCTGGATTCAATGGTGGCGCCATGTCGCATTTGGAGACCCCCTGATGAGCCTAAACAGTGGAAACCCCCAATTCTAACTCCAACCCTAACCCCAATACACCCCTAACTCTAATCCCAACCCTAACATAACCCTATCCACAACCCTAACCCCAACACACCCCTAACCGTAATCCCAACCCAAACCCTAACCCTAACCACAAACCTAACCTTAACTCACCCCATCCCTAATTCCAACCCTAACCGTTAACCCCAACCATAACTACAACATTAACCCTAGCCAAACCCTAACTTTAGCCCAACCCTAATTTTAGCCCAACACTAACCCTAATGGAAAAATGAAAATAAATACATTTTTTATTTTATTATTTTTACCTGACTAAGAGGGTGATAAAGGGGGGTTTGATTTACTATTTTTTTTTTTTTTTTGGTCACTGTGATAGGGTCTATCACACTGATCAAAATTAACCAATAGGAAAAATTTCCAATTGTTGCCGAGTGTCGGCCAGCAGATCTCGACACCGCCATTTTCTTCCCGGAAGAACACACCGGCAGCTCGGGTAAGACCAGGGGATGCAGGAGGGTCCAGGGGCACCAGAGGTTCTGGAGGGAATCGGCGGACCCCATTTCTCTCTCCTCTGATGTGTGATCACATCAGAGGAGAGTAAAATTAAATGGGAAATCAGACTTTTTTTGCGGTAGCCGTTATTCCGTTAATAACGGTGATCGCAATACTGGGGTCATTAAAAACCAACCCAAATCATGCTCTCTGAGGTCTCCGCTACCCCCAGTATCCAAGACCCTGGAGAAATTCTGACTCTGGGGGTGCTATATACTTATTTCTCAGCGCCATTAAAAAGCGGCGCTGAGGCAGAAGTGCCCTTAACTGCCGCCGTTAATAGGCATATAGGCGGTCGTTAAGGGGTTAATGATGAATGATAATTTTGGCAAAACCCACCTAACTATCTAATATGTATGGGGGTCTCACAGCAATCCTAAATATTGGGAGAGATAAGATTCGGGGATTTAGAATTTAAATGATCAATACTTTTGTCCATGGGGATATAAACCACGTCCAGAGGTGCTTGGCAATAATTTACTCCCTTCTCCCCATTGAAAATGCATGAACACTTGGCCGAGCATGTGCATGGGAAGGCTGGTGAAGATAGTTTGCAGTCAAACAAGTGTTTGGGCTACTAAGGTTTCTGGGCACCATTACCTCTTTCAGAGGTTTCCCATAAAAGACTTGAAGAAGTTCTCAGGACAACTCCTTTTCCTTCTGCAACTTTATAGTCTGGAAAACAATCAGCACTATGGATATTTCTGCAGGAGACATTTGGCATTATATGAGCAGGAACCAGTCCTTGAAAATGCCAAGAGCTATGCCCCATGCTCACCGCACCATCTATCACTTTTGTATGGTTGATTGATAGGTGTATTAGCAATGAAAAAAATAAAAAAAAATTAATTGTCATTGTTTTTACAGTGCCTCTGAAATTTTTACTCATGTCTAAAATAAATGCAACCCAACCATAATTTTAAGACAACTTTGAGTATTAAGGCAGCATCCACATGCAGCCCTGTGCCACTGTGGTCTTTCTACTGTTTTGCTGCACAGTCACAGTTGTTTTACCTGCAAGAACGCATGGCCAGTCATAATGGCAACATGACCGCTGCATGTGAACACAGCCTTAGAAGTGATGACGATATATCCCACATCAAGTTCATAATCTGCAATCACAGAAATGTTGTGGGAAAACTACAGCGTCCGCATAATTATTCTTTAAACAAGCTGGAATAGGCGGAACAAAATGCACAATAATAAATGTTGTAGATTTCCAGGGAATATTATAAAGTATAATTAATGCTAGTTTCAGAATTGCTATCTTTGAAACAACATTTACCATTTTCAATTTAAATTCTAAGAATATTTTTCTTCATAGCTTAAGCAATTTGTAATAAAAATTGATTAAAGACTGTGTGTGCCTATAGAAGAGTCGCTTGTTCAGTATGTAGCAGACTGATTTGCATAGATAAGGGATGTCATGGAAAGAAAAATGCGAGATAGATGTCTTATTTAGAAACATGCCATATAATACGGACTTTTCCCATTGTGCAATGTTTTGCGTGTATCTCCCGAGGCTTTATTCTTTCGGTAGCGAGTTATTTAAGATGAGTGATGGATAACTTAACACAATTCAGCCGTCTTCCTTTTCCCTTCTAAGTATCAGGTGTAGGAAGAAGTGCATGAATACTTAATGGGAGGAACATAGTTATAGGTGAGAAAGTTGATGTGTGAACTTTGATCGTACGTATTAATACCTTAATCCTTTGTTATTGACATAACAGCCGTTCTGCTCTTTTTAATTGTTGCCGGAGCTACAGTATGGACAGGGTCCAAGAGTTCCTTGAATATCTTCTATAGACCTGCTGAATTCCACTTAATCTACAACCTCGTGCATGTCTATTAATTGCACTTTGCAGTAATCCGACGTGCTGTATTTCCTTTTATTTCCGCTGCCGTGCTCATTGCGGCGCCCTTTGGCTATGTATGTGTTAAAATGCTTTGCTAGATTTTTATTTCAAGAGCACTCAAGGACAAAGAGAAAGCTTCTTGTTTCATTCTGGTTTTATCTCAAGCCCCTCCCGACTGTTACATTGGTAAAGGGATTAGCTTGTAAAGCATTAATTCTCTTCTCATGAAAAATCACAAAAAAACAAGTATTGACAATTGGATCACATCAGTCTCATCACTAAACCTAACCTTACAGATCCAGTAGCGCACCGAATTCTGCCATACCAGGCAGATGAATGGTTACATTCACCGTTAGGGTTAGTCCGGTTCTTTTTCTCCATGTTCCATACACTGTAGCGCTCGGCAAAGCGGCATATAACTCATTAGCACAATCTTGCTAATTGAATTTGATTTAGTGTCAACACTGTCACGGTCACATAGCGGCACACCAATAAAATTTCAGTCTGGCTTTCTGTGATCATTAAACCCAGTTATCTAACAACAGGAGCTTGGCCTCTGTGCTGTAGGTTGTCAGATCAAACTTGCCTGAACATTGGATTTTTACCCGGAGGCACATTGGGAAGAGGGAAGCTATTATTGCTTTAGGTTCCCTGGAAATTATTAGGACATTTCAAAAAAATTTCTAGATAAAGTGCTGAGCTTATTGCCACTTTATGCTGTGATCCCTGTTATTATCAAAGGCAGTCCCTGGCTTCTAGATTGAGTCGCAAAAAAGCATTAACACTAGGGTGAAAGAGACATAGGAGCATATTTTAAGGCGAAGATCATAACGTTTTAGATGTCTTTGTGCTTTTCCCTTTATTATCTTCTGTTTAAAATCTATTTGGTGCCACTAAGAAAATTACACTTCATGGCAAACAAAAATTTAAAAAACATTATGCAATTTTAAAGCTTGTACTTGCTTGGGGGAGAAATTTGGATACTAAAATAATCTTATAGTGTTTGTTCATCATGGGTAAAAAAGCAATAAAGGAGATCTGTTCCTTTCAATACAGTGGATTAGACTGTGGCATATTCTTCTTTGTTCTGCTCCGTAATCTGCTTTGCTTATGGTGCCCTTACTCATTGCATTAACGTCGTGCAAACCCACCAATTTCGATATCTAATGTTATCTCCTGACTCTCTCCAATGACAGATGTTGGATTTCAATTCGCTAGGATCTTTGTTCTCACTGGAGCTGGACTACAGCTAGAGGTCTTTGGCAGATGCTTATCATTCAGAAGAGAAGCATGCTCGGATCGGAAGAGAGTTCATGTTTTGGGGTCTCAAGAGGGATAGCTGATAGATGACAGCAATTGGCTGACATTTAGCTTAGATGTATGGCCACCTTTAGAAGATTGAGGTCTAAACTGCGAAAGGCAGCTTAAATGGTGATTAGTTTGCATAATGTTGGCTCAGTAATTAGCATTGGTGCTTTGTGGTGCATGGGATTTTGGGTTCAAATTTGCCCTAGGACAAAATCTTGTGGAGTTTATGTTTTCTCTTTGTGCTTTGTGTGGGTTTGCTCCACACTCCGAAGACATACTGAAAGGAAATTTAAATTGTGAACCCCAAAGGCGACAGTGATGATAGTATCTGTAAAGTGCTGTGGAATATGTTGGCTATAAATATAAGTATGCATAATAAACATAAAACAAGTGTATCATTTCCAATGTTTTCACTGATACAAATGCTTGTAAGCCAAGCATCTATTGTGGCCTGATCATAATAAGGCTTCTGTTATAGGAAATGCTCACAAGAAATACAGTTTAGGTTTTTTAAATTGTTAATTGCTTAAAAATAGAGCTAAATATCTTGTAAAAATCCAAGAGCTCCTTGATTGTGCCATTTTTTTCTATTTTGGATGTGTCACTCCATTGCAAAGATATTCACAAGTTGATTTTGGAGAGCAATATGTGAAATTTCCACTTGAAGTACAACTAGGCATTTCTTCAGAGTCTTCTCTAAAGGTACTGTCACACTTAGCGATGTACCAGCGATCCCGACCAGCGATATGACGCGGTCAGGATCGCTGGTACATCGCTAAGTGGTCGCTAGTGAGCTGCCACATAGGCAGATCTCACTAGCGACATCGCTGGGGACGGGGATCGCTACTTACCTGTCACACCAGGCGATCCTGCGTCCTCCCGCCCGGCTCCACGCGTCGCTCGTCCTCACAGCAGGAAGCGCCACAGGAAGCTGACGACGAGAAACAGTCCTGAACGTTCTCGCGCGATCAGCGATAAGCAGCGGGGGAGCGGGTCGCTGGTAAGTATCAGACACAGAGATATCGCTAGCAATATCGCTATAACGTCACTAGTTATAGCGATATTGCTAGCGATATCTCTTAGTGTGACATGCCCTTTAGAGTGTGTGCTTTCATCCATCCCTCCCAGACTTTGCCAATCACAGCTCGGCAGTGTCTGTAGACTGTAGTATAGACTGTAGGTGGCGCTAGTAACTGAAGAAAAGAGAGAGGAACACTTGCTGCAAATCAGGAACACACACCACCAATGTGGTCAATAAAATATAAATAAATAATTAAAATTTGCACTTAATAATGAACCCCTTTAGCTTGTAGTAACCTAAAAAATATACACAAATGAATTGGATTGCTCCAAGTTAGGTAGTTATTACCTTAAGGTGTAATCTGAGCAAATGTCTGGACTCCAGAGGACCAGTAAAGAGCGCTGTGTGTCTTGATGTGAAGTCTCAGTGTCTGAGACTGCTAGACTGGCTGACAAACTCTGCCTGATGGCTTTTAGGGAGGAGAGAAGAAAGTTCTTGCCATCAGAGAAGACTGAAGAAGTCAAATTTGGGGACTGTCTTTTGCAGTCCATATACCTTGTGGTATCATGGTAAAATAGGATATTTTTTTTTTACATTAATTTCCATAGCGTTTTACAGACATCATCATCACTGTCCCCATAGGATCTCACAATTTAACAGCATATCCATGCTCTCTGGTAGCTTGGGTATAGGGTGCATTCCAGGCATATTCATAATGCCCCTCTTCTGAATAAAAGCACAGCAGATTTATAAACTGCTATAGATTTCAGGAGCAATTTTACCAAATTATAGTCAGTAGCTTCCATATTTCAGCATCACTGCTGTTCTAGAGTACGGGAACAGTCTCCTACATGAATATTTGTGTCTAGTGGATGTGTTTTTTATGGATACGTTCACACATGTAGGTGGTATGATCTGTGTGCCAGGTCTGTCCCAGTTCTTCGCTGGTCTTTAATCAAAATGTTATGTGATTGCCATAAAGCCATTTAGTCGTTATGAGGGATGCTGCGACTATCCTTCTGTTTTGTTGATTTACTCAGCACCAGCAATGCGTGCCGGTCTGAGTACTTTAGCGTACAACCCGGACTCTTGCTGTTGTAACAAATTCAGGAAACAAGTCAAGGTTACTGTTTATTTTTATGCGCTGTGACTGCCTGGCGTGCCCTCGCAGTGTATTAATTCAGCAGCTCAACCCCAGAACACCTTTCCAATGTTTTGTAGCCTTCTTAGCAGTAAAAAGGATAAAGTACAACCATTTAGCAGCACACACAAAACTTGAGATACTGACACTAGGTTTAGAGATAAGCCAGAAAAACAGCAGCTTTATCATACAACTTGAAATACAGGAAGGAATATATATCAAATTCACTATACAATATATTTAACCCGTTATAAAGTACATACGCGGGAGCCAGACAATGGCTGCGGCACATGACAAAGATGAATCTGAACTTACGACCCGCCGAACACATATGTCTTTTTGAAGGGTGAATATAGCAATTATACTTCAAAAATCAATAGAGCACACACTATTTAACAACCCTTTTATATTACATAATATCAATGGGTCTTTGTGATAGAATATAATCTTGTGACCTTGTGATAAAAGCTTGGGAGTAATATTGCTGTAATTAGCCCTTCCTTGGAACAAACTAAACATTTTCAATCTTCAAGATAGATTACGTATGTTTTCACTGATGGTCGGAGAAAAAAAATCATTGGAAAATATTTTAACAATGGTTCAATTAAGGCTCCACAGCACTAAGGAAAAGGTGCTGACTTGGAGCTTTCCTTTTTTAACGTACTGTATATGCTGTGTATATACAGTATATATATAAATAAAGACCACATTCGTTTTGACTATCTCACATCTTGAGTGCTACCATTTTTGCTGTATGTGTATAGAGGACAGTGGGACAGAGCCCTGAGATGTGCACCTTTTGTTATAATCAGTTTTGTATAGCACTGCTTTCTTAAATGATATCTATCTACCTACCTACTATTGATATCTATTTATATAATCTATCTACTAATCACTATCTATTGCTACAGATGCTTCTCACAAAATTAAAATATCATCAAAAAGTTAATTTATTTCAGTTCTTCAATACAAACAGTGAAACTCATATATTATATAGAGCAGTGGTCCCCAACCTTTTTTGCACCAGGGACCGGTTTCAAGCAAGACCATTCTTCCATGGCCCGGCAGGGCGGGATGGAGGTGTGGCAGGGGCGGTTCTTTGGTCATAAGGGGGCGGGGCTATGGACACGGTTGTAGTGTAGCAGTGCATACTTATAATTAAATAACATTTATAATGTGACTCAACTCACCATAGGTTTTGAATAAGTGCTCCATCACCCCCTTCTCCCCATCATTGCCTTCACCCCATCACTCCCTTCTCCCCATCATTGCCTTCACCCCATCACTGCTGTCTCCCCATCATTGCCTTCACCCCATCACTCCCTTCTCCCCATCATTGCCTTCACCCCATCTCTCCCTTCTCCCCATCATTGCCTTCACCCCAACACTCCCTTCTCCCCATCACTGCCGTCTCTCCATCACTCCCCTCATGGCCTTCTCCTCATGTCCCCATCTCCTCCAGGGCCAGGCTACACAAACACAGACCAACACACACACACACACAGACAGACAGACAGACAGACAGACAGACATACACACACACACCACCTCCTCTCACCTGCCCGCCGCCCGCGCTTCCTCGCTCTGACACAGTGGCCGCGCTCTCCTCTCTGTGTCAGTCAGAGACAGGAAGCGCGGGCGGCGGGCAGGAAGCTGGACGCAGTGGAAGGGTCCTTGCAGCTCCGCTCCTGCTATTCCCTCTTGCAGGCAGCGGAGCTGCTTGGATCGCTACCTGGCCGCCGCTAAGAACTGCTGCGCTCCGCCCCAGCCCCCGCTACGCCACTGACCGCCCCTGGCTCCCCTTGTGTCCGCGGACCGGCAAGGGCACTGCTGCGGACCGGTGGTTGGGGACCCCTGATATAGAGTCATTACAAACAGAGGGATCTATTTCCCGTGTTTATTTCTGTTAATGTTGATGATTATGGTTTACAGCCAATGAAACCCAAAAGTCATTATCTCAGTAAATTAGAATATTTTATAACACCAGCTTGAAAAATGATTTTAAAATCTGAAATGTTGGCCTACTGAAATGTATGTTCAGTAAATGCTCTCAATACTTGGTCAGGGCTCCATTTTAACACCAATTACTGCATCAATGTGGCGTGGCATGGAGGCGATCGGCCTGTGGCAGTGCTGAGGTGTTATGGAAGCCCAGGTTGCTTTGCTAGCAGCCTTCAGCTTGTCTGCATTGTTGGGTCTGGTGTCTCTCATCTTCCTCTTGACAATACCCCATAGATTCTCTATGAGGTTAAAGTTAGGCGATTTTGCTGGCCAATCAACTACAGTGATACTGTTGTATTGGTACTTTTGGCAGTGTGGACAGGTGCCAAGTCCTGCTGGAGAATGAAATTTCCATCTCCAAAAAGCTTGTCGGCAGAGGGAAGCATGAAGTGCTCTAAAATTTCCTGGTAGATGGCTGTGCTGACTTTGGTCTTGATAAAACACAGTGGACCTACACCAGTAGATGACATGTGTCCCATAAATCATCATTGATTGTGGATACTTCATACGAGAGACATTTTCAAATTGATTTTTTTGTACTATCTGAATAACATCAACTACATTTATTATTGGGACATTATTCTGCAGCGCAGGTACCACGGTTGGCACCTGTCCAAAGTAGGTTTTTTTCTTCTGTATGTACAGATATTCATTATCCAAACTAAGGGGCAGGTCAGTGACCTGTCAGCAGTGTGTATTATGAATACCTAATCAGAGTTTCCCCCCCCCCGAGCACGAGCATATCATTAACTATATTAGAAAAAACTTGAGTCCGGCTCAACAGGAATGGATTTTTCTGTTCTTTTTATTTTTCAAAAGAAAATATAGCGCTTTCAAAAGAAAATTTTCATGGTCGACATGACCCAGTTGACGCGTTTCGACTGCACTAAGCAGTCTTACTCATGAGGGATGAGGACCTGTCAGCAGTCTGCATTATGAATACCTAATCAGAGACCCCACCCAAAGGCCAGAGCACGAGCATATCATTAACTACAAACTGAAAATAAAGATTAAAGAACAAGCACAAGATGGATTTTATCAACCACGGTATCATTGTAATCAGTATAAAGGCTCCGACCTGACACTGTGTGTAGGTTACTATGCACAATTTTGCTGACAGGTTCCATTTAATGATATCTATCTTCTATCTATCATCTACATCTATCTATCTTCTATCTATTGATTATCTATATAGATAGATATGGGATAGATAGGTAGATAATAGATAGATAGGTAGATAATAGATAGATATCTATTGATGTCTATCTATGTATCCCATATCTATCTATCTATTGATATCTATCTATGTATCCCATATCTATCTATGTATCTATTTATCTATCACTCTCCTTACAAAAGTACCTTTTTATCACCCTAAAATTGAGGAAACAATTATGCAGTCAATCAAACTGTGAAATATAAAAAATACCGTAGATGTTTTTCTGCTTAGGCTTGGAGAGCTCCCATCTCCCACTGTGGAGGAAGGGAAAACGCTCTGAGCGCCATAGCATACAGTAGCTGTAGTGCATTCACGCATAATAACTGAAGTAGAGAAAATTAGCTTTCCATTAAGCTGTATGTTCCAGAAAGCAAACCACAGTCATTCCTATGCTAACATTACCTCCTCAGGCCAGCCATTAGCATGCCCAGGCTTATTGACAATTGCACAAAAAAGCACTAATTGCATAAAATGAATAAATAAAATTAATCACATTTTATAAATGATCATATATTCAAAAGCAGTTAAAAACAAAACAAAGACAAGACACAAATATCCGTTTTGTATTTTTTTCTTTTTTAGTTTTTAGAATAGCTGAACTATACAGTACACAGTAAATACACCAGAACTCCAAACATTGCAATGGACTTCCAGGAGAAGTCCTTGTTAGGCGTTTAGTACCGGACACTAACTGTCCAGTACAAACCCTGAACTTTTAAGTTCGGGTTCGCTCATCTCTAGCACCCATGTGTACCCTGTATACATTCATCTTTGAATTCAGAAAAAATAGTTCACTACACTTTTGTTTCTGCCTTCAAGGTTTATAAGACATATCTCAAAAGGAGGTCAAAAGTACATATTCAAAATGGAACCTCCGACAGAGTCACAAATGTGTGACTGATGTGAATATATCCTAACAATTACCACCTATGCAGATGATAATTCATGTAGACCAGAATACATCTTTAAAGGGGTGTCCACTACTTATACAACCCCTTCGTAAAAACCATCTTCCCCAGTGTAAAATAAAAACAGCACATATTTACCTTCAGCATCGGCGCCATTCCAGCAATGTTGGCGCTGGGTCTCCCAGAGGTCGCCTGATATTGTTATGCCACCTGAATGTAAGGGACACAAAGGAGTGTCCGTTTATGTGTACAGATATATGTGTGTATCTATATATACCGTATTCCCTTTAACGTTATCCATATTTATTGTACATGCCATGTAAATGTCTATTTATTGTATCTGTTATATGTATTTAACATTGAACATTGTTATATTGATAGGGAAAGTGTAATACCCTAGTTTGCCCACTAGATGGCGTTAGAGATGCTCAGCTTGTAAATAGTTAAAGTAGGAGGGGCTAACAGCTGTTAAGCCAGGGAGCATCTGGAATTTGAATCAGAAGGGCAGGAGCACCCTGACAGGGTTTTTGGTTACATAACGTTAAAGTCAAGAGCCCAGTCATACAGGATTGCGGCCAGTATCTCATCGGGGAGTAACACCAGGAGAAGTGCTGACAGAGCAGAATTAGTGTGTCTGCAGTTGCCAGAAGAAGACTAAGCAGTATGGGCAGGTCACTCAGAATGTGGCAGCTTATTTCATTTGTGGATATTTATGAGACCGGGGCTAAATAGTTCATAGGGTTCCCTACTGGAGTAAGACTGAGCAGAGTTGATGCTGAAAGACCGGAGAGCACAGTCCATCCAGGAAGCAAGCTTAGTGGGAGAGAGGGAAAGACAGGGACAAAGGAGAAAATGTCCATTGCCAACCCTGATGCTGATGCTGGAGTGAATATGTATATATGTATGCGCTGTGTAAAGTTGATTGTTCTAGTATTGAACAGGACTGTGACTCCGTTTGTTCCACATCATCTGAGGAGAATGTGCAGCACATAACAGAAAGCCCTGAGGGGGAGCTGGAGAAAGTCATGTCTATGTGAGGGGATTCCAGGACTCCGTTGCCCTGGAGTCCTCGCCCACGACTACGGTCATGGCTGAAACTTACACTTGGAGTCGTCGGCAGGATGCCAACACCATGCTATGCGGAGAGACCGCAAATAAAGAAAAGAGTGATGTGTCAGACAATTGTGGTCCAGGAGGAATTAATGCCCTGGAGGAGGCAAGTAGCCTGAATGTGACAGGAAAAGATGACACTGATGTGACAGGAAAAGATGACACTGATGTGACAATAAAAGAAGAAATTGATGTGATAAGAAACGTTGAGACTGTTGTGACCAGTAAAAATGAGACTGGAGACCTGAGAGAGGTGCCAAGTACATCAGATGCTATAGAAACTTTGGAAAATTTAATAGGAATTGATGTGCTGTCTTGTGGAGATGTGTCATGTCTATGTGAGGGGAGGCCAGGACTCCGTTGCCCCAGAGTCCCATGACTACGGTCTTGGCTGAACCTTACAAGAGCACTGTAGTTCTCACACTTCCTTCAGATGAAACTCAGACATCCAAAGGAAGCGAGAGAATTGAAGTCCATTAGTGTACGCGAGAGATGAAAGATGTCGGAGTAGTGGACAACCTCTTTAACAAAGCATGAAAACATCATAAACATAATTTATTGGATATAGGTTGCCAAGTCAATTATACCTGTATAGTATGTCATTATAAGTACCAAAAAATTAATCTATATAAAGTAAGCTATGGGGCTATGCTGGCTGCTGTACATGGGCTTTTAGCTTTAAAAAGGGTGTGGCCAAAAACAAAAAGTGTGTGGCAAGAGGGTAACGAGACTTTGTGAATTTGCTTTTTAATGGTCCACATCAAGGTGGAGCAGTCTCTGATTTCATACTTATTTCAACTAATAATACATTTACATACAAAGAAATGGAATTAATAATATCCTCCTTCGATAAAACCAACCCACACTTTAGCACTCGCTAATTTCCAACCATATTTGCATCCAAAAGTTTGTATTCATTTATAAAATTGTAGCAATGGTTTGAAAATGACCATTAAAGGTATTAGATTTAGGAAGCCATTATTTAGGAAATTACCGTAGACTTTTTATAGAAGACATTACTCTTTGTACTATTTCTTATTTACTGTATGTTGTTTGGGCAATGGGAAATTTAAGCAGATTTAATTGCCTGAATATACATTCATTTGAGATATTTTCCAGCTATTAGGCTTTCAGTCGTTTTCTAAGGTAAATCCTGAATAAAGATTCAGACAAGGGATACACACATGAATAGAGGACACTGTGCAGAATTACACATACACATTTTCAGTAGAGACGTTGAAAATGATGGCGGATGAGAAAGAAAATGTGTTCAAGATAACTGAATTAAAAGGCTATCTCGCATCATATAGCTCGACTCATTTTGATAATTTGATGCTGGACATGAATGTTTGCAGATAGTGTACTGCAGTAGATAAAATATAGTAAATGGGAAAAATCTGAATAGGAAATCACAGGCGGGACATAATTAGAAATAATGGCACTAGAAATGACTATACCTTTTGTCAGCCATGAGATGCTCATTTAAAACAAACCCGAACGTGCGCTTACACAGTCACATGTTGGAAAAAATCGACAAAAAAGTAAAAACTAAACAACTCCTTATATAGACATTTCTATTAAAGTTCTAAAAGTAAAACAAATTATTACAATATTCACATTTTTAGGAAGTAACTATGATTTACATTTCATATAAATCCTTTTTACTATATATCTTTAAATGAGTACAAACCAAGAGATTAGAAATGAGCGAATCAAATTTGTTTCAAATTTTTAGGAATCTGCTGAATCAAGTGAATTAGAACAATTTGCAAATCAAATTGCCAAAAATGGTTACCATTTCCATATTGCCATTTTTCATATTGGAAAAGATTGCATCAGTCACCAAAGACTCTGATAACATTTGGTTCAGCCACCTGGGCTTTCCTATAATGCCATGCAGCTATCACATCACGTGACATAACACAGCCAATTAGGAGGGACTATCATAGCCTGTATAAAAGTAGAGGCAGGGAATTGAGCAGCCAGTGAGTGTAATTGTCCGGATCACAGTTTAGCAATAATGTTAAGGAAAGAAAGTAAGAAAAAACAACAAATTCTACAAATAGTGTGAGACAGCAAAGTGACGAATGTATACCATCATATTACCATTAGACAAATACAATTCTGTGCAAAAGGTTTAGATAGAAATGGAATAAATGCTTCAAACTAAGAAAGTTTTCAAAAATAGAACTGTTAATAGACTGAACAAAAGATAATTATATAATCCAATCAATATCTGGCGTGACCACCACCATTTACCTTCAAAACAGCAACAATTCTTCTAGGTACACTTGCATTAATACTCATGGACTTGTAAAATTATAATCATAGTCATGCTTATAGTTTATGAGTAACCAATCATATCAAGCGCGTCATAATGATCATCATTTACATATGTAGGTTGAAACACTGTTTTGCAGTGATGCAGAAACATCTGTGTAGGAAGCTTAAAAGAGAAAGAGGAACAGCCAAACTTTGCTACAAAGTTGAGGTTGTGGAAAACAACTTTATGCCACAGGTTATACACCATGGCAATACTGAGCACAGCAACACACAAATTAGTTACTCTGCATCAGCAAACTCTTGCAAGCATTTTTTTTCAAAGGAAACTTGGGTTTCAAGATGTGCCTTTCAAATTTTATTGAAGAAGTACCAAGAAATGGACAACTATGAGGACATTAGATGCACTGATCAGCCAATGAAACTTAGTGCAGCAGATGAAAGAGACACCATGCTTACTTTCCTACAAAATTGGAAGATGCCCAGTAGTGCCATCAGCTCACAACTGGTAGCAACCAGTGTGACCCAGCTACAGTCAACTACTATTCAGAGATGTCTGACCAAAAATAGTCTTTATGGAAGAATTGTGACTAAAAAGCCATGCATTAGACATGCGAATAAAGCCAAGTGACTCAATTATGCACACAACGTTAGGAATTGGGGTACAGAAAAATGGCAGCATGTGTTCTGGACTGATGTGTCAAAATGTGAAATATTTGGTTGTAAGAGAAAGCAGTTTATCTGCTCAAGGGCTAGAAAATGGTATAATAATGAATGTCTGCAGGCAACAGTGAAGCATGGTGGAGGATCCTTGTAAGTTTAGGCCTGAGAAATACAGGCAGATATTTGTTCATAATGCAATACCATCAGAGAAGCATCTTATTGACAAAAAGAAGAACAAGGAGTTCTGGAAATGATGTTATTGCCCTGACAAAGTCCTGATCTCAACATCTTGAAGTTTGTCAGGGAAGGATTATGTGAAATAACAGAAAGATTTGTGAAAGCCTACAGCCACAGAAAATCTGTGGATCTGAGGTCAGTTCTTCAAGATGCTTGGAACATTCTCCCTGCCAAGTTCCTTCATAAATGGTTGTGTAAGTGTACTGTATGTAGAAGATTTGATGCTATTTTATAGATAAAGGATAATCACAGCAAGTATTGATTTGATTTATATTTCTCTTTTGTTCATTCACTTTGCATTTTGTTAATTGATAAATAACACTTTTATTTTTCAAACTATTCTTACTTTATAGTATTTTTCCACACCTGTTAAAACTTTTGCACAGTACCGCGCAACTAATACAAGACATTGGAGATTCGTGATCCATTGCAAACTACAAATATGGGTCTCTATGACAGATAGTAAAAGTGCTGGACCCCTGTCATATTAGAATGGATATGGTATGCATACATGATACAGTCTAATAGCAGGCTCCCTTCCTTGGTTCATGTTATATTCCCAGATACAGATAAGGCACAGCTAAATGTGTCACTTGGCACAACTCTTTGTGGTATCTGTAGCTTTACATAATACTAAATTATCTAGGTTCAGAAAGCTATCAAATCTGTAAAAGAAAGTCCCCCAAAGAGTAATATGCGAAATTCAGCTCTTCTAAATATGTATGGGGTGCCCGCAGGCTTCAGTCACATAATTCTAATTACTGGCGACTCTAGATACAAGGACCAAGGAGCAGATGGGACAAATTACATACTGTAGTCAAGGTACAGAATCTGTTGGCAGAGATGTGGCAAAAGTCAAGAAGCTAGTATGAAGGTCGACAATATTAGCAAGGTTCCCAATTGTAAAAAAGTGAAATGCAATCTTGTAGATAAACCTAGTTAGTAGCAAAGCTAATAAAATGCATTTAAAGTGCAGAGTGCTCCAGTTTACTCAGCTGCCCAAGCTTTGGAGACTTGAGAGGTGAAAAGGAGAAAGTCACAAATATGAGCTTGAGAGAATATTGGGGAACAATAACACAGAAGTGCTACTTATCTAGATTATGCTATAGTATCACCTTGCACTTTTCTAAGGATCTGTTCACACTCCCATCAGGACTTCTATATTAGAAGCCATTATGGTGTTACAAATACAATTGGTCACTGAAGTACCCCATTGATTTTGATTGTTCTATTGAGTTACAGTATTTTTGAAAGCAAGAATTAGGTTGTAGGATGCCGCTCATCTCACATAGGATGCTGCTCATCTCACGTAGTTTGACGCTCATCTCATAAAGGATGCTGCTCATCTCATATAGGATGCCGCTCATCTCATATAGGATGCCGCTCATCTCGTATAGGATCCCTCTCATCTCATATAGGATGCCATTCATCTCACATAGGATACCACACATCTCACATAGGATGCCGCTCATCTCATATAGCATGCTGCTCATCTCACATAGGATGCTGCTCATCTCATATAGGATGCTGCTCATCTCACATAGGATGCTGCTCATCTCACGTAGGTTGACGCTCATCTTGTATAGGATGTTGCTCATCTCATGTATGATGCTGCTCATCTCATATAGGATGCTGTACATTTCATATTGGATGATGCTCATCTCATATAGGATGCCATTCATGTCACATAGGATGCAGCTCATCTCACATAGGATGCCACTCATCTCATAAAGCATGCCGCTCATCTCATATAGGACGCCGTTCATTTCACATAGGATGCCGCTCATCTCACATAGGATGCAGCTCATCTCATATAAGATGCCGCTCATCTCATATAAGACGCCGCTCATCTCATATAGGATGCTGTACATTTCAAATAGGATGTCGCTCACCTCATATAGCATTCACCTCATATTCCCTACCATGGATAGTTGTATTGGACTGTAGGTGATCTGGAGGACTGTGAGCCAGGCACCTTTGATAAGAAGAATGTAAGAGTTTAAATAAGAAATTACTAATGTGAAGCTAAGTTGGACTATTTTAAGTGCCTCCCTGTGCGGAGTATTGTATGTATAAAAAAAAAAAATATAAATTTTTTGAGTAAATGGTTCGGGACGACTCCTTTTGAAGAAACATGGACCTAACCCATATTTAGTCCCTCTTATATATTGTATTTTTAGTTTAATGATATTATTATATTTTCTGTATTTAGTAAAACATTTTAATGGTTGGGGACAACCACATTAAAAGGAAGGGAGAATGTAAGGGATACAAAGGTGTGTCCATAAGTGTACAGATATATACATGTATATATATATATATATATTTAATGTTGGATATTATGTACCCTTTCCCTTTATCGTTTTTCGTATTTACTGTACATGCCATGTAAATGTCTATTTATTGTATCTGTTATTTGTATTTAACATTGGACACTGTTATATTGATAGGGAAAGTGTAGCACCCTAGTTTGCCCACTAGATGGGGTTAGAGATGCTCAGCTTGTAAATAGTTAAAGTAGAAGGGGCTAACAGCTGTTAAGCCAGGGAGCATTTGGAATTTGAATCAGAAGGGCAGGAGCCCCCTGATCGGGCTCTTGGCTCCGTAATGTTAAAGTCAAGAGCCCAGTCATACAGAATTCGGGCCAGTATCTCATTGGGGAGTAACACCAGGAGACGTGCTGACAGTGAAGAATTAGTGGTCTGCAGTTGCCAGAAGAAGACTAAGCAGTATGGGCAGGTTACTCAGAATGTGGCAGCTTATTTCATCTGTGGATATTCTTGAGACCGGGGCTAAACGGTTAAGAGGGTCCCCTACTGGAGTAAGACTGAGCAGAGTTGATGCTGGAAGATCGGAGAGCATGGTCCATCCCAGATGCGAGCTTAATGGGAGAGAGGGAAAGACAGGGACAGAGGAGAAAATGTCTATTGCCAACCCTGATGCTGGAGTGAATATGTATCATATAGGATGCTGTACATTTCAAATAGCATGCCGCTCATCTCACGTAGGTTGACGCTCATTTCATATAGGATGACACTCATCTCACATAGGATGCCGATCATCTCACACAGGATGCCGTTCATCTCATATAGGACGACGCTCATCTCACACAGGATGCCGTTCATCTCATATAGGACGACGCTCATCTCACGTAGGATGCCGCTCATCTCATATAGGATCGGATCAGCAGATTTCTGTCACTGTACAGTGTACACAGAAAGCTGCAAATCCATGCTGGAGGCGGGGTTACACAAAGCAGGAGGACTACATGGCTTGATGAAACTAGTCCGCTAGTGATAATCCCATGCTGATAAAACAGAGCTTTTATTGAAATTATGCTAAGCAGCCTAGTAAGTGACACATCCCTGGAATCTGTGCTTCTGTCTCTATCATGCTGCTCTAAGATTACATAGAAATAAACTGCTAACAGATTCCCTTTAAGAATGAGGCATAACACTATCACTAACATATAAAACAAATGGCATGGAAAGAGTGGACTTTTACTGTAGTTAGACATTTGAAAGATTGTAGTTGTCAAAAACGAAAAATTAAAGTTTAGAGAGACACATTCGGATGCCACAATACATAGACGAGGTAACAATGACTAGTGATAGATGGTGAACACAGGATAAAATCAATCTGATACATCACTGACAGAGAATGGTGGATTTCAGTCGGTCATAAGTGCTCTATAAAACATGATGAACGCCAGGCTATGTGTTTCCATCTGCCTACCCAAGAACAGCATACTTTACACAAGAAATCAAGGTAATTAAAAGCCTTCCAGGGAACACAACATAGACAATGATGGAAGCATCAGTTTGATGTTGTACTAAGCCAGGGCTGCAAATCTGCTTGTTAGCCACATGATGTCACTGAAATCTGCAATGTGAGCCAGACCTCGCCTAATGCAAAAACTTGTTGGATGACAAATTTGCAAATCGAAAAAATAGCTCAAGGGATAAAACTGGAGGATTTTTCATTAGTTACAAATTGAAATACTGGCTTACTGTATGGACAGTACATTTGTTACTGGGTTAAACAATGTAGCTGACAATGGATATGATCACTGTTTATTCTTCCGCTTTTAGGTGTCATGTAAAAATATTGGTACAATTAGAGCAAAGTAGAAATCTAACCATTGAGCACTACACAATATGACGGCAATCTATACTGTAGTCAGTGCAGTGAAAGAATCCTGCCTGGGGTGCTGTTATTTGGTTCCCAAATGTAAGTCACGGTGCACATGCTCATGTTACCTCCACTCAGCTCTGTATGGGAAAATGTGCTCAGTTAATGCCAAGAAGACTACATACATTTTCTATTAGTATCATTTAGGGTCTCTAGAGGCTGCAAGGATTATAGTGTAGTACAATGCTTCCGATGTCTTGGGGGAGTTATCTAAAGGGACAATCACTTTTCATCATAACTGGAGACTGTTACTAGCAGGACTGGTATCATACAGAACGTTGTTCAGGGTAAACCAGTCCAATGTGGACGAGGTGAAATTTATGTCAGTACCTGGCCAAAAACAAGAAATACCACCCCTAAAATTTGCCTTACCCCACTTTTTTTCACCACAAGAGGCATGATTATGACTAGATGATTAGAGTTGAGCGAATATCTTTGGTTCCCTGCTTATTCAGCAAGCTATAGCGCTTACCGAATAAGCTACAGTCATCCCCTGCCGCACGGAGGTCAGCGGTGACGCAGCCGGGAGATGACCGGCGCAGCACTCAATGTGTGGATGGTACCCAGGGTCCAGAGGAGAGGAGACTCTCCTCCTTGCCCTAGGTATCATAAACCTGTAAAAAATAGAATTAAAATAAAAAAACATAGCTTGTGTAGAAGTGCAAAGTGTACATGTATTAGCCATTGTTACATACCGCTATATGCTGGTGGTGCTTCCTAGACGTTCCTTATGCATAAGGGCATAAGGGATGTCCAGGAAGAACCACCAGTATATTGTTGTGCTCCTATAGCCAATAAGTCTCTTTTTATTTGGTCTAGCACCTTCTTTTTATTCTTTTATGTATTGTTTAATAAAAATTGCATTTTTTATTGATATACCATTGTGTGGTAGCCTTCTTGAATAGGAATGTAGGTTACCACAAAGGTGATAATATTGTTGGTTTGTGGTGTTTCACCCTTATTGGGGGTTTAAAATTAAATTGGGCATTTTTTGTGAGGATATATATACTGTATATGTATATATATTTTGTAAAAGTTTTCTGAGCAATCACTTCACTATCCTGAGTGTGTCTTCCAAACATCTGAAGCTTATAGTACTGTAAATATTTAAGGTAAAAGCTTCAGATGTTTGGAAGCCAAAGTCAAGGTAGACAAGTAATGGCCTAGAAAACTTTGACCATTTGACTAAATAAGGCCCAGAAATGTTTTATGGTGTCCATGGTTTGTACAGTTTGGTTATTTCATTGATTGTTGTAAGACATTAGTTATAGCATCCTGGATATAATTTAAAGGGAATCTGTAGGCAAGTTTTTGCTATGTAATCTGAAGACAGCAGGCGATAGATAGAGGCTGAAACACAGAATTCAGGGATGTGTCACTTGTGAAAGTGCATGCTATTGTTTACTAAGGCTAGTTTCACACTAGCGCTTTTGAGCGCAGCGACGGCCTGCGCACGGCCGCCGCTAAGCCCCGCCCCCTGCCGCGCCTCCACCGGTAGCTCCGCCTACAGGCGCATGACGCTGCATGCGTCCTGCGTCCCCTATCTTTATCACTGGGTGCGCAGGCCGTGTGCAGTATGCGTTTGGCGGCGCATGCGCCTTTTTGACGGTGCACCGAGCGCAACCAAACTGCAGCAGGTTGCATTTGGCGCAGGTCGGCGCAGCGTCAAAAGGACGCATGCGCCGCCAAACGCATACTGCGCACGGCCTGTGCCCCCAGTGATAAAGATAGGGGACGCAGGATGCATGCAGCGTCATGCGCCTGTAGGCGGAGCTACCGGTGGAGGCGTGGCAGGGGGCAGGGCTTAGTGGCGGCCATGCGCAGGCTGTCGCTGCGCTCAAAAGCGCTAGTGTGAAACTAGCCTAACTGTGAAGGATTTATTACTAAGAGAGTAATATTACCGGACTAGTCCTGCAACTAAGCACCTTACTGTCTATGGACTTTGTGCACTGAGAGCCTGGTGTGGGCAGAGTTAGCTTTCTCAACTCTGCTTCATTTTAAATCTAAAAGCTCTGATTGTGTCAGAACAGCAGCACCGAGTAATCTAAGTGATACATCGTTGGATTCAGCTTCTTTTTGCCTACTCTCAGAAAAGGTACTAAAACCTGCTGACAGATTCCCTTTAAGTCCCATTCTGATATCCAAGAACATAAATTATCATTTTGGGCTAGCTGGTGTTTAAGTGATATGAATAAAACCAACTGGGAAATCATGTGAGTTTTAAGTTATGAAATGAAATACCTCAAAATTGTGTAGCTATACACTATATATAAGATTTTCATGTAACATTTATTGTCAAAGTATCTTATCAGAAGTTATTGCTAAGATGTAAAATAGCTTGAGGCTGATCTGACATCCCAGATTCATTAGTATGTATCTGGGATTGTAGAGAAGTCTAGTTCTAACATAATTCAGTAATATCACGGAAGAATTGTCATGTTTTATACTTGATGTTACTTAGAGAACTCCTCAAGGATGTTTGACATGTAAGGGAGCACATATTAATAATGTCACTTATACAAATTGTATCCCTCCTTGTTGGCCTGCGAAGTGTATTGCTAAACATATCATACCTCCCTTCAGGCCCGGATTGGTAATATAACCAACTGGGCATTTTCCCGCTGGGCCACTGTCATGTGGGCCGTGGGCGGCAGCGCCCGATCGTCTGGCCGCTTGCCAGCTGATGCGGCCACTGGCCTGGCTGTTGCTCCTGCCGCCGGCCCTCTGCGGGCACGGCGGTTATAGTTTTCCAACCCTCCCGCACTGCAGGGAGATAAGCCGCCACGCCCCCCCCATGCACCCCATCCTCGCCGTAGCATGAGACCTCCCCCCGCAGCCACTCACAGCGTCGCTTGCCTGCTCTCTTCTCTGTTCACAGGACCTATGATGAGGTCACAGGAGGGGAGGAGTCAGGGGTCACATAATCAGGAGCCATTGTCCAGACCCCTGATCATGTGACCCCCTGACTCGGCCCCTCCTGTGACCTCATCACAGGTCCTGTGCGCTCAGCCTTGCCTCTTGGTGTCTACAAGACTCTGCTGTGCTGCTGTCATGGTGCTGGATGTACCGTATGTGTGGGGTCAGGAGGGGTTTACAGGGTAGATGTAGCAGAGCTGTTTGTGTATGAGGTGTACGGAGTGGAGCCGTGTGTGTATGAGGTGTACGGAGCAGAGCCGTGTGTTTACGAGGTGTATGGAGCGGAGCCGTGCGTGTACGAGGTGTACGGAGCCGTGTGTGTACGAGGTGTACGGAGCAGAGCCGTGTGTGTACGAGGTGTACGGAGCGGAGCCGCATGTGTACGAGGTGTACAGAGCGGAGCCACATGTGTACGAGGTGTACAGAGCGGAGCCACATGTGTACGAGGTGTACGGAGCGGAGCGTGTGTGTACGAGGTATATGGAGCGGAGCCGCGTGTGTATGAGGTGTACGGAGCGGAGCCATGTGTGTATGGAATGTACGGAGCAGAGCCGCGTGTGTATGAGGTGTACGGAGCGGAGCCATGTGTGTACGGAATGTACGGAGCAGAGCCGCGTGTGTATGGTGTATATGGAGCGGAGCCGTGTGTGTAAGGAGCGGAGCCATATGTGTACGGGATGTACGGAGCGGAGCCAAGTGTGTACGAGGCATACAAAGCGGGCTTTTCCCACGGACACAGGAGTACATGGCGGAGCCCCGAGGAGCATTTTAAAACACACACATGACATTCCACCTGAAGTGATGTGCTGGCAGCTGACCGGAAATGAGATAATTTCTTGAGGAGATTGTGACGGAACCAGGAATGCTTCAGATCCATCACCGTGTCCTCCTCCGACAGCGCAGACAGCAGGATCGCCTTGGAATTGGGGATGCTGGCCATGTGAGCGGATCATGATATGTCCTGCATTGGGAGGCTCAGGTGGGCACTACAATGGGAGCCGGGCTGCTATAGTAACTTTATAGAATCTTTCTTTATTTCTTTCTCTCTTTTTCTTTCTTTCTCTGTTCATTCTTTCTTTCTCATTCTTTCCCTCATTTTCTTTCTCTCTCTCTGTTCTTTCTTTCTCTCTCTAATCTTTCTTTTTTCTTTCTCTCTCTCTGTTCTTTCTTTCCCCTTCTTTCCTCTTTCTTTCTCTCTGTTCATTCTTTCTTTTCTTTACTTCTTTCTTTCTCTCTCTGTTCTTTCTCTGTCTCTCTGTTCTTTCTTTCTTTCTCCTCTTTCTTTCTTTCTCTCTTTGTTCTTTCTTCTTTCTCTCTCTGTTCTTTCTTTCTCTCACGCTCTCCTTTCTTTCTCTCTTTTTTCTTTTTTCTCTCTCTCTGTTTTCTCTCTTCCTTAGTGCCAGCCAGTGTGCCCATAATGCCAGCCACTGTGCCCTCAGTACCAGTCAGTGTGACCAGCAGTGCTAAATGGGTGCAATTAGGCGTGGACATGGGTGTGACTAGTTGTGAAAAGGGTGTGGCCGGGCGTGGTCTAAAATTTGCAGTGGCGTGCTGTGCTCTCCGCAGTCTTTGTCCCTCTTTCCCTTCTTCAAAAGTTGGGAGGTATGATAGGGGCAGCTATGACCAGGGGCCCAATGGATAGCAGTTCTGCCAGGAATTCTGTCACCGTGCGTACAAAAGGGGACAGAGCTTTGGGAGGAGTACTGCAACTAAAAGCAATAAATAGGACTGAGCTGAAATACTGGGCACAGCTCTGACTACATGTTATATAGTCGTGTTAATCTCTCACTTCTTGTAACCTACAAGTGTACAAAGATATTATATAGTCACCATGTGACTAGTGGGCCTGTGCCAGGGCTGAATTTTAGTCCCAGTCCGGCCCTGCCTCCCTTATCGGGGTTGGAGGAGATTAGTAAAAAAAAGTGACATTCTTATTACAGGGTAGGTGTATGGTATTGCAGTTTTGTTCTGTTCTTGTAAATAAGGTTAAGTTGCAATACTAGACACGAACCATAAATAAAAGTGGCGCTGTTTTATTTTTTAAATGATCCTTTATAATGATAGATCATGTCATGATACTGCTATAGATTAGAAGAGATCCACTTTGTAATTCATGTCCAATACCTATTTATCATAGAGAATTCTGCAAATAGGCTCCTCAGAAAGGAAGAGGACTTGACCTCTACTGCCACCTATTGGGGGTAGCAATCCTAACAGTTACTATAGACTCGTTAATAAGTCTCGTCGCTTGGCATTGGATAAGAAACCAAGCCAGACACTTAATTTGCAGATACGTGCTTCGACATCAGAGCAAATCAGAGGGTCTGATTGTTCTCGGTGACAGGCGTCTGGCAGGATGTGTAAGGGGTAACATTTTTCCTTGTGGAAGGTTCCAGAAGGAAATATCTTGCCCTTTAGACCTCAAAAAGAAATGGCGCATTACTTTGACGAAGAAGCTATATTACTGCACTATAAGGACTTGTGCAGACAAGCGTATTTTTGGTCTGAGAGAGATCCGACAAGATGTCACATCGCACTCGGACCAGTGATTCTATGGGGCCGTTCCCATATCCAATCTTTTCCTTGGACGGAGATGATCTGGTGAAAAAACTGCAGCATGCTCGATATTTGGACCGCATTCAATCATGCAAATGAATGGGTCTGTTCAAAAAATTGGACTGCAATCGTATGACATCAGAGTATAGTCCGATTTTCACTGACTGACAGATTGGAGAAGATGGAGATTATCTTTTATTCCCATCATCTACTCAATGATATCACACTATGATCATGCTCCAATCTAGGATGAGCGAAAAACAGTCGTCTGACCCTAGCCTATCCCGCTAGCTATAAGCAATTATCTAAACCATTCTTTGAAAGCTTTCTTCAAATCATGTTTTACATACAGACCAGCAAAGACTCATGGCGTATGCGCCAGACATATCCATAGTTTGTTATTCTTTGTGGCCACCATTGTGTCTTTTTGATCTCCATTGGGCTGGGTAATGTAAGTATAGCTAGTAGTGATAAGCGAGTATACTCATTGCTCGGGTGTCCTCCGAGAATTTGGAAGTGCTCGGAGATTTAGTTTCTGTTGACGCAGATACATGATTTGCGACTTGTAGACAGCACGAATACATGTGAGGAATGCCTGTTTGTTAGGAAATTCCCACATGTATTTAGGCTGTCTACAAGTCGCAAATCATGCAGCTGAGATGACGAAAACTAAATCTCCGAGCACACCAAAATACTCGGAGCTCACCCGAGCAACGAGTATACTCGCTCACCACTAATAGCTAGTTTATCTTAGGCATTTCTGCATGGAACAGGCAAATTGTCTCTTCAGAGAGGAAGAGGACTAGAATGCTACCGCCACCTATAGGAAGTAGCAATCCTAAAAGTCAATGTCGACTCTCTAACGAGCCTTGTCACGTGACTTAGGATAATAAAAAAGCGAAATGCATAATATTTTCTATGCAGAGGATTTCTGCAAAAAACATACATTAGTATTAGTGATGAGTGAACGTGCTCAGATAAGTTTCAGCATGCTTGAAAAATCTGTTCCAGTCCCCGCGACTGCATGTCTCACTGCTGTTCGACAGTCACAACACATGCAGGGATTGCCTAGCAAACAGGCTATTCATACATGTATCGTGGCTGTCGAAGAGTCGTGAGACATGCAGCCGCAGGGACATATATAGAGCTCACCAAAGTCACTTGGTTAGCACTTGAGCATGCTCAGATAACACTTATCCGAGCACACTCGCTCATCACCAATTAGTATAAGTCAGAGCCTTCTGTCGGAGATGTAAGTGGGGCAATGTATATGTGACTGTAATGTGAACAGAGCCTAACACAGTGGTAAATGTGCTGGTATCCTTCTGAAACGTCCTTGAAGATCCCCCAATCCTGCCCCGCACACATGGTTATTACAAGGCATGTATATTGATGTCACCACTATTTCTTGAACAATCAGCAGACTGTCTAAGCCACTAATTAGAAAAGTACAATTTGAGCACAGAGGCCCATGCCCTATTAAAATGTGCATACTTTCTGCTTTCCCACCCCTGTACAGAAACTGACAGCTTATCTCTCAATGCCAGCTGAAAATGTGCTGGCAAAAGATTGCAATCGTCAGCAAGAATGTCCCATCTAGTTCAATACCGCAGAAAACTGGAATAACAATGCGGGGACGCTTATAGCGGTGGGAAGATTTTAGGTAAAACTTTGTGAAATGGACCGTTTGTTTGATTCGTTTGAAATGTAATAAGATTAAAAGATGAACGTGCTCGCTGCGAGGCTGCCATGTATATAAATAAGTATATGGATATTTTACAGAAGGACATCGGTCTCATCGGGAGTGGAATGGCGCACCTTGTGAAACTACTAACCAAAGAAAACACAAAAGTGTGATCAGTGGCTCATCAAACAGAAAACAGAATACAGTAGAACTGTAGTAGGACTTTTAAATATTAATCATCTTTTGACTCCATACCAAATAGTTTCTTTTTACTTTCCTCTTTTGATGACAGGTCTAAGTTGCTTGCAGATTTTCTTACCTTAGCTAAACTCTGTCTCCAGGTTTTTGCTACCTCATCTGAGAGCAGCAGGATGCAGAAGCAGGAACCCCAATTCAGGCAATGTGTCACCTGCTGGGCTGCTTGCTGTAGTTACCTTAGAATACTGATTCACTAGAAAGAGCTTATCACTGAAAAGACTAGCAAATCTACAGCAATGTAGTCCTTGATAGTCATGAGCTCTTCTGATCCTCCCTCCCAACCACTGATAGACAGCTTTTTGTTTACGCACAGCGCAGACGGTTAGCTGTCAATCAATTTTATGGAACGTGCTATACAGAGCTCTATATTCGGAGAACTGGCAGATTTGCAACAGATAAAATGATGGTTTAGTCAAAACTACAGCAAGAAGTGCAGTAAGTGTCAAAGTGCTGGAATAAGATTTATCAGACCTAATTAGGCGGCTGTACTTTGAACACGTACTTGGAAAAATGATACAGTGTTTTGAATCAGTGTGTCATCAGTGTACGGTCCGTGTGTTCATTTTTATTATCAGTGTGTCACCAGTGTACAATCCATCTGTCAATTTTTGCTATCAGTGTGTCATCAGTGTATGGTCCATGTGCCCGTCGTTCCCATCAGTGTCATCAGTGTATGGTCTGTGTGTCTGTTTTTCCCATCACTGTCCTCAGCGTACTGTCCGTGTGTCCGTTTTCACCATCAGTGTGTCATCAGTGTACCGTCCGTGTGTCTGTTTTTGCCATCAGTGTACGGTCCATTTTAACCATTTGTGTGTTATCAGTGTGTCTCAGTGTAAGCTCCATGCATCCATTTTTACCATCCATGTGTCATTAGCGTACAGTGTACGGTTCATGTTTCCATTTTAACCATCTGTGTGTCATCAATGTGTCATCAGTGTATGGTCCGTGTGTCTGTTTTTCCTATCAGTGTGTCATCAGTGTGTAAAGGTCGGCCAGGGCAGTAGTTGTGGCTGAGTATCTTGGGCATTCTATACCCTGGCCTCCCTCTACAGAAAAATGTTCTTCTCTTGCATGGTAGTATCAGTACTCATGGTGCTGTCAGCATCTTCTTTGCTGCACTGACTTGAAGCTGGTTCTGGATCCCAATAAATAGAGACACAGTCCAGGGCAACTATTAACTGAGCAAATTTATTTACTTCAGGACACAGCACATCCACGTAGTTTCCAGCATTTCCATCACAGTAAAGAAGGCATATTACTTCATCTTTCCCTTCACTGTTCCTTGAGTCACTAAGTGTCTCCGCATGATGGAGAGTCTCAAATGGCTCCTCAGTATCCTCCCTGTAAAGCATCATCATGGTAGAGCGCTCTCCTGCTCATTTCGCACCGGACATCAGAGATTCAGCACATGTAGCTATCTACCACATTCTGGAGTGACCCGTACACTTTCACAGTGACCTTCAATCTTCCTCTACTTACTTCTTTTCCACTCCACTGCTCTTTCTGCTGTACCTTGTTCTTCTCTATGTATCCCCTGGATGGCTGTGCATACGCTTTACCATTATGGGATAGTTAGGCAACTCGGGCATATAGGTCACCCGAGCACACAGGGGTCAGGCCCCTGACTGACTGATACAGGAAGACTTTCCTGGCTTATTCCCCAGCTAACCCTTCCTACAGTTAACTCTTGTGTCTACTACATCTATATCTGCCAAGTAGTGGACAAAGTGCCCCCATCTAGTAGCCATAACACAGACTGCACTTTCCCTATCATATACATGGTGCATCAGCAAAACTACATTATGTTACAATATATAGATAGGTGAGTCTAACATATAAAACATAGCAAATACAAAATTGACTTATGAACACAATATAAATACACTCACATACATATATTATAATAGGGAGCTTAAAGGGGTAAAGTTTCCAACCCCTTACAGGTGTATGGTCCATCTGTCCGTTTTTATCTTCAGTGTGTCATCAGTGTACAGTCCGTGTGTGCAGTTTTACCATCAGTGTGTCATCAACATACGGTCCGTGTGTCCGTTTTTGCCATCAGTGTGTCATCAGTGTGTGGTCCATTTGTCTGCTTTTACCATCAGTGTACAGTCCGTGTGTCCGTATTTACCATCAGTGTGTCACCAGTTTATGGTCCGTGTGTCCGTTTTTGCCATCAGTGTGTCATCAGTGTATGGTCCGTATATCTGTTTTTACCATCAGTGTGTCATCAGCATATGGTCCGTGTGTCCTTTTTTACCATCTGTGTGTCATCAGAATATGGTCCGTGTGTCCTTTTTTACCATCTGTGTGTCGTCAGTGTACAGTCCGTATGTCCATTTTTACCATCAGTGTGTCATCAGTGTATGGTCCGTATATCTATTTTTACCATCAGTGTGTCATCAGCATACGGTCCGTGTGTCCGTTTTTACCATCAGTGTGTCATCTGTGTATGGTCTGTGTCCGTTTTTACCATCAGTGTGTCATCAGCATACGGTCCGTGTGTCCGTTTTTACCATCAGTGTGTCATCTGTGTACGGTCCGTGTGTCCGTTTTTACCATCAGTGTGTCATCTGTGTACGGTCTGTGTCCGTTTTTACCATCAGTGTGTCATCAGTGTACGGTCCGTGTGTCCGTTTTTACCATCAGTGTGTCATCTGTGTACGGTCCGTGTGTCCATTTTTACCATCAGTGTGTCATCTGTGTACGGTCTGTGTCCGTTTTTACCATCAGTGTGTCGTCAGCATACGGTCCGTGTGTCCGTTTTTACCATCAGTGTGTCATCTGTGTACGGTCCGTGTGTCTGTTTTTACCATCAGTGTGTCATCTGTGTACGGTCTGTGTCCGTTTTTACCATCAGTGTGTCATCAGCATACGGTCCATGTGTCCATTTTTACCATCAGTGTGTCATCAGTGTACGGTCCGTGTGTCCGTTTTTACCATCAGTGTGCCATCAGTGTGTGGTACGTGTGTCCTTTTTTACCATCTGTGTGTCATCAGCATATGGTCCGTGTGTCCTTTTTTACCATCTGTGTGTCGTCAGTGTACAGTCCGTATGTCCATTTTTACCATCAGTGTGTCATCAGTGTATGGTCCGTATATCTATTTTTACCATCAGTGTGTCATCAGCATACGGTCCGTGTGTCCGTTTTTACCATCAGTGTGTCATCTGTGTACGGTCCGTGTGTCCGTTTTTACCATCAGTGTGTCATCTGTGTACGGTCTGTGTCCGTTTTTACCATCAGTATGTCATCAGTGTACGGTCCGTGTGTCCGTTTTTACCATCAGTGTGTCATCTGTGTACGGTCCGTGTGTCCATTTTTACCATCAGTGTGTCATCTGTGTACGGTCTGTGTCCGTTTTTACCATCAGTGTGTCGTCAGCATACGGTCCGTGTGTCCGTTTTTACCATCAGTGTGTCATCTGTGTACGGTCCGTGTGTCTGTTTTTACCATCAGTGTGTCATCTGTGTACGGTCTGTGTCCGTTTTTACCATCAGTGTGTCATCAGCATACGGTCCGTGTGTCCGTTTTTACCATCAGTGTGTCATCAGTGTACGGTCCATGTGTCCGTTTTTACCATTAGTGTGCCATCAGTGTGTGGTACGTGTGTCCGTTTTTACCATCAGTATATCATCAGTGTACGGTCCGTGTGTCCGTTTTTATCATCAGTGTGTCATCTGTGTACGGTCTGTGTCCGTTTTTACCATCAGTGTGTCGTCAGCATACGGTCCGTGTGTCCGTTTTTACCGTCAGTGTTTTTCATAGATGGATAAATAAATGACAAAGCTTTGCCTATCCTTTGCAGCATTAATTACAGCCAGCACACAGATGACACTGTTTTTCACAGGCCTATACTGGCCTTTTTCATCTGTGCAGCCGGAAAAAAGGAACATGTCCCAGTGAGTTCTGTACTAATATACGCCTGTAAAAAAAAGCACGGACTTTCAAATAGCACCATAGATAAAAAAAAGGATACAACACACATGTGCAAAACGGACGTCTCAACGAGGCTTAAGGGACTGCAGGTCGTTATAAGACAAAGGGGCGGAGGGAGGCAAGGCAATATGAAGATTTACTTATTTTGCTCTTGCAGGAATCACGTTGTTTAAGTTTGTCCTTGCGTGTCAATATCCATCAAGTTATTAGAAATTGAAGAAGGTCTTAAGAAATGTTAGAAGATATACAGCTAAAATGCAGTAATAATAGCTTCAGTCGTTTCCAACATGGTATGCTGCTATATTATACATCTAGAGAATATTATAATCCATAAACCAATATAACTCCAGCCTCACAATTTCAGTCATTACACCTGACACAATTATATCACTTTTCTATTAGAGGAGGCCGAAAAACAAAGTCACAAAGTAGCAAATGTTATCCAGATTCTCTGTAATATTCAGCTATTTTACCGTGCCAGGCTTCACTCCTGTATGTTAAGTTATTGTTAAAGTAATGCAGCTCCATGGCTATTTTCCTATGGGAAATAATAATAGTCCTATTTATAGCTGAAATCCTGTGCCATTTACTGTACTTGTGTCACTAGGCAAAAGTAAAAAAAAAAAAAAAGGAAAGATTCTATTGGCCTCCATTTCTACAGAATTAATGGAAATGAATGCTCTAGGCAAGACAAGAATAGTACAGTTCGCACCTGAATCTCAAGCCCTCGGAAAAGGACCGTCCACTACTTGACTTTGAACGCAAAAGGGAGTCATCCATGTAATATCTTGTACGGACGTGGAATTTACACACAAGGGCAGACCAGTAATCGGAGATTCCTCTATATTCCTCTAAAGTTTGGCAAAATTACAAATAAAAATCTCAAAACCATTATCTGAGCACCAAGCAATTTTAGAACCAAAAGTATCCCTCCGATATTTACCATGCAAAGAAATCCATAGAACGGGTTTATTCCTTAAGGCCCTGTCTCACATAACGAGATAGTTAGCGAGATCGCTGTTGCGTCACTGATTTTGTGACGCGCCAGCGATCTCGCTACGTGTGACACATAGCGGCGACCGCCCCCCCCCCCGCTGGATATCGCTGATCGTGCTCAAATGTCCTGGGCCATTTTTTGATCGTTGGCGTCCCGATGGCCAGCGTGCATCGCTGTGTTTGACACTGACGAGTGACCTCGTTAAACGCAGAAATCAGGGATGCAGGCGGGAGTCGTCAGAATAGCTGCTGTGTGACAAGGTACCAATGACCGCCGAGGTCGCTATACGGATTGCCGGATCGTTACTGCGTCGCTGAGTAGATCTGTCTGTTTGACAGCTTACTAGCGACAATTTAGCGACGCACCAGCGATCCTTACCAGGTCGTATCGTTGTTGGGATCGCTGGGGCGTCGATTAGTGTAACGGGACCCTTACTCACACTCTAGGGCACAATTTAGGATATGTTTCTAATTTTCCAAAACCCATTGATCCACCTTAACAAAGAGAGTTATGTCTGTTTTCTGGTGTAAACTTGCAATATAATTTGGGCTCAAAGTGTTTTAGGCTGATTTTTTGTGTTTTTTTTGCTCCCAAATTAGTGACTGTGTCTATTACACTCCACACTCTTGTTTTTTTCCAACTTTAACATGGCCATGGAAAAATATAATCTAAATATGCAAATTATTTTTTGTGTGTAAACTAGCTAAGAGTTGGCATAAGATAAAGGTGTCTAATTTCAAAATGAGACAAATGTATCTCATCATGCATACGACCGTATTATCTTTTGGTCGGATTACACTCATACCACTGTTATGCTATGGGGCCATGCACATGTCGGATTTTTTCCTCGGACAGGAGTCTGCCCAAATTTGATCCGATATTCAGATGGCAGATGGCCATGCAAGTCAATGAGTTAGTGGAAACCATTGGATTGTACTCAGAAGACATCTGAGTGCTGTCCGATTTCCGTGGCCTCACAGAATAGAGAAGATGGAGACATTTTTTCTCCATCTTCACCTCATCCGACAGAATATAAGCACACTATGCTCACAGTCTGATCAGAGTTTAATAATTTGTATAATTATCCCCATTCTCTTGGATGAGAGAATCTACGTCCGTCTTCACCTGCCCTTACAGTATGTGCCACTGTGAGAAATCTGGCACATCTACAGATGGCTGGACTATACACCACTGTACACTTTAGACTAACATTGGCTGAACCAACCAATATTGGCTAGATTGGTCAACAGTCTCTTGTGTTTATGGAACTCTCAACTCTCCCCTGACAGATAATATTGGGGAGAAAAGTGTCCAGTATGTCCGATTGAGGACTGATAATCCTTTTGTTCTCCTACAGATTATCCGCTGCTAGAGAAGTCCAACAGAGTTTCTCACATAGATGACAAAGTAGTGCACTACAGAGTCAAATGCTCTTTATGTGGGGGTGTCAGGTGAGATATCTATCTGTCGAATGATTGGATGACCTATCATTTGGCCAACAACTATATATTGGTTAATGGGAACCTGTCAGAAGGATTGTGCACAGTAACCTACACACAGTGTCAGGTCAGCGCCGTTATACTGAATAAAATGATACCTTCGTTGATGAAACCCATCTTGTGGTTGTTCTTTAATCTTTTCAGTTTTGTGCTAGAGATTCTCAGCAGTCTGCATTATGAATATCTCATCAGAGGACCACATACTGTACATGAACCCTGGCTTAGGGCATGAGAATCCTGCTGACAGGTTCCCTTTGAATGGACTCTGTCAGTATAGAATGACTGTTCATACCAAATGCAGGTGCTCAGTGGTAGGATCAATTATTTACGAACCTCTTCCCACCTTCCCACATCTGTTTTCCTTCTATCTCTGCCCTTCTATGGCTCTATGAAGCCAGAGCTTTAAATCAAAGATGACGGTGGTCAAGATTGAGTGAAAACAAGTAGATGGGAAGGTGTATATAAATGATTGGCCCCGCCATCATTCTTCTGTTCTTGGTTTGAACAGTCATTCTGTGCTGACAGAGTCCCTTTAGGGTTCTGCTTTCTGTTAGATAGCACATGCCGGTACTCCAATAAATATGCTCGCTCCTTGAGCATAAAGCTACGGTATGCTGCAAATGTAGAATATGAAATTGTAGCAATAAAGTTATGAAAAAATATACTTAATGATATGATCCAGTGACTGGTTGTAAAATCATGTGTCTGTAGAGATGGTAGTCTTGATTTTTAGATGTAATTTTAAATCTGTGACTTTGATGATTTTCAAACATTGAGATCACATATTTCACAATTTATGCCATTTTGTGATTTAGAGGCTAAGTAAACTTCTGTAATCACATGCTTTTTCATCAATTTAAAATAAAAAAGCAAATTTTCTATTTTTTTCCATTAAAATGTAACATACTTTGCATGTCAGGGACTTCTTCACAGATGTATGGTACAGTCACACTTCTTTCATTAGTGCTCCTTTGCCAGAATTATGGCATAAAACTGTTTGGAATGCCTCAACATTTGTGCGGAACTAATAGTTACACAAAAACGTTGCAATATTTGGCTTTTTTAGGCCCCTCTTGGCCAGACTGCAAACTTTTCAAGGCAAAAAATAAATAATAAAAAAGGCACAAATATAAAAGTTACCAATACAGGCATGAAGATAATGATGAATTAAAGCCAGTGGTCCATTTCCCATCAAAACACAATTTGTGCGCTTGATTTATACTACGTGCCTGGTGTTTCAGCACTTAAATATTTTTTTTATAGAGATGATAAGATCGCTCAGAGGACATCGCACCAGCCCAGACAATTCAAATGCCACACCGTGGACATTAGAGATTTGCGGGAATCCCATGTAGGTACCACTGACCTGGACACTGGACTGGGGTATCACAAAATTGTTTCGCTCATCTCTAGTTTATATTAAGAATGAGACATATTACAAACATATTGGACCCCATTCATCATTGCACTTTCACCATTTTTTTGGTGTGAAAACCTCTCAATTAGTGACTTTTTGATCTGCAACAAATTCATCAATTTATACCTTTTTAAAAGTTATCTTTTGTTGTTTGGTTAGTTATTTTTGTTTCAAAATCAATGTGCCTTTTTTTAATACGTTTTAGACTAATTTATCAAATGAAACTTTTTTTTACAAAAGAAAGTCACAAAATTTGGTGTAAATGTACTCAAGTTTTCCCTGGAGTAATTTTATGTATGCCAGTCATTTTGGCACAATGTTTTACCCCATTTTGCCAAAAGTAGGACATTTTGCTCTAAAAGGTCACAAAACGGGTGAAAAAAAGAGCATTTTTGATTTCTTGACGCACATCTGCCACTTAGAAGAATTTGTTGCAAAAAAACAACAAAAAAACACAAGACAGAAAGGAAAAGAGACTTAAAAAAAATCAATCCGAATCAATATACTTAAAAATTAATATCATTGGTGAGTATAAATTTTGGATAGGGCTAGGCTTATTCTTTTTCCTATTGTTGCTCCTATTAATAAGAATAGTGAAAAACTTTACAATATTCTAATAAAAAATGCTAATTCATGCATATTATAGACATGCATGAAAAAAGAGTCTATATCCTCAAATAAAATCACCACATTATTTTATTAGTAGACACAAAAAATATATTTAGACATGGACAGATTAATACAACCATAAATATGGCAGAGTGTCAAAAAGAGACATAGGTGCAACATAAGTGCGGTGCAGATGACAGCAGGAAATCTTAATATATATTTTGCAAGTGCAATTATATTCAAGAGGCCCCAAAGATATGGATTAGCGTAGGCTTAGTAATCCCCTAGTGAGGTGTATATTACCTATTAATCCCTCGTTAATCAGTCTGTAGGTCATAACCTCAAAGTTATTGCTTACCCATAGCTGTCAAGAGAATGGCACGCTGCACCCCGACGCGCGTTTCGCGTGGGCTTCTTCAGGGGGCTAAACGCAAAACGCCATCTGGTGGTTTGGTTATTCTTTCTGACCTCTATTTATTATTATGATTTCTGCCATTGGGATTTTGTATTATTCATGGGTATTATATAAGTAAATGAGAGGTTATAAGAAGCCAAATCTAGTCTCTCATGAAACATCCATCAAAAAGATCATAACAGATCCATAATAGATCCAGTGAAATCAGGTCATGATGCTAGTTCCAACTACATTTACCCCTAAGAATTGCAAATTCTTGATTAGTCACCCAAAAAATTGCATTTTTGAGTTTGGCTTTACTATACATTTTGGACAATGAATAATAATTATAAAAAGCAATGTAATAAAAATGCAAAAACTAGATGCCCACAGTGATGAAGAATGCAAATTGTATACACGAGCCACCTCTACATACAATGTATATAAGGTGTGATCGAGATTGAACGACAGATTTGCTTGTTACATAGTGTTGAGGATTTTGTGGGGAAGGAGATCTAAACAGCACATAAATAGGACAGGAAAGTCATTTACAGTGTGGAGGTTCTGTTGGCTGTGGAAATAATCTCATATATCATTTAAAATCGTGTGATGAGGGATTTCAGCAATTGCTGTTCTAACAACAACCTCAGGGCATTTGTCTTTCCCGTCTCACTCCACTTCAGTATTTTTCTCTTTCATTTTAATAATACCCGTGAGGCTACGTTATTGTAAAATAAGTAGATTTTTTTTTAGATACAGTCTGCCGCTAACGCAGTTAAATTCGCATTACACAGTAAGAAACAGCTTGGGTGTTAAAAAAATAATAAAAATAAAGCAAACACGTTTTCAATAAATATGTCATGCTTAACACACATACAACACTCATCGTAAGGATGACTTAGAACTTCACTTCAGCCAAATGGAAGACAATATGCTCTCGTCGTTAGTCATATATTTACATATGGTAGATAATGTCATTTTCTATCCCATCTATAAAGGCTTATTAACACCTCAGCCCCTCAGAAAAGATTTATAGTAGTGGCTATTTAGAACTCAATTCTGAAATGATTGACAGTGATTTGATATAATTTTTCCATTACATCAGTTTTATAGTTACATATTCATATAGTTATTGGATTAAAAAAAAATAACGATAAAAAAATCTAACAAGTTCCACTTTTCATATTTAGAAACAAGTCTAAATGGCCATAAGGGATTGTTCGAGATAAGAACAAGGGTCTATGCTCTTTCTCTTCTTCTCTTATCCTTGAGATGCTTCTGGTTCTGAAGCTCCTTACACTTGAATGAGGCCAAGTTATAATATCAAGCAAAGCCCTTGAATAGGAATGGTGTTATTTTTGGAATTATACACCCTTTTTCCTAACTATGTCATTGTGTATTATGGCATATGAAAGTTTTCTTTTCATTTTAAGAGCCTAGGTTGAAGGTACATGTCTAGAGGATGTCCTGATGTAAAAGTAGGACTTGTCCCTAACAGAATTTTCTAGGGAAAACATAAACCGCATGGTATACGCTTTTCATTCATTATAAGCTCTTGCATGGAATGGTGTGGTCTACTGTTTTTCAACTCTGAAAAAAATATATATTACAAGAGCCAGGTACCAACAACCTACCAGACCAATGGATGTCAAAAAGACACTCTTTTGTATTCTGTCTGATGAATGAGCCTCATAGATACTTTTGCCTCTATGATGAGAGCTTTTCCCAGGTCACATTAAACATAGGCTTAATGTGATCTGTGACATGCACTCACTGTTAAACTTATACTTATTATAGGGATGCTAGTGATATAATATTGCAAAGATAAGTAGGAGATGTTGGTAGATTAAGGACGAGAAATCAAGAAATTCAGGATGGCCCATAGAAAAGTAGCCTGCCTCAGTCAATAGTATGGTAGTCCTCATTTCTTCATGTTTTTGACAGAGCCGGTTAGATCCCATTTCCAAGCTTTGTTCCCGGGTACTTGATGGAGAAGGCCTCTTGCAATTCCGTAATACATCTACTTCACACAAAGTCTTCCACAATCACTATTCCGCTGTTCCCAGGAGAGCACCATCTTTCTCACACAATGTGCACAAGAGGACAGAACAGGAAGGCAAAATAAAGTTGGAACGATGCACACAGGGCAACACCACATTACCAGAAGGAAAGCAAGGGGCTACAGCCTCCTCCAAAGAGAGTGGATCTGAAGGTGGGCTACTTTTCCAAGGGCCACTCTCTTGCAATTCCGTAATACATCTACTTCACACAAAGCCTTCCACAATCACTATTCCACTGTTCCCAGGAGAGCACCATCTTTCTCACACAATGTGCACAAGACGACAGAACAGGAAGGCAAAATAAAGTTGGAACAATGCACACAGGGCAACACCACATTACCAGAAGGAGAGCAAGGGGCTACAGCCTCCTCCAAAGAGAGTGGATCTGAAGGTGGGCTACTTTTGCAAGGGCCACGCTGTACTTACAGAATTGTCTATCAGTCCTGAAATCTCCATGCTCATAGCATTACAATGAAGCCAGAAAGTACAGCATAATTCAGACTGATAAACACATATAATCTCACACGTGTTTTTATCTATTTATTGGAAAAATAGATCAGGCAAAGTGTTACTGGGCACATTAAAACTCGGAGTCAATGATCTACGGAGCTGGATTTTCCTGTTCTGCTTTATAGGACTGATACACTCGGTACATCATCATCAATGCTAGCTATGGTGCTACTACTTTATTTAATATAAATTATGAAAAATGTGTGCAAAATTATTGTATTTTTGATTATTTATTTTGTTATTGAACAACTCCAGTGCTGTTGGTCAATCCAAAACTCTAATAAACCTGAAACTCTAATATTTAAGAAAGTAAAAGTGAGGTTTTGTCTTCCTTGGGAGAATATCTATGTGCGCAGAATTATTGGGCAATCATTAGTGTGAAGAATTATCATGCAACAAAATGTAAAAAGTTACCATCACAATTGTTAATTTTCATCTGCGAAAGTGAGAACAATAACCGCACAATTCAAAATGTACAAAAACACATTTCTGGCATTTAATACAAAAATCAGTGACCTATATAGCCCTTCGTATTCTCCATAACAGTCATAAGCCTTCCATGCATGAAGTCTGTCAGTTTCTTCAATCTGAAGAAAACAAGCTACCTAATAATTCTGCACACCTTGATAAAGGGTGGTGATACCCTTAGGCCACACCGTCCCTCATTACATAATTACACATCCCCAGATATGCTTCTTCCAATCAGCATTGAAGCTGGATAAAAATGCACAAAAATGATATTATAGTGAAAATACTCCTTGCCTAATAATTCTACACAAAGTATATACAGATAACATAGATGTATGCATTCTTAAGATCCAAAATCCTTGTAAGGATATGTGCGCACTGTTTTTTTAAGCTGTAGCACTCCTGAAAATTCACCCGAAAAACACTTAAAAGACTCTTCCTATTTAGTTTTATCGTAAAAATACTTTGCTGTTTAGTCTTTTACATGTTTTTTTCTCTTTAGGAATTAAAGAGCGTCTGGTAGGGAAAAAAAAAGTGCATGTTACTTCTTTGAAGCGGCTCCAGATGTAAGTTGCTCCAAATTGTCCAAATCAAAAGGTTGCACTAAACACCCGGAAAAAAACTCCTTCAAAGCACTTCAAAAACTCATCAAAACTGTTTCCTTAGGGTATGTTCACACTGAGCTTTTTGGGCAGAAACTCTTCACAAGCCACAAGTTATAGTTGGAGTGAACCTAATATGAACACATTTAGCTGGTTTCACTAGAAAGCTCATCGATTTTGACCACCTTAAAAAAAAAACTTTGTGCACATTGGCGTAAAGCATTTGTTGAGATTAACAAAAACCGTTTTTGTCCTGTATAATAGCTCATCAAGTACAACAGTTCACCTTCAGTAAATACTTTTGTAATGCTAAGCACTATGGTGCATGCCTTTTTAGGCCAAAATATTATAAAGGATTTTTTGACCTGACATTAAGTATTGCTCATTTACTGTGTGCTTTATTCTAGCTATGATTTGGTAGTTTATGCTTATGTGTAATACAAAACAAGTTCCATTTTTTTAGGCAATCCCACGATCATACGTTTACGTAAGGACTGAAGGCTCTCAGCCCGATTCATCCAGACCAGCGATGTTCAAACCTGGTGAGGAGATGTGATGGAGACGCTCCTCATTCATGAACAGGAGTCACCTGTCCATGAATCTGAAGTGTTAAACAAGTGGAGTAAATCTCTCTGGGCGCTTCACCACAAATCCTACACCAGTCATTGCTGGAGTAATATTTGTAGGTAGTGAATGCTGTCGTTCCTCATGAATTTGATGAGCAGTGGTTGCCTTGCCCCCATCCCGCACCACTTTACTGGAGTTAGACGAAAATTGTGCAAGAGTGTCAAAAGTTGCAAAATTTTAGCGCAGCCTCGAATTTAAATTATGAGACTTTTCATAGCTCTTTGCGCCAAAATACTGGCAAAAAATCTTTGCTGAATTGGGCCCTTTGCACACAAATTATTTGGTGGACAGCTATTTGGAAAGAAGTCGCTTTTGCTCAGAGATGAAATACCCTTTGGTTATTTGTTGCTTTGGCATGGAGGAGAGATACTGTAGTGTATATAGTAAATCTCTGGTCTTTATAAACCACCTCTAATGGAAACATGTTTGTATCATGGAATACATGTGAAAAGTATAAACTACAGTACATATTTAAATGATAGTTTAAATAAAGTGAGTTTGAAACAAAATGTGATTCCATCGGGAGACTTTTTTGTTGGACATATCTAAACAAACAAGTACCAGACATTGGTAAGGAAAGAGAAATATCCAGCTCACCCGCATGTCATTTTCAGGCAGTTCAGGGCATGGGTGGAGTCTCAGCCTGGACCCAAATAATCCAATATGAAGGGAAAAGTCTAGCTTCACAAACATGCAGGAATCTTTATTTGTGGATGAGTACAAATGCCATATGAAGAAAAAAAAATATCATGATGGAGACATTGGTAAAACATTTATTTATTTTTGTTTATTTTACTCATTTATAGAGCGCCAATAATTCCACAACGCTTTACAGACATTATTGGCACTGTCCCCGATGGGGCTCACAATCCATATTCCCTATCAGTATGTCTTTGGAATGTTCACACACAGCTTATACATCTTTCCTGACTCCCTTATACTCCAGAAAGGTTGGCTTTATTTTAGACAATGGCTTATCTAGCTGGAGAACAAAAGGATTGGTCATATTAATTCAGACTGTCCTGTTGACTAAACTAATGTGTGCAGAAAAAGCTTTGAGGCTGATTTCACAAATGTGACATTCAGGCTATGTGCACACGTTGCAGAATTTCCGCGGAAGTTACCGCGGGAATTCCGGAATTCCATTCTGCGGGAAAACCGCATTTTAAATTACCGCGATTTCCCAGCGGAAAAACTAGCGATTTACAAGCGTAATTAGCTTGCAGAATGCTAGCGTTTTCCAAGTGATCTGTAGCATTGCTTGGAGAACTGAATGACAGGTTGGTCACACTCGTCAAACATAGTGTTTGACGAGTGTGACCAACTTTTTACTATTGAGGCTGCCTATGTGGCTTCAGTAATAAAAAGATCTAATGTTAAAAATAATAATAAAAAAAATCATGTTTTTCTCACATTCCGACATCCCACGCTGCATTCCCGATCATCGCAATGATGCCGGCAGGTCCCGTTCCCAGGGATACCTTGCGACAATGTCACGAGTCCGCGACGTTATCAAAGGTCATTGTTGCAATGCATCACTGGGATCAGGACCTGCCGGCAGCATCGATGAAGCCTGGTGACGCTGCGAGGGACATCGGAAGGTGAGAATATGATGATTTTTTTATTTTAATTCTATTTTTTACAGGGATATGGTACCCAGAGCCCAGAGGACAGTCTCCTCTCCTCCAGACCGTAGGTACCATCCGCAAATGTTCTGCTTACTCTTCGCACGGTGGGCACAGTCACATGCGGAAAGTAAGCAGAACAATGCATTACTATGTGAGCGGAATCGCCGCAATTCCGCAAAATTAATGAGCATGCTGTGTAATTTTCCACGATGTGATTCCGCCGCGGGAAAATCCGCAGCTTTAGCACAGCATTGCGGAATCCCATAGGATTGCATGGGATGCTGTTTTTTTGCGTTTTCGCGGCAAAAGTGAGCGTTTAAAATCGCCGCGAAAACGCAAAAAAACGCTATGTGTGAACACAACCTCCCAGTCCTAGTTCAGATCATGATGTCAGGAAGGGCTGCGGGTTTGCTGACAACAGATTCATGTATGTATACATGTCAGACAGTAGACCCGTGACGGACCTTACCATCTATACTCAGAATGTTGGATAGGTGAAACCAGCCTTACTTGAAAAAAAAAAATCAACGTGACTCAGGCAACAAATAAAGTACAGCAGTTCCCAAATATACGCTGGTAAATATGATACCACTATATGTCCGCATGTTATACATATAAATCCCTGGCTGTGAACCAGAGACTATGCAGTTAATGAAAACTGTGTTATGGGATCCAAAGGAAAACTGTTCATTAATGTTATGGATTTTACACTTACTGTGTTGATGAAGAAGAGGGAGAACCAATGTGTGTTCATTATGATCTGCCATAAAGTTCTCTCCAGTGATCTGCGCAACTTGAGAATTTAAATAATAATGTTCACTAGATCGTGTATAGAGTTATCTATCACACAGACTGCTGTTAGAGACAATGAGCTGCCGAACTTCATGCGCAGGATGCATTTAAGTTTAGATATAAAACAAAGGAGTAGAAACATAATTCAGCCGTACATTTGTTATGCATCAAATGCATTGGTGAACAATTCATTTAATTGTCATCCTCTATGTTTCTTACCATTAGATTGGATTTACTAGAGATGAGCAGATCAAACCGCGCAAGATCGATTTTGAGTAGAATTTAATGAAATTTGCGGTTGCATGCAAATTCTAAGACTTTTAAAGTCAATTTGCAGTTCAAGCAAAGAAAACACTCGACCTGACCCATAATGCCCTGCAGCTATGACATTCAGCGGATTATGATACCTTGTAGAGTTGTGGTAAGTACCTCAGCTATCACAGATCAGAGGTTAGCAATGGAGCACAGTTTGTACAGCAGAGTTGATTTGCAGCTCCAGAATCTCTAAGCGAATATCTCTCTCATGTAGAGTGTAAGCTCTTCTGGTAAGTGGGGTCTTCTCTCTGTCCTGTAGAATGAAAGCTCTCATGATCAGCGGGGTCTTCTCTTTCTTGTGTAGAGTTTAATCTCCTATGGCCAGCAGGGTTCTCTCTCTGTCCTGTAGAGTGTAAGTTCTTATGGTCAGCAGGGTCTTCAGTTTCTCCTGTAGAGTGTAGGTTCTTATGCCCAGCTGGGTTCTCTATGTCTCTACTTAAGGGTGTAAACTTTTATGAACAGCGGGGTCCTCTCTCTCTCCTCTAAAGTGTAAACTCCTATCATCAGTGGGGTCTTCTCTCTCTCCTGAAGAGTACAAGCTCTAAGGGACAACAGGGTCCTTTCTCTCTAAAGTAGAGTGTAAGCTCTTATGGTCAGCAGGGTCTTCTCTCTCCTCTAAATGTAAACTCTTATGATTCATAGGATTCTCTCTCTGCTGCAGAGTGTAAGCTCTTATGATTAGTAGGCTCCTCTCTGTCCAGTAAAGTCTAAGCTTTTATGGTCAGTGGAGTCCTCTCTCACCTGTAGAATGTAAACTCTTATGATCAGCAGGATTCTCTTTCTTTCTCCTCTCCTCCACATGTATTTTCTGAGTAATAAAAAGCTTTCCAGTCTTGAAATTCGTGCAAATGTATTCACTGCTGAATTTTAAAAAGATCTGCTACTCTTTAGTGTTTGCCATATCTCTAAAATAATAATAAATGCATTCAATTCAATTGCAAGCTCTGCAATTCCAATAGATATGCACCTATATGTGGCTAATATGCAGTTGCTCATATATTTTTCTAGAAAAACAAACCATTTGTACTATTAATATAGGCCTTAGTCTTTTCTCCTTCTCTGGAGCGCTTTAGTAACCTTACATGCAATGACAATGAAGGAGCCAAAGCAAAACCTATCCAAAGTGTGCAGGACCTTTGGAAGCATGTAGATCAGTGATTCCCAAACTCCAGTCCTCGTGGACCCCAACAGGTCATGTTTTTAGGATTTCCATAGTGTTACACATGTGAGAGAATTCCTAATGCCTGATGATACTTCCATCACCTGTGAAATACTAAGGAAATCCTGAAACCATGACATGTTGGGGGCCGTGAGGACTAGAGTTTGAGAAATTCTGATGTAGAACTTATCATAAGAATATAGCATCTTTGCAAAGTGTATATATAGTGGCTCTGTGCTCTGATACATAGAGTAAACTATCAAAGATCCCTCTATAACATAAAAAGCAATGTGTCATCCGAAAATGACCTATTGTTTAAATCAAGTTATTGGTTATTTTTTGTAATTTTTGGCAAATTGCTTGTCACACTGCTTAGTGCTCATCGACACTTAGTCTTCCTTTTATTTTAGAAAATCCACCTGCACATCAGCAGCAATACTCTGACCCTTTTGTATCAAAGCAACTAATGAGCATGTGCAAATATCTTTGTAAAGAGAGATTGAGGTGGTCAGCAGTGACATAGGGTATTGTGATTGGTCGATCCTGTGTTATTAGCTGCTTTTAAAGGTTTTACCTGTCATTATAATTCTACCTTTGGTGATAATAAGCTGCAAAACTCTTCCTGAAAGAAAAATTTTCAAGGTTTTTATTTATTTATTTTTTAGCCCATGGACCCCACAAACAATTTTCACTTTTACATTTGCATTTTTTCTCTCCTTTTCTTCTAAGGCTAAGTGCACACGTACCGGAACTCTTGCGGAAATTACCGCGAGAATTCCGGAATTCCAGTCCGCGGGAAAATCGCATTTTAAATTCCCGCGATTTTCCCGCGGAAAAACTAGCATTTTGCAAGCGTAATTAGCTTGCAAAATGCTAGCGTTCTCCAAGCGATCTGTAGCATCGCTGGGAGAACTGATTGACAGATTGGTCACACTCGTCAAACATAGTGTTTGACGAGTGTGACCAACTTTTTACTACTGAGGCTGCCTATGCAGCATCAGTAGTAAAAGATAAAATGTAAAAAAAAATAAAAAATAGTGTTATTCTTACCCTCCGACGTCCCGCGCATCCGTTCCCAGTAATCCTTTGCGAAAATGCCTGCGATGGCGTCCGTTCTCGCGGGATCGCGAAGTCTCGCTGTCATTCTCGCGGTCAAGTCTCGCGGTCAGATCGCTTGGAGAACGCTAGCATTTTGCAAGCTAATTAGGCTTGCAAAATGCTAGTTTTTCCTCTGGAAAATCGCAGGAATTTAAAATGCGATTTTCCCGCGGACTGGAATTCCGGAATTCTCGCGGTAATTTCCGCGAGAGTTCCGGTACGTGTGCACTAGGGTGACCGGATCTCATATGGGGGGGAAAAAATGTCAGAATCTTGTTCGTCTGGACCCCACAAAACGATTCCCCTTTCCAGATATTGAGAGAGCCAAAATTTGAGCTCGATCAAACGACGTTAACCCATGCCGCTCGTCGCTCAAAGTTTAAAAAAATCCAAATTGAGGTATTTTAAGATTTAGGTATTTTGCATAGTCTGTTAGACTATAAAGAATGTGACAACAACATTGCAGAAATAGCCCTGACCAAATTTTCGAACCATTTGTGGTATTTGAATGCAGAGTTGGTGGGATTATCGTTTTTTGATCCCACCATTACAGACAATGAAAAGTTGTTAATGGCTAATAAATTGCTCAGTAGCACAGATGAACCATCAGAGCACGCTAACCTACATGAGTTGATAATTTTACATAGTTATCTAATCTATTCTAGAGCTTTTGTTAAAGTAGTTTTTGAAACGTCAGAATATAATGCTCGGCATTTGCTTACAACTTGCAGGACATATTGCTTTTGTTCTTCATCTTTTGTCAGAAGGTCGTTAAAGTCGGTTACTTCCTACCTCTTTTAATTTTTCTTTCCTAACTTTTGGATTTACAACCCTAGCATGCTCTGATGGTTCATCTGTGCTACTGAGCAATTTATTAGCCATTAACAACTTTTCATTGTCTGTAATGGTGGGATCAAAAAACGATAGTCCCACCAACTCTGCATTCAAATACCACAAATGGTTCGAAAATTTGGTCAGGGCTATTTCTGCAATGTTGTTGTCACATTCTTTATAGTCTAACAGACTATGCAAAATACCTAAATCTTAAAATACCTCAATTTGGATTTTTTCAAACTTTGAGCGACGAGCGGCACGGGTTAACGTCGTTTGATCAAGCTCAAATTTTGGCTATCTCAATATCTGGAAAGGGGAATCGTTTTGTGGGGTCCAGACGGACAAAATTCCGACATCGATTTTTTGCGGTCACCCTAGTGTGCACTTAGCCTAAGAGCCATAACTTTTTTCTTTTGCTATAACTATATAGAACTTCTCTTTTGTGGCATGAGTTGTAGTTTTGAAAAACACAATCCATTTTACAATATAATGTACTGGGAAAATAGTTCCAAATGGGATCAAATAATGAAGAAAATGCAGTTCTGCCATTGTTTTTTGGGTTTTGTTTATACAGTATTAATTTTATGAAGAACATGAGACATGATTCTACAGGTCATTACAACAATACCAAGTAGATTCTTTTTTTTATTTAAATGGTGAAAAATATTCAGAAATTTATAAAAAAAAATGGTTTGGTTAGTGTATATTTGAGAAACCCAATCCATTTTTATTTTTGTGTCAGTAGAAATGTGTCAGGTTTCGTTTTTTCTGTTGTGAGCTGTTTTTTCTATTGATACCAATTCAGGAAAGATACACTGTTTTGATGGCTTCTGTCGAACAATAAAACTCAATTTTCGTGTTTTGATTTCTTTTCTCTTTAAAGCATCTACCATTTGGGTTAAATACTTTTGTATTTTGATGGACTATACTTTTATGGATACAGCAATGCCACATATATTTACTTTTCTTAACTTTTTAAACAAAAATTATAGTTAATGGGGAAAAGGGTGGTGATTCAAATTTTTATATGTTTTTTCTTATATTTTAAAAACATTTTTGCTTATTTTTTTACCTTATTTTTGAGTACCATTACTAGACATACTATAGTGTAGGTCAGAAAGCAATTTTGCAGTATATAATGTAAATCACATTCTTGGAAGATGATCATCCCATGAATGAACTTCCCAAGGCTAGCAAAGTAGCAGTGACGGCACCACACGTTCACCACACTTGCAATGACTCCATTTAAGAGACTGACATAGGCAGTTAAATGGTTAACAGCAGCAGTCAGAGATTAGCTCTGGCTGCTACTGTTGGAAACAGATGCTAGCTATCTAGCATAGTAAACATCCATCAGGTGTGAAGGGAGCTCATCTCCTGAGCCCACTCTACACATGCTGTCTACAGCACTGATGTACAGGTACATAATTTTACAGTATGGGTTAAAAATCAGCTTGATATTATATAAAAAAAATTGCCAACAATTAAAATAAAAAAATGTACACAAAAACCTAGACACTGCTGGCACCTATCACTTGAATTAAAGGGGTTGTCTGTAGACTTCTGAATCCTTACACAGCACACTGTCATAATTCTCCGACCTGGTAGTCACATGACTGTAAGTATGTGATTTGCATGATTCTGGCCACATTCCAACTAGACATGTTTGGCCATACTCACTTGTATTGAGTGAGGCTGAGCACGTCTAGTCGCAATATGGGGTTCACCTCAGCAATACCGACGGTGCGAAGCTGTGAGCATTGAGAATTCTGAAGGTACATAGAGTGCAGACTGCAGACTTTGACCAGACAACACCTTTAACCATGTAAGAGGTGATTTTTAAGGAAATCCTGATTGATTCATTCTCAGCACCCTTGTGAGCTCTCACCATCAAATACTGTTTGGGATGTTCTGCAAATACAACTCTAGAAATGTAAATGTTCATAGTCATCTTGTACAGCCTATCTATAAGACATTCAGAAGAAAGTCAGGAAAAGGTGTAGCAGCAGAGAGCAGCTGGGCTCATTGAGCGGCACCATCCTAGCTCACAATTACATGGATCCACGCATTGAGTATTACTGTATTCGGCTACATTTTCTGCAGTACTTATGCTTCTGTACACTCTCACACAAGAAAGTCTTGGTTTCTGGCCCCCTGTTGCCTCCTAAGCTGCTAAATGATTGCTCACACAAAGGTCTCTACTGTAATGTATGAAAGAGAAGATTTGCAGTCATATGCTATGTGAAACAGCCTTGGTGAATGAAATTCACTGCTGTAGTGGCAGGCTGAAACCAACCACATACCAGATCTGATTACAAACTTACATAACAATGTTAGATTGGCATTTTTCACAGAAAGGACTTGGGAGCATTGGATGCCGTATACAAACAAACACTTCTGGGAATTACACTATTTGTCAGTGTGGGGAAGTTATGGCTTATGATTTTATCTTTGGTGGACAGGTTAAGATATATGGAAAAAATAGCTTAAAAACCAGTGAACAATGTAAAGTGTTTACTACTGTATCTTGGTGCTGATAAAAAACCCTTAATGTGGTTAACACAGTATCATACTGGTCCTTAGCTTCAATCTAGCATGAGTTTCATTGAAGTGAATGGGATTGATGGAATGAATAAGGATGGATAGGTTTGCTTTTGGAAGTAACCATATGTTTGCCTTAATGTACAACCACTTTGATGTGTTATATTGTATTATATTCCTTTCTCTTTATCTTTAGAATTTCAATAAATATATAAGTTAAACTTTTTTTAATTTCAGTTATAAATCAATGAAGCACTAATAGGACAACTACTGTATGAGAAGTAATGATGTCAAAAGCAAAGGTGTTGGCCATGTATAGCAGCATGCAGTCATCTCATAATGTACAATTTAGAGATACATCTAGGATGATTTATGCCTCTTCAACCAAAATCAGAAACAGATTTAAAAAGCACCTATCAGTTAAACACTTTGGAAAAATCGCTAAGCTCCTCTGATTCTACTTCTTTTTCCCATTTTGTGCTACGTTGCTCATTACAGAGATATTTAGATTTGTTTCTTCTGTTGCATACATGTGAAATCTCTGCTTGCGGCCCAACTGGGCATTGCTCCATAGTCTTTTCAGGCAGTGGGCTGTGTTTTCAACCCAACCTCCTAGACACTGCCAATCACAGGTCATCAGCATTTGTGACTAATAAACTGCTAGATAAACTGATGAGATATGAGTGGCAGCTTTTGAAATGGAGAAGTGAAAGCACATATAGTAGATAAGACTCTGAAGAACTGTTGGACTACAAGCAGAGATTTCACATACTGTGCTCTATGAATAAACCAATGTGAATATCTCTGCATTGCAGTGATGCCGCACAAGAAGGAAGAGTGTCAGAATCAGGGGAGCTCAATGATTTTTAGAAGGTGTTTAACTCAATTTGTTTGATTGACAGGTCATCTTAAGACTTTTTTTTATGTTTTTTTTTTAACTTTTGCTAACTACGACTATTTTTGGCTTAGAAGTTTAAGGTGAACATACACATTAGGGAATGTTGGCTGAACCTGCTAAATTTTGCAAGCCCGACCAACCATCTGGCATGTATGGAGTTTTCTCAACTTACCCATGATAGCAGATTTTCGGGAAAAATACTGGTGGATTTTAACATGGAAATTGATTAATTTTATGGGAAATAAAACACTTATAGAGGTGGCTGGCAGCAGTTTCCTCACCTTTCATCATTACAGGGAATCTGTCACCATTTTTTGCTACCTAATCTGAGAGGAGCATAGTGTAGGAAAAGAGATTCTGATTTTAGTGACGTATCACTTAGTTTACTGGATACAGCAGAAAACCATAAAAACGACCATTAATATAATACGTCAACTTCCAAAAGATAACAATAAACCCAAGTAAAAAGTAAGTGCCAGACAAGAATAAAATATAAGTGATTTATTAACAAAATTTATTTTAAACCAAATTTAGACAAGGTTGTGCAGAACAAGGCAGAGTGAGTTCCAAGCAACACAAATAAAATCATGTGAACCAGGTACACATAATATTATGTGGTTTAAAGACCAGAGACAAGTACCCAATCTGTAAATTAAAATGACCATGTGGGTTATAAAATTAATAAGGGTGCAAGGCTGGACTAAAAAACATAGTAACAGCAATATGATCAAATAGTAATATAGTACAAAAAAGTGCAACATGCCAAGATGCTGAAAATATATATACACATGTGTGTACAGCTCATGTAGCTAGACAATGTCCAAAAAGCAAAGCACATGCTTATGGGTGTAAAGCGCTGTAATGTATTGCCAGAAAAAAATGAACTGTGCAAAATTGCTGCTAATGGATATTACCTGGTGGTGCTCCTGCGAAAGGAACCCCGACGCACGTTTTGCATAAAACCACTTCTTCCAAGGGGGCATAAGTGGGGCATAAGTGAATACAGCAGTTGTGATACAATCACAGTTTTTCGATGCAGCTTGTAGCAGAGCTGAGAAAGCTAACCCCTCCCACATCAGGCTTGGTGTTTACATTGTCTATTGACAGTGAGCTGCTTATCAAAGTAAGGAGTGTGGTCAGACCAAGACTCAAGTGAGCTGTAGTTCAGCAGTGATTATCTCCCGGTGATACGACATTCATTGTATTGAAACAGCAGCACACAGCCTAAAAAGTGGCACATGGCCGAAATCTGTGTATCAGCCCCTTCTTCATGCTGTTCTCAGATTACATAATAAAAAAACTGCTGATAGATTCCCTTTAAAAACATATGCACACTTGCCCAAGCTGGTCATCCGTACAGTAAGTATGGGTGGTCAGGAAGAACATCTGTCAACCAACAGCTATCTAAAGTGTATGACCACAAAGAAATCTATCCCAATAAATAAGTACTGCTATTCACACCTTTTAGCAACTGTAAATTTAGGGCTAAAGCATGGGAAGATTAAGGCTCTGGAAAAAAAATGTATTGGGTATATAGGAAAATGCTGACTTTCCATTAAGTCCCTACAACACTCCTGTGGTGACCATCATTTGTTATGTACCAATATACTGGAAATGTTCATTATTTAATTATATTACTTCTTCAATCCCTTTTTTTACTGGAGGCCTGAAAAATTCCTTTGTGTAAGTGCGCATCTCACCTTTATTACTTAAGTTGCAAAAATAACATTGAGAACATTTATTGTATCACATAGATTTGAAGTGAGAAGCATGAGAACTAGAATCTAGTAACAGTTGGAATAAATCTCCATAACAAGTAAAGAAGAAACACGCAGTGGACATGTCTTACTTATCGTGGAATCTGAAACTGAATTGGAAAAGCTAGCCTTCGCCTTCTTGTCACAGCATAGCAATTAAAATCAGACATCTTATGATTACTACTGACTTAAGTGTCTTCATGGAAAGCCTGAGAAACAACATTTCTTTGATAATATTAATTATAGCATTTTACTAGTATTGACTACTTCCTAATAGAGTTGAACAGTAAGTCACAACAAAAGACAAACAAACTCCTATTATTTCATATTTTTCAATACTTGAAATAATATTTTAGATATTATTTTTAAGTACAATTGCAATATACAAGTGAGAATTAACGGTTAATTATTAATATTAATTGTTATCTGAGGAATGTTCTGCCACTCCGAATGCATTTGGGAAAGGAAATCAAGATCCATTGCTGGCAGCTCCTTTTGCAATTGCCAACCTATAATGTCCCAAATGGGCGAGATAGGACACAAGTCTAGGCCATCGTTTAGACAAGTTCAAGCCATGCAGTCAGCTCACAGTAACATGAGCAACTTGCAACCTGATTTTATCCTGTTGAAGAAAGGCTCCTGGGACACTTTGGAGAAATGGCACAGGAGACATTTTTCAACATTACAATGTCAGGCTGAATGTTGCTCTTGATATTGTGAGAAGTCTGTGAGGCGTAAACGTGCTACAATGGCCTGCAGTGTCTCCTGCCATATCTCGCATTGTGCACATATAGAATGTCATTGGTTGGCAAGTAAGCAGCCAGCAGTGGATCTTGATGGTTTGTGTGTTCAAGTGTATTCAGTGTAGCAGAACACTCCTCACACCACCATTAATAAAATATTGATCACTTGGCAAGGTCTGTAAGTGTATTTATTTTTGTACATGGTGCTCATACTCAATACAGAATAAATCCAGATGTTTTGAAATTTTGGTTTCCATTTTGTCATCATTTGCATATCATTAAACATGTCTATTCATGCTGCGATTTCCATAATTCCAGGATTTATCTTTTTTTGGTGTTACAATTTCAATGTTGGGTAATGTAAATAGAATATATCTGAGTGATGGTAATTTTAGTGTTTTTGTTTAGAGGGATTTACAGGGGCACAATGTGGCCCTTAATGTCTTAATTTACAGAAAAAAAGTCAAATTTTACCTATTGTTCTAAAATAAGCTGTTGTGAATGTATATTCGATGTAGTGCAACCAGTGTCTAACCTGTATTCTTTGGATATTTTCGGTTAATTCACATAATTTCTGTAAGTGTCTCTCATTTTGCCCCCCCTTCACTCATGCTCTTTCACTGAAATACTGAGAAACTGCAGCTGCATCCCCCTTCTACCTCTCACAAAGTCAATCACAGATTAGGGCCACCCCCTTGACTGCTAGGCCCGGAATGAACAGAATAACAAAAAAAATTCAGTGCTTACAGACCTCAAATAATGCTTAGAAAACAAGTTCACCATCATTTGGAAACAACAATACTAATGTTTTAACTCAGGAAGAGTTCAGAAATCAATATTTTGTGAAATAACCATGATTTTTAATCACAGCTTTTATGCATCTTGGCATGCTTTCCACCAGTCTTTCACACTGTTTTTGGGTGACCTTATGCCACTCCTGGTACAAAAATGTAAGCAGTTTGTCTTTGTTTGATGGCTTGTGACTATCCATCTTCCTCTCTTCTTTTTAATTACATTCCAGAGGTTTTCAATGGGATTTAGGTCTGGAGATTGGGCTGGCCATGACAGGGATTTAATGTGGCGGTCCTTCATCCACACTTTGATTGACCTAGCTGTGTGGCATGGCACATTGTCCTGCTGGAAAAATCAGTCCTGAGAGTTAGGGAACATTGCCTGAGCAGAAGGAATCAACTGTTTCACAGGATAACCTTGTATGCGGCTTGATTTATACATCCTTCGCAAAGATTAACTTGCCCAATTGCAGCCTTGCTGAAGCATCCTCAGATCATTACCGATCCTCCACCAAATTTCACAGTGGGTACAAGACACTGTGGCTTGTACACCTCTCCATGTCTAAGTCTAACCATTAGATGACCAGGCGTTGGGCAAAGATTACTTTACTCCAGTCCTGTATGGTCCAATTCTTATGGTTTTTGGCAAACTGCAGCCTGGCTCTCCTTTGCTTTTCATTGATGAAAAGCTTTTTTCTACCTTTACGTGACTTGAGCCATGCCTCTAGTAGCCTTTTACGAACTGTTCTTGCTATGCACTTCACCCCAGCTGCAATTTACCATTCCTTTTGTAGGTCACTTAATGTCATCCTGCAGTTGCAGTTTCGAATAAGATGATGGTCATTCCGGTCAGTTGAGAGTCTTTTCCACCCTCTGGCGGTCTGTAGCTTTGTTGTCCCCAATGTCTGCTGCTTGACCTTGTTGTAATGGACTGCCGGCAATATGACGCTCACTGTATCCCTCTGCTAGTAAAGCCAGAATTGAGCTCTTATCCTTACTCAAGACTCTTCTTTTCAAGTTCTTTGGCATGGTTAAAAGTTAATTTTTCATTCCTATTACTTTTGGGATATTTTGCATCCAGAGCTGCCCTACTTTAGGATTTCAATGGTTCAATAGTTTATATTAATTCCTATTTCATCATAAGAGATTTTTGAGTTTCTAAAAATATTGCAATTGTGTAGCTCATTTCTGAACAAATATATTTGGGGATATATTAATATTTCTGGATCTGTGTGTCATTTTTTTGTGCTACTTAACAAAATACGTTCAGAAAACAGATGCACATGTATTCAACAGAACATTCAATTTTTAAGAGAACACTTCTCTGCCTGGTGTAAATTTATGAAGTGTAAAATATGCGTGGTGCTTGTTTATATGTAATGTTTCACTGCTACTTTCATTTCACAAAATAAAGGCCTTCATTTCTAGCTCATATCTTTTATCTTATAGTATCAGATTATTTTCCAGTCTGATAATAATTTTACGGAATATTTGTAATTCTAACTTATGTCTGTGAAAAAAGTGTAATGATATTTTATTACAATAAGTTTACTTTACCTTTCATTTGAGTATCGGCATATCATCATTTCCCTACCTATTTGTTTATTTAGAATTTTATTCATAACAATGGTATTTGTATGGTATAGTGAGGACCCTTCAAAAGTGCCGCATTTGGGATTATACAGAATTCCAGTCCATTTGTGTGCCCTTATTCACACACTGTAGTCAACTCTGACACATGGTAAGATTTTTAATATTAGACAGTGTAGGACCATCCCGATCAGTCACCTTGTCGGTGGTGGGACGTCTTTTATGCTATTTTTGATCAAAACAGTATTATTAAGAATTCTGTGTTATTTAAATGTACTTTTGCTTTTTACTTATTTAGTTACAGCAGGGATTTTGCTCATTTTGTCTCTTGTAGGTTTTGTATGCTTTATGGACAATGTGAATGTGTTTATGTGCTGCATGTATTCCAACTTAGACCAAGCTCAATTTTTGTGCTTTTTTCTTTGTATTTTTGCATTCTCTGCAAGCCGGGGTGTGACCTCCCTCTTCTAAGCTGGAAATTGTATTTAAAAGCTTCTCCATACTGGTGTTCACTGGCAAGGACCCAGTCCTTTTGTCTGCCCTTATTCACACACTGAGGTCAACTCTGACACATGGTAAGGTTTTTAATATTAGACAGTGTAGGACCATTCCGATCAGAATCACCTTGTCGACGGTGGGATGGGTTTTATGCTATTTTTGATCAAAGACAGTATTACTAAGAACTTTATGATATATAAATGCACTTAATTACAGCACGGGTTTTGCTCATTTTGTCTCATGTAGATTTGGAATGTCAGTTATGTGAATTGCTTATTATTGGGAGAACAGCATCACATTCCCTGCATCTGCGCTACTAAGTACATCGACGATGTTCTGTCGCTGTTTGAATGGTATAAATGAGATTTTACACCATCAATGAGTGCAACAGGGATTTCTAGAAATTACCCTTTTACCACTTTTTTGTATTCAATCAGGGCAGGGTAAGGCAGGGCAGGAATTGTTATACCCTAATAACCCAGCAAATGTATAGCAAAAGTAAACCAAATATATTACTGCTCCTAATGGGTATTTTACAAAGATCAGTCGTAGTGTTACATTTTTGTTCAATACATAATAATATGTAGGTACCCCATCATGCATCCAAAACAAATCTGTCCAGTTGGAACATGCACGCCGCAACCCATCTGAAGGTGTCCTGTGGAAGCTGGCACATGGGCATAGGCTAGTCAAGTGAATCAAACCTCAATATTACATTTTCATGTCATTCAAGACATGCGTGTTTTTTTCACGTTTAACTGAGTCTTAAAGGGAATCTGTCACCCTTTTTTTGGCCTTTCAGCTGCCGGCATAGACATTGGGGGCTTATCTACGGCATTCTGTAATGCTGTAGATAAGCCTCCGATGTAACCTGAAAGAGAAGAAAAACAGTGCGCTTGCGCCGGAGCCATTACAGGACGGGAGAAGAGGACGTCATCGCATGAAGGAGAGAGGCGTCGGACCGGACAGCAACACCCATCGGACCGGACCGCCCACCTCGGTGAGTATAATATAACGTGTTTTTCTTCTCTTTCAGGTTACATTGGGGGCTTATCTACAGCATTACAGAATGCCGTAGATAAGCCTCCGATGTCTAGGCCGGCAGCCAATAGGGCAAAAAAGGGTGACAGATTCCCTTTTAAGGGATATCCCCATCTCCAAGATCCTATCCCGATATGCAGTAGGTGTAATAATAATAACAAATACCTCCAATAACAAATGTAGTATAGTTTTTGGAATAGCTATTTCACTTACCCCTTGTGTAGTGCATTGTAATAGATGAGACAGCCATGGTTACGACCACTCATAAAGCTACAGTTAGTTGTTATTGGTCATAATCATTGATACCTAAGCTATTGCAATGCCCTGCATAAGGGGGATGTCACAGGGTTACTGCAACAGTGTGGAGCCAGAACACCGCAGCGCTGAGAAGAAGCACTTCTCCTTCATTTTAAATGTGTTTATTTCTCCTGGCAGAACAGGGGTTAATCGGCCATGTTAGAAATCCCTGTGCTCAGTTAGCCACTCCTTTCTCCTTTATAATCTGGGCTCTGTTACTAATCCTTGTCAGAGCAAGCATTTGCTGCATGGCTAACGGTGGGAGAGTTGTTCATATGAGGAGTGTTGAAGGAGTTATTTGTGACTGTTGTTTGGTTTGTATGTGTGGTAATTCCCTATCCTTCTCAATTTTGGTTTATTCCCATACCTCCACTCCCCGTTTCATTCCTCTGTTATATGTGAGTGAAAATTTTGTATGCCTGGAGTTTTCTGTTAACCCTTTTTTGTGTTGCCTTGTTTGTCGGGTTGGTGTACTATGGTGCACAGTAGCGCCCCTCTTCCCTGGGTGGGGGAAAACAACAGTCGGAGGGCTAACTCAGGAGATAAGGAAAGGGTGGAGGCCCTGGCATCTTCACCTTCAGAAGTATCCCGGGGAGTAGGGCGAGCTAGGGCACTCCCTTGTATTAGGAACAGGGAAGGGTAACCTGGAACCAGGTCACCCGACAGCTGTGTTGTGACAAGGTGAGCGACATAGCTAATCAGAAGAACTATCCTACATTTCCAATTGGAGGTATTTGGTAATATTATTATTATTACACCAATACACAGACTAAGAGTGTCATAAAAAGGCACTGCAAATGCAGACTAGGTATGCAATAAAAGGGCACTGAGAACAGATATTATAGATACAATAAAATGACACTGTGAACAGATGCTAAGTATGCCATGAAAGGGCATTGTGGGAGGAGTTGTTCAACAGCTGGTATTATCCAATACTTATACCATGGGTATGATTCTAACAAAAAAGTGGCATGCCACTGCCCCTCAATACTTTCACAATAGTCGACAATCACAGTACCACTCTCGCAGTATCCCACACTGTCTCGTGCAATGGTTGTGAAAAGGACAGTAAATACGAATGAGATGCTAATGGGCAGCAATAACAGACACAAAATACAAAGGCTCTACTTTCTATTGATGAGTGGGGACTCTAGTGGCTGGGCCTTTATCAGTCACATGCTGTCAATAACTCTTTAACCCCTTAGAGGCCGCCGATACACATTAAAACGGCGGCAGCTAAGGGTACTTATTCCCTCATTGCCGGGAATAAGACTAAAGTCCCCCCAGAGTTGGAGAATCTCCAGTATGTCCGATCACACGATCGCTGTTATTCAATGAATAACGGTGATCACAAAAAAAGTGTGCCAGCTGTTTCAATCTTTGGTCTCTCTTCTGACATGATATACTTGTCAGAGGAGAGAGAAATGAAGCCCCCAAGACCCTTCAGCACCTTCGCCATCCCCCAGTCCCTCCTGATCTGTCCCCCAACATGGTGTCATATTACTGGAAAAAAAAAATGGCTGCAAATATGCAGTGTGTAACCTGAGATCTGCCAACAGAAACCCAGCAGCAATAAGAAATTTTTCCTATTGGTTCCTATCACCTTGATCAAATTAAAAAAAATTGAAAATCAAACCCCCCTTTGTCACCCTCTTAGTTAAAAAAAAAATATAATTTTTATCTATTTTTTACATTCTTTGCAGTTGGGCTTAGGGTTAGGGTTGGGATTGAGGTTAGGGTTGGCATTAGGTTTAGGGCTGTGTTAAGGTTGTGCTAGGGTTAGGGTTGGGGTTAAGGTTGTGTTAGGGGTGTGTTAGGTTTGGGGTTAGAATTGTTTTTTTTTTCAAAAGTAAAAAAATAACGATATCGCGACTTGTGTTGAGCCAAGTGGTCTCTACTCGAGTTTGCATCAGGTAGTTGAGTATGCATAGAGTATCGAGAGTCTCCAAATTATTTTTTTGGGTGTCCGCCAGCCTCTAAACATGCGGGACAGGGACTCGAGCATGTCACTCAAGCACCCGCTATATTCTTGCAAACTCGAGCACACGATGCAAGCTACAGTAGCGAGCACTTGTGCTCAACACTAATGATGACATCCTCAATATGATGATCTAATGTTATCAAATTGTGTGTCGTAACTGTGGGTTCAAAATGCTCACTATACTCCTGAATAAAAACCTTGAGGCTTGTGGTTTCCAAAACGAGGTCACTTGTTGGGGTTTCCACTGTTTAGGCACATCAGGGGCTCTCCAAACGCGTCATGGCATTCGCTTATTATTCCAGCCAATTTTGCATTAAAAAAATCAAGTGGCACTCTTTCCCTTCTGAGCCCTGCTATGCGCCCAAACAGTAGCTTTCCCCCACAAATAAGGTATTGGCGTATTCAGGAGAAATTGCACAACAAATTTTGGGGTCCATTTTTTCCTGTTACCTTGTGAAAATAAAAAAGTTTGGGTCTAAAGTTAATTTTTTGTGAAATAATGAAATGTTTATTTTTTCCTTCCAATTTGCTCAGTTCCTGTGAAGCACCTGAAGGGTTAATTAACTTCTTGAATGTGGTTGTGAGCACTTTGAAGGGTGCAGTTTTAGAAAGGTGTCACTTTTGGGTACTTTCTATCATATAGACCCCTCAAAGTCACTTCAAATATGAAGTGGTCACTAAAAATGGTTTTGTAAATTTTGTTGGAAAAATGAGAAATCTCTGGTCAACTTTTGACCCTTCAAACTTGCTAACAAAATATTGTTTCCAAAATTGTACTAATGTAAAGTAGACATGTGGTAAATGTTATTTATTAACTATTTTGTGTGACATCACTCTCTAAGTTAAAGGCATAAAAACTAAAAGTTTGAAAATTGTGAAATTTTCAAAAGTTTTGCCAAATTTTAGTTCTTTTTAACAAATAAGCGTAAGTCATATCATAGAAGTTTTACCACTAACATGAAGTAAAATATGACATGAAAAGATAATCACAGAGTCACTGGGATACTTTTCAGCATTACAGAATTATTACCTCGTAAAGTAACAGTGGTCAGAATTGAAAAAAATTTGCTTGGTCATTAAGGTCACTAAGGGGTTAATGCAGAAAAAACAGTAGCATATATATATATATATATATATATTGCTCAAAAAAATAAAGGGAACACTACAACATAGGATGCGGTTTTTTTAGTGTTCCCTTTATTTTTTTTTATATATATATATATATATATATATATATATATATACACTCACTGGCCACTTTATTAGGTACACCTGTCCAACTGTGTGTTAAGACTTAATTTCTAATCAGCCAATCACATGGCGGCAACTCAGTGCATTTAGGCATGTAGACATGGTCAAGACAATCTCCTGCAGTTCAAACCGAGCATCAGTATGGGGAAGAAAGGTGATTTGAGTGCCTTTGAACGTGGCATGATTGTTGGTGCCAGAAGGGCTGGTCTGAGAATTTCAGAAACTGCTGATCTACTGGGATTTTCACGCACAACCATCTCTAGGGTTTACAGAGAATGGTCCGAAAAAGAAAAAAAATCCAGTGAGCGGCAGTTCTGTGGCCGGAAATGCCATGTTGATGCCAGAGGTCAGAGGAGAATGGGCAGACTGGTTCGAGCTGATAGAAAGGCAACAGTGACTCAAATTGCCACCCGTTACAACCAAGGTAGGCAGAAGAGCATCTCTGAACGCACAGTGCGTCGAACTTTGAGGCAGATGGGGTACAGCAGCAGAAGACCACACTGGGTACCACTCCTCTCAGCTAAGAACAGGAAACTGAGGCTACAATTTGCACAAGCTCATCGAAATTGGACAGTAGAAGATTGGAAAAACGTTGCCTGGTCTGATGAGTCTCGATTTCTGCTGCGACATTCGGATGGTAGGGTCAGAATTTGGCGTAAACAACATGAAAGCATGGATCCATCCTGCCTTGTATCAACGGTTCAGGCTGGTGGTGGTGGTGTCATGGTGTGGGGAATTTTTTCTGGGCACTCTTTGGGCCCCTTGGTACCAATTGAGCATCGTTGCAACGCCACAGCCTACCTGAGTATTGTTGCTGACCATGTCCATCCCTTTATGACCACAATGTACCCAACATCTGATGGCTACTTTCAGCAGGATAATGCGCCATGTCATAAAGCTCGAATCATCTCAGATTGGTTTCTTGAACATGACAATGAGTTTACTGTAGTCAAATGGCCTCCTCAGTCACCAGATCTCAATCCAATAGAGCATCTTTGGGATGTGGTGGAACGGGAGATTCGCATCAGGGATGTGCAGCTGACAAATCTGCGCCAACTGTGTGATGCCATCATGTCAATATGGTCCCAAATCTCTGAGGAATGCTTCCAGCACCTTGTTGAATCTCTGCCACGAAGAATTGAGGCAGTTCTGAAGGCAAAAGGGGGTCCAACCCCTTACTAGCATGGTGTACCTAATAAAGTGGCCAGTGAGTGTATATATAATATGCAGCGTCGGACTGGAGCACTTGGGCCCACCATAGAAAATCATTCTTGGGGCATGTAGCTACATAGAAATAAATACAAGACCACCAATTGTATGGTAAAATACACTAAAGTCAGGGTATAATATAAGGTAGCACATGTCTTAATTATGTAGCAGGGGTTGGGGTAGCCCCCTCATAGAATATAAAGTAGCCCCCTCATAGAATATAATGTAGCCTCCCTTATGGAATTTAATGCAGCCCCCCTCATAGAATATGATGCAGCCCCCTCATAGAATATAATGCAGCCCCCCTCATAGGGTATAATGCAGCACCCCACAAAATATAATGCAATCCCCTCACAAGGCATAATGCAGCCCCCATAGAATATAATGTAACACCTTCATATGGTATAATGCAGCCTTTCTCATATAGTATAATGCAGCCCCTCCACAGAATATAATGCAACCCCCTCACAAAGCAGCCCCCCATAGAACTTACTGTAGCCCCCTCATAGGACATAATGCAGCCCCCACACAGAATATAATGTCGCCCCTCATAAAGTATAACACAGCCCCCTCATAGGGTATAATGCAGCCTCCCTCATAGGGTATAATGCAGTCCCCTCCACCATTGTTCTCCCCCTCCACCCCATCATTGTCTTCATCACCACCTCCATCATTGCCTTCTCACCCACCACCCCTATCATTGCCCTTTCCACCACCTCCATCATTGCCCATTCCACCACCTCCATCATTGCCTCCTTCCCCACCACCATTATCCTTTCCACCACTACCATCATTGTCCTTTCCACCACAACCATCATTGCTTTCTCCTCCACCACCACGATCATTGCCCATTCCAATACCTCCATCATTGCCTCCCCCCACCATCGACATCATTGTCCTCTTCACCACAACCATCATTGCCTTCTCCCCCACCACTCTATCAATGCCAATTCCACCACCTACATAATTGCTTCCTCCCCCACTACCCCATCATCCTTCCCACCACGACCAACATTGCTTTCTTCCCCACCACCCCATCACTGCTCTCTCCGTCATCCACATCATTGCCAATCTCCAATACACACACAGCAACACTCTCACACGCACAGCACTCCACACACAGCATTGCGCCACTCTCTCTCTCACACACACACATAAAGCACCGCACCGTATGCTGGCAGACACACACAGCACCACTCATCTCTCCGCACGTTCTCCACAGCCGCAGCACATCCCGGCAGCTTTCTTTCTGAAACAGCTGCGCTGAATGATGATGTCATTCTTCTTCACTGTCAGACAGGAAGTGCCGGGCAGGAAGCAGGATGGCATTGGATCCCTGCAGCTTGGCTCTGCTGCCAAGCTGCTCGGCGATTGCCCTCAGGGTTAGCCGCCCTGCAGGGGCTCACCTCCGGGGTACATAACGTGCAGTATGTCCGCTCCTGTGGGCAGTGTTAGCCTCAGCCTGTGACTAACACTGCCTGCTATTAAAGTGAAATGGTATCCACTCCTCTCCATGCCCAAGCATGAATATTCATTTCTCTTTAGCAGCGGGGACAGGCTCCTGTCTCCAGCTGCTGCTCCACTGACACCAGGAGGGCCCTCCTGACTCAGGGGCGCCATAGAAGCTGGGTGTGCCGCTATTAGTGACACGCCACTGGTTGGGGGCCCCTCGAGCAGAGGGGGCCCGAGGCAGCTGCTGACCAGTATGCCAGCAGGAATCAGTGCCTGGGCTCACCGGAGAATCCACCAGTTCGCTGGTGGGCCAGTCCGACCCTGTATATATATATATATATAAAACACCTATTGCTTATATATTAAGTGCATATTAAACAAATAAATATTTAGAATTGAGAGTCCTCGGCGGTTGATACCTTTTAATGGCTAACTGAGAAAATGGCTAACATGGTACAAAGATATATTTCTTTCCTGTATCTACATGGAACCACACATTTATAATAGATAACATGAAAAAAATCCATAAAAATACTGTAGCCTTCTTATATACACAAGCGCGTTTGGTTTTCAGTATTGCCTTCCCTGAATTACCATTACTTGAGGAAGTGCACATGGTAATTGGCATATACCCCAGTTCTAATTACAGTTCATAAAGTATACTGAGATTGGATCAAGGCTGCTCTCGATACCATTGTGACAAATCAAAACCTATTTAAATACAAATGTGTAACTCTATTACAGATTAAAAGATACCACGGTAAACGGGTGAATGTGCCATAAATGCGCTCCTGTATTTAAATGCCATAATTATGCAACCATAGAGATTCTCAAAAAAGGTAACACAGAGAACAAAAAACAAGTGCACAGTCAGTAAATTGGCGTAATTTTGCTTTTAGTTACTCGGTTAATTCAAGCAATGTGTCATAGATATGCAGTCCATCAAAGGAACATACATTACCACCATGGACATAACTACCAGGATAGCAAGCATTAGCGTTGGAATTAATAGTGAAATTAACACGGAGACTAAGTCCTTATTCAGACATCCGGTTTGATCCACAGTCTATGGGTTCATAAAAATTATGGACAGCACAAAGATGCCATCTGTGTGCAATCCATGTGCTCTCCATTTCAATGGACAGGAAAAGCTTTGCAATTTTATTTTTTTCACGAGTGAAAATCACTGATGATACACTAATGGTAAAAACACACTGATTAAACACCAATGATCCAAACTTGGTCATTTAAATAAAGTCCAATATACTGTAGAGTAAGACAATTAAAGCAGTCGGCGTTTTATTAAGTGTGATATCATCAGCTCTTACATCATTGTTTGTGATACCCATTCTTATGTTATCACAATGTTTACACTGATAGTGATGTCATCGAAACAAAATTGTACTTTTTATAAATGGCAATCTTCAGAATATCGACAAAAGCTAGAAAATTATCATTGGATTACACTTATTTTACTGCTTTCACCCTGTTTGAGTATGCAACAGCTGCAGGCTTATGCTGTATGAGCTATTTTGAACTGACATCACATGATGCAATGTTAATTGTTGGAGTTTGTTAATACTGCATTATGTGAAATTTTTGCTTTATTTCTCCATTCTTGTAATCCTCCGTGATGATGATGATCCTCCAGGTAGTTGACACGAAATATGATGGTTTCTGTATGTCCAAAGTAAAACAGTTCATTCTCTTACAATGTCTGAGTGTTCATGCTACTGCTGAAAGCAGATTCATTAGTGATGTAATCGTAACATTTTTATTAATGTCGCCTACTCTAATGCTCTGATATTTATGTATTTGGTTATGTTAAAAATTATAATTGTCAATTTAATTTCATTATTTTGTAAGTCATAACTGAGCTTGCACAATCTGTTCTCACTAGAAAAGCAATATTAGAAATATTTCTCTGGCGTGATGGGACCTATAAATATAATGCAGATTTGTAGTATGTAGCTATGAACATTAATTGATATTATCAGCAGAAGCACAACTATACCAAACCTTCTCTTTCATCTCACTACATGGATCCGCAATGGTCATTTGATATTACTTGTATACTGAGTACATTTGAATAACGACGTGGATACAAAACTAATTTCTATGCTATGGACTTAGGATGTGATCGAAAAATATTTGTTATTATTTAAAAGAGCTGGTTACTTTTTCTGTTTCGTGCAGCATTTCTATCCATACATTGGTTGCTGATGGAGGAGCATGTGAGCAGACTTGTCCTCCAGCTTCTCCAATAGGGTAGTAACGTTCCCACATGAGGTGTTTTACAACTGGAGAAACCTGTTGGACTGGTCTGGTCACATCAGTCAAAACATAGGCAGAAGTGCTGGTCAGAGGAATGATGCACTAACAAGAGAAAGTGGACAGCCCCTCTTGTTCCAAAAGATCCACCATGACAACAGAGGTGCTGATGTCTACTGGCTGCTACAGTGTGTCTCATTGTTTTAACTTTCTTTTAATCAAGTGGTTTACTTTGTTTCTCTTACTGAGGTCCTCGGAATAATAAGCAAGTGACGCAATTTACAAGCATTTACTTATGAAATCCACAATAACTATTCAAATAAGCCATCAGACTCTGAAGTTTCAGCTGCACGTTCACATTTGTAAACTCATGGCATCCCAATGCCAAAATGCACAATGCAAAATGGGAAGAGGACTAGAACTCTAGTGCCACCTATCGGAAGTAGAAATCCTACAAGTTAATATCGACCCTTTCACGAGCCTTGTAATATGACTTGGGATAAAAGCCAAAACCAGGAATCTCAATTTGTATATATGTTTCAGGGTGCTGCCCCTCATCAGTGCAAAGAATGAGATTTGGTTTGGCTGGGTGAGAGGTGCCTTCCCAGGATCCCGGAAATGTACAATATAAACTCTGCAAAAAAATAAAAAGAAGGCTACCTTTTTTTTTAATTGTTGATTGACCATTCATCATGTGCAAATAATATAGAAGAATCCATTATTGGAAGTTGATGGAACATCTTAAGTGCATGAGACTCTTCAGGACACATTTATCGACTGTAGGATACAGCACACGATACTGTTGTGGGCATTAACAATGCATGAGTGGAGATTTCTAACAGAGAAGAAACTTAAACCTACAGTTAACTTTACTCATCTATGAGGTGAGAAGAACATACAGTAAGAAAAAAGACAGCACAAAGTCTTCATAGATATAAAAAAAACTTGAATAGTAATCTTACAAGGTTATAGGAGAAACTAAAGACAAAATAAAACTCTGTCCTTTTGATCTTAGAATTCGAGTCACAGACACCTATCCCCAACACTAGTTTAAATGCAACATGTGGTCCTGAAACTAAGCAACTGTACTGAATGCTAAGCAGTTTGTGTAGACCAGTTTTCTTTTCAATCCAATAACTCTTTGTAGTTCAGTTTGTTCTGCTAATCATGGTATAGTCACAAAAAAGAGTTTTACTTCCTAAAGAAAACTTCTATGTGTTAGAAATACTGCCAGTTATGAAGTAAGCATTGACTCAATATATCAATAATTGAACAAACCAAATATAGAGTAGGTGTGGAAAAAAATTCTAGAAAGTAGGAATGCTTTAAAAACAGAAGTGATCCTAGTTTATTTTTTTATCAATTCACAAAATACAAGAGAGTGAAAAAAAAAGAGAAATCTAAATCAAATCAGTATGTGGTGTGACCACCTTTTGCATTCAACACAGCATAAATGTTTTTATGTACACATGCACAATGTCAGTGATTTTTTTTAGGACTATAGCCAATTATACCAAACAGGTGATAGTGATCCTCATTTTGATAGTTTGGTTGAATCACTGACATTAAAGCGAACCTGTCAGAAAGATTTTGCTCAGTAAACTGCAGGCATTGTCAGATTGGCAGTGTTAAACTGATTAAAATGATACTCAGTGTGAAGAAATCCATCTAGTAGTTCTTGTGTAATCAGTATTAGAAGTTTTCAGTTAATTATATGCCCGTGCTCCAGGGCGGGACGGCAGGTAGAGTCTTATCTTCCTGCTCTAAGGGTCCCGTTTCACATAGCGACGTGTTGTGAATTCCCTTGCTCGAAGTTCTGAGCCGAAGCTCCCTCTGCTCCCTCTGGTGGTTACTGAGAGTAGTGGAGCTGGCCAGGTGGATGGAAGTTCTCCACCTGACGACAATAATTGGGAACCTGGTATTACTGGCTGGGAGCATATAATTGAGCTGGCTAGTCTTGGAGGTTGCTGGTGATTTCCTCTGTGTGCATTTGGAGTTCTTTTGTCCCCTGCCTGATCGGCATGGTTCAGCTAAGTGATTCTTTTGCTAATCCTTTGCATCTAATCTGGTTGTGTTTTTTTTTGCTGCTAGGGTTCAGCGTGCTCCCTGCTGGGGGCAATGCTGGGCCTTGCTTCATATGTTGTAGCTTGTTCAGTCCTCTGTTATGTTAGTATCTTTTTGCTTTGCTGCCAGTTTATACCAGAGTGCTGATCTAGCTGGGGTGAGGTCTTGTGACCTCAGGTTTTTTGTATATCAGAAGTGTTGAACTTTTTCAGGGTTTTGTGCATGATTGCAGACAGTATATTTTCTGTCCTTTCCTGTCTAGACAGCTTGGGCCCCACCATTTGCTCAGTCTGTTCTCTGCCTGTGTTTGTGTCTCATCTTGTCTCACCGACAATATATGTTTGGGGGCTGCCTATTCCTTTGGGGATCTGCTCCGGGGCAGTTTAGATTTCATCTTTCTGTCTTTAGGCTTAGATAGTCCTCCGGCTGTGATGAAGTATCTAGGTCATCGTAGGAACGCTCCACGGCTACTGCTAGTTGTGTGTATAGGATCAGGGGTCTGCAATCTGCTTAGCTATCAACCTCTCTGGTCTTCAGGTGGCTTAGCCTGTTCCTGCCATCCTCCTCGGTGACCCATTCATAACAGCGATGCACCAGCGATCGGACGATGAAAAAATGGCCCAGAACATTCGAGCACGATCAGTGATATCCAGCGGGGGGCGGTCGCATGTGTAGAAATCATAGAATCGTAAAGTTGGAAGGGACCTCCTGGGCCATCTGGTCCAACCCCCTGCTCAAAGCAGGATTCGCTAAATCATCCCAATCAGATGTCTGTCCAGCCTCTGTTTGAAGACTTCCATTGAAGGAGAACTCACCACTTCTCGTGGCAGCCTGTTCCACTCATTGATCACTCTAACTGTCAAAAAGCTTTTTCTAATATCTAATCTGTGTCTCCTCCCATTCAGTTTCATCCCATTGCTTCTAGTCTTTCCTTGTGCAAATGAGAATAAAGTTGATCCTTCTACAATGTGACAGCCCTTGAGATATTTGTAGACAGCTATTAAGTCTCCTCTCAGTCTTCTCTTTTGCAAACTAAACATTCCCAAATCCTGCAACCTTTCCTCATAAGACAGGGTTTGCAGACCGGTCACCATTCTGGTCACTCTTTTCTGAACTTGCTCCAGTTTGTTGATGTCTTTTTTAAAATGTAGTGCCCAAAACTGGACACAATATTCCAGATAAGGTCTGACCAAAGAGGAGTAGAGGGAAATAATGACTTCACGTGATCTAGACTGTATGCTTCTGTTAATACATCCTAGAATTGCATTTGCCTTTTTTGCTGCTGCATCACACTGTTGACTCATATTCAGTCTGTGATCTATTAGTATACCCAAGTCTTTTTCACATGTGCTGTTGCTTAGCCCTATTCCTCCCATTCTGTATATGCTTTTTTCATTTTTATTGCCCAGATGTAGTACTTTGCATTTTTCCCTGTTAAAAACCATTCTGTTAGTTGCTGCCCACTTCTCCAGTTTATTTATATCTTTTTGAATCCTCTCTCTCTCTTCTCTAGTATTAGCTATCCCTCCTAGCTTTGTGTCATCAGCAAATCTAATCAGTTTACCCTCAATTCCTTCATCTAAATCGTTGATAAAGATGTTGAACAATACAGGGCCCAGGACAGAGCCCTGTGGTACCCCACTTGAGACATTCTTCCAACTGGATGTGCAGCCATTTACGATCACTCTTTGGGTCTGATCACTAAACCAGTTATGAATCCACCTAACAGTTGCCTTGTCCATTCCATACTTAGTCATTTTTTCAATAAGGATTGTATGAGATACTTTGTCAAATGCTTTGCTGAAGTCAAGATATACTACATATCTACAGCATTTCCTTGATCCACCCAATCAGTGATTCCGTCATAGAAGGAAATTAAGTTAGTCTGACATGACTTATTAGTTACAAATCCATGCTGACTCTGTTTAATCACTTCATTCTTATCCAGGTACTGACATACATGTTGTTTAATAATTTGTTCAAAGATCTTTCCTGGTGTAGAAGTCATACTCACCGGCCTATAGTTGCCCCGGTCCACCTTCTTCTCCTTTTTGAAGATAGGAACAACATTTGCTCTTTTCCAGTCTTCTGGGACTTCTCCTGTTCTCCAAGAATTTTCAAAGATTATGGAGAGGGGTTCAAAAATGTCTTCTGCTATCTCCTTCAGTACTCTGGGGTGTAATTCATCTGGACCTGGAGACTTGAATTCATTTAGGTTAGCTAAGTGTTTCCTCACTATCTTTCTGTTTATAGATATCCTGGATTCTTCTATTCCCTTAATAGGACAGTGAAGAACAGTTGATGTTACATTTCCTTTCTGAGAGAAAACAGATGCAAAATAGGAATTTAAAAGTTTGGCCTTCTCAACATCCTGTCTTACCATTTCATCATTTTCATCCTGTAAAAATCCTATAGCATCTTTGACTTTTCTTTTACTTTTGACATACATATCCCCAAAATCCTTTATTATTGCTTTTGACATCTCTTGCAAGCCTCAATTCATTGTCAGCTTTAGTAATCTGATTTGTGCCCTGCAGGTTCTGCAGACAGCATTATATTCTTCTTTAGATATGCCTCCCTCTTTCCATTTTATAAACATTTTTTTCTTCCTTTTTAGCATGTGCTTAAGTTCTGTGTTCATCCATCCAGGTTTCCTTAAATGCTTCCTATTCTTTCCTCTTTTCGGAATTGTTAACATTTGTGCTTTGAGAACTTCATTTTTCAAGATTTCCCATCCTTCCTGGACATTTTTTTCTTTAAGGATATCCAGCCATTGGATTCCTCCAATTCTCTTTCTGAATCCCTTAAAATCTGCCTTTCTGAAATCTAACCTTGACGTCTGAGTCTTCACAGGTCTTCCTCCTCTAGTTATCCAAAATTCTAAAATAGCATGGTCGCTACTTCCTAGGGTCCCAGCCACTTTTACCTCCTCAACCATTTCCTCCCTGTTTATAAGGATTAGATCCAAGGTAGCAGTTCCCCTTGTTTTCTCCCCTACCTTTTGGAAGATAAAGTTGTCAGCAAGAGAGGATAAGAATTTCCTTGACCTGTTAGTTTTGCCTGAGAGAGATTCCCAACAAATGTCTGGATAGTTGAAATCTCCCATGACAACTATGTCATATTTTTTGGAGAACTTGGCCATTTGATGCATAAAGAATTCATCCATAACTTCAGCTTGCACAGGCGGCCTGTAGTAAATGCCTACAATGGTGTCCTTTCCATTGTTCTGTCCTTGTATTCTTACCCAAACAGTTTTCACAGAACTCCCAGTCTCTGAAGCTTCAATCTCTGTGCAGATATACGCGTTTCTAACATACAATGCAACACCTCCTCCTCGTTTATCAAGTCTGTTTCTTGCAAATAAGTTGTATCCTTCTAGTCTAGTATTCCAATCATGTGTATCGTCCCACCAAGTTTCAGTGATTCCAATGACATCATATTTCTTTTCCTGTGTTAGTAGTTCCAATTCTCCTTGTTTGTTGCTCATACTTTGTGCATTAGTATAGAAACATTTTAGTTTGTGATTGGTTTCTCTTTCTCCAATATTTTTATTAATTAGATTCTTTTGTCTTTGTTCTTCCTTTCCACTTCTAATAGCAGAGTTCTCAATAGCATTTGTCAGGTGTATGGCTTTTTCTGGTCTTTTGCTTCCCTTCCCACGTTGTTGTAGTTTAAAGCTCTCCTTACAAGTGTAGCAAAGTGACTTCCAAATACATGTTTTCCAGTCTTCGTAAGGTGCACCCCATCTCTAGCAAGTAGTCCATCGTAAAGGTAATTCACTCCGTGATCCATAAATTCAAATCGTTGCTGACGGCACCATCGACGTAGCCAGTTGTTCACCTGCAGAATCTTATTCCACCTCCTTGTTCCATGGCCATCCACTGGGAGCATGGAAGAGAAGACCACCTGCACTCCCAGTGTCACATGTAGCGAGATCGCAGGCGAGATCGCGGTTGCATCACAAAATCGGTGACGTATTAGCGATCTCACTAGCGATCTCGCTATGTGAGACAAGGCTTTAAGACAGAGAATCCAAGGAAAGGGCTGCCCACAGGCCGCCCTGAAGCACAAACATTTTCCTCATCGCAGAGACAGAGATAGAGACAGACTTTGCTTCTAACACTGATTATACAAAAACCACAAGACGGTTTTCTTCATTTCATGTAACATTTAATCAGTTTAACACTGCCAACCTGACAGTGCCTGAAGTTTTCTTAGCAAAATCCTGTTGACAGTTGTGTTTTAACTGAAATAGAAATAGCTTTTTAGAAAGCTTAAGACTATGTGAAAAATATCTAAACTCTGCTACATAAGTGGGATTGTGGAAGACAGTTTTGGATCACAGGTTATACTACAAGACAAGACTCAGCATAGCATCAAGACATAAGGTGGTTATACTGCATCAGAAAAGTTTACCCCAGGCAGATATTTCAAAACAGTTTGCTTTCAAGATGTGCTGTTCAAGTTCTTTTGAAGAACCACCAAGATAGTCAAGTTATAGTAGCTTGGTTTAGCATGTTGTAGGTTTTAAACCATAAAGTAACTTATAAGGTTGTTTTCTTTAATGGGTACCTCCTATTATAATAACTGAAATGTCTGGTCTGCTACAAGACGGTAATGGTGATGGCAGGAGCTGCAGTCATGAGAGCAGGAAGAAGAGCTTTTCCAGAAGAGACTTCCACAATTGTATGGTTGCATAACCCCTTAATGACCACCAACACGTCTTTTTACTGACCTGAGATATAAGAGAATAGCAATAGCATCCCCCGACCGGTGACAATCCAGTGGCTGTGGCTATCCACTATAGCTGACAACTTGCTGCTTTAGCCTTGATCAGTGTTCGCACCATCCATATCTGTTTAACCCCTTAGATGCTGCTGACAATAGTGACTTTATGATATAAATGGTTAACAGAGTGTGGGGGCTTCTTCTTTATCCCCATCTGCACCCTGATACCATGATCGTGTGGTCCTGATATTTGCCATGGCAGTTCACGACCAAATAGTGGCCTTAGAGTCTCTGGGCTATAGTTTTCTGTTCAGCAGTTACCAACATTTAGGTGGTAAAAATCCACTTTTTCATTCCTGCCATGTCTACCTGACTCACAAGATCAGCTGTGGTGTAAGATGCTTATCACCATAAACAAAACCCTCAGGGGTTAAATATCAATAGCTAGGAGGATCTCCCACTTCATAAAACATAACCTTTAATCAGTCATTAAGACCTAAGACATCACAAAATTCACAAAAACAAACATAATAGTGCTCGTGCAGATCAGTGCTCATTAAAAAATGGTTCGGTCTCACCATTAATCACGGACATGAAAAACCCGATCTGTTTTCAGATGTGTCCTACCGGGTACTGGATCCAGTCAGTGGAGCAGGGCAGTATATGTGGAAAGGGATATAAATGTATAATGATCCCTATCCTCCCTGTCGTGCCCAAGTTTTGCTCCTGTCCTCACAAGGACAAGCCCCGAGTGGACCCTGTAGTGTCACCCCCAATGTGTAATGAGGGGTCCTTGCTCCCTACACATTTCCTCCCCAATAATGGGGATTCATCAGGGGAGTTAGATAGATAAGTAAGTTAGGGGGTTTATTCTAGGATTTGTCCGTATATTATGTAAAGGCCCCTCAGTGGCTGAGTGCCTTGTCCAGCAAAGTGACTGTCCATGTCACTGCCAAAAAATGAGTCTAAGGGACTATTATGTTTGTTTTTGTGAATTTTGTGATGTCTTAGGTTTTAATGACTGATTAAAGGTTATGTTTTATGAAGTGGGAAATCCTCCTAGCTACTGACATGTCTACCTGACTGCAGTTTTCAATCTGTTGAGGGGTGCTGTTTTTAAAATGGCATCACTTTTGGGGGTTTCCCAATATATAGTACCCCAAAAGCCACTTCAAAACTGGATAGGTCCCTAAAAAAAATTAATTTTAGTAAATTTCCTTGAAAAAAACGAAAAATTACTGCTCCATTTTTAAACCTAAAATGCTAGCAAAATAAAAGAACATTTTTAAAATGGTGCTGATGTAAAGCAGATATGGGAAATGTTATTTATGAATGTTTTTTTGTTGTATGACTATCTGGATTAAAGGAATAATCATTCAAAGTTTGAAAATTGCCAATTTTTTTATTTTTCTCAAATTTCTGATTTTTTTTTTATAAATAAGCACAAAACATATCGGCCTAAATTTACCATTATCATAAAGTATAATATGTCACAAAAAAACAATCTCAAAATCACTAGTTAAAGTGGTCCATATGGCACTGCTTGTGTCCAACATAAAAGGGTCCACCACTATTGTTTTTTTAGTTGTTTTGCTCCTATGACTTAAAAGAACAATGGAACTAAATAATGGTGTTGTGTACAGAGCCTTAAGGTACTGTCACACTTAGCGATGTACGAGCGATCCCGACCAGCGATATGACGCGGTCAGGATCGCTGGTACATCGCTAAGTGGTCGCTAGTAAGCTGCCACACAGGCAGATCTCACCAGCGACATCGCTGGGGACGGGGATCGCTAATTACCTGTCACACTAGGCGATCCTGCGTCCTCCCGCCCGGCTCCACGCGTCGCTCGTCGTCACAGCAGGAAGCGTCGCAGGAAGCGCCCGACGAGAAACGGTCCAGGACGTTCTCGAGCGATCAGCAATAACCAGCGGGGGAGCCGGTCGTAGGTAAGTATCAGACACAGCGATATCGCTAGCAATATCCCTATAACGTCGCAAGTTATAGCGATATTGCTAGCGATATCGCTTAGTGTGACAGGCCCTTTAGGGCCACTTAAGATGAGCTGACATCATCCATTAAACAACCACCAATAGCTATGCATAAACTGATCTCTGGAAATGTAATGCCCTGTTTAGGCCAACCAGGACAATGTGATGCAGAAAACAATGGGTTTGGCAGCATAAATGATCCATTTGTTTTGCTCTTTCGTTATTTGATTGGCAGCGTGTATGCCCAACCCGATAATATGATGATAAACCATTCTAACGTTCATTCACAAATTTCAACTCGTCTTAATGAGTATTTACTTGCATGCTGTATCACTTCATTGGAGTCTTGATTATTTAGCTGGTAAATAATCACTAAAAACCTCCTAGAGTTCTTTTGTATAATTTACACCAAACAGCCATAAAAATAAAAACACAAGTAAATTCAATAACATTGATAATCTTATTACTACGGCACTTGTCAAGGGGTGTGATATATTAGGTAACAAGATAAAGGTACGTTTTTAAAGTTGACATGTTGGAAAAGAAAAAAAAGGCGAGTGTAAGGAACTGAGCAACTTTGACAAGAAACAAACTAAACCACAGGGGCACAGCACCTCCAAAATGTCAGATCTTGTGAGGTTTTCCTGGTGTGTACTGGTTAGCCCCTACCAAAATAAGTGTAAGGAAAGACAACCAGTGAATTGAAGACAGGATCACAACACTCAATGCTCATCAATGTGAGTCTGATCAATAGAAGGTCCATCTCACAATTTATAGAACCTTTTGGAACGAGACATCACGGATCATATCCAAGGGTTTTGTTGAGTTCACACCTTGCCAGGTTAAACAAGTCTTTAAAAAGGACATGTGAGTGTCACTTCAAGTGGAAAACCCTTGCGGAAACACTAATTGGAAGAAGGCACCACAAGGCTCACTTTTGAAAGCACTGCCTGGACATTCTGTCCCAAAGGACTGTTGGAGTTTAGTGGACAACCTCTTTAATCTAAGCTCAAGTACAAACAGAACATACTGGTTATTAAACTGGCAAGCAGTGATATTGTACAAGCAGGAGCACAGACAAATTGTGAGCATGTACCTTTATGTCTGAGTGTAAGAATTATAAATGAATTATCATATGACCATTTTCTTATTTCTAAACAGGTAGACAGTATTATGTGGTATTCTGCTTCCCCAAACTGACCGCTGTGCAGTCTCCCAATTATATTCAGCTATGCTCCTGGAGTGTATTCTTCAGCAGCCGATTAATGGGACGTTCATTGTGTACTTACACTGTTGTTTTTCACCATATCATTTTTTATTATTTCTGTCACAGAGACATTAAGACACATTACATGATGCGTGCTGAAATGACCCACACTATTAGGTTTCATGCTTCAGCCAATAGCCCGTCCACCTGATATTGCAACTGACCCTATATGATCATTGTATTCCTATACTAAATCTTCCATGTCCATAACGTATTCTCTATGTTCATCAGAGCCAAATTATACAGAAAGCGTCATTTCATAATTGCTGTATTTTACACAATGAACGGGGAAATATGAAGACTTAGATTTAAATAATGCACAAATAACCTATTCAGTGCCAGAGGGTATGAGAATTGCTGTGGAAAATGCAGCGAGTGTGCATTTGTCAGAGAATACATTAGTACAACTGGAATAAGCAGGCTAGAGATTGGTGTTACCTCTAGAAAAATCTGCTATTTATGTCTCTGTCCATGCTCTGCTGTCATCATCTATACTATCTACCTGCCATCCATCTATCATTCATCTATCTATCTATCTATCTATCTATCTATCTATCTATCTATCTATCCCATATCTATCTATCTCATATCTATCTATCTATCCCATATCTATCTATCCCATATCTATCTATCTATCCCATATCTATCTATCCATCTTTCTATCCCATATCTATCTATCCCATATCTATCTATCTATCTATCTATCTATCTATCTATCCCATATCTATCTCATATCTATCTATCTATCCCATATCTATCTATCCCATATCTATCTATCCCATATCTATCTATCTATCTATCTATCTATCTATCTATCTATCTATCTATCTATCCCATATCTATCTATCTATCTATCCCATATCTATCTATCCCATATCTATCTATTTATCTATCCCATATCTATCTATCTATCTATCTATCTATCTATCTATCTATCCCATATCTATCTATCCCATATCTATCTATCTATCTATCCCATATCTATCTATCTATCTATCTATCTATCTATCTATCTATCTATCTATCTATCTATCCCATATCTATCTATCCCATATCTATCTATCTATCTATCCCATATCTATCTATCTATCTATCTATCTATCTATCCCATATCTATCTATCTATCTATCTATCTATCTATCTATCCCATATCTATCTATCTATCTATCTATCTATCTATCTATCTATCTATCTATCTATCTATCTATCATATATTTATCCTTGTATGTAATGTTTCTCGCTTTATAATTTTTTTTGCATCTATGTCATATGTATCTTTCTATTTATACATCTAACATCTATCTATAAATCCGCTTGTCCGTCCGTCCGTCTGCCCAAGTTTCTATCTGTACATTATTTTCGCTTGCATGGCACCTTTAAATTTGCTTGAGCAGATATTCGAGCAGGAGAAGAAATCCATGATTTTGAAACCCTTTCCTAACAATGTCACATCATACTTGGTCACAGTTCTATTTCTCAGATCTTATGTGTCACATAACCAGCTGAAGATACTGCTGTGCTGCATCTGTTTTAAATCTGCCTCTCCTAAAAATAAGCACTTTGTTACACTAACTTGCCTGAGATCCTAGTGCACATCTAACAGTATGGCTTCTGGATTTAACAAGCTTGCAATTGTATCATATCCAAGGGCTCAGTAACATTTGTGACTGATTGAGATTCTGATGTTTTGTTATGTTACAAAACTCTGCAGAGCTCCCAATGTCTGAAAACCTGATGTACTGAGGCTGAGGCTCCGCCACATACCAGAGGGAAGCAGCTTCTGCGCCGCTCATTTGCTTATTACATTGCTTTTATATCCAGCAATAAACATATCGACAAACAAAGGGCACAGTTCACAAAGACAGCTTTTGTGATTTTTTGTATCACTGTCTATATGGACTTTTGACATAATTAATGGAATGCTAATCGTCAAATTCAGAGAGTGACAGCATTATCTCTAGTTTCCTGTTGGTCATTTTTGCCTCCACACCACCCTGGTCCAGGGTCCACTTCAGGCATCTTGGCAGCAGGAGCAGAAAAAATGAAAATTTCCTCAGCCGGCACTCAGATGATATTTTTGAAATCATTCTTAGTAGAATTTTTTTATTTTTTTTTCCACATCTGCGTTTTCCCAGATATTGCATATATATGTGTGTAGCTCTGGCAAAAATTAAGAGACCACTGCAAAATGTTCAGTTTGTCTGATTTTTCTCTTTATAGGTGCATTTTTGAGTAAAATGCAAATTGCTCTTTTATTCAATAAACTACTGACAACATGTGTCCGAATTTCCAAACACGAAATTTTGTATTTATTTTCAGAAAATGAGAAATGGTCAAAAAAACAAAAAAATGCAGCGCTTGCAGACCTCAAATAATGCTAAGAAAACAAGTTCATAATCATTTGGAAACAACAATACTAATGTTTTAACTCAGGAAGAGTTCAGCAATCAATATTTTGTGGAATAACCACGATTTTTAATCACAGCTTTCGTGCTTCTTGGCATGCTTGCCACCAGTCTTTCACACTGCTTTTGGGTGACCTTATGCCACTCCTGGTACAAAAATGTTCTTCTTTGTTTGATGGCTTGTGACTATCCATTTTCCTCTTGATTACATTCCACAGGTTTTCAACGGGGTTCAGGTCTGTAGATTGGGATGGTCATGACAGGGATTTGATGTGGTGGTCCTTCATCCACACATTGATTGAAATAGATGTGTGGCATTGCACATTGTACTGCTGGAAAAACTAGTCCTCAGAGTTGGGGAACATTGCCTGAGCAGAAGGAATCAACTGTTTTTGCAGGATAACCTTGTATGCGGCTTGGTTCTTACGTCCTTCACAAGGATTAACCTGCCCAATTCTAGCCTTGCTGAGGCATCCCCAGATCATCACTGATCCTCCGCCAAATTTCATAGTGGGTGCAAGACACTGTGACTTGTACGCCTCTCCAGGTCTCCTCCTAATTATTAGATGACCAGGTCTTGGGTAAAGCTGAAAATTAGACTCAACAGAGAAGATTACCTTACTCCAGTCCTCTATGGTCCAATCTTGATGGTCTTTGGCAAACATCAGCCTGGCTCTCCTTTGCTTCTTATTATTACTGACAAACTTTTTTCTAGCTTTAAATGACTTGAGTTCTGCCTGTAGGAGCCTGTTTTGAACAGTTCTTGTCATGCACGTCACCCCAGCTGCCACTTGCCATTCCTTTTGTAGGTCACTTGATGTCATCCTGCGGATGCTGAGTGACATTCAAATAAGATGACAGTCATCCCTGTCAGTGGAGAGTCGTTTTCGCCCTCTGCCAGCCTGTAGCTTTGTTGTTCCCAATGTCTGCTGCTTGACCTCGTTGTAATGGACTGCCATCTTAGAAATTTTAAGGTTGGAGGCAACATAACGCTCACTGTGTCCCTCTGCTAGTAAAGCCAAAATTGAGCCCTTCTTTTCCTCACTCAAGACTTTTCAACTCCTTTGGCATGGATAAAAGTTATTTTTTCATTCCTATTACTTTTGGGATATTAATAGCACTTGTTTTGCCATCCAGCTTGTCTTTTTGCAATATGATTGTGAACACCACAGCAGGGATTTTTATACTTTCCTTTGTTAAATAAGATTTGGCTCAGATAATCACCTAATCAGAAGCACATTAAGCAGAATGAGGTATACTCTGGTTGGAATTCAACTGACACTGGAATAGAATGGCTGTCAGACATGTAGAGAAGCCGATTTTTCTAAAATCGTGCAGTGGTCTCTTATTTTTTTTGCCACAGCTGTGTGTGTGTGTGTATATATATATATATATATACATATATATATATATACAGTCATGGCCAAAAGTATTGACACCCCTGCAATTCTGTCAGATAATACTCAGTTTCTTCCTGAAAATGATTGCAAACACAAATTCTTTGGTATTATTATCTTCATTTAATTTGTCTTAAATGAAAAAACACAAAAAGAATTGTCCTAAAGCCAAATTGGATATAATTCCACACCAAACATAAAAAAGAGGGTGGACAAAAGTATTGGCACTGTGCGAAAAATCATGTGATGCTTCTCTAATTTGTGTAATTAACAGCACCTGTAACTTACCTGTGGCACCTAACAGGTGTTGGCAATAACTAAATCACACTTGCAGCCAGTTGACATGGATTAAAGTTGACTCAACCTCTGTCCTGTGTCCTTGTGTGTACCACATTGAGCATGGAGAAAAGAAAGAAGACCAAAGAACTGTCTGAGGACTTGAAAAACCAAATTGTGAGGAAGCATGAGCAATCTCAAGGCTACAAGTCCATCTCCAAAGACCTGAATGTTCCTGTGTCTACCGTGCGCAGTGTCATCAAGAAGTTTAAAGCCCATGGCACTGTGGCTAACCTCCCTAGATGTGGCCGGAAAAGAAAAATTGACAAGAGATTTCAACGCAAGATTGTGCGGATGTTGGATAAAGAGCCTCCACTAACATCCAAACAAGTTCAAGCTGCCCTGCAGTCCGAGGGTACAACAGTGTCAACCCGTACTATCCGTTGGCATCTGAATGAAAAGGGACTGTATGGTAGGAGACCCAGGAAGACTCCACTTCTTACCCCGAGACATAAAAATGCCAGGCTGGAGTTTGCCAAAACTTACCTGAAAAAGCCTAAAACATTTTGGAAGAATGTTCTTTGGTCAGATGAGACAAAAGTAGAGCTTTTAGGGCAAAAGCGTCAACATAGAGTTTACAGGAGAAAAAAGAGGCATTCAAAGAAAAGTACACGGTCCCTACAGTCAAACATGGCGGAGGTTCCCTGATGTTTTGGGGTTGCTTTGCTGCCTCTGGCACTGGACTGCTTGACCGTGTGCATGGCATTATGAAGTCAGAAGACTACCAACAAATTTTGCAGCATAATTTAGGGCCCAGTGTGAGAAAGCTGGGTCTACCTCAGAGGTCATGGGTCTTCCAGCAGGACAATAACCCAAAACACACTTCAAAAAGCACTAGAAAATGGTTTGAGAGAAAGCACTGGAGATGTCTAAGGTGGCCAGCAATGAGTCCAGACCTGAATCCCATAGAACACCTGTGGAGAGATCTAAAAATGGCAGTTTGGAGAAAGCACCCTTCAAATATCAGGGACCTGGAGTAGTTTGCCAAAGAAGAATGGTCTAAAATTCCAGCAGAGCATTGTAAGAAATGCATTGATGGTTACCGAAAGCGGTTGGTCGCAGTTATTTTGGCTAAAGGTTGTGCAACCAAGTATTAGGCTGAGGGTGCCAATACTTTTGTCCGGCCCATTTTTGGAGTTTTGTGTGAAATGATCAATGTTTTGCTTTTTGCTTCATTCTCTTTTGTGTTTTTTCATTTAAGACAAATTAAATGAAGATAATAATACCAAAGAATTTGTGTTTGCAATCATTTTCTGGAAGAAACTGAATATTATCTGACAGAACTGCAGGGGTGTCAATACTTTTGGCCATGACTGTATATATATATCCATATTTTTCGGATTATGAGACGCACTTTTATGATCTCCAAATTTAGGGGGAAAATGAGGGTGCGTCTTATAAACCGAACACTGTTCTTACCGAGGGGTGAATGCTGTGGGCTTGGAGCTGGGGATGTTGCGGTGCTGGTGTGGTGGACCTGCGGTGGGCAGTTGCAGTACGGTGGTGAGTGGTGGTCCTGCGGTGGTGGTACAGCGGCAAGCGGTAGCCCTGCTGTGGCATATGGCGGCCGCCATTCTTCTTCCGGGGTCTGGCTTCTTAATAGCCGCAGATGGAGGAAAGCTGAGATCTCCATCCGTGCCTGCCTCTATGTGAGGCAGGAAAATGGTCACAGATGCGGCGCAGGAGCAGATGGAGATCTCGGCACCAAGATCTCGGGAGATGAGATCTCAGCACGAATATCTTCATCTGCGCATGTGCTGCCCTGGCAGCCACTTTCCCAGAGTCCACTGCATAGTAAACAGTGCGGGGGCTCTCGGCTTTCACAAAATGTTGTCGGAGCCTCCGCACCACTGAACACCCACAGCTCCACTCTTGCCGCTTCACTGCAGCCACCACCCCCAGAAATCAATAAGAAACCTGGATTGTAAGAAGCACCACCATTTTTTTTAAAAAAAGGATTTTTTCCTATTTTTCTCCTCAAAATTTGGGGTACGTCTTATAATCCGGTGCATCATATATATATTTATATATATATATATATATATATATATATATATATATATACACACACACACATCTCGTTTGCAAAACTTCTATAGTTGTACTGCTTAATATGCGCCACATCGTAGGCAGCTCAGGCAAATAGTCAGCCCCATTCCTTGATACGGAGTTGCTGCCTTACCCCACAATGCGTTTGCAGCTCCTGTGGAAGCATTTCAGACATAACCCACTGTCGGCATGTGAGGTTTCATATCACTGCTCTGACTAAGCTGCTTGCAATAGACAAATCATACTGTATATGTAAGGAATGTATGTGATTATCACAAAACAGAAATTACAGCTTTTTTTTAGTAATTTAGCCGAAACTCAGTACTCCTCATTGACACTGAAAAGTGATAAACTTTTTTTCTGCAATGATATACAGATATAAAAATGAGTAATTAAGGATGTCTGTATTGGGAAATTGCCGTAGGCATTGCCTGCAAGGGTCTGAATAAATCAGAAATCAGAATACAAAAATATATTCTCTACAGTGGTGTAAATTATAGATTTTGAGTGATTAGAATTGTTTGCTTGTTGTTATTTTAGCAAAAGTCAATATACCAAGAGACTGTATAGTGAGTATGGGTATACAGTATAGCGATACATCTAGAAAGAGGGCAAGTGTGCATCAGGCCACCAGTTAAACATAGAAACATGGACGAGCTGGATATACAATATAACATGAAGAAACTGTTTTTGAGTATTGTGCAGATAGCCTTCACTTTATATTTAAGCTGGTCAAAATTGACCAGATTCGACAGGAAATTATCTCCCAATCACCTCATACCATTCACTGTCCTCCCTCCCCCACTACATCTAGCTCACTCTCTGATTTTGAACCAGTCACAGAAGAAGAAGTAAGCAGGCTCCTTGCATCTTCTCTCCCAACCACTTGCACCAGTGACCCATTTCTGTCACATCTCCTCCAGTCCCTTTCCCCTGCTGTCATCCCTCACCTAACTAAAATATTTAACCTCTCTCTTCTGGTATTTTTCCCTCCTCATTTAAGCATGCCATGATACATCCACTACTTAAAAAACCATCCCTCGACCAAAACTGTGCCGCTAACTATAGACCTCTCTCTAATCTTCCCTTCATCTCTAAAGTCCTGGAACGCCTGGTCCACTCCCGTCTTATCCGCTATCTCTTTGATAACTCTCTTCTCGACCCGCTCCAATCCGGTTTCCGCTCTTTACACTCTACTGAAACTGCCCTCACTAAAGTCTCTAATGATCTACTAACAGCTAAATCAAATGGTCATTACTCCATGCTAATTCTCTTGGATCTCTCTGCAGCATTCGACACTGTGGATCATCAGCTCCTCCTCACTATGTTCCGTTCCATTGGCCTCAAGGACACTGTTCTCGCCTGGTTCTCCTCCTATCTCTCTGACCGCTCCTTTACTGTATCTTTTGCTGGCTCCTCCTCCTCTCACCTTCCCCTTACTGTTGGGGTTCCTCAAGGATCGGTTCTAGGTCCCCTCCTCTTCTCCTTGTACACTGCCCCTATTGGTCAAACAATCAGTAGATTTGGTTTCCAGTACCATCTCTATGCTGATGACACCCAATTATACGCTTCTTCTCCTGACATCACGCCAGCCTTTCTAGAAAACACCGGCGATTGTCTAAACGCTGTGTCTAACATCATGTCCTCACTATATCTGAAACTGAACCTGTCAAAGACTGAAATCCTTGTGTTTCCTCCCTCTACTAATGTACCTATACCCGACATTGCCATTTCTGTGTGTGGTTCCACTATTACTCCCCAGCAACTTCCCCGCTGTCTTGGGGTCATACTTGACTCCGAGCTTTCCTTCGCCCCCCACATTCGATCACTGGCTCGCTCTTGTCATCTGCACCTCAAAAACATCTCTAGAATTCGACCTTTTCTTACTTTTGCCTCTGCAAAAACTCTTACTGTTTCTCTTATTCATTCTCGACTATTGTAACTCTCTTCTAATCGGTCTCCCTCTTACCAAACTCTCCCCTCTCCAATCTGTCTTGAATGCTGCAGCCAGGATCATATTCCTCACCAATCATTACACCGATGCCTCTACCTTGTGCCAGTCATTACACTGGCCACCCATCCACTCCAGAATTCAGTTATAAACTTATTACCCTCACCCACAAAGCCCTCCATGGCTCAGCACCACCCTACATCTCCTCCCTTGTTTCAGTATACCACCCTACCCACGCCCTCTGCTCTGCTGATGACCTGAAGTTAGCATCCTCAATAATCAGAACCTCCCACTCCCATCTCCAAGACTTTACACGTGCTGTGCCAATTCTTTGGAATGAACTTCTCAGATCAATACGATTAGTCCCCAATCCACACAATTTTAAGCGTGCCCTGAAAACACATTTATTCAGACTGGCCTATCGCCTCAACACATTAACCTAATCTATCCCTGTGTGGCACAGCCAAAAGTTTTACCATAACCAGGATCCCCGCATCATGTTCCCACATGCTTTATGCATCCATTAGCCCTCTGTGTCTGTACTGTTACACACTTAACATTATGACTGGTCCATACAATCAGGGCAACTGTTACCTCCCACCTTTCGTGTCTACCTCTTTCCTCATAGACTGTAAGCTTGCGAGCAGGGCCCTCATTCCTCTTGGTATTTGTTATAATCTATGTGATTATTGTTATGCTGTAATGTCTATTGTCTGTACAAATCCCCTCTGAAATGAAAAGTGCTGCGGAATATGTCGGCTCTATAGAAATAAAATTTATTATTATTATTATTATTATTATTAAGCCCCCTGCCCCCCGGTCATATACTCACCTCTTGCCAGCAGTTTCCATGCGGCTTACTGTACCATGTAAACCTATGGAAAACCAAATCCGCTGTGCACATGCTGCGGGAATTTCCACACAGATTTGCTGTGGTTTATTTTCCGCAGCATGTCACTTCTTTTTTGCGGAACCGCAGCTGCAGTTTTCGTTCTGGGAAGAACAAACACACAAAAATCTCTCTCTCTCTCAATAGAATCTGCATCAATTCCGCTGGACAAAATATAGGAATCCGCAGGGAAAATTGCATGCGTTTTACCCTGCGGTTTCTGCCAAGCGATGCGGATTTTTCTGCAGAAAAAATCCGCAGCGTGTGCACACACCCTTAAAGTGGTGCTTTAGCCAGAGTAATACATATAGCATATCCCAGATATACATAAAAAAACAGAGTAAAAATACGAGAAGCAAGAGGCGAGATGACAAAGTGGAAAAGGCACATGAAGAGATGTGAGCTGACCCTGTGATACATTTTCCTGTAAACATAAAATCATGCGTTTCACCCTCTGGCCAATCAGAGACTGGAATTACGTGCTGCGGGTTTTCATCAATTATCCTACAAGTTTGACATAGAAGTATTACATGTTACTTCAATGGAAGACATTCTGTATAATCAGGTTAAATGATCTATCAGGAAACAGACCGTGAAGAAATAGGAAATCTGTATGTTATACAGTAGTTCTTTTTTTCTCTATTTTCTCAGATTATTTTCAGACTCCACATCTCTGGCCATTTAAAAGCATTGCTTCTTCTTCATCACTGTATGTATTTTATTACACACAAAACCTTTCTATACATGTAACAGTCATAAGCTTGTCTGCTGCTAAATTGGTTTCCTAACTTTTATTGTATATGCACAGTTAGAGGTCGCAGCTCTGGCTCATTGATGTTTTTGTTCAGTCAGTGATCGGCTGCAGCGGTCACGTGGCTAGATGGCATGTTATTAGCTGTGAGTGAGAAAGTACAGTGACCGGGGGGATCACAAAGCATTGGGACTCGAGTGGCGGAGCACTGGTCAAGAGATTATAATTTCTTTTTCTATTTTTTTTAACATGCCTAACTGTTTTCAGAAACATTTTATATGACAGGACAGCCCCTTAAAGCACCACTCAACTATTTGTTTTTTATTTCACCACCAGGTTGGTATCACTAATGCATGTTCCCTGCCAATAGTACAACTCATACCAGCCAGGGTCTTCTTCTGTTCTCAACATCGCTCTGGTCTACATCTGCAGGTTGTGACCTGTCTGATCGCTCTGGTGTGCTGGGCAAGCCAAGGTTTGCATCTCAATGTAAAGGTACTGTCACACTTAGCGATGCACCAGCGATCCCGACAATGATATGACTCGGTCAGGATCGCTGGTGCATCGTTAAGTGGTCACTAGTGAGCTGCCAAACAGGCAGATCTCACCAGCGACATAGCAGCGGTCGGCGGTCGCTACTTACCTGTCAGACGAGGCGATGAAGACGTCCTCCCGCCCACGTCCACGTATGGCTCGTCGCCACAGCAGGAAGCCCAGCCGGAAGCTGATGACAAGAAATGGCCCAGGCCGTTCTCGCGTGATCAGCGATAACCAGCGGGGGAGCCGGTCGGAGGTAAGTATCACACATAGCGATATCGCTAGCAATATCGCTGCTACATCACAAAACCAGTGATATTATAGCAATATTGCTAGCAATATCGCTTAGTGTGACGGGCCCTTAAGACTAGGAGAGCTAGAACAAGGCCAGAAGCAGGCCCGCATAGACTTACCGTGAGAGCTTGTGACCCTTATTTTTGGCTTCTGGTTAGTCAGAAGCTGCAATATCAAGATGGCAGATCGGGATCGGAGTGGCGCCAAGAGTAGAAGATGACGGCTGGTAAATACATTAGTAGGGGCAGGGAACATTAATTATTGATACCACCCCGGTAGAGAAATAAAGAACACTGGGATTGTGTTTTAACATTTATCAATAGTTCTTTATATGGTGATGGTCACCTTTAAAATATTTTATTCAGTAATTTCATCTATACAGTTCTCTGAAAAAGAGACTTTTTATCTTTTAGAAATGTTTAATTGAGAGAACTCTTCATATACATAAAGCAGAAGTCGGGAACCTGATTTAGATCCAATGATTACAAATATTTTCATATGGGATAGTGGTATCTGGGGGATGGGAGAATGAAAACCAGATTATTGTCGTTTGTTATAAGGAAGCGTGACATTTGTGACGAGTTGTCACCATGAATGTATGACTGAACAGTTCCTGAGCTTGCTGATCTTTCCAAAGAAGTGGCCATTTGTCAGCTTGCATTAGTAGAGTTATTGTTCTAGTATAGTGACCTGTATTCCTCTGTCCTACAAATTCATTTACTTATGTATTTCAGTGTAATATTGTTGTTTAATGTCATTTATGGTCCCAGATAATTGTGCTGCTAAAATCTCATATCTGCACTTGCCACTATGGGCTTGTGACCACTGCTGTCCCAAGAGGAGAAACCCTGTCTGTGGGACCTTTTAGGACATTGCACATCATAGATAGAGTGCTTTGGTTTTGGGGACCCACCCACATATGATTGGTACAACCTGTACAGCCACACAGGGGCCCAATAGATAACGGGCCCCAAAGCAGGTGGAATTGTCCATTATGAGGAGCTTTTGGAAAGGGCCCATATATTGTTTTTGCACAGTGGCCTCCTTCTTTATGTGTCCTCCACTGCCCACCCATCTATGTGCAGGAGTGGGGACCCACTCAGTGAGCGCTGCTCCTATCCTGATGGAGCTGGAGAATCTATGTCTTACTATAGGAGGAGATCAATTTACAAAAGTTTTTTGGACTTTCTGAAGTCTGGGAGCTCCAAACTCTGGTAAACTTTGTGAAGCAACTTATGGACAGAACGTGTGTAAGTAACTACATTACGGGAGATACAGTATGTAGTTAGTTGCTTCTTGTATTTTGTGCCGCATTTCCAGTGTGTGTTTTCAGATGTGTTAGGCTGCATTAGCTAGCCTTGGTTTCAATACACGATTCTCTAGGAGTTTTATGAATAGAATTGAATAGCTTAGCAGTGTATATTATCCATAAAATACAGGTATTTTGCTTTTGCACAAACAAAGATAAATTGAACACGCAGTGCTCTCAGCCGGCACAATAGACAACATAATGCCACTTATGTGCTCCCTACACTTTCACAGCTAACCTCTCATTTCATTGTGTGCTGGATGTCAACAAGAAAGGGCTTATCTATTCCACAGCTTGTAACAATGGCTTCACCAATCACAAATATTCTGCATCAAACTTCTGACAGATACATAGAAGGGAATCAGAGATATCCTATTCCTTACTAGGTGTAACGGGAAAAGCAGCAAACACAGTTTGATTATGACAAAGCTAATAGAATGATAAATATTAATTTATAAAAATCATGAACTTACTATAGTATAGCCTGAATCTACCTTGAATGACTAAAATCTTGTTGATCATGTATGAAACATATATATATGTGAGTGTGTGTGCAATATATATATATATAATATTACATAAGGTATGTTGAGAGTATTTCAATATGAACAGACATTATATATATTGTTAGGGTTACCTTATACCTCTTTGCATGTACTTGTGCCCTACATCTTTTCTCATATAAGTAATTAAATGAAAGATGATACAACTTGAATATACTGTAGGCCATGGATGGAAGAATACTAGAGATTTGCAGTCAGTTAGATAACTGCAGGAGCTAACTATGCTGTTTAGCAGTCCAAATATTGAATTGAGGATGGAAAAGAACATCAAATTTAAGGCATGAGTAGTAGATTTCTAAATATACCGGCTACTTGAATCATGGAGTTTATGGATGCCTGATCTATTACTAATAAGATGATTCTACTGGAATAGATTCAGAAAATCTGATGGATCTAGAAGAGCTTTTTGGTTTTATAAAGCCATATTGACTTCTTCTGGGCATATCAACATGTCAAAGCTCAGGGTTGGGAAACAGACAGGCATGCCACATGGCTTAATTCTGATAACCTTGTTTGTGTTTTACTTTTGTATTATTCAAATCTTCATATGTTCTACGCATTGCTACTGTGTGTTACATACATTGTTAGATCAGCTGATCTGAATAGGTATCCCAATCTACGTAACTTTCCCTATGATTGTGGAACTACAAAGCCTTTCTGAATTTCACAGAAGGCCCATCCATTGTCTATCACATGCTCTTTAAAGTGAGGAAGGTCTCCCAGTTTCTTACTGGTTTCATAATACAGTCATTGTAAAAGTTTGTGATACTTGGCAGTATACGGGACCCTCTCATTTGATTTGAAGTCTTGCTTCAAGATCTAGTTAAGATCAATATTTGAATGGCTTAAGTTCTACATCTACTTACTTTAGACAAAGACATGCTCAGAAGCAATAGCTATTTTTCACTGTTGTGAACCATTTATTTGAGCGACATAGTAATCAATGATAGTTTTCCCACTTTTGATAATACACTACTAAGGTTACCCACCGAAACTGTCAAATAACAAAAAATAATCTGATCTTTTTCCTCTCCGATGTACAACAAAGCAGAGAAGCTGGTTACCACGACACGCCGTGATGATAAACACTGTGAATTGGCTCAGGACAAGATTGCACACAATAGTCGAGGCTGTCAGTGTTGAAAATGAAGCCTACCTGCTGGGAACCTATAAACACTTCTTAATACCAAATGCTTAGAGAAGCAACTTTCTTGCCCCTGACGTACAGCCGAGCTGTCAGTGACGGGCTCCATACTAGGACCAGAGTTCTCAACATCAATTTATTGACAAGCAGTGAAAGGAGACGCTTAACCTTACTACTGTATACGATGTATAAATATATATATACACACATGTAAAACCTCTGCATATATTTTTTCCACACAATTTGTCTCCAGTAGATCATAATGGATCTCAGAGGGAACATAAGTTTCATTCCGTTGTTGCCTATTTTTTCCACTCTACCTGAGAGGAAAACAGCTCCTCATAGTGACAGGAGTCCCTGGCATAGCTGAACCCACCAGCTCTGGGCAAGCATCCGATATTCATGTCACCATCATATCCTACAGAAGAATCAGTGGTGCTGAGGCTTTTGTTTACGGCATAGCACTTATTGAACACCACGTAGCCGGCAAAAGAGAAGACAGAAGTGGTAATAAACCACTTCAGATTTTTTTAAACAAGGTACCCGGATGTGTTTGACAAACCTGGCCTGGTCCTTTAAGATTTCAGGAGCTTTAACTCGGCACCATTAATATACATTGAGGTTATGAACCAAAGAACCAAGTGCTATAATTCTATGTAGCTTCATCATTATCAGGTTAAAAGTAATCTATTGAATTTTCTGCCTATAAGTACACTTAGAGGAAAAAGGATGAGATCTGAGAATTAGTATTAGTTTAGTATTTGGTCAGTATTTTACAACAGTATTTGAGAAAACCAGGAGTGGGTGATAAATCCAGAAGTGGTGACGTGTTTCTATTATACTTTTCCTCTGATTGTTCCTCTCCTGATTTTGGCTTACAAATACTGATGTAAAAACCTGACCTAAATACTAATGTGTGAACATGGCCTGAGAGTAAGAATATCATAGGTTGCATTAATTTTCTTGCCAAAAAAATACAGAGAATCTCAATATATGTCAATTAAGTAAGTCAATAAATAAATCAAATAAAAATATCCCTCAATTGACACTATTTGGCCATAACTTGATCTACTGCTCACAAGTTCTATTTATTGTTGGTTAAACCATATTATTAAAAAAAAATCAATACAATGATATTCTTGTTGCATTTTTTTTTAAATCTAATTGAAAAGCTATATACCAATTATTGTTATATAAAACTTCCACATCATATTCATTTTTTTGTCAAGCCTGAGACAAATGAAGCCTTAAAACATCAAGCGCCTAATACATAGATAAGGGGTATCTCCTTACATGACTCTTGCAATAAAACTAACATAAAAGCAAGTTGAAATCTAATATACAGAATAATAATGCTTGTATATAGCTATGTACATGAAACAATGCACAATATGAATAAATGAACTTCTATACCGAAATAATTATTTACAAATTATGAAAATACAACATATAGTCGGTGAACCCATCACACAAGGAAAGCTTCTGTATGTAAAATGGTGACATAAATATATAATTGTACATTAATATTAATGACAAATGCAGATAGAAATGTAGAATAACAGGGCCTTAGGCCCTGTGAGATAGTTGTCATTTAATAGGAAGTATTTTACATACACATCTACTACTATTAGTGCAGAGTCACACTAGGAACAAATTCCTTCCATCGGCCCAGATAATGAGTGGTTTTTTGGCACTCGACTTTGCATTCAGCAAGACTGAATATAGACAAAATTGAGAAGAATACATTAAACATTCTTTTTTTCCGTTGTTTGGAGCATTTAAAGTCACTTTCAGTAATGCAGAGAAAATATGGCATTATTACATATACTTCATTTTTTATGTATAGTATCACACATCAACATTACAGAAAAAACGCATCAACATGGACAATGGAGTCAGGCAGACGGCACTTGTCTATCAAGCAGGTGATATGGGTGTTATATTATTAAATCTTGAATATCTTCAACCAGATGGAAATATTCTACTTTATTTAAAAGACTTGTCTTGGTTACACAGGATTTCTCCATATGTTAATAACACAGTTAGCTTCCGCTAAATCAAAAGACAGCTGTTAATTTTAATTGATATGTTAGAGCTCCGCTCATGAATCAAGCTAATTGCCCAGCATCATGAATATACCCTCTAAGATGGGGTTACCTAAATAGTTTTTAGGAGTGCCTTCAAGAGCACTTCAAGCCCAACAAAGAATTTGGGTGCACTTCCGAGAGTGATGCTTGCCACAGAGTCGTTAACGCCAAAATCAAACTTTATGTTTGCAATTGTGCTGCTGCTAAAATAGTTATATAGGTTGAAAATAAACATAGATCCATCAAGTTTAACTTTTCTCCACCAGCTATACATTCTCTACTGCTAGATTATTTATCACTCACAATGCCATTTATTGTGAGAAAAGCATACGGCCCTTTTTTCCTTTTTTTTTGCTATAGGGCATTCCATAGTCTGACTGCTAAACTGTAAAGAACTCTTTCCTCATCATCTTCTGGAATTGCCTTTCCTCACCACCTAATGAATGCCCCCTGTTTTTTTAAGGTCTTTGGAAGGAATAATAAAAATAAACTAGGCACTCAACTTAAAGATTAATTTTTTTGACTTTTTAATGTAGTGAAGGCAAAACGTTTCATCCACATTTGGCCTTTATCAATTACAAACTATATAGGAGTGTTAGGGATTTGTGGGAATCCTGTGAATATTTAGTGAGGCACGTCTCGGTATGGTCACTTTCACAAGAGTATGAGGCGTTAAAGAGGAAAAACCCCAATGGTAAACAAGCCAGGGGACCTGGATGTGTGCACGTGCCTGGAGGAAGACGCCGTGTCTGCGGCTTGTCAGCTCCTTTGGAAGGAATAAATCATGTGCCAGTGTTTTGTACTGGCCACACATACGTGTAAATGAGATCCCCTCTGAGGCATCTTTTTTCTAAGCTAAACAAGCCAGACGTTTCCAACCACTCATCATATGAGAGGCCTTCCATCCCTTGTAATAATGTAGTTTCCCATCTTTGAACTGACTCTAACTTCTGAATATCCTTTTTATGTTTAAACACCTATTTACTATAATAGACATGTCAGGAGTTGTGACAGGTCTGGATGATACAATAGTCAGTGCTTGTGAAGAAAGGCAGATATGTCAACAATCAAACTGAAGAGAGAAGGAAGATCCGGCACTGGAGACTTGATAAAATCCACGATAAGTTTTATTCACATAATTTCATGATAAAACCATAAAGGGATGTCTCTGAGGAAGAACCTGGTGTAAGGTTCGAAACGCGTCAGGCGTGGGGGGGTCTGTTTTCCCCTTTATGGTTTTATCATGAAATTATGTGAATAAAACTTATCGTGGATTTTATCAAGTCTCCAGTGCCGGATCTTCCTTCTCTCTTCATGTTTGCAACACATGGTGGTCAGCCATTTGATCCCTAGGCACGACCGGCTTACAGGACTATTTTGGTGAGCACAAATTTCCCTTTCCCCTTCTTAATTTTCTAAACAATCAAACTGGACTGTACTTTAGAACATTACATCCATAGACTGATATAGTGGAATCATTGGCAATTGTCCAATTCTCTCTGTCTTCCACCACCACCCGGGGAGCATACTGTGTGCTATATAGAAGGATTTGTCTTGTGACGATTAATAAGAAGCATACGAGGCACATAGAGTTTGTGGTCACCAGTAATCCACTGGTCATTGCAGGGTTATAGAGTCACAATGTTGATTTATTTAGGCCATGAAGAGCTACTATTCTGTTATCAAAGCAAAATTAACAATTACCTCCAGTGATCTCCATATTCTATGTGATTTCACAAATGCCCATATGGTATGTTAGCTTCCTGGGCTATTGCGCTTTATGTAGAAGGAGGTGAGATCAGCTCTCATCTGTGTCACACCTGAATTATTCCAGTATCAGTAGAGCTTGAATATAATTCATTTATTATGAAAGTGACTAGAGACCAAACTTAACTGAGTGGAATTGATTACATAAAATATGCATTTTGGAGAATATAGATTTTTGGAAATTTGCTTTGTGCAGATTCATCAATTTGTTGTAGAGATATAGGTTCGACAGTAGACAAAGGTTTTAAAAACAAAAACAACTTATACTCATCTCATCACTCATCTGTCTGGCCACTCCACTGCCCACTGTCTGGACCTCAGAGCCAACTCCTCTCTTCCCTGTCACGAGCCACATCTCACAACCTGCTCACTCTAAGCCTGGACTTCCATCCTCAACCAGCCTTCAGAGGTCAATGCGGATTGTACATCCATGACATCACAACATACTCTCACGCAGTGACCTCTGGGGCATGGTTGTGCCCCTACAAGAAAAGGCATTTCTTTAGACTAGCCTCATTTATCTAAATAACCCCATTTTGCCCATACAGAATTTTTCTCCGAACATGGTCCCTCATATCATCTGTTCACACACTCTCCATATACGTAATAGTCCTCTGTGTCTGCACTTGTACACATGCTGACTGATTCATGCATCATTATGTGCACACCCTATTTATTATATTGATGGCAGGACTGTACAATACAAGTAATTGTTAGCATTCACTTTTTGGGTCCCCCCTATTTCCTTATACATAGTAAGCTTGTGAGCAGGGCCCTCACTCCTCTTAGTATCTGAGTTATTTGTTACTAAGTAGTGTCTTATTGTCTACACAAGTCCCCTCTGAAATGTAAAGTGCTGCCGAATATGTTGGTGCTATAGAAAAGAAATTATTAGTATTATTTAATATGCTAGTTTAGCGTGAAATATTACTGAAGAGTTATGTATACTTTTTTGACATAGGTGAGTCATCTTAATAATATATTTGCACATTTGTTAGCCACTATTTAAATATGCATATACATTAGGAAGAACATGTAATTACATATATTGGGATCTATTTTACACTTGTTTATACTTATGATAATTTAATTTTGATGTAATTAGTTAATTAATATGTTTGTATCACTTTTATTGCGATCTCTCTTATGGATGGTGTCATGTTTCTAACAAGAATTTGTTGACATTTCATTGAATCCATTCTTCCATTTACCCATGAAATGTTCCCTGTGCCATTGACTGCAACACAACCCCAAAGCATGATTGATACACCTCTATGCTTAATGGTTGGTGAGATGTTCTTTTCCTGAAATTTTGTGCTCTTTTATCTTCACAAATACCTTTTGATCACTGTGGACAAATAGTCCTATTTTAACCTCATCGGTCCACAGGACTTGTTTCCAAAATGCATCAAGCTTGTTTAGATCTTCTTTTGCATTTTTCTGACTCTGAATTGTGGGAGGTTGCAGGAGAGGTTTCTTCTGATGACTCATCCATGAAGGCCATGTTTGTGCCAGTGTCTCTGAACAGTAGAACAGTGTACCACTACTTCAGAGTCTGCTAAATATTTCTGACAGTCTTTTACAGTCAAGCGGAGGTTCTGATTTGCCTCTCTAGCAATCATACAAGCAGCTCTCACTGAAATTTTGCTTGGTTTTCCAGACTTTATTTTGACTTTCATTGATCCTGTTAACTGCAATTTCTTAATATATATATATATCGCTAGAGATAAAGAGAGAGTGTCACTTTATCCTGTGTATTGTTCGAGTAAGACTGCCATTTTAAGCCGATATGTTGCAATGGGAGACTTTTTTCATTATCTGGCTTTGGAGTGCTAGGCCCATTTTTTTCTATTTTTAGTTTTATGAGTGTGAGATGATCTTGATGATAAATTTGAGGGCTTTACACCCATCTCTGTATGGTAAGGTGCTGCCTTTATTTTTTTATTTCTATCTGTCAATCTATCCAGATGTGTACTTTTTACCTTTACTCTTAGCTCATCACAACCAGAAATGTCATTAAAAAAACATTATTTTACAATACTCTGTTGGGAGGTGTTTATGCTTTATGTATTTATATATTGTAATCCAGTGGTTGTGATGTAACTTGCAGCCTGTTGAGGGTTTTGATGGCATGTATCAATACTATATTTACAGCAATTTGTATTGTTAAAGTTGGAGTTTATATATAATCATACTATGTATGCTACATACATATGCATAAATTGCATTTTTTTATTGCCCTGGAAAAGTCCTGGGAGCAAATATACAATGAAGAAATTTGCCGTTTGGATATTTTATTTAATGACGGATATTCGCAATACCAGATATTTATTTTCCCGGCTGCATGGCAGGACAATAGAAAAAGAAAAGATGGGCTTGTGCTGCAGTTTGATTTTTAGCTAAAGTGACATTATGTCACACAGCTATTCCTTCAAGCACAGAAGGAACCAAAAAAGCTTTCACTACAACCAATGTGACCTCTGAACCTAAACATCAGCAGCTTCAATGGCCTGGGGATAGGACATTCCTGTAACTGGAATCAGACAGCGTGATGTGCTATTCTTACTGTATATTGCTGTTTGTCTTTGTTGCTTGCTGTTGCTTGAGATACAGTATCTGTTGAATATTATGGCTGCCTGGATCTCATTACCTTGTTCAGTTCTAGATCAACCTGATATTTGTGAAAGTCTTTCTTGCACCTTTACAATATTAAACACTTTCATTGCAAAATTCATGAAGTCATGGAAAGCAGGTCCAGCACCTTAACTGCACTTACTTCCTGGACACCTTCACATGTCTACCATTACTCTTTGCCTATAAAATGTTACCTCTTGTTCCTGTGTGAATTAGTAATGATTGTTAAAATAATTTTCTTCTCGACTTACGTAAAAAGTTCCTTGAGTGCACCTTCACAGGATATCTTTGATCATGACCGGCCCCTGTATATTGGGATATCAAAAATGTAAGCTCAAAAGCAAAACTCAATATTTTCCTGACAAACATTGATCCTAAGTTGAGCACCGGTCGAGGCACATAATTCATATGTTATCTAATAGAGCCAATGTGCATAACACTTATAGGGGTTATCTACTACTTAGCATGCTTGCCCTCAGTAAAGTAATAACACTTATACTCCCCTTCAGTGCCACCGCCATTCCACTGGTGTCAACATTCCTCTCATGAAGATCGCAACACATTGTTATGTCCCTGAGCCCAATAAGGACTGCCTTCACTCTCCGTCTTTGGACGAATCAGATATCAAGAAGAAGTCGGAGGTGCGGCTGGCCACTTACTTCCTCTTAATGTTTGATTTGTCCGAAGGTGGGGAGAGTGAAGCCAATGCTGACTGAGCACAGGGATCACGTGACCTAACAATGTGACATGAGCCCCAAGAGAGAGAGTGTTGACACCGTTTGAATGACGCTGACACCGGTAGTGAGTTTAAGTGATTTTATTTTGCTGGGGGGAAAACATACTGATTAAGAAGGGATTGTCCGAGCAGTGGACATCCCCTATAAAGGTCTTTTCCAATTTTTTATACATATTTTTATTTTTTTTCATCATAGATAAAGCTGAGACAATCTGCTGTAGCCAATTAGTGTGTTTGGGAGAAAAGTGAGGGCATCATGACTTAGCGGTGAAGCCAGTAGAATGGTGTGTCACCATTGTGGCCAATGGCCATTCTTGTGTTGCCTGTTTGTAAGAAAAAAAGTCCAGGAGTGCTGGAATCTGAGGGTCTGTGGTGGTAAAGCAGAGGTAAGTAGCATTTTATTTTTATTTCTAATATGTGTAGCTGTTTTTAAACCATTTCACAAAGTTGGATACAATTTTAATATAGTGAAGGAATGGCTCATTTTAGATTTTGTTAAAATTCTCTATATAGAACTCACAAAACAACAAACATAGAAGCCGTTACTGACTTGTAAACCTCACCTTGATTACTGCAAGATATATCTTTACCTGTATGTCTCAGGAGGCCGGTGGTGAAGTTGCCAAGTATCAGTGTGGAAGATATCAATGAAAACAACTCTAAAATTACAGTGAATATTGGGTAATTACAGCTCAGGAGGGAGTCAATGCAAGAGTTGAAGTGCTTTTTTTGGGATCAGGGACTTCAGGCAATATCTACAATGTAGTATTGTGCCCTAGGGCCACCTCCTAAGCTGGAGCATGCCTTAGAGTCCATTTAAGTTGAGTCTGGAAGGCGTGAGGGTAAATAAAGACCTGAGTTCGTTAGGTGCCATACTCATCTGCTGTGTTTGTTATATTTAGTGCTACTTTTGATGTGCAGCTCTGGTTATTAGAAAAATCAATCTACTTTATATTTGCTTGTGAACGTGTTTACTTTTCTGCTGTGGTATAATGATCCTGCAGCCTATATAAGCTAAGTAAGCCAGTTGTCTAATGAAGCTACGTCCTGCACACATTTCCAAGGCACTAAAAGACAGATCCCACCATATTTAAAAGTGCCATGAGAGCTTGATCCAGCAAATTATATGTACACTCTATATCAAGCAAAATAAATTGCTTTCATAGCCTACGGTATCTACAATATAGTGCCACATTTGTTTTACAGCCATTGCTTAATAATTATATATTTGTATCCTGATTTATTAGTAAAAAAGCAACAAGTCAGCACCTATATAAGACAACAAATTCATATAATCAAAACTCATACTAATAAATATGAATTGTTATGTCGCCATATAAGAATAACTGGAATGTCAGTGGAGGTCCTTCCTCTGCTCCATCAACTTATGAGTGATTGGTCAATAACCTATCGCCCCATGCCTTCTTCGGTGCTTCACCTGTATCCTGGGGAGATTAAAGCAACACTCCAGCAAATGTTTTTTATTTCTCCACAAGGGTGGTATTACTGATGCACATTTCATTTCTCTAGTATTATACTTACCAGCTACTATCTTTCTGGCACTGCTTCGGTCTCACTCCACTATCTTGTGACCACAGTTCCTGACTGACCAGGGCTGCAAATTCTCAAAGTAACTCTTTGAGAACCTCATTCTGACCTTGTTCTGGTTCTCTTAGACTTATATTAACCCCTTAACCCCGGAGGTATTTTCAGTTTTTCGTTTTCGTTTTTCGCTCCCCTTCTTATCAAAGCCATAACTTTTATATTTTTCCATTAATATGGCCATGTGAGGGCTTGTTTTTTGCGGGACAAGTTTTACTTTTGAATTACATCATTGGCTTTACCATGCCTTGTACTAGAAAATGGGAAATAAAATCCTAGTGCGGTGAAATTGCAAAATATGTGCAATCCCACATTTGTTTTTTGTTTGGCTTTTTTTTACTAGGTTCACTAAATGCTAAAGCTGACCTGCCATTATGATTCTCCAAGTCATTAGGCATTCATAGACACCAAACAAGTCTAGGTTCTTTTTTATCTAAGTGGTAAAAAAATCCAAACTTTTTTAAAAAAATTGCACCATTTTCCGATAGTTCTTGCGTCTCCATTTTTCGTGATCTTGGGTTGGGTGAGGGTTTATTTTTTGCGTGCCAAACTGACATTTTTAATGATACCATATTGGTACAGATACGATCTTTTGATCACCCGTTATTGCATTTTAATCAGGTTAATCCTTTTTTTATTGATGGATCGGGCGATTCTGAGCACGGCGATACCAAATATGTGTGTTTGATTTTTTTATAGTTTTATTTTGAATAGGGTGAAAGGTGGGTGATTTGAACTTTTATGTTTTTTTATTTTTTTATATTTTTTAAAACTTTTTTTTAACTTTTGGCATCCTTAAAAAGTCTCCATAGGAGATTAGAAGCTCTATATAGCAGATTTACTCACTTGCTATGAGCGCCGTCCACTGGGTGGCGCTCACAGCAAGCTGACAGTGACAACCATAGAGGTCTCCCAGAGACCTCCGGTTATCATGACAACACACTAGTGACCCGTGATCACGTGACGTGGGTCACCGGTGGGTGGATTTCCAGCGCGATTTCCGGAAGCGCTTATTAAATACAGCTGTCAGCATTTGACAATGGCATTTAACAGGTTAATAGCCATGGTTGAATCGCAATTCCACCCGCAGCTATTCTGGGCATATGTCAGTTGTTCAAACAGCTGACATGTCCCAGGAAAGATTTGGGCTCACCTCCGGAACCCACATCAAAGGGAGGACGTCTGACATCAGCATAAATCTATGCCAGATGTTGGTAAGGGGTTAAGTTATGATTTCTGGATTGACCAGCAAATGCTGGAGATATCCACCAGGACACAAACAGCAGAAGATGTTGGGAACAGCACCGAGAACAGAAGATGGGGTCTGGTAAGTATGACCCATAGAAGCCCAATTGAGCGAAACGTCCGTCGTTGTCCTCACACTCTACTTCTCATTCTCCCTCTGAAGATGTTTTATTCATTCAAATAAATGTTGGATTTTACAGATCGGTGAGTGCCACCCATTTTTTCTATTTTGCATGGGGTCTGGTCAGTATATTACTAGAGGCAGGGAACATCAAATAGTGATATCACTCCGATGGTGAAAAAAGTAATAAGGTCAGAGTGGTGCTATAAATTTGTCCAAGGTCTTATTCCACATTGCACCTGCAATGGCGCCTCCATATCGCTTTGTATTATGAAGATATTCCCCTCTAGTAGCAATATGGAAAATACTTTAATAACATGTAATAATAATTCAATGAAATGTGTTAATTATTTTATGCCATGTTTCGTAGAAATTTGTTAGAAAAACTATTTTTTCATAAAAATAAAAAAACTTAATTCACTGGCAAGAGCTATATCAGCGTATATGTATATATGCACTGCATACAGATCGCATATAGATACTGTGTATAGATCAATCAGTGCACATCATTTACTTTGGTCTGCTTGTATAAACCAGCAATTAAACAACTGTAAAATGGTAAAAGTTTACCGATCGATGGTCGTATTGTACCGTTGGTTGGTTCATGTCAATGGACCTTTAGACTTAGAAAACCCCCTAACGGGAACCTGTCAGCAGTTTTGGCAGCTATAAGATGCGGCCGCTGCCATTCAGGGCTTATCTACAGCATTCTATAATGCTGTAGATAAGCCCCAGGTGCGACCTGAAATATAAGAAAAAATATGTTTTATTATACTCAACCGGGGGGGTGGCGGTCTGGTCCGATAGGTGTCGCAGGTCTGAGTTTGGCACCTCCCATCTTCTTGAGATGCCGCCCTCCTGCTTGCTTCATGGCTCCCTGGCATCGCACTCCTGCGCAGGCTTACTTATTTGCCCTGTTGAGGGCAGAGCAAAGTACTGCAGTGCGCAGGCACCGAGAAATGTCAGAGAGACCTAGCGCCTGTGCACTGCAATACTTTGCTCTGCCCTCAACAGGGCAGATAAGTACGCCTGCGCATGAGTGCGATGCCATGAAGCAACAGGAGGGCGGCGCTGCAAGAAGATAGGAGGTGCCGGACCCAGACCTGTGACACCCATCAGATCGGACGGCCCCGTGGGTGAATATAATAAAACTTATTTTTCTTAACTTTCACTTTGGACCGGGTGCTTATCTACAGAGTTACAGAATGCTGTATTTAAGCCATGAAAGGCAGTGTCCGCATCTTATATCATCCAAAACTGCTGACAGGTTCGCTTTAATATCCCTTTATGGACACCTACCCAAGGTCCTCATATTTAGACGACACAGAGCTCATGTTTGTTGGGTGCAGCATAAATTAGATTAGATTATTTTGTTTGTGTATATTATTTGCTTTTTTGTTTATTTATGTTAGCTTAATATTTATACTTTTCATTACAACTGTGGAAATAACAATTTCAATGTTCATTTCATTTTGTAAACGCTAAATACGCTGAAATAATTGATAATATGCCAGCCAAGAAAAATGCTTTTTGGCAAAGGAGATATCGAAAAACTAGAGTTATTTTAAAATCTGAAAACACAAGCTGAATAAGCCGGAGCTTAACAAAAATCACTGTAGACAACTAATTAATCCATTAAATAACTATAGCTAAATACATTTGCAGCATATGGTTGCGCTGTGACAGTGGCAATGCTACAAGAACTGATTCAGATGTCGACATCTTATTAGATGAATAAAGGCGCAATATGGTCGGTATCAGAAGGAAATAACCAGTATAATGCAGGCATATGCACAGTGCGAATCACAGCAAAAAATGCAGACACAATTACAGAAATTAACATAGTGATAATGAGTCGGATCACAATGAGATGCTGAACTCTACCACTTTACAAAACTTTTCATAACAACTTTTTCTTTAGTTGTTCTTTAACATTTTGCAGTAACACTATAAACAGTTCATTAATTTTGCACATACTTTTGTTTTCTACTTGGCACTGTTTCTAAGAAAAACAGCCTTTTTTTTCTAATCAAATCCCTTTAAAGTGAACCTGTCGACAGCATTGTGCTCAGTAAACTACAGGCAGTGTCAGGTCAGCGCTGTTGTACTGACTACAATGATAACTGGTTGATGAAATCCGTCTTGTGGTTGTTGTGTAATCTTTATTTTCAGTTTTGAGTAACTGTAATGATATGCCCATGCTCCAGGATGGCCTGTGGGGGGGTCTTCATGTGGTGCTCTGCTTAGTTAATCATCTGTATAGCCCCCGTTACACATAACGATGTCTCAGCGATCCCACCAACGATCCAACATGGATGGGATCACTGGGACATGTTAGGCTGATCGCTGGTGAGCTGTCACATAGACAGCCCCTCCAGCGATCAGGACCAGTGAGCAAGCTGGTATCCAACGTAAACATCGGCTTTCTAAGAGCCACGCGGCTCTTAGAAACCCAATGTTTATCTTGGAAACCAGCGTCACGCTGGTATCCAACGTAAACAGCGGGTTCCTAAGCGTTGGTGATCGCTGGCTCCCGCTGCCACACGCAGCAATGCGCGCTGGCCAGCGGGAGACCAGCGATGAAAAAACAGCCCAGGACGATCCAGCACGATCAGCGATACTCGGCGGGGGGGCGGTCGCTGCTGGATGTCACACACAGCGATATCGCTGGCGAGATCGCTGATGTGTCACAAAATCAGCGATCTCACCAGCGATATCGCTGTGTGTAACGGGGCCTTAAGGCTTTTGACAGGTCACTGATCCCTCTGTGACCTCCCCCTGTTTTACATACTGAATACTATACAGAATGATCGCATATATATTACTGGTATAAATAAATTCAGAAAAAAATCCAATCAGATGGCGCCATCTTCCTAGAGAAAAAAATTGCCTACACTCCATTTTGAGACAGTTTTTTTTTCAGAATTTATTTATACCGGCAAATAAAATAATTAAATGCATATTACATATGCAGTCATGATGCACCGCCACCGGCCCCTGCCTGTTGAAGGTGATTTTTTTTTCAATATATATAATATTCAGTATGTAAAATAGGGAGCAGGTCACTGACTGATCAGTGACCTGTCAGAAGCCATACAGATGAATATGTAAGCAGAGCACCACATGAAGACCCCCCACACGCCGCCCCGGAGCACGAGCATATCATTAACTGAAAACTGAAAATAAAGATTACACAACAACCACAACACGGATTTAATCAATCAAGGTATCATTGTAATCAGTATAATGGCACCGACCTGACACTGCCTATAGGTTACTGTGCACAATCCTGCTGACAGGTTCACTTTAAATGGAATCTGTGAGCAGGATCTAACTCCTAAAGCTATCTATATATGCACATAAATCTTTCAAAGACAAGTTCAGCACTACCGTTACGTGCCTAATCAGCTTCTCTGTTACTGAGAAATCAGTGTTTGAATTAATATGCATATTAAGCTGTCGATCCAAAGCCTCTGTCACTCCAGCTCTATTTTCTGCACAGCCCTGCCTTTTCATGCTCGACGGACACCCTCTATGCTGTGTGATTTCATGCAAATAATAAATAAATAATAAGTAAACAATAAAAGAAGCCTTCAATCATAAGGAGGCAGTGCTGAGCAGGGAATAGAGCTGGAGTGACAGAGGCTTTGGATCTACAAATTGTCCTTCAGCCTTATTTGCATATAAATTCAGATACTGATCTCTCAGTAATGGGGGAATGGACTGGCCATGTAAAGTATTGCTGTACTTATCTTTGAAATAGATACATGCCAATATAAATGGGGGTGAAATTCTGCTGACAGATTCCCGACGATTACTCACCAGATGCCTATGTACACCTCGACAAGGCATTTTTGTTAGCTTATCAATTGTAAAAATGTAGCAAGTTGACCAAACATGTTGATATAGAGTCTTCAGGAGGACCTTAATCGTCTATTGAAAACAAATAATGACACTAGGTACCCTGTAAACTTTCCTATGAAGAGGGGATGCTGTTTTACTCTTTTTCCATAACTCCCATTCATTTTCCTAGGCGTTTCGGTGATAACGAAGCTCAGTCATGCTTGGCCGTTTCTGTAGATCCACCTTCAGTGGTCGTAGCTTGGAATAATGAAGACAATAGAACAAATGCTAAATATATCATCACATATGATAATGGTCGTTATCTCATTTCTCCCTCTACTAGAATATTAATGAGATTATCAAGTCATATACTGACAATTGTATTATTTATAAAGTGTAAACTGCACAGTTTAGGATACAGTATCTGTAGATAAGTGACACACCTGTCCTCACACTAACTTATTGCCATCTCTAGCTGCATACAAATGTCTACTTCACTCTCCAGCCTTCTATTACATGCCGCTTGGGTGACCTAACATATTTATAAGAAGTGCTTTCTCCCAGTGGAAAGTAAAACAAATCCCTATTTCATTGGAAGTGAACTTTTGGACAAAGACTAGGCTAAGGGTCAAGAGTCACGAAGATCTAGTGATAGCGGTCTTATCCCTTATCATTGGTAGCACAACATGATTTTACTGAAGAAAAATTCTATTTGTTACATACCAACGCAGCAAGTGCCACAGAAGGATCTAATTACACTTTTCCATCTGCAGTCTAGATTAAATTCAGCCGTGAATAGAAAAAAAAAGAACAAATTATATCACTTCTTCTGATGTTTAAAATGGAAAGACTTATTTCAGATACAAACTGGGAAAGTGATGGAAGTTGACTGTTTGCAACTGATCATGTGCTTTCTTGTGACATAAGGGTCAGAAAGTGCAATAATTAGTATCTATCACACCCAAGATTGCTAAATGCCCACAATCTATTTTCAGATCAGTTCTACTTGTTTCGTACGGACACATGGTGAATCCTGTGCTAATATAAAGAAATTTAGCGACAGTATTAATATAGCCCATATGGAACGCACAGAGAAATAGACATTGGCATATGTTTTTCTCTAATGGCATTACACACTACTTAATTCCAAGGAAAATCACTTCCTTTCTATATTAATACTTACTTTTAGGCAACTTGTACATGTTTGTATTTTGCATCAATATTTGTAAGCCAAAAGTAGAAGTGAAACCTACACATGGAGGTAGTGGCCGAAGCAGATAGAAGAGGCCCCTGTGTAAGAACAACTCATCATAGTGCACAATTCCACCTACTTTGACCCCCTGGGCCTTTTTGCTTCCACCCCTGCTCGGAGGTATACATTTTTCCATTACACTTCTTTTTTTTTCTGTAGTTTCCATTCCTTTTTTTTCCTTGTTTTAGCTTAAAAACTGAGACAAAACACTGACTAAAATAGCTGCCATGTGAAAGGGGCCTTAAGTAAATGTTCTAATAATTTCTTCATGAGAGGTACACAAACTTTTTGGCTGGAGCTAAAATAAAATGTTGACTTATCCTATGCAAAATCAGTCTATAACACAACAGTATACCAGAATATCAGAGCTTTGATGCTCATAGCAAATGCAAGATAACGGGAAGGTTTTCCCACGGGTATAGTATTTTATGTTCCCTTCCAGAATGACTACAGGGAATAGACATAACATAAAGGAGTTCTCCTGGCATATGATATGGATGACCTATCCTTAAGAGAGATCCACTATGTAGCTTTAGTCAATTTATAGTTGCCGCTGTCGGGTACTGCACATCAGCGCCAATTTATTAAGAGCTTTTCTGAAGTTTGAGTGGAACTAGACAATGTTGATATCGGGAAACCGTTGGAGCGTTTAACAACTGATGGTTGTGGGTGCTGGGTTTTGGAACCCTACCAATTTGATTTTAATGATCTGAGCCAATGATGAGTCATTAATATCAAATGACTGGAGATCCCCTTTAAATGCTGATGGCACTATTACATTAAACATCTGCTTCGTTTATGAAAAGTTTCTCCTCAGTGGAAGAGAGATCCGGTGTGCCGCACGTCACTTCGGCCATGCTTATAGCAATAGCTTAGTCAGCCACCTTTTTCTCTCAGTACATCAAACGAGGGGTCTGGCTTAGCTACTGCGATAAGCATTCAGCGCTCCCCTCCTAACGTCACATACCAAGGCAGGAAACGTTGAAGTGTTGAACACAAGATCGAGAGCCAACCGGACCCCGGATAGAGCGGCTTCTACTAGATCGGGGAGCCAAACACACAACTATGTTAGTAAGCTAAATAGATTACTACCTACAGTAAATTTATGATAAAGTTTTCCCCTAGGAAACCTTTTTGATGGATTTTTACAAGGGATGATTATCATATAAAATATATTTTATATTTAATACATTACTGTTTAGTAAAGTTTCCCAATCATTGTCCAGCACAAAGAAGTGAAAGGATAATTTTTTTACTGATTTATCGAATCTTTCATGATGGTGTAAAAATTATAATGTGTCAGTATTATATCCCATATATGTGTTTACAGGAATCAGCTAATTGCTAGTTGATGAGATAAAGGAAATGGAGAGAGACAAGTAATTACCAAATCAGTCAGGGTTACATAAGATACATGCGACTATTGGTAGATTTTATTGTCTTCGAACATTAATGACCATCATCGTCTGGAATTTGTTTTTACCAATTTATCTTCACACATACTGTATCTTAGCGAGAAAATGCCACATTGCTCATAAAATTGGGGTAACTCTGCTGTAAAAAAGTAAAACCGTGCACCTTTTTATAAAATTGGAGATGGGGAAGTTCAATGGAGAACTGTATATTTGCCAAAAAGATGCCCCCTGCAGTCAAGTTAGGCTCTCACCTCCTGGATTGTGCTCCTCTGATACTTGTTATATACTTGTTGTGCTCCTCTGATACAATGATACTTCTTCACTGACCAAGGCTTTAGCAAGAAAGTCTCTTTCAGGTTGTATTTAGTACATATATATCGTATACTACTCTTAGAAACGTGCCTCGTAGTCTTCTGCTTACATTTGTCTACACAAAATTTGACGCCTGTTTTTTGCAGACTGTAAAGTATTTTTAGTAGATTTAAATCATGATATGAAGCTGAAAATCAGATTTTTTTCTTTAAAAGCCATAGGTAATGGCTAGATAAGCCACATATGCAGCACAATGGGATGCTTAGCTCAGACAATATACAAGGTCACTAGAAGGTGCTCTCAGTGGTCCTTTTCATCCCATAGATTCTAAAAAGCATAAAAAGACACTGCAGAGATCAGAAGAAAGGAGGTTACACCTGTATTTAAAGAATTTGCTTTCTGTAGTTAGACAAAGAAAATTCTGAATGCAGTGCTAAGCAAGCTAGTGTAAAGGGATTTAATTCATAAAATATCACACTTAAAAATAGCAGATTTCTCTATTTATCACAGATCACAACTTCTGGGCTATATCTGATAAATATGGATGTAGATGTGCATGTTTACTAGTGTGAGACGCAAAGAGCACAAATTCTCTATTACCATTAAGTAATGAGAACTGTATTGTAAAAGTAATGTTACATACCCTAAATTGGTGGAGATATGTGCAGCAATATATCTCATAAAAGTAGATCACATTTTCTTGCCAGTGGTCTCTCTGCAAATATCACAAACCTCTTCAGTACCGAGAAAAAAAATTACACGGTCTAGATGTTTGCATAAATCAAGAGTAAAGGAAAAAAAACTTAGTATTATATCGTATCAGAGAAATGTGCTTTTTTCTCCACTAATGAGCCATTTCTTCCCTTCACCTCCATTCTGAAAATAAAACTGGTCAAATTCATCTTGGTCAAAGCAGGAAGGACTACTTGCAAAGTGAAGAGTCAGAGAAGGGAGAGGAGCACAGAGAATTGGAAGACAAGTCAGAAACAGGCAGATAGAGCTGCAGCTTCAAGCAAATTTTATATCAGAGCTGGATTACCATCTACACAGCTCAGTTCTGCTGTATAATGTATGCCATGCTGCTATTTTTTTGTGTTGTGGAAAAAGAAAAGTAGTAAGCCATCTGTGTGTTCTTTGTATAGAAGACATTATAGCATCTAATTTTCATCCTCTAGCTCAGAGACAACTAAAAACTAGATATAGATCCTGCAGAGGGAAAAGCCGGGGAAAAATGCAAGAAACAAGTCAAATAATGGCCAGAACGTGTGTCTCTGATTTACACACACAGCAGCTTTTTCTAAAAAGTTACCTGAATTAATAAGCATGCTTTAATTAGTGTACTATAAGTAATTAAATGACAGAATGTGAAGGGGTGCGGCTCCAGCATCTCACACTCCATGTTTCCGAGAGACAGCATGCTATGAGAGAGATGGGCAAGCAGGAGTAGAGCAACACTGGAAGGGCAGGGAGGCCACTGCACGGCTCTGACACCACACACACCAGGAGACCTCAGCCATTCAGCAAGCATGAAGACAGAGGGAATAAGTTAAAACTTGTTTAAAAAGTGTCATTTTCTGCATGCACAGAATACAGGAATGCACATTGTAAGGACAGAGCCACACATTCTGCATTTGGTCCGTTTAAGGGATGAGCGGACCCGTGGAAGTTGGGGTTCGCCCTGTTTGAATGAACTTGGGTCCAAAGTACCAGAACTGAACCTGAACCCCATAGAAATCAATGGTGACCCGAACTTTGCAGGTGGAAAATTTCTCTTCCACGGACTCTGGGACTGTAAGGCTGTGTGCCCACGTAGCGATTTTTAAGCGTTTTTGCCGCAAAAACGCTGCGAAAACGTTTAAAAATCGTGTACAGAACGCCCCCCATGCATTCCTATGGCATTCCGCACATGCTGTGCTAATGCTGCGCTTTTTTCCATGGCAGAATCGCATCGCAGAAAAAATCGCAGCATGCTCATTCTTTTGTGCGGAATCGCAAAGAATTGCTGCGATTCTGCACCCATAGGAATGCATGAGAATCGCTTACTTCCCGCATGTGGCTATGCCCACCATGCGGGAAGTTAAGCGTCTCATGTGCGGTTGGTACCCACGGTGTGGAGGAGAGGAGACTGTCCTCCAGGCCCTGGGTACCATACCCCTGTAAAAAAAAGAATAAAAAATAAAAAATCGGGGTATATTTACCTTCCGGCGTCCCGCACTGCATTCCCGGCCTCAGCGTTCCCAGTAATGCCTTGCGGCAAGGCCCTGTAATGACGTAGTCTCGCGTGACTCTAGCGGTCTCGCGAGATCGCTATAGCAATGCGAGACTACGTCATCACAGGTCTCGCAAGGCATTACTGGGAACGCTGTGGCCTGGGATGGCAGCGCGGGACGCCGGAAGGTAAATATACCCCGATTTTTTTATTTTTTTAGCATTTTTACATTCTATCTTTTACTATTGATGCCGCATAGGCGGCCTCAATAGTAAAAAGCTGCTCACACTTGTCAAACACTATGTTTGACGAGTGTGACCAACCTGTCAATCACTTTCCAAGCGATGCTTCAAATCGCTTAGAAAGTGCTTGAATATCGCACGCGAAAATCGTGGCAAAATCGCGATCATAATCGCGGTAAAATCGCGGTGAAATCGCGCGGAAAAAAACGTGCGATTTCTGGGAAGGAGTCCGGTTTTTAGTGAGCGTTTTAAAACGCTACGTGGGCACATAGCCTAAAACAGACTTCCAGGAGAAATCTGTGTTTAGAGTTCAGCACAAGACACTAGGTGTCCAGTACGAACCATGAACTTTACAGTTGGGGTTCACTCATCTCTAGTCAGTATTTTACCTCAGTATCTGTAAGCCTAAACCAGGAGTGGGTGATAAATCCAGAAGTGGTGACGTGTTTCTATTATACTTTTCCTCTGATTGTTCCTCTCCTGGTTTTGGTTTACAGATACTGAGGTAAAATACTGACCAAATACTGAAGGTGTGACTGTGGCCTAACACTGACTGTAAGGCCACATTCACGCGTTCAGTATTCGGTCAGTATTTTACCTCAGTATCTGTAAGCCAATACCAGGAGTGGGTGATAAATCCAGAAGTGGTGACGTGTTTCTATTATACTTTTCCTCTGATTGTTCCTCTCCTGGTTTTGGTTTACAGATACTGAGGTAAAATACTGACCAAATACTGAAGGTGTGACTGTGGCCTAACACTGATTGTAAAGCCACAGTCACACGTTCAGTATTTGGTGAGTATTTTACCTCAGTATGTGTGACCCAAAACCAGGAGTGGTTGATAAATCCAGAAGTGGTGACCTGTTTCTATTATACTTTTCCTCTGATTGTTCCTCTCCTGGGTTTGGCTTACACATACTGAGGTAAAATACTGACCAAATACTAATTGTGTGAATGTGACCCAATTCAGACAAAAAAACAGGATAGTGTCCCAGGCTACAAAGCAATGTGAGCAATATTAAAATAAGATGTAAAATATCAAAATAAGTTTTTCTTTTCAATCTGTAGTCCTATCATGTTCTATGGTCTTACATTGCTGGCACTTCACCCCATGTGGCGCATACACTAGACTGTTCCTGTAATTTCACTACTAATCTTGGCAACCATGATTTTGGTATCATTATAGACTTGCTCTGCTTTCTAAGGATAGGAAGTAAAGACATCTTAGAGTGATGAAATGATCTGGGCATTTTTTCTCTTGTAACATCGTAGTTCTGGGATAACATTTACTTTCACTAAGGCTGCAATAACCACATTTTCATTGTGTCTTTAAACCCCAGAGCACCTGTAAATCTTATAGCCAGTGCAAATTGGCTTACACTTCCCGGCCATCTACAGCAAAATGTCCCTAGTGCGAGATTCACGCTTTGAAAAGCTGCCAAACAGATACAGGGAAATGGCCCGTATTTTGGGATCATCTATTAGCAAAAATATATATGAATATGAATATTTCTTTAACAGCGATTATTTAATCAGTACATTTTACTCCTGCTAAACTGCACATGAGAAGTGTGAGTATCTTATCAGAAAGCATTCACCTGCGGTTCAAGAGAAACGAGTATGAGCTGCTTTGTATATGAACAAGGGCGGATGTAGCAGAGCTGAGAGTGCAAGCTGTGAAGGCTGAGGTTGCTATACCACACAACACATATACATTCTATCACAATATGATTATGTACAATGATGTAGTTTCAGGCACATGGACCCATATCTACTATCTATCTATCTATCTATCTATCTATCTATCTATCTATCTATCGGGGCTTCTCACAAAATTAGAATATCATCAAAAATGTATTTCAGTTCTTCAATACAAAAAGTTAAACTCATATATTATATAGAATCAATACAAACAGAGTGATCTATTTCCCGTGTTTATTTCTGTTAATGTTGATGATTATGGTTTACAGCCAATGAAAACCCAAAAGTCATTATCTCAGTAAATTAGAATATTTTATAACACCAGCTTGAAAAATGATTTTAAAATCTGAAATGTTGGCCTACTGAAATGTATGCTCAGTAAATGCACTCAATACTTGGTTGTGGCTCCTTTTGCATCAATTACTGCATCAATGCGGCGTGGCATGGAGGCGATCCTTTGATAGCAGCATTCAGCTCATCTGCATTGTTGGGTCTGGTATCTCTCATCTTCCTCTTGATACTACCCCCATAGATTCTCTATAGGGTTAAGGTCAGGCGAGTTTGCTGCCAATCAAGCACAGTGATACTGTTGTTTGTAAACCAGGTATTGGTAGTTTTGGCAGTGTGGACCGGTGCTAAGTCCTGCTGGAGAATATTTCCATCTCCAAGAAGCTTGTCGGCAGAGGGAAGCATGAAGTGCTCTAAAATTTTCTGGTAGACGGCTGCGCTGACTGTGGTCTTGATACAACACAGTGCACTTACACCAGCAGATGAAATGGCTCCCCTAACCATCACTGATTGTGGAAACTTCACACTAGACCTGAAGCAGTTTGGATTGTGTGTCTCTCCACTCTTCCTCCAGACTCTGGGACCTTTATTTCCAAATGAAATGCAAAATTTGCTTTCATCTGAAAACAACACCTTGGACAACTGAGCAACAGTCAAGCTCTTTTTCTGCTTGGCCCAGGTAAGACTCTTCTGGCATTGCCTATTGGTCATGAGTGGCTTGACACAAGGAATGTGACACTTGTAGCCCATGTCCTGGATATATCTGTGTGTGGTGGCTCTTGAAGCAATGACTCCAGCAGCAGTCCACTCCTTGTGAATCTCCCCCAAATTTTGGATTTTTCGTAATCTTTTCAAGGCTGCAGCTATCCCGGTTGCTTGGGCACCTTTTTCTACCACACTTTTTCCTTCTCCTCAACTTTCCATTAATATGCTTGGATACAACACTCTGTGAACAGCCAGCTTCTTTAGCAATGACCTTTTGTGGCTTACCCTCCTTGTGGAGAGTGTCATTGTTTGCCTTCTGGACATCGGTCCAGTCAGCAGTCTTCCCCATGATTGTGGAGCCTACTAAACAGACTAAAGGTACTGTCACACTTAGCGATCTACCAGCGATCCCGACCAGCGATTTGACGCGGTCAGGATCGCTGGTACATCGCTAGGTGGTCGCTAGTGAGCTGCCACATAGGCAGATCTCACCAGCGACATCGCTGGGGACGGGGGTCGCTACTTACCTGTCACACTAGGCAATCCTGCGTCCTCCCGCCCGGCTCCACGCGTCGCTCGTCGTCACAGCAGGAAGCGCCGCAGGAAGCTGACGAAGAGAAACAGTCCAGGACGTTCTCGCGCGATCAGCGATAACCAGCGGGGGAGCCGGTCGTAGGTAAGTATCAGACACAGCGATATCGCTAGCAATATCGCTATAACGTCACAAGTTATAGCGATATTGCTAGCGATATCGCTTAGTGTGACATGCCCTTAAGGGACCTTAAATGTTTAGGAAGCCTTTGCAGATGTTTTTTGTTATAATTATTCTACTTTACTGAAATAATGACTTTTGGGTTTTCATTGGCTGTAAGCCATAATCATCAACATTAACTGAAATGAACACTTGAAATAGATCACTCTGTAATGACTTTATATAATATATGAGTTTCACTTTTTCTATTGAAAAACTGAAAAAATTAACTTTTTGATGATATTCTAATTTGAATTTCTTTTTGAATCACCTGTATCTATCTACCTATCTATCTGTCCCATATCTATCTATCTATCTATCTATCTATCTATCTATCTATCCCATATCCATCTATCCCATATCTATCTATCCCATATCCATCTATCCCATATCTATCTATCTATCTATCTATCTATTTATCTCATATCTATCTATCTATCCTATATCTATCTATCCTATACCTATCTATCCCAGATCTATCTATCTCTCTCTCTCTATTTATCATCTATCTATCTATCTATCCCATATCTCTCTATACAGTATCTATCTATCTATCTATCTATCTATCTATCTCATATCTATCTATCTATCTATCCCATATCTGTCTATCTATCTATCTATCTATGTATCTATCTATCCAATATCTATCTATCTATCTATCTATCTATCCCATATCTATCTATCTATCTATCTATCTATCTATCCCATATCTATTTATCTCATACTTTTTTATCTCATATCTATCTATCTATCCCATATCTATCTATCTATCTATCTATCTATCTATCTATCTATCTATCTATCTATCTATCTATCTATCTATCTATCTATCCCATATCTATCTATCTATCCCATATCTATCTATCTATCCCATATCTATCTATCTATCTATCTATTTATCTATCTATCTATCTATCTATCTATCTATCATTCTATATATCCCATATCTATCTATGTATCTCTGTAAAACAATACTAAGAAGCAGCACAAGCATCTGTGTCAGCCCAGAGGTTGCAACCCACCAATCAATGCTACATATAAAAGCAACAAAAATCTGGGCAGCACTTAATAGCAAATTCCATGGATAACTAGTGTTTGCATTGGCCCTTGTAAACAGGTGGTAACATTGCTGCTGAAGAGCAAGCAAGCCTTTGTCTGTCTGTCTATCTATCTAGGGACATAAGGACATATGCCGCTTCATATACAAATGTCCCATCATTATAATGCTATGGAACTTGAAGACATTAGAAAGATAAAAATCAGATAATTGTCTGATTTTAAAAAGGTCAAATACAGAAAATAAACTCCAGGTGACCATTTTAAATAGCTTCAGGCTTTACCCTAAGGCGCGAGTACACTTCAGTTTGAAATAAACCCCAAAGCAAGCATATATGCAGAATATAGGATTTAGACAGAGGTCACCAAATCACAATCTGGACAACTTTTCCCATCTCAAACAAGATAAAAACTATTTAGTAACTAATGCTGCCATATTTTGGCACTAATTGAGGTTGCTTTGCTTTTAGAGAAACAAAATTTGTCTTGTATACATATCCCTCCTTATCTCTATGATGAGCTTGAGTACCTTTTGATGTATCATTATGCTTGGAAGTTCAATTAGTAACTAAGCAAACATCATGACTACCTTGTGCCACACTGCACATTACGGTAACACAAATTGCTCAATTTGTCATTGTTGGGTATGATAGAAAGATATTAGAACACACAGTGCATTGCAGCTGTGTATGAAGTTGCATATCCTACTACCTGTCTACTACTAAAAACATCTACAATAGGCACATAGGCTTCAGAAGTGGACCATGGATCGAGCAATGGAAAAAGGTGGCATGGTCTGATAAGTAGCATTTTCTTTTACATGATGCGGAGACCCATGAAGAGGGAAGTATGGGAAGAAGACAATCTGGCAGAGGCAGTGTGATGTTCTGACCATTGATTTACTAGGAAACATTTAATCAGCGGGGTAACTTGAAGCTTTTAGGCCCAATGTGAAACCTTCAACAGGGCTCCCAACTATTAGGAGTCTTTAATAATAATATTGTTCTTCTCAAATATGCCAAATGAACCTGTGAGACTCTTTAGGCAAAGGGGTTTCACCACTGCCTTGTATCCTGACATTCTTGTAGATATTACTTTGATAGAGACTAACCAAATATTTCAGTCAAACGCACTTTTTTCTATCAATAGTATTGTAATTAGTCTCCTATTGAAGTGAGTAGAGGCTGCGAAACCCCAGAATGCCCAATACATAGAGTATGGAGCTGCTGTGTTCCAATATTGTACACTGTGAACTTTGGGTAGTCACAGCAGCAGGTATCAGATGATTATTGTCAGATCTTGGAAACCCTATGATTTGATATTGATGCCCTAACCTAAGGACAGGCCCATCAATACCTTAGTCTAGGACAATCCCATTGGATAGCTCATGGGGCCATAAATATTTAATGTAAAACACAGCATTACTGCATATTATTGTTAATCCAGTGATCATAAAAATGTTCTAACTTTCTATATCTTTTCAATCCCTTCATTGCTCAGTTCAATTAGCATGTCTTATTATGCTTGAAATGATGACTTTGGTACAATGGATGTTATTTTCTTTCCTAGAGCCCTGTGTTCCTGTGTAAATTGTCAGCTCAGATGATTGTCCGCAAAATGACCTAATATAAGTTATTATGATGACTCTGACCAGGGTATTGGCAGAGGTACAGCACAACAACTGATGTATTTACCGGTCTGAAAAATGTAGTAGAAATTTATTAAGGCTTGTGCTTAAAGTTGTTTTCCCACGAACAAAATTAATTTTAAAGTTGATTTTAATCAATAAATATTGAACTAATAATAATTTCTACAATTGGATGTTTTCTTAAAAAATGCCCCTCTGCTGAGATAATCTTATACATGTGCCCCTGCTGTTTACTGTGTAATGGCTGTGTCTGACCGCACAGGGACATGGTCTAATCATACCACAGCTCCCAAGCAGGGGAGGAAGAAATAGAGAGTATACAACCAGGACAACATGGGATCACAGCTGATTCTTTCTGTGAGATAAAACATTTCCGTGCCTGTTTTAAAAAAATGTTTTACTTCAAAGAACAAATTATTTCCGATCCCCTGCTGTAATTTCTGCATACTTCTTTGCACGTTCCTGTACGGTCAGACACAGCTATTACACAGTACACAGCAGGGGCACATGTATAAGATTATCTCAGCACAGGAACATTTTTTTAAAACACATCCAATAGCGGAACTTGTTATTAATCCAAGAAGTATTGATTAAAATGAACTTGGCTCATGGGAAAACCCCTTTAACTTTCCAGAGAAGAAAAGTTGCCAGTTTTAGGTAAAATTTGCCAATTGTTTCTGTTTAATGCTTTTCCCATCACTTTTCAAAATGATTAGGGAAAGTGGAGATTATCAGGAGACGGTGGGAACTTCCATGTCTTGACTTTTCAAAATGACTCTAAAAGTGGACATTGTTTAGGAAGAGGGTTGGTGACTCCTACAACGTGACACAATTGCTATAATTTGTGCTAAAATTTACATAAAATACACCAAATCTACACCATACTTGACATGTAGTTCGTTTTCTGGCACACAGACAGGAAAAAATGCACCAGATATGAGTCCTGCACCTCTTAATAAATCTGTACTCCAGTACAGATGAAAACATAAAATAGGCTTCTAAAAAGGTGTAAATGAAAAGCTACATCAAAAAAATTTACAAAAAAAATCAGGCACAAATGCAATAATAACTCAGGAGGCCCGAAGTCTTTACAATCTAAAGACTTTTTTAAGCATTTTAAGCTGGAATGTTGCTTTAAGTAAATCATTTCTTCCCTTTGGTCCAGCCCTGGTCTGAATTTAGAATGGAAAGTCTGCAGTGATTTTCAATGTGCATTATACAGAAGTATGCATGTAGGGTTAGAAAGCAACTATGTAAAAGCGAAGAGGAAACACCATACACATTACATTAGAATTGTCATTGATTTTTGGACAGATCATCTTTGAACAATATACCCTTTACCTTTCATCATTATAGTTCTATTTCTATCTAAGTATCTCATTTCCCAAACCTTACTTTTAGCCATTCAGAAATGAACGTAAGGATGTATTTTTAGCTGATTTTGGTGGATACTGATTAATAGACTCCTTTGAAGTTGTGAAGCCAATTTCGTTTCGTGATTTTGTTATAGCCATATATACTGTAATCTGTAGCAATTGGTCTTAAGCTTCTTCTTCATGACTCCCTGAATCAGCTGTTTCTGAGAAAATTTTACAGAAGGTTATGAAGAATTAGCCCCCTAAGCATCGATACTGAACAAACCTCTGCCATTTCTATGTCCTCCTCTTTCTAAACCTACAATAGTTTAATGGCTAAATTAAGTCCCTGGAGGAAATGAACCACTAAACAAGGATCGTTTCTTCTTTGTTCAGATCAACATGAAAAACACGGAGGACGGAGCATCAGCTTGTGTGAATGAGAGGGTAAAGTGTCACCACTGAGTTATATACTGATAGAACACACATCCACTTGCACATTCTGTACCTGCAAACATGTACAGACACACATACACCACACACAATTGAATGCACACATATAAACACACACACTTTCATACATACAATAAAACACATTCAGATAAACCCAAATACATACAACACACAACTATACATAGATACAAATTCTTGAACACAAACAGAAATACATATACACAAATATAATACACAAAAATACACATACAAACATGAAAAGCGCACAATCACATTCACACATGCATTTAAACAGAAAAGTAAGAATATAAATGCAAACAAGAATGTAAATACAGTGTGGTGTAGTGACCACTGTGTCTGCTAGGGGGCGCTGTGTGGGAGTCCCAGGACGGGACATGTCCAGAGTGGTAACAGGAGCAGGGTGCTAAAGGATCGTTATGTATCCCAAGGTGGGTGGCCTTGGGATGAAGGCTTGATTATATGCTGATCAGCAGAGCTGATCTTTCGTGCCAATGTGTTAGGGAGAGAAGTCTTGAGGTGATTGATCCCACCCATCTCACCAATCACCTACAAACCCATCTAGGGTGAGTGTATAGAATGCCATAGTAAAGTATATGTGTGTGAATGATTGAAGGACCTGTGATGAGGTCATAGCCATGTGATCCGATGGGCGTGGCTACGGACCATATAGGGTGGCCAGGGTAGGTCACATGAGTGAATGAGTGAATAAGTGAATGAGTGAAGCGCTACCTTACAACAGACAAATACCGTACATACACGTTACACACACAAACACACATACACGAATACCTATGAGAAAAAGTGTCAAAAGTCAGACGTTAGAGGAAAATTGGACTTTAAGCTCTTACAAAAGCAGACTGAACTGCAAAACAAAAAGGCAGATTTCATAGACTTAGGGTAGTTTCACATTTGCATTTAAGGCCGCAGCGGCGTCCTGCGCATGGCCGCCGCTAAGCCCCGCCCCTGCCGCGCCTCCGCCGGTAGCTCCGCCTACGGTCGCATGACGCTGCATGCGTCCTGCGTCCCCTATCTTTAGCACTGGGGATGCAGGCCGTGCGCAGGTATGCGTTTAGCTGTGCATGCGTCCTTTTGACGCTGTGCCGAGCGCACCAAATTGCTACAGGTTGCGTTTGCCGCAGGTCGGCGCAGCGTCAAAAGGACGCATGCGCCACCAAATGCATACCTGCGCACAGCCTGCGTTCCCAGTGCTAAAGATAGGGGACGCAGGACGCATGCAGTGTCATGCGACCGTAGGCGGAGCTACTGGGGGAGGCGTGGCAGGGGGCGGGGCTTAGCGGCGGTCTTAAACACAAATATGAAACTACCCTTAGAAAAATGAGTGTCAGCTAATGAAGGCCAAGTTTATTGTCAAACAGCACATATAAATGAGAACCATTGGAATGGAATTATACTTGGTTTACATCACTCTTAGGCTGCTTTCACACTTGCGTTTTTTTGCGCTGCGCACCGTGCGCAGTGCAAATGCACATAAAAAACGCATCATGCGTTTGTGTGCGTTTTTTTGCGGATTTGCGCGCTTTTTTAAAAAAAAAAACGCATGCTTTTTTGCACTGACGTGCGCATTACCATGCGCACGTCAGCGCACCCATAGACTATAATGGTTGTTTGGATGAAAAAAAAACGCATTGCGTGCGCATGCATTTTTTGGGACAAGTCGGACGCACAAAAAATGCAACAGGATGCATTTTGTGCGCCCGAGCGCACACTACAAAAAAACGCATGCGCCTACAAACGCGTACAAACGCATGTGTATGCGCACCCATGTAAAGTATAGGAAAAAAACGCATGCATTTTTTTGCACAAAAAAACAGCCCAAAAAAACGCAAGCGTGAAACCAGCCTTAGGGATTATGTATGCCTCAGGTGTATAAAAGCCTATGCCTAAACAGTGCAAAAGTATGACGCATCAAAGTGTACGCCAAATATATACCTGATAACAATCCAATTAAAAAATAATTATAATAATGTATACTGGGTCATTATTAAGAGCAATTTGCTTGAAACGCCTAGATCAGATTTCCCAATTTTTAATGTTAATTCAGATAAATGTGAAGTGTTAGACTTCTTTGGTTTGATATAGCAGCTGTTGGATGAACATCCTTTTCTCCTGAATGTTCAACCCAGGAACCGGTATAGATCTATCAGTGCATCGCACCCTATCTGGCATTCCTCTTTCACTGGTAAGCTGATTATTTTTCAGTTTTTTTCCAGTTTCTCACATTATTTTAAGGCAAATAAAGACTGACATATACCACAAAAAAACTATTTTGGAATACGTCTGAGTAATGATAGCCTATGGGCACAACTGGCACAAATGAGCCGCGACATCAGAAGTCCACTGATTGGGTAAAGGGTTGGAATTGGTGAATAATACTCCATTTGAGGTTCTGCAATGATGAAGTTCAACCCTTTCCTCTGCTCCCAGCCCTAAAATTCATTATATAGTCAATTTGTGGGAAAACAACTCACATTTGTGGCAATAGCTATAGATTGAATAAGATGACTTTTTAAACATCTCATGCTGTTAGTGCATTTCTTCTCTACCTCAAGTGCGTCACTTGGGGATCTACTGTACTATCTTCTTTTACATGGGCACAAAGGGGTATTTCTTGTTGTAGGCACCAAATGTTTGGAATTATTTGACAGAACCTTGTGTACAGGTCAGAGTATACTATTTTATTAAATAATATGCAGGTTTTGATATCTTTCTTCAAAAGGATTGTTACGGTACAGGTCCTGATTGACGTACTAAATCATAGTAGAATACTAGTATGAAGTGTTCCTTCACAATATTAGCTTGCCACAAGACTGAAATACTGTGGTCTGTTACATTTGTTTCATACAGTGAGTGTTTAACTAGCACAGCGTCAGCTTGATCTCAACTGAAATGTGCCGTATTGGAATTGGGTCTGGCTTCAGAACAACCTACAGCTACCGCTTAACCACTAGAACAACATGTTAGCTTAATAATGATGGAGGCTGCTACGCATAAGGCGTAATTGCAATTCCTAAGGTTTTAACTACAGATCTGTGTACCATAATGCAGATTATGAGCCATATGGTAGACTTGTCGTAATCACGCATTTGCTCTTGTAGATTTTTCGGTTTAAATCTTTAATTTTATTTCTTAGTTGTCAGAGAAATATAGGAATTGTTTTCAGAACAAGCCATTTAGTTCTATAAGAAAACTACTACAGTAGCTGCATTCTTTAAAGCGTTCACAGCTATTCTTCAGTGATCTCTATTAGTGCTGCCTTTGTTTTAATCTTACAGCAAGCGAAAGGCAGGGGAAATGAACAACCTGCTATTACCATGTGGATCTATCAGCATAGTATGTATTCTGCCTATAAAGTGGCATGCACAGACTGCCATAAAAACAGACCATAAAAACTGATGGAGAAGCTGTGAAGAATATTGGAGCATTGAAGAGGACTTACCTCTTGCAATTTTTATTTTTACCTAATATAAAAAACGCTGTTCTTTTGAATCTGGCATTGCGCTTCTTTTGCCAATATGGCTCCAATCCTGAGATATTGCCTCCTTTTCCCTTTATATAAATCTAGTCCTGTTAGCCAAGTGGGTGTGGTTCTCAGCTCTTCTCTATGGGCACCTTCCCGACTAAGAAGACGCAATTCATATACAAGGAAGAGGGGCAATATTTCAGGAACAGAGAAGTGCAGGAAAATGAAAATACCTCTTCTGTAGAAGTAATTCCCTGATAAATAACTATCATTGAGCTATGGCAGTTCCAAAAATATTTTGAAAACACAAGTCACTCGAGCCCAAGGCTTAATGTAAAGATTTACTCTCCTATGTGGGTGCAATGGGCTGACCAGAGTTGATGTGAAAGGCCAGATTAGAGGCATTGTGATGAACGAGCTCAGAGAACCAATGAGAGGTTCCGCTTTAATGAAATGTGGGTGGGGTTTATAGACACCCCTGAACACAGAGGGTTTCATGCCAAGAAGCAAGCAACTGAGATTTACAATCTTTGCTTGTAGTGAACACTGTAAATCAATCCCGGGCAGGCACGTGATTATTTCATCCAGCACAAGTTTCTACTGAGCCTCTGCTGTGAGAAAAGAGCATGAGTGGGAAGGGTACAGGTTGCGCTGATGTAGGAGATCATTTGACCACTCGTGAATTTGTATCTCTTCATGGATGATGCTGTCTCCTATGGATGCCATTTTACAGACGAATCAGTGTTTATAAAGCTCCTGGGAGTTTCAGTTTTGGGGAAATGGGGCAAATAAATGAAATATTAGATTTAAATTATGTAAATTGATGAAATACTTGCTTTATTTACTGCTAGTTCTAGAACCATAACAGACAAATAGTGGCCAACCCCTTTATTAACCTCATTGATGGAATGACAAGGTGTGTAAGTGTGTGTATTTCAGTGTTTGGAGCTCATATTTGACACGGAATAAGTTGAGAATGTTTTAAAGATTTTATTTCCAATTTTTCATCGTTTATATATCATTAACATATTTTTCATGCTTTTCATACTTTGTGTTGTAATATTCAATGTTCAGGAGTGTGCATGTGTTTTATTAGGGAACTATTTGCAGCATTAGATATAATGCTAGTTAACATGAACAGTCAAGGCAAAGCTTAGTTCTGGAAGACCAAGCAAAATTTCAGTGATGGCTGCAGTGCTCATAGGATTGCTAGAGAGGCAATCAGAACCCCTGCTTGACAGCAAAAAGACTTTCAGAAAGATTTAGCAGACTCTGGAGTTGTGGTATATTGTTCTACTGTTCAGAGACACCTACACAAATATGGCCTTCATGGAAGAGTCATCAGAAGAAAACCTCTCTGGCATCCTCATCATAAAATTCACAGTCATAAGTATGCAAAATAGCCTCTAAACCTGGTGCATTTTGGAAACAAGTCCAAGTTAAAATATAACTTTTTTCCAACAATGATCAAATGTATGTGTGGAGAAAAAAGGGCACAGAATTTCAGGAAAAGTACATCTTGCCAACCAATAAGCATGAGGGTGGATCAATCATGCTTTGGGGTTGTGTTGCAGCCAACGGCATGGGAAACATTTCACAGGTAGAGGGAAGAACAAATTATTGAGGCAAAAATAGCACCAACTGTAAAAAAGCTGAAATTAAAAAGAGGATGTCTTCTACAAATGGATAATGATCCTAAATACACATCAAAATCGACAATAAACTACCTCAAAAGGCTCAAGCTGAAGGTTCTTCAATGGTCTTCACAGTCCCCTGTTCTGAACATCATTGAAATTCTGTGGCTAAACCTCAAAAGCAGCGCAAGCAAGACGACCCAGGAATCTCACAGAACTGGAAGAATTTTCCAAGGAAGAATGGTTGAAACTCCCTCAAACAAAAACTGAAAGACTCATGTCTGGCTAGAAAAAGTATTTACATGCTGTGATACTTGCAAAAGGGTGCCCAAATTTTTACATTAACCCATTTTTCTTTTTGAAATTTTTAAAATGCAAAAAATGACAATATATATATTAATTTGCCTAAAATACAAAAGAAATGTATCATCTTTAACTTTAGAGATCTTTGGATCTTCAGCTTGTTTAACTGTTTAAAATAACAATTTTGACCAGGAGGGGCCTAAACCTTTACATGCCACATTACATTTACATTTGTGTGAGTAATGTCTATACATTTCATGTGGCTGCAATTAAATGTCACAAGGAAATATGACAATGTGACAGATTGAGAAAGGCAGACCCTCTACTATACTAGGTTAAGTATGAATTAGAATTGAGTAGAGACTTTCTCTGCATTTTGACTGATTGTGTGCAGGACTTTTGCTGCTTGCAGCTCCCCCCCACTGACATAATTAATCCACAGTGAACCACCCATCTGTTTCTATATTACTGTTCATGAGCAATGGATTAAATGGGCATTGAGCTGCATAATTCTCATGCTCTATACAGTCCAGTGTGCAATGGTAGTTACATACAAAGGTATAGTATTGGTCGATGCATACGGTATATGTATATATATATATATACATATATATAATTATACATTCTTACAAGTCTTATAATTTATAGAATGTGTACACAACAATCACAGCGCACATTAAAAAAACAAAGACTGACTGAATCAATTATAAATATGCCAGATCGGACTAATCTTTAAAAGGTGTATTTATGGGCTCAACCATTCACGCACTCACTCATCAACACAAATAGCATGGGATATATATCCATTAATATCTAACGTCTCCTTGTAATCCATCTCCAAGTCTAATACTCAGTTTACACTAAGAAGTTTTACACTGTTCCGACTTTGAGAATTATAACATCCGCTAATTGGAAGTATTTTATGGGTTAAGCCAACGTTAATACAAAAGTATGGGCATATTCATCTCTAAATGTTTGCGAGGCAGTGGAGGAGAGGATTAGGAACAGTAGGGAAAACAAACATAAAAATATCAATAATATCCAAGGCAACCCAATGATTATAAATGTAATTTTCAAGATAAGTATATAGGAAATTAAAGTGATCTTATGGGGACTTGCAGGGGTGCCATCACTTATGTTCATCCATATCTTCTTTTATATATGATTTTCTACATATAAGTTATGGATATATTGCATTTTCTTGTGCAGAGGAAAACCGTGACAGAAGCCACTTTATACTAAGGTTCCTGGAAGACTTCCCCATTCAGGATGTGATGGCCTATCTCAGGAAAACCCTTTGATAAAGCCGATTCGCCACATGTAATGGGAGACATACTGGGTGTTAAGGAGTTTCAGGCACTATCCATAAATATGTATGTTTTTAACCAGTGGAAATGCTCAATCTGGCATTGTTTTTCTTTTGTTCTTGCACCTCTCCATACCGGAGATATGGCCTCCTCTTCCTTGTATGTAAATCTTGTTAGCCAAGTGGCGTATTTCTCCATTCTTTTTTATGAGCATCTTCTTCTTTGACACCCAACTGATTAAAAACACTACATATCCAAGCAGGGAAGATATTTTATACTAAGTAAACAAAAATTACATGTTTCTAGCAAATGGCAGGTCCCTGTAACACAGCTTCACAAAGGGAAAAAAAATAAATACACCTGTAATAACTTAATGACTTATAACTACTGGTGCATTTACTGAAATGCTGTAAAAATCTAAATCATTATATGATTTTATAATAAGTAATTGTGCCCAACTAATGGCGGCATAGAACATGACATTAGTTCAGTAGGTTACCTTTATCATAAAGCATGCTGCACTTAGCGTTGGACAATGAAACAAAACCCCATGCAAGTAAGACATATTCAAATATATGCGTTAATAAAAATTAAAGGCTGTTTATCACGCCACATATTCCTACTGTAAGTAACGTCTGTAGCCTGTGACATAACTGATATGTTGCACAACTGAAGCCTCCTTTTCATCTTCTCTCTGTACATAGTCACCAAGTGTGATTAATCAAACTCTGGCGCAGCTTAACATAGGACTTCCCGCTGCAACGCCAATTCAAGTATCTGGCCGCATGAACCAGCAACATTATTTGATAAATCATCCCCAGAGAGATCATTATTTCAATTCATTTTACACTGACTTTTACCAGTGAAGTTTAACATTTCTACTATGTTTTGCAATTGCTTAAAGGCTTTACTTATTTTATATTTTCTAAGAATGACTCCATTATATACAGAATACAAGAAGTAGAATCAATCCATGTCCCTTAAGTGTAAGCCTTGTGTTTGCTCTGTAAATCTCATCAAATTAAAATCATCATCAGCACAATAAATCTCCCATAATACTCAGAATGGTTAATATGTAAGAGCAAGGGAAACTTACTATACAAGCGTGTACAAGCCACGTTCACTATGTGGTCAGCTTATTACCTCAGTATCTGTAAGCCAAAACCAGGATTGGGTGAAAAGTGACGTGTTTCTATTATACTCCACATTTTGGCTTACAAATACTGAGGTAAAAAACTGACCAATTGCTCAAAGTGTGAACATGGCCTTATGGTTAGAAAAAGAAAAATGGCACCGTCTTGTCTCAATATACCATGATAGTTCATGCAAAAACATCAATGGGATGAAATGTAATGATAATTGAAACAGTGGTGTGTTTTTATTTTGTCATATCTTCTCCTCTAAGCCTATATCTTCCTTGGGTAGGACAGGTCTACATGATGACAAAAAAATGGTAGTGAAATTGTGGTCCATCGTTGCGAAACTATTCCTTACAGGGGTATTTCTATCTTAGACATTTATGACATATCCTGAAATATACCCAAGTTATTAGCTTTTGCTTCCGTGAAAAGATTTGCTCACATGTTGCAGCCGTGATGCAATATGTGCCAAGATTTTCAGAAATCGCAATGTATTTGCTACAATTTTGGAAAACTGTGGCAAAAACTGCACAGTGTCCTCAATCAGGCCATAATGTGCTAACAAAGCCTAAGAAATGCCACAGATCAAATACAGGTCAAGGCTCAGACTACTTTTTAAATTCTTAGAAAACGGGTATGCAGTATTGCAAGCTCACTATTGCTTGAGGCCATCATGTGATTTGATACTCCTGGCTATGACGTTCAAAGCTCAATGAGGTTACAAAACCAATTTAGTGCTTCAGGAAGTCAGTAAAAAGTAGTTAGGAGTGTTCAAATCAAGAAAATGATAAGGGTGCCCATACTTTTGCACCGGTCAAATTTTGTTTAAATGCAGATTGCACATTTTCTGTTAGTACAATAAACCTCATTTGAATCCAGAAATATAACTGAGTCCATCAGTTATTAGATATATGAAACTGAAATAGCTGTTGCAAAAAACAAAATTGTTATAAAGAAAAAAGGTTAACATTAATAGGGGTGCCCAAACTTTAACATATGACTGTATATAAGGTTGCAGTTACTATTATATAAAAGGCCTGTAACTGATTTATGTGAAGCTAAAATTATATAACATGTACAATACCATTGTCATTATCACCTTAAACAGCATTGAGTATGTAATGTAATGATATTTTTAGGAAATTAATTAGATTAATATGCTATTTCCAGACAGTATTTATAACATCCCTTCTACTCACAAAAAGTGGTCAGGGAATGAAACTGGTGATCTGGAAAATATGTTTTATGGGACATGTCTCCGAGGGGTAGAATAATGAAATACATAATTTATAATTTTCCTTTTCTTCTTTGCCTTTGCTAAAACATTACAAGGTAACTGAATAAATATATATATAGGTATTAATTGTATTAAAAAGATGCAACTATTAATTTAGGAGAGTGAGCGATGCGAATTAAAGAAGCGGAAGCCAATTAATAACACTCCAACTGTTGATGAACTATACTCATCACATGATAGATCATACAACATCATGGGAAAGCAACAGATGGAGAGGCAGGAATCCTCATCCTTTGTTACTTCCGCTTTTGCTTGGAATTTTTAAATGATTCACGTAACTATTCATAGCTGAATAATTTTTATTTACCTTCAAGAAATCCTCAAGAGACTGCAAATACCACTAGAAAAAAACCCAATTCATAGTAGCTAGTTGCTATTTATGCTGGCCACATGAAGACAAACAGTAATCAGATTTAGGCTATGTGCACACATTGCAGAATTCCCGCGGAAATTTCTGCGGGAATTCCGGAATTCCATTCCACGGGAAATATGCGAGAAAACTGCATTTTAAATTCCCGCGAATTTCCTGCTGAAAAACTAGCGATTTGCAAGCATAATTAGCTTGCAGAATGCTGGCATTTTCCAAGCGATCTGTGGCATCGCATGGAAAACTGATTGACAGGTTGGTCCCTCTTGTCAAACAGTGTTTGACGAGTGGGACCAACTTTTTACTATTGAGGCTGCCTATGCGGCATCAGTAGTATAATGATCTAATGTTAAAAATAATAAAAAAAATAAAAAATGGTGTTTTTCTCTCCTTCCGGCATCCCGCGCAGCGTTCCCGATCATCGCGATGCTCCTAGCAGGTCCCATTCCCAGCGATGCCTTGCGACAATGACCTTTGATGACGAAATAGAATCATGCGGGGACCATCATGATAATAAATTTTTTTTTTGAATATAGTTAATCTGGGATCACTTAGATGCATGTAAAAGACATACTGAACCAATGAGAAAAAGACATGCATTGTCGCATGGCATCACTGGGAACGGGACCTGCCGGGAGCATCGCTGAAGCCTGGTGACCCTGCGAGGGACATTGGAACGTGAGAATATGATTTTTTTATTTTAATTCTATTTTTTACATGGATATGGTACCCAGAGCCTGGAGGAGAATCTCCTCTCCTCCAGACTGTGGGTACTATCCGCAAATGTTCTGCTTACTTTTCGCACGGTGGGCATAGCCACATGCGGAAAGTAAGCAGAACAATGCATTCCTATGTGTGCATATTTTCGGGATTTTCCCGCCATTCCGCACAAAGAATGAGCATGCGTATTTTTCTGCGATGCAATTCCGCTGCGGGAAAATCCGCAGCATTAGCACGGCATGTGTGGAATGCCATAGGAATGCATGGGATGCTTTTTTTTGCGTTTTCGCGGCAAAATCGCACGTTTAAAATCGCCGCAAAAACACGCTAATTGTGAACACAGCTTTAAACATACCAAGTGATCAACTGATCAACATTTTTCTGCCTTTAGAAACCCAATGCTCATGTAGGACAGAGGCCCACCAGGGGATTCACCTGTTCCCCCATGGGCCAGTCTGAATATGGAGGTGGTGACCTCCCACTGTTACTGTCCATATTCCATAATATACTTTAGAAAAGGCTTGACTAGATTAGTGGTCTATTGACTAATAGAGTATTGAATAATATGATAAGTAAGCAATGTTATTACTCATACGCAGACTCTATAAAGAATTGCATCTTTGAAAACCTAATGATAACAGAACTCGTAGTAATTGCGTCAATCTGGACAAATATATATTTGATCTATTGATTCTAAAGAAACTTTAGAATGGCATGTCTCCATTTAATTATTACCATAGTGATGACTTTCTGCCATTGACATGTCAGTTAAATGATTTCCTCTAAATTACTATTGCATGGCACTAATAAAATGTGCTACAATCATTGTCCTATACACTCAGTTCCCAATAATTTGCAAAGTAAGATACTGAGAAAATAAGAATTGTGGACACTTGTGATTTACCAGCTATTCCCAAGAAGAGGGGAAACAAATGGCAGGCATTAGGAACTCCTGATGCTCTTTGATTTTATATGTGGTAGTCTTCTGACTAGACGTACATTTCAGTAGTAATAAAAGCTGAGAATTACACAGCGTTTGTAGAGTTACAAGGAGTCACAATATTTCTGAAATTACCCATATCAAAAATACTTGTTCTTGCCTCTTCTTTGTACTACTTTTGGAAGTTATCCGAGCCAGTGGGTGGTATTTACTGTAGAATAAATAATATTTTATCCACTTTAACTTGATCAGCTAGTGTGTCAAATTTGACTACTTGGATTTCTTAGGGATTTCGTGTTGATGGCATAGAAATGTGTTAGTTTTCTATTCTGTCTTTAAATCCTCCTCTACTTGAATTCATGAACAGGTTGATGCAAAAATGTGCTATTTGTAAAAGAGATGCAAACAACTTGCCCAGACGGATTCTTACACTGCTTCGTGGGATGTGTCATTAATGTAATATTTAATCTACAATATTTAATTTTATCTGGTAACCAGCTTTTCCAATCTCTGCTCTGAATCCACTCCTGTGTCTCCATTCAATGTCAGCAAGCAGTTAATCCTGAATGCTATCTATGTGTTTTCAACTCTGCAAGCTTATATCTGGTAACCAGCTTTTCCAATCTCTGCTCTGAATCCACTCCTGTGTCTCCATTCAATGTCAGCAAGCAGTTAATCCTGAATGCTATCTATGTGTTTTCAACTCTGCAAGCTTATATCTGGTAACCAGCTTTTCCAATCTCTGCTCTGAATCCACTCCTGTGTCTCCATTCAATGTCAGCAAGCAGTTAATCCTGAATGCTATCTATGTGTTTTCAACTCTGCAAGCTTATATCTGGTAACCAGCTTTTCCAATCTCTGCTCTGAATCCACTCCTGTGTCTCCATTCAATGTCAGCAAGCAGTTAATCCTGAATGCTATCTATGTGTTTTCAACTCTGCAAGCTTATATCTGGTAACCAGCTTTTCCAATCTCTGCTCTGAATCCACTCCTGTGTCTCCATTCAATGTCAGCAAGCAGTTAATCCTGAATGCTATCTATGTGTTTTCAACTCTGCAAGCTTATATCTGGTAACCAGCTTTTCCAATCTCTGCTCTGAATCCACTCCTGTGTCTCCATTCAATGTCAGCAAGCAGTTAATCCTGAATGCTATCTATGTGTTTTCAACTCTGCAAGCTTATATCTGGTATATAGTTATTTCAACTTACTCTGCTTGTCCCCTTATGTTGTGAGGTCAAGAAACTTTTCAAAGTGCTTTATGATCCATGTAGTGCTGGACATGTGTTTATTTGACCACAACATTTTATTGGGTCCTGGTGTCTCAATTTAGTGTGATTGATTAACGAGAAGAGAGAGCCAAAAAAAAAAAAAAAAAAAAAACTTAGCCTTAACCTCCTATATATTCAGACCTAGCTAGGGGGAGCATTTATGCAGGGGTGGCATTTATGCACATGTAATCGAAGTACATGTATCAAAGTACTTCTGGCAGTTATAACATGGCAGTTATCAAAGTACTTCTGGCAGTTATAACATGGCAGTTATCAAAGTACTTCTGGCAGTTATAACATGGCAGTTAGACAGGACAGGAGACAGGTAAGACATTTATATACATCTACTCCCTGTACATTTGGAGTACAACAAATATATACCATATGCATTTGTGTAATGTATATCCTTGCCGCTGCATTCACACACATCCACCGCCCTGGCATTAACTCTCCACACTCCATCCATATTGGCCCCTCGCTCCTTTCCTCTCCTATGTATAGCACTCATGCTCTTTTCACATTGTTAAATTGCACAGATCCAGCCAGTCCCACCATTCAACACCAGAGACGCTCTCACAAATCACTTAACCATCTGCTCACTCTTTCTATCCTCCTTCTCCTAGTTGCAGGAGACATTGCTCCCAACCCTGGTCCCCCATGTTATAGAAAGTCAAACCCCCCCACTGCTACACTCAGAAACCCCTCTAATCTTATTAATATTCCCTGCATGCCATCTGTCTCTCTTAATTGTGCACTTTGGAATTCTCGCTCAGTGTGTAACAAACTCTCCTTCATTCATGACTTCTTCCTTTCTAATTCTCTTAACCTCCTGGCTCTTACTGAAACCTGGATCCAGCAGTCAGATACTACCGCTGCTGCTGCTCTTTCATACGGGGGGCTACACTTCTCTCATACCCCAAGATCAGACAATAGAGCTGGTGGAGGCGTTGGTCTGCTCCTATCACCAAAATGTACCTTTCAGGTTATCCCTCAACTACCCTCACTTGTCTTCCCTTCTTTTGAGGTCCATGCCGTCAGACTCTACACCCCCTTCTCCATGCGAGTGGCGGTGGTATATCGTCCTCCCGGCCCCTCCCATCAGTTCCTGGATCATTTTGCCACTTGGCTTCCACATTTTCTCTCCTGTGACATCCCTACCCTCATCATGGGAGATTTCAACATCCCCATTGCTCTTCCCCTCTCCCCATCTGCTACTCACCTTTTATCTCTAACCTCCTCATTTGGCCTTTCGCAGCTTACTAATTCTCCAACGCATGAAGACGGAAACTCCCTCGACTTGGTCTTCTCTCGGCTTTGTGCAGTGGATGATTTTGCAAACTCCCCTCTCCCGCTCTCTGACCACAATCTTCTTTCATTCTCTATAAAGAACTGCCAGGCTGCTCAGGTCACCCCCACTGTCCAGACTTATAGAAACACACAGGCCATTAACACCCAGAAACTTCTGAAGAACTTGCAGTCTTCATTGGCCCCTATCTCCTCCCTCTCATGTCCTGATTCTGCTTTGAAGCATTACAATGAAACACTTCAAACTGCCCTGGATGAATTTGCACCCCCTATAAATAGAACACCACAACGCAGACGGCGACAACCCTGGCACACGGTGCAAACACGTTTCCTGCAGCGGTGCTCCAGGTGCGCCGAACGTCTGTGGAGAAAATCCAATCTACACGAAGATTTCATCCATTTTAAGTTTATGCTTAGAACATACAACACTGCCCTTCACCTCTCCAAACAAACCTATTTCAACACCCTCATCATCTCACTGTCCAATAACCCAAAACGTCTCTTTGACACTTTTCATTCTCTACTCAATCCAAGAGTACAGGCCCCAACCACTGAGCTCCGAGCTGACGATCTGGCCAATTACTTCAAAGAAAAAATTGACCAGATCCGACAGGAAATTATCTCCAAATCCCCTCATACCATGCACTGTCCTCCCTCCCCCACTGCATCTAACTCACTCTCTGATTTTGAACCAGTCACAGAAGAAGAAGTAAGCAGGCTCCTTGCATCTTCTCGCCCAACTACTTGCACCAGTGACCCATTTCCGTCACATCTCCTCCAGTCCCTTTCCCCTGCTGTCACCCCTCACCTAACTAAAATATTTAACCTCTCTCTCTCTTCTGGTATTTTTCCCTCCTCATTTAAGCATGCCATCATACATCCACTACTTAAAAAACCATCCCTCGACCAAAATTGTGCCGCTAACTATAGACCTGTCTCTAATCTTCCCTTCATCTCTAAACTCCTGGAACGCCTGGTCCACTCCCGTCTTATCCGCTATCTCTCAGAAAACTCTGTTCTCGACCCTCTCCAATCCGGCTTCCGCTCTTTACACTCCACTGAAACTGCCCTCACTAAAGTCTCTAATGATCTGCTAACAGCTAAATCAAATGGTCATTACTCCATGCTAATTCTCTTGGATCTCTCTGCAGCATTCGACACTGTGGATCATCAGCTCCTCCTCACTATGCTCCGTTCCATTGGCCTCAAGGACACCGTTCTCTCCTGGTTCTCCTCCTATCTCTCCGACCGCTCCTTTACTGTTTCTTTTGCCGGTTCCTCCTCCTCTCAACTTCCTCTTACTGTTGGGGTTCCTCAAGGATCGGTTCTAGGCCCCCTCCTCTTCTCCTTGTACACTGCCCCTATTGGTCAAACAATCAGTAGATTTGGTTTCCAGTACCATCTCTATGCTGATGACACCCAATTATACGCTTCTTCTCCTGACATCACGCCAGCCTTTCTAGAAAACACTGGCGATTGTCTAAACGCTGTGTCTAATATCATGTCCTCACTATATCTGAAACTGAACCTATCAAAGACTGAACTCCTTGTGTTTCCTCCCGCTACTAATGTACCTACACCCGACATTGCCATTTCCGTCTGTGGTTCCACTATTACTCCCCAGCAACATGCCCGCTGTCTTGGGGTCATACTTGATTCCGAGCTTTCCTTTGCCCCCCACATTCGATCACTGGCTCGCTCTTGTCATCTGCACCTCAAAAACATTTCTAGAATTCGACCTTTTCTTACTTTTGACTCTGCAAAAACTCTTACTGTTTCTCTTATTCATTCTCGTCTCGACTATTGTAACTCTCTTCTAATCGGTCTCCCTCTTACAAAACTCTCCCCTCTCCAATCTGTCTTGAATGCTGCAGCCAGGATCATATTCCTCACCAATCGTTACACCGATGCCTCTACCTTGTGCCAGTCATTACACTGGCTACCCATCCACTCCAGAATTCAGTATAAACTTATTACCCTCACCCACAAAGCCCTCCATGGCTCAGCACCACCCTACATCTCCTCCCTTGTTTCAGTATACCACCCTACCCGCGCCCTCCGTTCTGCTGATGACCTGAGGTTAGTATCCTCAATAGTCAGAACCTCCCACTCCCGTCTCCAAGACTTTACACGTGCCGCGCCAATTCTTTGGAATGCACTTCCCAGGTCAATACGATTAGTCCCCAGTCCCCACAATTTTAAGCGTGTCCTGAAAACGCATTTATTCAGACTGGCCTATCGCCTCAACACATTAACCTAACCTATCCCTGTGTGGCAGAGCCAAAAATTTTACCATAACCAGGTTCCCAGCATCATGTTCCCACATGCTTTATGCATCCATTAGCCCTCTGTGTCTGTACTGTTACACACTTAACATTATGGCTGGTCCATACAATCAGGGCAACTGTTACCACCCACCTTTCGTGTCTACCTCTTTCCTCATAGACTGTAAGCTTGCGAGCAGGGCCCTCACTCCTCTTGGTATCTGTTATAATCTACTGTATGTGATTATTGTTATGCTGTAATGTCTATTGTCTGTACAAATCCCCTCTGAAATGTAAAGTGCTGCGGAATATGTCGGCGCTATAAAAATAAAATTTATTATTATTATTATTATTATTTGTGAACTCTTACTTGACTTCTGCATCATGTTAAACATAGGTTGGATTTGATGGATTTCTATTATTTGAAAATCTAGTGTACTTGGCAAATGCTCATCGCCATAGATCTACAGGAATATGAACCTTTTGTTGGAGCCAGACCTGTGCATTATTGGGTCACATGGGGTAAATGATCATTTAGCTAACTGCAACCTAATTAGTATGACTTGAATTAATTGTAGTGTCATGTTTTCTGTGCCTCATTAGTGCAACTGATTGTTGATATTTTTCATGTGTTAGAATATAGCAGATATGACTGAAGATCACAATATGGATGTTATCTCAATAAGGGATGAAAGATCTTGCGGAATGGAGAGAAATGAGTAGGTTATATTCCGACACTGGACACTAACTTGTTTATTCCAGTAAGGCTAGGTTCACATTTATCCAGTGTACCAGGCTCAGTTTGTTAATCCTGATGCAACTCCACTGGATTACAACTGATGGCAAAAGTGATGCAAAAATGAACAAGTTACTATAAGGCTTCTTCACCATTTTGCTTCCCGGCACTGATTCAGGGCTGGATCAAAGTGGTACATTATATTCAGAAAACCCTGTGGCACCTACACCTGTCTGCTGCAACAACTGATGCACAAGGAATGTAGGAACGATCTTATTAGGAATAATGGTATCAGTTCCTCAATCAGTGACCTATAGGAAATGTCAGATGGAAACTATGGCATGTCGGCAGAAATATGTGCAGTGGATTTAAGAGATACCGGGGAGCAGTCAGGATTACACTATATAAATTAGACTCAAATCTTCAGGTCTCACCTAAATGAGAAAAAAGGAAATAACACATATCCAATATCCATGGCCAGCTAAGAGACTGATACAATTTTGGACTGTAAGTGTTTGCCAAAAATCAGAAAATCAGATCTGAAAACTCAGTAAAATATTGAGAAATGTTAGCAAAATAATGACACACTAAAGGGAATACTTTTGATATCTAAATATGAATGACTACTTGCAAGATAACAAGGTCTATGGCACTTTCCTCAGCATGCAATTCTGATTTACTGACAGTAAGAAACACAAGCTATTGTCACAAGACAGAAAACATATGTCTGTGTTTGACAGACGGCAAAACAAAGTGTATAAAACAATTTCATTGATGACAGTTACATAAAATGATTATTTCGCTTACTTATATAGTGCCATCATATTCTGAAGCATTTTTACAGACATTATCATCACTGTTCCTATAAGCTCACAATCTAAAACCCCTGTCATTATGTTTTTGACAAATTCATTGTCAATTGATATAGCGTGGAAAAAAATACCAAAAACAAGGGCTCATTTGCATACACAGGTAGCACTTTAGGTGGAAGTGGAGAAACACAGGAAATACTTTAGAAGGAGAAACTTAGCTAAGCACTTTAGGAGGAGAAGCACAGGTAGCACTTTAGGAGCAGAAACACGGGTAGCACTTCAGAAAGAGAACCACAGACAGCACTTTAGAGGGAGAAACACAGGTAGCACTTTAGAGGAAGAAACACAGGTAGCACTTTAGAGGGAGAAACACAGGTAGCACTTTAGAGGGTGAAACACAGGTAGCACTTTAGAGGGAGAAACACAGGTAGCACTTTAGAGGGAGAAACACAGGTAGCACTTTAGAGGGAGAAACACAGGTAGCACTTTAGAGGGAGAAACACAGGTAGCACTTTAGGAGGAGAAACAGGTAGAATTTTAGAAGGAGAAACACAAGTAGCACTTCAGGAGGAGAAACACAGGTAACACTTCAGGAGGAGAAACAGGTAGAATTTTAGAAGGAGAAACACAAGTAGCACTTCAGAAGGAGAAACACAGGTAACACTTTAGGAGGAGAAAGTATTGGTCTTATGATCCTTCCTCATGTATGGCATAACCCATACTGGTCATCCTTTCTACTCTGTAAAGAATACATGACCAAACTACAGTAGTACCATTGGCATTGGAAGAGTAGTGTACAGTGTTCTCTTATAATTATTAGTGTTTTTATTATTATTGTTATTACTACTATCACTCTACAATATTTTGTTGCTCTTTGCTTTTAGTTTCTTTCTTGCGAAACTATTAAAATTGCAGTGGCTGTCCAAACAATGATCATCTCTGAATAACGATGGCATTACCCACAGGAGTAGATGTTACTTTGCTGTGTCCTGAAGGGTTTGCATCTGGATATACTTTAACAATACCCCTATCTATGGATAAGAATAATTGACCAACACAGCAATTATTCCACCTCTGACCATAAAAGAATATCCTTAAAATCTGACCTTTTGGGGTACTTGAGAAGGTTAAGAAACTCGACAGTGAAAGAAATGGAGAAGCAGAAGTAAAATCAATAGTTGGAATTTCTCACCAGCAAGTTACAGAAGCATATAAACATCAGCGCTCTTGGGAAGAGACTTAAAACACAAATGACTCGCATTACATGGATGTGTTGCATCTTCACAGGTTTAGTCGGTTAATGCACTAGATGTATAGCGTCCCTCTCGTGCTCTAGTGGCGACATGGTTTCGCTATTAACAGACTGCCATGCTTATTTGCATATTAACGACATATTAGTGTGAACATCTAAAAAGAAATACACATAGCACACATATACATGAAGCATATAATATGGTCAAACTTCCAAGAATACCTCTATTGGGTTTAAGAAATTATGTTTAATCTGAAATGCCAACATTTCGAATACACTCACTGATTCTCACCATATCTGGAAGAGGGGCAGCATGGTGGCAACATTGGAATGGGCAAGGATCAGTAATGTGGGTATGCTGCATTACATGTGTTATTTTTGCTTTACAGACTACTTGAATATATTTTATAAAACAGAAAGAGAATATATTTCTAGTTCCTAATGAATGGAGAAAGTGAAATCATCTTATATTCTATTATTATAAACTGGTCTATATAACTATCACAAGACTAATAACGTTTGACAGTTTAATTTCTTTATTTTACTCACTGATATAGCGCCATTAATTCCACAGCGCTTTACAGATATTATTGGTACTGTCCCCATTGGGGCTCACAATCTAAATTCCCTATCAGTAGGTCTTTGGAGTGTGGGAGGAAACCGAAGAACCAGGAGGAAACCCACACAAACACGGGGAGAATTTGGATTTGAATAAATGTCTTAAAGTTTATGCATGATACCTCCACATCAGAGATCCACTTCAAGAATTTGTAAAAAAAAAAAAAGAGAGGTAATAGATAAATTAGGGTGGCATGGTGGCTCAGTGGTTAGCACTGCAGTCTTGCAGCGCTGGGGTCCAGGGTTCAAATCCCACCAAGGACAACATCTGCAAGTTTGTATGTTCTTCCCGTGTTTGTGTGGGTTTCTTCTGGGTTCTCCGATTTCCTCCCGCATTCCAAAGACATACTGATAGGGAATTTAGATTGTGAGCCCCATCGGGGACAGTGATGATAATGTCTGTAAAGGGCTGTAGAATTGGCTCTATATAAATGAGTAAAATAAACAAAATAAATAGGTTACATAGTTAGATTATTTCTTTCCTTTCTTGGTAGAATTTTGTCATTTCATTTTGTACTGATGTTACATGCAAAAATATAGATAGTATAAAATGCTGCTTTTCCTAGAAGTCAGGCATTTTGGAGGCCTAAAACATTTTTTTTCATACAGTAGAAATTAAATATGCCACACAAGGATGATGCCCATATAACATTGCCATAAATGAACTACTAGGGAGAATTAACTTCTCATATTTGGCAAATGGTTCCATATATTTAGAAGTTAGGATGGGTACAGTGAGCACTTTTTCTGTAGGCCAAGCCTTTTGTAGATATCATAGAAAAAAAATTCTTTTTTTGTGGAATTGTTTTTACTTCACGAGTTTAAGAAATAAAGTTTAATTTTGCATAACAATGTCCCAGCAAACAACATATGTTGATGTAAACGTTCTGAATAATCTTCAGAGGCAAAACTCTAAGGGTAAAAATGTAGAAGGCTTCTACAAACCCAACATAATATCATTTTTTTTGTTATCTGATAAGGATTAGTTCAACCTCTGGCTTCAAGTGTTCCCTCTACAGGTAGACAATGGGATTTCCTACGGCCTGTAAATGACATGGACTTGTGATATGGAGTAAGTTTTTATAGGCGGTTCCTTTCATGTTTCTGAAAGGTGCCCAGTAAATGAAAGTTTTTATATTGTAATGTCAGGCAGAAAAACTGTAACGGCTTCTATGTTGAAAAAAATCACCTATCCAATATCAAAACGAAATGTCTGAAAAGTTAATTAAATTAACCAGATTTTTCAATTAGAGGAAATATCTAAAAACTCAAACATGTTGCGTTACCTTTAGGACATTATGGCTCTATAATTGAGCATTAATTTGCTTAATAAAAAAAAATAAACATTCCAGCCATTGTAAAATTGCAAGGTTTTATCTACTCCTAACTTCTATCTTCTAGTAAACTCATGTAATTATATTTAATAATGTAAGCTATTATACTGTTTATACCTAGCATAGCCTAGGAACATTTACATTGAGTTATGGACCTGAACTCATTAACATTATGCCATAGAAATGTACAAAAGTCTGCTTTAATAAAGTGATAGGTTTCTAAGTGACTTTACCTCCCATTTCTATAACACTGTAGACAATCACTTACTGTATATTGGAATCACAACTATACCATCACGTCAAAACATCAGCCATTGACAGACAATAGATATATATCTCAGAAAGGTTGATTCTGGTCCACCATGGTCTATAGCAATAAAATATGACCTCCATCCTACATCAACATCTTTGGTTCGGTGTTCCATAGATTATATTTTAATTCTACCCCAAAAGACATACGAAAAGCTTAGATTGCTAGCCCCACATTGATGACAATGTTTGTAAAGAGCTGTGGAATATATTAGCGCTAAATAAGCAAACATAATAAATAATACTAAAGCTTGAAATGGGGAACGTCTGTCCTTAAATCTGAAGATGATTGACATGCCAAGTATATATTGGATTTCATGGAGCTACAGCACCAACAAAAGAAGACAAACAAGCGGGAAAACATACATAATTATGAAGGTTATGAGTTCTACAGCCATGCGTCTTTGAGAAAGCGCCATCATTAAGTGTCCAGACGACAATCAGTGCAGTAACTAGGTTGCTCATTGGTCCAGACAGTGTATTTTCCAGCCAGTCTGGAAGTGTTCATTTACGGCGTTGATTCTGAAAGAGGCTGTCACACAGTCATGGTCTGATCATCATGGCCCATGTCTATGTCATTGTCTGGCCATGGTGTTGGTCTAAGGAGAACTCAGTGTAACTATTTCATTGTCTGTTATTTACACAACTGTTTTATTTAGCTTCATTTGCCCAGGATGCCGTTATAACACCTGTGGTTTCCCTCAATGTAGACTGAATAGCTAGGGTCATGGGTTGAAAGGGCAGCATATGGGCCATGCAAGGGGCTAGTTAATGCAACCCATTATAATGGTGTACTGGTTAAGCTCATTCCTATTCATCAGATGATTAGTTCAATCAATATTTATTCCTGTGTGCCTCCTTTGTCTTTAGCTACAAAGCAGACATCCTTCAGTTTGAGAGCACAAGCCTTGTCTAGGGTAAATTCACTGCTTTATTTGAAAGAAACAAATTGATTTATTAGGCAGCGAAAGACACTTTCATTTGATGCTCATCAGTTCTGTTTGAAACGTCCAGCCGTAGAAAGAACAAAGACGCCAACTTTTATATAACTCATTTAGTTGTTTTTTTAAGCGATTTTGAATAATAATTGGAACATTGTATTTGTTACTTAAAATTTAGGGAATAAATTATTACAATTAAAAAAGATACTTATCAATGTGAATTAGAAGTCGTGTCAGCTGCCAAAACTTTTTTTAAATGAAATCTTGGAGATATCTCCTGACTTGAACAAAGTGAAATTTACATATATATTTTTTGCTAAATTTACTGTCCACATTCATTGGTCGTATGTCAGATTTTACCTACTGAACTCCTAACAGGTCCAACTTCATAGGAACGTTACACTCGGGCTCGGGAAACGATAATGCAGAGGGAGACCATATTATAAATGACTAATGCGTTGCTGTATTAATTATGCAAGTTGCATATAATATTTATATACACTTGCTTATCTGTTCTCACATGCAACTCAATCCGTGCACGAGACGAAAACATTGTCCAGTGGACATTGGGAAAGGAAACGGTTCAATTTTGCCTAACTATAAGTTGGAGAAGCGAGGGATTTCACGGAGTGCCAGCAGTGACAGGGTTACATGAGATGGACTGAAAACAGGACGCAGCAAGTATACACTAAGGCTGACAAAGGTGTGTGACTACCTAGATCCAGGCAAATAATGAGCAATTAGCGGGAATCTAAAAATGATTTTTATCACAAAGCAGCTTCCACTTTAATCTAGTTTTGCTTTAAAAAAAATGAAAAATCCATAAACTGATAGGAAAATATTTTGCCTCGTTAATCACACATCGTTTATGATTTTTTTTAAATACAAAACTAATCCCGCTCAACAGACAACTTCGGTTAAAAAATGATATCCAACACATGTAATAGTAATATAAAAAAGGCACAAACGCCGTGACCGACAGCAGTAACCTAATGCTCCCAGTTTTATGAAAGGCCGCTATACTGATTGTATAGTTTTTGTCTCGTTAAATGTTCCATCCCCATTACTAGAGAACATCCGCTTGGTTTAGTTAAAGCTGTCAGACAGAGTGCAACGTTGAATCGTTGAATGCACCACAATGCTGCTCACTGGAGCAGTGTTGTGCTGAAATCATTATAAAAATCACACTAATCAGGGTTTGTGTTATTTCTGGATGATATCCTTACGCCTTATATCTTTGCGGCCTGGGATACAATATTACAATACAATAGATACATTTCGTCAGTGCAATCACTAAGAAGATATATATCTTGGTTCTGGCTGTTTTCCAAAAGCAGGATTTAATAGAAATATTAATTGAGCATCGGTTTGTAAGATAGCTTCTGAATGCTAGGCCTCTGAGCACAATTATTTCAGGATAAAAAAGAAAATGTGACTAATCAAGGTTGTCTTGTACTTTCTGGTGTTATATAAACTTCCTTTGAGATTGAATTCTGCCTTTCTACCAAAGTAAAATAAAACCGTAATAGGTGCAGAGACGAAAACAAGACCAGACCTTTATACTGTTTTCTATAGATAGATATATAGATAGATATATCTGGGATAGATAGATAGATAGATATGGGATAGATAGATAGATAGATAGATAGATAGATATGGGATAGATAGATAGATAGATAGATAGATAGATAGATAGATAGATAGATGTGGGATACATAGATAGATAGATAGATATGGGATAGATAGATAGATAGATAGATAGATAGATAGATAGATATGGGATAGATAGATAGATATGGGATAGATAGATAGATAGATAGAAGATAGATATGGGATAGATAGATAGATAGATAGATAGAAGATAGATATGGGATAGATAGATATATATTAGATAGATAGATAGATAGATAGAAGATATATATGGGATAGATGATAGATAGATAGATAGATAGATATGGGATAGATAGATATATAGATAGATAGATAGATAGATAGATATGGGATAGATAGATAGATAGATATGAGATAGATAGATAGATAGATAGATAGATAGAATATAGATATGGGATAGATAGATATGAGATAGATATGGGATAGATAGATAGATAGATATGGGATAGATAGATATGGGATAGATATGGGATAGATAGATATGGAATAGATAAATAGATAAATATGGGATAGATAGATAGATAGATAGATAGATATGGGATAGATAGATAGATAGATAGATGTGTGATAGATGGATAGATAGATATGGGATAGATAGATAGATATGGGATAGATAGATATTAGATAGATAGCTAGATATGGGATAGATAGATATGGGATAGATAGATATGAGATAGATAGATATGGGATAGATAGATAGATATGAGATAGATAGATATGGGATAGATAGATAGATAGATAGATATGGGATATATAGATAAATATGGGATAGATAGATAGATAGATAGATAGATAGATAGATAGATATGGCATATATAGATAATAGATATGGGATAGATAGATAGATATGGAATAGATAGATAGAAAGATATGGGATAGATAGATATGGGATAGATAGATAGATAAAAATGGGATAGATAGATAGATAGATATGGAATAGATAGATAGATAGATAGATATGGAATAGATAGATAGATAGATAGATAGATAGATAGATATGGGATATATAGATAATAGATATGGGATAGATAGATAGATAGATATGGAATAGATAGATAGATAGATAGATATGGGATAGATAGATATGGGATAGATAGATAGATAGATAGATATGGGATAGATAGATATGGGATAGATAGATATTAGATAGATAGATATGGGATAGATAGATAGGGGATAGATAGATATATAGATATGGAATAGATAGATAAATAGATAGATAGATAGATAGATATGGGATAGATAGATATTAGATAGATAGATAGATAGATATGGGATAGATAGATAAATATGGGATAAATAGATAGATAGATAGATAGATATGGGATATATAGATAATAGATATGGGATAGATAGATAGATAAATATGGAATAGATAGATAGATAGATAGATATGGGATAGATAGATGATAGATAGATAGATAGATAGATATGGGATAGATGATGCAAATATAGATATGGCATAGATAGATATATAGATAGATAAATATGGGATAGATAGATAGATAAATAGATAGACAGATAAGGGAAAGATAGATAGATAAATAAATATGGGATAGATAGATAGATATGGGATAGATAGATAATAGATATGGGATAGATAGATAGATAGATAGATAGATAGATAGATATGGGATAGATAGATAGATATGGGATAGCTAGATAGATAGATAGATAGATAGATATGGGATAGATAGATAGATATGGAATAGATAGACAGAGAGATAGATATGGGATAGATAGATAGATATGGGATAGATAGATAGATAGATAGATATGGGATAGATAGATAAATATGGGATAGATAGATAGACAGATAGATAGATAGATATGGGATAGATAGATAGATATGGGATAGATAGATATATAGATAGATATAGATTGATAGATAGATAGATAAATATGGGATAGATAGATAGATAGATAGATAGATATGGGATAGTTAGATAGATAGATAGATAGAAGATAGATAGGTGATAGATAGATAGATAGATTGATAGATATGGGATAGATAGATATATATGGGATAGATAGATAGATAGATAGATAGATAGATAGATAGATATGGGATAGATAGATAGATAGATAGATAGATAGATAGATAGATAGATAGACAGTATGTTATTTTATAGGTCAGCTGCCAGCTAAGGCCAACATGAGTCATATCAATAAGCTTCTTCTCAAATGACCTGAAGAACCAAAAACTAATTTGTGTAGATCTCAGTGTAGCAGACACGTGGGCATCAGTTTAGATACTGTACTTATTTATAAAGGAAAGAACTGATTGGATGAATGGAGAAAAGTCTTACACAGCTCCTATGTATGAATATTTGAGCCAACCATCTTACATAATGGAATCATATGGCTCTTCCACTACATCTTCTATTGTTTACCAGATAAACCAATGTAACATGGCTGTGTAACATTGTGTACTTGAGTTAACGTGGTGCCCTGAGTTCACCTGCAGTCTTATGTAAAATTACACAAGTTAAATAAAAATAAATCTTTATTTTTATATAGCGCTAACATATTCCGCAGCGCTTTACAGTTTGCACACATCATCATCACTGTCCCCGATGGGGCTCACAAACTAAAATTCCCTATTAGTATGTCTTTAGAATGTGGGAGGAAACCGGAGTGCCCGGAGGAAACCCACGCAAACACGGGGAGAACATACAAACTCCTTGCAGATGTTGTCCTTGGTGGGATTCGAACCCACCACTAACCACTGAGCCAACAGTTGTGCTTAGAGTAAAACTAAGCCCTACTACTCTTCTGCATCATGTTTATCAACAGAAAAAAATCACTCTTTTGAATCTGATTTAAAAAAAAAAAAATACTACTAGACTAATAAAAAACCCTGTCATTATATAATGTAAAAAAATGAAAACCACCTTCTTGATGACGGTCTACCCATCTCATTTTGTGTTTATAAACAGCTCTGTAGTGTATTGATATTTTATTTGTATATATTTGTGATTCTAACGCAAAAAATAGCTTTTAAAAAGATAATAATGGGATGAAGAGAATTGCTGTAGGCCAAGTCTTAGGGTTTCCTTCCAAATAAGTGTAATACTTTACATTCCCCTTAGAAGTGATAGTTTACGTATTTCCCAAGACGTATGATTATAAATCTATTAGACCTATGGCTATGACATATAAATCAAGGTAGCTTCTAATATTGTATGTGAATGAAGTGTGAACCAGCGTCTACTTTTCAACACCATGGACCTCAGGTTCATCAGTGATCAGAACTGGTTGCCCCCAGAAGTGTAAATGAGTTCCATTATCTCTCCATGCCTACCTATTACCATGCCACACATCTCTCTCACCATTCCCATTCAGGGGGGTTCAGACATGATCACTTGGCTTTGATGCCAAAGAAACTGTCATGATTGATGTTGGGCAAAATGCAATACAAGGGACAATAACAAGCCGTATCACATTTTGCCTTCTACAGTATTTGTAACTCCACTGGCTATGAAAAAAATCCTTGATGTTGGCCCTAGATCAAAATGTGGATGAATGTGAGTTCAAAGCTTTTGCTACAATCCACTTGATTGCACACAGCAAAAAGAGAGATTTGTGTGAGGATGGGAAGGTGCATCAGAGAAGAGCCATTGTCGCAAACAATCTAACTATTACCTTGATATGACAGTAAGCCATTCTGGACAATGTGGGATATTTGGATAATATCACTAAATTGCCTGACGATGATATATATATTATAATATATATATATATATACATACACACATACATACATACATATTTATATATACATGGATTGATCTGCAGATAGACCCTGCACACAGAGAGGAACAAGTTCTGACCCTTTCTGCACTTATTAAAGAGTCTCCTGCCTATGGATCTGCCTCTGCTTGTTACGTCTCGCAAGATCTTTTATCTTGTCCAGCAGTTTGACAGCCAATTTACTTGCGATCCTATTGATCAAGAACCAAACTTATATTCAACTGGTAACATCTTTTGCAACTCTGCAATTAATGTGTGCAGTGACCACTGGAAACATCCCGCTCTTTTCCTCTCCTTTCCTTGGCAAGTCATTTTTTTTTTCCTTAGCCAAGCAACAAAAATACAATTATCACTAAATCCAAATATCCTTTTTATTACTATAATTGCTTCAAAATCCCTTCAACTAAGCAACCTCGCGCTAATTTGTATGCATTATTCCAGAGATAAGCGCCAGATCAGCATCTTTAGCTGCTATTGTGATTGTGCTGGTAGGAAATAAATAAAGTGAGGGACCCAGATTTTTTAATTAGGAGCTAACAACTTTTCTGTAGTATAAACAGTCACCTGATAATAGTAAAGTACATTAATACTAATGGCCAGTGATTTCAGTGCTTAATGAAATCAGGATGCAGGACAGCCAATTATTATCTTGGGGGACCAATTTTTGATTGCTTACGACAATGATTTTCATACGAAATTAATTGGGACATCAATGATCCTAAAGTGATCAGATACAACCACCCAAAATCTATCAATCAATGGTAAAACTTATCCAATTTTTTTTGAAGTTGTGTAATTTTGTCCCTATTAAATTCTGACACGTTCTTGATAACGTAAAAAGCCGTAATTTTGGATCCTACACCTCCTGGTTACGAGAAGAATATGGGAATTGTGGCCTGTTACATAGAGATAACAAATGTGAGATTATTGCTTTTAATAAAAGTCGCTATGTGCATCCAGAGAGCTATATACTTTATTTGCTGCCCAACAGCCTTGTGCTTGGTTACCTCCATTATGTAGCAGGCGCTTGTATAAGAAACTAGGTTACGGTATCGGTAACAATTCACGTAACCGTATGAACACCTGTCATAAAAATTAGCACATAACATAAGGCTAAAGTTTAGTGAAATCATTCTTATAATCATATCTATTGGTATTACCATCTATCCACAAAGTACTTTTGTTACTTCAACACGTATTCTTCGAAGAACATACCCAAAGCATCTTCCATTCTGTAATGGATGTACATAAACTATGGGCTACTTATAAAGTGCAATAATTGCCATCAGCAAAATAAGTAGTCCGGGTTTAGTACTCCAGCTTTTTGTTAATTGTAACAAGTCCGTCTGCGGCACACCAGACCCCCGATCCTTCCACACACAAACACCGCTCCAGTGGACATGTCTCCGCTTGGAGAGATCATGCCGCCATTGACCTGGAAGAAGTGCCTGATTCAATTGGGATGCACAGACATAGAGAGATCCAACCTACAGAGTAGTCAGCAAATGCAATAGATGAGTGTAGAACAGCAATCAAGCTCTTGTGCCAGGGGAGACTCTCTTAAAACAATTACTAGCCACTCAGTACATGAACTTAAGGGACTATCCCTTCCAGGTAAGTGACTGGATCCAACCTGCAGATTTCAAGTGCTACCATAAACAGCGTCTTTCCTTTTCATGGCCACACACAGTGCAATTTTGGGGAAGATTTGGAAAAATATTGACCACTTTGATCAAATATTGTACACTTTTTTTGCATTTCACTTAATTTCTTTTTGACTATATTGGCCAACCAATACTGAATAGATACAAACAAAAGCCGTCTTCCATAGCGTGTCGACATCGGACATTACCTGCCTGAATCCTGCTCATGCAGGTACTATACACATGGTAGGGTTTTTAAATACATCGGTTAGGGACTGCTCTGAGATAGGTATACCTTGACGTTTGGTAGAGCGGCTTAGTATACATTTTTTTGCTAAAAATGTATCAACCAAATACCCTGATTTGTTATCATCTTTTTACTAGCAATTGCTGTTTACTGTTACTTTTTTACAACAGAGTATTTTTATACGTTTGTTTTACTGTGTTTTTCAATACTGAATAGATACCTAATCTGTGTTGGGATATCTTTCCAAAGTCTCAGACATAATCGGTCAATAAGAAATATAGAAATGTCGACAATATCTGATCAATCAATTAAAATACTAATTAATGATGAGTTAGTACTTATTCTTTTCGGAGGGTTCATTACATCTTTAGAAACAACTGTACTGTACATGGGAAGCATTGAGGTCTCTAGACGTAGTAATCATCCAACTACACAAAGTAATTCGAAAAATGCCCTACACGGTGACGGGGCACCGACAAACAGTGACGGGCAGAGAACCATAAACTATTGGGATGAACCCAAGTGTTGGCACCCCGTAAGTGCCCTCCAAGTGCCCCCTTACCTCGCATGGTGGCAGTGAGGCGACAGACTTCTCTCTCAGCGCAATCATGAATATCCGAGGCTAGAGAGTTAGCAGACAAATGTCCTCGTAGAGACGGAGAGCAGCCGATGTAGTGAGCCAAGCATCCCTTCCTTCGTCCGTCGATCCGCACGCCTTTCTTCGCCTTGCTCTTCTGTGACACCGCTCCAGATTTCTTTCTGATCACTTGCACGGATGAGGAGGGGGGCTGGATTATGCAATGGGAAGCAAGTGAGCTGCCACACACAACAAGCTAACCAAAGGCAGAGAAAAGGAAGAGAAGAAGCAGGGAATAATGAGAGGCTGTGTGCAGGGAAGAGCATGTGGCTTTTCACATGACATCTGTGTCTGTTAACTGTAGGTGCAACAACCACTAAGAAAGTTGAAGGGACATGACCATTGCAGGCTCATAATGCAAATCCTGTTTGCTGTGGATCAGTAGTCCGCCCCTCTACACAGGCTGGGGGCCGCCCGCCCATACAGGCTGTAGAGTCTCAGTTTGTTCCTTAGCCTGACAGAAAATATGTTAACTCCGCTGCTGTAACAGATACATGAAAGCAGTTATTTCATGTGGAAACATTCAAAACATCCTGTTGTCTGCTCATATAACTATCCACATACCTCCCACCTGACCCCTTATGACTGACAGCTCTTCTTTTACGTCATAATACCCCAGGACTGCTTTCACTGGAAATTGTCATTGTATTAGCTGGAGTTCATATGACTATACAGATACATTCCTTTCAAGATTTGCAGAATATTTCACAAAACGCATATTTTACGTGGTTTAGTCCTTTGTCGGGTTGTTTAAGTAGCATGTCACTGAGCCTGAGCAGAAATTGCAAATCAAGTATAAATGAGTTTGAGAACAGCGGGTGGCATATCATGCCTCCCAGGTCTTAGATGCCAAAGGAAAACATGCAAGTGTGCTATAGGGTACATCAGCTAATTTTTCTTCGAGTCTCATAGAATCCTCTATAACATTAGCTCTCAGTGACTGATACAATGCATCTAAAATAATTGCGTCTATAGCACTCCCAGCATTAGTAAAATGCCCCTGGGTATCTCTGTGTCTGAAAAATTTGACTCCATATCCCTTGAACAAAATATTCACCCACAATTCACTCAATCAGCTGTAGTACACTCAGTGCCTGTGTGACTACTTAGCCACATGAACCCAGTATTATCCACAGCATCATCCCCTTTACTCCCAGTCGGCCACTGTGTCTCCAAAGTCATTCATAGTGCCTCCAAAATACGTGACCGTCCCAGCCATCCTAGTCCCTAAATTTAGTCACCCACACTGTCTACCATAGCATTTGCAGAGTCAGCTACAGTATTCCTTGTCTTAATCAGAGTTCCTTGTTTGAATAAGATTGCCTGCAGTAACCTACACTACCCTCAATGCCAGCCATAGTGCCATCAGTTACAGCCATAATACTCTCAGTTTTTGCCCTAGTGCCAGAAAAAAAAATGACACAGCTACCATTTCCCAGTGTCAGCTACAGACAGATAAAAGCCTGCCACACTGCATTTTCAGTGCAAGGCATTGTGCTCCACAAAACCAAAGTAGTGCTCCCAGTGTCAGCCACAATGCTTCAAGATTCGAATACAGCATCCTTAAAGTCAGTATATTAATATTAAAAATGAGCGAATCGATGAAATGCAAAAATGTGCTGAATTTTAAGAAATTGACGGGGATCAGCAAATTTGAACTATTTCTGATATGTCAAATACGGCAAGCAAATTCAAGCCACCATTTCACATATTGCAAAAAATACCAGTGTAACGCAGGTGGATGTAGACCAACTGCACCATGAGCCGGGCTTACCGTGGAGGGGGTGTGACTAATTGTCTACTGGGAATTCACAAGAGCCTCTGATAGTTAGGATACGCTGGGACTCCTGTAGACACCAGGCACCACTCCAGTGCAGTTCCCAAGACTGCAGCAGCTGACCCATGGATCAGAGCAGGTATACAAGGTACGGAGGGGTGAGACAGAAGCACAGTCAGACGATCCGGGGTCAAACCAGGCAGCACTGGTTCAGAATAGTAAGCCAAGGTGAAGATGAACAGGTAGGCAAGCTGGGTCAGACAATGGGAGAGGCAATACAAGAAAGCACTGTTGTGAGTTCATTTACCCCTTCACTACTGAGGCCCGAGGAACTCCCTCTTCTGGTAAAGAAAGGTAGTGAGCCTGATTATCAAACACCTGAGCCTAATGATGATGACTGGCTGAGTGGAGTTACTGACTGGATATAAGGCTGCCAACGCCCTTCTGCCCTGCGGGTGATTTCTCTGTGGGATCCTTGGAGACCAGTTTGAATTCCTGCTCTTCTAAAGCTAAGTTTTCTGCTCGGCTTTTTGCATTTGTGCTTTGACTTTGTTTTGCTTTGTTTTTCTGGATTTCTGCCATTCCCTGCTGGGGTGAGCTGAACTCCTTTAGCGCTGTCTTCTGAAAATACCTGAGTGCTGATTTAGTTTTTGAAGCCTAGCTGCTTCAGGGTCTTTTTCCATATCAGCTTGTTGGCTTATGTCTTTGATAGGGTTTTGGCAGATTGCAGACAGCAACCTTCCTTTCCTGTTCTGTTTAGTTAGCTTGGGCCCCATCATTTGCTCAGCCTATCTTTCTATCTGTGTGAGTGTTTTTTCATCTTGCTTCACCGTCATTATATGTTGGGGGCTGCCTTTTACTTTGGGGTCTGCTCTGAAGCAGTTTAGATTTCCTTTTCTGTCTTTAGGCTATTTAGCTCTCCGGCTGTGATCGAGGGGTCTAGGGCACCATAGGAACCCCCCACGGCTACTGCTAGTTGTGTTGATAGGTTCAGGGGTCTGCAATCTGATAGTTGCCAACTTCTCTGGTTTTCTGGACGTAGCTTCTATTTTTGTGTCTGCCTCCTACGGTGACTCATTCATAACAGAATCACCCGCCATACCGCAGATCCTAGGGTACTCAATAGCAGGAAAGAATTGTAAAAAAAAAAAAAAAGTGTGTATATTTTTTCCTCTATATCTCTGAGGCCGTAGGGGGAATTTTTTTTTCTCTCAATGGAGATAAAACAATTGTCTGATCGTGTGGAGCAGCTCGCTGCGGAAGTGCGGGGAATTTCCGCCTACCTTGCTCATTCACATGCTGCTGAACCAAAGATTCCTACACCTGATGTATTTTTTGGGGATCGGTCTAAATTTTTGAATTTCAAAAATAATTGTAAATTATTTTTTGCCTTGAAGCCTAACTCGTCAGGGAGCTCCGCGCAGCAGGTTAAAATTGTCATCTCTTTGCTGCGCGGCGAACCCCAGGATTGGGCGTTTTCTTTGAAACCAGATGATCCTATTCTGACTAATGTGAATGCATTTTTTCAGGCCTTGGGGTTGTTGTATGACGAACCTAATGCCATTGATCAGGCTGAAAAGACCCTGCTGGCATTGAACCAGGGTCGAGATTCTGCAGAATTGTACTGTCAAAAATTCCGAAAGTGGGCAGTACTTACTACCTGGAATGATAATGCCTTGGCTGCTCTCTTTCGGAAGGGGTTGTCAGAAGCCACTATGGTGGGATTTCCTGTTCCCTCTGGTCTTGACGATTCTATGTCATTAGCCATTCAGGTTGATCGGCGTTTGCGCGAACGCAAAGCTGCACGAGAGGTGTTGCCACCTGTTGAACAAATGTCTGAACCTATGCAATGTGATAGAGTTTTGTCCAGAGAGCAGAGTCAGGAGTTCAGAAGGCGTAATAAGTTGTGTTTTTTCTGTGGAGATGCCTCGCATATTATTTCTGTCTGTCCTAAACGAGAGAAACGCTTTGCACACACGTTTTCTGTTGGTGGTGTTCAACCTAAGTTTCTTCTGGCTATTACGCTGATCTGCTCCCTGTCCACATTTTCCGCCAAGGCTTTTGTGGATTCGGGAGCAGCCCTAAACCTAATGGACTTGGATTTTGCTAAACGTTGTGGATTTCCGATGACACCTCTGCAGACGCCTATCCCTTTGAGGGGGATTGATGCTACTCCTTTGGCTAAAAATAAACCTCAGTTTTGGACCCAGGTGGTAATGCGGGTCGCCCCAGACAATCAAGAAAATTGCAGATTTTTGGTGTTGCATAATCTGCATGATACTATTGTTCTGGGGTTTCCCTGGTTACAAATTCATAATCAAGTTTTGGATTGGAAATCTGTGTCTGTGGTGAGTTGGGGTTGTCGGTGTGCCTTTAGTGAGGCTCCGGTGTTTTCCACCTCTCCTCAGTCGCATGATGTTCCTGATTATTTGGCGGACTTTTATGATGTATTTAGTGAGAATGAGTCTGCGTCTCTGCCTCCTCATAGGAGTTATGACTGTGCAATTGAACTGAGCCCGGGGTGTAAATTTCCCAAGGGTCGGCTCTTCAATTTATCTGTACCCGAGCACGAGGCTATGCGATCCTATATTAAGGAGGCGTTGGAGAAGGGTCATATTAGACCATCCTCGTCACCCTTAGGTGCCGGGTTTTTTTTTGTAGCCAAAAAGGATGGATCATTAAGACCTTGTATTGATTACGTGCCCTCAACAAAATTACTGTTAAATATCAGTATCCATTACCCCTGATTTCTGATCTATTCTCCAGAGTTAAAGGTGCTTGCTGGTTTACCAAGCTTGACCTCAGGGGGGCGTATAATCTTATTCGCATTAAGCATGGGGATGAATGGAAGACGGCGTTTAATACTCCGGAGGGACATTTTGAGTACCTGGTGATGCCTTTTGGGCTCACTAATGCCCCTTCTGTCTTCCAGTGCTTCATGAATGATATTTTCCGAGATTTTGTCGATAAATGTTTGATTATCTATCTGGATGATATTTTGATCTTCTCCAAGGATTGGGATTCTCATGTGGAACATATTCGGACTGTGTTCCGGATCTTGAGGGAGAATTCCCTGTATGTCAAAGGATCGAAATGCCTTTTTGGAGTACAGAGGATTTCTTTTTTGGGATTTATTTTGTCCCCGTCAACTATTGAAATGGACCCGGCTAAGGTACACGCCATTTACGATTGGGTTCAGCCCACTTCTTTGAAGGCCCTCCAGAAGTTTTTGGGTTTTGCTAATTTTTATCGGAAATTTATAGCAAAATTTTCTAGTAAAGCCAAGCCATTGACTGATTTGACTAAGAAGGGTGCTGATGTGTTAAATTGGTCTCTGGAGGCTGTTTCTTCCTTTCAGGAGCTGAAGCGAAGATTCCCCTCCGCCCCGGTTTTGCGGCAACCTGATGTCTCACTTCCGTTCCAGGTAGAGGTGGATGCTTCTGAGATTGGTGCAGGAGCTGTTTTGTCCCAAAAGGATCCTGTAACATCTAAAATGAATCCCTGTGCTTTCTTTTCCCGAAAGTTCTCTCCATCTGAATGTAACTATGATGTGGGAATCGGGAACTGTTGGCCATGAAATGGGCATTTGAGGAGTGGAGACATTGGTTGGAGGGAGCTAAGCATCAAGTCGTGGTCCTCACTGACCACAAGAATTTGATTTACCTAGAGTCGGCTAAGCGCTTGAACCCTAGACAGGCTAGGTGGGCCTTGTTTTTTACACGTTTTGATTTTGTGGTTTCTTTTCTTCCTGGAACTAAGAATGTCAAGGCAGACGCCCTCTCTAGGAGCTTCTTTGCTGATTCTCCTGTGGTGACCACGCCTGCTACCATCTTAGGCGAAGGGGTAGTTCTTTCTGCCATCTCGCCCGATTTGAGACATGCTCTGGAAGAGTTCCAGGAGGACAAACCTGAGCGTTGTCCCAGTGGAAAGTTGTATGTTCCTGACCAGTGGAAGAAGAGAGTGATGTCTGAAGTTCATTGCTCTGCTTTGGCTGGTCATCCAGGTATTTTTGGTACTAGAGATCTGGTGAGTCGGTCTTTTTGGTGGCCCTCCTTGTCTCGTGATGTCAGGAATTTTGTGCAGTCCTGTGGGACGTGCTCCTGGTCTAAATCGTGTTCTCGCTCTAGTGGGTTGTTGATGCCTTTGCCTGTCCCCAAGAGGCCATGGACCCATATTTCAATGGATTTCATCTCTGATATTCCTGTCTCTCAAAGGATGACTGTTATTTGGGTGATTTGTGATAGGTTCTCTAAGATGGTTCATCTTGTACCACTCCCTAAGTTGCCGTCTTCCTCTGAGTTGGTGCCCCTGTTTTTGCAACAGGTGGTTCGCTTGCACGGGATTCCTGAGAACATTGTATCTGACAGAGGAGTTCAGTTTGTGTCTAGATTTTGGAGAACTTTCTGTTCCAAGCTGGGAATTCAGTTGTCCTTCTCCTCTGCTTTTCACCCTCAGACCAATGGGCAGACAGAGAGAACAAACCAGACCTTGGAGTCGTATTTGAGATGTTTTATTTCCGCTGATCAGGATGATTGGGTTTCATTTTTGCCCTTGGCCGAATTTGCTTTAAATAATAGAGCTAGTTCTGCCACTTTGATGTCACCTTTTTTTTGTAACTTTGGGTTTCATCCTCGATTTTCTTCTGGGCAGGTGGAGCCCTCTACCTGCCCAGGTGTTGACACTGTGGTGGAGAGAATGCACCAGATCTGGGACCAAGTGGTGGATAAGTTATCTCTCTCCCAGGAAAAGGCCCAGCGGTTTTCTAACTGACATAGGACCATTGGTCCCCAGTTTAAGGTTGGTGATATGGTGTGGTTATCATCAAAAAATATTGCTATGAAGGTGGCTTCTCCTAAGTTTAAGCCTAGATTTATTGGACCTTACAAGATTTTGGAGATTATTAATCCAGTCTCTTTTCGTTTGGCTCTTCCTGTCACATTTAAAATCCATAATGTGTTCCATAAATCTTTGTTGAAAAGGTTTGTTGAACCTGTTGTTCCGGGGGTGGCACCTCCAGACCCTGTATTGGTTGAAGGTAACATGGAATATGAGGTAGAGAAAGTACTGGATTCCCGTCTGGCTAGACGGAGACTCCAGTATTTGGTTAAGTGGAAGGGTTATGGTCAGGAAGATAATTCCTGGGTCTCTGCCTCTGATATTCATGCCAAAAGATTGGTGCGTGCCTTTCATCGGGCTCACCCTGATCGCCCTGGTGGCGTGGTTGAGGGTTCGATGACCCCTCCTCAAGGGGGAGGTACTGTTGTGAGTTCATTTTCCCCTTCACTACTGAGGCCCGAGGAACTCCCTCTTCTGGTAAAGAAAGGTAGTGAGCCTGATTATCAAACACCTGAGCCTAATGATGATGACTGGCTGAGTGGAGTTACTGACTGGATATAAGGCTGCCAACGCCCTTCTGCCCTGCGGGTGATTTCTCTGTGGGATCCTTGGAGACCAGTCTGAATTCCTGCTCTTCTAAAGCTAAGTTTTCTGCTCGGCTTTTTGCATTTGTGCTTTGACTTTGTTTTGCTTTGTTTTTCTGGATTTCTGCCATTCCCTGCTGGGGTGAGCTGAACTCCTTTAGCGCTGTCTTCTGAAAATACCTGAGTGCTGATTTAGTTTTTGAAGCCTAGCTGCTTCAGGGTCTTTTTCCATATCAGCTTGTTGGCTTATGTCTTTGATAGGGTTTTGGCAGATTGCAGACAGCAACCTTCCTTTCCTGTTCTGTTTAGTTAGCTTGGGCCCCATCATTTGCTCAGCCTATTTTTCTATCTGTGTGAGTGTTTTTTCATCTTGCTTCACCGTCATTATATGTTGGGGGCTGCCTTTTACTTTGGGGTCTGCTCTGGGGCAGTTTAGATTTCCTTTTCTTTCTTTAGGCTATTTAGCTCTCCGGCTGTGATCGAGGGGTCTAGGGCACCATAGGAACCCCCCACGGCTACTGCTAGTTGTGTTGATAGGTTCAGGGGTCTGCAATCTGATAGTTGCCAACTTCTCTGGTTTTCTGGACGTAGCTTCTATTTTTGTGTCTGCCTCCTACGGTGACTCAATCATAACAGAGCACCTTACAGGAATCTAGGCAAAGACTGACATAGAACCTTAGAACAGGTGAAGAGTGGAGGAAGGGTGGAGGAAGGCGTTATCTAATATAGGACTTGCTGGTTGGTGATTGACTAGGGAATCCAAACCCTGCAGGACAAAGCAGGATTAAATTCCTGCAGGATCTGGCATTGCCCACCCTATAGCCATATGGAGACAAAAGTAATATGCAGCAGACTTGAAAGTGCTGCATGAATTCAGCATGACAGCCGGAAATGAGGATAAGCAAAGCGACGGATGCAGTGAGTAGCATGACCACGTAGGATTTATGTCTCCCGAACAGGCATCTCCTCGTCCTAGCCAAAGGAACAAAGGTTTTATTCAGAGGAATGTCCATTTGATGGACAAGAGCTGCATCCTCAACCCTAGCTGGGTAAAGAATATGTTGTGTTTGCTCCTCCAAAACAGTCATATCGAAGGATCGGGACAGAACATTAGACTCAGGCAGGGACAGAGGAAACACCTGGCCACAGGACGGAAAGGAAGGCCCCAAATCAGGGAAGGCGGAATCTTGGGCACAATATTGGCAAGGAAGTTGGTAGCAAAATATGGTCCCCACTGAAGCACCTGGCTGGTGGGCCAGTCAACAACTAGCAAATGTCGACACAACCATGGGGGGCCTAGAAGAACAGAGTTTACAGACTTAGGTAGCAAGTAGAAAGACTTTTTTTGGAATACAGAGTTTTGATCTGTAGGGTGATTGGCAGCATGATATAATAAAAAGATTCTGCCAGGAGTTGTCTTTCTATGACAGAGCTTTAACCAGCTGTTGAGTGGGGAGCTGAAGTAGACAAAAAAGATTGAGATGGATAAATTTGCCCACGGAGACAGAATCTAGATGGGCAGCCATGAAGAGGGGCATCTCCTGTCAGGACAGAGTATCTTCGATCACCAATTTTGGAGAGCAATCTCTCTTACCTAGGATCAACTCTTCGACCAACCATAGAAGTGGGGGTTCTCTGGGCACTGATGAACATAATGGCCTTTGCCATCACAGTACATGCACAGTGCACACTTTGTCACGATGCCTTCACTGTTACTCTTGTACATAGAGCTTGGCTTGCTCTACTTGCATGGAATCTATAGATGGAGGTGGCGCTTGTGGCAGCTGTTAAGATGTGGCAGCTGTGGAGATGTTATGGTGGACTGAGAAAGATGTGGTGTGCTCGTTGAACCAAAAACAGCAGGCATCTCCTCTTCCATAACAGCTGACGGTCAGGAATATATTTTTTCAACCCCTGCATAGCTAAACCCATTTTTACCTTCCTGACCAGGCCAAACTTTTCAAATCCAGCCTGTCACTTTATGTGGTAATTTACTTTATAGTGGAAAATATAGGTTCATGTGATATGCATTTATTTTTGAAAATATCGAAATTTGACAAAAATCTGGAAAATTTAGCAATTTTAGAACTTCAAATTTTGATGTCCTTAAAACAAATTGTTATACTACAGAAAATAGTTAATAAATAGCATTTAATACCTGTCTACTTTACATCAGCATATTTTTTTTAAATACTTTTTTTGGTAGGGGGATGTTAAAATGGCTACAATTTAGCAGCAAATTCTAATTTTTTAAATAAAATTACAAAATCTATGTTTTGAAATTGACTTTGAAGGGCTTATATGCCAGAAACCCCACAAGCAAAACCCTATTTTCAAATCTACACCCCCTATAGCTGCATTCAAAAAGAATGCTAACCCTTTAGGTGATTCACAGATTTAATGCAAAAAAATGAAAAGTTACATTTTTTTTAACTAAAATGTCGCTTTAGCCTTAAATTTTTCATTTTCAAAAGGTTAACAGGAGAAAATGCACCTCAAAATGTGTTGTACAATTTCTCCTGTGGATCCCCCAGGTGTGGTCATAAACTACAAGTTGGGCACATGATAAGCCTTGTAAAGAAATGATCACCATTTGACTTTTGCAGGACAAATTTAGATAGAATAGACGATGGACACTATGGTGTATTTGCAGAGCCCCCAAGGTGACAAAACAGAAGAAGCAACCACACAATTGCCCACCTTTGGAAACTATACCCCTTAAGTAATTTTTCTAGGGGTGGAATGAGCATCTACTGCTTCACAGAAATTTACAATATTGGCCTTGAAAATAAAATATTTTTTTCAGCCAAAATGTTGATTTAATCTCAAATTTCTAATTTTCAGGAGAGTAAAGGAATAAAATGGATCTTACAATTTGTTGGGAAATTTCTCCCGACTACAGGCATACCCAATATGTGGTTGGAAACTAATGTTTGAAAACATGGCAGGCCCCAGAAGGAAAGGAGGAGCATTTGTTTTTTGGAGCAAAATTTTTGCTAGAACAGATTTGTACACAGCATGTCACATTAGGAGAGCTCTTGAGGAGCCAAACAGCAGAACACCCCACAATTGAACCCATTTTGGAAACTACACTACTTGAGGAATTCATCTATGGGTGTAGTATTAATTTTAGACCCACAGGTGATTCACAGAAATGTATAACATTGAGCTGTAAAAGTTAATTTTTTTTCCACTGAAATGTTGTTTGAGCCCCAAGTTTTTAATATTCAAAACGGCTATTAAGAGAAAATGGACCACATAATTTGTTGCGCAAGCTGTCCCAAGTACGATGATACTCCATATGAGGACCAAAGCCACTTTTCCACCACAGTGCAATTTTTCAGACGGGAAGGAGCGCCAGACTGGATTGCAGATTCTGCTGGAATGGATTGTAGATCTAATGTGACATTGGCAAAGTCCCTGAGGTGCAGAACAGCAGAATCCCCCTAATAAGTGACTCAATTTTGCAAACTATACCCCTCAATGAATTGATCTAGCCATTCAGAAAGCATATTGACATCATAGGTGTTTCACTTAATTTAATATCGTTGAGTGGTGAAGAAAAAATAATTACATTTTTACCACTAAAATTATGTTTTAGTCCCATTTCCACATGGGTAAATGGGTAGAACTGCCCCCCTAGTTTATTACACAATTTCTCCGGAAAGTGGCAATATCCCATATGTGGCTATAATGGAACCCTTGGCAATAAGGTGAGACTTGGGAGGAAGGCTATTTGACTTTTGGAGCACAGATTTTCCAAGAATAGTTTACAGACTCCACTTGCAAAACCCCCAAGTGCCAAAACAGCAGAATTCTCCCTCAAGTGACATAATTTGGGACACTACAGCTCTCTGGGAATTCAGCTATGGGTGTAATGACAATTTTCACTCCATTGGTGTTTTCCAGAAACAAGCACGCAGTGGACATTGCAGCGTGAAATTTGCAAATATGCAATTGTAGTACCCAGTACATTGTAGTGCCCATACATTATGCCGAGCTTGAGCTTCTGGAGAGTCGCACCCCATAAATTAAGTGGTCTCCCCTTGCTACAGTAATGCCAAACATGTGGACGCTAACTGTGGTTTAGGCACACTGTGGGGCTCAGAAAGAAGCGGGACACTTGGATTTGGGAGCATAGATGTCATTGTATTTTTTTTGGAGTGGAGCCATGTTACCTTTCTACAGTTTTTGTGCTACCAGTAACAAGGAAGACCCATATATTTCCATTAACAGATGGTGGACTTGAGTGTGGGCCCATTTTTTGCAGATTGAGTTGAATCATACACACCCTGGAAAAATTAAGAGTGAGGGCCACCTGATGACCCTCTAAAAAATATGAGTGAGAGCTGCCTGTTTACCCGCTAAAAATTATGAGCGGGGGCCGCATGATGAACCTATTGATATGGTGCAGAAGGAGGACAAGAAAAAGAAGAAACCTTGAACTGTATACCCTTTTTGGGTAGGAAGAAGTGCATGTGGATACAGCAGAAATAAAAAGAAAATTTGAATTTGCTTTATGTTCTACTGCTGTCATACAGTGAAGTTGACAAGTCTGGGCCAATCCTAGCCTTTTCTGTGGTGGCTACAGGTTGCTTTTTTAGGATTTTAATTATTTATTAAAATAATTTTAAAAAAATGGTGTGCATTACTGCATTAGAAGTATGAAAAATCCTCTGTTAGGAATGATGCTGCAGGCGCTTTTAATCAAACCAGGGCCATTTCCCCTCCACAGAGATATAGACTTCAGTCCTAACAGAGGATTTTTCATAGGTTCCCATTCAGATGGAGACTACAGTCTTATTGAGGATTGGCATAGAATAGGGACCTGGAAAACGAGAAATGCCTTAACGTGGCTTCCAGGTACACATAACTTGGCCATTTTATGCGCTAAACTTTCTAAATTTTTCATACTTCTAATGCAGTAATGCAATTCATTATTCATTTTTCATGGTTTGGCGCTACAGTGTGCTTCCTTTTTTGCTTGAATGTATGTGAGTCGGTGACTCTAGGTTAAGCACCTGTTCACACTATGCTTATGCTTGGATGTGATGGTCAGTTTTTGAAATTGGCTGTCGAAGTCACATGTCCCTCTCCATATAAAAAGTGGACATGTAGCTTTGGCACCATTTTGTAAGTGTAATGGCGCAGTGAGTTTGCTGCTGCTGAAAGTAGACAGTTAGCTGAGCTGTTTATTCTCAGCTAGTTCAGATAGATAGGAGTTCCCCACGAGTTCCCCCTGGTGATTTATATAAGCCACTGATACTTGATTGTGGGAAAGGATCCTGATATGGTGACCCTGTAGGGGCTCAAGGAATTTACCCACAGCCAGCTCTACTGCCAGCAATTCCTTTGCACTAGATGACAGTGCTTTCTCACTCTTGGTCTCCATTCCCTGGACCACTTCCCTTCCTAAATGAGCCCCCATCCTGTGAGGATCACATCTATGGTGACAATCCATGTGATATCCACAACCTAGGGAACCCCCAAGGACAGGTTTGATTCATTCGACCACCACTGAAGGGATTGTACCGCCTGAGAGGAAGTGCCATCCTGCCTCCCAGGTGCCTCCTAAAGGAAGATTCACCTTGCAACATATCCCACTGCAAACTTGTGGAATGGAACTAGGCCCACAGAACTGCGGAAAAACGAGGCCAGGGTACCCAAGAGGGACATTGCCCTCTTGAGGGACATGGAGGGGACTTCTATGGCTTTCTCCACCAGGTACTGGATCATTTTTATCTTAGACACTGGGAGGTGACACTCCTTCACTTCTGAGATCAAAATAAGCCCCAGAAACTCCTGAGCCTTCCAGGGAACTAGTCAAGATTTGCTAATATTCAATAACCAGCCCAGGCCCTTTAGGGTAGCCATCATTTCTAGCTGATTACTACACTGGTGGACCGATTTCCATCCCACCAGGAAATCATTCAGATATAGAATAAATAAGATATCTTTTTCCTTTCCTTTATGAAGACCCTAGGGGCTACTAGCTCAAATGGGAGAGTCCTAAACTGAAAGTGCCTAATCATCCTATCCATGGCAAATGCAACACTAAGGTATCTCTAATGTTCCATGTGTATGGGCACATGATAGTATGCATCCTTCAAATCCAGGACTGAAATGAAACAACCGTGGAAATGCAATTTTATTGCTTATTTAACATATTCCATTTTAAAAGACTGCACTTTCAGGAACTTGTTTAGGGCCTTCAGATTAATTATAGCTCTGAAGGAGTTGTCTGGCTTGGTTATCAGAATGAGAGGGCAGTATAACCTCCTCCCTTTTTCAGATTTTGGGACTTTCAGGAAGATGGCTTTCTTAGCCAAGTCCAGGACCTCTGTCTCTAGTGCCAATTGCTCCTTCCAGGAATAACGAGGAAGAGTCAACACAAATCTTTCATGCGGGAGTGACAGGAACTCCATTCTGATCCAGACACTGGCCAAAATGCCCTCCCAGGCAGGGAAGAAGGAAGAAAGGCTTCCCCCTACCTGGGCTGGGAGTCATTGACCTGGTTTTCTGGCTTCTTGGGAAGAGGTTGTAAAAATGAATAAAAGCAGCAATCCAGCAAATTATCCACTCCTCCACTGAGTCAACAGTTGATGCTGCAAGACACAATAGCCCTCCATGAAAATTTAGAGCCTCTAATCGGAATGAATAGTTAAATCCTGTAATGAGCATCTATTGGAGGGCAAATCTGGTACCAGCATCCACAGTAATTACAGCTCTAGTAGCGTACAGTAAAGTCTCCCACCACTACCGCCCACACATTGGTGGTACAGTGAAAATGCGAATGGTCATAAAATGAGTTAATTTTGACTGCACGGTGGCTCAGTGGTTAACACTGCAGCCTTGCAGCACTTGGGTCTTGAGTTCGAATCCCATCAAGAACATCATCTGCAAGGAGTTTGTATATTCTGCCCATGTTTGCGTGGATTTCCTTTCGGTACTATAGTTTCCTCCCACACTCCATTGACATACTGATAGGTAAACTAGATTGTGAGCCCAATAGGAACAGTGCTGATAATGTCTGTAAAGTGTTGTGGAATTAGTGGCATTACATAAGTGAGTAAAATCAACAAATATATTTCTCACTACAAATCACAGTAAAATCCATGAAGCTGTCAAATAAAGTATAGAAGAAAGTTATCCAGATAAAAACTGCAAAAGAGATATATGTGACCAGAAAAAACACTCATTTCCAGCAGATGATACTGATATGACACAACAAGAACTTGATGGGTATGTCCATGTCCCTTAGTTGATGCTCTCCTTATTTTATCAAGTGTTAAATTAGGCAAAGTACTCCCAAAAACACAGTTGCAGATGAGAAAAATTTGTTTTTACGCACAGTACTATCAGAGACATGGGTATATAAGAAACAGACTTGGTAATGGTTCCTTATCACAGAATGGAGTAACATGAAGGTGTGGGGATTGAGATTGACAGAGGACATTGAATATGGACATATTCATCTTTGATGAAACATATGATTCTCCCTCTTTTGCATTATATTTAATATAATCATGTCTCTTCTCTGACTCCTCCCACTACCTTCTTTTTCCTCCCCTTAACATCTTTTGCATTGTTAATTGATTTTTATAATATGTGTTGCCATAAATCATATAGGTACTGTATCCTGGGTCAATTGCGATCACATGATCTGGATGGGTTGCTTCCTTGGAGTCATGGGGACAGTCTTGATGCCATGGTTATCACCGTGGCCTGTATGGCGCTCCTTGATGATGCTCATTACTGCGCACCATCGGGTATGTGGTCATGTGACGATTGTCATGTGGCTTCTCTTGTGTGACAGTTTTTGGTGGTGGGTGCACTGGTCTGATGCCCAGGTATGAGAGGGAGGTGATGATTGGTCAGCGCATCATTGCGAATGACACCATATGGCCAAACTTATGGGCCCCGGTGCGAACTTCAAATGGGGCCCCCCAATGCCAAAATACACCCGCGGCTCCACTCCGCACACTTCGTACACATGCGGCTCCACTCCGTACACCTTGTACACGCATGGCTCCACTCCATACACCTCAGAGACGTGCGGCTCCACTCCGTAAACCTCGTACACTCGTGGCTCCGACCTGTACACACACGGCTCCTCTCCATCCACCTCATACACATGCGGCTCCGCTCCGTACACTTGGTACACCTCGTACATTTGCAGCTCTGTACACACTTGGCTCCTCTCCGTCCACCTCATACACATGCGGCTCCGCTCTGTACACTTCGTACACACACGGCTCCGCTCCTTACACTTTGTACACATGTGGCTCTGCTCTGTACACTTCGTACGCATGCGACTTCTCTCCGTACACACGCGGCTCCACTTTGTACACACACGGCTGCGCTCCATACACTTCGTACACATCGCTCTGCTCCGTACACCTCGTACATACACGGCTGCGCTCCATACACCTTGTACACACACACTCTGCTCCATACACCTCGTACACACACGGCTGCACTCCGTACACCTCGTACACACATGGCTGCGCTCCGTACAACTTGTACACACATGGCTCTGCTACATCCACCCTGTAAACCCTCCTGACCCCACACATAAACTTACCCCATCCAGCAGTGCACCATGACAACCAGCACGGCAGAGTCCTGCATACATCGAGGCCCCTGATCATGTGACCCCTGGCTCCTCCCCTCCTGTGACCTCATCACAGGTCCTGTGCGCATAGAGCAGCCATCCTGTAAGGCCAATTGCAGCCTGGCAGCCAATCAAAGAACAGAGCTGCACAGCCAATGAGCGGCTGCAGCTCCGCGATCGGGCCCCTAAGGACTCCGGGCCCCTTCGCAGTCCCACCCCTGCATATGGCCTTATCACTAGTAATGATTTCTGTCACGTAATGTATTTAATATGAATGGGTTTGGCTTTTGAGGGGATTGGTGCAGACATGATCTCAGCACTATATATGTAAGCCAGCCCTTTGTGATTTTTTTGTATACTTGCTAAATAGATGTTATAGGTCAAAATGTTGTATTTAGATGGTGGAATAAAATATTGTTTCTTTGAAATTCATCACCTGGGATTGGACGATGTTCTCTTTCTATTTGATGGGTATATAAGAGTGAAAAACATATTCTGGAACACACAGTACAATAAGACATAGGTACGTAAGAATAGAAAAATATTCTGGAATGCACAGTACTATTAGACATAGGTGCATAAGAGTAGAAACATTTGTTGTTACCCACAGTACTATCTGAGAGATGGCCGTAAAAGAGCAGAAAAATTTGTTTGTACGCACAGTATTACCAGAGACATAGGTGCATAAGAGTATAATAATTTGCTTGTATGCACAGTACTATCATAGACATAGGTGAATAAGAGTAGAAAAAATTGTTTTGACGCAAATAACTTCCACCAACAGATTAGAATTAGCAGATGCAGATTAGAAAAACTTGTGTATGCACAGTACTATCACAGACATGGGTGCAGAGTACACAGTCTTTTTGGAAAACTGTGCATAAAACCTAATACTATCCCTCACTACAGCTGCATCCTGTCCCTATGCTAAGCAGAGCAAAACTAAAAAAGTATAAACCAGGCGGAACAGGTCTAAGTGGAGGAGGTGGCTGTGGAAGAGGCAAGGGAGGCGTAATCCAACGCCGTTTTTCTTCATGAAACTGACCTAAAATAGCCCATACTTAAAACTAAAACTAGAAATCTAGCACCAGGAGGCGTAGGTCTAAGTGGAGGAAGAGGTGGACGTGGCGATATAGGTGGAATAGGCAACTGAGGAGTAATTCAACACCATTTGTGTTTTTTGTATTTCTTGTTTCTACGTCATATAGTCTGAACGCAAGCTTACCAGGGGGTTGCAGCAGTGGTGTAGCAGAGGAAACAGTGGCGGCAGAGATGTTGCAATGCTGTGACGCTCGGTGTCGGGGTTGGGTGGTCCGGAGTGCACCTGAGCAGGATCCTTTCTTCAGGATGCCGGTGACAGAAATGTGGCGTCACCACGGCCCAGTGTCCACTGCGAGCAGAGTCAAGTGCATCACCGATTTCCCAACGACCGTCTTCCTGACGCCGTGGGCTGTCGGAGGAGGCGCGGCCGCACATTGATATCTCTGCAGCCCTCGTCTTCAGGAAAATGGCCGGCGGAGGCCTCGCATGCACAGATTGAGAACTCGGTGGCCATTTTTCTGAAGCCGAGGCACGCTGAGATCTCAATCTTCGCATGCACGACCTCAGAAACATGGCCGTTGAGAAACCGGTGATGCACTCGGCTCTACTCACCGTGCACACTGGACCGCGGCGTCGCCACATTTCTGCCGCCGGCATCCTAAGGAAGGGACCTTGCTTCATGCTCTGCCTCACTGCCAACACCGGACCGCAGCATCGCACCCCGGGACTGTAGCATTGCCCCACTTCTGCCGCCGCCATGATCCTGAGGAAGGAACCCTGCTCCATGCTCTGCCAACCACACCCTTCAGATGGAGATATCATGAGTAGGCATCTCACCCATCTCTTACACCTACTCACAATAAAACCCAGGCACTGGTAACTGTTGATTTACTCTCAGCACATATCACGCTGGAGTATGGGCTTCACATCACGCAGTATAACAACCTTTGCGACACATATCTCCTCTCACATACTGTGCCAGTGACCCTGCCGCATATCCTCAGCTTTACCCGAAGCTAGAGGTTTTGGCACTTTCGAACACCAAACAGGGAATTTGAGAGTGAGCATCTGTGTTACCCTGCATGGAACCTGAAATCCTGGAAGCGTAAGGACTAGAGATGAGCGACTTTGCCTTTTTAAGTCGAGTCGAACGAAATCTGCCGACTATAGGGAAAAGTCGGAGGTCCGACTGAAACAAGAAACCCAATGCAAGTCAATGGGGAAGCAAAGTCGACAGGGAGTGGAGGACAGTAAACACACCTACAGTGCCCATTTCAATGCCAACAACATCAATTCTTATTACTTAAGCTTGTCAACCTTAATTTACTTTATAATAATAGTTAGTTACGCATTGAAAACTGGGGTTATTTGGCTAAAGTTGTGGGGGGTATGGCTGGCTCCAGGATTTCGTGTGTCCCGGGCCAAAGAGTGTCAGTGCGCCCCTTTAACATATACCACAATTCATGATGCTCCGATACGGCACAGAAATATAAGTATAGTACAATGAAAAATACTTCACTACTTACATGACATGACTGATATCTATTTTAAATTCTACAATAGCTCAAAAAACGGACAGTATATTTCTCCATACAGTATTATGGCCACCACATGGTGCGCCATACAGAATAATGAGCCCCATATATTTTTCCATACAGAATAATTGGTCCCATATAATGTTCCATACAGTATATGAGTATATGATGAGCTCCACATAATGCTACAGTATATGATGGTCTCCATGGATGATGCTCCAGTGTGTTATGGGTCCAAATAATGCTCCATATATAATGGGCCCCATTTCTAATGCTCCAGTGTATAATGGGCCCCATAGATGCTGCTGCAGTGTCTGATCTGCCCCATTTAGAATGTTCCAGTATATGATGGGCCTCATGGATGATGCTCCAGTGTCTTATGGGCCCAAATAATGCTCTATATATAATGAGCCCCATTTCTAATGCTCCAGTGTATAATGGGCCCCATAAATCCTGCTCCAGTGTCTGATGTCCCCCATTTGGATTGCTCCAGTATATAATGGGCTTCATAGATGATGCTCCAGTGTCTTATGGGCCCAAATAATACTCCATATATAATGTGCCCCATTTAGAATGAACCCAGGCAGGGTATGTGAAAAGAGCTCCATGGATTAATCTGAAGTGTGGGCTGCCGCATCCTTCACTTTTGAGGTGGGTGAAGGACCCAAGGAAAGGGGTTGCTCCTGACCAGAAGCCTGCACTGACGACTCAGTGCTTGCATTTTTTGAAACTTCAGAAAAGGATGCGTTAGAACTGGAGGCTGTTTCAGCAATGTAAGGCAAAACCAGTTCCTGATGCTCCGGCTTTAAAAGCAGTTTACCTACTCCCAGAAAAGGGAGCCTTACAGGCCTTCCAGAGCCAGACCATGAAGCAGGCTCAACACCTCCTGCCTTAGCTGCTATTGTGCTTTTGGCACTACCAGCAGATGCACCACCACCACCATCAGTACCAGCTGGCCCGCCCACGTCCACGGCCTCTTCCATCATACTTACTAATGATTGTAGAAATGTACCCAAAATACCAGCAGATATATGGTACTGTATCAAAAGCGTACAGCTCTATACAGTCTAGGGATAATTGTAAATCTCCGTATATATTTCATGAGTCATACACAGATGCTCACAGGCTCAATATGGATTACGCAATTATATAAAAAGTTGAAAAAGGGTAAAGTATCACCAGATACAAGGTATATATAGTATAGTTTAAACATTCTGAATCTCCGTATATATTTCAAGAGGCAGACACAAACGCTCTCAGGCCCATTATGGATTAGACAAGAATATAAAAAGTAGTAAATGGGTAATGTATCACAAGCGTACAGCTGTATACAGTGTTGGTGTAATCTTAAATCTCAACATATATTTCCGGAGTAACAGACAGGCATTCACAGGCTTATTATGGATTACACCAGAATCTAAATAGCAAAAACGGGTACTGTATCAGAAGCGTAGAGCTGTATACAGTGTTGGGCAAATTTGAAATCTCGGTATATATTTCTGGAGTCACCCTCAGATGCTCACTCAGTCTGGATTTGACCATAATGCAAAATGTTGTAAAAAAGGTACTGGATAACAAGATAGCAAGTATATATATTATAGGGTACAATTTAAATCTCCGTATAGATATTCCTGTAGTCACCCTCAGACACTCACTCAGTATGGATTTGACCGTAATACTAAATGTCGAACAAAGGTACTGTATAACAAGATAAAGGCTGTATATAGTATAGGGTAAAATTTTTATCTCCGTATATATAGAAGGAGGAAACCACACACACTCACGCAGTATGGATTATACCGTAATAAAACATTTAGAACAAAGGTACTGGATCACCAGGTGTATCCAGTCTAGGGGTAATTGTAAATTTCCGTCTATATTTCCGGAGTCAGACACAGACACTCACAAGCTCAGTATGGATTACACCAGAATATAAAAAGTAGAAAAAGGGAAATGTATTTGAAGCGTACATCAGTATACATTGTTGGGGTACTTTTAAATCTTCGTATATATTTCAGTCTCAGTAAGCCAGTCGAGACTCTCCGCTACTGGAAACTAGATGGATACAAGTACAGACAGAAAGTCGAGTGTTTGCAGAAATTTGGGAATTACTAATCACAGGAAAACCTCCCGGTAGATTTCGCAGAGGCGATGCTGACCCTCATTTACTTTGTCTGTGGAGACAGCGAAAACAGTTATTTGTGAAGAAAGGATTGCTGCATCGCAGTAGCGTGGATCCCATCACCGTTACTCATCTCCATCAAATTGTGATCACAGGGCGAGATGTACACATGATCCTCACTGCCTATCATGATGTGTCTGGTCACTTTGGAGTGCAAAAGACAGAAGCCACAGGCCGTAGGCGATTCTATTGGATCGGCATGAGTGGTGACATTTAAAAATGGTGGCAGGAATGTCACACGTCTGTGACTGGGAAAACTGTGAAAGCTGATCATAAAGCACCACTGCATCCGATTGTGAGTTGATATCCATTACAAATGGTAGCCATTGATCATCTGAAGTTAGAGGCCAGCAGGACAGGCCATAGCTACATCTTAACCATCATCGATCAGTTCACCAAATTTGTAGTGGCCGTCCCTGTGAAGGATTTAACTGCCCAGACTACACAGCAGTGGAGCAGAAATAGGTAAGTATTGCAATTTGCAAGTGCTGTGGCCATGAGCAAGCAGGGGGGGCCCACTCATGGGCGACAGTACTGGCACAGGGCCCCTCATAGTACACCGGTGTGTCGTGTGAGCGGTACTTGAGAAATCAGTCCATAACATGGTCATGAAACCCCTTTCTCCAACGCCACTTCGGCTGTGTGCACCATGAACACCTCTTCCATTTTGCCCACTTTGGCTTGTGGGAGAACCAGCACCGCTGCTTTGTGCTGGGAATGCCTCAAACAAAAGGTTTACCAGAGTTGCTTGTTTGCTAGCCAATATTATCTCTAGGTTCTCCTGTGGCATGATGTTGTGTAATTTGCCTTTACAGCGTGGATCGAGATTGCTGGCCAACCAGTAGTCGTCATCCTTCATCATTTTGGCAATGCCGGGGTCCCTTTTTAGGATCCGCAAGGCATAATCACACATGTGGGTCAATGTTCCAGGTGTCAATGATGCACTGGCAGTGGTGGGTGGAGGAGCACTTTCTGGCAAATGCACATCCCTCCTGTCACGCACAAACCCTGCACCTGACCTTGCCACACCAACATTTTCTCTTGCCCCAGAGAAGCATCCTCCTCCCCAAAATAATCATCCCCCTCATCCTCCTCCTCCTCTTCCTCTTCTTCCTCCACCTCGTCCAGGACAGTTCCCTGACCAGACTATGGCTGACTGCCATCAAGGCTTCCCTCCTCCTCCTCCTCCTTTTCCTCCTCCGCTGCAGACACCTGATCCTTAATGTGTGTCAAACTTTGCATGAGCAGACGCATAAGTGGGATGCTCATGCTTAGGCTGGTTTCACATTTGCGTTTTTTAGCGCTGGAAAAAAACGCATATGTGCGCATGCGTTTTTTCCCCTATATTTAACATGGGTGCGCATACCTGCGCGCTTGTAAGCGCATGTATGCGATTTTCATGCGCTGCGTTTTTTTGGGGTGTGCGTTTGTATTTTCCAGACGCAGCATGTTGCATTTTTTGGCCCTGCAAAAAAGCGCATGCGCACATATGCGCACGTTTTGCGCTAAAAATGGCCATTATAGCCTATGGATGCGCATATGTGCGCACTGGCATGCTCATGTATGCGTTTTTTTGCATATGCGTTTTTTTTTTTAACCATGGAATTTAGGGGTTTGGGTTAGAGTTAGGGTTAGTTAAGGGGGTTTAGGGTTAGGGTTAGGGTCAGGGTCAGGGTTAGGGTTGGGGTTTGGGTCAGGGTTAGGGTTAAGTATGGTTTGGTTAAGGGTTAGGGTCAGGGTTAGGGTCAGGATTAGGGTTAAGTATGGTTTGGTTAAGGGTTAGGGTCAGGGTTAGGGTTAGGGTTAGGGTCAGGGTTAGGGTTAGGGTCAGGGTTAGGGTTAGGGTCAGGGTTAGGGTTAAGTATGGTTTTGTTAAGGGTTAGGGTCAGGGTTAGGGTCAGGATTAAGGTTAAGTATGGTTTGGTTAAGGGTTAGGGTCAGGGTTAGGGTTAGGGTTAGGGTCAGGGTTAGGGTTAGGGTCAGGGTTAGGGTTAAGTATGGTTTTGTTAAGGGTTAGGGTCAGGGTTAGGGTCAGGATTAGGGTTAAGTATGGTTTGGTTAAGGGTTAGGGTCAGGGTTAGGGTTAGGGTTAGGGTTAGGGTCAGGGTTAGGGTTAGGGTTATGGTCAGGGTTAGGGTTAGGGTCAGGGTTAAGTATGGTTTTGTTAAGGGTTAGGGTCAGGGTTAGGGTCAGGATTAGGGTTAAGTATGGTTTGGTTAAGGGTTAGGGTCAGGGTTAGGGTTAGGGTTAGGGTTAGGGTCAGGGTTAGGGTTAGGGTTAGGGTCAGGGTTAGGGTTAGGGTCAGGGTTAGGGTTAAGTATGGTTTTGTTAAGGGTTAGGGTCAGGGTTAGGGTCAGGATTAATGTTAAGTATGGTTTGGTTAAGGGTTAGGGTCAGGGTTAGGGTTAGGGTTAGGGTCAGGGTTAGGGTTAGGGTTAGGGTCAGGGTTAGGGTTAGGGTCAGGGTTAGGGTTAAGTATGGTTTTGTTAAGGGTTAGGGTCAGGGTTAGGGTCAGGATTAGGGTTAAGTATGGTTTGGTTAAGGGTTAGGGTCAGGGTTAGGGTTAGGGTTAGGGTCAGGGTTAGGGTTAGGGTTATGGTCAGGGTTAGGGTTAGGGTCAGGGTTAGGGTTAAGTATGGTTTTGTTAAGGGTTAGGGTCAGGGTTAGGGTTAGGGTTAGGGTCAGGGTTAGGGTTAGGGTTAGGGTCAGGGTTAGGGTTAGGGTCAGGGTTAGGGTTAGGGTTAGGGTCAGGGTTAGGGTTAGGGTTAGGGTTAGTTAGGGTTTAGGGTTTGGGTTAGGGTTAAGTATGATTTGGTTAAGGGTTAGGGTCAGGGTTAGGGTTAGGGTCAGGGTTAGGGTTAGGGTTAGGGTCAGGGTTAGGGTTAGTAAAGTCATGGTTTGGGTTAGTGTGAGGGGCCACCTAATGTTGGAAAAAAACGCAAACGCGGTAAAAACGCACTAAAAACGCATACAAACGCATAAAAACGCTGCGTTTTTTTCATGCATGCTCATAAAAATGCTTGAAAAAAACGCAGCAGTTGTATGCTTTTGTATGCGTTTTTTCAATGCGTTTTTTTGCGGGAAAAACGCGCTGCAAAAAAAAGCAAGTGTGAAACTAGCCTTATGATAGCGTCGTCTGCGCTTACCAGCCGTGTGCATTCCTAAAACACTGAAGGACTTTACAGAGGTCTATCAGCTTTGACCACTGCACTCCCAACAACTCCAAGTCTGCCCTCAAACTGCCTGCCCATGTATCCTCCCACAAATGCCATACAGCCTGCCTCTGTTTGTACAGCCTCTCAACCATGTGCAGGGTGGAGTTCCACCTTGTTGCAATGTCTATGATTAGGCGGTGCTTGGGGAGGTGGAGCAATCGCTGCAGCTTCTGCATACAACTGTAGTGTACGAGCAAGCGATGGATGTGCGAGCACAGTCCTTGCACCTTTTGGAGCAGGGCTGTTAACTCCAGATAATTATTTAAGAAGCACTGCACCACCAGGTTCAAAGTGTGAGCCAGGCAAGGTATGTATGTGAGTTTTGCAAGGGCTATGGCTGCCACAAAATTCCTGCCGTTATCACTGACTACCTTGCCTGGCTCAAGATGTAGTCTGTCCAGCCATGACTCAGTTTGTCGCTGCAAGTTGTCGGCCAATACCTCCGTGGTGTGTCTGTTGTCGCCCAAAGACATCATCTTTAAAACAGCCTGCTGCCGCTTACCACTAGCTGTTCGATAGTGGAACACCTCGTGTGCAACACTGGCAGCTGCGGATGGCGTGCTCATGCGACTGCACTCTGTCGACGAGCTTTCGCTTCTGGAGGAGGAGGAGGGTCGAACGCCTACAGCCAACTGTTTCCTATACCGTGGGCTAGGCAGCACTGTTCTACCGCCACTGTCCCCTGTGGAGCCTGCATCCACCACATTAACCCAGTGCACAGTGATGGACACGTAACGGCCCTGGCCATGCCTACTGGACCATGCATCTGTTGTGAGGTGCACCTTTCCACTCACTGATTGTTTGAGTGTATGGGCAATGCAGCAGAACTGCAGGTGATGTACAGTACCATTCTAGCCTATGGAAAATTGAAACCGCATTCTTTTCTACGGATTTCGCTGCAGTTTGCCATCTCTTACATTGTGGAGGTGATAAACCGCAGGGCAAAACCGCAGGCTAATCCGCAGGTAAACCAGAGGTCTTTTGACCTGCGGATTTACCTGCGGATTTTGCAAAATCCACGCGGAAAAATCCACGGGGAAATCTGCACCGTGTGCACATAGCCTTATACAGCTCTTTCATCACCTTGCTCATGAAGTATTTTCCCTGGTCTGTCAAAATCTCCTTTGGCAGTCCTGTCCTAGCAAAAATATGTAGAGGTTCCCCGGCGATATTCTTGGCTGAAGAGTTCCTTAGTGGTACTCCTTCAGGGTACCAGGACGCAGAGTCCATGACCACTAGGATATAATGATGCCATCGTGCAGACATAACTAGAGGACCTACTAGGTCCATGGCAATTCTCTCAAATGGGACCTCTATTACAGGTAACAGGAATAGGGGTCTTCAGAAGTGAATAAAGGGAGCGGTTATCTGGCAGATGGGGAAGGACCTACAATAATTCAGGATCTCCTGGTAACTTCCTGGCCAATAGAACCTCTGGATTATTCTCGCCTGCATTTTCTCTACCCCCAGATGTCCTCCCAAAGCATGCAAATGGGCCATGTCTAAAACCCTCCACAGGTAGGGTCCTGGATCCAACAGCTGCTCCACTATCTCACCTGCCCTCAGAGTGGTCATTCGATACAATAACTTGCCATTGACTGCAAAGTTTGGGAACCTGGTGTCAGCCCCAGGCTTTTGAGTAACCCAATCGATCACAGACACATTTTCAAATGCCCCTTTTAGGGTAAGATCCCACATTTGAGCAGTCCCAAAATGTTCCCAAGAAATCCACAGTTCAGGAACCTCGGCCTCACTGGTCACTGCTTCGTCCTCAGCACCAACTAGGACACACAAGGGTAACTCATCGACATCCGACTGCGATGGGGATTCGTCAGGGTTGAGCTGGCTCCTGTCTGAGTCACTTGACAGCAATGCCTTTCCCCACAAGTTCCAGAACAGGCAGAAGTCCCACCCGATTATCATGGGGTATAGCAAGTCTCTGACTACCCTGACCTCACGGGACTCTATACCCTGGCTCATTTTTATTGACACTCTGGTGATAGGGTAGTCCTTTGCATCCCCATGGATACAGCAGATGCCCCACATGTTTCCCTAGGATCAACTGGGAGGAGAGTGTGGCCCTTATTAGGGTCACCAAACTCCGAGTCCATGAGCCCTGACAGTACTCAGTTTCTTTATGGGACATGACTGTGTCCCCTTCCTGGGCTGATAGTCCACACTGCATGTGGTATAGGCATAGTACAAGATCGCCTCCCTAGTCTGCAGTCCATGTGCTCAGAAGACATAGGAAAATAGGCAGCTATGTGTCCAGGACTGTGGCATCTCCAGCAGATCAGGATTTATCAGCAGCCTTTGGAAACCCATCAGTGACTCCTTGGGATCTTGGACTCTCCCCCAGTAGTGGCTCTACTAACCGTCTTTTGGGACTCAAGCTCCCACTGAGTTCCCCAGTTTGGAGATGAGCGACCCCCCCAGCTTCTTTAGGGACTTTTCAACCACCTGGTACCTTTCTATGCGACCCATCAAGTTGCCGGCATTCCCGGCCTGGTGAGGGAGTGAATAAATCTGTCCATGACCACCTGCTCAACCATCTGGGCTGAAGTGGAGGACTCTGGCTGCAACCATTTCAGGACCAAATGCAACAAGTCAAACATCTGAGAGCGGGGAGGTTGGTTATAATACGCCCAGTGATGAACCCTTTGGGCTATGACAGACATAGAGACCCATGAGAGTGCCAATATCTCTGTTTTTAAATTGGCATATTCCCTCGCATCCTGTAAGGCCAAGTAAAAATAAGCTTTGTGGGGTTTCCTAGTCAGATAGGAGGCCAGCACCTCCGCCCACTGCCTCTACCACTCTGCAACCTGTTTGAAAACAGTCAAAAATGTCTCTATATCATCTCCCATGGATATCTTTTGCATGGCTCATTTTTTGGATGTACAAGTCATCACCTTGATGTGGGGGAGGGGCAGGTTCTCTGCTCTGGATATCTCCCACCAGGAGTTTCATCTGCCTTTGATGCTGTTGGATCTCTTGCATCAAGAGTTTATTTGTCTCCTGCTGTACCCGCTGCTGTTCGCGATACTGCTGTAATTGATGCTGCTGCCGCTGCCCTCAATGCTGTTGGTATTGCTGCTGTTGGCTCAGGATCAGGTGCTTGATCCGCTCGTCCATTTTGTCTGACTGTTCCACCTCTGTAGCTGCCTTCACCCAGGACATATGTTTTGTTCACAGCTGCTATCCATATTCCTAGAACACATAATTCAGAGCAAAATTTGGCATATGAGATATATTATAGGGCCACCTCAAAATTACCATAAAGCGACAGCACTCCAATAAATACGCATAAACATGAAGAGAAAAGGAGTCAAACATGTCTGTCTTTAGAATAATTATAGATAAATCTTTATTAGCACTTTAAACAATAGTAAATAAAATATTTAACACCAGTAGAGATAATAATCTTTTAAATGACAAATGGATTTACAAAGGACTCAAGTAAGGGCTCATACTCACATGCGAGAAACTTGGAAGAGTCAATACCCAGAACTGCCAGCGGCACTCAGATCGGAGCGCTCAGCTGCATAGAAATAGCTGCATAGAAAACGCTGCATAAACACTAAGAATTCGCAACCCATTGAATTCAATAGCATTCTGCACATGCTGTGCTAATGCTGCATATTTTTCAGCAGCAGAATCACATCGTGGAAAAATACGCAGCATGCTAATTCTTTCGCGGGGATTCCGCACACATAGGAATGCATTGATCCTCTTACTTTCCGCATGTGGCTATGCCCACCATGCGCAAAGTAAGCTGAAAATGTGCGGATGGTACCCAGGGTCTGAAGGAGAGGAGATTCTTCTCCTGGCCCTGGGTATCATATCCCTGTAAAAAAAAGAATTAAAATAAAAATATTGTGATATTCTCACTTTCCGGCGGCCCCTGCAGCCATCCCAGGCCTCAGCGATGCTCCCGTCAAGTCCCGTTCCCAGCGATGCCTTGCGACAATGATCTGTGATGACGTCATCTGGAGTCATTGTCACAAGGCATCGCTGGGAATGGGACTTGCCGGGAGTATCGCAAGGATCTTGAAGGCTGCGGGGGCTGCCTGAAGGTGAGAATATCACGATTTTTTAAATTATTTTTAACCCCTTCCTGACATCCGACGTACTATCCCGTCCATGGGACCCGGGCCCCTATGCCCATGGACGGGATAGTACGTCTACCTACCGCGATCAGCGGCGCCCACGTGGTGAGCGCCGCTGATCGCAGCCGGGTGTCAGCTGATTATCACAGCTGACACCCGGCACAATGTGTCAGGGGCGGTCACGGACCGATCAAAAAGACGCATATAAATATCCATGGTACCGCTGAAAACGTCGTCTTGTCCAGCAAAAAACAAAAACGAGCCGCCACACAGCATCATCAGCGAAAAAATAAAAAAGTTATAGCTCGCAGAATAAAGCGATGCAAAAATAATTATTTTTTATATAAAATAGTTTTCATTGCATAAAACCGACAAAACATAAAAAAAGACCTAAATGAGGTATCACTGTAACCGTACTGACCCGAAGAATAAAACCGCTTTATCAATTTTACCACACGCGGAACGGTGTAAACGCACCCCCCCAAAAGAAATTCATGAAACGCTGGTTTTTGTTCATTCTGCGTCCCAAAAATCGGAATAAAAAGCGATCAAAAAATGTCACGTGCCCGAAAATGGTACCAATAAAAACGTCAATTTGTCCCGCAAAAAATCAGACCTCACATGACTCGGTGGGTCAAAATACGGAAAAATTATAGCTCTCAATATGTGGTGATGCAAAAACTATTTTTACAATAAAAAGCGTCTTTTAGCGTGCGACAGCTGCCAAATATAAAAACCGCCATAAATAGTAAATCAAACCCCCGTTATCATCCCCTTAGTTAGAGAAAAATAATAAAATAAAAAATATGTATTTATTTCCATTTTTCCATTAGGGTTAGGGCTAGGGTTAGGGTTAGGGTAGGGTTAGGGCTAGGGTTAGGGTTAGGGCTAGGGTTAGAGTTAGGGCTGAGATTAGGGTTAGGGGTGTGTTGGGGATCGGGTTGGAGTTAGAATTGGGGGTTTCCACTGTTTGGGCACATCAGGGGCTCTCCATATGCAACATGGCGTCTGATCTCAATTTCAGCCAATTCTGAGTTGAAAAAGTCAAATGGTGCTCCTTCCCTTCCAAGCTCTGCCATGCACCCAAACAGTGTTTTACCCCCACATGTAGGGTACCAGCCTACTCAGAATAAATTGCAAAACAATTTTTGAGGTTATTACCCTGTTACCCTTAGGAAAATAAAAAATTGGGGGCAAAAATATCATTTTTGTGGAAAAAATGATTTTTTTATTTTCACGTCCGAGCGTTATAAACTTCTGTGAAGCAGTTGGGGGTTCAAAGTGCTCACCACACATCTAGATAAATTCCGTGGGGGGTCTATTGTCCAAAATGGGTCACTTGTGGGGAGTTTCAATAGTTTAGGTACATCAGGGGTTCTCCAAACGCACATGACACCCGCAGACCATTCCATCAAAGTCTGCATTCCAAAATGTCACTGCTTCCCTTCCGAGCCCCGACGTGTGTCCATACAGTAGTTTTCTCCCACATATGGGGTGTCAGCGTACTCATGACAAATTGGACAACAACTTTTGGGGTCCAATTTCTCCTGTTACCCTTGGGAAAATGAAAAAATTGGGGACTAATTGATCATGTTTGTGGAAAAAATACGATTTTTTTATTTTCATGCCCGGGCATTATAAACTTCTGTGAAGCCCTTGGGGGTTCAAAGTGCTCACCACACATCTAGATAAGTTCCTTAGGGGGTCTCGTTTCCAAAATGGGGTCATTTGTGGGGGGTTTCCACTGTTTAGGTACATTAGGGGCTCTCAAAAGGCAAAATGACACCCGCAGACCATTCCATCAAAGTCTGCATTCCAAAACGTCACTACTTCCCTTCCGAGCCCCGACGTGTGCCCATACAGTAGTTTTCTCCCACATATGGGGTATCAGCATACTCAGGACAAATTGGACAACAACTTTTAGGGTCCAATTTCTCCTGGTACCCTTGGGAAAATAAAAAAATGGTGACTAAAAGATCATGTTTGTGGAAAAAATACGATTTTTTTATTTTCACGCCCGGGCGTTATAAACTTCTGTGAAGCACTGGGGGGTTCAAAGTGCTCACCACACATCTAGATAAGTTCCTTGGGGGGTCAATTCCAGCCAAAAACATCAAATGGCGCTGCTTCCCTTCCGAGCTCTACCATGCGCCCAAATAGTGGTTTACCCCCACATGTGGGGTATCAGTGTACTCAGGAGAAATTGCACAATAACTTTTAGAGTCCTGTTACCCTTGGAAAAATAAGAATTGAGGGTGAAAAGATCATTTTTGTGGAAAAAATATGATTTTTTAATTGTACGGCTTTATGTTATAAACTTCTGTGAAGCCCTTGGGGGTTCAAAGTTCCCACCACACATCTAGATAAGTTCCTTGGGGGGTCTAGTTTACAAAATGGTGTCATTTGTGGGGGGTTTCCACTGTTTTGGTACATCAGGGGTTTTCCAATCGCGACATGGTGTCCGATCTCAATTCCAGCCAAAAACGTCAAATGGCGCTGCTTCCCTTCCGAGCTCTGCCATGCGCCCAAATAGTGGTTAACCCCCACAAGTGTGGTATCAGCGTACTCAGGACAAATTTTACAATAACTTTTAGGGTCCTGTTACCCTTGGAAAAATAAGAATTGAGGTTGAAAAGATCATTTTTGTGGAAAAAATATGATTTTTTAATTGTACCGCTGTATGTTATAAACTTCTGTGAAGCCCTTGGGGGTTCAAAGTTCTCACCACACATCTAGATAAGTTCCTTAGGGGGTCTAGTTTCCAAAATGGTGTCATTTGTGGGGGGTTTCCACTGTTTTGGTACATCAGGGGTTTTCCAATCGCGACATGATGTCCGATCTCAATTCCAGCCAAAAACGTCAAATGGCGCTGCTTCCCTTCCGAGCTCTGCGATGCGCCCAAATAGTGGTTTACCCCCACATGTGGGGTATCAGCGTACTCAGGATAAATTGCACAATAAATTTTAGGGTCCTGTTACCCTTGGAAAAATAAGAATTGAGGGTGAAAAGATCATTTTTGTGGAAAAAATATGATTTTTTAATTGTACGGCTTTATGTTATAAACTTCTGTGAAGCCCTTGGGGGTTCAAAGTTCTCACCACACATCTAGATAAGTTCTTTGGGGGGTCTAGTTTACAAAATGGTGTCATTTGTGGGGGGTTTCCACTGTTTTGGTACATCAGGGGTTTTCCAATCGCGACATGGTGTCCGATCTCAAGTCCAGCCAAAAACGTCAAATGGCGCTGCTTCCCTTCCGAGCTCTGCCATGCGCCCAAATAGTGGTTTACCCCCACATGTGGGGTATCAGTGTACTCAGGACAAATTGCACAATAACTTTTAGGGTCCTGTTACCCTTGGAAAAATAAGAATTGAGGGTGAAAAGATCATTTTTGTGGAAAAAATATGATTTTTTAATTGTACCGCTGTATGTTATAAACTTCTGTGAAGCCCTTGGGGGTTCAAAGTTCTCACCACACATCTAGATAAGTTCCTTAGGGGGTCTAGTTTCCAAAATGGTGTCATTTGTGGGGGGTTTCCACTGTTTTGGTACATCAGGGGTTTTCCAATCGCGACATGATGTCCGATCTCAATTCCAGCCAAAAACGTCAAATGGCGCTGCTTCCCTTCCGAGCTCTGCGATGCGCCCAAATAGTGGTTTACCCCCACATGTGGGGTATCAGCGTACTCAGGACAAATTGCACAATAAATTTTAGGGTCCTGTTACCCTTGGAAAAATAAGAATTGAGGGTGAAAAGATCATTCTTGTGGAAAAAATATGATTTTTTAATTGTACGGCTTTATGTTATAAACTTCTGTGAAGCCCTTGGGGGTTCAAAGTTCTCACCACACATCTAGATAAGTTCTTTGGGGGGTCTAGTTTACAAAATGGTGTCATTTGTGGGGGGTTTCCACTGTTTTGGTACATCAGGGGTTTTCCAATCGCGACATGGTGTCCGATCTCAAGTCCAGCCAAAAACGTCAAATGGCGCTGCTTCCCTTCCGAGCTCTGCCATGCGCCCAAATAGTGGTTTACCCCCACATGTGGGGTATCAGCGTACTCAGGATAAATTGCACAATAACTTTTAGGGTCCTGTTACCCTTGGAAAAATAAGAATTGAGGGTGAAAAGATCATTTTTGTGGAAAAAATATGATTTTTTAATTGTACCGCTGTATGTTATAAACTTCTGTGAAGCCCTTGGGGGTTCAAAGTTCTCACCACACATCTAGATAAGTTCCTTAGGGGGTCTAGTTTCCAAAATGGTGTCATTTGTGGGGGGTTTCCACTGTTTTGGTACATCAGGGGTTTTCCAATCGCGACATGATGTCCGATCTCAATTCCAGCAAAAATGTCAAATGGCGCTGCTTCCCTTCCGAGCTCTGCCATGCGCCCAAATAGTGGTTTACCCCCACATGTGGGGTATCAGCGTACTCAGGACAAATTGCACAATAACTTTTAGTGTCCTGTTACCCTTGGAAAAATAAGAATTGAGGGTGAAAAGATCATTTTTGTGGAAAAAATATGATTTTTTAATTGTACGGCTTTATGTTATAAACTTCTGTGAAGCCCTTGGGGGTTCAAAGTTCTCACCACACATCTAGATAAGTTTCTTGGGGGGTCTAGTTTACTAAATGGTGTCATTTGTGGGGGGTTTCCACTGTTTTGGTACATCAAGGGTTTTCCAATCGCGACATGGTGTCCGATCTCAATTCCAGCCAAAAACGTCAAATGGCGCTGCTTCCCTTCCGAGCTCTGCCATGCACCCAAATAGTGGTTTACCCCCACATGTGGGGTATCAGCGTACTCAGGACAAATTGCACAATAACTTTTAGGTCCTGTTACCCTTGGGAAAATAAAAATTGGGGTGAAAAGATCATTTTTGTGAAAAAATATGATTTTTTAATTGTACTGCTGTACGTTATAAACTTCTGTAAAGTCCTTGTGGGTTCAAAGTTCTCACCACATATCTAGATAAGTTCCTTGGGGGGTCTAGTTTCCAAAATGGGGTCACTTGTAGGGGGTTTCCACTGTTTAGGTACATCAGGGACTCTCCAAACGTAACATGGCGTACGATCTTAATTCCAGCCAATCTTGCATTGAAAAAGTCAAACGGCGCTCCTTCCATTCTGAGCTCTGCCATGCGCCGAAACAGTCGTTCCCCCCCACATATCAGGTATCAGCATACTCAGGACAAATTGCACAATAACTTTTGCAGTCCAATTTCTCCTGTTACCCTTGGTAAAATAAAAAAAATTGAACCTGAAGTATTTTTTTTGTGAAAAAAGTTAGATGTTGATTTTTTTTAAATATTCAAAAAAATTCCTGTGACGCACCTAAAGGGTTAATAAACTTCTTGAATGTGGTTTTGAGCACCTTAAGGGGTGCAGTTTTTATAATTGTGTCACTTTTGGGTATTTTCTATCATATAGACCCCTCAAAGTGGCTTCAAATGTGATGTGGTCCAAAAAATAAAATGGTGTTGTAAAAATGAGAAATCGCTGGTCAACTTTTAACCCTTATAACTTCCTAACAAAAAAAAATTTTGGTTCCAAAATTGTGCTGATGTAAAGTAAACATGTGGGAAATGTTAGTTATCAAGTTTTTTGTGTGCCGTATCTCTGTGATTTAAGGGCATAAAAATTCAAAGTTGGAAAATTACGAAATTTTCAAAATTTTAGCCAAATTTCCGTTTTTCTCACAAATAAACGCAAGTTATTTGAATGAAATTTTACCACTAACATGAAGTACAATATGTCATGAGAAAACAGTGTCAGAATCACCAGGATACATGGAAGCGTTCCAGAGTTATGACCTCATAAAGGTACAGTGGTCAGAATTGGTAAAAATTGGCCCGGTCATGAACGTGCAAACCACCCTTGGGGGTGAAGGGGTTAATATTATGTCTTTTTACTATTGATGCTGCATAGGCAACCTTAATAGTAAAAAGTTGGTCACACTTGTCAAACACTATGCTTGACGAGTATGACCAACCTGTCAATCAGTTTTCCAAGCGATGCTACAGATCGCTTGGAAAATGCTAGCATTCCGCAAGCTAATTACGCTTGCAAAACGCTATTCTTTTGTGGGAATTCCACAGGCGTATTTCCTGCAGATTTCCCGTGGCAGAGAGTTGCGGAATTACCACGGAAATTTCCGTGGCAATTCCGCACGTGTGCACATAGCCTAAGGGCATAAAAATTAAATGTTTGAAAATTGCGAAATGTTTGCTAAATTTCCAAATTATTCACAAACAAACGCAAGTGATTTTGAACAAATTTTCCCACTATTATGAAGTACAATATGTCATGAAAAATGCGTCTCTGAATCAATGTGATCCGTTGAATCATTTCAGAATTATTATCATATAAATTGGCACTGGTCAAAATTTGGCCTAGTCAAGAAGGTGAAAACAGGCTTGGGGGTTAAGGGGTTAAAAGTATGATTCTGTGCAATGACCACCAACCTGCAAGAAGTGTTCCGCCTATTTTTGGTCTAAGTTTACAGTCTGAGAATATGTGGAAGGTGATTTTTTTTTGCTCCTTTCACTTGGTGTTGGTGCTGTGGTGCGGCTATTGCTGTGGTTTTGCTCTGTGGGGCAGTGTGGCCTGGAGTCAAAGGGACTGAGCCTTGCAGTATAGATGCTGCGAGGCACCAGGTTTCCTGCCCTACTGGTACACTACAGCTGCAGTGATTGTTACAACTGACTTGATTGCTCGGACTATGGGGCGTCTTCCAATGAAAGTGCGAGACCTTCTTTTCTTTACACTGATAGTTGCAGAACGTTTTCATGTTCATCTTCTTATACTACACACATAGGTACATGGATATAACAATCACTTTGCTTAAATGTCCTGATAGTACTAATAATAGTATGTTTATTAATAAATGAAGATTATATCTTGTATTGTGAGCTACCACACTTTCCTGTATATTGCTTGTCCACATCACGAAGCCTTACCTCCTGCTATCTTATCGCCCTTAGTTTATACCAAAGCAAAGTAATATCTAGCAGGTTCTCTTACGGGAGCCCTACCAGAAATAATAAAGCAGCATGAAATAATGTTATACGATATTACGAGAAACTACAGTACCCCCTGATGAAATTTCAATCCATACACTTTAAGAAGCTCAGACTAAACTCCCCAAAGCAAGGAGCTAGGTTTTATCCCTATAAATCTCATATCCTCTGTTGAAAATATGTTGTCCGACTGAAAGAGCGCAGGGAAGGGAGAGCAGTAGACATTGCACAGTGCCGTACATCTGGCTGCTCCTCCCAGTGCCGGGCAAGCAGAAATCCATAGGGTAGCCGAGAAATTCTCTCACGCTATCAACCTGCAGTTAAATGAACACTCATGTCTCTCCCGGGTTTAGCCTACAATAGGCAGGTAGAACTGATTACGGCCACCTGCAGGTCAATTGGAGGAGTGCAGGATCAAGCTGGAGGCAGCCACCATCCAATAGTTAAATATACAGAAAAACCTGACCAGCACATGTTCACACTTAGGAGGTGCTGGTCAGGTTTTTCTGTTGATAGCCCAAGAGAGGCATGCGTAGAATAGAACCTTAATTTTTCATTTATTACTGTAAGTACGTTTTTTTGAGTAAAAAAAAATCTAGATTCAATGTTTTTAATGTTTCACAGTGTTTTCACATGGCCTAAACTTATCTTGCAGCTTGCACATGCTCACACGTAAGCGTACACCGCTGTATGGTGTGAAAAAATGCACGCTCAGTACCTCAGCAGGACAAAAAAAAAATTGGGATTGCTTTTAAAAAAGCAGTTTGCAGAGCAGTGGGTAAACAGCAATGCAGCTGTCAGGAAGCCTTAAAAGGCAGCCTAACAACCAACACCGCTGATCCACCACAATATAGCCTCCCCTTGCACTGCACACACAGTGACTGGTGTGTTGTACAGGCAAAATCGCTAGCAGCAGAAGCAGTTTTTTTTTTCTTCTTCCCTGCCTAACGCTCTCCCTACAGAATCAGCAGCAGCAACCTCTCCCTATGCTAAGATCGGCAGAAGTAAGATGGCGGTCGGCGTGCACGCCCTTTTATAACCCCTGTGACGCCCACCAAAGCTAGCCAATCACTTGCATGCCCTTCTGAAAGATGGTGGTGACCCCTGCCTATGTCATCACGTTGCCCACAGTGTCCGTGGATCCTGATTGGCTGAAAAAGAGCGCAAAACAAACTTTTGAAACGCGACTTTGGCGCGTAAGTCGCCGACCTCGTGGCCGACCTCATCCTAGGGTCGGGTTTCGTTTCATGAAACCCGACTTTGCCAAAAGTCGGCGACTTTTGAAATTTTTCGACCCGTTTCGCTCAACTCTACTCGGATGTCATCCCAGTGCAGTTCAATATTCGCTGAGACAGGCAATAGAGGAGACGGAGAAATTACTTTCTCTGTCTCCTCGACAGCTCTGCTGTGATTCTCTCATGCAAGAGGTTTGGAGCACTAGACACTTGGCTCCCACTCGCAGCAGAGCAAGAGCCAAGTGTCATTAGCATATCGCATCAGATGCTATACGCTAGTGTGACTCCGGTCTTAAACTGAAAATGACAATGGACCATAATAAATCTAATTCATTTAGCCATGGACTTTTAGGGCTCAGTCACACTGGCAAATAGCATTCGACGATTCTCGCATGCAAGAGAATGCTCAGCTCAATCTCTGCTGCGAGTATGATCCGAGTGTCATTTTACTGTGATCAGATTTTCTTGCATTCAAAAATCGGATCACAGGTGCGGAGATGACTGAGTACTTAATTACTCCATCTTCTCCATTTTGTGAGTCACCATATAACACTTGTATGACATCCAGGTGCAGTCCAATGTTTTCACTCACCCATAGACTTGTATGGGTGAGTGCCGTCTGATAAATGCTGTCAACCGCAGCATGCAGAGAGTTTTTTCTTTTTTTCTCATGCCGAATTGGCATGAGAAAATAAATACTAGTCAGCACTGCTCCATAGTGTAACATTGGAGCAAGTGCTATCTGATGAAACGTCAGATACCACTCATCTGATTTATACACTGGCTACTCACCGGTGTGAGCGGGCCCTTAGGCTAAGTTTATACAGCGCGCTTTCGGTGCATTTTACGCCATTTTTTTGCTGCATTAAAAACTCAGTGTCTAACAGTTTCAGAAAAGTGGATGGGATTTATAGAAATCTCATGCCGACTGAGTTTTCTTTTTACTCAGCATAAACTGACTTGTGTTGCGCATCAAAAACCTGTGTAATCCGCACCTAAGTGCATCAGTAATGTTCTGTCAAAGCCACATAGCAGGAAGTATAAAAAACAAAGCAACTTTATCAAAAGCATGACACACCAAAAAGAAACAAAAAACGCAGCGTCAAAAATGCCTTAAAAATGCTTGTTTAAAAAGCGCACTCAAAAAACGCAATGAAAAAAAAACAAGTAACATAATTTAAATAATCGGAGAAGAAATTCTGGAGCATCAAAAACTCACCAAAAGCTCAGGATGGGAACTTAACCTAATCCATCCCCCCTGTAAATTTAAGGCATGATATTGAATCTCCTGCTCCCACAATCTAGCAGGAACAGGTCAGGTTTCCAGCTGATATAGACAATTAGGAATCGTAAGAAGACAAGTATAATTTGTTAATGCTTCTTCTATTTTGCAATCTACCTAATGTGTAATGGGGCAGTTATCCTCTGTCACTGAGGCCCCAGGTTAGGCTGGGATCACACATGCGAGGAATACGGCCGAGTCTTCATGTTAATACCCGGCACTGCCGCAGGCACTCAGATCGGAGCGTGCAGCCGCATAGCAATACATGGAGCCGAACGCTGCGATCCGAGTGCCGGGTATTAGCATGCGAGACTCGGCCGTGTTTCTCTCATGTGTGATCCTGGCCTTAAGCAAAGTGATTGTTATATCCATAAGAGAAACACGGCGGAGACTCGCATGTTAATACCCAGCACTGCCGCTGGCACTCAGGAGCGGAGCGACCAGCTCCATGTATTGCTATGCGGCAGTGCCGGGTATTAACATGCGAGACTCGGCCGTATTCCTCGCATGTGTGATCCCAGCCTTACAGTAAAAACCACACTAGAATAAAAAAAAAGAATTATCATCTTTTTTAACTATATATGTTAGGTGTAATAAAATATGTATTAATCTAATAAATTCCCCCCCACCGAAAAACTATGGAAAAAAATATGGAAAAATATTTATCTTTAATATTAAATGCCTTTGAATTCACATCCTTTAAATAGAAGAAAAAAACTACACATGTATTAGGTATCCACAAGACGGTAGTGACCTGAAAAATTAGATCAACAGATTATGCAGTGTGAAACATGGATAGTAAAACGAAATACATATCCTTACTTCCATTTTTGTACAGCAAGAAGAAAATATTTAAAATGCACAGTAAATATATGTACCCCCTAACAGCAACAAAAATGTTTACGGTACATTTTTTCCACATTCAGCTCTGGCAAAAATTAAGAGACCACTGCAAAATTTCATTTTGTCTGATTTTTCACTTTATAGATATATTTTTGAGTAAAATGTAAATTGCTCTTTTATTCTATAAACTACTGATAACATGTCTTCGAATTTCCAAGCTCTACATTTTGTATTTATTTTCAGAAAATGAGAAATGGACAAAATAACCCCCCCAAAAAAACAGTGCTTTCACACCTCAAATAATGCTAAGAAAACAAGATCATAATCATTTAGAAGCAACAGTACTAATGTTTTAACTCAGGAGGAGTTCAGAAATCAATATTTTGTGGAATAACCATGATTTTTATTCACAGCCTTCATGCATCTTGGCATGCTTTCCACCAGACTTTGGCTGGTTTCACATTTGCGTTTTTTTTCGCGGTAATTTAGCGCTAAATAGCGCATGCGTTTTTTTTCTCCTATACTTTGCATGGGATGCGCTTATGTGCGCATACACATGCGTTTGTACGCGTTTTACCGCGCATGCGTTTTTTTGCGGTATGCGCTCGGGCGCACAAAATGCAACTTGTTGCATTTTTTGTGCGTCCGATTTGCCTCAAAAAAACGCATGCGCGCGCAATGCGTTTTTTTACAGCAAGACACCCAATATAAGTCTATGGGTGCGCATATGTGCGCATTGGCATGCTTATGTATGCGTTTTTTTGCACATGCGTTTTTTTTTGTTAACCATGGAATTTAGGGGTTTGGGTTAGAGTTAGGGTTAGTTAAGGGGGTTTAGGGTTATTGTTAGGGTCAGGGTTAGGGTTAGGGTTAGGGTTAGGGTCAGGGTTAGGGTTAAGTATGGTTTGGTTAAGGGTTAGGGTCAGGGTTAGGGTTAGGGTTAGGGTCAGGGTTAGGGTTAGGGTTAAGTATGGTTTGGTTAAGGGTTAGGGTCAGGGTTAGGGTTAGGGTTAGGGTCAGGGTTAGGGTCAGGGTTAGGGTTAAGTATGGTTTGGTTAAGGGTTAGGGTCAGGGTTAGGGTTAGGGTTAGGGTCAGGGTTAGGGTTAGGGTTAAGGTTAGTTAGGGTTTGGGTTAGGGTTAAGTATGGTTTGGTTAAGGGTTAGGGTCAGGGTTAGGGTTAAGTATGGTTTGGTTAAGGGTTAGAGTTAGGGTTAGGGTTAGGGTCAGGGTTAGGGTTAGGGTCAGGGTTAGGGTTAAGGTTAGTTAGGGTTTGGGTTAGGGTTAAGTATGGTTTGGTTAAGGGTTAGGGTCAGGGTTAGGGTTAAGTATGGTTTGGTTAAGGGTTAGGGTCAGGGTTAGGGTTAGGGTTAGGGTCAGGGTTAGGGTTAGGGTTAAGTATGGTTTGGTTAAGGGTTAGGGTCAGGGTTAGGGTTAGGGTCAGGGTTAGGGTCAGGGTTAGGGTTAAGTATGGTTTGGTTAAGGGTTAGGGTCAGGGTTAGGGTTAGGGTTAGGGTTAGGGTCAGGGTTAGGGTTAGGGTTAAGGTTAGTTAGGGTTTGGGTTAGGGTTAAGTATGGTTTGGTTAAGGGTTAGGGTTAGGGTTAGGGTCAGGGTTAGGGTTAGGGTCAGGGTTAGGGTTAGGGTTAAGGTTAGTTAGGGTTTGGGTTAGGGTTAAGTATGGTTTGGTTAAGGGTTAGGGTCAGGGTTAGGGTTAAGTATGGTTTGGTTAAGGGTTAGGGTTAGGGTTAGGGTCAGGGTCAGGGTTAGGGTTAGGGTTAGGGTTAGGGTCAGGGTTAGGGTTAGTAAAGTCATGGTTTGGGTTAGTGTGAGGGGCCACCTAATGTTGGAAAAAAATGCAAACGCGGTAAAAACGCACTAAAAACGCATACAAACGCATAAAAACGCTGCGTTTTTTTCATGCATGCTCATAAAAATGCTTGAAAAAAACGCAGCAGTTGTATGCTTTTGCATGCGTTTTTCAATGCGTTTTTTTGCGGGAAAAACGCGCTGCAAAAAAAAGCAAGTGTGAAACAGGCCTTTCACACTGCTTTTGGGTGACATTATGCCACTCCTGGTAGAAAAATGTAAGCAATTTTTCTTTCTTTGATGGCTTGTGAATATCCATGTTCCTCTTGATTACATTCCAGAGGTTTTCAATGGGGTTCAGGTCTGGAGATTGGGCCGGCCATGAAAGGGATTTGATGTGGTGGTCCTTCATCCACACATTGACTGACCTAGCTGTGTGGCATGGCGCATTGTCCTGCTGGAAAACCCAGTCCTTAGGCCGGGGTCACACTAACCGACGCAAAATACAGTCCGTAGTTTACATGCGTAATACGGATGAATGACCCCTAAATAGTGCTCCGTATGTCATCCGTAAGCAAGGTGTGGTCGCATATTTTGCGCATGTCAGCATACGTATGTAATCCGTATGGCGAGATTTTCTCGCAGGCTTGCAAAATGGACATTTAACTGTTTTGAGGCCTGCTAACTATTTAAATCATTAGCCTGCACCCTATTTATTGGCTCAGGAACAGGTGGCTGCCTCCATTCTATCCATTTGTGACCTTGCCTTGACTTGGTGTGTTGCTGTTGTATGTGCAACATGGCAGACAGTCTGAGTTTCAACACAACTGAGCAGGTTCTCTTCAACTGGCTTTTGTCACGCCGCTTTGGTCAACCATACCCAGTGATAGTGGATCCGCGGAGGAGGAGACGCATGTAGGTCCATCCACTTTTGAGGCAACGACTCACAAGAGGTCATTTTCACCGCCTCTATTCTTCTCTGCGGGAGCATCCGGAAAAATTCTACCAATACTGTCGCATGAGCCTTGCAACATTTGATCTACTCTTGGAGAAAGTGTGCCCTGGGATAACCTTTCAGGACACAAGGATGCGCAAAGCTATATCTGCAGAGGAGCAACTTGTCATGATCCAGGTTGTATCTGACAGATTAAATGTGCAAAGTAACCTTTTTTTTCCTTTGGCTGTGTGCCAAAGGTGGTTTCAGTTGTAGTTTTCCCCCCGGTGGCCATTAGGGTCATTGCACTCTGGTTACCTTAGTTTGTGCACGTGATTATGTAACAGGTGTGATTGCTCTATAAAAGAGTGTCAGGTGTGTCAATCACTGGTGGGTGATAGTTCCTCAATTGCAAGCAAGCCTGGGTGAAGAATGGAGCTGAAGGAGAGTCACGGGCAGCTCAGTGAGAGTCCAGGAGTAGCAGCTATAGTGTCTGCAAGGAGGGCTGGCATGGCTTGGTGGAGCGTCAGCTATGGTGCCTGCAAGGAGGGCTGGCATTGCTAGGTGGAGTAGCGGCTATGGTGTAGAGCTGCACTCAGGATGCTGGACTCGGTTGCTAGAAAGCTGGACTGAAAATGTTGGGCTCTTTGGCAGAAAAGCTGGACTCATTTGCTGGACTCTGTTTCTGGACAGCTGCACGAAGGTGGTGGACTCTGTTTGCTTCAAGGCTGCACTATGGTGTTGGATCCGGTCGGAGGAAAAGATGCAGGCAGGTGGTGGGCTCTGTTGCTGGGAGCGTAAGCACAGAGCAAAGCTAAGTGGTGTTCCCCTATTTTGTCACTTTTCCTTATGTGTGTTTAGTGCAGTGGTGGGATTAGTTTCCACACCGACCATTTCCCTAGTGAGGATTAAGGTGCAGGGCAAGTCAGGGTTTTTAGGTTCCTGATCGGCGCCCGGTGCGGATCCGGCCTAGGGAACGTTAGGAGTGTAGAGACACTTACTCAGGGGAGTGCAGGAGGTCTCCACTTCCCCGTTCCCTATCGCAGGGCCACCATTGTTATTGTTACCCAGGTTTTCCCTATCCCCTTTGTCTGGTTGTATTAGTTACCGGCCTGTGGGCTGCGTCACACTGGACAATTACACGTGCCGTGTCCTGTTGTATCAGTTACCGGCCTGCTGGCCGTGTCACACAAGACGGGGCACGTGACATGACTTCTACTCACATTACGGTATGTACTACACAACCACATTCTCTATGTTCATGATGTGTTGCCCAAAGTATGTATTTTTTGCTTCTTGGACTAAGTTTAAAGCCCTCATCTTATTCCAGATATATTTAAACTTACAGACCAGAATGTTATATGTAATATGTACTGAATATCACTTAGTCATTGTGCGACCAAATATATGTGTGTTAGTAGATCTGAATTATTAACAGGTTTGGTACTGTATGTATGTACCTGGTTTTTAGTTAATTTGTGCATTCTAAAATGTTACATTTCTGTTGTTCTTCAGCTTCCTGTCCACTGGCCTGTCTTATGCCACCCTCCACCATGAGTTTCTCATTGGAAGATCTACCATTTCTGGCATAGTCAGGTCAACATGTAGTGAAATACAGTCAAGACTACATCAACTCGTCATGCCCCAGCCCAGGATGGAAGACTGGTTGAGGATATCAAGGGACTTTGAGGAGGAATGCCAGTTTCCTAATTGTATTGGGGCCCTTGATGGCAAACATATCCGGGTGTGTAAGCCGCCGAACTCTGGATCCCAATTCTTCAATTATAAACAATACTTTTCTGTTGTATTGTTGACTCTGGCCGACCCTCAATACAAGTTTAAAATTGTTGACATTGGGGCCTATGGAAGGACGGAAAACTCTAGAGTCTTCAATACTTCCATTATGGGTCGGCGGCTACGCACCAACCAGTTGGATCTACCACCACCATGCCAGCTACCGGGCTCCACTCAAGAATCAGTCCCTTATGTCCTTGTGGCAGATGAGTCGTTTCAGTTAACGCGCAATGTCATGAGGCCATATCCCCGGCGCAACCTGGACCACCGGCGCAGAATTTTTAACTTGCGCCTATCACGTGCTCGGCGACTGGTGGAGTGTTCCTTTGGCATTCTTTGTGCCAATTGGCGGGTACTCCAGTCTGCCATTCAGCTGAGTGAACAAAATGTTAATGAAGTTGTTAAAGCCTGTGTGGTTCTTCATAACTTCTCCAAGATATATGATTGTTCCTCCTCTGCTGGTGTTGTGCGTGGGTCGGACAATGTGCGTAGGGCGAGACCACCTATCAACCCTCAACGTAGACCGCTCTCTGGGCTCAAAGTGCGTGATATTTTCACAAATTACTTTATGTCACCTGAGAGGGAAACTTCTTGGCAAGAGCATGCTGTGTCTATGTTATAATTTTTTGGTTTATGTCTGTCTAAATATATATATTTAAACCCCTTATGATTCTATGACTGTTTAATTGCATTGGTAAGCGTATGTTAGTATGCTGACACCGCTTTTTATAATTGAGACAGAGACCTAAAATGTAGTAGACAAATGTTTACTTTTGCCTTTCTTTTTTTTTGAAACATAACATATTATTGCCATATGAGAAATGTGGCAATGGGCCAAATTGGCCTTTGTGCAGATGTGAAAATTGGGTACAATTAACATTTTCAGACATATAAAACAAACAAAATACCATTAGGCAATAACAAAGAGGCAATATTATACATTTTTGTACGTCGGGGTAGGAGAAGGCGGAAGACCAGCCTATGTTTGCTGCTGGCTACTTTGCCCAACTTGTCCATCGCCCTGTGTGGGGGCATACTGTTGCCCATGATGTGGGTAGTGTACTGCCTCCTGGTATTGTGCTTGGTACTGGCCAGAGTGATACTGGAGAGGGGCCTCTTGTTGGGTCTGGTAGGCCCGTGTCTCATACCCACCAATATAGCCATGTCGTCTCCAACCAGGTAGGGACTAGCCTCCAACACTGGGTGGGAACAAGTGGCTATATTGGTGAGGTTGGCTAGAGCCAGATATATGTGTCTGCTGATGGAAAGGTTGGGTAGGGGGAGGAAGGGGGTGAGGTGTAGGCCCACGTATTTGAGGATCCTCAGAGCCTGCTTGAGCAAGCATGTGTGTGGGGTGTCTAAGGTGCATTAGATTTCTGGGTGAAAGCTGCCACCTCTCCAGATATTCAAATAACTCATATGGGGTATTGGGGTGTGTGCTTGCATCAAGCAGGATCTGAAAACATCCTCGAATATGGAGCCTCACCTCACGGGAAAGGGCACGAAGATAAAGGGCCAGGCTACGTGAGTATGCCTCCTCGCCATTATCATTATTGACTCTAGCCAGATAGTTCAGTACCCCTGTGTCCACATTGGTACGGGTATCTTGGGCAGGGATATGGCGCCTTCTTCTTCCTAGCCGGGATGGTCCAGCAGGCTGTGGGGAGCCCCGGATCTGGCCAGTTGGGCTGCTGCTCATGTTGCCCTGCTCCTCCTGTATGACTGATGCTGCAGCAGCAGACGTCCTGCTTGTGGATGTGGTCCTTGTGGTGGGGTTTGTGGTGCAGGCACTGGGTTTTCCTGAGAGGAATCTTCACCCATGCTTCTTGGAAGGGGAGAAGATGGGCCAGCCACCTCATCCCCTACAGACCCAGGATCTATGATGGGCTTGGTATGTGAGCCAGTTCCTCTCTCTGTAAGGTTGGACTGAGTTCTGCTATGAAATAGAACAGACCCAAAAATAAATCAATTTTTTTGGCCCTGTAAAGTATCTGTGTAATGTGGTGTGAGGTATCTACTTACAGTCTCAGATCCAGAATAGGAGCGAGGAAGGAGAGGCGGTCATAATAGATGTATTCCCTCTTATGTTGCCCGCATCACCACTCCTGGACCGCTGCTGACGTTCCCACTTGTATTGGTCGCGGATGCTGCGCCAGCGTCTCATCACATCTTCCACTGCAATGTGACAGGAAATATTCTCAATTTCACATATTTGATAGGTCAAATTTGCTACCAGTAGCGTAGGCATGTGGCATTCTGGGGTATGCTTTCTATCCAGGGTGGCATATATAATTGGGGCATCCAAGCCAGATACACAGGGGCACAATAATTCATGTATGAAGTAACTACACTTAATAACTTGGTTTGCTAGGAGGATGAGGAGCTTGTGGCCTGGGCCAAATTATGGCAGTGTAAAACCATGGGTCACATCAAAATCTACCCGCCTCATGAGGCAAAAAGTACAAGCACAGGAAGGGGGGGTTGATTCTAAATGCATTTTTTGAAGTGAGCTAATATTAAACAGTTTTTGGGTTGTACTTACTCAGTTGCTGCTGCTCCTCACGTGGCCGATCACCAAAATCATGGAACATCTGGCGACATATGTGCCTCCATTCTTGCCAGGTTGGCATAATGGGCATCACGTTGGTCCCAGATTTCTGGCCGCTCCTGCACTAAGACAATCAGCATCTCCACATTGAGAAAATATAGTGCCATGACGCTGCAGGACTCCGTGGAGGCGTACTTCCTGGATGTCTGGAGCGCTTTTTGAGCTCATTTGCATGTCTAAGCTTCCTGATGATGGATTGGCCCATTTCCTGACACCTGCCAAAAGACCTGAGTATTTCTCGCAAGTCACACGTGTGGTGCGTGTGTAATCCGTTTTATTTGCACACCCATAGACTTGCATTGGCGTACTACGGGCATAGTACGCTGACAATCGCAGCATGCTGCGATTGGCATGGACCGCAGAATATGGGCGAGAATTATACGGCTGTTGGGAGCTGCCCCATAGAGAATCATTTGTCTGTGTGTAATGCGTGCTTTTAACGCCTCTCACTCGTTCGTATTCCTCTCTAGTGTGACCCTGGCCTTATAATTGGGGAACATTGCCTGAGCAGAAGGAATCAACTGTTGTTCCAGGATCACCTTGTATGCGGCTTGATTCATACGTCCTTCACAAAGATTAACCTGCCCAATTCCAGCCTTGCTGAAGAATCCCCAGATCATCAGCGATCCTCCACCAAATTACACAGTGGGTGCAAGACACTGTGGCTTGTACGCCTCTACAGTAGAGATGAGCGACTTTGCCTTTTTTAGGGTCGGGTCGGGTTTCATGAAACCCAACTTTCGCAAAAGTTGGGTCAAACGAAATCGGCCGACTACAGGGAAAAGTCGGGGGTCCGACTGAAACACGAAACCCAATGCGAGTCAATGGGGAAGCAAAGTCGGCAGGGAGTGGAGGACAGTAAACACACCTGCAGTGCCCATTTCAATGCCAAAAACATCAGTTCTCATTACTGAAGCTTGTCAACCTTAATTTACTTCATAATAATAGTTACACATTGAAAACTGGGGGTTATTTGGCTAAAGTTATGGGGGGAAGGGCTGGCTCCAGGTTTTCATGTGCCCTGGGCCAAAGAGTGTCAGTATGCCCCTTTAACACATACCACAACTCATGATGCTCCGATACGGCACAGAAATATAGGTATGGTACAATGACAAATACTTCACTGCTTGCATGACATAACTGATCTATTTTAAATTGTACAATAGCTCAAAAAATGGACAGTATATTACTCCATACAGTATTATGGCCACCACATTGTGCGCCATACAGAATAATGAGCCCCATATATTTCTCCATACAGAATGTTTGGTCACATATGATGTTCCATACAGTATATGATGAGCTCCACATAATGCTACAGTATATGATGGTCCCCATGGACGATGCTCCAGTGTGTTATGGGTCCAAATAATGCTCCATATATAATGGGCCCCATTTGTAATGCTCAAGTGTATAATGCGCCCCATAGATGCTGCTCCAGTGTCTGATCTGCCCCATTTAGAGTGCTCCAGTATATGATGGGCCCCATGGATGATGCTCCAGTGTTTTATGGGCCCAAATAATGCTCCATATATAATGGGCGCCATTTCTAATGCTCCAGTGTATAATGGGCCCTTTAAATGCTGCTCCAGTGTCTGGTGTCCCCCATCTGGAATGCTCCAGTATATGATGGGCCTCATGGAAGATGCTCCAGTGTATGATGGGCCCTAATAATGCTCCATATATAATGGGCCCCATTTGTAATGCTCCAGTGTATAATGTGCCCCATAGATGCTGCTCCAGTGTCTGATCTGCCCCATTTAGAATGCTCCTGTATATGATGGGCCCCATGGATGATGCTCCAGTGTCTTATGGGCCCACATAATGCTCCAGTGTATAATGGGCCCTGTAAATGCTGCTCCAGTGTCTGATGTCCCCCATCTGGGATGCTCCAGTATATGATGGGCCTCATGGAAGATGCTCCAGTGTATGATGGGCCCTAATAATGCTCCATATATAATGGGCCACATTTGTAATGCTCCAGTGTATAATGTGCCCCATAGATGCTGCTCCAGTATCTGATCTGCCCCATTTAGAATGCTCCTGTATATAATGTGCCCCATAGATGCTGCTCCAGTGTCTGATCTGCCCCGTTTAGAATACTCCAGTACATGATGGGCCTCATGAATGATGCTCCAGTGTATGATGGGCCCTAATAATGCTCCATATATAATGGGCCCCATTTCTCATGCTTCAGTGTATAGTGGGCCCCGTAAGTGCTGCTCCAGTGTCTGATGTCCCCCATTTGGAATGCTCCAGTATATGATGGGCCCCATTTTTAATTAATCCAGGCATGGTATGTGAACAGAGCTCCATGGAGTAAACTGAAGTGTGTGCTGCCGCATCCTTCACTTTTCGTGTGGGTGAAGGACACAAGGAAAGGGGTTGCTCCTGACCAGAAGCCTGCATTTACGACTCAGTGCTTGCATTTTGTTAAGCTTCAGAAGAGGAGGCGATAGAGCTGGAGGCTGTTTCAGCAATGTAAGCCAAAAACAGTTCCTGATGCTCCGGCTTTAAAAGCAGTCTACCTACTCCCAGAAAATGGAGCCTTACAGGCCTTCCAGAGCTACGCCATGACGCAGGCTCAACACCTCCTGCCTTAGCTGCTATTGTGTTTTTTGGCACTACCAGCAGATGCACCACCACCACCATCAGAACCAGGTGGCCCCCCACGTCCGCATCCTCTTCCACCATACTTCCTCATGTTTTGGAAAATGGACCCAAAATACCAGCAGATATATGGTACTGTATCAGAAGCGTACAGCTCTATACAGTCTAGGGATAACAGTAAATCTCTGTATATATTTCATGATTCATACACAGACGCTCACAGGCTCAGTATGGATTACCCAATAAAATAAAAAGGTGAAAAAGGGTACAGTATCACCAGATACAAGGTATATATAGTATAGTGTAAACATTCTGAATCTCCATATACATTTCAGGAGGCAGACACAAACGCTCTCAGGCCCAGTATGGATTACACAAGAATATGAAAAGCTGTAAATGGATAATGTAACACAAGCGTACAGCTGTATACAGTGTTGGGGTAATCTTAAAGCTCCTAATATATTGCCGGAGTAACAGACAGACATTCACAGGCTCATTATGGATTACACCAGAATCTAAATAGCTAAAAAGGTTACTGTATCAGAAGCCTACAGCTGCATACAGTGTTGGCCAAATTTGAAATCTCTGTATATACTTCCAGAGTCACCCTCAGACGCTCACTCTGTCTGGGTTTGACTAAATTAAAAAATGTGATAAAAAAGGTACTGGATAACAAGATAGCAAGTATATATTTTATAGGGTACAATTGAAATCTCCGTATACATAGTCCCGTAGTCACTCTCAGACGCTTACTCAGTATGGATTTGACCGTAATACTAAATGTTGAACAAAGGTACTGTATAACAAGATACAAGCTGTATCGAGTATAGGGTAAAAATTGGTTTCTCCGATTCACCGTATATATATGAGGCATAAACCACACACGCTCACTCACTATGGATGATACCGTAATACAAAATTTGGAACAAAGGTACTGTATCAGCAAATAGCAGGTGTATCCAGCCTAGGGGTAATTATAAATTTCCGTCTATTCTTCAGGTGTCAGACACAGACACTCACAGGCTCACTATGTATTACACCAGAATTTAAAAAGTAGAAAAAGGAAAAGGTAGTCGAAGCGTACAACAGTATACAGTGTTGTGGTACTTTTAAATCTTCATATATATTTCAATCTGAGTAAGCCAGTCTAGACTCTCCTCTACTGGAAACTACATGGATACAAGTACAGACGGAAAGTCGAGTGCTAGCAGAAATTTGGGAATTACTCATCGCGGGAAAACCTCCTGGTAGATGTTGCAGTGGCGATGCAGACCCTGAATTACTGTGTCTGTGGAGACAGTGAAAATGGTTCTTTGTGAAGAAAGGATTGCTTTATCGCTGTAGCGTGGATCACATCACCGTCACTCGTTTCCATCAAATTGTGATCACAGGAAGAGATGTAGACATGGTCCTCACTGCTTATCATGATGTGTCTGGTCATTTTGGAGTGCAAAAGACAGAAGCCACAGGCCGTAGGTGATTCTATTGGATTGGCATGAGAGGAGACATTGAAAAATGGTGGCAGGAATGTCACACGTCTGTGACTATCACAACTGTGAAAGGTAATCATAAAGCACCACTGCATCCGCTTGTAAGTTGACGTCTATTACAAATGGTAGCCATTGATCATCTGAAGGTAGTGGTCAGCAAGACAGGCCATAGCTACATCTTAACCATCATCGATCAATACGCCAAATTTCTAGTGGCCATCCCTGTGAAGGATTTAACTGCCCAGGCTACACAGCGGTGGAGCAGGGAGAGGTAAGTATTGCAACTTGCAAGTGCTGTGGCCATGACCAAGCAGGGGGGCACACTTGTGGTCGACGGTACTGCCACAGGGCCCCTCATAGTACGCTGGTGTGTCTGACGGCGACTGGGCCCCCCCACTGTCAGAGACACTGTATTGTACTATGAGGGGCCCTGTGCCAGTGCCGTCGGCCATCAGTGGGCCCATCCACCTGTTCAGAGCAACGGCACATGCCCGGGTGCGCCAGGTGTTGACCCCAGCCCTTGGGGGGTGGGCAGCCCAGTTAGGGAGGTTTAAAAAATGGCATATGTTGATGTGTTGGCTGGACATTCCGTTGCTGCTAAGGGCGGAATTGGGCAAGTCTGAGGAAAAGGAGGACAAAAGCGAGGCAGTTTTCTGGCAACCTATGTGTCATCAGGAGAAGGTGGGACAAAATCCTTTGAAACCCATGCATGGTTCATTTTAATGAAGGTTAGATCATCAACATTTTGGGTCGACAGATGGGTCCTTTTTTCTGTCAGGATTGATCCAGCAGCACTGAAGACTCTTTCAGATAACACACTAGCAGCAGGGCAAGAGAGCTCCCGTAAGGCATATTGTGCCAATTCAGGCCAGGTGTCCAGTTTACAGGCCCAATAGTCAAAGGGGAATGACCTGTGAGGGAGAACATTGATTTGGGAGGAGTAGTTTTGTAACCATAGTTGACAAATGCTGTCTCCTGTCACTTTTAATTGATGCAGTATTAGCAGTCGTGTGAGCGGTACTTGAGAAATCATTCCACAACATGGTCATTAAACCCCTGTCTCCAATGCCACTTTGGCTGTGTGCACCACGAACACCTCTTCCATTGTGCCCACTACGGCTCGAGGGAGAACCAGCACCGCTGCTGTGTGCTGGGAAAGCCTCAAACAAACAGTTTACCAGAGTTGCTTGTTTGTTTGCCAATATTATCTCTAGGTTCTCCTGTGGCATGATGTTGTGTAATTTGTCTTTGTAGCGTGGATTGAGGATGCTGGCCAGCCAGTAGTCGTCATCCCTCATCATTTTGGCAATGCGGGGGTCCCTTTCTAGGATCCACAAGGCATAATCGCACATGTGGGCAAATGTTTCAGGTGTCAATGCTGCACTGCCACTGAAGGGTGGAGGAGCACTTTCTGGCAAATCCACATCCCCACAGTCACGCACAAACATTGTACCTGACCTTGGCACACCCACATGTTCTCTTGCCCCCTGAGAAGCATCCTCCTGCCCAAAATAATCATCCCCCTCATCCTCCTCCTCCTCCTCTTCCTCCATCTCGTCCAGGACAGTTCCCTGACCAGACAATGGCTGACTGTCATCAAGGCTTCCCTCCTCCTCCGCTGCAGACGCCTGATCCTTAGGCTGTGTTCACACACAGCGTTTTTTTAGTGGTACTTTTAGAGGTTTTGCCAATAAAACCACTATAAAACCGCTAAAAATAAGCTTCCCATTAATTTCTATGCATTTTGCACTTTTTGTGCTTATTGATGCGCTTTTTACCGCGAAAAAAACGCATCGCGCTAAAAAGCGCAGCATGCTCATTAATTTCGTGGATTTTTCCATGTTTCTGGCTAGTTCAATGCGTTTTGAAAACGCGCCGGAAAAAAAACGCATCAAAGCCGTGCAAAAACCGCAATGAAGACGCGTGGAAAGCGCGAAGACAAAAAAGATGCGGTTTCTGGGAAGGGAGTCAGGTTTTTGAGCTGAAATTTTTGGCTACGTGTGCACTTAGCCTTAATGTGCGTCAAACTTTGCATGAGCAGACGCATAAGTGGGATGCTCATGCTTATGATGGTGTCGTCTGTGCTTACCAGCCGTGTGCATTCCTCAAAACACTGAAGGACTTTACAGAGGTCTTTCAGCTTTGACCACTGCACCCGACACACCCGACAATTTCATGTCTTCCCTCAAACTGCCTGCCCATGTATCCTCCCACAAATGCATTACAGCCTGTCTCTGTTCTCACAGCTTCTCAACCATGTGCAGGGTGGAGTTCCACCTTGTTGCGACGTCTATTATTAGGCGGTGCTTGGGGAGGTGGAGCAATCGCTGCAGCTTCTGCATCCGAGTGGAGTGGATGTTTGAGCGACGGATGTGCAAGCACAGTCTTCGCACCTTATGTAGCAGGGATGTTAATTCCAGATAATTAAGGAAGCACTGCACCACCAGGTTCAAAGTGTGAGCCAGGCAAGGTATGTGTGTGAGTTTTGCATGGGCTATGGCTGCCACAAAATTACGGCCGTTATCACTGACTACCTTGCCTGCCTCAAGATGTAGACTGCCCAGCCATGACTAAGTTTGTCGCTGCAAGTAGTCGACCAGTACCTCTGTGGTGTGTCTGTTGTCGCCCAAAGACATCATCTTTAACACAGCCTTCTGACACTTACCACTAGCTGTTCGATAGTGGGACACCTCATGTGCAACACTGCCAGCTGCTGATGTAGTGCTCAAGCGACTGCGCTCTGTGGATGAGCTTTCGCTGATGGAGGAGGAGGAGGGTCAAAAACCTTTAAACCTACAGCCAACTGTTTCCTATACCGTGGGCTAGGCAGCACTGTTCCACCGCCACTGTCCCCAGTGGAGCCTGCATCCGCCACATTAACCCAGTGCGCAGTGATGGACATGTAATGGCCCTGGCCATGCCTACTGGTCCATGCATCTGTTGTGAGGTGCACCTTTCTACTCACTGACTGTTTTAGTGCATGGACAATGTGGTCTTTCACATGCCGGTGGAGGGCTGGGATGGCTTTTCGAGAAAAGAAGTGCCGACTGGGTAAGTCATAGCTTGGGACAGCATAGGCCATGAGCTCGCGAAAGCTTCACTTTCAACCAAATGGTAGGGCATCACCTCTAATAAGATTAGTTTGGCAATGTAGGCATTCAAACACAGTGTACGCGGATGAGAGGATGAGTACTTTCTTGTCCTACTCAGAGTGTCTGGTAGGGTGAGCTGGACTGGAGAGCGGCATTCGGGGGAAGTAGCGGTGGACCGGACGGAGTGAGAGGGGGTTGGTGATGGTTTTGGTGGTGATGGCCTAGATTCAGTGTTGTGTTGCAAAACCATTGTGATTCCCTGAGTGCTTTGGCCTTGCAACGAGACCTCCACATT